>NC_092526.1:20881666-22278333 GCF_037038585.1 Patagioenas fasciata
GGTTATATGTCTCCTTCCTCTTAAAGGATATTCCCCTCTCCTCTTCTAGCACACAAGGTGAACAATGAAGATGAGGAAAACCTGCAGCATTCCTGTCTCACCAGGGGACTCCTTCAATCTCAATAGAGATGCCCTTCTCTGGTCTACTAAACAAGTAAAAATGTGAAGTGTTCCAGAGGAGTAGCTGCTATAAACAGGACTACCTAGATAAGCATTTCAGTTGAGAGATAACTGACTACACGAGTAATGTGCAATCATACAGTGAAACCAAATTTTCACAGACAACCATTCAGCATAACAAATTAGGGCCATGGGAAACGACTGCATAGAACAGATTACTGTCAACCATTCCTTGTCAGAAGGCATGACTTGTTCAGGTATGCTGAACCTTACAAGTCTTCCACAGCCTAACTCTCCCAGCAGAGAACACCCTAACTACACCATGACTAAAGAAAACACTGGTTTTAGCACCCAGCCTCTATTAAGGAAACTGATCTAGTTTAACGAAAGCTCAGGCTGGATAAACCATGAGGCCTTTACATCAAGCTGTCTCCTGCAGAAGGAGGACAAAGGATTAACAGTGGTCAGACTCAAAAAAAGAGCTTTGTAAGAAAGATATTTTTTCCACTACTGGAAAAGTCCTTCTCCTGCTACAGACAAGTTCTCTTCACCAATTTCAAAAGTTGGCAGAGAAATAAGGCAGCTTCAGTCCACATTAATACTCAGTCCACTAATACTTTGATTTCACAATGGTCAACAGGTCAGAGAGTTTCATCTTGCCCTCAACATTTTTTGCTGCCATCCTTCTCTCTAGTGCAAGCATGCCCTCACAGTCAACCTGTTCCTTCATGCTATGAACATGCACTCCCTACTGCCCTGCCCTCAGCACAGCAGACCCATTCAAAATGCTTATAACTATAATATTTGGGTTCATGCAATAGAAACCTTCTCAAGAACAATTACATATGACCACACTTCTTAAAGGGTATAACTGAAAAGTAGTAGCACATGCTTCCAAGAAAGCATACGAAAACCTCACAAACAAAAATACTCATCCAGGATTTAAGCGTAACTGAGTAAGTTCCTTCAAGTTGTTCTTGAATAATAAAGGTATTTTTTCTCTCCTTTTTTTTTTTTTTAATACAGGCATTTAACCTTCATGGAATCTGTCACCAGCTGACAAAGAGAAGAAGAAGGGTCTTTGAACAAGTGTGATCAACAACTGATCTTAACAATTAATTTTTATCTACCCTCCACTAGTCTGGTCTCAAAAAGACAGTGAGGTGAGATGACTGGACTGTACCACTTGCACATCACACATGCACACATCCTTCTTCATACAAGTATGTGACAGTTCATTTATTCTCTGTTATGTATAAAGTTTTGACACTTTCCACTAGTTCATCACAGCACAGTAACCCTATTCAAAATAGATCTAGAACTATGCCATCCAATTTTTTTCTGAGAAACAAAAGTCAGTAAACTTATTGCCCCATAATGATTTACCAAGTCTTTTTCTAGTAGTTCCATGTTACTCTACAGTACACCAACACAAACCTTTTTTGAAGATTTCTGCATTCATTAGGTCCCTTCAGACACTCTACTCAAAGACACCTTTCTCAGCCCCACAGTTCTTTCACCTAATCTCTGAAGATAATGTAATCTGTTGGCAATGCTGAGTTTTCTCGTTGACTAGGTATCTGAAGGGTTAGGAAAAGATTAAATACCTTATCTCAGAATCTATACAAATTCTCACATGCTGACCTACACCATCTGCGTTTTTATACCTCTTCCGCTTCCCCAACATACAGACATCTCCTATTAAATGTAGCTGACACCACACAAATTTTAAGTCAGCCTCAAATCCAAGACTGTCTGTAAAAGAAGTCCATACTAAATAGAATAAAATCTATGAAAACGGATGAACCACTTATAAAAGTATTTTTATTTAATCTTTCAAACAGTCCAGTTCTGAAGAACAGAGTCCCATAAGTAATTCTCAAATGCAGCTCATACACAACGTAACTGCAGGATTCCTTTTGCATAGAGCAGAATACACTTGTGAACACAAACTATCCCTGCACAAATGCAAAAATCCACTCATAAATCATGGGGGTTGTTATGTAACATGCAAAGCACCTGTGCTTATATACAAGCTTTGAAAGTTATGTTTTATATGTTGTATATTGCATGCAATAATGTGTAGCATATTTCAAGCACTACTACATATGTGTTATGAACTGACCAGTACTTCAACATAAACTGTAGCAGCATCAAGCAGAACTAATTTCTTCAGTCTTGAAAGAATCAGTCCTGTTGGTGGCAAAGCAATACTTTCGGTTAAGAAACCGAGAACAAAGAACATTTAATTTCTTTCAGTTTCTAGCTTTTACCCCCACAATACTCTAGAGATCTTTCAGTATTACCCATTTTCTTTCATATTGCTTCCATTGACTAAAAATAAGTTATAAATCACCTCATTAAAGCTCATTTAGACCACTACACTAAACTCTAAAACTTGCTGAAATTTAATTTCTTCACAGAAAATGAACTCAATTTCCCTCTCCATCTTCACAAAACAAATGCTTTTGTTCTTAAGAACTTCAGGATAACCACATAGATACAATTTACTAACAACTCCTGCCTACTTTGTGTTCTTAATTCATGCTGAGATCAAACCTCTCCCCTTAGAACTCACTTGAATACTTCGCTAGCCGTTAGGTTTATGACATAAGTCACTTAAAATACAGTAAGTGTTCTATGAAATCCATGCCCATACATAGAACTGCTACTTCTGCATTTTCATCATTCAACAATTAATCTCATTAATTCTTCAGGGAGCTATACAAAATAAGTTTGTCTGCACCCGGACATTTAAAAACATCATTATGGCTACAGAATCACTGGGTTATCCAATTGGTGTATTTGACTTTTTGTGGGACAGTAGCTCACACAAAGTCTTTGAAGTCTAGCTTATCTCAGAGTACTTTTCAAAAGCAAGTTGCATGAATAAACCAGAAAAAAACCACTCTCCAAAGATTATAAAGGTCTACAAACACTTCTGTGACCCCACTGAAGTCTTAGAGAAGTAGCTTAAATGTCCACGTCAAAATTATGATGCATTATAGAAAATGTACAAGAGAATTTCTATGCAAGTGGTGAACCAACCAGTACTAAAGCTAAGATACAGCAAGCTTGACATCATATTCTGCATGCAGGAAAAAAAACAAACAAATGCAGGAGGATTCACAATCAGCTATAAAACCCCATATAAAAGAAAACCAGGGGCAGGAGAGAATGACTAGGTTTTTTGAACTATTCTCTTTATTCTCCCCTCAAATAGTAAAGGACTGGTTATATCAGATACGTTGGCTGGATAAATTGTAGGAAATATTTTGAGGTTTGCTATGCAGTACCATGCTACAACTCCCTCCCTGTCAAGTCTGCAGAACACAATAAAGAAATTCTTCTGCCATGAGCACATGATAACAGGAATCTACCTTCTTGAACACAGAGGTTTCTAAAATCGGGGTACAGCAAATAATTATCAATCACAAACTAATTATTCAGGAAATAAGACAAATCAATAGTATACAAGAAAGTGGAGAACCTATACTGATAATCCGGAAAATGTAAGTATTCCTTTCCTCCACCGGTATGCCCAGACACACCATGTTGCAGTAACTCTTCTGAGACGTGTCTTATCTGAAGAATAATCAGCTATCACCACCAGTCATGATTTAAAAATGTTGAAAGAGCTCTGCTCAGACTGACAGAGACATTAAAGAAATCTGTGGCTAGAAAGCAAAACCAGACATATTTAGATTAGACATAAGTTTATTTAATAATTAATAAGTTTATTTTATTTATTTATTTATCTGCATTCAGATTTGAAATAAAGTATCAGCATAAGTGACAGTTTTTTGCTTTCAGACACCTGCTTGGTAAGGAGACTTCTGCCCATGGCCATACAGAGCTCAGCACTTGCCAGCTTGGTACAACGGCATCAAGACACTAAGGTCAGATCTGAATGTCCAGGGATGACCGTTAACTATGTGTGCGCATTCAGGTAAACCTGGTAATAAGCACAGAGTTTGGAAAGGGGGAAAAAAAAAAACCAAAACAGAGACCATGGCCACTACCTCCTTTCACCTCAAGACTGTCCACTTCCGTCTGTTGCCATCCTGTCTCTCCCAACAGATACCAACAAGTGCTGACGTTAACCCCTAGCCTGAGAACTTTTTTTTTCCCTTTGTCAGAGAGGCTTTATTTAGTGCAACTCTATAGAAATCAGGCAAATAGATGAATAACCAAAAACACAACCACTGTGTTTGTTAAGCACATGGGAGAAACAATAACTTGTGGGTGGATCAAGATAATACATTTTGTTGAAGCTCAGCAGAAATAAAGCTGTGCCTCACTACTGGAGAAATATACCCTGGTACCCATACAGTTATGTTCCATACTGCACACAGCCTTGCCTTTGAAACTACAGCAGTAAGACAGCCAGTATCCGAGCTCCCTTTACCAGTTTTCCAATCCAATATACTATATTTAGTGCAGAACATAGTTTTATCCCCCTGTGCTATCATGATTAGTGTTCAGAGTAACAACACCACAGCAGGAGACAGGGTTAGCAACCTGTCTGACAGCCCAACATTTCAACACTGAGAAACTTTTAGCCCTATCAATCACAAAAATAAGACAAGCCACATGACAAAAATACACTCCTGCACTTCTTTTAAGAAGGTACTTACAAAGAAATTCAAGTCTTCTAGGTAAGATAAGGTGCTAAAAAGGCTGAGGATCAACTTTTAGGAGTGTATCAGACAGTAACCACAATGCTTTTCCTTTTGCCCATCTTTGAACAGGAAGCTGCATAGATTCCAAACACTCCTTAGTGCTTGACACTGAAAGGTGTAAATGTGTTGCAAAGGAAAGTGTACTGATACCAAACACCTGGGCAGTTCAATGCTCATCTGTGTGTGTCATCATCAAAATTATCTTTTAACTAAGTACTCCATGGCCTGGAGTTCTCTTACATGCTAGTTGTGGAGCTCACAGGGAGCCTCATACATTTCCAGACTTGGTATGAGAGCACCTCCCACTCATAAGCAATCCACATCAAGGAAATGTCACCACCACAGCAGGTAAGGAAAACCTAAACAACAGCAGTCCACTTGCAGCAGGTGTTGTCTTCTCCTTCTCATTTAAAAATGGATGAATCATCTAAATAAAGTTGAAAGACAACTATACCGACCCAAACTAGACTATCTAGGCAAACCCTGTATTATCAACACTACCCAAGATTAAATTCCTTTTGCTCTGCTCCACATCTCAAATATCTTCATAAGAAGTGTTACTTATAGGTGAATAAAATATGAATTAAAAAAAAAATCCAATATCATCACTACTTCAGAAATTGCAGTCATCAGTGGAATTTGCCTCATGGAGGTGTCAGGATAAGACTGGTGTGACTGGTACCCCCTGCTCCTCACCCCTGATAATGTGGTCAGCATAACTAACACCATTTTATAAGGCAAGGAGCCATTTTCTGTGACTCAGCAGGTCACATATTCATTCCCTTTCCTGTCATTATCAGGCTCTGAAGGTCCTGTGAACCAAGCAGAAAAAAAAAAAGAAGGAAAAAAAGGAAACAAAAGAGAGAAAATAGAGATTTCTTCTTCCTCTCCCTACCAGCCTCCAGATTTCTGGGCGCCAGGCCGATTACTCCCTGTTTTATCAGCCTTGAAGGTCCCAGGCACCCGGCCAAGCCGGTGCTGGTGATGACCTTGTCACAGCACACACAGCACTGTCCATAAAATCAATCACTTACAAGTCCTGAGTGAAATGCAACCAAAGTATCTCTGTTCCAGTTTGCAGAACTTACATTTTCCTCACAACTATCATGGTTTTCAGGCCTGTTTGGGGTATCTTATCATAATTTTATATACCTAATACACTTATATGCCCTTCACTATCATTTTTCCCAGGTCGTGATTATGAACTATTATAAAGTACTGCATTTTAGGAGCTTAATGAACTAAAGAGTATGAAACTGAACTTAGCAGTGAAAGTTCTATATCTGGAATGATCTCTCAATCACATTACCGTCCATGTGAGGTGCCATTGTTAAAAATGAAAAAACGTGAAACAACTTGTTACACAAAAGAATAAAATAAACTCCATTTCAATATTAATTTTACTATAATTTACAAAAGTTGCAGAACAGCAACTGTGAATTCGATGCCACCAAAAAATAGCTTGTGTCACGTCAGAGAGCAAAGAGGTTGCTTAGCGGTACTCACCTAACAAATGTGTAAAATTCCTCCACTTGCACATAAGGGTAACTTGTGAATTCACCAAATTTACAGTCTAGGAGATCTTTGTATAATGAGTACCATTACACATAACCATCCATTACTTAAAGAGATTTAAAGGAATACTTTTCTTTGGGCATGATGAAAAATAACTAACTAAACACATCCATTTAAGCCCAGTACCTAGGGGAAAAAAGATCTACTCTGTTATGTTGTCATTAGGTTAGATTATGTAAAAGAATATGAGGTCAGGAGCATGGATCATCTTTAAGGCTTCTCTGAAAGGACTCTTGAGAAGACCAAAACAAAGAACTGAGCCACAGGTAACAATGGCACATATGCAAGCAATATTATTATCTGTTAGACTGGCTCATAAGACAGAAGAGGGGTAAGAAAAGCTCTGAGGCGCCTATGCCCTTCTCCAGTTAACGTTAGTTTTGTAATCAGATCTGCACTGGCTTCTTGCAAAACAAAAAGAGTCCAACCTCACTCACACTGCAAATTTGTTAGGGAAGAAGAAACAGAACAAATAGCAGCAAAAGAACTTGCAGCAGGTTTTTCCACCCAGGCTTCTGCTGCTCTTGCAGCACGACCAGCAGCACAGCCCCGGCCAACACACTGTGGGCAGGAGCCAGCCCCAGGTGCACAGTTGCACTGGGACCATCCTATGATAAGGAAAAATGTACTGTACTTGATGCAAATCAATCCAACGAATCCCTATTCATTCTGCATTTTCCCAACAAAAGGCATGAAAGAGTTGGAGCAAAGGATACGACTTGGTTTAAGAATTTATTACAAACACTACAATGGATTTTGTCTGTCTTTTATTATTATCCATTCATCCTCACAATGTAGGCCAGATAATCAGCTCATAATGTAAACCTCTTCAGGTATTTTTCCTTACAGTTGTACAAAAAACTTGCAGTCAAATTCATAGAGCCAAAAGTCATAGGAAAAAATATCCGTATAAAACAGAGACAATTTCTTGCCATTTTAACATGGAATCATTTCAGTTGTTGGAAGAAACCCTCAGGATCATCGAGTCCAGCCATAACCTAATCTAACTCTAGCACTTAAAAAAACCATGCTGTGGTTAAGTGACAGACTACATCAATGACCTAACAGGTTTAACTTTTTTTAATTTAAACTTTTTAACATCATTCATATAGTGTTGCATAGAGGAAAAAAGAGGAGGAAAAGAAGCAAACACCAAATCTTGAAGTATTACGTGTAAGAGGGCTTGACACGTTTCTGTTTTTACAGTGTTTAACAACACTAGGTGAATTTTTCTCACATTTAGAGAGAATAATAACTTTTTTCTTACCAGGTTAATCCAAAAGTATATTTTTCACATCATTGCTTACAACATACTTTTTTAAAAGCTTGTTTGTTCATTTTAAATCACAGACTTCAAACTATCTGTTATCAAAAAGAAAAAGCAAAATCTCCAGGTCTCTTGTAGAAGAGGAGGTTTCTGCAAGAAATCTGAGAGATCCTCCTCTAGCTAAATAGTCCTCCAGAAAGCATACCAGCGGGGCATTTCATTTTTCCTTCATTGATCTGAAAAAGCATAAACACTTCACACAGACACGTGCACAACAAACGGCAGCTTTTTTTCTACACTCAGTTGAAAAGTTGCTAAAATAAACTTCCTTATCATTCAGTCAGCTGCACAACAACAGAATATTGGGTAATAAATCGCAACTTAAACCAAAGAAGTGTATCTAGAAGAGAAAGGGAAAGTTGACATAATTTTTCCCTTATAACTTCTGTATCTGAGTTTGTTGTTTCAAAGGTGTACAGTTTTATCCTAAGGTGAACAATCAACACAAAAGTTTCACAGGAAAATCTTAACGATAACACTTCAAGTATTAGAAATTTAGAAATACATGTATCAGGATGCAGTTCTTATTCAAGGGCAAAGCCTCCCATCAGAGAGAAGAGAAATTAAAAATTTCAAGAGTAGAAAAAGCAGAGAAATAACCAAGAGAGGATAAAGTAAGTGAAGTTAGAGGGGAAATTCAAAAAAAGAGTACGAACCTGCACTTACTACTATTTGGTTGACTGTACATTTGCATTTTAGTTTAGAGCAAATAGGGAAGTTTTGAAGTGAATACCCTCTACTTGATCTTCTTCACAGAGCTTTAGTTTGCTTTGTAGTGGCTCCTGAATGTGCAAAATAAAATCCTTTTGGAAGAACCTGAACTGGAAGTTCTGCTTCAGCAGAAACATGCTCTAGCCCCAGAAAGACACAATGATTCAGACTGGTCTTTGGATATTTTCAAAAAACAAGGACAGGTAGTATGTTTGGTCCAAGGAACTGGTGTATATCTTGATCAAAGTAAAACTCCAATCCCAAACACATTGTAGAGGCCTCAATATTAACTGATTCTCTTATCTGCTCCCATTTCACCAGAAATTTACAGATGTAGACACAATTAAGATACTAAAGAAATTTCAACGTGGAACCAATTTGTAATCCACAAATGTTCTCCAAATCTGCCTTCCTGTTAGCAGGGACACTTTTGTCAGAGCTGCTTCTATAATTCAAGCTGTTCTTTGAAAGAACAAACTGCCAAACAAGTATTTTTCTGCTGTTTCACATAAAGATACCACCAAAAATTGCTTCAAACCATGGAATCACACCATCATTTATGTTGAAAGTGTCCGCTAGAGATGATCTAGTCCAATGCCCCAGCTCCAACAGGGTCAGCTGAAAGAGGCTGCCCAGCCAGGTTCTGAGTATCTCCACAGATGGAGACTGTGCCAGCTCTCCAGGCAACCTGTTGTCCTGTTTGATCACACTCGCAGTAAAGGTTTTCTTGTGTTAAGAATGAGATTCATCATTTTTGTGTCCATTGTCTCCTGCCCTGTCTGTGGGCACTACCGAGAAGAGTCTGGCTCCCTCTTCTTTGTTCCCTCCCATCATGTATTCATACATATTGATAAGATCCCCCTGAGCCTTCTTTTTGCCTAACTAGTCCTAGCTCTCAGCCTCAAATGAAAGATGCTCCAGTCCCTTAAACATCTCTGTGGCCATGGACATGCTGATGTTTTGCAGGCTCATGCCTGAAGTGCAAAGCTGAGGAAAATCTCTGTTAAGAGAAACTCCCTGAACAGGTTTATTTTATCCAAGCTGAAACACAACCAGCAGAGCTAAGGTTTCTACTGTCTCCCATCTCTTTCTTACCTGCTTGTCCAAACCTCATTCAGCTGTGAGTTTTCAGAACACCACATAGAAAAGCCCTAGAGTAACATACTCTGAATAACATATCTGGAAGAAACTGCTATTTTCAGCAACAGCTGTCTATACAACAAAGATCTATAAGGAAAAATAAAAAATAAAAATAAATTACCTTTTTGTATTCAGGAAGAAAAAGTTAACCTAGCAGTTAATTTGAATCATACTCTGCAACAGCAATGGCATCTTATCATAACAAATGTAGGTGCATGACACTGCCTCAGAAATAAAGCCTTTCCTTCAAAGTTCACAGATGTAAAGAAACTTCTTTCTCCAATACTCTCCTACTACAGAATGAGGTCTTCCTAATAAAATGCAAAATAAAACAAAACTCCTTTCCTACCACCTGTTCTACTACGATCTTTAAATACTTTATGATGTCACATGATTGGATATTTTTCCTCTTAAGATAGATAAACTGCAAAATCTAATTTTTAGTTAAAATATTTGCAGAAAATAAACAGGGATTGTGATTCACCCCGTTGTTTCATCATCAATACAGAAGCCATTATTCAATACGCATACAAATTCTTGTATCTAAAAGACAAAACTCACACTAAATGGTTCTGCATAACTACACTAGAACTTGTTATCTGGTCTTCACTGTGGGACCAAAATTTATTTTCATGGGGTATTACCTGAACGCCACAGAACTTCGCTTAACTCCAACTTATACAAGCAGGATAAATTGAAGATTTGCTATGCTGGACCAGATTTCCTGCCTAGAAAGAACTCTTAAAAGAGATGACTGTTCATTTCTGAAGTAGCACTATAAACAAATGCTGGTGTTGATTTAGTTGGCATATTTTATTGTTTCTCATTTAGTTTGAAAGTAAACACTTGGAACAATTCTAATACCATGAATGCAATATTTTCCAAGTCTTCCGGATGTCACCACATAGTGCATCATTCTCTTCTGAGAATGAAGAACAGCAATCTACCAAAACAAAGGGAGTATTGCTGCTGTACTGTCATGACGATCTCTAATTAATACTGCAGTGCTGAGCTACAAAGCATCTTTAGCTAGTTCACCCCAACAGAACGTGCCTGTTGGAATTTGAGTATCGTGGCCACACACTACAAGCAAAAAAACTTACCCGTTTCTTATCCTGTGTCTCATGAAACAATAGAGCAACATAAATGCTATCATACAATTGAATTTCATCAAGTGATTCTACTCTAATTCTAATAAAGTTCCTATTATTAGTCTGAAGAGGTTCAGAGGCTGGAAGCACAGGACACTAACAGGAATAAATTAGAAGTTTCAATTCAGTCCCTGCAGTAGAAGGGAAAGGCAACGTTACAACTGAATTGTGATCCTTCTGAATCTAAATATGTTTCTTCTCAGAATTCTAAAGCTATAGCTCAAGCTTATAATCTTGTCAATATTACTCTTAAAGGACACAAACCATGATCAACAAGTAAATACACAACACTTCTCTAATCTGTTAAATTAGCTATTTTTGTACTACTACCCTGAAGCAGGTATACTTGGCACACAGTTTGCTTACATCTATAATAATTATTTGTTTCTATTAAGAAAACCCTCAGACAGTCAACAGTGATCTTGACCTTCAAGACCTTAAGTTCACACTATTTCTGAAAGAATGACTAGGAACACAGAAAACCTACCCATTTTCAGTCTGCTTCTAGTCCTCATTTCTATTTTAGTGTGTTGGCATAGCTCAGCTTAAAAGCCATGTAACATAATCATCACATCAGCCTGTAGGACCATCAAGTTTCACCTATATTTTATTTCTGATCAGAATACCTCAGAGGCAGTTAAACATCCCCAGGAACAATTAGGCTAATAAAACAATTCAGAATTTGTTAATCATGAAGACAAAGGATTAATGGAGACAGCTAATTTATCATAGTGGAGTTTCGCCAAACTGTTGAGTGAAGTCACACACCCAGTCAAATACCTCGGGGCAAAGCACTGGAAACATTAACTCTATCAATGCCACAAACTTAATACTTCAGCTAACAAACACACACTGTTCAAACCCTTCACTGAGCTTGTCTTCCGAGCGAACAGCAGGACTGTCACAAATAGTGACCCTAGAAAATCGCGCCTGGGAATTTCTCAGAGACTCTTTAAAAACCCACCACCTTTAGCAGCATTGTCAGCATCTCCACACTGCCATAGAAACTTTATGCAAAACAGTCACCAGTCAGCTGAAGTCTACCTAAATGCCAGGAAGCATGCAAACCTCTCCATCAAGATGAAGCTTCTTCGCCTTTACTGCCATTCCTCAGCTATCTATCCTCTCCTGAAAGACAGCCAACCCTCATGAAGTAACTCAGATGACAGCAGTTGCCAGAAAAATTAGGTTCCTTTTACACTGTCAGGTATGACATGATTACTTGCTTCTCCCTGTGTGCTCTCCCCAGTTTTTCTCATTATTATATTTTCTGTCCCAGGGCACAGTTGTTTTGGTTTTGTGTTTGGGTTTTTGTGTTGTCATTTTTTGTTTGTATTGAACTTCTTTTTACTCTGGCACTCTAGGCCCCTGGGGTACATGTTAAATACCACAACCTGGTCTCCAGCCAGAAGCACTGTGCGGGAGGCAGCGGGTGGCAGGGAGAAAGAAGAGCCGCATTGCCACCGGACAGCCCTGGGGCAGACAAGGGAGGAGGACAGCAGCCAGACCCCACCACAGAAGGCAGGAGACAAGCATTCAGCATTCACTGGTGGCTTCAATTGCAGAGTGCATCACGCAACCAAACAGAACCTATTACGGTGCACACAGAGACTGGTATAAGAAAGAAAAGAGTTTTAAAGCAAATTATTCTCTCAAGGATTTTATACCAGCATTTCTTCATTCTGGTGCTGCCAGATGATAATGTTCTTACACCCACAAGCTTCAACCATGCGAGCCTTACAGACAACCAAAGACCTTCAGACTTAGCAAGACACAGTGAAATCTAGCAGAACTGTCAGGATTACACCCTACCAGCAAGGCTGTGCTGCAAAAGGTAGAAATAAGTAAAAATCTACTCAGTCAAATAAATTAATTACTTATTTACATAGGGTAAGCACTACCAGCTTCTGTCAAGTATTAATATCATTTCCTCTAGGGGGAAAAAAAAAAAAAAAAAAGTTTGTGCATCAGTAAATTTCCTAGTGACAAATTTATCTTCCAAGATCTGCAAGCAGATTGCTCCTCTGCACTGCTGCTGCTCAGTGGTATCCCAGTGACTTCAGCAAACCCAAGAAGTTAAAGAGAGTAACTAAACTTGCTTTTTAAGGTCCATTCTTTAAATGCCAAGAATTGCTATTATTACTGGAAATAAAACCAACTCCTATCTACTGCTGCCTCATAGTTCTGAAATATTTTAGAATCGAGGAAGGGGGAAGAGAGAGAGAATCAAAAGGGTCAACAAAAATGAAATATAGTCTACACATGTAGCCACTATATCAGCCACCCATATCTCCTTTGCACTGAGAGTTCACTGGTTTTGGTTCTCAAGCCAGTCACAACAGATGTGGTTTTGTTTCCACTTAACAAAGAGAAGCTCCATTCGATAAGCAGATTCTGGAAAATAAGTTCAATAAATTAAAAAAAACCCTGGTCTCTGACCTAAGGGAAAGTTATTTTTCACTGAAAGAAAAAATAAGTAAAACAGTTCTAATGTTGTTTCACAGCAACACCAGACCCAACCTAAAATTGCTCTCCCAGGTCTGAACTTGGCCCCTGCTATCAAAATACCCTTACAATGCTGGCCACAAAGAGCAGTCTCACTTTGAAGATGCAAAGCCTTGCTGTTGTAAGGCTTAGTGAGAATCAAAATGATGCAATCCCTTCACACTTCCACATGCTCACCAGCAGAACTGCTCCTCTTCTAGCACTCAAGCAACTCCTGTGGAGCCAGGACTTTCCAGGTCTCAGAGATTTTGCACCTTATCTGCAGGAAGAATTTGGGAGAAGAGGGAAAGGATAGGGACAGGAGAGCCAAGCATAAAAGGAGGCAGGCAGATTTCAAGAGCAAGAAAGAATAGCATACTTTCTGTAAAGTAACATCACATAGCAACAGCCAACTGCCTGATGTGTTCATTACATGCTCCTTTACCATTCCAGTTAACAAATTAACTTTAAAACAATCTTTATGTGCTGGCTATTTGCAATCACAAAAAACTCAAAGCAAGTTATGTGTAATTTTCCTTATTTTCATGCCATTCAGGTTCTTGTAAAATATAATTCCTCTTCTTGACAAGTCTGAATTCCAATTGCATCACTTTTCTTTTTTTTTTTTTAAGTTACTATATTATATAACAAAGTTTGATCATTGAATCACAAGCGTAAACTCTTAGAAGTAATGAAAACTACAGCCTTGTCTTCAATCTGGGTATTTCTAATGAAGAAAGTTCATTTTCCTTCAAAAAAAAACAAGACAGAGTTCCCTTCCCCAACACTACTACTATCAAGTGGAGACAAGGCAAATAATTAACAACTACAAGCTCTGTGCAACCTCATTAGCAGCACAGCACTGTGAGTGTTCTACAAGGCATTTTTAAATTGTACCATGACCACCGTTACTCTGAGAACTGAATTAAAAATCACTCCCTACAAAAATACTAAATGGAACTTTAACATTTCTAGAGTTTCTTCAAATGGTTATCAGCTGACAGGAAATCTTGACCAATTATTTCTCAAAATGTAAAGTTTTAATTTACAAAATAATAAATTCTATCAAGCTACATGATGTATTAAGTTATAATTAATGTTATGTAGGCTACATTTATTATGTTCATGTACACTACATTTAGGCTGCTGTGGCAACTTTCAAGATTGGTTAAGGAATAATTTGCTTTAGAGCAGAATTAAGGCAGGCATATTTTCCTTTTCACACAAAGTTTTAGTATAAATATCTTAGGTAGTGTTAAGTAATACTTATCAAATTATGCAGCTTCTTACGCAAGAATTACAACAGGTTTGGAAATAAATCTCTGCAAGAGGAAATACCAGAGTTTATCATACCTTTAGTTGCTATTGTGCGGTAATTCACTGAGCACAGCCCAATATAATTTGCAGCATATACTTTACTACTACTCCAAAAGAAAGCCCTTCAACAGTTTTTTTCCTCTCAAAAGAAAAAAAAAACTGATTAAGGATGGGAGTAAGAAATTTAGGAAAATGTGGATGAGACACAAGCATCTGATCAACAGAACAACACAGAACTGCAATTTTATCTCTACAGAAAGGCTTTTCAAAACAGCATACACCATGCTTACAGGCTTCAGCATCAGTTCCTGAGCATCATAATCAGAGACCTCTCCACAGATCCAAAGATCTCTGATAACAACAAATATAGAAGAGTCTATTCTCTGTCAAAGAGCCATTAGCAATACACAACCGGGGGTTAGGGGAGAGGTAAATAGCACTCTCTAGAAACACCAGTTAAGACCCTAGAGCTGCTAGAGAGTGGCTCATGGGCTGCTTACAATAAGAACTATAAAATCAGTAGAACAGTCTCAAATAGTAACCTGTTCTACTCAAAATCCCAAGACATTTGACTCTGCAACACTGCACCTTATGAGGCAACAAACCACAAGATATTTTGGAGCTCAAAGTTAGAAAGGCAAAACCAGATGAAAGCCTCCATTCAACTAAAGTAACTTTTTTAATGAGTTGCAGCCAACATACATAATCCATCACATAGCAGTAACCCTTTATTTTCCAATTAATTCTGTTTTCTAGCCAAATTAATTTTCCAAGTCAGTTGCAGCAGGAGAGATGAAAACATAATGGAAGCTAGCACCCAGCCTAATCACAAAATAATCCACGGCTTCTTAACAGCATCTTCCTTCCACAATTATCAATGCAGGCTGTCAAACATTGTTATGTCTAGCAGAAGTGCATCAGCTCCAATGTAGTTTTCCAAAAACAAGGTGAAGCCACTTGCTCACAGCAATTTAAGAAACCTTTAAAAACGAAACAAAAAAAACACGCTCCCCCCAAAAAATAACCCACACCCACACCATCATCTAGATTTAATGCTGCTCTGTCTCATCCATGTGATGTAGGGCCCATTACAATTTGAAAGATACAAATACAATTTTAACACTATTCAATTTTCAGGTTTTTATGTAGATTATCATTCAAGTGTTTGTTCTGTGAAGATTTCTATTGTTTCTGAGGAAGAAAAAATTTTGCATATGTAGGTGACATAAATTCAGAGAATCTATTTCAGTTATTTTCTGCAGAATGCTTGGTTATAAACCCAAACTGAAAAAGAATGTCTCTCACAGTACTGCTTTTCTTAGCTTTTTTTTTTTTAATCTAAGTCATATCCAGCTTACAAAATACCCAGCACACGCATTAAAATCCACTGCACTTTTTAACTTCATTAAAATCACAGAAAGAGATCTCCCAGGTCTTCACTAAATTAAATCTGGCTCTTCCTTAATAGCAATTACAGTTCTTATCTCTGTAACTCCTACCGGAAGGTTGCTTTGGATCCTCCTGTCCTAAGTTAAGAATCTTCTTCTGACTTCCAAATGGGTATGTGCATGGCGAGCTGTATCAATCTAAATTAATGTAAGAATTTCCTCTTAAGTCTCTAAGCTAAATATTTTCAGATAGCAATGAGAATGGTTTCTTCCTGTTCCAGAAAAGCTTTGTGTACAGGCAGTACTATGAAGAGCCTCTTCCCTTGCATCAGCTCTATCAGTCATGCAGCAAGTCAAACAGGGAACCTGATCTGACAGAAAACTAAGGCGGCAGAAGAACTAGTTCTCTGTCGGATCAATGTGATCCTTTCAACAGCTGCCTGTTAGAGCAGATTAAATGTATCATGAAAACGCATGCCAAGAGTTTACAAAGAACTGGCTAGCCACCTTAAAAATAAAGCAAACATGGAATAACATTTCATAAGGAGCACTTCTTAAAGCCAGCATTTCTCTTTAACAGGCACATGAATCTCCCAAACATCACAAAGGAAGCAACAGACAGAGAAGGATAAAAAAGCTTTATTACTTGAAATCCGTATCACGTGGCCTCGGTTTTCAAAATATTAGGTTAGTGCAAAAGTAACTGCAGTTCTGGACTGTGAATTTTAAATCATTATAACTAGGCCCAAACACACCTTTATTAATCAAAACAGGAACCATTACAATCAACACATTTTTGCCAACAAGAAATAAGTTTCTTCATTCCCGTAGCGTAAAAATTTGCACTTCAGGATTTGACGAACTCTTGGAAAGCATTTTCTGCATCCTGTTGGTTGTGAAAGCATTTTCCCTGCAAAAAGTTGTCAAGATGCTTGAAGAAGTGGTAGTCAGCTGGCAAGAGGTCAGGTGAATACAACAGATGAGGAAAAACTTTGTAGCCCAATTCCTTCAACTTTTGAATCGTGGATTGTGCGACGTGCCATCAGGTGTTGTCATGGAAAAGAATCCGGCCCTTTCTGCTTCCCAATGCCGCCTGCAGGCATTGCTGTTTTCTGTGCATCTCGTCAATTTCCTGAGAGACATCTCAGATAGAACAGGTTTTTCTGGGATTCAGAAAGCTGTAGTGGATGAGAGCAGCAGCAGACCACCACACAGTGACCATGATCTTATTTTTGGTGCAAGTTTGGCTCTGGGAAGTGCTTTGGAGGTTCTTCTCAGTCCAATCGCTGAGCTGGTTGTCATATAAAATGCACTTTTTGCTGGACATCACAATCCAATTGAGAAATGGTTCCTTGATGTTGCATAGAGAAGATGACACTTCAAAACAACAACTTTTTTTATTTTCAGTCAGCTCCTGAGGCACCCACGTATTGAGCTTTTTCACCTTTCCAATTTGCTTCAAATCCTGAATGACCGTAGAATGGTCAACGTTGAGTTCCTTGGCAACTTCTTGTGTAGTTATAAGAGGATCAGTTTCAATGCTCGTTCTCAACTGGTCATTGTCAACTTTTGATGGCCGCCACTATGCTCCTCATCTTCAAGGCTCTCATCTCCTTTGCGAAACTTCTTGACCCACTGCTGCACTGTATGTTCACCAGCAGGTCCTGCACCAAATGAGTTGTTGATGTTGCGAGTTGTCTCCGGTCTCTGCTGCTTTATGACCCATTTTGAACTCAAATAAGAAAATCGTTTGAATTTGCTTTTTGTCTAACATCATTTCCATAGTCTAAAATAAATATAAAATAAACAGCAAGTAATAAGTCAGTAGCAAAAAAAAAAAAAAAAACCAGCAAATTCCAACAACGCAAAAAACGCAATTCCTTTTGCACCAACCTAGCATTTGCCTAGACACAGATGAGCAGTAAGAAAAGTTCATATTCTCACACAGAAGAGCAAAACTTCTCCAACCTGCTAAATCCACAGGATGAAGACAGCTCACATGACTAAACGATTTTCATCTTATGATCACCAGCAGAACTCCTACACGGCCATTGAAGTCTTTCTGCATCTGTTTTTTAGTTACCATATCATATACAGCCTATTCTGTTGGGAAGTGTTGTGATAGACTATCCTGGTGTCCCTCACCCTGGGTACCTTTCCTCCTGTAAAGCCCACAAATTTACTTCAATATGTTATTTTTCTCATTTTACTGGCAAAGGGCTGTTGTAACTGAACCCATCACTGAAGACGCCACCCAGCTCCTCAGGGAGAGATATGAAGTGCTTTCCAGAGATGAAGGGCTTTGTTTCAGCAAGTGGTAACTACCCACACTCACAATGCAATTAACCCTGGCATGGCTGATACAAAGCGACATAAATTGTTGTTGAAGCAAGTTCAAACCATATCATTCTCCCTTTCCCCATGTATAAAAAAGATGCTTTAAGAGTCCCTCACCAGGTTCATTAAAAGCAACAGCATTCATCCAACCTCTCCAAAATTATGTCCACATTTGGTCAAATGCACAGAATTTATATGAGGCTTTTTGAGGAAGTGGGGTGAGGTGTATTTGGGGTTTTTTTACTATTTTTAATAGTATCGGGACTATATTTAATCTCATAGTGGGTCTCCTATAAGTTAAAACACATAGAAGGTGTTAATGGAAAAGACATATTTGACTAAGCACAAGATTTTTAAGTCAAGTGGTACAAAATAAATCTCAGTGAGTTTGAGAGAAAGTCATGTAAGCAACCTATGCTCAGTGAAAGTTCAACTGAAGTCAGACAAGCTCAGTGTGTCCAAGAATCTGATTCAATATAACCTGACCTCAATTTTCTCACTAGGCTTTCACTGTAGTTAAAGAAATAATATCAACATTTAATAGTACCAGTAGATAACTAGTAATAAAGTTTCTCTACATACAGGTATTTCTACTCAAATTTAGCATCCACCTGTACAATGGATGTATGCTTATATATATTTAGAAATACACTTTACATATCAAAAGATAAAAGCTTTTAAGTGGAAAGAAGAAAGTGGAATGGAGTTTCTAAATGAAACTCTCACCCAGGCATTCTACAGTTACTGCAACAGAAAATAATTACTTTTTAAATAGCTCATGACTCATGTCACACCCTAGACAAGGATTAATCCAACACCTTCAAGGCCTTTTTACCTTTCAAAATAGATTTATTTCTCAGCAAAGATACAGCTTATGCTAGTAGAATCACTTCCACTTGGCTAATTTAGATCCATTCTCCAGACCCAGTAAGACAAAATCTTCTGGCTAGTAAACCCACACCTATTATGGGGCCTACACTGGCAGCACTTGCTTGACGCTGAGCACCAGTGTGGTCCAGGCCAGCCACCTCCAGGGATCTGAACACCTGAACCTTCATCCCTCCTCAGTCCCTTTTCACAGCCTAGGAAGTGCAAACAGAAACACAAAAGCACCACCTGGGTCAACAGAAAGCCATCCCATTTTAAGGAATAAGTACTTTTCTCAACTATTTTGTTTCCGCCTGTGGAAAATAAAACCTTAATGACAAAGCTGAGTACACGCAACTTGCAATCCAGATCAGTAACAAGTAGTTCTGGTTGTCATCAGCCAAACAATAATTAGCAATTGGTGTATGATACTGAAGATAACGAACAGCATGAGCAAGCAAGACTCCTGGATTTTTTTTTCTTTTAAGTGGTCTTGTTCATAAGGAGTAGCAACCACAGTCCTGGCCTTTGCCATCTGCAGTATTTGCTGAATGTTTAAAATGTTACTTACGAACAAGAGCAAGTTTTCCCAAAGTATTTCATTAGCAACAAGCAACATCTAGGTCAGGAGACAAAAAACTTTCCATCACACATACTGTTAACAACAGTCACCTTTTCACACAGTAAAATTCAAAATAACCCAGTCCAAATATAGGGGATGGAGACTGAGCACATCTGATCTGCATTAGCCGGACACGTGAACAAAGCGCTGAAGCGCACTGCCGGGAAGCCCCTGCCCAGAGGAACGCGGAGAGAGGGGCGGCAGACAGGTTAAACCTCACCCGGCAAACCGGGACAGCAGCAGGTTGGCCGGGGTGACACGAAGCCGTAATCCCCGGCTGGCCTTACATGCCGCCGCCGGGCACGGGGAGTTGGGCTGAGGGGCACAAGATTAAACAGTGCGGGAGAAGAACCAAGGAGTCTAAAATGTATATATTAAAAAAACTTAAAAGGAAGCCACCAGAACACTAGGTGTGAGATTTACCTCCCCCATAAAACCACCGGAAAAATGCAGAGTAATAAAGCGGATGCGCGCACATGTGCGCATCTATAGACACACAAAGCATACGGAGCGCATCCGCAGAGTTGCCGGGTCCCAGCGCAAACCGGGGCTTAGGCGGCGGCACCCACCGGTGTGGCGGCCGGCGATGCGATACGGATAGCGGCACCATCCGCCCGGGCGGGGCGCAGCGGGTTCTAGAAGGAGCCGCCGCCCCCCGGGGCCGCGCCGCCCGCCCGCTGCCGGGCGGATAAAGTTTGCAGCAGCCGGCGGCGGCGCCACTGCAGTGCCGGGCGCGTCCGCCGCAGTGAGCGAGCCCCAGCCTGCGGGAGGATGAACGCCGGTAGGCCCGGAGCCGGCCGGCGCGGCATCCCCTGCCGCCGCCCCACCAAGCCCCCTGCCGCCCTCCCCAATCTACTGACCGATAACCTCTTGCAGCTCGTAGGCGTCCCTGCAGATGGGCCAGCCGACGGCCGGGGCGGCGGGCGCGGGCTGGGGCTGCTGGACGTGGACCGGTGACTCGCTCTGCTCCGCCATGATGCTGCCGAAGCGCCCAGGCACCCGACGACCTTATTCAAACTTCCCTTCCAGCAACACCTTTCGGCCGCGCTCCCTCCCCGCGCAGCCGGCCGCCCGGCGGAGGGAGGAGGCAGGGCAACGAGGGGGAGGAGGCAGAGGCGGGCGCCGCCGCCGGCCCGGCCGCTCGCCCCGCGCGGCTGAGGGGAGAGAGCGCGAGCGCGGCGGTTGGGCCCGGCGGCCCCTGGCCGGCGTCGGTGCGGGGGGCCGGCAGCGCGCGGGGGGCGCGCGCCTTCGCCTGAGGGAGCAGCGCGGGGTGTGCGGCCGCGGCGGGAGGCGGCCCCGCCGGCCCGGGTCCCGCAGCCGCTGGCGGCAAGCCGGCCATCTTCTGACCCGCTCATCCCGCCGCTTTCGGCGAGGCTCCCCGCGGCTGGAAGCACTGCCGGGTCCCGCAACGGGCGGCGGCCTGGGCGTGTGCAGGCCCCGGGACTGCCGGCAGCGCCCCCGGAACCCGGCAGGGCTGAGCACGGGGCCAGGGCAGGTCTGGGAGGAACCCCATCATATGGCAGGATGCTAGAAAGCACCTGTTAGGCTGGTAACAACCACACAGGCATCGCTGGAGCACAGCTCTCGAGTATTCAAGTGACACTGCCGAGAGGGTGGGTGCTGCTGCAAGATTACTTGTATTTAAATTTGAGGACATAAAAAAGGACACTGCTGTTTTCATCAGCAGTGAGGGCTCCAGTCGTGCAAAGCCGTGAAGTTGCCACTTGACACGAGCAGCCCTTTGCAGAGAGGGTGGCCGAACCATGCCATGTCATGCCACGGCTGCAGGGACAGTGGCACAGCCCATGCCGCGAAGGACTGTGCACTGCTGAGCAAGGTTTCCTGTGGCTAACCAGAACTTAGTGATTTAAACAAATATTCACTACAAGAAACAATTAAACTTCTCTACTGCTTCCCATTATACAAGATGAGATAAAAAACCCTACTACTAACTGAACTTTTTTTGTTTAGCTTATTCCATGAAGACTTTCAGTTAATAGAATATTGTTCCAAAAATGAAAGCAAGTTACTTCTTTTTTTGCTGTGCTGCTGAGAAAGCTGAGTGGAGCATAAACTCCTCACAAGCACTTAATGTTTCAGCCGAAGGTGTATTAGCAGCTTGCAAATAGGGAGTTATTTGTGCACTAAACTTCCATTTTCTCACATGAAACAGGTAAGCTCAGTACAGAGGCTACTAGTAGTAGAAAAAATACTGCATACTTTCATGATAAACCAATTCCTCTCAGTCTGGTTTTTAGAGACGAGGTGATTAAAATGTTTTCACATCATACACACAGTAGAAATTATCTGCCACAAAACTAAAGGTCAGCAAGACTTGGAAGAGTAAGTATTAGACTGTCATTCAATACCAAGCTTAATGCCAAGACTACACAAACTTGTTATTACTAGAGAAGACCTTTCTACCAGAAATAGCATGAAAAAAAAAAAATAGAAAGAGAGCAACAGCACAGGCCAAATCAATCAGCATAGGAAAATGGGTTACTCACTACTGAAGGAAAATAGCCATCTTCTCCATCTGTACTCAGTTTTCATGGGTTGTGGTAAGGGGGTAGGTGATGGTTTTAGTTCTTGAGCCATGAATTTTCGTGATGCTCCTGCAATATAATTATCTAAACTGCTGGTTTACATCTGATACCATTTTTGTAATTTTTGTCCTGATTATTGTCCCAATTTGTCCCACTAATCCTACAACTTCGGGAATTTCTAGAATGCACCTGCAGCTTTTACAGGAAGCACTTTCTAGGATAGCAATTTGATAAATAGAGGGACTTCTGGGAAATGTTCTGTGCATTCAGGGTACAACTCAAGAAAAATATCAGAGCCTCAGAGTCAGGTAAGATAAAAGACAGTGACAGCAAGACCTTGAAGCAGGTGGTTCATGCCAGTAGGCCACACTGCCTTTGAAAACCAGGTCCCCTGCTGCAGACATCGGAGAAAAGCCCTGCAGTACTGAAGGCACTGCTGTTCAAAGCATTACAGGCAATATAGTTCTTCCACAAGATGCTGAAAAGAACGGTCATCTGCACATTTTTGAGATTCCAGAGAAGGAGCAAGGGCTCACTTAAAATTGCTATTCTCCAAATTGAAAACAGTTGAGAACAGTCCAGTCTGAACATGGTTTGACGTTTCCTAGTGCTTGAATACATTGGACTTCAAGAAATTCTCTGAGTCACTGAGTCCAATCACCAAATAGTTGATTCCAAAGTTAAAAAAGGCTTTACATAGCCAGGCTGCAATCAAAACTGGCAGTATTTGTAGGCCACCATGGGGGGAGAGTTAAGCTAATACTCAGACCTTTTGATAGTTCCCTGCAGTACCCTCTACAGATAGAGGGGGGAAAAAGTTTAAAGCAAAATAACTCAGACTTCATTTCTAGATTTGAAGAATTTAGACAAGAATATATTGGTACTTACAATAACATTTCAGACCAATTAATTATCTTTGAATATAAATGTATCTATATAAAGTCAAAGGCAAGCACAAGGACTGGGTTCATGAGCAATGGTACATGCACGTGGGATAGCACTAAACCAGAGCAAGCAGGATCTATTTACTCTCCTATCACTTCTGCCTCTGAGAAACAAGTGAAGTAGAACCATCCTCTCTCTCACCCAGCATGGTCTAATATTACAGTTATGACCATCACATGGTGTAGCACAGCTCTCTGCAATTAGGTATGTAAAGTTTGAAAGCCTCTAATTTGGTAGCAGTGAGGTACAGCTGTGCTTTAAACGACATCATGAGATATGATGGCTGACACAACAGCAGCTGGTGCTGGTGGGAGGGGACTAAATGCTTTCAGCTTCCCTTTCTCTTCTAATTAATGTATAGTTAATAGGTAATGTGCCTGTTATTGCCACTAGCATGCTTGTTTTCATCAAAGCTTGCAGCTTAAGTTAGTTTCTGCTCATGCAGAAGACATGGGCATCTTGGCAATTCACATTTCAAAAACTATCTTATTTAATATACTGGAAAATATTCAATTCAGAAGTCACTGTCAGCTGTGTTCTTACTTAGTCTCACTGAGGTTAATGTCTTTCATAGCATAGTGACCTTAAAAAATAAACCACTTTTTTTTTTCCCCCTTAAGTTGAAGGCCTTGGTGGCTTTGTCTCTTTTCTTTCCCCCTCCTTGTAAACTTTTGCAAGCTGTTCTGCTCAGCGAATTTACTCCTTAAACTCAGGTAGGAAGATTTTGTGTTCTGGATATTAATGGTTGTTGAACCAAGTAACCATTATGCTGGAATTTATTGTTATATAATCAAATGGGCCTTTTAATTGTTTCCTTATATACCATACACCAAGCTATTACTGGTCCTTGCAACAGAAACTTCCATTGCCTTTCTGGTAGGTACAGTCAGTGCTGCAATACACATCACTGCAATTAGTGGCTATTAGAAATAGAATTAAGTACTGTCTGTCATGTGAACATCAAACCTTTTTCTTAAGTATTTTATTTGACCGTCCTATTTTTCAGGCTACAGATATAGGAAATGCTTACATCTTTGTCTCAACCATCCTGAATGTGAGTGACCTTGACAGGGATATTGAAGACGTCACTTAGAAGAATGGTGGAGCCTCTGTGAGCTTCTCTGCAGAGCTGGAGAGCAGATGCAGCCCCAGTCTTGATAGAGCTCGTTCCTCAACACCATGGCTAGCACTGGATGATAGGAGCCACTGTTAAAGTAGTCAAGTCTTCACATCCTCCCCATCCAGTTTTTCAGATGAGAATGGATTTTGCAGTTAATTTGCTGTTGCTGCCAAACCAGCCAAAACTTGAAAATCACCAGCTTAAAAATTACTAGCTCATTCCAGCAGCATAAGCACCAGTGGCTCATTACCTAAATCACGATGGCACACCAATGATTATACATTTCAAACATTCAAAATTCAGAACTGTGCATACATTTAGAATATTTATGCACTAGTCATTCATGTATTGGCAACAAATGCCTTCTGGAACCTGCAGGAATCACAATTTCCGCCAAGATGTTACCGTGAAAATGACAATGGTCTAAAGATTATTGTTGCTTTTAAACTCCAGTTTAATATCATTGTGGAGGTGTCTAGCTTACTGAAGCTTTTAGCAGGAATGAAATCCCTGTAGCTGTGAATGGATAAAATTCAAACATATAAAAGAATTGACCTAGGAACTTCCATGGCTTTCATCACTGTAGCTTATTAATGTCTCATGCATACTAAAAAATTAATCTTCATATACCAAAAGGCTGTGGAATATAATTATCTCAATTTCACAACTGGAAACAGAAAAAGCTTAAGGGATTTGCTAAAGGTCATAAAAGAAGTCTGTAGCAAAACTGGGAATATAGCACACATTTTCTAAGGGTGGAATTTCACACAGCCTCACAGCAAGATCAGGGACCGAACCTAACTGACAGCTAATTCCTGATTCGGTTCAGCTGAAAACATTAGCGAGTTCACCATGCAGCCAAGCGAGAGAGAGGATCAACAGGAGAGACATGACAAAAGAGTAGCCAGTAGTGGGGAATGGGATATCCCACCGTTTAAGCAGGAGCATAGTTTTACATTTGTTAGGTGGTCATGAAATGACACTAAGTCCAAAACAAATTCCTTAATTATAAAATTCTATCCATCATTTGAGTAAATGACCCTTGCCTTTTCTCATTTTCTATTTATAGGATCAGTGAAGGAACAGTTCATACTTCACTGGAAAGCTACAAAATTCTATTCAGTAATGTTTGTAGAGTGCTTGAGTTCTTTGGATTGAAACACTTTAAAAATAAAATATTTTCCTTTTAGATTTGGAGATGTAAGCTGAAATCATTTTTCCATCTAAATGCCATGAGTGTGTGTTTATGAAACCCAACCATTAAACTAAAATTTGTGATTATGTTTAAAATTTTCTCTTTTTTTTTTCTGATGGAGAACCTGGGGTCTGATGGGCAGCACTTTCTGGGAGATCAAAATGGATGTAAAAGTAAATAAACCTTTCTTTCTTTCCAGCATTACGATTTGCAAATGAGAAATTAAACTGTCCAGAACTGCTGGCTAAATTTCCCCTCAAGTAATTCAACAAGAATCCCAGTCCAACTTGACCATTGTAAAAAGCTCCAGCTCCTATCTCTCAGGGCAGCTTGCTCTACTTTTACAGGACTGGCAGAGCTCCTCAACCTAGGTCATCCTGGAGGAAGAAAGCTGTTTAATGAAGAGCTCCTGCTTGAGCAAGCCATTCAGGGAGCAGTGAAGGCTGGGCTGCCCTGCGAGGGCCAGTGAGGCAGCAGGGGCAGTGGCTGCACGGAGCAGGGGACAGTCTGGCAGGACCCCAGCCAGGAGAGGGGGAAAGGCCCAGGGATGGCAGTCTGGGTCGGTGACAGTCCAGTGATTGCCAGGAGAGTCTGTAGGGACAGGGCAGGTCCAGGCTGCAGCTGGGAGGAAGGTGAGAATCAGCAGGGTGCAAGACAGGGCACTACTACAGCTTGCTAAGGCAAGCACCAAGCATAGCTACAGCATAGCTCAGGCAAGGGCCACGTGCAAGGACCTGAGCTTGAACACACCAGAGGACCCAGGCAAGGCTTCTCATAGCTCTTTCTTGCCACTTGGCTGTTTTCACAGCTCCCTGATCTGAGGTTGGAGAGCAGCCCCAAGTCCAATCTAGCCAGGAGTACAAAAAGTGAAACCCCTAGGAGTGGGGAAGGAGGTTTGCAAATACAGTTGGTGTGCTCAGAGCCCTGGCAACATGGGCTTAGCATCAGGAAGTCTTGAGTGGTTTTTTTGTTGGGAATGCTTGCCATAATCACCATTAATTTCCAGAGTGACAGGGCAAAGCAAAAGTACTGTCAGCATAGCCTGTTGCTGAAACATGATGATCCACCTGAAGAGGAAAGTTCAGAAGTTGCCATCCTTTTCTATCAATCAATTAAACCTCACAAAGCTTCCTAGTATCAAGACAAGCTATGGAAAAAATGTCTGAAACAAAAATCCAGGAACAAATGAATAGACTCCACTCTAGAAAGATTAAAATGTCAGTTAAGGCATTAAAAATAGAAATCAATTCTAAAGAAAACTCTCTCTTCCTGAGAACAATGAGATGCTTTAACATTCCTAAACGCTCTAATTCATTTTTCTCCTATCTGTAAGAAAAACTAAAATATACAGTAATAATATCCTCAAATGTTCACAGTGTTAAACCAAAAACATTTGTTGACTCAAATATTTAGATTTTAGTCTTTTAAAGACCTCTAACAATTGCTTTGCGTCTCACACCATTTGTTTAATTGAAGAAAAGGAGGCTTTAAATGTATCAATATAAACAAGATTATTTTCTAATGCATCCCTTATTGTTTTTATGATTTCTTTAAAAATCTAATTAATCCATGAATGACAGAAACCCAAACTCATCAAAACTATGCTTTTAATAGACAAGAAACAGAAATTGGGTAATTTAGACACAACCTATTTTTAAGTTTTACTGGCATATCATTAAAATAGACAAAACATCCCCACCAGACATCATTATTCACAGATGCTGTACCCACAAAAGCCCTACATTTAGTATATCCCCCTAGGTATAACATGCCAAGAAAGCACTCCTAATTTTGTTTCAGCCATTACCGATAGTAGACTCAACCATGCATGGAAGTCAGGTACCCTGGTTTAAGCAGGTTTTGCTGTTACAGCCTGTAATGTGCCCTCTGCAAATACAGCAAAGTCAGAGCTCTGACCTGATACTCTGCCCAGTACGATTGCACCTACAAAACCAGTTATAGCAGCAGAAACCAGTGCCAGTAAAATGCAGTTTTATCGCTGTTGGTAAACAAGTCCTAGCATAGGCACAGCTTGGTCTTGCCAGTGGTTACACCAACACATGGCATAGCGCTGTGTGAAAGTACTCACTAATATAGGTCATACCACGCACACACAGCATCAGCTGTAGTTCTGGGATGTGATCTTTGAGTGGCACCAGAGAGAGCTGTATGGGGAGAGGGTGCTACAAGCAAGGGGAGCAGGCACAGCTGCTCTGGGATGTGTAAGGTCCGGGCTAACAATCAAAAGGCAAGAATAGTATTTGATGGGAAAAAAAGGGCAGCTGAAAGCTCTGGGACAAATGAATCTCCAAAAGCACAGAAGACAACAGGAAGATACTTAAGCAGAGCTTTCATCTGAATTTGCAGTGTCAGTGAAAAAAAAAATGCTCTTGGAATATCACCTCATTTCCTATAGTGACTAAAAACTTGTTAATACATCATGCACATCAGACACTGTTTACTTAAAATTCTGTTACAAAGACTTGAGCAATGCACTACATATATATTTTAAATATATACGTCCAATGTCTTTTAACCAAAGGAAAGTGGAACTGCAAGGGAATATGCAATCTGTCAAACTGTGCACCTTTAGGAAGTTACTCTGGTTTCCTACAGTGCATTGGGTTGTGGCTGGGAATGTGAAAAAAGCTTCATTGCCAG
Organism: Patagioenas fasciata; assembly: GCF_037038585.1. NCBI lineage: Eukaryota > Metazoa > Chordata > Aves > Columbiformes > Columbidae > Patagioenas > Patagioenas fasciata. The sequence continues at coordinate 20,909,855 of NC_092526.1, forward strand.
TCTTTCAGCAGTCCAAAGTCTTGGCTAGCCTGCTTACATGCTGGGACAGCTGAAGTAGTCCCATCTAGGAAGAAAAATTTAGAGTGTGGAAAACACCCCGATGTTCCATGTGGGACTGAGAAACAGCAGAGCCCTGAGGGGAGAAAGATGGCAGAGCCCAAAATACAGGACGACCTGCAGGTGGTTCTAACAACACTGGCACAAACAAGGGCAATACCTAAGATACAGAAAACGAAGAAATGCAATGAAGCCTTTGCTTCTGTGAGTGAATAAAGTGAAAGGCAGGCAGATAAATAATTATTAGTTTAAAAAAAACCAAAAGAACAAAAAAACCACAACAGATTGACTTGAACAAAATATGGGCTTGTGATTGCTAAAAATATACCTGAAGAGCAGAGCCTGCAACATTAAAGCCATTATCACGAGTTGGGACAGGAGGTGCCCAGCTCTACTTACCGATTCTGAAGCAAGATCCCACCCCTACGTCAACTTTGTTTTAAAAGACAGCAGAGTGCTGACCCTTAAGATGTTTGAGAAAAATGTACCGAAAATTATAGTCTATGGGTGGATTTAAAAAGCAAACAAAAGAATCCATAAAATTTTATATTGGCCTCGTAGTTTCTGTGATATCAGGTTTGCGATATGCCACAGACACAACTTCAGTGGGGACAAAAGAGTATATTCAGGTGACAAAAAAAGGGCATGGGTAAAATATTTCGTAGACTTATTTATGTTGATGGCAAAATTATGTAATTTAATATTCTCAATTTGCTGGAACAGATATGCTAAAGGAGGATTGCATCTAAGCAGCTAATTGACAAACTCAGACTTGTTTAGATAAATATTCTAGGTTGCAGTTTGTGTGGCACAAGTTTGACCAAGTCATAATGAAGTTGGTTGTCTTTTTCCCTTAATTCAGTGGGATAGCTGAAAGTAATTTTAACGTAATACCATTCATACTGAAAAGGATTGTAGTGAAACAGTGTTGGATTCAGTTTCACTGATGCCATATCTTGTTATTTAGTAGTGCAAACTATTCTAATAATCGATTGTGTTGGTAACCTGTGGAGGTTTTTGATAGAAAACTCGAAACTAGAATACTTGTAATGGGAGAAGCTGAAGGCAGAATAAAAGATGGGATGTGCAAACCTATTAAAAAAAAAAAAAAAAGCATCAAATAACACAGGTAGTGAGTACCTAGGAATTAATGCCTCTTTGAATAAAAAAGACAAAAATGGAAATAAGTCATCACAGATATCAGAGGTGACAGATAAGGTAATCTCCAGCCAGAGACAGTGAAAGGAACATATGGCATCTTACCCAGCTCCCAGAAAGGAGGGAGACCAGAAACCTACTGAGAATCACTGTAATTTTTAAGTTGTAAGCAAAGTAGGCTCCATTAATCACTTGGAAATTTTTAAAATACCCATATATTTTCAGATGTTGCCCAGAAAAAAAGTTGAAGCACTATAATCAGTGAAGGCCTTTCCTAGGGTCATTTACTTCACCTCAGCTGAAGGGCAGGAGCTGCTTTCTCTGCTAGAAGCTTTTTACCAAGCAGATATCTGAATATATTCCAAGAATCTATTAATACCATGGTTAAGGAAGACCAAACAGGTTTTGTATTTGCTTTTACATCTGATAGTTTTTCTCTAATAGCAAGAAACATGGTAGCCTTTAATAGTGGGAACGGAAATGAGTATTTCCTCCGCTGCTTTGTCAGTCAAGGAATAAAGTATGAGTTATTTTTGTTAATTCTCCCAAGGCTTTCAGTAAGTGACAATACATAAAGGGCTTTTTGTTGTCTCTTCCTTAATGGGACAAGTTTATGTTGGCTCTTTGTTATACTTCTGAAGTTATATAAGAGTATTTTTTGCTGCTTGAAACAGTGCAATATGTAAACTCAAAGTATGTAGGAGTTATAACATTTGCAAGACATATTTCTTCTGCTGCAGTTAAATGCTACTATTTTCAATGCAGTAAACAACAGAAAAGGTTTCTTTTCACACTAATTGCATGCATATTTATTGATATTCTCAGATAGAGTTCACTGTATTAATGCTGTATTGAACAATTAAACAGCATATGTATAGAGACAGAGAGAGAAATTAGGAATGGTGTTTACTTTTTAGATTCAGATCTTGTCAGCCAAATATCTTAAATCAAATAATAAAGACTTATACTTCTGATTAGTGCCTTAGATTCTGGGCTGTAAAATGAATTTACTACTTTAGGCTTATCCAAGATTTTCCCACAATATGAATACTTTTGGTTTTGTTTGCTTAGATTAGCATTTGCACTACAGATAGTACTAGTCCTCTTCAAAGCTGCTTGAAAATTCTGGCAAAGTATTTATCCAGCTGTGTAACTTCTGCGAAGCACTGGTGTATGAATTTGTCAAAAAGCAGGAGGAAGAATTTAAATTGGTTAAAATGTTTTTCACCCCAAACTGACCAATATTTCAGATTAAAAAAAAAAAAGCCAGGTATATTTGCAGAGAACATGCAGGTGACTCCCAAGAGGTGCAGGACTCAGCCCTAGCATCTAAGGCTCACTGGCACCAGTACAAGTGAAGCATCAGCATATGAATGATGAGACCCTTCAGGAAACTGCCCCTGCTGACTGTGATGGGATAGAAATAGTGCTGCTCGCTCACCATCACCGTTAGGACTGTGTTCTCATGGCACATATCCAACCATAGTTAAACACCTATGCACCCCAATGATGATGTGAGATCTCTGAACAAGCCTCAGGGTTCAAAACTCACTATTACTTTTAAATGGAAATCTTACATTCTGCAGAGCTGGGCATTGATTCAAGTACTAGATAATTATGTCAGGCAAACTGCCATCAGCCAGGGTATTTGCAACCTGACACATGCGTTACGCATTAGGAAAGTAACCTATACTGATTTATATTAGTGCTGATCTCATATTCCTCAGAAAGGTTCAGGTGACATTTTCACTCTCCCGATGAATTTTGAGTTCATATTATTTGTAGAGGCAAGACAGATAAACTCAAAGAACTATTACCTTTAAATGAGAAATTTTGTAACAGAAAGAGCCTGTGTTTTTTCAAGTTTTGAAGTATTTTTAACCTAGTGCCCCTGAAAGCTGCTAGGCTGGCTAGCCTGGATTCTAGAACTACTTGCTTAATGGAAGAAGAGTAATATCACAAGCAGACAGACAGGCTTCCTCTGGCTGCAGAGTCAACACAGTCTCAGACTCCACCACCCCATCACTCTTTAGTCTCTCTGCAGAGAATGCCACCAAGCATCATTTAGCAGGAGCTCCAGACTGCAAGAAGACAATGAACTGATTTCAAAGTAGCTGCCACTCAACTGGGTGACAGGGCAAGGTACACTCTGTAATCAGAGGCAAATGGACATTTCTCTCCTGCAGACCATCCATTTCTAGATTGGTAAGTTGATTTTTAATTCCCACTCTTGCCTATTCTTTGCTTAGTAGTTCAGCTATCTAAGCAGTTTGCAGAAGCTTGAATTATTTTTAGCAGGTGGATGTGTACATCCTTCTGCTACTTATAGTCTGTTCAGAATCAGAGATGTTTTTTTAAACTGTAGCTTATATACATCTTTATACTCTCAGAAACAAGGTTGTGGGAGGGAGTGATCTCTTATCATTCTAATTGATGCTGTTGAGGGTATGAAGAAGAAAGACAAGCTTTTAGGTCACAAATTCTTCAGTTCTGAAGCAGAAGCAGCTCTTGCTTCTCAGTCTCATCCTGGGCTGCTTTCCAGAGATGAGTCTAGGAAGAGAAAAACATAATTTCACCACATATTAAAAATCATAAATTCAGTACAGATAATATTTTGCCATACCATCCCTGCCTGCTGTTGTTCCAGAGCTGCTGACTCTCTGCATCATACAGCCCTGACAGTTTCTCTGCTGCCCTCCTTGCTGCCAGGAATCTGTGCCTCACAGGTGCCAATCACCCTTTTCCCTCAACTTTTTTAAAAGGTGTAAACCCCAAGTAGTTCCCTACCTGTATTTTGCCTGAGGTTTATTGACTCTCTTCTAGGACTGAAGAAAGTCCATGTGTTAAAGCACTTGTTTATGCTCTCCAGCAGTATCAGGGCTCTATAAAAGATGTCATATCTCATCTTTATCCCACCATAGCTTTACAATACCAGTCCTTATTCTTCCACATACCTTGATTACTTTTCCCCATTGGCTATTTCTGGGACTTACCCCAGCCCAGGGGAGCAAGCGCACGTGCAGTTAGGAGCATGCAAGGGAGAATACATCTTGTGTTTAGCATTAGTGTTGGCTGTATTCCCAGACAGGGAGCTTTCTGGGAGATGGCTGTGTACAAGCTGTGTCTATCAGGGAGCAGCAAAGGCTGGGCTGCCCTGCAAGGGCCAGCGAGCAGAGGGCAGCAGCCACAGGGAGCAGCGGACAGTCTGGCAGGACCCCAGCCAGGAGAGGGGACAGGCCCAGGCGTGGCAGCCTGGGTCGGTGACAGTCTGATGAGGAGTGAGTCTGTAGGAACAGGGCAGGTCAAAGGTTGAGTCAGGAATTCCAGACCACAAGGCAGGGTCAGCATGGGGAAGGAAAAAGCCTGGTACAGGCAGACCTGCAGCTTAGGCAAGGGTCTAAGGTTAGGCACAGTCTCCAAGCCAAGGACCAGAGGCCCTGGGCGAGGTGTCTCGCAGTTCTTCACAGCAGCCTGGTGCGGGTCACCAAGGACGCGGTGTCAGAACGGGCCTCCAGCACAGGCAGCGGAACCCCTGCAAGGGAACATTGCCTGGGGATGCATTCAGGGCCCTGGCAGTCCTATGGCTTCATTTTAACTCAGTTCTGTCCATTGGGAGCTTTGCAAAGAACAGGGGCTGCTGGTGGGACCCGTAGTCAAAGGAAAAGCCATGCTCCTTGGCATGGGTCTGTCACATCTAGCAGAGCTCTAAAGTTTAGGACCAGGACCTCACAGGTGCTGCAATATTTGAAAAGAAGCTGATGCGGGTTAACATTTAGTATTAGTTATGTTGTTGTGCTTAACTATGATCAAACTGAAAAAGCCAGTAATCATTTGTGTAATTATAGTGAAATTTTTCAAAATTTTCATCACATGTGTGATCTAGAGAGTTCACAGCTGTACCTGGCTCTTCCTACCTCTGGAACGTGACCAGATGTGATGGGAAGAGCGTTCAGAAATCGTGTGTGAGCGTACTGTTTCTCCCAATGTGTATTCACTGCTGTTTTATTTATGGATAATCTTTATCCTGGTCTCATCATGTTACCTGTTTTTTAAGCTATGTTTCACCTAAATTTTACATGTCTGTTAAACAAGCCTTATAAAAGTCTGTATTAAAATGGACTGAAAGAAAGAACAGAAGGAGAGAGCATCACTGGAGATTTCCTTGTTCAAGAAAATTTTCAGTGTATTCATTCACACCAGCTTTATTCCGTGGTTTATATGTGCATGTGTAATGAATGCGCAACGTTTTGGTTGGTATATGATGCAGTAAACAAAGCTCTTTGTAAGAGAACTGCAAAGCCAGACAGATTGCTAATGTGACGGTACTTGGAGAAGTCGCAAGTTACTGGAATTACCCTATCACCTTCTGCTCCTAACATTCACTTTGGAAGGTTAAATAGTTGTCTTGCACAGCTCTTCGGAAGTGTAGAGAAAGCTGCACCGCTATCATGCTGGCATAACAAAAAGAGAAATCCTTCCACAGTTTATCTTTCTTCAATACAGTATTTGGCATGATGAGTGATTTGTTTAAATTATTTCTAATGCTTTGAATTTTCCCTTAAAAAAGATACCCCAGGCTAGAGCCTGCCCTCAGACCTCAAACACTCCTCAAAGCCCAGCTCTTCCCACAAGAGTCCACTCCTCCTGCCTTTCTGGAGCAGGGGCAAGCTGAGGCACAGGCAAGGGAGACAAATATAAAACAGATTCTCCAAAAATTATGTCCTTCCAATACCACTCTCCTATGGCATGCTGGCTGAGATATGCCAGTGGTCACGGGAGATGTGCTGGGGGCATGGGGAGGCTGAGTGCCCTTGCACGGAGGCTGCTTGTTCAGCCCCTCTGAGACGGGGCTGTTGGCACCAGGTGCTGCTGCGAGCAGCCTGGTGCTATCAAGCAGAGCAGGGCTGTAATTTTCTCTGATTGTGACAATAGTCCCTTGGCAAAGCAACTAATTAAATTAGGATGATGTAGCTTAAATTTATATCTATTTCATTATTAAGTGACTTAATAAAATCCTCTATCAGAAAGCAGAAATTGTGGACCACATAACACTTGAGATAAACTATTGAAATAGGAGCTGAGAATGAAGTAGAAACTAAAGAAATATCAACTCTGAAAATTACATCCCCAGTTTTTCTTTGTCATGTATGTTTTAAGTCTGTTTACGGTTTTTACTATAAGAAGTGCTTTGACATTGTTATCGTAGGTCATAAATCTTAGAATCAACTAGGTAATCTTTCTGCAACATCATTATGGCAATTTAAGTGACTGCCATAAAATTTAAAAAGAAAAAAGAGCTCCTTTTCTGTTCCAGTCATCACTATGATGATTCAAGTCTTGGAGAGAGTGAGGGAAAGAGAAAATGAAAATAACTTAGTTTTCCAAAACCATAGTTGTGAAGGCATGTATTTATTTTTATCAGCATTATTGTAACTTCCACCAAGGTTATCTAAAACCTGTCTCTTGCCATTTGTCTGCATTTTGGTTTTGGAATACAATTTTTTGGGGTGGGATGTCCCAGGAATTTGTTGAAGAAATCCCAGGTTCTAGTTCATGTCATGAACCAGTTCTTTTGTTCTGACTAGCACTGGCTCCATTTGGGAAGGCAAACAGAAAGTAACCCTGGGGGTGGACACTGCCTTGCACAACAGTTATTTTAAAAAGGCAGATAGGGTCACACCAGATCAAAGTGTGATGCCAGAGTGAGGTTCTTATACAAGATGCACAGGTACCTGCTTCAGCAGTAGTGGAATTCCCCTTCGCAACACCCAGGTAACAGAAGAACGCTCTCTAACTCAATTAATAGTTCCAGTTGCACTTTTCTACTTCTCTACTTCCCCTCATGGCTGCTTAGGCATTTGTATCTCCTCAGTCTCTTACTCCTTCTGAATTTCAGTCTTTGGTTCAGAGGGCACCCACATGCCTTCAGATGCTCTTCTCACCTGAAATCGTCATGTCACAACAGTCTTTTTCAGCTATTCTTCTTACAGACTAATTCAAGGATCCAGATTAGTTTTAAGACCAATGCTCATTTTACCTCTGCAATAAAAATGAAACCATTGGCAGCCAATCAGCTGATTCCTTAGAGGAAGGCTGAAGGTGGCTGTCAGATGGCTGTCACCTGCCCAGCCTCCACAGCAATGAGAGTGACCTTCTGGGAACTCAAGCTGATAGCTTCCCTCCCTCCTTCTCCACTCTCTCTGGCCAATCAAGTGAGGGTTGATCTCTGTCATTTTTCCAGACCTTTTTCCTATGGTATTGGAGAGATAATTGCTTGTATGAACTTCATGTATTAAATTAAATTTCTAAATACATAATATTTATGTTTTGTGGATAAAAGTATCCAGTGAAACAATTTTACATTTGAACTTTACATTTTGATGTTGAAATTTCAGAGAGAATTTCAGGAGGCACAATAACGCAGTGGCTAAGGCACACAAAGATACAGACAACAGGGTCACCAGCTCTCCTCCTGACTTCTCCATAAAATTGGATTTTTAAAAGGATGCTCTAGTCACTTTGGTGAACAGATATACCATAGTACTTTACATAAGCACTGCATTTTTAACAAACCTCTGTAGCTGCATGGAAGCAAGAGAAGAAGAATATATCCAATCTCTTGACTTACTGAAGTATTTTCAGATTGCATTGCAGAATCCCTTATTGAATCAACTTGTTTTTAATTTGTCTTTGATCCTGGTATTTTTCTGCAGAACCCACTAACACTCCTTGAATTCTACTAAAGCTATTCCAGCAGTTCAAAAGTCCTATCATACTTGTATTAGGTTTGTGGAATACTTGTTTTCTTCAGTGAGTTCTTCAGGCTTTGACTAAAAATAAAGTGCTGACATTTACAGAGTTAATGCTGAGACTGGAGCTGAAGAGTGATTCCCAGCTCTATATTCACATGATGGCTCTGTGCAGTTAAAAGCAGTGGTCTCAAAGGAATAGCAGTGCAAATCTGTTTGAGACAAATCTACAATCAATAAGAGCCATTATTTGGATACTGGCAAAATATCAGTTCTTACAGCGCAGTGGATAGGATACTTTATCACAAGAGTTCCTACGTGCAAAACATACAGAATTTTTTAGTTCATGATCTTTGACATCACAGAGGGAAAATTCAATAAATATCTTTCTTGCATGACATAACAGCAGGTAGTTCGCCAGTTGATGCAGCCGTCACATACTGTGAATCACTTATTTCCTGGCCGTTAACATTATTACCCGTGTGATGGCTTGGGCAAGCTTTTGCCTGTATGCTCCTATTGTTTGGACTGATTTGGCCCTGTTTGATCTGTGGTACCATGCCAAGGAGACAGTGGTATGCTTTTCCACTCTGTCTCAAATGTCCGTTTCTATGCTTTGATCAAACTTTATGTCTCTGGTAATGAATTCACAGATTAAATGAGCTTTAGCTTTTCCTAGAAAACATCATTCAAATTTAAGAGGTTGAAATATTTCTCTTCCCTCAGAGTGAAAAGAGATCAACCAACCTAGAAAAATGATGTGGTGCTACTGGATTCTATCCCCTGATTAACTGTCATTTCTATCTCTTATTTTGTCTTCCTGCTGTTGATGGGTACTTACTATGGTGGATACAACAGAGACACTGAACCTCTGCAGTTCCACTAATCATTAAAGTTTTTAACTGTTTCAGAGAATAATTAAAATATCCACAAGGAAAAAGAATTTTAAGACAGCTGATTTTTTGAGAGAGAGACATTATTTCCCTTTCTACACTTGAAGCTTTTCCTTATATAAATAAATCATTTTTGCAGATGCCTGGCAAAATCAAATTGTAGTGACAATTTAATCTGATACATCCATCACTGGGACTGCAGTCTGTCCATAAAGGAGAATGGACTTGCTCACCAAATAGATTTTTTCTGTCTCCCTCTGCTATGATTATCCACTTTATGTGCCTCAATATCAATAGAAAAGGTCATCCTAGTTCAGAAAATGTTGGCTGATAACCATTTAGAAGCAGAGAGACTGCAGAAAATGCTGTCCTCCAGGTTTGAGAACCCAAAAAAACAAGAAAGTGTATATCTGAATGCAGATTCCTTGAGAATTTTTAAATTATTTTTGAAGGAATCGGAGGCTCCATCTTGTGCCCAAACTATATCTGAAAACGGAGTTCACAGTGAGTATATTCAGGTAAAAGCAGTATTCAGTGTTTTGCATTGGATTTTCAAATTCTACTTAATTATATAAAAAATTATTTGCAAGAACACCTCCTTTAGTCCATGTGATGTAAAACTCTACCTGACACAGAATGTAAGGTGTAGGACTGTTATTTACTTGTGTAGTTTTTGTTATTAATTTAGTGAAGTACAGTTCTCCAGGAAACTTTCCAGTGAGATGTGAAAGTATCCTTCACTAAAGGTGATTTAGCCACCTCTTTTGCTAGTTCTCCTTAGCAACCCAGCCTGTGATCATCTGCCCTCTCATCTCTTTCCTACCTTGTTTTCAAAACTCTGCTGCAAGAAAGAGAAGTTAAAGCTCCTCATTTCTTGTGCTACGTTTTTCAGGCATTCTGTATGTCTTGGTATATAAGCATCTTGGTGACTTTCCAAACTACAGTGGCACCAAGAAATGGAAACACAATGGATTTTTTATAAGTGGTAACAGCAGCATACTAGCAGCTGAAGAAACAAAACTAGCCTCCTGTCTGTCCCTGTCTTGTTGATTCTGTTGTGTAAAGTTCATGTTATGTAGGAGTTCTTATCAATAAGATTAGAAAAATAGTTGGGAAAAAGTCAAATTCTGTGTCTTGGTGAGAAAATACTTCTGTATTAGAAAGGCGTCTACTACAGAAAGTAATCAATGGTTTTGTCTTGATTTCCATGAAAGGAAACAGAGGCATGCAAGAGGTCTTAGTCCTTACACAGTCCCCTTACACTACAAAATGGAAGGAAACTAGGTGATACCTCAGCCTCTGTTCCTAAGGTGGGCAGAAAATGCCAGGAAAAATCTGTGTGAATGCAGCTTTAACTTCCTATGTACCTGGGTCTTCCAGATGTAAGTCATCAAGTCCTCTTGTAGGAAGACAATATTTGGTAGGAGGGAGAGTGAGGTTTGGTACCTGCTGTCCTCCAAAGTTATTTGCTACAAAGAGGCTAAGATAAACACAGCCATTCCAGATGGACAGCCAAATGCAACTAGAGCTGCTGACCGTAGGTCAGACCTGGCACCAAGTAATTTCAAAGGTTTGAATGTGAAAAGAATAGGAAACCTCCTCCCCAAAACTTTTAATAAATGGGTGAAGTCAAACACGTTGTAGGTTGCATCTCAAATACGCTGGAAGTTGCTGTTCCTTCAGGATAACCACCTGCTCATAACAAGGTGTAAATTTGCCTTCCATGTGCACATGGGCTTCTCAGCATCATGCAGAAGGTACTTGTTGTGAAAGCAAATTCAACAGGATAGATACAAGAGGAACTCACCTACAGTTATGAGGCAGCACTGTTCACATCTCTGTGTTCCTACTAGCTCTTCCCAGCAGTATGTTCCATCTCATATCTGGATTAGGATGCATCCTGGTGAAATTAGATCCTCATTAAAAATATTAAACTTTGAATATAGATCAAATATTGCAATGGCACAGAAGAGAGAATAGTGAGAATTTCCCAACATTAAGTGATTTTCAAATCAAATACATTTTCAGGCTGTGTATCTATATTGAGATCAATGAGCTTATTTTATACTGGGAAAAAAACAGTCATTTTCCTTAAATAGGAGTTTGCCATTGTAGGACATAATAACCTTGAACATTCAACTTAGTGGGAGATTTTTTCATTTGACCCAAGTTTCATTAAGTTCAAGCTGTAACTCAGACATGTATTCAGCAAAAAACATGAGGTTTTTAGCTCATAAGATATTAAGGCACAATAATGCATCTATTGAAGATGACAAGATGCTTCTGTCACCAGGAAAAGACAGCTTTTAGTACCAACATGAATTGACACACATGTCCTTGGTACATATTTACACATGAACTGTATGACCAATATGGCAGTTCAGCACCTCTAATTGGTTGCAAATAAAAATGTGTGTCAGCTGCAAAAGAACATTTATATTCAGCGATGAAAGCACAGACATCCTCCCTAACTCCTGAAAAAGATAAATGTACGTAATAAAGCACACAAGATACCGAATTAGATTGTCAGTAATGAGCATTTTAAAAGGACCCTGAATATGCATTGTAACATGGTCAGTAAAATATATTTGTAAGAACCTGCCACTAAATGGGAGAAATTCACAGATTTGAAAATACGGAGGGTGTCTACCTTAAGTACTCAAGGTTAACTATGCAGTTATAATCTCAGAGTCTGTTTTTGCCAAGATGTACGAGCATTAGTGTAAGTAGATGCATGTAATTGCACGAATACTTCAGAGAGAAAGTGCTACCTGATGATTACAGCAAAATATTGAAGCAATAGTGGCTGAAGATACTCCTTTGTAAGCATCTCTTATGGTACATTGGAACTGATTTCATAGTACTGAGATGTCCTAAAGGGATACAGTGACATCTAATTAATATTTGCAGCACATTATGTCTTGGTGAGAAAAGTTAATAGAATCCTAAATTATTTGTGCCCACATGTCTTCTGTACTGTGACTTATGAGGAAGACTCCATGTTGCCATAAAGCATTACACGGAAACACAGGGATATGGGCTGATATACCATCTCATCAATTTGTACCCAAGTATTGTGTTTAATAACAGCTATCTTTCAAATTACTGACAATCAAAAAATGCATCTGCTACCAGTATTGTATCTCTGGAGCTCTTGACTTTTTGACATGATGATCAAACCTGAGACAGTTTTATTACACATGAAAAACAAGCACTCTTCATACAAATAAACAAACCAAATGAATAAACAAGAAGTTGATGGGATGTTAAAAGTCACTTGAAGTATATTTGTCCTGTAGCATATGAAGGAAGGAAAGACTAACCATAATTGGTTTCCCATGTTAATAGGCTGCAAAAGGTCAGTGTTGCTTGCGAGTAAGATACTTAGAAATAGTATATATAGCTATAAACTTGGTATAACACAGTACTGATAAAGAATCATCACTGAAGTCACTTTCACCTGCATGTGGTATACAGCTGGCACAGAACTCAAACACAATGTGGCAAGTGGAATTCAAAGTCAAACTTCATATTTCTCTGTTTTAATGCATTTTTAAAAGGAGAATAAAACAAGATAAGCAAGGAAGCTTCAAAGAAAATAAGCATCATCAGCTAGATAGGTGCTGAACTCTTTAGGGACCAATGACAGAACCCAAGGGAATGGCAGGAAGATGTGCCAGGGGAGGTGTAGGTTGGACATCAGGAAAAGGTTCTTCCCCCAGAGGGTGGTGGAGCACTGGAACAGGCTCCTCAGGGAGGTGTCACGGCCCCAACCTGACAGTGTTCAAAAAGACTGGACAATGCCCTTAGACACAGGGTGTGAACTGTGGGGCTGTCGTGTGCAGGGACAGGAGCTGGACTCAATGATCCTTGTGGATCCCTTCCAACTCAGGACATACTAGGATTCTATGATTCTATGAGACAGAAGTTTCATGCACTTTTTTATTTAGCAGTCCAGCTTTCAGAGATACCTCCTGCATGTTGAAGGGCAGTCTCCCTGCTCTCCTCAGCACCCAGAAAGAACCTGGTTTGGGGAGGCTGCCTGTTTGAAAGACCTTTTTTTGCAACAAGCTGTTGTTAACTTGCAGTTGATTCCATACATCCAAATTACTACAGAAATGATTGATTCCTCATAGGAGGAATTGTCTTACTATTAGTTAAGTCAATACTATAGGCAACTTTTCCATATTCCAAAATCCTGGAATGAGTGGACAAATTTATAAAGAGCAACTCCTTCATTGTCATCCCATTACCCTTCTTTTTAATTCAATGATACCATTTAAACACCATGTCCAGCATGAATGATGCTCCAAGTCACGGTGCTGATCACTGCAGACAAGCCACAGCTTGTTGATGAGTATTTGACATCTTACAGTTGAACAGCATCATTTTTCCAAATCACCGATCAGGCTCCCAAGTGACTTTTGGCAGCAACACCAACAACTGCATTGCCTGCAGCTGCTGTAGGAAGACTGTGAGAAAGAAAAAAGGGGTGGATGGGAAAGAGTTCCTTCTGAAGGAATTATTTTTGATTCAAACTCACTTTGTTTAGTATCAGTTCCAACAAGCATCAACTGGCAGAGAGGAATGTGCTGCACACCTGGAAGGCTCAGCAGTAGCAGCAGGACCAACGCCACATTTCTAGAATCTCTGCAGAGCTCCCTTCTTCCCCCCTAAAACCTGAAAGAGAAGCACAGGAAAGTGAGACCCCCTTGTATTACTTTCACAGTCCACTTTGCTACTGCTGACTAAATAAGTTCACCAAGGTACTCAACATCACCGCTGCTTTTATTTCACCCTCAGTCTGAGCACTTAGACATGCACAAACATGTACTGAATTTGGCTGCAGGAAGGTAGAACTCCCCTTTTTTGCTGGTGTAGAACAGGTGATAAGGGGCTTGCATAAGGATACGTTCTCAGAGGTACATTTATTCTCAGTAGCTGATTGCTGCTGGGCAGTGTGGGGAGTTGGCTTATCTAACTGAGGCAGTCAGTAGATCCAGCTCACAAGGAAGGTAAGCGCAGACTGACTGCAGTACATGCTTCTAGAGAAGCATGGCGGTTTATCTGAATCAATGTCGCTTGGTGTAATGGTGTTTCTAACAAGTATCCTGGGGGGCTGCTGTTCTCTGTGATCAATTAATCTGGTATAACAAAGGGTTACAAGTTACTACATGAGGCGAATATTGCAGGAGGTCAAACCTATCCAGCAGCTTGCCAGTCACAGAGAAAGACGTCTAAGGGCTGTCCTTCCAGGTCCCAGGAGGAGTTTAAGAGCATGGAAGATCTGAGCTGGCACATCTTGTCTCCTTTGAAAATGCCAGAGACTGAGCTAAAAATGGTGCCTGAACTCTACACAGACAAAGGTGATTTGGATGCACATGGGATTCAAAGTTCAAGCCTAATTACCAAGAATCCTAGTGACAGTTAATTGAAGGACTCAGCCAGTTTTGTAATACTATACACTACCACATTATCTATTTACTGTGGAAATGACTGTATTTTCATTATTTTTTTTCCTGTCCTGCAGACTAAAATTATCCTTATTTAAGAGCTGAAGAGGAAGCAGAACTACAGCAATGTGAAATTATTTGTCTAAGGCCATGTCGTGTTTCTTTTGCAGTATGAATTCTTATTCATTGCTTTTCAAGCTAGTTCTGGTCCCCATTCTTATTCTCACACCTTAATCAAATTATAATTTTTCTATGTTTTTACATATTTTCCTCCTAATACAGCAATAAATGGATGTAAGCATTTAAGTGGCTCACTAATCTTCAGGTTTGAGACACCAGTAGAACGTACTTGAAATAAAAGCCATAGTCACTTTTTGAAAACCAAAATTAACATAAAGAAGGAACTCAGTCTTCTAACACAAGTATTTATGTGGCCAGTTGTTAGGCAGCCCAGCTAACCCTGTTTCACAGAATTATTTTGTAGTGTATTCATGCTGAGAAGTGCTGCTGAATGGCTGGTTTTGTGTAGAGCACAGCACTTAATTCTTGATTCCAAAGAAATCTTTTATCAGATTGTTCGCACAAGCGTTACTGAAGACTTGCCATGGCTGCTATGTTTAGGAAGTATCAAACACAGAGGTTATGCACAGATGATCTGGTGGTACTGAAGTCATCTGAATCTTCCCATTAATATATTCATGAAGTGACATCATTATGTTTAACTTAGGTAACTAATAAAGAGTTATTTGCCATACGTTTTAAAGAAAGGCTGGAGTACCTTCTCCTAATCAAATATACTTGACTTGCTGGCATCCCTAAAAACATTTTTAAACAAGATTTTAACAAACTTACAGCAAATAGGCTTGTTTCATAGTTGCCAGAAAATACTATATTAAAATAGCTTTTAAAACTTTTCCAACAATCCCCCCAACCTCCTAATTTTCCTGGATTTTTTCTGCTGTGAAACTGTAGCATGAAGGAGAGTAGAAAAGTATTAAAGACACTGATGTTTGCTTTTTATCATTCCAGTTTATTTCTGCAATAGAAAAGTAGCTGACATTATATAGGAGGCTGTCATTTAGGAGATTATCCAGGAGTATAAAGCACAGCTTATTAAGAGAGAGGGGAGCATTTAAAAATGGTCTCTTTGAAGTTCCCCAGACTAGACAGAACATATTTTTCAGTGCTCAGATATGCAATCTACTGTAGATTAGAAGAGAAAAATTAAACTGATCATATGTCTCATAGGGATCCAAACTAATTTAAAACTTAGAATGAAGCATCACTGCAAGTTTCTCAATGAGCATCTGTGGCCAAAAGTCCAAACAAGTAATTAAAGAAAAAAATAGCAGATACAGTGTGACGGAAAAAGATCTGTCATTGTTTTTATTGACACTGCAGCATCAGCTGCGTGGTCTTGGTAGCTCCATGTCAAAAAGGATACCACAGGGCTAATTAGAGTGGTTTCAGGAAAAGGGGTGAATCAGAAAAAGATGATCAATCAAGGGAATGGAAAAACTCTCCCATGGAGGCAAATTAAAAAGAAATTAATTGTTTGCTTTAATGCAGACATAAATAAAAGCATGGTCAATAAAAATAATATTATGAACTAGCTTGAAGCTTTCTGTCTGTACTACTTTTATAGACAAGAACAAGGCAACATTCAATTAAATTAAAGGATGGGCATACAAAAATAATAAGTCTCAACACTGGACACCTAATACAACCTTTGTATTCACCAGCATGAGGAAAATTATGAAGGCTGACAAATGATAATTAAGAGTGTCACTGGATAACAAACATCCAGAGTTTTAACTATAGACAACGCCCTCTGAAAGGTACTTTTGCAGATTCACAAAATCTTCATTAGATCAGGAAGAAATCTAAAGCACGTGTAGGGGGAGAGTGGAAGACACCATGTTTCACTTGTCTGGCTGCAGAGGTCTTACACGTTCTTCTGAAGTATCTTGTACTGACTACTGACACAAAAATGTAATCCTGGGTCCAATTCAGCTTCCAAGTTCTTTTGTTCTGGAACATATCAAGATATTAAGTTCTTGACCTTATGTTTTGCAAATGTATTAATGGCCTCAAATGCTTTGGCAATTAATCAATTGCAGTGATGCAAAATACTGCAGTTGCACATGCCTGATGATGAATTTCAGACATGAATTCACAAGGCTGGAACTCTCCTGCAAATCCTGCTTGCAATGACCTGCACTGTGTGTCAGAAGAGGAAGAGCTGCAGAGCCTCCTTACAGGCCACCTGTGAAGGCTGTACTTGCCCCAAAACCTCTGCAATGGATCCTCAGAAGGTCTGGCTCAACCTATGTTCATTCCTTCAGCTTCCTGTGGTCATCAGCTCTGGTCCAGGGCCTCTTCTCTGTCCTTCTGCAGGCCCTGTAGCTCAGTGGGGATAGAGATTGCAGGAGGTTCTCCCAGCAAAGACAGGTTTGCTGTGCAGTAAGTGCCTTGAGGCCTCAAACAGGAGAGGGCTCTGTAAGACCTTGTTAATTTGAAGTGTCCCCTGGCTGTAGGTGCTTGAATTTTTGAGGTATCTTTGGACTTCTTCCACAGGGAGATTGTTTCGTGTTTGAGACAAGAGCAGGGTACTGGGACAGTCCATTTTAGTGAGGAGCAGGACAGCTGAGGGTAGAAGGAAGTAGTTTGAAACCATTTGTGATTTGCATGTCTGGGATTAAAACACATCAGAATCCAAATCGCTCTGCTTACAACAGTTATTTCAAAACAAAGTAGTTATTTAAAAACAAATACACTTCATCCAGATATAATTATTCCTAATGTGCTTTTGTTCTGGTACAATGACAGTCTGCGGTTTATCATGTGTTAGCTTCTCACCCTTTATACTTAGTATACTAAGGGTAATTTTAACCAGATCATGACTGCAAACTTTTAACAGCTTGGTTTACACTAGAATTTGAAGAGGTGTTAGTAAACAGTGCATGTTAAAGCTTTCTCTAGCAGAGTCTTCGTGGAGTAAGCACAGCCACAGGGTACATAAGGATAACAGCTGCCAATTGAGCTGAAAGATTTTTCACGGTGGGGTATCCCTTTCTCCCAGTTCCCAGCCTGACAAGATGGATATGATCTGCCTGCCAGCATGTGCCACTGCCTGAAACTCCTGCATGCCAAAACGCTGACTATTTCCAGCACTCAGTTTCCACACATCATGTGCGCAAGGAGGCCAGATTTCCAAAGAGCTGAGTTTGTCTCTCAGGTGGGCCAGACCACTCAGGGAGTTAGCAATATCAAGGATTCATTTCCAGCCTGCTGCCATCCTGCCAGAACCTGGTCACTACACTCCCCAGGGATGATGGTTTGGCTTTTTTTTTTTTTTAAATTGTGGCCTCAGTTTTGTATAATGCACTCCTAGAGATCTGGCCCTTGGGTTAACTTTAACAGATGGTAGATATTGTACATTCCTTAGTAAATTGTATGCTAGTGTGAAGCCAGGAGGAATGCCCCAGGAGAAGATTGTGTCTTTGCTACGTGAATGCATGCAAATCAGTTGGAATAAAACAGCTTCTCCCTGCGGGAACCTGTCTCAGAAAAGGACTTACACCTGTAATGACACCTTCAAGAGTCCACCCAAGTGAATGAGTGTGGGATGCTCTGGGGCAGGGTGGCAGCACGTGGACTGCAGCCGTTGCTCATCGCTGTGGCACATTTCCCTCCTGGCATGTTCGCACAGGTGGCATTGCAGTCTGCAGATTTCTTTGGAAGGGTGTGACTCTAATTGTGTGCATCTAATTGCTGTATTCCTCTTTAATCATCAGTTGCAAAAGTGAGTGGGCCCCCTCACCTTGCACCTTGACCCTGCTGGTGTATCTGCCATCAGCGCGGGAGGCAACACAGCAGCACCCATGGGAGCCCAGGGGCAGCTGGGAGGACGTGGCAGCGTGGGCAGCCCCGCACTGACACCACCTTACTGAGTGACCCCCAGGGACACCGTCCTGGAGGGGCACAGGGCACCCTCACAGCAGTGCTGGGTGCAAGTCAATCAGGAGATTGTCCATCCTGGCTGCCCTGTGAGCCACAGCCCGCTCTCCCCAGGTTATGGCATCCGAAGACAATTCAAAACCAGTGTTAAACAGGTTCTTTTCTGAGTAAATTTCAGTCTTAGGAGCCTGAAGCATAATGGAGCAGCAAAGCAATTATTTTTTCCTTCAAATGCTAATCTTCCTTAGCTTCTGGCCGTCCTTTTGCTGATACTCAGAAAAGGTGATTTGTAGGTGTTTATTGCTGAAATTTCAAGTGATTTAAAATTAATTCTTAAATGTAGTATGCCTTTCAGAACTAAATTTTTCATATTAATACATTACTAATTTTCTAAGCAGTGAATACTTTTTAAAGACTCTTATAATTTATTAGCACACTTCACATCTTATAGTTTATACTGAAATGCCAATTAACCCATACAATGTGCAGTCAAGATAGATGAGGATTAAGTCCCTACAGCCATGGTAACAGCAGAGATGCAATGACCTGAAAATTGCATCCTTAGCTCTTTTGCCTGTGATTAACATAAATTCACCAGTGGAGTGCCTTTCCTCTTTTTATTAATCCCTTATCTCCAGTACTGGATCTCTGTTGCTCAAGCAATTAGGACACATAGCTTATGCTTTCTTGAATCTTTCAGATGTGACTTCAGACTTGCAAGGGCTGCCTGACCAGGCTTGATAATCGGGGCGGCATGGAGGATGGGATGTTACCATCTTGCCTACGTGCAATACATTTCCAGTTATGCAGAAAATGCCAAGGTATGTAATCAGCTACCTCCCCAACTCATATGTCTTCTGCATTTGTCTTCATTGTACATTTCTGAATATGTATTATGTCTTTTCTTCTTTACTCAGTGTCAGCCCTCCCATACTTTGTTTTGTTCTTTTTTGCCTGCTGGCCCACAAGTATGAGATGCAGTGAGGAACTGTGGAGGACACCCTGTTGTGTGTGGAGCAGAAGCTGCGAAGGAAAGACTTGTGGCCTCATCTGCAATAACAGAGGCTTCGATCAGGATAGGATAACCACAACATTTTAACAGGGAACAGAAATGATTTATTCAGTGCTCGTTTCCCTCGCACATAGGGAAGGTAAAGCTTACTGTTTTGACTGCAGTTGCTGTTGATTGGCATAAATTTTCACAGATCTTTTGCTTCTGGTTTGCATTTCAGGCATACGCAGCTGTCTCTGGAGCAAAGCAGATGAGCAGAGCTGCAGATGCATGTGGTTACCTGACTAGGAAGATATTTGAAACTGCACAAGTCTTGACATGGCTACCAGCATCACTGTACAACTCAGGACTATCAGAGAAAAAGGGATGCCCAACAGAGGCTTTGAGAGACTTCAGAGCCAGCATTAGGTGTTTGTGGTGAATGCTGTGAGTAATGCAGCATTCAGTTTGGTAAAGTAGCTCATCATAAAATTATTTTTCCTCTGTGAAATTACTTAAGGTTTAGTCTCAAAATAAAGAGGAATGGCAGACCTTTGTGTGTCCTAGAAAAACAAAAAAATGCAGCGTGCTGTTTCTTATATTTTAAATGTGTAAAAACTAAGGTTAAGGGAGGCAGTGGGGCTTCACTGAGACAACAGGAAAACTTCAAAATCAGTAGGATGCTTATGCTGCTGCTCAGAGTTGCAGGAAGGCTAGGCTGTCTTTTGGCTTGTAAATCTTGCCCCACCAGCTGAGATTTTAAAAATATTGTTCTCCTTTGTGCACCTCTTTGAATGTAGCTCATTTGCTAAGCAGAAGCGGTCTTTTGAAGTTGGTAAAACATTTCCTTAACAAGTCCTGACATCAAGGCAAGAATCAATATACTGGGAAATATGGCCAGGAGTCACGGTAACAAAAGGATCTCTAGGAGTCACCAGATGACAGGTCTATGGAAGGAAATACATCTGGTGACTTAATGGGGAAAATTGATAGCATTAGAGGGGTACCAAGAAGCAGCTGATTAGAGTCATCTCTTTAAGATGGAATGATATTAAAAGTAGAAGGTCATACGATTTAAGGATTAGGAATAGTAAGCTTAGAAAAACAGCAAACTCACAAGTCAAAGCTGCTATACAATCTTTGGCACATAATTAGTTACTGGAGCATGGAAAGAATAGTGGTGTGCAGTTAGCATAGGTATGTAGTTTGAGCCACGATGTACAGAGAGATGTGTTTGTTCTACTTGTAAAATCACTGAAGTACCTTCAAATCATACTATTATACCCTTTTTATTTTCTTTCCCTAAAAGGCCTTTAATAGCTAGCCTGGTAATGCAAAGATTGTTAAAAAATCTTCTCAACATCCATCCTGGTATGTGTCATCAGAAACAGACAAGGTAAGAAACCAGAATTTGCTATTAAAAGATTGTGGAATAATGTGATGATACTCACCTGAAACATCAATAATGCAGTGACAGGGCAACAATTAACTGCTTATCCATGATGGATGTTGTTTCTGATTACAGTACTTCCATACAGCTAGTAGAGACACTGTCAGCTGAGTCTTTGTAGCTGTGGCATAAAGAGAGAGGTGGAGGTAGGAGCAGATTTTTTTTGGCCTCTCCAGCACCTTTGGGTCCCAGTTTCTATTAACAGAGGAGTTCTTCTGTCATGATGTCGTGTCTCCAACCAAATGTTATGGCAAGGCCAGCCCAAGAGGGGCTGACTGGTAATTACTCTACTAGCACATCTCACTTATGAGTGGTGGTTTGGTAAGATATTTTTCTATTGTTTTGAGCTACTGGAGTGGGAAATGGCGTATGAAGTGGCCCTTAAGGTGAGTGGTTGTGCTGTGGACAAGACACTGATCTCTGTTCCTGTCAAGCAAACAATAAATCTTCCTCAAATCAGCCACTGCCAGGTCCAGTTCCCTTCATAGCAGCTTCCCCTAATCCCCAACTCACTCAGGTGCCATTGGGGCTCAGGCTTCTTCTGCGAGTGCTGCCCGCCTGCTCCTCTGAAGTTCTGCTGCTGACAGCCTTTCTGATGGTCCTTTCCATCTATCTTTTTCTCTGTCGCCCAAGCCTTCTGCAGAATAAGCAGGAAGCACTGAGGTAGATTAAAAATAAAAAACAAGGGGGGTTTTGTGTGTATGCTTGTATTTGGTTGGTAGTGTTTTTTTTTCCTCCCCTCTTAAAAACCCACAAACCCTTGGCAATAGGCACTCCTTACGGCTGGCACCTTTGCCATCCTTAAAGGTAAAAAATCTTGCAGTGTTGTTCCAAATCCAATTGGTATTGGCATAATCCTTGCTCATGCTTATATTTGCTTCGCTCCACACTCTATTTCACTAGATGACTACACACACTGAGAATGTTGTGGTAAACACACCGAATATCTTCAGTATTTGTGGGTGAGTGATTTTTTTTTAAACATATTTTAGTACTCTCCTAATTCCCATTTCAAATATCCTCTGCCTATGAACTCTTTGCTGGTTTCTTTCAGTTCCTGGCCTGATTTTTGTAAACAAATCTGCATGAAATCAAACAGAATATCATAATTCTGTGAGTGCACTAATAAATAAACCCATTAACCATCTCAAATAATAGTGCAGTAAAAACATACATTTTTTTACAGCTTGAATTTAGTGAACATTAAGTTTGAATAATAAGAGAGTGGGAAAATGACCACATATACAGGAAAGGACAGAAGAGAGGCAGTCAAGTGAGAAAGAAAAATGGCTTAGAATGTAGTTAAATGTCTGCAAGAAGAAAGCATTAAAAATCATGGATGCAGAAAGTAAAAAAAATAAACAGCAATTAGGGATTTGAATACCTAATTAATATTATCTTGTTACAAAAGAACACCTGCAAAGCATGGACTGCTGGGTCATTTTATGGCTATTGATTGGTGGAATTAAAAAAAGGGAGAAAATTGCTACTGCCAACTGTGGTTAAAAGTCGACAAATTGACACTAAGAGCTCCCTCACATGGTGACTATCCACACTGTTATTAACTCAGCCCCTCCCTGCAGGCTCTTGCACTTCATTTAGTGCTCAGTGTTACGGTTCTTAATCCACGGGTTCTTTCTATAATATATTGTGTAACATAGCACTCTACTCTGCCAGAGGCTGTCCTGAGGAGCCACGTACCACTGAGGCCCCAGAGGAAGTCGGGACAATGGAGAAGTTTGCCTTGGTTGATGAGGACTGGGTTAGGGAGCAATTAGGCAATCTGGCCATCCATAAATCAATGGGTCTGGATGGGATGCACCCGCGGGTGCTGAGGGAGCTGTCTGAGGTCATTGCTGGACCATTCTCCATCATCTTTGCCAAGTCTTGGGAAACGGGAGAGGTGCCTGAGGACTGGAGGAAAGCAAATGTCACTCCAGTCTTCAAAAAGGGCAAGAAGGAGGACCTGGGTAACTATAGACTGGTCAGCCTCACCTCCATCCCTGGGAAACTGATGGAACAACTTATTCTTGGTGCCATCTCAAGGCATATCAAGGATAAGAGGGTCATTAGGAGCAGTCAACATGGCTTCACCGAGGGGAAGTCGTGTTTGACCAACCTCATTGCCTTTTATGAGAACATAACGAGGTGGAGAGATGATGGCAGGGCGGTGGATGTGGTCTACCTTGACTTCAGTAAGGCATTTGACACAGTCTCCCACAGCATCCTTACAGCTAAACTGAGGGAGGGCAGTGTGGACGATCGGGTAGTGAGGCAGACTGTGAACTGGCTGAAGGAAAGGAGCCAGAGAGTTGTGGTCAATGGGGCACAGCCTAGTTGGAGGCCTCTATCTAGTGGAGTCCCTCAAGGGTTGACACTGGGACCAGTATTATTCAATATACTCATCAATGATTTGGACGAGGGAATAGAGTGTACTATCAGCAAGTTTGCTGATGATACTAAGCTGGGAGGAGTGGCTGACACGCCAGAAGGCTGTGCTGCCATCCAGCGGGACCTGGACAGGCTGGAGAGTTGGGCAGGGAAAAATTTAATGAAATATAACAAGGGCAAGTGTAGAGTATTGTATCTGGGTAGGAACAACCCCAGGTTCCAGTATGGAGACTGAGAGGTGACCTTATTAATGTTTACGAATATATAACGGGTGAGTGTCATGAGGATGGAGCCAGGCTCTTCTTCATGACAACCAATGATAGGACAAGGGGCAATGGGTTCAAACAGGAACACAAGAGGTTCCACTTAAATTTGAGAAGAAACTTCTTCTCAGTGAGGGTGACAGAGCACTGGAACAGGCTGCCCAGGGAGGTTGTGGAGTCTCCTTCTCTGGAGACATTCAAA
Source organism: Patagioenas fasciata (assembly GCF_037038585.1). NCBI lineage: Eukaryota > Metazoa > Chordata > Aves > Columbiformes > Columbidae > Patagioenas > Patagioenas fasciata. Next base: position 20,933,422 of record NC_092526.1, read on the forward strand.
ACCCGCCTGGACACATTCCTGTGTAACCTCATCTGGGTGTTCCTGTTCCCGCAGGGGGACTGGACTGGATGATCTTTTGAGATCCCTTCCAATCCCTAACATTCTGTGATTCAGTAAAACACAGCACAGCACAATAGACTAAATTTACCAAAGGGAAAGCAGTATTTTCCTAACTTTTATTTTAAAAGTCATTAAAACTTAAGTGTACAGATGCTGACCACTTCTAATGCTGGCAAAATGTTGGTGTTTATGAAGTTGGGGTTTTTGTGTGTGTGTGTTTTTTTTCTAACACTACAAAGCCTGAGTCAGTATATTGTAGAGTATAAAACCTTACAAGATGTGTGTTGAAGATTTAATTCCATGACTTTGTTTGGACCCTCTGCTTTCAAACTGACATGAAATATTATTGTAGTGAAATAAATACATCAAATATGCTACTTTGGTACAAGGAAAATCATACATATATATTGCAACAAGCAGAGGATTATAGCCATTGTATTGTGACTTTACCTGCTGATTGGCTTTAAATGGGATTTAAACACCCATGTAGCAGAAGGTACAACGTATGACCCAAAATAACATGTCAGGGAGTGTTTATTTTGCTTTACAGTGGAAATTCAAGGTAGAAACTACATGCCACTTTCATAAAAATGGTAGAACTGGGCTCATCCTTTCCCCTCCTCTTCTCCACCCCCCCCCCCAAAAAAAAAGCTGTGCTGCAGAGGACTTAAAAAACATAACACAGGGAACTTAATGTGCTTTAAAGAAGTGTCATTTATTTAAAGAAAGGCAAATTTGGGGGGCGCTTTTATATTTTGTAATGCAGTGCAGCTGTGTGTGTCTGGCTCTGCTTAACCACAGCTCGTGTGAAGAGTTTTTCTATGTCTGAAATTTTGCAACTACAGCACACTGTCTGCCTTCTCCTACCATTTCCTGGAAAAGCTTGTTATGGTGACACTTCGGTAGAAGAAAATTTCGCTCCATAATTGAGGCAGCAGGGTATAACCCATCCCAGCTCTGCTCCCCATTTGTAAGGGCTGCAGCTTTTCTTCTGCTCTGAACCACAGCTGGGAGATTTCACAAGCAGCAGAAAGTGAGCTCCAGAGAAAAAGACTGAAGAACCTGAACTTGTGGCAAGACCAGAGAGCACTGGCCTCATCCAAACAATTAGGTTTCAGCTGGCATCGTGTCAGGGTGTTTGTCTTCATCCCCCATCTGCCCCTGAGGGCAGAACAAAAATATATTGTACTTAGTGATCAAATCCACTGGAAGGTGCAACAGGATAAAGAAAGATAATATTTTCCTTCCTGTGTCCCTTTAACTCCATTTCCTACTCCTCCCGCCAACACTCTGGGCCCCAGCCAGCTGGATCTTCATCCTCTCTTGATATCCTAAATGCATAGCTAGAAATGAGTGCATTGTGGTTTGCATTATTTCATTTGTTTGTTTCTGTGATGAGTTCTTATTTCTAGAAGCAGCATTTTCTTCCTGAGGTTTAATTACTTGGGGTTTTAGTAAATGAAAACCTCTTTTATTGATAAACAATAGCAAATAATGACAGTGATAAGCATGTTAGTTAAAAGATCATATTCAACATGAAGCAATACAATTTTTTTTTCCACATGGAGTATCCTTTCCAAGAAAAAGCCATTGTTTTGACTGAAACTTTGGAAAAAAATTTGTCTCTTTCTTTTTTTTTTTTAAGCCTGCCAGTGTTAATCGATATTATTCAGCTACCCTAATTTGCTTGGTTCACAGTTCTCCTATTTAATTTAGCTGTCTTGATACAGACCTCACCCAGCAGGGAAGCTTCTGAGTTTTTGCAGCTGTATTTATTCTGGTCTTTTATGAAGTGGGTTAGCAGACAAAAAGTGGTTTCCAATGTACAATTTATGTTTGTAAAGTTCCCAAATTATAGCCTGGTCTCCTTCATTGTGTGGAAGGAGAGGCTTCTGCAGAACTGTGACAAAAGCTAGAGTGTAAGAAGGCAGCACCAGCACAAAAAGTGTTTTGCAGTAGTGCTGATCAGTTTGTAATTTGATACCTGGATTTGGTTAGTCTGGAGTGATAAAGACCACTGAGCTGGTTTTGGCTGGGACAGAGTTAATGTTCTTCACAGTAGCTAGTATGGGGCTATGGTTTGGATTTGTGCTGGAAACAGTGTTGATAACACACAGATGTTTTAGTTACTGCTGAACAGGGCTTTTATAGGGTCAAGGTCTTTTCTGCTTCTCACACCACCCACCAGTGAGAAGGCTGGAGGTGCACAAGCAGCTGGGAGGGGACACAGCCAGGACAGCTGACCCCAACTGACCAAAGGGATATCCCATGCCATTCGACATCATGTTCAGTGTATAAAGTTGGGGGAAAAAGACAGGGAGACATTTTGAGTGATGGTGTTTGTCTTCCCAAGTAACTGTTACACGTGATGGATCCTGGGTTTCCTGGAGATGGCTGAACACCTGCCTGCCCATGGGAGGTGGTGAATGAATTCCTTGGTTTGCTTTGTTTGCATGTGCAGCTTTTGCTTTACCTATTAAACTGCCTTCATCTCAACAGCCCATGAGTTTTCTCACTTTTACTCTTCTTATTCTCTTCCCCATCCCACTGCAGGGGGAGGAGCGAGCGGATGCATGGTGCTTAGGTGCTGGCTGGGGTTAAACCATGACAGTCCTTTTTGGTGCCCAATATGGGGCTCAAAGGGTTCAAGATAACAACAGATTTGATTGGAATGTTCTAGATCTAATTTATAGCTGTTATTGCTGTTTAGCTATTAATCAGCAGGCTCCTGTGCTTGTCATGGGGCTTACATGCCTTACTGCATATTAGAGTGTAGTGCTCGTTAGTGGCTGCTTTTTGCTTTTGCTGTTTGTTGTGCTGCTAATTATCTTATTCTGCTGTGCCTGGGAATGTTTAGATAACAGCAATGGTGATGCGCCAGATGGCCATGGCATCACTGCTGTTTCTGTGCTGCTGTACTGGACAGGTTGGAAGTCCGGTGTGAACCTGAGTCAAAGGGACTGTCACTTGTGGATGAGTCCATGTGGGAGTAGGACACCTTGAAGCGTCTGCAGCACATGCTGCAGCAGGTACACCTCTGAAAGGACTGTGGCCCCAGGATAAGTTCACACTGGAGAATAATGTATACCTTGCAGCATCTGTAGCTGTGGGTAAGTCCATGCTGCAGTGGGTACACCTTGAAGCATCTGTGGCTGTGCAAGAGGTCATGCCAGAGCACCTCAAAGTGTGTGGCTGCAGACAAGCCCATGATGGAGCATGTACAGCTCTGAAGGGACTGCAGCCATTGGTAAGGCCATGTTGGAGCATGTTTACTTCTGAAGGGACTGTGGCTGTAGGTAAGACCATGCTGGAGCAGGTATATCTCTGAAGACATTGTGGCCCATGGAGAAGGCCACACTGGAACAGGTACACCTCAAAGCAACTGTGGCTGGGGATAAGTCTATGCCACAGCAGACATAGACCTCAAGAGACTGTGGCTCACAGATAAGGCCCTGCTTGGAGCATGTATGCCCCTAAGGGACTGCAGTCTGTAGGTAAGCCCAAACCAGAGCAGGGGCAAGGGGAGGAGTTTATCGCAATGTCAAACAAAACTGCCACTGATTTCAGAGATGGATTGTACATATGTGACACAAAACCACTAATACCTACTATTTTTTTCTTATTTCAACACTATATGCTTTTAGGAACTTCAGGTAAAAAGGGGCAAAGGCCTTACATGCTTGGAATATTTTCTTAAAAAAAAGTTTAAAAAAATCTCTACATAGATATGTAAAACACAATTAGTTATGCGAAAAGTATGTTTCTAATAACTACTTTTAATCCCGTTTGGTAGAATGCTTATATACTTAGATCATGGTATGCAGCTTAGAGCTGTATGTCTTTGCAAGTACTTCTTGTGGGGTTCACTAAACTGACTTACCAATTTTGCTGTTTTCCACATCATTTCATGAGGATGTCTGTCTGTCCATCTGTCTGTGATATGCCCGCTTTACAAATGGCCTCGCTTTACAGAGCAGGAACAGCATTGATCACACCAGGGTTCTCCCCTACACAAGACAGAAGGAAGCGGTTAGGGCAAAATTGCCAGCGTCCTTTCCCCCCTCCCCGCCTTGTTGTTAAATTCAGTGGGCAAAGAGCACACAAAATAATTACCAAGCAATGGAGATAATTCAACCTTTTCAAGATGATGTATTGCTTCAGAAAATGTAGTCTTTCTTACAAACAAGAAAACTTTTAGAAACAAAGGTCCAGGAAAAATCATTCCTGCTGGTTGATGTTTTCTGGATAGTTTTTATAAATTGGTGTTTCAAGCATATAAAAAGCTAGCATTGCAAATAAATTTTTGATAAATTAATTCTTGGTGAAGTTGCCGTAAAACAAATTTAGTGGTTTGTCTGGAGCCCTGTGAAATGTAAAATCCTTGAAAAAACTTCTCTAAGTTTGCTTTGTCCTTCTGGTAAATATTCCTCAGACAGCATTATGGTATTTTTCCTTCAGCCTTTGGAGATACATGGCTAGTGTGGAGATGTTGTGCAGTATCAGTATGAGGATTCCAGATTATTTGCTGTGAATTTTTATAGTCCAGTAACAAACTGGCAATCCAGCTTTTCTGGCTGGGGACCTTCTGTACTCATTTAGTTTCTCAGTATTCAGTTAATACATCAAACAGTGAGGTAGTAGCTACTGCATGCATTTTTCAGGTGTGTCCAACATTAATTATATTGATTACACTAAATCCCATGCAAATTTTCTCCCTTACTGCAAATAAAAGTACAGTGAGGTCAGCTCTGACGTGCTGCAAATTACACCTGTAATGTTTGATGGGTACAGGAGGGATGGCTGAGGTTATTCTCTCTTTACTAGCACAGCTTAGGACAAAATCACTTGGATTCCTCTGCATGTTTACTTCTGGATGAGGAGGTTTACTGGTCTATTGCACAAACCAACATACTCATTCTTATTCTGTATTTATAGTACATTATTTATGCAGCCTTTCTATTTCTGTGTAAGGCAAGACGACATGTCTCTGAACAAACCCACTTGTCTCCTCTTCTGGATGCTTAGACTGACATATATAAATCTTTACACTTTTTAATCAAAAAGACAGTTGCTAAATAGGCCACTGCTGATCCCAAAAGGTACTGTGGAAGAGAATAAACTGAAGGAATGACAAGTCCCTGGGCAGATTTTGCTGCTGTGTCCATGTAACTGTGCCAGGACAAAAGCGGCAATTGGCCTGGGCTGAGCAGTTGACTCAACTGTGTGGGACGCTGCTTTGGGTGTCAAGAGGGCGACAAAAACTTTGGAGAATACAAATGGGCTGCAGCCACTGAGTTATGTAAGAGTGTAGCCCACTAGGAAAAGTAAAATGATGCCACCTATATACATGATCTGGCAGGTGAAATACATGGGTGCTTTTTGTTTTCATGGGAGGAATAAAAGCAATACCTCTTTCATAATTGGGGTGAAGAAAAATCCTCTTATTTTTCTGCTGATTAGTGATCCAGAATGAACTTGTGAAAGAGAGAATGCATGCTGGGGCAGAAACAAAGCTTGGGAAGCCTGAAGTGTGTGGGGGGGGAGGGGTTGTGTGTGTGGATTTGGTTTTGTTTTTGTTGGGTTTTGGGGGGGGTGTGTGTGGAGGGTTTGGGAGGTAGGGAGGTGGTGTCTGTGTGTTTTGCTTTTGTTTTTTTTTTCTTATTTCCTCTCCACAACTCCAGAGAAAATAGAAATAGAGTATTATATTTCCAATTCAGAAGATGCTTAAAGCCATACCTGACTAATTTACCATGTCAGTGCCCATAATAGCTATGCTCTGTGACAAAGAAGGGAGACAAGATGGTGTGTCAGCTTCCTTTTGCAGAGTTATGACTGTATTTACAGAACACAGTAGTAAGTTGTGTCCACTGTAGAGCATAAGCAGATCTAGAGTTACCCTAGCAGGGAGTGTGGCCCATTGAGTTATCAGTTCAGTTTTTGGGTACCTTTTCCACTTAAACAATGTAATTGCAATAATACATGACCTGTAATCTTGAGAGCCTTGACACCATCAACATAGCTAAGGGAATCTTTAGTGACTATCTAGAGCTTTAAAGATATACTGGTATCATACAATTATGATGTGTCTGATTTTACCCAATAATTTGATTTATATTTTACTTCCAATTCACTTAAAAAATGAAATAACTTTACTCTTGCCATCTCATTACAAAATAAAAAAATGGATGTTTTGGTTTGAAACCATCAGAATACTATATTTGATTATCTAGGGAAATGAAAATGCTATGATAAATTCAGCATGAAATCGGCAATAGTTTCAGTCAATCCAAATCTACATTTTTGGTGGAAAAAAGAAAAAGAAATTCTGCACAGCTGTGAAATAAGTACAGCAAAATTTATAAAGAGGATGTTTAAAACAATGTAATAAGAAAAAAAAAATCCACTGCCAGCAAGTTACCTGTCATCTAGCTCCTAGGCAAATGATAATTTACATCTATGTGAGTCTTGAAACCAAATACTAAATAGCATTGGCTTCATTAATGTCTGAACACAAAGTGTTATCAGATGACATTGTGACAGTGATGTAAAGAGCTTTGAAAAAAAAGCTGAGATGTCCAAGAGAATTTTCTTCTGGGCAGAATTTAATTAATTTGGAAGCTGGCTGAAGATGATCAGTAAATAAGTGAGTTTAGTTCTGACTGTGATTTGCTGAGACAGTAAATAACTCCTGGGCTGCCAGGACTGGAGCACAGCTTGCAGCTGTGAGATGGGAGGTACTGATCACACAGGAGCTCCCACTGGCAGCTCAAATTCCCTGTGAACAGTGTGATGGGTTAGCATTGTAGTAGCTGACCTTCTCTGCCAGATTAGCTCTCTCATTGTGTGAAGGGTCAGGTATTGTCTGTTCCCTCATGGCTGACATAAAGTTGGCACAGACTCCAGATTGTGTATTCGTTGCTGAGTTAGGCACAACAATGTGGTCGGTCAGTGTGCTGATTTTACTGAGCGTGGAAACGAGGCCTGACTACTGAAAGTCTGCAGTCCCCCAGAGCATCCCTAGGTGCTGGGGAGACACGATCTGTACAGCTCCACACTGGCCAGTACCCTAAACAGTACATTTTGACTGCTTGAAGGTCTGAAAAGTCCCTTTGCTGAGTAAATTATAGTGACTCTATAGCCCAAACCTGGCCACATGAATAGGCATGAAGTAGATGTTTCTGAAATGCCAGTTGAAGTGTAATGCAGTTTGAGATATAATAAAAGGCAGCACTTTTTGCAGCTGCCTGTCTATGCTAAGAGTTGTGCAAACCTCATTTGCAGTTTTTTTTTTCAGGATAATTTAGTTAAAATTGTTGCAGAAGATTTTGACTGCTCTTACTGTAGTTTGAATAAGGTCTAGTGCAGTTTAGCATAAGCTCTCATAGTTAAGCAACATTGAAATCAAGTGAACTATGACTGTATCATAATTAGGATGTACACTTTGGCACGCTTTCTTTAAAACTAGAGCAAGAAGTCAAACCAAAGTGAACAATGGAAACAAATGATACATGGAGAAATAGAGTGACTCAGGTGATCCCTGCTTCCTCCTCTTCTGACCAGCCCTCACAGAGCAGTTCTGCTTCAGGTCTTGACTTTAGTTGGAGACAAGCAGAAGCCTTCCTGAGGCTGGTAAACCTCTCTTTCAGCTAGAGCTACTTGTCCACATGTTTTCACAACAGCCAAACTAATTACCATTCCTTGTCTTCCCAAGGGACAAAACTTGCTTTTCTGCCAAGATAAACAAATTGGAAGGCTGTGAAGTGATATAACCCAGGGACACCTAAGGTATTGATTTATTTTAAGCACTACTGCACAGAGCTCTGCTAGTTATTTGAATTTGAGGTATATCATTTTGTAATTGGGTGAAGTGAGACTAGTCTCTTCAGAATAACGCAATCCCATACAGGAGTCAGGGCTGATTTGACTGGCCCAGAATAGCTTTTGTAAGGAAGACTGCTGCTGTGATAGTTTGATTTTACTTCTTAGGCAAAATTATCAGAGAAGCTGGCAAAACTAGCTGCACAAGAACCTGGAAGTCTCTACAGCTGCTGGGACCAGCAAGTAGGAGACACGTTAGAATGACAGCTCAGGGCCATGCCCATGGTCCTCTACCTTTCCCAGGAGGGCACAGAGCCATCGCCTAACAGCCAGGCAGTTCTTGGCTCTTCTGCTAGATGCAGCATTAGTGGCCTAATGATACAGACCTAGGGAAATGGGACTGGCACTGCTGCTTTTACACAAGACAGCCATAGCCATCTCTTCTGCTTAGGAAGAACCCGGTTCAGATTTGGGTGACAAAAAATCTGTCTCAGTGGCTTGCATTGTTGGCACCTGTACTATCCAGTCCATTAAGTGGACTGGCCCAGAGTCTGATAGCAGTTCCCTGTGTGTAAGCCTGGCACTACTACAGAGTTACAGCAGGCTAAATGAGATAACATTTTTGGCTGGTTGCTTTCAATTCTTCAGCAGTCCTTTAAAATCACAAGGTTTTGCTGCAGCTTTTCCTGTTTTGGTGGAGGAACTCTTCCAGGTGGCCAGCAGTAGGGCACAGACACAAGAGTGCTAAAAAATACACATTACCAAACTCATTCAAAGTGGTTTAGTGATGTGATACACACTCCTGTTGACTTTAGATAGATAAATAAGCCATAACAATAAAAAGTGGGTTATTACCTACTGTAAACTAGTAAAGCTGCTTTTCAAACATCTCCCCTAGTAGGAAAGATCTCTGTCAATATCCTCTAAGGAAACCTCCAAGGTTTTGTTACAAGCTTTTAATTCAAGCCATATTTGCAGCATGAATGTAGTGCTTGAAAATTTAAATGACATTTCTCTGCTAAACAGCTGAATTTAAACAACATGTTGCTTTTCTTTGCAATTTTTGCAGTACCTTTTATAACACTGTCCTGCTCAACTGATATGTGTTCAATACTTCAAGCAACTCTCTTATCTTAGTAATGTCTAAATACTACACATTTTTTTAAATATCTGCTCTGCATGTGTGTTTATATTTGTGTGGAAGCCTAAGACAACATAGACTACTGGTTTATTTTAAGCAGTTCAGTATTGATAGAAAACCAATCTACATTTTCCAGAAAACTTTTTGAATTTCCATATATTAAAACACATCTACATTGGAAAGTGTCATATGGTTTATTCTGACCTGTAAAGAATCAAGTACTAGCAATCTCCTAATCTGATGTGAAGAAGCTACTGGAATTTTGTGGCCATGGAGAGAAGTGAGGCTGGTGGGCAAAGGAAGTCAGTCTTCTGCTGTGTGAAAATGCACTTAATACACTTGTTCTAGTGGGCAGAAAAACAAAGCCTGGTAATATCTCCCTCCAAAGCACAAGATTCAGGCATCCTCATTGCATAATCCTGTCTTGGCTATGTCTACATAATTGCTGCTACAGTTTAAATTCAATTAAAAGGTTTTAATTGGTCATCCTCCCAAATGCTTCAGAAATGTCATTCATTTTCAGATATGCTTAGAGATCTGTTGTCCTGTCATAATTTTAGTCTGATACAGAAAGCAATTACACTAATTGTTCAGCAGAAATTAAGCTCTTATGCATCATCAGATTATTACTGTTGTTAGGTTCACTTTGCAAAGATCTGTTCCTTTCCTGTATGTGTACACAAGCAATGCTGAGCACCAGCCCTTGCAAGCCTCAGTACTGGCTGGGAAAGAACTAATTCATTGTATTGGAAACAAACATAAATATCGAATATACTTCTAAATAGACTGGAATATTGAAATATGTTGCAAAAAGACAGGTCACCTTCAGGTGCAGGATAATGATACCAATTTTCTAATTAAAATTAACTTTGCCTTAAACACAATTATCGTTAATGGAGCAAATGGTTATCTGTGTATTGTCAGCTATTATAATGATATATAAAAAGCTTTTCATCAATAGATTTCAAAGTTTATGCTTCTGAGGTCATTCTGAGGACACACACTCATATCTCCCTTTAAGGCTGCTTTATGCAAGTCCATTCAGAAAACTGAGTGATCTGGATGATTTGGGTATTGTAACTGAAGAGAGGTATATTTATATGTGCGGGAGCTAGCTCAGGTGTTTGTGAGACAGTCCTGGAAGATGGGTGAAATCTGGCCATGATAACAAGGCAGAGAGGTTAGGAGGACGAAGGAAGATATTAGACAGTTATGTTTTTGGCACTGGCTAAAAAAGTTCTTGCTGATTTCAGCAAAGAAATGTTTTCTTTTGCTCAGAATATCATTATTTGTAAGTGAAGAAGGCTGTATTAGAGGCGTGCGGCTCCCATGGTCAGTCTGCCCTCTGAACTGAAAATCACAGCAAAGCCCTGAGTTTTGACAGATAGCTCAAGTCAGACACTCACAGTATTATAGGATCCTGAGATGATTATGCATAGGCCTGGAACTGTGGGGAAGCTGAGGGCTCAGATGGGCAGTGAGCACTGCTCTAATCACAGCAAAGGAAGAGATGGGGGCAGGCAAATCTGACAGCGGTGCTAGAACCCACACTTTGTTTCAGACCATTTAAAGGACCAGGCGTCCATGGAGCAGCCTTCAGCTACCAGCTCTTTTCTCTCTCCCCTATAAGCAACCACAAGAACTGAATCACAATAATTATGGACAGTTAGGATGTTGGCTAAGCAATAAAACAGAAACATCCAGTGGCAGGTTCACCCTCATGGCTCCTCAGCCATCCTGCCAAAGCATTTCCTGAACCTTCCCTGAAATGTCCTAGATGGAAATTCTTTCCATATACAGAAATGGTTTGTTTTGTTTAAATTGGTATAGCATTTTTAAAAGCATTGGAGTCGTGTGTTTAACTTAGAATTTTCTTCAGCACAGACACGAGGAGATGTGCAATTAATTTTTCAGGAAGGGCAAGTAGAGTCAGTAGGGAAAAAAGAGCAAGCTGGCAGAAAACCCAAAGGCAGGATGATAAAACTCTGGAGTATTGCCATGTGCAGAAGTCAGTGTATCTTAGTATTCAGTAGAGAGAATGTGATGATACAGGGGAGAAAACTGAAGCCATCTAAAATAAAGCAAGGCAGGACAGACAAAATAGTGATGTTACAGGATCAGCATAACTACTACTTGAAGTAGTTTCGTGTGAGCCTGGACCACTATGCACATAGTCTAGTGGCTACATCTACACTAAAGCCTGCCAGTCACCTTTGCCATAATGTCTGGTGGAGACAATTAGAGTTTTCCTCTTGCAGCTTGTAAAAATATGCATAGACAAAAAGGTTTTCTTTACCTGGGTGTGCAAAGCCACAGTCCTGACATCCGTTTTGTTGCTGATGGGTGGTGTGCCCTCAGACAGTTTTCCATGCCTCATTTACCTTGTGTGCCGTACATGCATACAGAGTTGAATCACTAAATGTTTCAGAGGGTCCTTTCAGCCAGGACGGTCTCGCTCCCATTTTACCGCCTCACCAGGGGAGGGCAGAGAGCGGTGCTCCTGGCAGGGCTTACTCAGGCTGAGGCAGCCGGTACCGGCCCGTGTGGCCCTGCCGAGTTCAGAAAAGGAGTTTTGGGTCAGCCCGGCAGCCCGGCGGGGTGACAAGGGGGGTGACAAGGCGCGGATCCGCGCTCCCGCCAGGCTGGTCGGACGCCGAGCCGGCGCTGAGGCGGAGGCTGCGTCCCGGCGGGTGCAGCGCGCTGCCACCGCGGCGAATGTCCCCAGGACAGGGTCCCTGCTCGCCCAGGCCGCGCAATTTCTGGTTCAGGGTTCGGTGGGGGTTTTTCGGGCGGAAGAGGGCCGGGGGGACGCTGCCTCCGGCCAGGCCAGCCCGGTGCCGCCTCCGGTGCGCGGCGGGGTCCGAGGGAGCCGAGCAGCCGCGCGGCGAGGAGGGAGCCAATGGGGGCGGCGCGGCCGTGTGACAGGCGGGGCGGCGCTGCCCCCGCCGGGCGGCCGGGGCGGGGAGCCGGCACCGCTCAGCAGCATCATCAGCGGCGGCTGGGCTGAGACGCGCCTCCATCCTCCTCTACCCCGGCAGCCGCTCGCACACGCCTCGCCGCGGTGAGGGAGGCCGGCGGGCGGAGCGGAGCGCAGCGCAGCGCGGGGCGCCGCGGCAGACAAAGCAAAGATGGCAGGGATCCTCGCCTGGTTCTGGAACGAACGGTTCTGGCTGCCGCACAACGTCACCTGGGCGGACCTGCAGAGCACGGAGGAAGCCGCCTTCCCGCAGGCGGAGGACCTCTACCTCGCCTTCCCCCTGGCCTTCTGCATCTTCATGATCCGGCTGCTCTTCGAAAGGTAATGCCGAGCCGCCCGCGCCGCCGCGGGCTCGGCGGGACTGGGCGGGCTGCGCGGCTGCTCGCTGAGGGGCAGCCAGGGAACCTTGGCTGCCCGGCGTCTCCCTCCCACCGCCGCTTCTCTCCCGGCCTTGCCAGGCTCTTACATTTTCCCTCTCTTCTTGGTCGGTCACGTAGCGGGCCCGCTGCAGGAAAGTGGAGGGGGTCTGGAGGCAGCCGGCGCTCCTCTCCCGCTGCCCGCAGCGCGGCCCGGCGCGGGCGATAGGAGGCGAGGTCTCCCCGGGAATGGGCGCAGGCTCCTCTCCACCTGCGGCGGCCGCGGCGCCCTGGCCATTCGGCACCTGTGCGACCCGGGGCCTGCCCGCCCGCGGGCCGCTACACACGGGTTGCAGTGGGGTTCTGGCCGCCCCCCTCAGGGAAGCCCTGCAAGGAGGGCGGCTCCCGCCGGTGAAGACGGGGCGGGAAGCTGTCCCGGCGGTAGAGTCTGGCCGTGCCCCCGCCGCAGAGTCGCTCTGTAGAGAGTAAGCTGAGGCGAAACCGGCTCTGCTTTCCCCCTGCGTGGCCGCGGGGCGAGCGGCGGCTGCTGCGGTCGGAATGGGAGGTTTGGAGGTGAGCAGTGGCCCCAGGGTCAGGCTGTGGTGATGAGCAGAGGTTGGCTCTGGCAGTTCGTGTGGAAGCGGTGTGAACGCTCCGTGCCACAGGTCGGGAGTACTCCCAGTGCTGTCGGGATGTAGGATCCCAGTGAGGAGCCGCTCCAGACGTTGTTCATCACTGAACTAAACTAGCCGTTCTCTGAGATTGCTGAATTCAAAATACACATTTCACAAACATATAAATATGTGTATATGTATATTTGAACACAGGACGTCAAATTAGTGATTGGTCAGCAATGACTACTCTTCTAGGAGTGTTTCTTTAGGGGTATTTAGCAGAGGCTGCCTGTCACAGGGGCAGCTGAAGCAAAGTGGGTTGCTCACTGGCACAGACTTCTGTGCTGCCTGACAAAGGTGGTGTTCCCTCCATCTGCAGAGAACAAAAGAACGATTGCCTGTGCCAACTCCTACGTGTTTTCAGTGCTGTCTTCCTAAGCAATGCTGTTAGGGTAGTCAAGCGAGATAAAGGAAGACCAGTAGTTATCACATGCCAGGGAAGTGCTATAAAGGTGCTTTAAAAATGATAAAAAGCTCATCTGCCAGGTAGCACTCCACATCTAGGCATTTCCTCACCCTGGTTAGAATGTGGTACCTGTAATGTTGGTTTGTGAAAAACTTGGCTGCTTTCATGACTCAGTTGAGAGGACCACATTTGTTTTGAGAAATAAGCTGTCATGGGTTGTTGCTAACTTCTCTTTTGCTCTACAGATTCATTGAAAAAAATGTCAAAACCTGTGGTCTACCTGAAAATCTGGGGTTATCAAAAGTTGATTTAAACACTAATCCTGAGTTAAATACTGCAATATAGTTACAGTTAGAGTGCCAAGTATTTAGATAATGTAAAATCATTAGCATGTAGGGTTTTTTTGCTTTACAACTTGTACAATGTGTGGTTTTGAGTGCTGAAAGTGGGTGCGTGATGTTGCATCTCTTGCCATCTGAACTGCAGTACGTATGCAGGGCTGTGTTTAGATGAAGGAACAGTTAGTTATTCAGGGAGACAATTTCAGCCTAAACTTGGAATCACGTTGTTTCTGCTAGTTCTGGTGCGGCTGTTGTTAGCATTATGGAAGCTACTCTGATTATTTAGTAGTCTGTATCCTCTCCCTCTGTTGTTTTTTCTCTTCATTCATTTAAAGTAATTTTTAATTTTGCAGTACATTATATTTTTAAAAGTTACACCGATGAGAAAATCAGTATGTTTTCATAATTCCCTTATATTCATTAGGATAATTTTGACATTTAGATCTGGAAGTGAGTTCTGCTAACGTGATAGTAGGTGAGAGTCCTCCTAGAAGGTTTTTTTAACACTTTTTTTCCTTTTAATTTCAAATCATTTGTAAAACTCCACTGTGAGAGTAGGATAAGGCCGTTTTGTGTGGGATTAATCTTCGTGGCATGGTACAATTGTGGTTTTTAATGTAGAGCATTTTATTAAAGCAGACCAAGCGAAAGTGACTGGACCTGCTTCCACTGACCAAAGCAGGAGGATTGTCTTTGATTTGAATGGCTGGAAGAACAAGCCTTATTATTGCGCATTGGTAATTTATTTTGTCAGACCTCTGTGCTTTGCTTGTTGGGAGCCACAGAAATGCCTCATGCACATCATTAATTCAAGGCTTGCAATTATTTCAATTGATAAAGCCATACAAGATCTAGAATAAAAGAGAAGCAAGCATATCTGTTAAAGTGATCATTTTTAATTCTTCCGTGTATTTAAACAGCTACAATTTTTCCTTTCAAAACTAAAGCTGTGGATAACTGTTATACATGCTACATCCTGGAAAAAGCTATTGCCGATGTGTAACAGTTCTCCAGTTTTGTAATGGTAGCAACTAAAGAAAAATAGATGCTGTAAAACATTTTTAAAAACCTCCAGGATACTTTAAATCCACAGTTGTACTGAAATATTTGTAACGTCACTTTAGTCTCTGTTTTGTTTTGTATAATAAGATAGCTAATACAGGTGCTCTTGCAATTCTTTATATTGGTAGGTAAGCAGTCACAGGGTGTTAAGAATCTGATTGCGTATTTTATATCCATTATTTTCAGACTCCCTAGCAGTCAGCTGCTGTGAAGCTGCTGGAGCAGTATGGTTTTATTTCCCTTGCTATGAGGGGTGATTAACTTCATGGATCTTCGCAGTAGTAAGAAATGTGGTTCAAGGGGAACTGTGATTTGGACTTTGTGTTTCTTTGCTTACGAAGTTCTTGATATGTCTGGGCAATGAAACCTGTCATGCTAAGGGTTAAAAGTTGACTTCATTCATACATATATATTTATATTCTATATACGTATGTATTTGTGGGTGCAACTGAAATGACAGAACTGGGAAATTTTTTTCCATACATATTCACCTATTATTAACAGAGTTAATCCTACTGGGATTTTTTTTTTTTTTTTTTTGTTACTGATTTAGTGAGTCAACTAACCAAGAAAAGAATCTAGAGACTTCTGAAATGTTCTTTTTTTTCTTTCAAATAAACAACGTTTTGCTGATTTCCCTGACTAGCACTCTTGAATGAAAGGAAAAAGCAGATTAGAACATTAAGGGTATGCTGAACTGCTTCAGCAATTGGATCTGATGATGATGAGTGCTCTTGAAATAAGCTTTGCTCTGAGGTATAATCTCATAACCATGAGATTTAGTGGATCTATCTGCTGAGGCCATCGTAGTTACGGATGAGGTGCTAAAATACCTTAACAGCCTTTTGTCTTTTCCCTTCCTTCTCATTTATCTCTTTCTTTGAACACAAAGTACATTTTTAGAAAACTGTAATAACTAAGTGCAAAGATAGTGCTACCAAGTAATTTCGAAGATGGCAGAAGTTGAGCAATGCAGTGGTAATGTGGGGACATATTTCTTCATAGTATCCATCAATTTTGTGTGTCTTAAAATTTTTAAAGGCATGTATGTGATTAAGGATCCCCTCCTGTACCATACAGTGCCTTCAGCTATAAGAAGATAACATAAATGCTCAATAATACCAGTCTCTGTCTTGCTAGATCCTTTCCAGATCTAGTGCAGGCAAAGCTGAATTGAAACTGGCCTTACTAATAGCAGGATGTTGTAGTTTTGATTTACCTAAAAAGATAAAGCAACATCTGTAATTCTGCGCAAATACAGTTTTTCTTCTTTCTTTTATGGGATCACATGGCTCCTCTCCCTCTGCGCTAGACCTCACTGCTCAGCAGCAGCATCCGTTCCTATCATCCAAGCGTGTCCTCTGTGAGGGGTGTGTGGTTACATGAAAATAATGATTGCTCAGGAGTCAGTGTGCTTGTTGGACACAAAACAAGAGGGTAACACACCTCTGCTTTAGAGACTTCTTCCAAAGGAGAAATTTGCTGAGTCCTCCAGAAGAAGTGCAAAGTAGACAGATTTCTGATGTGGTCCAGCAATCTCCTGAGTCAAGTTGTCTGATATTACTGCTTTCTTTACACTTGGCTCATCTACTCAAGTTTATCATATCCCATGCCATTGTAGTTGCAGTGTGCTTTATTCTGCTCACCTTCTAAGCAGCAGTTTGGGTTCAGATCTGAAATAGCTCCATAAATCAGCAAACGAGGCTTATAATGCCTTTATTGTCCTCTGGCCTTGATGTGGGGGCAGTTCTCAAAGGTGAATCTGCTATTCATCAGGTGATGGAATGGCTCATATGGTCAGGGATAGCTTGATTATATATAGGAACAACCCTCCAGCAGTCCTGATTTAAACTGAGCCAGCCTTATCATTTACTATCACTCAGATCAAGACGCGGTTAGATATTGAGTGTATGGAAATTTAACAGCTTTTGCGTGACATTTTGCTTTTATAATGATAATTCAGCCTCAAAGGTAACCTCAGCTGATTGTCATTTTAGTATGACACAGTAGAATTCCTAGTGGATCAAGGTGACATAATACAATGACTGGCAGGGTGTGTGTGTACAGAGAGAGAGAAAAAAAAAATTAATGAGTATATATATATTTTGCTAGCTGTAAAAATTTATTCAGGTGACAGTACATTAGCGCCTTGCAAGTGTTTCTGGTGTGTGGTATATACATACAGATTTAATTTTAGTAGTCCCTAAGACATCTAGTATTGGTACTTTCTTACAACAAGAAGGAGGATAGACAAGAGACAGAGTTTGGAAGGGAGTGTACAACCTTGCTGCATTTCCAGCAGCCCATGGCATCATTTGGGAAGTCTGAGTGGGGCAATGATCGTCAGTTCTATCAAAACCTGTTTGTAGGCTGTGATATCTGTAGATTTCTTGCTTAGTTCCCTGTGTGTGAGGCAAAATCTGATCATTCAGGTATAACTCACTTCTGTGTGAGTGGATGCATGTGTTCACTGACAATGGTTTTCTCAGTTTTCTTTTTTCTCTTTTTTTTTTTTTAATATGATGTGTAAGGTCTTTTTGTGCTTGATTGAGGCTTATTAGATACTTAATTCAGTTGAAATGGAATAAGACATTGAAATAAAAAACTTCCTATGAAAAGACACAGGCAATGTAAAGAAAATAACTGAAAAAGCTATTTTGTTTAAACTTCAAACCATTTTTAAAAATAGTAACAATAGAGTATTACCAGTAAATAGCTTTAAAATAAATTTATATTTTGCTGGTTGTACCGTCCCTTTCTGTCTTTCTTTTCATTAGTTATTTTGTGTCATTTATTTTTCCTTTATATAACCAGTTTTTGTTTCCTAGCATTGCAGTGTTTGAGCTTCAGCTGCTAACAAAAGCAGATACCTCACAACAAAATGATTGTTTTTACCTGCAGAACTATTGTCTTCTTGGCATGAGTGGAGCTCTGTCCTACCAGCTCTGACCAGTGCTGTGTCTGTTCACCTGTCTTGATTGTGTCTGGGTTGGCTGGTACTCTGTTGTGTAATGTAGTCATATGTTCGGATATAAGCTGAGAAAGTTCCTTTAAGATACGGTGGAGTGGATAAAATGCTTGCTAGTTAAATGTCCTTGTAAAGGACCACATTAGTGTCAATCTCAAAATTGGGAATTCAGTGGGAAATATGTGTTGAGCTCCATTAAAACTGATTTCTAAAATAGCCACGTGACAGAAGTACAACAACCAAACCACAGCTTGGCTGAGGGAAAGGTTTCGGTGACAGGTCATTGCTGGGTACTGGGAGCCTGTTACTGGGGCAGAGCTGTTGTTCCTGGGGTTTTGTCGGAGTGCAGTTCCAGTTACTGTTAGAAACTCCTATTCAGTTCCTGGCTGGATTCCTGTAATTGCACATTTGGATCCAAATTGCCTGTGACTCTTTTGGTTCCTCCTGCTTCTGCTTCTGTCGCTGATTAACAGACATTTGCTAAGAATTTGTTCTCGGAAAAAGAAGAGCTTCTGGTATGCTGCCTCTTTCTACACATCTACAGACCTGTGTCTTATTTGTCCATACCAAGCATTTAATAAATTAACATTTGGGGAAATCTCTTCTCTTGACTCTGTTATCTGTCAACAGGGTAGAGAGGAAAGGGATGTCTGAGCTAACAGTGCTTACTTGGCCATAATTTGCATTTTTTTTTCTCCAATAGTTGTTAAATATCCAACGTCTACAGTAGTTTAACAGTTAATTAGCATTTGGGGTTTCTGTGTCCGTCTCAAGGTGGTCTTGGAGTTTTGACAAGAAAGTTAAATTTACAGTGTAAGAGTATGTACCTTTCCTAAGTTATGTAATCTTATATGATACTCAGTAGTGTGCTTGAGACTGTAGTTGGCTCCTTATGGATAGTTGGATACATGTGATATGTATCAGCAGTTCCTTGGAGGTGTTCATCTAACACCTCCATTCCTCTGTGGTTTTCTACACCAGTCATTTCCTTACCTCATTGCACACTTATAGATACTGGGGGTGCAGCAGGGATGGGCATCCAGGTTAATGGAGAGGGAGGGAAGCGTGTGGGTCTTTGATCACTTGAGAGAGGAGGAATCACTAGTGTCTTGCTTTAATGTGAGCAAAGTTTCTGACAATCAGATGGGCTGATATCTTCTGTCCTCTGTGAGAAAGTCTTTTTAGCACATGGTCCTTACAGAAGACTAATTACACCATCTGGCATTCATCAGTTTCCCATAAGGATTATACCTTTCTGTTTATTCCAAAATAGTCAAATTGAGGTGGCGGCAGGAGAGTTGGAGTATTTAGCATAACCAGTTATAATCCTAGAGATGCTTTTCATAATGCCGGTGGACCTGTAACACAAAGCTGTGACCTCTGGACCAAAAGCAGAGAGAAAACTGTAACAATTTTTTTTCCTATGTAGTTAATACGTCTTAAAATGGCAAATTTTGTCTCTTGACCAATTGTGAAGCCTTACATAACTGTTACTGAGGTAGCATAATCAAATTTAAGTTCTCAAGGTAATTGTCCGTACAATTATTAAGAATGTCTAACAGCCATAAAGAAGCATAACATCCAGTTAGCTGTGTTGTGTATTTTATAATATATACATATATATTTATATATTTATGTATTTGTTATTAATCCAAATGACCTTTTGCACAGGGAGGAATGGAATGCTAAGTTTCTCCAGACTACCTTGTATTAATGAAGTATCTTTCAGGTTCACTAACCTAAGCCTCAATTTTAATATTATAAATGATGCACTTTAAAGTCTGGTCTGAAATGATGAAAAGCCTTCTTTGCGCCCACAGGTCACACTAGGATGGTTAAACCAATATATCTAAATTACTTGCATGTTTTCTCAGTGTGAGTGCAGTAAAAGCTTCCCTGTCTTGGTTTCCCCTATAGGGGTGTGGAGCGGGGTGGGATAGCCTATAGTACTATATATAAAATTAATACATCTAGCTGTCATAGTTACACTGGTGCAGAAAAACAGAGGTTAGACCCCAGAGGGTGTTCATTAGCATAAAATCTTAGAATCCTAAGGCTTCTTGAGTATTTGTGCATGCAGTAGTATTTGCCTATCCTTTGTAACAAGCTGGTTGTTCTATTTTTGACAGTAATGGGGTGACCCAGAGGAAAAAGTGGCTCTTCTGTTTTTCACATATGGTGTCATCACTTTTATGCATTGCCCCTTTGCCACTCTCTGAGATAAACTTTGTTTTCTAGTTCCACAAGCAGAAAGAGGAAAAGGCTTGATAGAAATGATGCTGGAATCCTCACTTTGGAATTGGGATCTCTTCACTCCCTTTTTGCTTCTGTTGCTGACTGCATTCAGTTCTATATGACACTGTATAGATACCTGAACTTTTCACTGGGCAATTGCTTACTGTGTCCGTGGGCTCACTTCCTCACTGGTAGAGGATGGAAGCAGAGGCCATTCTACTTTGCCTGGACTTTGCTACGATGTTTCGCATCCTGTAGTCACATGGAACTTTAAACTCTGAAAGCTGCTTTTGCACCAATACTGCCTACCTGGACAAATGGTGCAAATGAATATAACTGCCCAGGCCAGTGAGAGACACCTTTGTGCCATGGCAGGAATTGCTTATTTGGAACCAAGTGTACTGCATGGTGCAAAGTAAAGAGACTCTGGTTACCCAAAAGCAGCTACTGATCACTAAAGTGAGTAATGTGAAAAGATCAGTGTGTCACATTGTAGTATCTCTTGTAATATCCCTTGTGCTTGCTTTTGCTTGTGTGTTGTGACTTTGTGATGTATCTGTTGCTGAGAGAAATGCAGTGGTCCACATAGCTGGAGAGAAACAGCCTGGTGTGTTGGGGACAGTCCGAACAAGATAAGTTCCTTAGGAAGTACAGGAATCAGCCTTGATATGGCAACTGGTCAAACTTTGTAGGTAGGCAGCATGAACATGGAATGCTAGTCTAAACCTGCAGGCATTACAGCATGACAGAGCAGGCAAAATTAAGTTTATGTGAATGAAAGTGAGCTGAGAAATTTTGGGGGCAGTGGGTGAAGTCAGTGGTGGTGGGCTCCTCTGGCATACTTCTCAACCAGGAGGAGACCTGCTCACCTGGGGAGCTGGAGGGCTCCAGCCTCTCACCAGCTGGCTGGCAGGGCTGTGGCTTTCCTTGTGCTTCTGCAGCAGATGAGACCAGTGAGTCATTGAGACCAGAATCCCCCTTGCAACTGGTGAGACCAGTTGCTTCTGTTGAAAGCAGAGTTTTAGATAGTAAGTGGGTCATGAGTGGGAATGTGTCCATTGAAAAACTTTTCCACAGTTGTCCATTTTCTTGAACTTCCTGCTGTTCACTACTTGTGGTTGTCCAAAGCATGCTGCTGGACAGGATGATTTGGTCCAGTTGGGTGTGTTTATTCCACTTATAGCCATTGTGTTGGAAAGAAGCTGTTGAAAAAAAGAAAAGCAAGTGGTTAGACCACAAGCAACAGCGTGTTTTGTATGTATTGAAGCAATAATTGTGTGGTAATTGGGTGGTTGATATTTATCTGTCAACTTTTCCCACACACCTAGTATGAGAGAAGGGAGAGAACTGATAGGAGAAGAGAGTAGCCTGAAAATATCAACAGTTCCAGCACCAAGAGCTCCCCAGGATTACAACACCCATTGTACTAAATTAACGCTGCAGTGATTGTGTTGATGTGATTATGACAAATTGAACTGCAAATGGAGTCCTGGGAGCACTGGTGGACAACAAGTTGAACATGAGCCAGAAATGCACCAGCAGCGTTGGGGAAAGTGTTGCCAGCAGGTCAAGGGAAGGGATTATTCTGCTGTACTTGGCACTGGTGAGGCTATTTCTGGAGTGATGAGTCCGGTTTTGGTCTCCACTCTACAAGATACGAACATACTGGAGTGAGGGCAGTGAAGGGCTACTAAGATGCTTAAGGATTTGGAGCATCTGACATACAAAGAAAGAATGGGAGAGCTGGGATGGTTCAATCTGGAGAAGAGAAAGCTCAGGGGGATCTTATGGGTGTGTACAAATACCTGATAGAGTAAATAAGGCAGAACCAGACTCTTCTTAGTCAGGACCAGTGAAAGGACAAGAAGAAACAAGCAACTGGAATGGAGGAAATTCTTTAAACATGAGAACGAACTTTTTCCTGGGATGGTGGTGAAATGCTGGGACAGGTTATCCAGAGAAGTTGTGGAGTCTTCATCTGTGGAGATACTCAGAGCCCAACTAGGCATGATCCTGCTCTAGTTGACTGTGTTGTGAGTAGGACTTGGTGATCTCCAGAGGTCTCTTCCAAACTCAGTGATTCTGTGAGACCATAAACCTCACTAAATGGCACACTTTCACAATGCAAGGCTCCAAGGGGCTCCTGGGATCCTGTGTCTGCAGGAGGTGTATAAACTACATTGGAAACCTGAACAGGTGAGGATTAACTTGAAGTTCACTGTAAGCCTGCAGGAGAAACTGAATTTGGGCAGAGCACGTAACACTTGATTGAATGAACATCTGCATTTTCTGTTTGCTCTAGAATGGGTCTTTCGATTTTATTGTAGTCTGACATGTGAGCAGATGGGATGTAAATCAAGAAATAGATGTGGACCTCCTCTACCTAAGACAGGAATTACCTTACGGGTCCCAAAATGAAACCTGAGTTGCTGTGGTATAAACACATTCTGTTTCCTTCTACGATCAATACTTTGAGTCTCCCACAGCATTAAATTTGATTATAACAGGCAATTTTGGGGATAATTTTAGTTTTATTCCCCTTAAGTTGATTCTTTTCCACACTGCAATATCTTCAAGATAATTTTGTTTTTGAAAAAAATTCACAGAGAGAGGTGCTTAGAAGACAGGAAATGGTGATTACATGCTTTACCGGAAAAGCTTTTATTCCCTTTGTGTTCACAGTATCACAGTATCACAGTATGTTTGGGATTGGAAGGGACCTCAAAAGATCATCTAGTCCAATCCCCCTGCTGGAGCAGGAACGCCTAGGTGAGGTCGCACAGGAATGTGTCCAGGCGGGCTTTGAATGTCTCCAGGGAAGGAGATTCCACAACCTCCCTGGGTAGCCTGTTCCAGTGCTCTGTCACCCTCACTGAGAAGAAGTTCTTTCTCAAATTTAAGTGGAACCTCTTGTGTTCCAGCTTGATCCCATTGCCCCTTGTCCTATCATTGTCTGCCACTGAGAAAAGCCTGACTCCATCCTCGTGGCACTCACCCTTTATATATTTATAAACATTAATGAGGTCACCCCTCAGTCTCCTCTTCTCCAAACTAAAGAGCCCCAGCTCCCTCAGCCTTTCCTCATAAGGGAGATGCTCCACTCCCTTAATCATCTTTGTTGCCCTACGCTGGACCCTCTCCAGCAGTTCCCTGTCCTTCTTGAACTGAGGGGCCCAGAACTGAACACAATATTCCAGATGGGGTCTCACCAGGGCGGAGTAGAGGGGAAGGAGGACCTCTCTCGATCTACTGACCACCCCCCTTGTAATACACCCAAGGATGCCATTGGCCTTCCTGGCCACAAGGGCACAGTGCTGGCTCATGGTCATCCTGTTGTCCACCAGGACCCCCAGGTCCCTTTCCCCTACACTGCTCTCTAATAGGTCATTCCCCAACCTATACTGGAACCTGGGGTTGTTCCTGCCCAGATGCAGGACTCTACACTTTCCCTTGTTAAATTCCATCAGGTTATCCCCCGCCCAACTCTCCAGCCTGTCCAGGTCCCGCTGGATGGCAGCACAGCCTTCTGGCGTGTCAGCCACTCCTCCCAGCTTAGTGTCATCAGCAAACTTGCTGATAGTACACTCAATTCCCTCGTCTAAATCGTCAATGAATATATTGAATAATATTGGCCCCAGTACTGACCCCTGAGGCACTCCACTAGATACTGGCCTCCAACTGGACTCTGCACCATTCACCACCACTCTCTGGCTTCTCTCTTTAAGCCAGTTTGCAACCCACCTCACTACTCTATTGTCTAGACCACACCTCCTCAATTTAGCTGTGAGGATGCTGTGAGGGACTGTGTCAAAGGCTTTACTGAAGTCAAGGTAGACCACATCCACCGCTCTGCCATCATCCATCCACCTTGTTACATTCTCATAAAAGGCTATGAGGTTGGTCAAGCATGACTTACCCTTGGTAAAGCCATGCTGACTGCCCCTAATGACCCTCTTATCCCTGATGTGCCTTGAGATGACACCAAGGATAAGTTGTTCCATTACTTTCCCAGGGACAGAGGTGAGGCTGACCGGTCTCTAATTACCCGGGTCCTCCTTCTTGCCCTTTTTGAAGACTGGAGTGACATTTGCTTTCCTCCAATCCTCGGGCACCTCTCCCGTTTCCCAAGACTTGGCAAAAATGATGGAGAGCGGTCTAGCAATGACTTCAGCCAGCTCCCTCAGCACCCGCGGATGCATCCCATCTGGACCCATGGATTTGTGGATGTCCAGACTATTTAATTGTTCCCTAACCCAGTCCTCATCGACTAAAGCAAACTCCTCCATTAACCTGGCTTCATCCGGGGTCTCAGGGGTACAGGGTTCCCCAGGATAGCCTCCAGCGGAGTAGACAGAGACAAAGAAGGCATTCAGCAATTCTGCCTTCTCTGTGTCTTCTGCCACCAGGGCACCCACCTCATTCATCAGTGGGCTTACATTACCTCTGGTATTAGTTTTATCTGCTATGTATTTGAAAAAGTTCTTCTTGCTGTCCTTGACCCCTCTAGCCAGCTGTAATTCTAAGGAGGCCTTGGCTACCCTAGCTGCCTTCCTACATCCTCTAACAGCAACCTTATATTCCTCCCAAGTGGCCAGTCCCTGCTTCCATGACCTGTAAACTCGCCTCTTCTGCTTGAGCATACCCAACAGATCCCTATTCAACCACGCAGGCCTTCTGGCTCCCTTCCTCGACTTCCTACGTGTGGGGATGCTCTGATCAAGATGATAAGATTAAATCAGTCTTAGGAAAAAAAGGAGAGAAGCCAGTCTTCAGTTCCACATTCACTAATTGTTTATATAGGTAATATGTGCATAGTTCTAAACGTATATGTGTGTGTGACTCAGAGTAATTTATACACAACAGTGGCATTGTATCATGCTGCAATACTTTTTTCTATTTTATTAAAAATTATTAAAAAAATCTTTAAGAGCAGTTATAAAATGTTGATGGGTCTAGAAAATGAGCTGTTTCAAAATGTCAGTTCTTGGGTGATAATGAAGCATTTGATATTTGACAGAAGAAACACATCCTGTATCCTAATTAGGGAAACTCTCGTTTGTTCTAACCTAGAATTGTTATTTTCTAGAGCATTTATAGGAAATGTGAAAAATATTTGGTATTCTTCCGGTTTGGAATTAAATGGAAATTTAGAAATGTCCAAATTTCGTCAGGAACAGATGTCCTAACTGATAAATGGGTCTGGTTACAGGACAACAATGTAGAGATAAAAATGAGATCTCTGTAGCATTACCAGCCCCCGGAAATGTGCATTCTTGACCACCTCTTAATTTAAGAGTTATTTGCTTTGTATCTGCATGCATGGTGCACAGGAAGTTTTGTTGTGATTTTGTTTTGTATTTTAATTTATTTAAGGAAAAAAAAATCTCTGAACAAGCTGATTTTCATGAAAATATGCTGGTGGTTTGCTAGAATCATGGCAAGAGCTCAAACCTCTAGCCTGGCATTTACCTTCAGTTGTCAAGATGAAAAGTATGCTAGCAGAAATAGAACACTGCATCATTTTGCTTTTTCTCCCTCTAAGAGCTGACTTCAAGGTTTGATGAGAAAGCAACACTTTGTATCCATTACCATAGCATTATTTGTGTTTTGCCTTGTTTCCTGATTGGAATAACTCAGGCATATACTGCAGGGGCTTAGAACTTTAGATATTAATAACAAATCTCTTACTCAAGGAAGGTGCCTTAAAGAATAGAAAACGGCAAAGTTATCATGAAGCATCTGTGTTTACACTTACTTTTAAGTGCATTGTAGTTAAATTGTTGGCCCTATTCTGGAGGGTGGATTTAGTGGTGATAGGGTTTTGGGGTGTTTCTGTTTGATGGTTTGTGGGGTGTTTATTTTGTTTTGTTTGTTTGTTCTTGTTTTATTACCATGCTTTCCTTTATAATTTGAAACATGACAGCCTTCACATCTTTGAAGCACCGGGGCTGTATGAACACACAGCTAGTATTTAGGATTCTGATTGCTTCACATTTACTATGGAAGCTACCTGTTAATGGTTCAAAGAGAATGCATTATTTTTGGGCAAAGCATATGATTCCCAACACTTTAACTCTCTCACTTCTCCTCTTACAGCTGTGACCCATCTCAAAATAAATTTCCCTTGTATCTCTCATATTTAAATTAAAGGTAAGGTTTATTCCAGTGTTTATTGCTATGCATCTTTCTGATCTTTGTCTCTTCTTCTGTGTGCCCCATAAATGTTTTCTTGTCCTGCATCTACTCCCATCTCAGTTCTTCTTTTTATTTGCTCTCCTCTGGTTAGTTTCCAACCCCTGCTTTGAAAAAAGCTGTCTGTCCATGTGTGATGTTCTCCAGAGCTGCTGGTGGCAAAGGTAGATCTGAAATTTCTGTCTTGAGGTTTATCCATCACCGCCCAGCTCTTGTGTGCAGAAGATGCAGCAACTGAAATAGAGAGGAAACAAGGTCTTTTGCCCCTCTTCAGTGTGGTACAGTGCATAGCAACTCTGTCCTTCAGATGGGCTGCTTTTCCATTGTACCTTTATTGAAGAAAGGTGCAAGAAGTGGTAAGAGCATTACAGACTCCTAACTTAACTTTCAAAATGCTATTTAAATGTAAAAGCAGCCACAGGGGAAGGCCTGTTGAGTGTAGTGGTATGTAGGAAGACAGGTTTGGGCCGGGCAGGGCATTCAGATCGATCCTAATATTATCAAGGATCTGTCTCAGCTTGCTGGCAAAAGAATATGTTGGTCATCTTAATTGCAAAACCCTCAAAGTGATTAGTAAGAAAAAATCATAGCTTCTTTCACATTTTCTTTCTACACAGTCCTGTATCCATACCAGAAAATAGTTGCTGAAAAATGGTTTGGAAATAACCCAAGTATATTGACTAAGAAAATGACATCTGCTAAATAATCTGTCATCCTCTCTCAGGACTCAGACTAGAACACAGCATGATGAGAAACCAAATACAGAGAAGGAGATATCTGTTACCTGTGGCTGACTTAGACCTTGACTGGAACAGAAGGTGTTATTATGGATTGTTGTTTGATTTTTTTTTTGTTTATGGTGGTGGCCCTCTGTTTTGGGGAAGGTTTGTTGGAATGAAGAGCCAAGGCGCTAGCTTCCAGCGTCTTAACTTTCGTTTTTGTTGATATAGTTCATTGTAGAGATTCCAAATACAAAGCTAGATTAGTTCATCTTTATATATCAATAATCTTTGGAGTCCAGGTGTTACCACTTGCATCTGGCCTTCTCTTTCAGAGTTGTATTAACTTCACTTGGGGCTCCTGTTAATCTCTCCCAAAGCTTCGGGCACATGGGCTGGTAAATCCTGAGTCATACATGGAAAAAATGAGATTACAATGGTCAGGGATTTTCATGATCCCTGCCCAATCACTTCCTACTATTTCCTATGAAACATCCTGGAGTACATACATCAGATTAGCTGTCTCTCTTGGAATATTAGCATTTGCTCTTCTACATGAATTTCAATGTAAAGAGTGCATTAATTTTGTGAAACTGTATTACATGCATAAAGAGACCTTTGTCACATAGTCTTATATGATTATTTGCATACTGGCAAGGTCTGCTGGTGTTGTAAGTCACAGTTTGTTTGAGGGTGGTCAGACTGATTTATACCAGTTGAGGATCTATATTACTCTATAATGTGACTGATTTACTTACAAAGGTTCTGAATCTGAACTACTAATATAAATTAGAAATTAGCTTCTGCTGAGTTGTGATGTTACATCAGCATAAAACTTCTTTGAATGATGAGAAATTATGTGTCATTATGTAGAGTCACTTGTAGCCATCTGATTGCTGTTTTAGCAGTTAAGAAACAAAAAACATTCAATCTGCACACCTAGATAGAAATAAAAGCCATATATATATAAAAATAAAATTATTACTTTTTAATTCCAGTTTTCTTTCTTCGACTAAGTACCACATTTGCCCCTTGCCCATTTGATTTTTTCAGGGCTGGGTAGTGTTTGTGCAACCATGGAGCATTGTTCTGTCTTAAAAATCTCAAACACAGAAGGTTATTTAACGTTCGATGTTAACTACAAAGACTTAGACTTTCTTGACAGAGTAAGACCTGGGCCTTTGCTCCATTGTGGTGTGAGGCGATCAGTCAGTCAGAGGGATGATGCGACAGCCTCTCCTCTCCTTTCCTTGATCCCGTTTGAACAAGAGCATCTCTAATACTGACTAGAGGTGTCAGGTCTGGTACCCAGTGGCAGGCTATTGGTAAGCACCTTATGGACAGCTTGCTTGTGTCCTGTCCTGGTTCTGCTCCAGCACAAAGCTACTTTGTGGTGGAGAAGGTGGTCTGATACATCTGTGCAGTGGTTGTAGCTCCTTTTAACATGTGTAAGGTGGTCTGGAAGGAGTATTCCTAACAGGTACTGTGCTGCAGCTGTGGTGCTGTCAGTCCAAGTGGCAAGTAACTTAATACAAACTCAGGTGTTTTATGTAAACTACAGTCCTGCCAGAGTTGCAATATAAGCATCTATTAAGAGCTATGTTGAGTACACACAAACAGAAAAAGTGTCATCCTTAATGATGATGTTTGCTGCACATGTTGTGATTTTATGATTTAGAGAATACAACTGGAGGTGTGTGTGTGTACATTTGAATATTAAATAGGTTTTAATGATGACCTCCAAGACTGTCCCAACAAGTCTCTCACTCTGCTTCAAAACAGGGTGCTCTTTCTGCCTTGCCTGGTAGTGCTGCAGGTATTTATTTATATTAAATGGCATAAAGAGACCTCTGAATGAGTACACTTGCATAACAAATAGGAAAATGGAGCACGCTGGATACAGTCTATGTTTTCTTACAGTTCCCCTTTAACCAAATTCTCTTCAAGTGAAGGCTTGGCAAGTGTTTCCCCTCAGCTTTGCCTACAGAAGAGCAGTTATCAACCAAAAAGCTTAATCTCAGGAGTGGGCTCTGCATCCTCCAGCCTGTCAGGCAGTGATTGGAAGTATACTGGTCTGGTCTTGTTGTTGATGTTGAAAGAGCAAGGCTTCTGGCTTCAGGAGGTCTGACTTTGAGTGTTACAGTAAAGCAGAGGACTGAAAATTAGTGTGCTCGTGTTCTCTGCTGACAATTTTGACTGATCTATTATGTAGTCTTAGGGCCTGGAATCCTTTTATGATGTGATTTTAAGAACAGTAACTGCTTCTTGCTTCTAAAATGTTTAATGAGAACTGTCACAAATAGCAAAAAGTTTTCAGAACTTGCTGCAAGGTGAGGTGTTCTGCTGAACTCCTAAACCTCCTTCCCCTTGGACAGTTTATGGTCTTACAGGTGCGGTTGCATCTGTTCTGGAATAACTTCGGAATGTGGCTGCGATACATGAGGATAGAGGAGAGGAAGGAAGATGGAAAAAATCATGTTCACACCTGAGTTTTCTGGGATACTTTTCTCCCAGTCTCCTAAATAAGACTGAGGTCCCAGTGACTGACAGTTGCCATTAACTCTATGAAGCATCCACTTCTGAAGAAGCGCCATTAATCAGGCTCATTCCTGCTTTGATGAGGAGAGACGTGGAACAAGATAAAACTAACTACAAAACATGCAGAACTTCTGGGAATCCTTATCAGAAATCTGCTTTAGGGCACCCCAGTCTTGAAAAAAGATACTTGGAACTATAAGCTTCAGTAGCCACTGTAGATTTGGCTCTTGCTTTTTGACACCTTCTTAAATACTGTTTTGCCTGGAAATTTTCTAGCATATTACCTAAAAGAAACAAAATAAATACTCTTCATGGTAGGAAAGTGCAAACTGTTGACCATCTTAATTTTAATGGTTTTCTCTTGCTTTGCCATGCATTTACAGTGTGCCCAGAAGAGTCATACCCTCATTTCTTATGTCTAAAATGGTATTGAAAATATTGTAATAATGGTGATGATGATATATTTGCCTGTTTGAAGGGGTGTTTTGAGATGCAGGTCTGTAAAGGGATCTTAATACATATGAACAGTTGAGAAAGGTCTGAGCAATAACATGACAGCTGTGTAGCTGTCTGTGTGTAATACGGCCACGTAAAGCAGAAAGAGATGCTGATGCTTTTCCATAGAAGCAGCATAACGCTTGGCATGGAGATCCATGGGCAGAGGGGCGCTGCTGTGTGTGGCCATGCTCTGTACCAAAGGGACGTGTCCTCTTTATTCTGCTAAAAAGAAATAAAATTTGGAACACATTAAAATCTGTATTTTGATACTGCTTTTGGACACCTGAATGCTGTTTAGGACAGGGTAATCAGAAGATAGTATTTACAAAGTTATTGTCCTATAATCACAATTTAAATGAAGGACTTGGTTTACTCTTAGGCTTTATTTATGCCAGTAGTACACTACTGCAGTGTACTTCAGCTCTCAGCTCATAGATTTAGGTTTAGATCTTGATTGTGCAGCTAGGTTTGTTTGTTTTTAAAGTAGGCAGTGGAAGGCCATAGTGTTTGTATCGTTGCAATCCCTTCCCACACAGAAAGGTGTAGCATGCCCGGGTGCCACCCTCACCTTCTTGCAGCATCTTTAATAAACACATATAACAAATAAGAAAGGAGGTGCCAGCTGGCTAACGTGACCCAGAATGATTATGGATTGGTATCTGTCTCTGCTGATGGCATCCAAAAATCTGCCATTTGTGAGAGACAGCACTCTTGCTACTCTTTCCAAATTAAGTCAGTAATAACCTTCCAGGTTTGGCTGGAAAATGTAGGTACTGTTACTTCTGTCAGACCCTCATCATTCCCTAGAGCTCTGGATGGTTAGTGAGACCAGGAACACCAGAAGGAAATACAGGAGGTATGTATAAAACTTTCAGTAGAGCAGGTGATTTCCAATTTTAGAAGTTACAAATAGTATTTAAATGAGCCAGTTTCTGTCTGCTGAACTGAGAGCTCCAAGGCCAGAGGAATCACAGCTGGGCATGAGATGAGGCAACATACCTTAGTGTATCAGTATAGCCAGGAAGAATGGGAAATCTTGAAGATGGAGCAAGTAGATGAAATTTGAGTCTGATGAGCCTTTTGTGGGGACAAATACTGTTACATGCAAAGAGTTCTCTGAAGTGGACTCCGGCCTTTTCTTTGAACTGGAAAGAGCCCATTGCAATTGCCTACCAAACTCTGCTTTTAACAAACCAAGAAGACTGATAGAAGAATTCTTGATCTGAAGATAGAGAGCATTTTCAATCAGCTAGGTGAGGCATCCTTCATATCCTTAGGCTACTATGGTACAAAAATTACTGCTTAAATAATCTAAGGAAATTTACTGTGTGCTGCTCTGATGACTTGATTTGCAATAAAGATTTATTTTCTGACATGAAAAATAGTTGTTCTTGCTTTATGCTGTACTGTAAGGGAGGATATGTGTGTGGATGTGTGCCTGTGTGAGAGAGAAAAATGGTAATGTTCTCTAGTAACCCAGAACAACTATGACTGCCTGGATCATCTAGAAGCACAAGATGTTTTCTGCAATTAATTTATAGACTTAGCAGATGTTCGTTATGGCGAGAACCCAATAAAGGACAAGAGCTGTTCTCTGCAAGACTGGTAGTATATTTTCCCAATAGCTGAGGCTTAGGAAAGAAATCTACAACTTCTATTTCCTTATTGAGAAACTCCTGTTTTGTAATGGAGATTTTCTGTTAAGTTTCTAAATAGAGTATCGGTCATAAGATGCTTTAATGATATAACAAAAGTAATTTAAACAATTGAAAAATTTTGCTTTCTTAATACAGTTTGAGGGTTCTTGAGAGCTGTTGTTGAATTGAATAAAGTTCTAGTTGGGTAGCTTTTTAAATAAATGCCAGAAAAAGTAATTCCCAGCTTGATTTTTTGAGTACACTGAAATTTCAGCTGGTAGTTTAAAAGTAAAAATAAGCTTTGTTTCATATAAGAAGCAAAGCTAGTTGACAGTGCTGTTCTGCTAGCCATCTATATACGATACCAGTTTCTGATTGAATTATGGAACAAGAAATCATACTTCTCCAAATGAAGCTGATCAAATTATTGTACAATTTATCTATTGAACAGGATGGGGAAAAGAAACCCCTTCTGAATCTCAGTTTGCTTTTCTCATCCTAGTACAGTATTTAAAAAATGTAAAAGAAAGGAAGTATCATTTGGGTAAATACAGACATTCTACCTGACCTGTGTTGAAAGGATTAATATCAAATGAATTTTTGAATTTTTATAGAAGCAAAAGATCTCTATTAGACCATCAAGCATGAGCACTACTCAAGAAGAACGATTGAACGTTAAGGTACGGACTTCAAAAGAGAGTATTGGCTTTGCTTGGAGTGAGTCAAAGTATGCTGGGTAGTGCTATGTGACTGTGTAGTGGTTCCAGAATGTTTTTAGCTTGACAGTTTCCTCTTAAATGCTTGGTTTTGCTACTGTGCTTTGTCCAGATCCTCATATCCACCTCAATAATTCTGACACTGCCATTTCTTTACTTACCTTCTGATCCAGTAAACATCAAGCAGAGCTTGTTAGGTTGCATTTTGCATCTCATTTGGTCCCCACTCTTAATATGTCACTGTCAAAAAACCAAATGAAACAAACAAAAAAACAACCCACCAACCAAAAAGAAACTCCCAAACCTTTTCCTCAGGATTTCCATAGCTGTTTATCTAAGATATTGAGGCAGTAATTACGGCTTGCTGAGTTAAGGGTGAAAAATTATCCAAGACTCTGAAAGTTCAACAGTGGCTGCTATAGATAAGAGCCAGCTCAGAAACAAAGGCCAGATGGGGCTGATGTAGATGAGTTATGAGTAGCATAGCCTTGGCTTCAAAGGAATTTAGCCAACGGCAGAAAGGGTGAAGGCAAAGACACATCAAAGACAAAGGCTCCCCGTGCATCTTCTTGTCTTTAGGATGTGTTCTGTGTAGTCTGCTGCTCAGCTGTATACTATGCTTCAAATGGCTTTTCTGGGTGGTCTGTGATAGTCTTGGGTTTACTGGTAAGAGAAAAAGTCTTTACTAGTATAACAGAAACTCCACTGAGCACCTGTGTGGAAAGAGAAATTATGACAATTTCCATTAATTCATACTAAAATGGCTGTAGACTGGTTGTGTATTTTGTCAGCCAGGTCTGCAAGTGCCACATTCCACAATGGCTTTTCCATCAAAGCAAATGAATGAGACAGTTCTGCCTACCAGCAGCAGGCTCCCCCAGCTCAGCGCTGCTTCCCCCCTGCAGTCAGCAGGGTACCCCGGTCCCCCTTTCAGGGGACGCAGCAACCCAGCAGCAGCAGCGTCCCAGGCCACTGTCACCCCCTCAGAGGGGACACTTGTCTTTCAGAATGGGGACTGGTTCTCCCACCCAACCCTTGGGGCATGCCAGTGTTCCCCCAGCCTTCAGCTGTCAGCACAGCGACCTGGGGCACTCAGCGTGTGGAGGCTGTGGAATGTGGCCTGTCAAACCAGTTGGCTTGGCCGTCACCGCAGTAAGTCAGGAAGCTGATTTCTTTGCCTTCGTCAGGCAGCATATTGCGTGTGGTTGAAATGGAGTTGGAGAGTGATTTGGTTTAGTATTTGGCTGATGCAGAACTGCGTATCCTTGGGTTTTGGATTTTTTTTTTTTAAATGACGAAACCGAATGCCTTCTGTCTGTGTGCAACAGAAGGAGAGAAATGAATAAAAATGAGTAAGCTGAAATTGGACCAACTTGGTCTCTACGTTTTATGAAGATTAAAAAAAGAACGCTTAATGCCTTTGTGACAGCGAATATGTGAATTGCAGTATGAGTCTTTTTTTCCTAAAATATAATTATTTAAAACATACACAGGGTCAGTAGTAGATACAAAAACTAGTATTACAGTTACTCTTTGAAAATCTAGTGTCAAAATGGAGATATTTTTGAGGTTTCTAAAACCGTTAACTCACAAAGCTATAGAAAATACACTAGCGAGATGTAATTAAAAGCAGGGGATGCTATAGTGGTTTTGCTGCAAGCACAACAAAAGCACAGCAATTCCTCTTTTTGCCTCTTTCCAGCCTACCTTTGTCTGCCTCTTGCCCCCCTATCCTCTCTCCCATTTTATTTTTTAACAAGCATTGTTGTTTGCCTGCTAATGGACCCTAGTAGCCCTGAGTACATACACTCTAGAATTAGGATTTGTGGATTGGAAAAACTATAACAATTTAATTTTTCCCCCTTCCACCTGTAGTTGCATCGATGACCCCCCGATATGTACCAGGCAGAAGTAATTTGAGACCTGCATGACAGGTCTGTTGCAGTCTTATTAATTGATTTGTTCAATAAATACTGAAAGCTGAAGGGGAGGAGGGCTGGGAAGGAGTAGCAGTGAGGTTGACTAGCGAAAGATTTGACCTAGTTTTTTCAATCTGCATGGCTCTGCAGACAGATTTGGTTATAAATCTGCCTCTTTAGAAGAGATTTTATTTATTTATTTTTGCTCCTTGCATGCACAGCTGCATTTAAAATAAATGTTCAAATTCGGTGAGTTAAAATGTGAAATTTTGTAATCACTGGGGAATGTGCATGTATGGCGAGGATGTAAGGGAAGGCACCTACTTCTGCAGCTTTGCTGTGGGGGTTTCTGCTTTCTGCCCTGTCCCTCCATCATTTTCTTTTCTGTGTATTTGATAGCTGTGCGACATTACATGCTTGGTTTTCTGTCCTGCCTGTGGTATTACAGCTCCTGTGTGAAAGAATTCTTGTGATGCTGCATACACAACGCTGAACAGGGCTAAAATACTTTTTTTTTTTCAAGTTTTTCGTAACATCTCTAAGCTAATTGTTTTTCCTTCGTATTTGTATTTATATCAACTAGTTCTGGCCTTTGCTTGGTTTGCTTGTTTGTTTATTTTTCTTCCCTTACTTAGCAGTGAAAGGCCAGGGATTACTACTAAATACTGTAATAGCATGGGAATTCGTGACAGGCTGACGGTCAGTGCTTTGACTCTCCAGATGCTCTGGATAAATCATACAAGAGACATCTGAAAGGGGGTATTCAGTCCCTGAGTAGGTATGTGTATAATGTTTGTCTTCTGATGTTTGATCACAGAGAAGTTTCCTTCTAGACCTGTTTGTTAACTAAAGTGCAGGGCTCCGTTGTTGATTGACAAGGGTTATGCCTGTTCTGAGTTCTTTAATAACTGGTTTTGTTCTTGAACCACTTGCATCTGCTGCAGGAAAACCATACCCAACTGAGTGCCAGGGAACTGACATCTGTGTCTGAAGCTGCTCTGAGATGTAGCTGGAACTGTATCAGGAGGCTGCATAAACCCATCCTTGCCGGTTACACCCTGGCTTCCTACCCTCCCTGGCCTGAGGCTGTTTTTCACCCAGCCATAGGCAGTGCTGGAGCACAGCTGCATACAGCTTTACTGTTTCTCACTGTTTGCTCCTGATCTCTGCTCCCTGACGGCTCTGGCTGTGCCTCCAATGTTGTTTTTTTCCTGCTGGAGAGGCTCTTGAAGAGGGCAAGAGTTTCCAGCTCTCAGTCAGCAAGGAGGGGGCTGCAGTGGGGAATGAGGAAAGCAAAGGTGGTGCTTCGACCAGGGGATGTTCTGTAGGCTTCACAGGAACTCCTCAGAGGTTGTCTCTCTCTCTTTAGCGGGCCTGTATGTGTCAGTCAACCATATTCACCCATGATAGGCCTGGAAAAGGATAATCTTGGCATGCTGCTGTGACCTTGGTGAAATGACCCAGCCCTCCTTGGTTTTACACACACTTCTTTCTGAAGCTGAAAAGATATCCCCACAGGTCTTGCAGTGGAGTAAATTCACCACCATTTCCTCTTCTGAAGTAAAATTTGTGAGTACGCTGTAGTTCTGGGCATTCTGAGGATATTTGCTTTTCTTTGCGTTCCTGGCAGTGGGTGTGGAGGCAGCGGTCGTGCTCTTTGGGAGCCAGCCTGTGTCAGTAATATTTCTCTAGAGGATGGTGACTGACATGCATGTCAAGAAAGTGGCTGTCAGCCCAAGAGCTGAAAGGAGGTGCCCACTTGCTGCTTTGAGTATCCTTCTGAGGAATTGTATCTGCTGGCCAGACATTTCCAGTCCCACTCTAAGGTAACTACAGTCTTGGGCTGTGATACTTCCTCATATATCCTGGATATAGCTGTCATGTCTAATTTGTTCTCAAGGGAAGGCAGAGTTTGATCTATAATTCTGTGTAAAGTTGGTAATTACCAAGTGTTCTCAATGCTTGCAAAGCCTTGCTGAAGTCAAAGCGCTGTGCAGATACTTTGGTGATGTGCATGCTGAATGTTTCGGAGTCTATGCAACAAGGGAGTGTGAGTGTCTTAGCAGCACACTGGCTGAGTTCATGTGGTGGGCTATAAATGCTCGTATTTGCCTGGGCAAGCAGGCTGTTTGTGCAGGTTTTCAAAATGAGTCCTGCAGCAATTTCTGCCCAGGTGTTTCCTCACCCTGTTCATTTCCTTCTTTCTTTCTCCTCTTGCAAGCATACAGCACTGCACAGTTCAAATGCATCAATATATTATGGCTAATCTCTAACCCAGCTGGCTGTCACTTCCATTTGGGCTGGCAGAACAGCACACTAGATATCACACTAAATAGCTTTCATGCTTTTTTTGCTGAGCTGTCCTGTGATTCCCCATGTGCAACAGAATGCTCAGTTTACTGCAGTACCTGAGGCAGTGGGACAAGCTCTGAAGAACTATGGATGAGGTGATCCCCAGAGAGGCAGCGTGTTTGCGTCTCTGTCCTGCTGGGTGGATTTTGGTGATTGGGTTGGCTTAACCTGTGCCTTCAGGAGTATCCACATTGCTGCTCTGATCAAGCTGTAACCTCATATTGCTTGGTCACACTTTATTTTAAAGGAAGAATGTTCTTCCTTTTGACTTTTTCAGTATACTAGATAAGAATTGTTACTTGATGACCAGTCTCAGGAACCATGTTTCTTCCCATTTAAAAAAGAAAACTCATGGTCTACAATTGATTAGTTTTTTTTCTAATTCTGTCTGAAAAACTTCTATAATGACATGATTCTAATTCACATGAGTTCCCAATTTTGGTTATTAGTTTCTGTTTTTATATTCTAATAGAAGGTACTAAACCAACTCAGAGCAGGGTCCAGTTCCTCTGTAATGTGGTGGTTGTGGTGTGCAGAAAAAGCTGCTTTTATCCCAAGCAGCATGTGCTGTGGTGTGTTAAAAACAGATAAATAAGCAAGACAATTTTAATGATTCCCAAGGAGATGAAAAGACATAGCACCCCTACACAGAAAAACTAAGAGTAACAAATACTTGCCACTTTAAAAAGTTTTAAGTAACTATTATCTTACAAGTATTTTATGACCTGCCGGGACAGATGGGTGCTCTGCCTGGTTTTCAGCACTGGGAATTTGTCTACTTTTTTTCCCCCAAAGTCTAATAGGAAAAGAGCCACCTCTTGCATTGCCATCTTAGCATCACTTGCTTATGTCATCTAATAGCAATCACCGGGGGACAATGTTACAGTGGCTGGTTGGTGGCCGTGCCCCTCACTGGCACGTCGTGGCCCAGGGCTCCCTTCCCTGACGGCCGTTTCTGGCCGCAGCAGCCCTGAGAGCCACTTCCAAAGTAGCGTTTGGGTGATCCAGTAGCAAATCCAATTATTTGTTAATAGGATTTATTCTTGCACTGCTTTGTCTGATCACTAATTTTTTATCGCCTATTAGGAATACAATGAGATGCCTGTCAGCTGTGTTATGAGCATTCTGTGTGCAAGACTCATTGTTTGCCTGCAATGGCAGGTTTTGCTTTGGGGAAAGCCTCAGTATGGAAGGCAGAAGACAAAGGGTATGCATTTCAAATGCTGCAGCATATCCTGTACTCCAGTAGGTGCTGCTTTCTCCTCTCCCCGATAGACAGTGGGGTGCATAGAGGGTCAGTAAGCTCATCTGTGCTTGTGGATGCAGAGCCACAGCTGCCTTCCAGATTGCCTCCCTGCCTTTCCAAAAGAGTGCCCTACTGAGGTGGCAATCAAACAAGAAAGCGTTAAGAAAGTTGAGAAATAGTTTGAAATAGAATAGAAAGGCGAAGGTCAAAAATGTACAGGAAAGCTTGGAGGCTAGTCATAACTAGTTGCTTTGTTTCTTCATTGAATGTTTTGGTCAATCTGGATGGTATTTAATGATCATACAATGCAGGTAGAAACTACTTCTCAAAAGGAGTCCGTCAGCTGGTTTTTGATGTTTCAGGTGTCAGCATTCGTATCGGTATTTTTACAACTCTTTTGTTGAAACATGTCTTCCACAAAAACTAATTCATAATAATTATTTTGAATTATAGGTATCCTAATACTTTTTTAATCCCTTTTCTCGGAAGAGAATACTTTTTAAGAGATACTGAAGTCGGATTTCCAAAGCAGAATCTGAATGTGGTCCTGCGATGGCTTACCCTGAGCTTCTAGAGAGTTCACAGGTGGGTCTGTTTACGCCTCAGTTTAGTGATGCTGTGCTAATGGAGCAAACTGGATCAAGTCAATGATCCAGCTAAAAACTTGGTGCTCTCCCAGGGAGGCAGGCAGAGATAGTCTTCAGTTTCTCAAAGACTTCTTCTGCTACTTCTGGGGCTGCAGTAAAGGTGACTAATGCCAGCCAGCCAGGATGAAAATTGCTTCATTTTGAAGTTCCCTCAAAAGGTTTGATGATTTTGTGACCTAGCTCTTGGAATGAAAGCCTAAACTCCAAGTCAAACCAACCACCCCTGTTTCAAGTTCTTGCAGAATTACAGCCATCTGACTGTGAGGTATCCATGACCTATTCCCTCTTCAAAGGGAAAAGTCTTCATCAGAAAAAAGATCTGGTGTGTGCTTTCATCATCTCAGAGCCGGGAAGTTCCTGAAACATGTCCTATCTCCTGATGTAGGGAGAGATGGGATTTGCACCAGAGGTACTAGTTTGTCAGTAATAGTGAGGCACACATTTAAATCCTCTGTTGTATGCCAGGACAGCCCACCCACTGTGAAGGAGCCAAACTCGCAAGAGGACAAAGAGGAAGCTTTTGAATATTTAAGAACTTTGTGGTGTGTGCTCTTCTTTCAAGACCTGAAGTTTGTGCCTCTCCCAGGTAGGATGATGACAATGTTCAGCAACAGAGCATGCCTGTAAATCATGCAGGCACGCTGGGTCTTCTGCTCAAACACAAATGCACACTTGCAGCAGATGGGCAGAGGTTTGGGCATCGCTGGTCATGCAGCACCTGCCCTTGCTCAGGGGCTGGTTGCAGAACCCCTGGAGGGAAGGCAGCACAGAGGGGTCCTTGAACCAGACAAGCACTGAGACACTTTGAGGAATTACATATTTTTTAAATGTTCCATTGAGTATAAAGCATCTTCTATCTTCTGTGCCTTTAAAAATGCATGCTAACCTGATGTAACTTCATGAGTTTCTGTTCTAGGTGAACAATATAATTTCTCAACATTTCAAAGACATTTTAATATTTTCCAGGAAGACATTGCTGAACTGTCCCGTTCTATTCTGTGACTTGGTACAGTCTTTCGTATTATCAGATGGACTGATCGTTGTTAGAGTGATCACTAGGGATTTTTAACTACATCCTTCATTATTTTGTCTCCTGGTAGTAAATAGATCAGAGTAAAGAAAATAAATTAGAATATAAGAGGACATTGATGAGATGAGCTATCACTTAATGACCAGGCTAAGAACTACCATGGAGGAACGTGGAGTGGTATTGGCTTTCTAGTGGGCAGGGTTCTGTTATTTATCAAAGTGATTGCTGAGGCTTTTACTTCTTTAGACAGTTGCTCTGAGCCGCTTAGCAACTTTTGGGCCATGTCCAAGTGGCAGATAACTGCAGCTTCTCATTGCATCTTGGAAGCTGCCTTGGTGGATGAAGGAGACCTGCGTTAAAAGAGTGCGTACCTGCCAAGAGGCCGGTGGATGGTATGCTCTGGCTATGGCTTTAATGTAGACACGGGTGTTGCTCACAATTTTTTAATTTTTTTTTTCCTTGCTCACATATTGAAAATGTGACCAAAGTAAACATTAAAGTTATGCTGCAGGGCCTGGTGGGTTAGAACAGAGTCATTGTATTAGCGTGACCTGCTGCAATTTAAAATGTAAATTGTTAATCTCCCCTTTCTATGTTTTCTTCCTGCCTTTTCTCTGCCTGACATGTAATCCCATTTGGGCTATGTGTCTTTTAATATATAGGTGTTTCATGCCTGGCTCTTTGCTTTGGTTGTCCCAGACTTGCTGAAGTAGCAGTAGGTATTGGCTCTGTATTTTAGGAGGTGGCAGAAGGGAGTAGGAGATGAACCTATAAGGTCAGGAATGGCATACAAAGGATGCCTTGGGATCGACAGTTCGTTTTTACCCAGTGTGTAAAGGACTGGAATTGAAACTGGTGGGTGAGAAGCTCAAAGGTAATGGAGATAGTTACATAGTCTCAATTTACACTGGGGAGCTTTGCCATAGGGTGTCAAAAGTTTGCATAGGCTCAGCGAGTTACTGGTGCAGCTTGGGGACAAAGGTGCAGCTCTTTGGAGACTGCTGTATGGAGACTGCTGTATGCAAAGATGCCTTTTTGGTCTAGAAGATCCCTAAGCCACAGCTTTTTAAAAGTTGGGAGAATGTTTTTATCTCCACTGACCTTTAGCAGTGGGCTAGGATTTTGGAGACCTGAATTTTACCAGTGACACTGACTCGTGTATCCTGATTTTGATGCGTGCAAGAATGGTGAGAGTGACACCCTCAGCATTGTAAGCCCCATACCTTCCCAGCCTTGGTGGTGCTGGTGGAGGGCAGCTGAGAAGAGGCATTGCGTGTGAGAGATGGGGGGACTGGAGTGCATCTCCCCTTCTGTTCTCTTCTCCCTCTGCCTCATCTGCGCTTGGAAAG
Source organism: Patagioenas fasciata (assembly GCF_037038585.1). Classification (NCBI taxonomy): domain Eukaryota; kingdom Metazoa; phylum Chordata; class Aves; order Columbiformes; family Columbidae; genus Patagioenas; species Patagioenas fasciata. The sequence goes on from NC_092526.1 coordinate 20,974,303, forward strand.
ATACACAGTGACTAAACTCTTTATTTTTAGACATTACAAAGAAAGAAAACATTAGACAGCTGGCTGCAAAAATGTTTATTTGTGACCTTTCTCTACATTTGTGCAGTTCTTGTTGCTATTCTGGAGGGAGCATGTACTTCCTCCCTGCTTCAGCTCTTTGGTCTTACAGAGAAGGAACTGAAATGCTTATAACTTTATGTATTAATATTAAAAATAACCAAATAAATTGCTTCCATGTTTGGAAAACATGGCTACTTCTGTTTGTAAGCTGTTGGCCTTGTTTGTGTCCCATTCTCATAGTAACTTACTAACTGGACAAGTGACCAGAGTGCTGCTGGTAGAGGCTGTGCTGGCGTATTCCCAGATCAGCGGCTGGACACCCTCTGCTCCACGCAGTCCTGTGGTGAACTAACCTGCAGCTCAAGATGGGCTCCTCCCTACGCTTTCGGTGTGTGAAAGGGTCAAATAGGTTTGTTGGCTCAGTGAGGCGAAAGGGTTTAGCAGTGTGTGTGAACGGGGCTGGAATCAGGGTGGTGATCAGAAGGGTCTGGCCTGCAGCTTGTGATGGGAGCTAGCAGGTGTGCAGAGGTAACTCAAGCCAAACAGATGTTGTTGGTCCTGGTTTTTGTGACTGGAGAATAATCTTAAGAAAAAGGGGGTATTTTTGACTTTGCACAGTGGGGAGATCTGACTTTTAGACATGTGTGTTCAGTCAAAACAAATAAGACAGGACAATATAAATGTGAGAAATCTAGCTGCAAAAAAACCCCTCCAGTTTTACAGTAATTGAATGATATGGGTCAGTCATATCAATCGTGTTCCTTAAGAGTAACTGTGTAGGACAAAGCATTTTGTAATACTGCTGTTGAGTAATGGGTATAATTTGTTTTATTTACTTAAAATGGTGTGTGTTAGCACTACACTGACTGGTAAGCCTGCAAGCTGAAATGCAGCTAGCAGATCCTTCTTTTAATCACAGCTACCTTTCACAGATTGTTGACTAAAGTAAAACTTTCTTTTTTGTGAAAATACTCTTGGATGGAAGCTCTTGAGTCCCTTATTGCCCCCCACATTTTGTTATCTAAAACAGATCTGTACAAAAGCAGTTTTTAACTTGCATAGCATCCGAAGTAGGAGAAACACTTGATGCTGAATACTGTTTTGCTAGAGCAATATGCTGAATTTAAAGGACAGTTTGCTTCCCAGCTGAAGAATTACTAAAACATTTTTGAAGGTGAAGCATTGCTGTTGCGAGCACAGATGGAGCAGTTTTATGCAGCTAATATGTGTACATGTCAGGACTCCTGTTGCATCAAGTGTTACAGGTGTAGTGCTATTCTTTAGCCTGCCTTTTATATCCATCTTTGATATATTAAAGGAAAGAATATTTTCTTTCAAAAGGCAGAAAAATGCATGGGAGTGGTGCTGTAGCATTAGAAGGGCTGTGGGGGTATGTGAGCACCGGTGACTGGTATTTCAGGGGGCATGAGACCGATGGAGGGAGCCCGATGGAACCCACGTGTCATGACGCATCGACTGCTGCCACCACAGGCTTCTGGGGCTCTGCCCACACTAGATCCTGGCAAATGCCCGCACTTCATAAAGTATTGGACTGCGCTTCCTTCTTTGAGATGAGCAGCTTCTCATTCCACACCATTAGTTCCACCAGCCCTTGGCACTGCAGGCTGCTGCCAGCCATGCTCCTTGGGGCTGGGGATTGTAACAGATGCCTTTTCTACTGCCAGTTTGATGTGTACTTTGTTTTTTTTTTTGTTATGAGGGATGAGCAATGCCCTTTGTTAGGAAGAATTTCAGATAGCTTCCCAGCCCTTTGTTTAAGAGGTAGTACGACACTGTTGATCAATGTGGGGTTGTTTGGTTGGGTTTTTGCATGGTTTTGGGTTTTTTGAAGTCTGTTAATGAAACTTAGAATACTTTGTAGAAATGCTGAGGTCGAAAACATGTTGGGTTGTTGAAAAGGTTTAACAAGAAGCTTTCAAAACCTTGGGGGAAAGAAAAGCAAACAAAACACACAAGCAAACCAAAACGAAGTCCTGATTTTTCAGCAGTCTTTTTTACCCTTCTACTGAGTGTGATGATTTGAACCAAAGAAAAGATTAAATGGTAGGACTGTTAAGATTTTTTTTGCTTTTTTTAAAAATTAGTGATACAAGTAACTTCTGAATTAAGTAGGTCAGCTAGACAAAAATAACAAATTCAGCAGTTGTGTTTGTGTGTTGTGGCAGTAAATCTGTTGAGCATCTGCTCAGAAACAAGTCTCTTCTGCTTTCACTAGTCGTAGTTTGAGAAAATTTAGATTGTTTCTGTTTAAAAAACAGAAAGCACTGTCCTACAAGTTAGACAATTGTAATCATAAATCCCTGGAACAATCTGTGTTTAGAGAGCATAAAATAGATGAGCTGGGAAAATTTGTTCTGCAGTCTTTTAAAAAGGGAACCAGACTTTTCTAAACAGATCTGGGCATCTCTTTAGCACATAGAGGAGGTTTTGCTGGTTATAAGTGCCTTCCCTGGTATTTGTAAGTATACTGACAAGAAACTGTGAGATTTGTTGGACATGCCTAATTTGCAGGAATAGCTTGCTTGTGGTGATTTTTTTTTGTTACGGAGCTCACAGTTGTCTGGTGTTAGCAACATGAGTGGTCTTTTGTGCAGGCACCGCTTGAATTATATCTGTGTCCAAGTGAGTTTTTTACCAAGTTCGCAGAGATGCTGTATGTAACCAGACTATACCACTTGGCTCAAACTGGTGTTCATCAAACTTGGAGATGACTTGGAGATGCTCTGCACACTTCACATTCACTGTAGTTTTCTCAAATTTGTCCATATAGATGCATCCTCAGCACAGGAAGATTCAAACTCGCATTGTGCACCAGGAAGCAACCAACTCAAATGTCTTTGTGGATGTGAAAGACTACAGTAAATATGCATGTTCTCAGTGTTTATAAGGACTTTGTAGGCAGGGTTCTGCCTGATGGTTTAATGACGTTTTTAATCTGCTAGCACAGATCACGTAGGAGCAGTCTCCAGGGTCATTTTGTACAGATGCTTTGTGCCAGACTGAGGTACCTTCCCAGAAAACAGATTGTTGGTTAGGGGATGAATGGGCTCCTGAAGTTTTGGGCTGTAAAAAGAGGCCGTTAGTCCTGTCTGTTGGCCCAAAATATGACGTACTTTTGATAAAAATGAAAGACAAAAGGGGATGGTTCAAGAAATGGTCAATAAACATTTTTTTCAAGTGTGAAATGTGCGCTAGCTTACCTTTTCTTTCTTGCACTGATGAAAATTTGCAGGTGGCCTTCCGTACTGATGTTCGCTACAAAATAAGCGAGGAAAGCAGCTTTCTCTGCTTGAAACACATCAAGGAAAAAAAGGTTTCCTAATTTGTGGGAGGATTTTTGCAGAGCCTGTTGGAAGTTATTGCTTTAACAAGACTCAGGAGGAACAAGAAGGTTGATGCAAAACTAAGAAGTGAAAGTAATAGGTCAGAAAATGAAACTAATTCAGTTTTTGGTTGCAATACTCAGGAGATGTTTCAAGGTTAAGGAGTAGACAGGTCACTTGTCTCAGCGCGCATAGTTTGAAAGTTTTAAATTAAAAATTTATCAGATTTCAGAAACCTTGACATACGGCATTCAAAATGTATAGCATGTGAATGACAGGAAAGCTTATTAAATCTGATAAAAGTCCATAAATTAAAAAAAAAAAAATTTAAGCTTATTTTGTTGGCAGTTATTCCTGGGTTTGAGGCCTAGTAAGACTTCGAGCAGCTCCGTCCCTCACAATGGTGACTTATTTTAGGTATGTCAGTTTTAGATGCAGGAGTATAAAACACCTTTTTACATCAAAGAACCTCATCTTGATTTAGAGTCTCTTGAGTGAATAATCTTGTCCTTATCCTTTGGTAAAGGTAATTTGGCATGTGCTCCATAGCTTTTGTTGCAGATTATATTAGGACCATTAGGACAGTATAGTAAAATGAAGCATTACACAGTTAGTTGTTATCTTCCTGCAGTAGGGGGAAAAGTCTGTAGCAGACTTCTCTATTCAGTCAGTCTTCTGCATCCCTGGGCCCCTTTCTTAACAGCTCATGGGGTTTGAGTTTGGGGGACCAGAGAGACTTGTGGGGGTTTGTGGTTTATTTTGTTGTGGTGGTTTATGGTTGTGTGTTGGGTTTTTTTGGTGGTTTGGTTTTGTGGTTTTTTTTGGCCTGTCTTTTGCTTATTTACCTCAATAAAACTGGAGAAAGGTTCATGGTTTTCAATTTCTCAGATTCCCGCTGTCTTGTTCTGGAGAGAATTTTGGTGAAATGAAGTGAGTTTCTAAATAGAGCAGAAACATTTGAAATATAAGCATTGCAGAGTAGTGCAATTTTATCACTTCAAAGGGCATGGGAAGGAATCCAAACCTGCTTTGAACTGGTGAACATGTATCACTTGCCAGCTAACATTGACAATTATTTCAAGACTGGTATTTCTTAAACTGAAAGGTCAGGATAAGGCATTTAATGTTTTCTTTATATCTCTTAATCCATTAAAAAAAGCGTATTTAACTACATGAATCAAATACTCATTAGCCCAATTAGCTTAATGTTGTGTGGTGTGGGTTTTTATTTTGTTTGGCTCTGTTTGGAAAGCCTGAATTCTTGCAGGCCTCTTTACCTGTTGTGAGATCAGGGGTGGTTTGAGCATCTTCAAAGCTGCTAAGAAACCGTCAAACATGAATTTGCTAAGGGGCAGCCACTGTGGTCAGCTCAGGAATGGCAGATGACCTGCCAGTATGGGAGCACCACATTCACAAGCCATGTAGGAGGAGCCTTACAGGCATATTTCCAGTGCCCCAGATGACTAAAGGGTTGCTATGTGTTAGCTTCTGACTGGATTCAGGGCAAAGATACATGTTGGAAGTAGGGCTGTTTGACTTGTAGTACAACCAGAGAATCACTTGCACAAAAAGGATCCTTTAACTTTTCTCCTTCATGTGATACTTAAAATAAAAAAAAAAGCAGACTTTTCTAGTGCTAATGAACATCAGCCTCCGAGGATTATGAGAGTCAATGCTAACATTTCTAGGTAATTCTGGGATTAGATTTCTCTAATTTGTCAATATGAAAAGCAGTAAGCTAAAAGGGATACATGGTGATTAATTAGTAAGGCTCAAATAGCCAGTAAAGGAGAAGAGAAAAAGCTCTCTGAGTCAGTGGGGACATTTTCCTTATTTAGTAGAGGTCGGTTTATCAGGGATACATGTTTAGTTGATGTGCTCAGGATGGTTTGTGCTCATTGCGGATCTGACCTGTTCATATTTCTGAAGATAAACTTTTGCAGGGTGTGGAGTGCCTAGGAAGTGGAACCAGCATATTTTTAAGCTGTAATTTTATGGATGTGAGGAAGTAAATGTCTAGTCCAGAGTGGTGGGAGCGGCTTCTGAAGAGTCTGTGGGTTTGAGGTTTGGTTTTCCCTGGGTTGATGGCCGGGTGGAATCCTTGTCTCCCTCTACCCAGCGCTGCACCTGTTGCGATCGCTGCACAGAGCAAGGGCTGCCCAGCTGGGGTTCTCCTGCCTCTGCTGGGACAAGGTTAACTTTTACTTGTTTGTTTTGTAACTTCTCCTTTTTCTACTTATTCATCTGTTCTAGTAGCAGCTGACTTTGTCTAGTTGGCATTTGTTAAAAGGAAAGTGGGAAACCCAAAAGGGTGCTTGTTCTGGATCAAATTTACGTACTCCTAGTGAAATGGTGCCCCTTTATGCTCTGGGGGAGGTGGGGGATCATTTTGTAAAGGGTTTCTTGACCATTTGTAGAGGAAAATCTGATTGCTGAGTCTGGGGTGGAGTATGAGGCCTTGCTGTCGCTGTAGTAAATAACCTATTTGAGAAAAGCAGACAAGATCCAAAGTGCAAACCAACGCCTGCCTTCGGGGGTGCAGGACGCTCAGAAGTGCTTGTGGCCTTCAGGCTGCTGTTGCGGGTTCAGGGCCAGCAAAGGCCCAGCACGTTCCACAGGGATGCTCTGCAGTGACCGGTGTTATCCACGGTGGATGGCTGCGGGCTTTTGGGTTTTAAAGTGGCTTTAGATTGTGAATGAAGAAGCTGCCTATAAAAAGGTTCTTGAATTCTGAGTTTAATTCCCTTGTTTATGTTGGTCTTTCATCTCTAGATGCAGAATAGGTGGGGCTGCATTCAGCAAAAAATGCTTGTCTTTCAGTTTCTGTATAATTGAATGGCTCCTTTCAGTGGTGCTGAACGATAGGATGAGGGGCAACAGGCACAAACTGAATATGAGGAAAAACTTCTTTACTTTGAGGGTGCCGAAGCCCTGGAACAGGCTGCCCAGAGAGGTTGTGAAGTCTCTATCTCTGGAGACATTCAAACCCGCCTGGACACATTCCTGTGTGATCTACTCTGGGTGACCCTGCTTTAGCAGGTGGGTTGGACTAGGTGATCTCCAGAGGTCCCTTCCAACCCCAACCGTTCTGTGATTCTGTGAATGTCAGCTTTCAGTTCAGGTGTACTGGAATCCACTGAAAAAGAGGTATTAGTGTGGTGTTTGTTCAGATTTACATGTTTTAAAGAGAAAAGCTGGCAATATACTCAATTCTGCTCTCTTTACTCTTTCACAATAGTTCTTCCCTCATAACTGCAGTATGTTATGCAATAAATAGTCCTGTGGGTTTCAGTAAGACTGCTGGGGGAATTGAATACTACAATATTAGCGGAAGTGGAAAAAATGAATAGTGCTTTTAAGAAGTGCAGCATTTGGCAAAATGCTCATAGTTTGTGCACGTATCAAACATTTATTCTGTTTTGTTTACTTAGGAATCTATTTAAATTCTTACAGAAAACTTGCAGTGAGAATTATGTTAAGGGTGATTTTTATAACACCTGGTGTGACATTTGGGATCCTATCGATTAAGTTCTACTTTAAAATTCTATTTTAACCTTTAAAAACAGTTTTCCTACTGCAAAGGATAGCCTGAACTCAGTAAGTTTTTGTATGAAAAGTAAAAAAATACCTCAAATTTTACCAGTTGCATCAAGGGCAATCCCATGGACATTGAATTGGTGGTCAGACCTGCTCAGTATTGCAAGCATGTAAAATGTTTCTGTTCAAAACTGCTCTATTTTACTTGAGTGTCCTACTAGGAATTAACAATCCATTGAAGGGATTTTTTTTTTTTTTTAAAGGTTGTTTAAAAAAAAAAGAAAAAGAAAAAAGTGGAGAAAGATTAGAAGAGCATATCAGGAGAGAGACTTTTGTGGGTTTTTTTTAAAAACTTTCCCTGTCTCTTCTTCCCAGACATAGCTGGCCAAGATCATCCTGTGTCTTGCAGCTGTGTACCCTCTGCACGTCCTCACTGGGCTTTGCTGTCCTTGTGGATGAGCTCTGGTTCAGGTCATGTCCCCGTTCTTCCAGTGCATGTGGAAAACATAAGCAGCAAAGGAAGAAAAACTGAAGCAGAAAAAGGGTAATGGGTATAACATCAATATTACAGTTCTGTTATATTTTTAAAATCTAGACAAACACTGTATCTGTGCTTTGTCCTGGATTTATCTAGGCTGTTCATTAACAAGACATATCATTTTACGAATGGCATTTAAGCAAACCCAGCCGATTTGCTTAGATTTAAATGAAGATCAGCTCAGCATGAAGCGTGTTGGAATTGATCCTTGTGGAATTTTTGTAGCTGAAACTTTTTAATCTGCTTTTGACTTTACCATTTTTCTTTTAAATTAGCATGTTTAGGGAACTGCCTTTCTATTGGAGTTATATCATGGCTATCTCATTCCTTCACTCAGCAGAAGAGCAAAACAGAAGTTGAAAGATATATGTGTGTTGAAAATCAACCAAACAAAAAAACTACACCTCCTCAAATAAATAAACAAACAAAACCCCCCTCTCCAAATAAAGTCTTATTTCAGAGGAGACTAACTTTGCAAGTGCCCAGAAAATCCATTTGAAACAATTTTTATTTTCGTTTATTTAGTGAATGTTTCTTGATCTTGCTGTTAATGGTGAAGGCTGAGCTTCAGTTCTTTTGTGAAAGCGTGAAGCTGATGAAGTTCTTTCTTTTATGTGTTTTTATGCCACCTACAGTACCCTCTGCCCTGTCTCTACTTATTAGTGTTTCCTTGTAGGACTTCATAGAATTAGTTTGAATACTGACTGACATCCCCTTTACTGTTTGTCTTAGGCTTGACTCTTGTCTGTATTTCTTGCTTTCTCCTCAGGAAGTTGTCTAAATTTATTTAAGAAAAAAGACTGTATTTTGGGGTTTTTTTCAGCTTTTTGGTACAAAGCATGGTGGACATGGATGCCACAGTTCTCAGCTCCTTTGTTACATGACTAGAAGTGTTTTACAAATCCTTAGAATTAAAAAGTAAATTTCTGAAACCAAATTCTGTGAGCATTTTGTTAGCTACTTCAGCTGCCTGTTTGGTTATCTGCTTATAGCACTGACCAGCACTGGTTTGATTATGTCGATGTTGAACTAGAGAATACAATTCTCGCTTCTTCGTTTGTTGTCTTATAGTAATTTAAAAGTTTCCAGTGCAGCTAGATTACAGTGTATTTACATATAACATATACAGAGCTTATATGCTTCTGTTTCATGACAGAAAACTGGACTGCTGTCTTCTCCAGCTCAGCACTGAAACTGGTATTGTCAAAGCTCTGAACCCCAAAGCGGGGAATTTACCCCCAGTGCGGCCCCATTGATTTGGTTGATGCTGTGGAGCTAGTGGTATGGTTGCTATCTATAGTCAATCCAGATTGTGACAAAGCTTTTACACAGTGTAAGAAATTGCTGGTTTGTTTTCCTCTTATACAAGGATCGAATAGTGAGTTCACAGATACACTGCATGAGTCTTTGGATGTATGACCTCCCACCTCTCTCACAGATAGTGACCCAAATTATTTTGCGCTATAGAATTGGCTTTCATGTGGGAATCTTATCAATATATCAAGGGTTTTTCTTTGGAAAACTAAAAAAGCCAAGAAAAACAAGGAGATCTGGAATCACACATCTTTCTTTACCAAATGCTATTGCTGTAACCACTGTAACATTGCTTAGGACTTAATTCTTTTTAAGTGGCTGTGCTATCTTTAAATGTAGCAATTGTAGCTCAAAATGGTGCTTAAAATGGGACTTGTGTGTGGACAAGAATTCCATGATTTTTAAGAGCTTGTGGTTATTCAGCTCAATAAACGTGGATCTACTTCTTAACTACTGAGTGTGTTGTTTTGGTCCCTGCTGGAAAATGGAAATGAGTCTTTTAAGTGAAATTGAGTAATGTAGTTGAAAAAAGATGGCAGAAGTTCATACTGTTTATATATGAATGTGATTCCTATACAGACTTTGTAGCTCATGGGGATTCCAGAGGTGGAGTCATAGTTACAAATAATTCATTTTTTTTTAATGAGTGCCCGGGTCTTCTTTGAGTGTATGTGGTGTAAGCTATATAATTCATCTTTAAAAGATATCAGGGGCTTCCAGTTTATAAACTGAATGAACTTATTATGGATTGATGTTCGGATCTGCGACAGCTTCGTATTTTAGCAGAAGAATTTGAAGGAAGAGCAAAGTCTTTGAGGCATGGCTCAGTGCTGTTTAAACTTTATGATTTAGAAAATTAGATTGACTGGGCAGCTACAGCGGTTGCTGCCTTCAAGGGCTTTGTTTGAATCTCTGCTGTGCAAAAGCAATCCTGAGGCAGTAGCTACTCTGGAAACTGATTTATGGAAAAGGCTCTGTTTGGAGGAGAGTATTGTGCTCCTCATGTCTGCAAGCTGCCCTGCTCTTTTCATTAGTTGGTGCTACTCTAGGAGGCATTCCGCTCATGCTTTTGTTCTGTCCTTTTTTTTCATGACATGAAAGAAAATCATCTGTTTCATGTGCACTGTGGAGTTCCTTTCATCCTTCAAAGTGATGTTACTTATTTTGCAATGTAATCGCCTGTATGAGCTTGCTTTTGAGCTATAAGGCTAGGTATTGTTTTTGTTGGCAGAGTTATAATGTTTGTGCATCTACCACGTGACATTGATTGATAACAGTAATGAAGTAAATAACTGAAGGATTTCACTTGTTTTCTTTCTTCACTCTTCTGTTTCTCACAGGTTCATTGCTAAACCGTGTGCCTTAGGCCTTAAAGTCCAAGCCAACGGACCACAAAAAGCTCAACCTAATGCTATTCTGGAAAAAGTTTTCACAGCTATTACAAAGGTAAATTATTTAGCTAAAATATTTACCTTATGAAGTGGCATATGGCACTAATAAACTATGGCTGAACAAAACAAAGCTAACTGCTAACTTTTCTGTTCTGTAGCATCCAGATGAGAAGAGACTGGATGGCCTCTCCAAGCAGCTGGACTGGGATGTTCGGAGCATTCAACGTTGGTTTCGACAAAGACGCAACCAGGAAAAGCCCAGCACTCTTACAAAGTTCTGTGAGAGCATGTAAGGATGCACGTCCTCTTCTTGAATCTTGTTGAGCCTTTGTCCTCATCACTTTTCCCCTTTGTTCTTCACGAGTATTTTTGTAGTCTGGTAGAAAAGGATATAAATGGGTAGAATATAACTTCTTATATGAGAGAAACAATCTTCTTTCTCCTGAAGGAGTCAGCTTGTACTTTTTGTGTACTTTCAGTGGTGGAAAGCTTTCAGAAATAAGGTGGTTGTGATTCTATACTGTCAGGGTGCCAGCCTGATTCTTTGAAACAAATACCTTGATGTTAGAATGGGAAGGTGTCCTTACAGCACAATCTTCAGCTGTACAGCCTGACAGAGATCTGAGATGGAGGAGTAAAGATAAAAGCCAATTGGGTTGTTAAACCCCTTCTTTGTTTTTCTCATCCCAGGCTTGTCCCCTTCACTAGCCCATTTTCTTGGGTGCACTGAACTCTGAGAAGCTAAAGGCCCCTACAGTTTAATTACGAAGTTATTTTTCACCTGCTAGCATTTACTTCTAAGGAATCTTTCCCAGCACCCAGCTGTTCTTCAAACTGCTTATCTACCTAAAGGTTGTTTTTCTAATTAGACTCTGTTGTTTTTACTATCTGAGTTACTTTTCCATGTCAGCTGGATTTAACATACTAATCTACATTAAAAGAGCATGGAAAGTTAAATCTGTTTTAAATATTTACATGTTTTACTTAAAGGAGGACTGGTAGACATTGAATTTGTAACAAAACACAAAGAACACACTAGTTTAATTGAAAGACTTATTAATTCCAAGACTCAACCCTCTAGCACTGCTGGATGTTGTTCCTTTGATGTGGAAGGTCACACATTTAAGGCAAATTTTATGTGCTCCAAATCAAGAGACTTGGCAAATAATGCTGAGGCCAGAAACAGGTGTTGGCCTTATTACACCCATTGGTCAAGCGGTTGTGTTATTGCTGGCTTAAAACTCTTTTCTTAGCTTGAGAAAGAAGTGTTAGGCAGAAATGTCAGCAGAAATAGAGGAAGCCTGTTTAAGTTAGAAAGCAAATCTTAGTGAATCGTGTTTTCCAAGAGAGTGTGGTTTGTTTGTTTGTTTTTTCCCTAACAATTCTTAAATGATTTCTTTAAGAAATTGCAAGAAATCACAAAACCACGGCAGACTAGCCAGAGAGAGAGGGATGTGTGTGTTTATATATTTATAAGCAACTTGTGCAATATATTGTTGTATGATTAGTGCAGATTTTCTAAATGTATTTCATACTTTTGTAGCTTTCCTGAGTGTTTTCCTTAAATTTTATTTTCCTGTGGAGACATAAAGGAAAGTTCATAATGTGGTCCTGAATAGATAATGTATCAAAGCATTTTTTTCTAAAGCCAAACTATGAATGAAGTGTTACTCGAGTAGCAACTGCTACTTTCAACTAAGGAGTGAATAGGAGGGAAATTAGAAGAGTTATGTTAAGTATATTGTCTCTCAGAGAGAGTCCCTTTTTAATTTTAGAAGAAGGAAGATAAATTGTCTAGAGACGATTGTCCTTTAATAAACAGAGGAACTGAACTGTCAGAATGCTTAAATCCTTTCCTTGATATTTACAGCAAAAATGCACACTATTTAATATTTAATGAAGCCAGGCAGGGTCAGATTATGGATAAACCTAGTCATCCTGTTGCTGTCAGCTGGTGGTCTTAGAGCTACTGATTTTTTGAGATAAGTGAAGAGCAACCTTTTTTCTACAAGGGTTGTAGCTGTTAATACATAGTCTTGTTTGCTTAGCTCGTAGGAAAGGCTGTGGAATCTTGGAAAAAAATTAAAACTGTATTACTGTTAGAGCTGACAGATTTGATCAGTATATTTGGCTGCTTCTGTAACTCAGGTCAAAGACTTCTTTCTCTTGTGTTACTGCCAGCACATTTGGGCTGACCTAGAGGTAGAAAAAACTTAAATGTACCATGAAATATAGGCACATGTAGGAAAGCTATGGGTGGTGAACTTGCTCCTTTGTGGCATACATCATGAAAAAAACATGCAGATGAGAGCTATGAATGCAAAGTGAAGGTAAGGTCAAGCTGTAATGAACGTCATTAACTTACACTGACAAAATTAAGTGCCAGCAGTATGTGTACTTAATAGTAATGCTGATACATCTTCAAAAAGAAGCAAAATGCCATAAATAATAATACTAAGTGGATAGTTTGGGTTCTCTGTGCCTGGGGTTTGCAGAAGGTGCAGTGGGAGTTGGCTTTCCATCTCCATACATCCAGGCTGCTGTGCAAATGTGGTGTTATCCCACTGACCATGTGTGCGTTGCCCTGATGGCATTTCCAGTGGTGCAGGGTGTGCCACCAGCCATCCTGTCACACATGCTGGATGGAGTTGTTGGCAGGCAGTCAGAATAGTGCTGGGAAGCCAGGGATACCCATTTTTCCGCTCAGTATGGGTGTTGAGTGGTTTAATTAAATCTCTTAATCAGAGCACTAAGCGTGGTGCTTCACTTTGGTATGTTGGGAGCAAAGAAATCCTTCTATATGAGGTCTATAGCCTTTTCATGGCTACTGTGTTAATGGGGCGGCTTTTTTGGTGACGAGTCCATGTATGGCAGCTGCTTCAGAGCTCTGGGCTGCATAAAGCACATGCTTCTGTTGCAGTTGTGGGAAGAGGAGCACTCTAAGTCTTCTGCAACTGGGATGCCAGTGGAGAGTTTCATAGCCCTGACAGGGCATGAAATATGCCTTCATGCAATAAGCAGGCACAGAGCAGGCAAAATGACAGTGATCCACACCTACACCTTCAACTGTTGAGCTGCTGTTGTCCTTCCAGAGAAGACTTCAGTTTTGCTGGCAACTGCATTGATTGACTGTGACTTGGGAAGAGAAGTGACAGAACCCACAGCAAATGTGGAGCTGCTTAAAAAAGAGCTCCAGCTCTTTTTGCATGGAGACTATTCAATTTACTGCTAGAAAAAGTGTTCCTTAGGCCCAGAATGTCTTTCCCATGATGCAAAGGAGAAGGCAGCTGTGCCAGAAGAGCTCTAGGCTGTTTCTGGCTGCCTTATCAGTCTTACCAAATGAATAATTTGATTACTATCTAAGGTAGAGGAGCTTCAATAGGACAAAGGCTGAAAGTGAAACTCAATGATAAACACACTTGGCTGAGATGAATGACACCCAAGATCCAGGTCCAAACAGATTAAACCAGTAACCAAGTCACTAGATTCTTCTTGTCCCAGATTTCTCACTTTCTCTACCCCTTCCCTTGTTTTTCTTTTTAAGCAACTTCAATTCTGGTCCTAAATGGCGTGCAGAGAAACCTACACCTTTTTTTTTTTTTTTTTTTTTTCTGTCCTTTCCCTTCCCCCCTAATTGAATAATTCATCTGCTGCCAGCCTTTGTCAGATGTCCTGGGTAGTAGCAGATGGTGGTTATGTGAAGAAAAAGGCAATGATAAAATTTCTTGTCTGTAGACAGCGTTTGTGCCACAGCATTGTAGTGAAAATAAACTACTTTGCATGGACCTTAACCAACAATCACCCCATAGTTTCGTGTGTCAGTCTGAAAGAGAAGGTGCCATTCAATTATTGGAGCTGTAGAGGTCATTAATGGTAAGATTTCAGTGGCACTAGATACCTCCTTAAGATTTTCAGGCGTTATAGTGAAAATATATGAAATATGGAATAGATTATTTTACCAGGTGATGATTCATGTTCCAGCATTAGTCAGAAAGACAGTAATAAGTGGGATGCTGAGGATTATTTTACTAACAAGTCAATGGGTTGTTTCTCAAGGATTTGGTGATTCTGACATGAAACTTAGAGTTAACAGCAGAGTGTTTGTAATCGCTAGAATAGGCACATCTGCCTAGTAAAACCTGAGATCATAGTGCTCAGACACTACTGGGGAGAGTCTGCCCATAGCTTTTCTTTCTCTTGTGGGAATTTAGGCGGTTTTGTTCTTTTACTCAGCTTGAAAGATCCAGAGTGCATAAAGGAGAGAACAAAGTGGTGAAGTGAGTGTGCTGAGTGGACTTGTCTACTGCTGTGCATTTCTGTTGGTTTTTTATTTCTTTCTCTTTGTCCCCATGGCACAGCCTAACATAAAGACAGGCTTTCTCCTGAACAAGAGTAGGGTAAAAACCTTGTGCTCTGTACTTTGATTATGGGACACATGAGAAAACACAGAAAGTGGATTACCTTGAATCTTTTCTGAAGGTCACGTGATTTCTTTGTTGGTCATGGAGAGCATCTGCAGTACTTTACAAGGCTAAGAGTTGTTTCTGCAAAGAACTACCAATCTATTTATAGGCAGGTGATATAAATTGGATAAAATGCTGCAATAACTCTGCTGGAGCATAGTTTTACCACAGAATTTATTTTTTTAATTGTAAAAAAAGCTAGATGTCTGACCACAAATAAGTTCCCAAAAATGCCTCGAGGAAGAATGTTGCATCTGAACGTAGTGGAATGGGAATTACAGGCATGATATAAGCTAGTGGGCTAAAGCCTTCAAGGTATGGTGGAGACGATTGGGAGGATGTAACTCTTGGAAGACTATGGATGGTGACTTTGCTGGTTACCAGAACAGAGTGTAGTATCCATGGATGTCTCTGTTAATGTCTGATGTCTCAAATCTGATACTGTAGTAATTCCCAAACCACTTCCAGGTTCTTCCCAGTTTCAGTGTATGCACTGCTGCTCACACTACCTGTGTGTAGGTGTGTCCACTTTTCTCAAAGACCTAATATGAAAAGTATAGAAAGAGCAGCCGTTTTGTCTTTTTTCTTGTTGTCTGGAGCAAAGGGAAAAACCCTGTGATACCTGAAGTTACTAGCCTGGGACTTTGAAATGTTATTATGCTCATGACTTGTCCGTCCTACAGCTATGTAAATTTAAGCAAGCGGTTTATTAGAGACATTTACATAGTTTCCAGGGAGTGGCTGGCAGAAACATATGGCCAAGAGAGTTTTTTGAGTTTATGCAACAGTCTGCGTGTGAAAACATGGAAAAGTGCGGGTGGAAAAGCCAAAGATTCTTTTTTCCTCATTCTTCTCTAAAAGAAGCTTGGATACTAAAGTAACTGTAAGCAGGGTGCCTTTTAGTTTTGATGTAAGGGAGAAAAGAGTCTCTGTCTCATCTAATGAGAACATAGTGTTTCTCCTAAGGACTTGAAACTGTGTTTATGCATCTTGCTTTTGGGGAGATTTTATCTGTCTCTAGCTGTATATATATATGTGTACATGTGTATGTGTATAGATAGAGACAGATATATACAGATGATTTTTTTTTTTTTGCTTATCATGCACATTTGTGTAAAAATTCTTTTGGCAGTTTGCGACTTGTTGGCCATATTGCTTTTCTTGACTAGCTGAGTAATTCCTTCCTACAAAATTATACTGGAAAAATAACTATGCAAGGGAAAGAAATTGAGACAGCTGCTTGGTTGTTGGAATTCTAAACTGTGCTGATACAAATCTTTACAAAGCGCATAAAAGAATTCATCAGTCTGTGCTTTGTGTGTAGCAGTAAAGCACTTGAAAATAAATAGGTGTCAAAAAGCTACTAGCTCTGAATTTTTAGTAGCCTCAGGCCCTTTTAAGTCAGCTTCTAAAACACTGCTGAGTACAATGATCTTTGAGATGCAAGTAAAAATATGTGGTAGATGTTATTATGGGTCCATTTAATTCTGATTTGTGAATACAGGTTTGCAGCTGCCTCCGTGCTACGTGCAGTGGAGGGCACACCAGTGCTTCAAAACCAGAAAAGAATAGGAGGCGATGGGTCTGTAAAGCCTGGCTATGTGCTCTGGGGCGAGTGTGATAGTTACTGTTCAAAGGCCACAGAATTACCCAATCTCCTGTATCTTCCTCTGCTGTTTTCCATGGAGCAGCAATGGCTGTTCCTCCTGGCTCTTCCACAGGTATGAGGCACAACCTCTCCCCTGCTGCTCTGGTCTGTTCAGGAGATCTAAGCACTGATAACCCAACCAGCTGCTCGGTGAAAAGGAAACTGCTGATAGGAAGTTAGAGGCTTTTCTTGCTGTTATAATTCCTGATTATTGTTTTTTTTGACTGGGCAGATGCTTGGTTCTGCTGATCCTTCTCTTTGTAACATCCTGCAGAGGGCTGTGTCCTGCCATGGGCAGCATGCTGCCCCCAGGTGCTCCTGAGACAGGCACTTCTGTTTGCATGAGCATGGGACAGCAGTTTTGATTGAAAGAAAAAGCATTAAGGACTATAGAAAATTTCTGGAAGTCACTGTGAAATAGCAGCAAACTCTGGCATGAGGCATAGTACCCTCTCAGTCAGGGGTGTCAAACTCATTTTCAAAGGGCTGAATGTGATTTGAGGACTGTATATGTAACTACTGCTACAGCTGTCTTTTAAGTAATTACTATGATTTCTTTCTTCTGGAACACTTTGTACTGAAAGAGTTAATAGAGCTGATAAATATTTATACAGGTGAAAAAAGTGAGTCATTTGCATGTTTTTCTTGCTGATCTTAACTTTTTTACTTCTTTTAAGTATTTCAGCTAGCTTCCTGTGACCTTAAATGAAATATTCATTGGTGCTTCACAGAAACTGTTATGATGCTGGAGCAGCTATTTTATATTTCTGTTAGTGGTGTCTGAAGAACACAGTATTGTGTGATGTCATTGAGGAGTAGGAAGTGTGTATTTGTGTATACCTTTCTGTGTCTGGATGTGATTTTTTTTTTTTTTTTCCCTTTCCCCTTTTTCTGCATTATGACTTCAAAATAAAGGCAATTGGGCAGGAGGAGTAAGAACAGGAGTATTTCTTCAAGCACAATAGCTGAGTTCTGTGTTTATAGCCCTGCTTTGGCTCAGGTCAGGCAAAAAAGGTGTTTTCCCTGAAGCTCCTAACTCAGAACACCACCATGTTAAACCAGGTCTGTAAAGGGGAAGCTGGGAAAGCTGTTGTGGTTGACTTAATTTCTCTGAGTGCCAGTGTCAAGCTGAGAATTTGCCCGACCTAACAGTATAACACCTATCGTTTGTCCGTCTCAACAACATCAGTAGTTCAGAAAACAACAAAAAACCCCACCAAAAACCCACAAGTCCCCATGATGTTTGAGAGCTCTGTTTCATATGAATGTAAAGTAGGTCCTGAGTCTGTGCTGTCCAGTGATCCAGCTCTGAGTGCTGTGGATGTGAGCTGATACAAACTAGTTGGTCTCTTGCAAACTTGAACTCTGCGAAATGTTTCAGTAAAGATTCATACATCAGGTGATACAGATTTGATGATGTAGTGTAGAGCAAGGGGGAGTAACAGAGGCTAGCTCTTACACTGCTTGGGGAAAGCTGTCTTTAAAGGGAGTGGAACTGTTACTGATGAATCACATGGAGCTGGTTGCACATGGTTTCCCAGTGTGCTCCTAGACTGGTGGAATCAGAACAAACTATTCCATTGCCATTTTAAATGAAAATATTCATTAAAAGCAATGTGAAAGTATGGTGCTTTGCAGATGCGAATAAGAGCACAGTGGCTGTAGATGCTAGAAGGATTGTGCAGGAGACAATGGAAGGAGAGAGAGAGTTACCTTAGTACGAGATATAACCATGTGGTCTCATTGTGCAAGAATCAGGAGGTATTAAAAGAAAAAGAAAAGGACCATATTCAAAATTGAATAGTGAAAACAGTTTTTCACAGTCCGAATAATTAAACAGGATTTCATATTTCTTTTGTGGAATTCATTGCTCTCCTGAGGAAATAATTCAGCAGTAATTTGTAATTGAAAACATTGTTTTATTTATTTGGGCAACCAGGGTATTTGGTATTGTGCTGATAAATGGATTTTATCCATAGTTTGCTTAGAAAAGTGTTGTGAAGACTAATCTTATGTCTTTAACAATGGAATATCACACACGCTGAAACTGGAGTACAGAGGTGAAGAGCAGCCATGTGAGCCAATGGTGATCGTGGTGTTTGGGCACAGCAGGGAGCAGGGACTCAGGTGTCGGCACAGTCAGATTTGTGAGGCGGTGTATTGGCACTGTGTGGCCAGGGTTTGGGAACAGGGGGCTACAGAGGTGACTTCTGTGAGAAGCTGCTGGAAGCTTCCCCTGATACAGCCAATGCTAGCTGATTCCAAGAGACACCCACTGCTGGCCAAGACTGAGCCCATCAGTGACACTGGTAGTGCCTCTGGTTAAGACTTGGTTAAGAAGGAGGGAAAAAACCTGTGCAATGTCAACAACAGCAGCTAGAGAGAGGAATGAGTACATGGAACAACTCTGCAAAGAGCAGGATCAATGAAGAAGGAGAGCACGAGGTGCTTCTGGTGCCAGAGCACAGGTTCCCCTGCAGCCCATGGTGAGGCCAGCTGTCCTCCTGCAGCCCATGGAGGTCCATGGTGGAGCAGACACTAACCTGCAGCTCGGGCAGGACTCGACACTGGGGCAGGTGGATGTCCGAAGGAGGCTGTGAGCCTTTGGGAAGCCCACGCTGGAGCAGGGGAAGAGTGTGAGGAGTCCTTGTGCTGAGGAGGAAGGAGTGGCAGAGATAACAGGTGAGGAACTGACCACAAGCTCCATTCCTCGTCCTCCTGTGCCATGCAGGGAGAGGAGGTGGAGAATTTGGGAGTGAGTTAAGTTCAGGAAGAAGCATGGGGCGAGGGGGAGTGTTTTAAGATTGGGAGGTGTTTTAAGATATAGCTTTTATTTTCTCATAACCCTACTCTTATTTTTCACGGGTAATAAATGAAACTAATTTCTCCAAGTCAAGTCTGTTTTGCCTGTGATGGTAATTGCTGAGTGATCTCCCTGTCCTTATCTCCACCCATGAGCCTTTTGTTTTATTTCCTCTCCCCTGTCTGGCTGAGGAGGGAATGCAATGGAGGGGCTTTGGTGGGCACCTGGCATCCAGCCAGGGTCAGCCCACAACAGGCAGTTTGGTGAAGGATGACGTAGGTTTTTGATGAAACATCGGGGGAGTTGGAGTATATGAAATTCTTCCAGAACAGGGAAGATGTGACCTTCACTGAGCACGAGTAGGGAAGTTGGCATTGAGTCACAGATGCCCAAAAGGAGAATGTAGTATCTAGCAGGTGGCAACTAAAGTGTAGAGACTAGCAAAGGTGGTCTGGCAATTGTTATCTATAGTAAGCATGTAAAATACTGCAGTTTTATCACAGTACTGTTAGAGTTACATCTAAACTCTGGTATTGCTACGTTCAAGGACCTGTTATTCTCTTAAGACTGTTATATTTAATCACAGAAAAGGAAGAGAGATGTACTTGAATGCAAGGCCTCAAGAGAAGGTAAAAAAAAATGAGGCACTTATACTGAGACTTCCGTCCGGGAAACTAGTGCTCTGCAAAAAGGCCTAGAGTCATGTTTGGGTGTATAAAGTTAAGACAGAAATTCTGCTCCTAGAGAGTAGCACTCAGTAGCTCTGTACATTACCAATTCCTTTGTCTCATACCCGGGTAGGCTGAGTTGAATTTATGTTTCTCTCTAAGCCACATGTGAAGTCAGTGCAGAAGAGGGGTGAAGATTTTTATTTAGTGTAAATATACTTTTTCATATCATATCATATCATATCATTCAGACCTGGTTCATTGATGGCTTCCCGACTCCAACAGTAGGAGGGTAAGACAGTACTAGTTGACTTGAGTTACATAAAATATAGCAATTTGTAGCCTGAGTCCCTGGACGCATGAATAAGTGAGTGACTGGAAAGCTGTACTAATTTTAAAGTTGTGAGGGCACAGTGCAGCCACTGACAGCAATTTAGTTCTACCTTAGCACTTGTTCTCTGATGAATCTGGACTAAACACCTCGCGCACCCCTGCTCTCCAGCACACAGCTCGCTCAGCACTCCCACTTCCAAATGCAGAGTCTGGGCAATGGCGCCCGGCAGTTGCGCTTTGAGTTGCTGGGGGTCTGTGCCTCCAGCTTTGCCTCTTGTAGCATCTGCATCAGGCTCTGAACTAGTCACATTCCTTGAGTGGCCAGGCTGGATAAGTAGCTTAATTATACATCCTTTTATTATGCACTTCTGTGCTGTGGAGTGCTCGCACAAGCTGGCACAGGCTGCCCTGGCAGCTCTAGGAAAGGCAACTTCCCTGACCACAGTGTCCTTGCCTCCTGTTTGCCCTGCCTGTGCCAGACAGCTGCAGTAGAGCTGTTCCACACGGCAGCACACTATACTTATTTGGGTTAAAGTTCAGCCTGCATAAAAACATAGGGTGCTTGTCAGTCAGATTTTCCTGTTGTGGGTCACAAGGTGGTCACATAAAGCGTGCTGGAGTACTGTTGCTTGTGGTGGTGGGGAAGGTGTGTGCGTGCAAGTAACAGAAGGGAAAACCAGAGAGGCATGTGCAGTGCTTGCATCCAATGTGAAAGCTCAGGTTTTGGTGTGATGGAGGAACATTGCCACAGCCACCTGGCCCCTTCTGATGGGGCAGGGTTGGGAGGACATAGTGTGGTGAAGCAGGGCATGCTGTGCCATGCAGTGCTCTGGGTGCACCTTTGCCTGCTGCCAACTCTGTTAGATAAACACTGGCTGAGAGAATGAATGCTTCTCTGCTGAACAGCTGCTCCTATGGCTGTGTTTACACCCTTTATTTAACTCTTCCTATCATCATTTTTAAATTTTGAATAGTATATGAGTCTGGCTCTGCTTTTGTTGCCCTGATATCCCACTGCATTGGAAAGCTGAACAGTCTGGTGAAAGGGAAGGTGAGAGCAGTCTTCTTGCAACTCCATAGTATGCTGCTCAGGAGGCTCCGGTTAGTTTGGGACTGATATGAAACAGACCCCAGAACTGGGCAAGGTTGACATTTTCCTCATGATTCCTTCCTACCATATCTGCCGTGCTCACATGTGACTCTGGTCTATGATGCCTGCTTTCTCTTTTTAAT
The DNA here is from genome assembly GCF_037038585.1 of Patagioenas fasciata. Lineage (NCBI taxonomy): Eukaryota > Metazoa > Chordata > Aves > Columbiformes > Columbidae > Patagioenas > Patagioenas fasciata. The sequence goes on from NC_092526.1 coordinate 20,995,635, forward strand.
CTAGACCTCAGGACATCTCTGTGGCCAAACATAAGATTAGGGGAAAGTTAAAACCTTAGTTAAGTGTCTAGGAATCACCAACCCTCTTCCCGTGCCATTCTACTGGAGCAAACAGGCAAAGATGTCCATGCCATGTCCTCAGACTGTGCTCACTGTATTTTTAGACTGTGCTGTAAGCACTTTTCATTTTGTGTCTCATGAAATTGCCCTTCCCTCAAATTGGATTACTTAAAACTTTGAATTCCCTGCCCTTACTGCCTTCTGAGACACAGTTTTTAACACAATTAATAAATTTAAATTAACTCATGTGCAGGTCCTTCAAAGACACCATCAGCTAACATTATCATTGCACATTAAGCCAGGTTGTAATAAATTAACTAGGTTTCCATTCTCTTGCGGTTTGTGTGTGCTCATCATTATTTTATGTTATGAAAATTAAATAATTCTTTCTTAAATTCTAGTTAATGTGAACCCTAGTCCAAAATTACAGTCACAACATAACAATTAAAGACAACTAAAGGAAAACTGCAAAGACTGCACTAGCTGCTGCTTTCTTATGTTCCACGCAGCTTGAAATGTCTGGCTCTTGATTATGGCAGAGCATGACTGCCTTCTTTGGTCAGCCTTGGCTTTAAGTGAAGTTGCCAAACGCTGCAGACAAGTGGCTTGAAAGTGAAGAAACATGGAGGCAGAGCAGGGATTTTTCAGAAGAGCCATAAGGGATGTACAGCCCAGAAAGCAAGGGCTCAGTCTGGGATGCTGTAGACTTCAAGACCTTTTGATGCTTATTAGATGTGATTTACAGGCTTTAAAAACTGACTCTTGATGGTTTGGGGAGGATCATCTGTGAATTTAGCACATTTTTTTCCCCGGTTTGTCTCTCTTCTTCTACTTGAAGCATTGGGCTGGTGCTTCTTCACCATTTGTTGGTGTGTTTGTCTGTGATACTCATCTCTCCTAAGTGGTAGATTTCAGGTACTGATATTTCTTCTTCTCTTGGTAAAAATATTTTATTGCTACCAAAATTTGAGGGTTTTTATTTTTTTTTTAGATTAACCTTCTAATAATAAAATTATTCTTGCCCAAGTAGAATAGCAAATAGTGTAAAACAGTTTGTATTTATTAATGGTAATGACTGCATTTACTTCTCCGATATGCAATAATGCTTGTCAGCTCTTTATTTCATCTGTAATGTTGGATTTAAAAGATGAGTGGAAGAGGGGAAAGACAGCAAAAACATTTCTCTTCCTCCCTTTCACACCATGCTTTTTTCCTTGCTTTTATCCTGTAGGTTTGATGTTTGCTTCCTTTATATACCTTAATGGTTACTTCTCCAATTTTTGCCTTGTACCTTTTACCTCCTTATTGCTTAATCTTTTCCTAGAAAGTTCTCTTTTCAATTTCTAAGTTGTTCATTTTGTTACCAATCCAAACTATGCTTTTCTTCAACCTGTTGTGTATTTGCAATATGAAAGTGACGTGAGCAATGTTGCCTTAGGCTGTAATAACTTTATGAGGTGCATTATAAGCAAGTATTTATTCTTGAAGAGTAACTGTCAGATTCAGAATAAATTCTCCATTCTTATGTGGATGCAAATGTTTGGATCTTCAGTAAATGCAGATATCCACCAAGTTCCATTCTTGTTTTCATTTAAAAAGAAAGACAAGCATGAACAAAATGCTAATTTATAAGAATACCCTTCTTACTCCCATTTCTGCTCTTCAGCGTTGTTAGCCATTCTGCATGTATGGCACCAGCGAAGGGTGTTTGCCAAATTCACCCTGAATCTGTACAGATTTGGTCCAGTTGGAACTCCCAGGGATACCTTGTGTAGCAGCTTGTTCTTTTCCACAGGAAACTGCAAACTGACTCAGTCCCAAACTATTTGGTATCTTTCCTTCTTTCAGTCTCTACCAAAAGAAAGAAACTTGAGTACGCCTTGTTCACTACAGGTTGCTAGTCACAGCCAAACCCGATCAAAATACCTTGCTCACTGAAGAGTAGTGGCAGTAAGGTTTTATTTTCTACATGACAATGAGTGAATTGGCATGCAAGTCTTTACTTCTCTCTTCTCCCTCATATTTATGGTGTTACACAATTTTATGTTACGTTTGATTGCCTTTCATTTTGTAGATACATGGACTCTGTGCATCTGTTCATGGAGACACAGAGTTACAGTGGAGAATTAGCTTCCATGTTGTTTAATACATTTAACTACATTGATTTTGGCATAAGTCGTCCAGTAATGTAGTTTAATGCTTTTTAGAGAAAGCTGAACTGAATATTTCCTTCAGATGTAAATATTTTGTAAGCTAATGTGGCAGCTTGTCATATGCTGTTCTGATTTATTTTTTTCTCCTCAATTTTCTTTGCTGAGAGCTGAAAACTGTAAACTGACCTGGGTCAAGCTGATGCTTGCCTAATGTTGCATTTGTATGACTGTCTATCAAAATGCTTTTATGTAAAGATTTCCCCTGTACCTACATGGAAACAAATTTTTGATTGGCAGAATACTTTTTTGTGATATTTGGGCACAACTTCGTATGTACAAGCAGAACAGCAAGGTGGGTGTCACTGGACTATTGTTAGGCTCAAAAGATACAAGTGGTGGCCTGTGGCTGAATCGATGTTGGCAAAGGCCTCAGCAAGAACATGTAGAATATGAATGCTGTGCTGGTGGAGGTGAGAAACTTGCTAGTTCCCCTAATGCTTTTTGGGATGATGCTGTTGTAGTTGTACTAAGTAGTTATGGTGCAGCCATAGGTATATGGTAGCTCAGTGTTCAATATAGCCTCTGTCTTCTGCTTTGGTGTCTCACCAGTGTCGTTATACATAGACCTGCTGTGGCAGAACACAGAGCCCAGGCTGCAGTCTAGACATTTCTTATAACTTTGTTTGTAAGCTACATGTTTTGCACTTCATGTGTGTCATGTAATTCCACTCATTCCATTTTACCAATATCATTAGTGTGATGGGCTCTTCTGTTTGTATTGACTGGTGACCAGCATTTGCCCATTCAGGGATGGTTTGCTTTTCACTTCCCTTAAGTGCAAGAAACCGGGAGATGGGAAATAAAAAGAGCACGTGAGAGTTAAGTTTTGTCATGGATATCTCCAGAAGAGTCAAGTAATTCATCAGCTCATGTAGTCCCAGTTACTTGCAGGTTAAATCTTCTAGTATCAGGCCCTGAAACAGGCTGAAATTGTGACTATCAGGAAATATTCAGTACAAGGTGCTGCAGAAACTGTGATTTGAAATATTTAATGCTATCCCATATGATTAGTTATTTAAATACTTTCAGACTAATGAGTATAGTTTGGTTAGATGGTGCTTCTTGGTAAATTTGGGTTTCCAGCTTCTTTAGTTTTATTCTTGTTGCTCTGATGACAGCACTTTTACATGAAAAATAGTACAAAAAATTCCTGTTCCTGTTTCTTTGTAGTGTGCTTGTAATACCGAAGGATAATATACTAAATCTTTAAAAACAAAAAACACACGTTCATTGTAACAACCCTCTTGTAGCAGTTTTTTTAAAAGTTTTAGTGATGCAACAAATTACAACTGAGAAGTAGGGAAAGGGGAGGAACATATGGTGAGTAAATGTACTTCTTCACGATGCAAAAGGGAAAATAAAGTTCAGAACAGGGTGAGATTTGAAGATACCTGCCTGTCACGAAAGTTGCCTTATGTGTATATGTTGGCCATCATGACTAGGACAACATTGCTGGGTGAAAACCCAATACAGCCTGGAAGATTTTAGTTTTTTATCATTCTAGAACTGGAGGAGAGTGGGACAACGAGCAGCTCTTGTGATATCCATGCGGAGCTGAAAGGCCGTGTTTGGAAACAGGTGACTTGGGAGATCAGCAGTAGGAATGGACACTAGAGGTTCAGGCTGGAAAGACTTTGGGTGGGTTTTTCTCTCCAAGACTTGTCAGCTGTGTGCCTTGAACATCGCTGATGAGAAGACAGTTCTGTTGATCAGACCGCAGGGGAGGGTGTGTGGCAGTGGCATCTGTGTTTTCTGTGTGCCCTTCACATGAGCTTTCCAGATAGTGGTACCTCTTTGTAGAGCAAGATTTGGCAATGCTAATAGATCTGTGAGGTTTTGTCAGAGCTTTATTTCATGTGGTCCTCAAAGCACTCAGAAGTGAACAGTTGCATAACCATTGAACAGAAGCTACGTAACCTAGAAGGAATTACTGAAACACCTATTATGTTATGCATCTTTACTGGTCTAATTATATAAACATGCTTTATTATTTATAAAACTGCATCACTTTGAAATTTACTACCATGTTTCCTTTCCTTATTTCTGCACTACTAAATTTTGCTCTTAAGACTTTCAGAGCTGCATTTTGAGCATACAGATATAAACAGGACTAGTCTCAAGTGGCACTGTAACATTAAATTTTAAATAACTGATTCAAACTGCAGCCAAGAGGAAAATCAGATGACAATAAACTCCTAAGCCAGAAAATTGGAAAGGAAAGCAAGAAAGTTTCTCCATTTATCATACCTGATGTTTTGCACATCTGAGTGAGCTGTGTATAACTGTCTCCTTCCTCAAATAACTTCTGCTTAACCATGGTGCAGGAGCTATGTACCATTTGCATGGTTGCTCCAGTCTAACTCAACAGCAGTACTATGCCAAAAAGTGAAACAAGATTCCTTTTTTTTTTTTTTTAATTAACACTGTATATTAATCCACTTGCATCTGCCAGGCTTTGCGGAAATGCAGCAAATCATCTTTACAGAAGTCTTGGGAGGCAGCAAATTGGAGCAGTGGGGCTACTACCGTCAAACATATTGTCACACTTGCAGCTTTGTATGAGACTAGTTATCAGGACTGAAGATAAGTAAAGATTTAGTGGAGGGAACAGACTGTTCGCAGCAGAGTTGCTCTGGTTTCTGAACCATATGAAGGTGTGCCATGGGGCTGTCCTATGCACTGTGTTTCTGATCTGCTCTATGTTTGGGTTTTCAGTGTACAGGTATGTCATGATCTAAGCACAATCCAGATGTAGGATTTAATAAAGCTCTTAGTTTATTTTAAAAGAGCTTTATTAGATGAAGGAGATTTGTGAGATTTGAACTTAGAGTAGAAATTCTTTAGGACATCTCTGAAAATTTGCAAGTAAAAACATACATCCATGTGTACCAGGCCAAATGCTGAGCATATGCCACCTGGGTTATCAAATTACCTTCACTCTGTTTTACTTTGAGTTCTGCCTGAAAAAGAGTTAGAACTCTGATTTTCTAAATTCCATAAAAATCTGATGTCTCAGAAGCTGGCAATTTGTTGCTCTGCTCTTCTAGATAGTGGTGCGGGCTGTGAAATATTAATAGTCATCAACCACAATTCCCTCGCAGTCCTGTGGGGTAGCACTGCTCGTCTCTTGTGTGTGTTAGGGCTTCTGTCAGGGAAGGCAAAACATCCAAAAAGATTGCTCAGAGTGAAACACAGTAACACCTCAATTGTCATGTGCCTGACACAAAAGTGCAGTTCTGTGCAACTCAGCTACTGTGAGATTGAAGTCTTAATACTGTAAGATCAACACTTGTGATACAATACAAAAGGTCTGAATCTTGAATTTGTGAGACTATTAAATGTTTGAGGTGTACTAGCAGTCCTCCTAGTTTTGGATGGATTAAACATTATTTTTCTGTGCTCTGTTTTGTATTTTTGTGTGGTTCATCACCTAAAAAAATAATATCTTTGTGGGTTTTTTTTTTAATTGTTTTAAGGAAGAAGGGTTGCTGTTTGGTTGGTGGTGTTTGGTTTTGTCTGTGTGTGGAGTTTTTTTGTTTGTTTTTACTTAGAATTAATTTTCTTCCAGACCTTCCTGTGTTCATCTGTTTGATTTGTCCAGTGGATGTTTTGCTGTTAATTGCAGCAATAAACTATCCACAAGTAGTGGTAAAACAACGTGGAAAACTCCTTGGACTTTGTGTGGGACTGACATTCCAACTGGGGTGTTGAGCCAGCAGAACTTCCCCCTGAAGCCCACCCAAAAGGCAGCTGGCTGCCTGGTACAGGGCGGTGGAAAGTCCTTTGTAGCTCTGCTGCCACCAGAGTTAGCTGATTAATGATGATAAACATTTTCGGGTGCCATTTCTGACTTTGCTTTGTTCTGAATTTTATTTTATTGCATTTGACCAAGCCAGAAGTTTGTTGAATAGCTTTTGTGGATGTTGCTCAGCAGGAATGAGCAATTTTATTTTTTTTTCTACTGATATTACTTCTGTTTTTAGTAAGTTAGCGCTTTGACCAGCCTTGCCTGTCACCCAGTTCTGAGCCTTGCTTTGTCTTCTGATGTAACCTTCTTTGCCAAGTTAGGGAAAAAGAGGAAAGATGACCAGTAGCAGATATTATCACATAATTATATGCATATCACCTTTGTAGCATTCGAACAGTTGGAGCAAGTTGTTTGGTTTTGGAAGACCCAAATAGTACCTGGTGGCTCTTGGCTCTAAGATGTTTTCCAAAGCTCCAGGAATTGTTCAACAGGGTGACGCGTGGCTTTGGTGCACATCTGCAGCAGTACTTTGCAGCGTGGGTGGAAAGTTAAACTGGGAAATTGGCATTACTGAATTTGCTTGTTTCAGAAAAGGACTTTTTTATTTCCTGACGTGATAGCTCCAGCAAATGCTGCAATCAGTGTCTTTCAGATGTCCATGCAGACTGGAAAATGCCTGAGACTCGCCATCTTAATCTTAACCATTCAAATATTTGAAATACTTCCGACTGCCTTTGAACTCCTCTTGGAATATTGCGTCTCCCAACATCAAACTACAAATGTCATCAAATACGTTTGGATTTTTGCTTGGAGAAATGTGAAATACAGGTGTTATTGAGGGCATTTTTAAAACAAGAAAACTCTTGGTGAGGAATTTGTCATAACTACTTAGACGTAGGAATGAAAGAGGGGTACTGGGAGTACTCAGTAACGAGATTAGGTTAGACAGATTTTCCTTCCCAATACTTTTATTTTCAGTGACAGCCTTTGAACTTTCACTAGATGAGGTATGTAACACTGAAGTTAAATGACAGCTTTCCTTCATATTGCTGTCCTTGCTGTTTCTTCCATGCAAGTGATCTGAAGGTTTCTACCAGCACAACTCACCTTTTGCACCTGAGTGCTCTGTTTTTGCAGTATCTTGGGGAAACTGCCAACATGAAAGCTGCGAGCAGTGTTGCTGGTGTTGCTGAACCCTTGGAGGGATTGGTATTTGTGTCGTATCAGTTGAATAAATTAATCTGTGCAATAATGTGGCTGCTACAGGTTAAGAGAGAGTTTCTGTTCAGCTGAAGTATCACACTTTAAATTTCATTGATGTACTCAGCTTGTCAGAGGGCTATTTATGTATGACACATCTTCCTTTTTAAATACTTGTAAAAGTAACTTTGAAGAGGAAGACTTGGCTTAACCTTCTTTTACATAGGAGCATTTTCAGTTTTGAAACCATTCCATTAATGTCTGAACATGCTTCAATGCCAATTAACCATAAGCTAATAGTTTTGCCAATTGTAAGTGCTGTAAAATATGTAATTGAAGATGATTCAGGCTGCAGTATTGCCTCACACAAAGGAAACTAAATCTCATCCTGTGATAAACGTTATGAATAGTACCACATTGGTGTTTATGTCAAGCACATTTGTGTAGTCAGTTCCACTTTGGAGAAAAAACCTCAATAATTCCTCTAAGAATTTACACTGCATAAAGTTTTGATTTTATTTCATAATACTTCCATTGACTCTTTTTTCCTAAGCCAGTAATAGATGATATTCTGTATGTCTTCTTTTATTGGGTAAGCAAGAAAGTCATAGATGAGAAGATAATTTTGTATTAAATTTCCTGCTCATTTCTCTCTTGTGGCATCATGATCCTAGCTTCTAGTTTGCCTCTATCAGAAAAGAAAAACTGGAAGCCCAGCAATTATTTCATGTGTCCCTGAGAAAATGTAGAATCATATTTATAAAGGAAACTCTTTGGAAGTGAATGTAAACTGTGGATCTGTGTCTGTGTCCAGCATATCTGTATCACACCAATGCACTACCTGAAAGCAAGAGTGAAGTGCTAGAATCTGCTAAGCAAAATTACAGCTCATTGTGGATGATGCTTTTCATTACTAAAAACTGTGTTTGATGTGCAGTACTCTGACATCACCTGTCAAAGCCTTTATCAAATTTCTCATTATCATTGTCCTAGTGTCTTAAAACAAGTGAACTTCACTGCAATAGGTGTGCAAATTGTCCTCTGTCGTCCACTGTCCTACTAGTTTTCATTAAACTTTTAAAAACTTAATTACCCTTGGTTTGTTTTTTTTTTTAATTTTTTTTTCCTGTCATGTTAAGGTGAAATTAACCAATGTTTTCAGAGAGCTAATGGGAAGCCTTTAAAAAGCAGGCAAACAAGCACAATACAAGTTGCAGAAAGCTAGACAAAAATTTGTGTCCAGGACATGGTGGTTTGGCAGTGCTATAAAAAATCATGTGCTGAACTTTAAAGTATGTAAACCTGATATCCCAGAGTTAATCTCTTGTACCTTTTGCAGGTGGAGATTTACATTTTACCTTTATATATTTACCTATGGAGTACGGTTCCTGAAAAAGGTAGGCACTTACATTATTATGCTTTCATAACACATCACAGATTTTTTTGCAGCCTTGTATAGGTATAATATAAAGCACAGGCGTAAAATGTGTTCACAAAGAATAAAAATGAAAAATTAATTTGCATTCATAAGATGAGTTGCTACTGGCATTGGCAAGGTATATAAGTTCTTATCAATATTTAATGGGCTAGGAAAAAAAAAATAGGTACTGCAACATGCCTAGTTCACTTTATTACTTTTCATTATAAGCATTAAGCTGGCAGCAAGGCTTACTAAAGTATTCATCTCAATTTCTGTATCATCCTTATTTAAAGGCCTCTGGCAGAGGTTGCTTTTTATTAACAAACAAAATCCATTAGTGTTTTATAAAATGCTATTTTTTGCCCATTCTTTGTCTGATATACTGTGAAGTTTCCATGAAGTTTCCCATCAATGCTGCATTTCTGGATATTTAAGTAGAGAAGTTATATTGATTTCCTTAAACACCCCGGCACAGGTCTATTAACCCGTCCATAGACAGCAATATGGATTTATGGTGCAAATAGTTTTTACAGTGTGACTAGTTCTCAGAGGTTTTATGCATGTCAGGCCATATTTCTGTAATTCTGAGAGGTGAAATTAAGGGAACGTGTGGTCTCAGTGCATTCATGTAAGCGTATCTTCCCTAATTTTGGACAAAAATTTGACAGTAGAAAATGTACCCTAAATGCTTCTGGTGCTTTGTAAGAAAAAGTAGCTATTTGAAAAAAAAAAAAAAAAGTCCTTGTCATTTTTGAGGTTGTAATTCTTGAGGCTGTCAGAGGTCAGCTTGGTCCAGCAGGACTGGTGGTGTCCTGTGTGGAGAGGGGACGTACAGTGTGTGCACCAGCCCTCCCCAGGGACCAGAGCAGCGTGGAACATGCAGCCTCTTCCTTCCTTGTCCATTAACATGCTCTATGGTCGTGATCTGGTATTCTGGATTCTGCCTTTGATTCTCTCCATGTCTGTGGTATTAAATATGAAAATAGTTTAATAAGCAATTGTGACAACCTAAAAGGTTACTCAGCTTGCAAACGTGTAGAGATCGTGACTGTGGGTTTATAGGATTCTGTGATACACAAGGGCAGGGAGGTTTATTCTCTGAATTTTTCTAGTGTATTACAGATTGCCACGAACATCACAAAAGGCACCATTAGCAAGGATCACAAAATCACTACTAGAAAGCATACCTATGATTAATAAAGCAAATCTGTCTCAACATAAAGAAGTGTCTGTTCTAGGAAAAACTCTTGAATACCAGCTTTTCTAAGGACTGAGAAGAATACAGTAAATGCATGCTTCATTCCAAGCCATTGAGAGCTGCTTCTGAGGCTGAGCTGACATATGAAGTGCAGGGTGTCTTCCTCCCAATTCAACAGATCCCTGCAGTTTGAGACAGGCTGGCTGGCATAGCAGGGTTGTTTGAACAAAGTATACCATTGCTTGCTTAACAAGGATTGGTTGTGTAATTTTACTGTAATTTTAGCTTTCAACACGTTTGATTTTTACAAAGAGAACGTGCACATTATGTAATTGTGCATGTATGTTTAATTACTCACTTTCACACAGTGTTGTAAATGAGTCTTGCAACATTTTATGCTATAGTCGTTATGCCAGTGTTCTGCTTCATATACTCAGGCTTTTCACATGGGAATGTATGTAAAGTAACAAAATTATTATTGTGTTTTTATTTATATTTACACCATCTCCTTATAGTAACATGGCATAACTAAAAGAAAGGACAGGCTTTCTGCCATTCATCAAATACCAAAGATTTTCCTGGCTCCACTTAAAGGGGGAAGCTGAGTTTGGAAGGAATAAAACACGGACCCCAAAGTCTGGAGGGAGACACTTCTTTCAGAGCTTCGCTACAGTACTAAAGTAGAGAATCCTTTTCAATTTGTCTGGGCTTTCTTAATGGAACCATTGCAAATAAACACTTCATTGCATCCTTAGGAAGTTAGTGAAAAAAGTTAAGCATAATAAATTCTCTTACAAATTCAATAGGAAGATCTTGCCTTCAAAAAGCTGTTTTGCCTGGAAAGTCCATTTCATAGTCAGCAGTGTCTTGCTGTGCTAATGGCACAGTAGAGATCTGCATCATTTCCAATAACAAGATCCTCTTAAAGCCGTTCCTGAGATCCCATGTCAGGAAGACTGAGCATGGTGGGTGAGCCCCAGTGCAGCGGCAGTTCCCAAGGGTGCAGTTCCATCACAGTGACACAGGCTCCCTTGCTTGGGCAGGGAGACAAAGAGTAAATACTACAGACATTCCTGTTTTAATACATAACTTCGGATAGTTGGATAAGACATTTTGAAACAGTGTGTCTTTCAAACATCCAAACGTAGTAAGAATATATTTTTAAAAGGGAGACTGCATTTTGATGTTTTTCAAATGAACAGAATCGTTCAAGATTAGTTAGTTTGTCCATTTCTGGATAGTTAAGATGGATGATTTGAGAGAGCTGGTTTTGCCATCTGGAGTGGGAAGTGCTCCTTATTAGTTGGTCTTACCACTTTTACTCTCATGAGGTACTCCCTTTAGAAAAGTGAACCAACTCAATTGTACAAAAGGCTCTCCCTAAAACACAATGCCCAATGCATTGCCTCTTTTATAGTTTCTTTGCTGGCTCTTGAATTGCCAGGCAGCAAAATACTCTGAGTTCTATATTATTGTTCTTCCCTCCTGAGCTGACCTAGTCTCCTTGCAACCTGCTGCTCATTTGACTCTCTTAAATGTTCCTTCCTTAGTGTGAGCATGAAATTCATCTTGGCCTACAAGGCTGGCATTGAGCCCGTCAATTACTTAAGCACCACTTTGAGCCAGTTTTGAAGTCCTTTGTTTTGTGCTGGCCCTTTGCCTAGAGGTGGTTTTCACCTTTTGGGTTCTTTCTGAAAACTCATTTCTCATAATGCCCAGAGCCCATGAATCATTGCTACTTTATATTGTGCTGTCACCTTCTCTATTTGCTGCAGGAAGCAATATTATTTCATCAGTGCAGTATCAGCAGAAGGAGGGGAGTCTGTGTTTCCTTGTGCCCAGCAAACCACCTGAGGAATATCTGACCAGAGTGCTCCAACAAACCACCATTCCTGCTAAGAATGTCATTAGGTCTTTGGTGGCTTTGTAGAGCTGACAAACATATTTGCCTTTTTGGGAAGATGTGCCCAAGCTTGATAAGCAGTTACAAGTTAGCAGGCTTATCAGCTCTGTTTGTTTTAGTTCTGAAGATGTGATACTGTCAGTGTGGCACACATGCCAAAGTTAATGTGTTTTTGAATGGAAGTTTACATTTCCCTGGCTGGAGCATCTCACAAGGAGGAAGCGGCCTGGCGTTTCAGCTTGGCTTCTCACTTCCCTACAGAAACACATAAAGCTAATAAAGCTGTCATTTGGAGCAATCAGAGCTTTCTCTCAAATGCTGTGGCAAGCTTGACTTTCTTTCTGTCCATGACTCCAATTAATGGCTGATGTAGAGAAAAGAAATTTCTGCACCCAATAAAGTAACTCATAAGTCTTTGTATTAATAACTGCACGCGATACATCAATTCTTTTGCCATGCTGTGATTGCTGAGTACATTGCTGGAGATTTAAAAACTTTCTTCTCACTGAAAGCTGTGTCTCTTTATTGAACTATTTTCTTGGGTTATGTCTTTTTCCAGTGACAGATGTATGCTGTTAAGTCATAAATAAAGTAAAAAAACCAAACCAAACCAAAACCAACAACTTTTGTTGAACATTATTTTCAAAAAGAATAGCAGTTCACAGGAAGGAAATGCCTGACATAAAGCTTTGTCTTCAAAGTTTGCTCTGCTGCAACAGAACCTATCAACCAGTATGTTTTAAATAAGTTTTGGTATTAGTGGTGTCTGTAGGATGCTCTAGATTGGCACATTTTGCTGAATAAAGTTCACTGTGAACTCAGGAAAATCCTCCAGGTTGGGAAGACGGAGGATTGGCAGTAGGGTGTTCTGCATGTGGCTGTTTGTTGTAGGCTATGGTGTCATGATCAAGCACTGACACTGTATACAATCCTTTTAACAATGCGAAGTGCACAAAAACTCGTGCTTCCACTCTTCTCCCTCTGTCTGTCCATATGGACAAGTGCTTTCCACAGCCTCTGGATCGTACAACAGCTGCTTCACAGCACTGTCTCACCTCTTGTCAGCTCCACCACTGACCTCTCAAGGCAGGAGACTGTTATGGAGTTTGCACTGGTCTCCTTGGTGACTCCTAACTCAATGGACTGTAGGTTGCCAGCGTTGCCTTTGTTGTGATAACATGTCACTCATAAAGTGGCATTGTATGAATGAACTTCTTTCTTACGTGTCCTGTTGATGGCACACACCATATCCAGCTGCTTCGATTTTTCTGCTTCTGCCCTTTTCTTGGGCCTAAAGAAACAGTAGAAGTGCAACTTCTATCATTGGTGTCTGCCTTCTTCACTCAGGAGGTGATTTTAACTGCAGGGTGTAGTTGTATGATTGGTACGTCTTACAAGTGTTTGCAATATCAAGGAAATAATGTGCCCTTTTCAAGACTTACAAGTGGAGTGAGATAATTAAGTTGTTGGTAAGAGAGTAGAGAAGGCAAGGCGGTTGCTTTCTTGCTCACAAATAGGCCACATGTAGAGGAACAGCTCACAGCCTTATAGATACTCAGCCAAACTATTGCCTCACCTCTAAATCATGTCTTAATATATATGTGTAAGAGACCAACAGACTTCAGTAAAGTATTTACCACAGAGTTACTAGTATTTAATTATCGTATTAGACATTCCTTCCTTGCCCAGCTCCAGTGTGCCCTTTAACCTTTGTTTTCCTCTAAATGAATATTTCAAAGCTGTAAGGTTTACTTTTATTAGGGATTTTGCTGTCATTGTTTGTTACTAGTGAAGTAATTAATGAGATTTCAGTGTCAGAGCATCTCAAAGATGAAATGGTTTCTTTGGCCTTGGTTTCTTTTTTAAATGTTACTTATGAAATTTGGCTGCTTCTTGAAGAAGTCCTCTCTAATATAATGGTTTCAATTGTAGCTATCTTATTTATATTACCGAGTGGTGTAATCATGGGATGAGAATTTTGCTTCCCATTCTCTCGTTGTTGAAGTGAAATGTCTTTTCTCCTCTTCCAAACCAGAACTTTAGGGTTAATGAAAAGGAACTGTTAACTTTCTAGATAATGAGAATAAAGCAGACAGTGGGAGACTGATGGGTCTGTCGCTCCCCTGTGTGCCCCAGAGCACTGCGTGTTTCAGCACATGCCTCCGCGATCAGAAGCGTGATCTGCTCCGGGCTGATCTCCCCTCTCCTGCAGACCCACTGGTGCAGGGTGCTCTGTCCTCCTTCCCAGCATGGTGGCTAACGCACTGAGGGGCTGAAAGAGGTTATCGTCATTAGGATTTGAAGTCACCTCTGTCGTTTCTGATACTTTATGAGAAGAGGGAATCAATGTAAATGTAGGTTCACTTTCTGCCTCAAATACTGCCATTTTCAAGGGCAGATTTGGTGATGATTATCCTTCCGTGTGAGGAAACAAACTGAGACAATACCTTTCACGTAGAAGATGAACCTTTTCTTTCATCACTGCCAAGTTTGTTACTCACTGCTTTACACAGCAGATTTAAATGATTTGGAGCTAAAGCGTGAGTGGCTCACAAAATCCTTTAATGCAAAGCATTCACCTTCCTGTCCGCTCCTTATTGCCCCCATTCTTGGCAAAAATGACAAATGCTAGATGTGACCATCCCATCCTAGTCTGTAAGTTTCTGAAAGAGAAGTTAGGTCAAGCCTCACTGCGTTGTGGCAGTATGTACTGAAGCCACTCCTTTCACCTGAGTGTTTCAGTGCTTCATTTCAAGTGCAGCCCAGTTTTTTTTTTTTTTTAATTTGCCTGTTTCACAGTTTTCCTGTAATCTGTACTTATGAAACCAGAGTGTAGGATTTGCTTTTGGTTTTACTTTTTAAACTCATTTCCATTATGTTTTGAAATTAAGTGGTGGAACAAAATAAAAATCACTTTTTTTCATGTGGTATTTAGGTATATGCGTACAAGATACAGAACATAAATGCTTAGAATAGTGATTTTAAAGATAGATTTTACAAGTTCTGTATTTACTCTTTGATTAGCGTAAGAGTCATCTAGAGTGAAGACAGTGATAAGAAATAATCTAAAACAAAACAAGCATTTTTGTGTGAGTGGTACCAGAGCCCCGGTAGTGTTGGAAAGATTTTAATCTTCATAGGTAATGCATGACAAGGTAGCATAAGTTAATGGCTTAGAAGACCTGCGTCCCAGTTCATCTGTCATGTAATGACAATGGTGCTTACACAGAGGCCTTTGGCCCCAAATGCCATCATCACTATGAAGTGTGATTATGAAAATATGATATGGCCCTAGGTCTTCCTAGGAGCTGGCATAATAACCTCTATGCCCAGAAGCATGTTCCTTTATCCTGGTAATAAATATGCTACAACATTATTTGTATCTTTATAAATCACTAGATTTAAGCCAAAAAGATAAGTAACTAATTATATTTCCACTCTGATCATGTATATGCAAATTGTCCCCCTTTCTGATTGCAGCTGAGATTTTTCGATAAGGCTATAAAACTCTTTCTTGCACAGCACCACACACTTATATTGATGCCAAAGAGATGTTAAGTTGTAATGACATTAAACTGACTGCTTTGCTTATCGCTGGCATAGGAACAGGGTAACGTTTTTGTTCTCTTCAGTAATATTTGCAATTAAATCAATGGTGGATTGACTCATTAAGAGTTAATGATCTGTTTGTGCTCCCATTAAATGGAAAAATTAGCATTAGCTTCGGTGATAAAGAAACAGAGTGAGGAATTCAGGATTGGTTTGTTACTTGCTTGCTGATGCTTGGTGCTCAGCAGTATCTGTATAATGCTGTAGTACAAAAAACCTTTACAAACATCTGGAAGCTAAGCTTCCCGGTGACATATGGTGATGTTTCACATTCAGTTTCCTTCTTTTAATTGCCCATGAGAATTACGAACTCACAAAAGAGTATGAATTCCCTGCAGTAAGTGACTTGTGAAGTCTATATGAAGACCTGGAAACCTCAAGTTGCATGGTAGGTATCCTACTGGGAAGAGGACCATCTGCCTGCAGAAACAAATAACTACTGACTTGCTCTTTTTCATATTTAGTGTTGAAGTAAAGCTGATGATATGAGGATACCATGTTTAAAAAATGCCAGGTGCAACAAGCTGCTGTATGTGTGCAGCTGATTGAGTTGTCAGTTCTGTATCTCCCTTCCTGAGGAGTCATCCCCTACAACACAACTGTCTGCCGGATAATTGCAACTGCTATGGGTGCAGTTAGATTGCGAAACAACAGGAAAGCCTTACTGAAGTGTAAATTTAACCTGAAAAAACTACTCAAGTGATATGAATGTATGGAAGGCAGCTAGAAAAACAGCAGCGTAGTATGGAGGAAAAAACCTCAACAGGTATAGTTTCACTGTTACAAAAGTTCCTCTTTCTTGGAACTGCAGGATGTTTCAGAAGAAGACAATGAAGTGCTTACCCTGAGCCCGCCCATCGCTGTGTGACAGCAGGGGATGCTCTGTTGGTGACCTGCAGTTTCTATGTGTGCCTGGAGAGAACCTGGCTGCCTCATGCTTTCTTGTGCGAGAGTGTGCTTTGTTCTGCTGCTCAGCTAGGTTGGCATGTTCTCTGCCTCTTTTGGGAATAAAATACATGCAAATTTTACAGCCCTGGAGAGTACTATAGCATTTGTAAATGCCATTTTGGATTGCTTATAGTCAAGAATTTTAGAGCCTAAAGTCAGACCACCTTCATTTGAAATACAAAAAAAGAACTTATCACTTCCTGGTCTGGTGACTGGTTTTTGACATTGTTTCTGGATTACAGTTAATCTGTATCTCTTCATTATTGTGATTGTTAACCTTACAGGAAGTAAGGAGTTGTTGATATGCACAGCAACTTCATAGAATTGTTATATTTGAGGAAAAGAGTCATCTCTGTGGTGAAGATTGTGAGTTCCTATGTCTGTGGGAGATGAGACTGGGACACAGGAACGATGGGATGTGTACCTGTGAGGTGTCTTATTGACCATTCTGGTTTTGAAAATTTCATCCTATTTATCTTTCTGCTGCAATTTTGGAGCTACTTTGGTATTAAACTGTTTAATAGCGTCACTGTATGCTGTGTCTTTCATCTATTCTATCACTGATAGGTCAGATTTTTTTCAGAACAGTCGGAGGTCTGTGGATGCTATCATATGTTCAGATGTCATCAAATACATCTCCATTTATTTTAGCTGTTAAATAAAACAGTTTTGGGAACATGAGCATACACTTCCTCCTAAAAGAAAATGTGTCTCAGTTTCTGGTCACTAAGTGGATAAGTTGGTGATGGTTTGTTTTAGCCAGCTTCAGGACCAAATGAAATGCAACTACTGTTACTCTGTTTACTCTGATTAATCATGGTAAAATGTTTTAAAGGACCTTCAAGACATGGTGGACTCTTACTTCTAGCCACAGTAATATTACTTTGAGCTCACTCTCACAGGATCCCTGTGTAAGATTTTTCCCCTCCGCTCCGGCTGGGCTGGTCCCTTGCTTCTGGTTCATGAGCAACGCACAATTTCTGAACCCAACAGATACAAAGGTGTCAAATGTGTTTACTTGGACTTCTGGATTTTCATGTGCCTCAGGGCCATGAAATTATCTTCTCATAATCTCAAAACAAAGGGTGTATTGCAGTCTAAATGGGGTTTTAGTTAAAATATTAATAATATTGTTCTGGAGGAAATGACGAAGTTGGAATGCAGAAATTAATATCTGAGATACAAATCACGAGTCATGATGTGAGAAAGATCAAAGTTAGCAGAGAAACTTAATTTTAAATGACTCCAACACTTCAACATACATCAACAAGGAAAGTGAATGCATTTTGAACAATGACAATTCATAAGAGAAGGCCACTCAGCATAGGAAATCATTTATTGTCTATGCTGTTTGAAGTTTACATAGTAACTGGCAGAATTTATTTGTGGCTGAAAGGAAATAAAGGTTTTTTGAAAGAAGCAAGCAAAAGGGGAATATCAATGATATTCCTAATTCAGTAATAGGACACTGATAGCAACAGGACTTTCAAATGCAGACAGTGGGGACGAATTTGACGTAAGCAATGGGAGGAAGAGCAACACACTCATTAAAAAAAACCAAACCAATTACAATTGAATTTCACTTTATCTGCTTGGAATCCAGCTGGGGGTATTTAATAACATCAGAGTAATAAGTAAATGCTCTGTAATCAGCAATTTGGAGAGTTAAGCTGGTACTGAGCCATACACAGCATCTTTACTGCTTGTACATGCCACTGCTGTTCTGGCTGGCGAAAGAGGGGCTGCCAGCCCTGGTGTTCCCCTGCAGACTGGTTGCTAATTTTGACTTCAACACAGTATTCATCTTGTTGGCAGCCCAGCTTTCTAGAAGATAAAAAATTTTCAGTATGCCATACATAAAAATGGCAGATCTAGAGGAAGTGCTTCCTGACGTGTTTTATGTGGGCAATTCTGTGATAAAAATAGTTTTCATTCATTTGGAAAACTAAGGTGGCTCATTTGTACCTGTAGCAAAGTATTTAGCACAGCGCTCCACTATTGCCAGGAGCTTTTCATGTTTTGCTATTCAGATGAATGAAGCAGTCCTATTTTCCACGGCTAATTAAGCCTCAGCAAAGAATACACATTTGGATACAAGCACAGGTTATTAATAATCTGACTGGTGCTTTGAGTTGCCATTATTGAGTTGAACTCACAGTTGAGGCAGTGACTTGGAGCAGGATAGCTGTAACCTCATTTAAACTAGTGTAACCTTTAGAACAATATGTATTTTTACATTGTAAGGGCTTCCAGTCATAAAGCTGCTTCACTTTACCCTTGAAGTAGCAGGGAAAAGAAGCTTGCAGTTAAATCAATATATTATTGGTGAGCTTTTTTTTTTTTTTTTCCATATTGTATTCCCTTCCAGTGACAGAAGTTAGCACAGGGAAATATTGCTTTAAGTTCAAATCTAATTCAGAGATTTGCTACTGTTTTTTAACTGCCGTTATCTCACATGTGACCCGGGATTTCCCAAGTTTCACCCGGGATTTCTGGTTTTTGTCTGTTGTCTCATCCCCAAGATTTGTAGACTCAAGAAACTGAGGAAGAGCAAACTCACTCCTCTTGCCCCTTGCTAAGTTATGGTTTTATACTAAAACTTAGTACAAATTTCGCAGTTATAAAACATAAGCGTAGTCATTTGCTCTCATCATTACCAGCCACTCTTATTGCTATAATAGCTGTTTTAATAGGTCAGTTGCAGGAAAACACAGCAAGTTGTGTCTGAATGGATCCACCAAGAGAATGACAAATGGAAACAAAAAAAGGTTTGTATTTGTGCACTTCCTCAGATGAAGGGGAAGGTGAAAAACAAAGAGGAAATGAACATAAAATTTTATGCAGGCTTACGTATTTTTAAAGATTTGGGAAATTATTTTGGCTTTCTTTGCTTTAGTTAAGTAAATGTAATCATGGCCACTGACTCAGAACCGAGCAGGAAAGAATTCCTTGCAAACTGTTTTTATAGTAAAATTATTAGCATTTCCCCCCACTCCCATTTTGTTAGAGGAAAATATTATAGACATTTTCTCACTGGGATTCTTCCAGGCAGTACTTAGTATTTTTGGTATTATTAAATACACCAAGAAGTGGTTCAGTAGTAAAGACATCTGCTGCCCCATGGGTGAATTGCCCTGGTGCAGTAAATATGCACTAACCTCAGGAAAATGCAGCGGTTGCAGGAGCGGGTAGGGAAGAGGCTACTTTAGTCTGCCCTTATGCGTTGTTACTTAGAGTTATGCCTCATTTTAGCTGTGCCTGGTGACTGAAGTGCTTAGAAATGGATGCCTATCTAGCGACAATCACACTGGTGTGGCTGGAGATGGGTGGCTTTTGGCCTGCCTGTTCCAACAATCTGTGTGAAGGAGCTCTGCTCCCTGGGTCCTTGGGTGGCACTTGGTGGCGTCTCAATGTTTAGAAGCAGCCAGCTCTTCTGTCAGGGCTTCAGTGGCAGCACTGAGAGTGAGGAGTTCATTGCCAAAAGTCTTCCTCACCAGCTACCCATGGTGACCCCATGTGATTCAGTCACAGTCTTGTGACCCATGGGATAAATCTTGGCCCTGTGAAGCTAGAGAAATCGTATATTTCCTATTAAAAATTCTGCAGTGGCAATAAATTTCTAATTTTCAGGCTGTAGGGGATGATTTTGAGACCTCACTGCATTGTGCCTGTACAAAGGTACAGCAAAACACAACAGCTGGAGAAGTGGAAGTCGGAGAGGGCTTTTGTTTAGTATTTCTCTATACCACTTTTTTCCAGTAGGCAGCGTACATTCATAAATACCACAATCTTAAACATCTGGTTTTGTGTGTGAAATCGTACCTTGTTGCTCACATAGTGAGGAGTGGGTTTGTTATTGTTAAAAATCTACTCTGTCTCCCTCTGTGCAGGCAGTGATGGAGCATGTTATGTGTCAGTGAAGCAAGCCCTTAGGCACATGGTGAATCCTGCAAAGGAAAGCAGCTCCCTGGGGATTTCCAAAAGCTCGTGTCAGGAGTACGATGAAGGACATGGTAATCACTTCCCAACAGCACAGGGGGTGGAAGTCAGTGGCTTGGCAAAGTCAGACAGATGCACTCTTCTGGCAGAGCAGACACAGATAGGAACTATAATTACAGAAAGTAGATATGTAATAATAAGTTTAATTATTAACCGCTTTCCTGTGTGCCTTTGAGTAACCGTAGTACCAGACCACAGAGAGCACTGGAAGCCCTGGGGCTTTGTTGAAGCTGTATCCTGTAGGAGAACAAGGAGTATTCTGAAATCGTGCAGCTCTACACTGATCTACCAAGCATGAACTGCCCAATTTTTTTTTTAATAATTTGCTCTTGGAATTTTTGATGGTCTCTTAAAGGTACAATTTTATACAGGTCACCATCCTACCCTGATGTGGTTTGCCTAGTGTAAACCTCAGCACCCTCTCTTTACAAACTAATTCCAGACCTACAGTTGCATGTTGTCTGTTTTAATAAGATAAATTAATGAATATCCTCTTAGATGCAGATTCTAGGCTGACCGATGTGATTTGGGTCCATGATCAAAAATACAAGGCAGCTGTAAAGCTCACAGGTTTAGATCTTCTTTTCTTCACCAAAGTGTTACCAGGCATCTGGAGTGCTTGGCTGAATGTGTCCACTACTTTTTATGGACTCTTCCTAATATGCAGCTAGAGCGACTACAAAATACACTGAGTAGCATCACTGGGAAACCTGGTATCTGCAAAGGAATAGGAACTTCAGCCTGGCTTCTGCAGTGTTTAAATACAGACTTTCAACTGCTCTGAACTGTCATAGCACCACTCCCTGCCCAGCTTGTTCATGACAAAAGTGCTTGAAAATGTTACCATTACAAATGAAGGCAAAAATTTTAAGAAGCTTTACTTACTACAAAGTGGTAGGGAAGAAGGTGCGCACCTGAGAGCAAATATTTGGATGCCTGATCCTGGTAAGGGCACTGGTCAGAGCAGTGGGAGGAGATGATACAGCCGCCAGCTTCTCCAGCTGGAGTGTTCTTCAGTTCTGTTCAATGCATGTGATGCTTCAATATTAGGATCCTTCCAGATACTCTAGGAGTATCTGTTCCTTTTACCACCTTCATTTTCTGTATAATTTGGAAGTTGAAATTGCATGTTTATCAGCACAAGACATAAACACCAGATCCTTATACATCATATTTTTAAAGGGAAAAGTGGATGGATGTGGTGCATGGAGCTTTCTTTGCCTTTCTGGAGATCATTTGATGTAAATAAATCCAAACTTGAATTCATTTTTATTTCTAAAAATATTTTTGTGCACATATGTATATTTGCATTTAAAATGTCAAGTGCATCTTCCAGTGATTATTGTTAATCTTGGCCTTTTATGCATCCTTCCATATACTTTGTAGTTTCCAATTAGTAGAAGTATCATTTTTAATTATGTTTGGAAATCAGCAGAGCAGATTACTGAGGAAAGGCTGAGCGCTGTTCATTACAAAAGCATTTTTCCCCCAAATGCCTAGTTTCTGCATACACGAAGCACTAATGTCTAGAGAAAAAAAGAAACAAAACCAACAACAACAAAAACCCCCAACAGTTCTTCAGAAACTTGCAACAGCTTGCTTAGTCACGATAAATGAGAAGAGAACCTCAGGAGGCTCATCAGCAATGTGTCTTCACTTCTGTTGTCAGCTGTGCCAAGAAATATGAATGACTGCATGGGCCTGTGAAGAATTTATGAAAATGCTGTTCCTGGTGTGAGAAGCAACTGCATCCCAGGCCAGATCACCAGGCACTGCAAGGAAGAACATGCCAGAATTGGTGCGAAATAATAGCCATGAATTTTGTCATTTTGCTGAGTTCTCTTTGTTCCCAGCATGGTGTTTTGTCAGAACTTAGTGATTTTGTGGGTAGATGAAAGTATACTTAATTTTGATGTGTAGGTGGCTAGACACTGGCGCTTGCAGAGAGTCAGATCGTTCTGCAGTTCATCCTGCCATAAACAACCCCAGCCCGTGCTGTTGGCATCGTTTGCTGCTGAGGTTGTGCCCTCAGTGCCTGTCACCGGTGGCCAGTGAAGACTGGAAGCTGTCTGATGTGCGTTTTAAGTCAGTGAGGCTTTTAGTAGGAGAAATGCTTAAGTAGTAGCAAGGCAAATGCAGCAGTAGCAAGGGATGATGTTGACGTGGTTCAGACCCTGGCTAAGACAGGGTATTTTTTTGAAAGATGACAAGAAAAAAACACATTTCTAGGTAATCAGAGAAAGTTCCCAAGACACCATAAATCTGAAGCCCTTGGAGACCAGGCAAACTTAGTGGAAGATTATTGTCTTTGAAAATTTTGAAAAACTGACTCAGAATGTCCTGACTGCTCCTTTATAAATCTTCTGAAAATCAAGGAAAATGAGGAGGAATTTCTTTTTTCTTTCTGCTGGAGGAAAAAATGCTGCAAAATATTGATACTTGTGAAAAAAGAAAGGTCACTTTCTGTGATTTGTAAAACTGTTACTTGTTTTACAACACTTAATGCCAAGGAGTTTTTCTATAGTTGAAAGGAAAAAAAAAAAGTGTATTAGTTTGTGCAATGTAGACAAAAACAGATGTTTTGATGGATATACACTTCTTAAGAGAGAAAAACTGCAGTAGTCTACACTTACACAGATCCCCACTGAACCAAGTTAGAAGATGGGAAAGAAAACCCAGGGTCACTGTGGAATTTGCATCTAAGGGATTAATTTATTGTAAAATCTCTTGGAGCCATTTTTACACTAGAACATAGAGCCCTGGCATGGGAAACTATAGAAGGATGCTTTGTGCTGCCTGGTATTCTGACTTTGTCTCTAACTTCAGCATCCATTCAGCATACCATGCCAAGAGGATGCAGGTATTGAAGAAAGAAAAAGAAAGCAAGCAATTTAAGTAATTCCCCTCTAAGCGAGTGCTTATTCAACCAAGTGATGTGCAAGAGGAATGCTTATTGATATGTTGAAAAAGAAAAAAATTGTGATAATCACTAGCCATAAGTGGGGAATAAAGTGAACGTTGAGATACTATTTAATTTAAACATGTACAAAATGAAATGAAAAAAAAATGTTATGAAGGGTGCTTGTATTTTCAGTTCCTGGATAATACAAAAGAGGTGGAAAGTGTTGAATATTTCTATATTTTGCAGCCAACAGAAAGATTGTAGTCTCCTCCCCTGCTGCTACAATTGCACTTTTAGGTAGACAAGGTATAAGCTCTGAATATGGCAAGGAGGAGATGGTGTTCTGCCAGCAGTGCAAGGAAAAGCGTATGTGTGTGTCGTATGTCATACGTGTGTGTCAGGCAGCTAATGTTAGGCCTGCGGGTAAGAGCAAACTGCACATAGCATTTGGGGTCTAAGTAAAGGAAGATGAAATCTTCTGGCCTCAGTTGTACCACTTGTTTCCATTAAGAGCAAGGACCTGCTGTAGCTTGATGGAAGTAGAGATATGAATGCCCTGAAACATCTTTGCCTGTATCAGCGCAAAATAAATGAGGTGGGTTGAACTTTGCCAAAAGTATATATTATCTTGACTTCAATTAATAGTGCTAATTTCTGTTCCACTTAATGCTGCTTGTAGCTGTCAGAGACAAATTATGTAAAGCTGTAACCAAGCCAGATAAAATCTGGGCCTTTTCAGATTGCAGAGTAGTGAGCATATACACAGCGAGGGCTCAGGATTTCTGTATGGTGCTGGTTTTGTTCTACGGCATCAAACATTTTCTAATTTCAAAAGCAACTTAAAATGTTTTCTTGGATTGAGGCTCTCTCATTTTGGTTTGAAATGTGGTTTTTTAGGCTTTTTAAGATGTGGGGGTTGTGTCATGATGTTCCTGGATTTTTACATGCTGTACTTCTGATAAAAACAGCGGGTAGATTGTATTTGTTTATCTGCTGGAAAAGTCAGAAGATTTTTCTTACTTACCTGGGAATTTAGGAAAAAGCCCTTTGGAAGTTACAACATACCCATGTGAATCAGGTACGTAGCAGCTCTATCCAGTACTCCAACCTGCTGGGGCAGAAGCTGCCCTGTGGAGCGCAGGGTTTTGCTGTCGTTAGGCCTAGTGGAATACTTCTGTAAGTGTTTCTTCAGTATGTTACTTGTACAAGTTATGGGACTATGAAAAGAAAAAATGAATGCCTGCAATGCTGTGTTCATTTATTGCACATCTCTTGTTTGTCTGTAGGCTCACACTTCCAAGGGCAAAGCAAGACCCGTGCTTGTTGGTGCCACTTATATATTGGAGTTTCTGGTTGTGCTGGGTACAAGAAAAAATGCCTCCGCTTCCAGTGAGGTGAAGTGTGGAAGTAATTTGTCTTCCCAAAAGCAGTTATTTTGCAAATTTATTTGACCTACATATGTATATATGTACATATATAGTGGCAGACACACTGATTCTATAAAATATATGTGGAATTCACAGACACCCGTGACATGCCTGGTGCACACACATCTGATGGCTTGTGACGTGTACGGCTCTTGTTGGTTTCTTTGAGAACCTGCCCTGTGGCCTTTGTGTGTTTCCAGTGCTCAGTGGGTTCTGCTAGGCACATATGGGTGAGAGAGGAGTATTCAGTATTTCAGCCAGATCAGCTGTCTAGGGGATATATAATAAATTGAAGGCGTTTTTTATTGTAGTATTTTTTTTTCCTCCATTTACTATCAAAACTGACCTTTCACATGCTAGTTACTAGCAGCACTTCAAGCAGTACATCCAGATTATCATTGCTTTGGGGCTTCTGAAAGCCAGGGCTTTCTCTGTAGATAAGTGAATGGGACAAGGGATACAGAACAACCTGAGACTTCTGGCTAAGTATGCCGATGTTTCAGATCTTTGTTCTGGTTTTGGTTTAGTTGTGGGTTGGTTTTGTTTGTTTCCCCCCACCTTTTTAAGTTTTTCTTCTTCTCCCTGCCCCCACCCCCCCATCTCAGTCATTCCCTTGTCTCAAGAGAAGTTTTATTTCTACAGGAGTTCTTTAAAATTACTCCCCTTAATCACAGAGTTGGAGAGGTTTGATGGAGCTTTTGACAGATGAATTCCTGTAAGGAAACAAAAATAATAGATTTGTTGACAGCAGATTCAACAGCTGTTTCTCATCCTCTCCTGTCATCAATACTGCGCCGATGAGGCACTGCACCAAAGTGTGGAAAAGCTTAAGTTTCATCTGAACTCCTTTATATTCTGTAAGGGAGGGTGTCAGCGTTGTAGTGCTGGTACTTTGTGCCTGACATAATTGATACAGAAGATTGCAGTATTCTGTTTCCAGCTTAAGGATGTTTTTTGTTATAAGGATCTTTGCATTTCCTCTCTTTTCCAGTCCCTCAGGTTTGTCCTTTCCCCAGAGTTCATGTACCAAGAGCAAGAAGTAAAATGGAAACTGGGGCATTCAACAGGCAGTGGAAACAGTAGAACACATTTTATCATTATGTTTATCAAAAAAGGATCTGTTGCAAAGCCAAGTCACTGACCTTTTCTCCCTGTCCATCGTGGGACTTTTCAGGAAGAACTGGGCTCTGCTCCACAGTGAGCTTTCTGGTGGAAGGGAGGTGCACAGGCATGTCCTGTCAGCACACGCAGGGCTCAGCTGAGCCCTGAGAATGCCGGTATTGGGTCCTTTCTGATGAACTCACCTTTCCCCCGTGTGTCAAGGTGTCACACTGCAGACTGTGTGAGCTTTTTTAGGATTCTCCTTCCTGTTGAAGCCTGCACAGAGTATCCCACAGTTGTGAGGTTCACAGAGGACTAAACAAGATGCCTCTTGCTGCAACTGTAACCATGGTCTTTGTGGAAGAGTTAGGGTTCGATCTAGGACTGTGTTCATTGTGCGGGCCAGAGGGGAAAGTTGTGCCTAACCCAAGCTCTTTCTCTGCCTCTCCCCTAAAACCTTCCAGGGCAAACATAACCAAAGTCCCCTGCTGCTACAGCTGCTAGAGTGAACTCAGAGATGCCAGGGCAAGTCAAGGGGACGGGAAACTGGGGAGGAAGGAGGGGTAGGAAGGTGCTGGATGTGCCTTGCTGTCTTAGCCACTGTTGCCCACAGAGGATCCATTGTGTTTCCAAACAGCTATTTAGAAGCATTTTGTTTGAGATGGCAGCATGGCTCTCTGAGCTTTCTGTGGTTCAGAAGAGGCAGATGTTCTGCAACGTATTGGTCTTTGAGGCTTAATGCATATATTAATATGTCAGTTTGTGGTATCCTTTCAGGCTTTGTGGCTATGGGTTCCTCCAGTGAAGCCTATTTTATTTGGCATTCAGCATTTTAATTGCACATAAACCTCTGTATCTACAGCTCCTACAGCAAGCATCTCTCTGAAGAAGCCTTAAGGTGTCATAATATTTGAAAGAGAAAAATGTGCCTGTTTTGCTAGCACCTGTAATTTAGGTAGCAAAGTAATTGGGTAGGAATCATCTCTTATCTCATGTTGCATCTGATATGAAAGACAGTTACAGCTTTTCAAACCTGGCTAGAACTATGAATTATCCTACAATATTTGTATGCGTCTAATTTAAGCAGCTGTCAGAAATATTTTAGATTCTGTGTATTAGTAATACTTGCAGAGGGGCTGTGGCTGTTTCCAAAGATCTTTTTTGTTGTGTGAAATGAGAACTTAGCACAGTAACTACTGTGGAGATATTTGAACAAATAAATTGCTTTCATGAAGTTATTATTCCTAACAGAGCGAAGGGGAAGTTTGGATGGACTTCAGTCATTCTTACAGCATCCTGTGAGAGACATATCAGAAATTCTGAGAGGTCTGTTACTTTAAATATTGGTATACTGCTCAGGTTACTGTAAGAATTATTCCTTTTCATTTCAGGAGCATTGGGGGTATGAGTGTGGAAGTTATATTTTAACTTGTTTTCTGGGTGAAGACACATCCAGAAAACTAGGAAGAGCCTTTAGTTATGATATTACATCGCTATTAACGAACAAAGGCTATAAGGACCTTCTGTAAGACAAATCACAACAGAACTTAAGTAGCAGTTGGGAATGGGCTGTAATTCTGGCTAGACTTTATCCTGTCTTTTTGATATGGAACAAATCCTTCCTACTTATAAAGACTCTACTATCCTGATTCTCAGCCTGGGGCTTTAACATTCTGCTTAGTGTTCATTATATTTGGTTTGATGCTCACCCGTTGTATTTTGCATGGGCTTGTTATTAGGCTTTGCCGGAGCTGAACTGCTCCACCTGATGGTAAAAACAAGAAAATGCTGCCTCTCATGCAATGTGGATTTATTTTTAAAAATGTAATCTAGTGGAAGCACTGGAAACCATAAGGGAATGTGTGCCTTAGTCCAGAAGACCTACTAATGATGTTCTGCTCCCTTTATACTTGGATGTAGAGCAGTTAAGGTTGTGTAAAGGAGCTACACAAAGATCTTGAATCCACAGTTTTATTTCATGTTTCTAGTGAGGCACACAGTGGATGGGTACTTGCACTGTAGACATGTGCTTCTGAATGTCTGGATGTGCCAGAACCTGAGATGCAGCTGTGCTTTGAAAGACATGCATATCTGAAAGGAGTTGTTCCTGCTCATGCACTAAAAGGGAAGTGTGGCTGCTTGGTAGCTGTTTGTTTGATCACGTTCTTATTACCCAGTATAGAAATACTTAATGATTGAGTATGTTATGTAGAAGAGCTTGCCCATATGGTATTTTCTGTCTTAAGTCCATTTTAGTTGCACAGAAAAGGAGATAAAAACGAAAGAACTCTAAAAGAAGCAACCTGCTTACAAGAGAAGATTTAAAAGACTCTCTTGTGGCTTTGAAAGAGAAATAATCACATAAATCTTGTGCAAGTGGCCAAGAAACAAGAAGCATAACAGGGCTGTTTGTCCCAAAGTCTTTAAGTTTGCCCAGCTTTCTGCAAGGCAAGAGCCTGTAAGATGCGTGCTACAACAAATTTGTCTCTGGCACCTTTCATGTTGTCCTAAGATATCAGAGTATTTTCTGTGTGATAGCAAGATCCGTCATCCCTGGATGGACTTGCCTTCAGCCAGGAAAGCAAAAGGTATGATTTTCTGTCTTGAGCTGATGTGGCTGGGATGAAGGATGGATCCTGTATGGAAGAAGGATGCTTACATGTAACAGCACATGCAAGGGACATTTTTAAAAATATTTGAGAAGCCAAGGACCAAGATTTCCCATGCTATTGAGAAGGTAATGTGAGATCTGACCACCTGAGCACAAGCTGATTATGTTCAACCTGCACTCCTGCAAAAACTATTCATATGAAGTCATGGTACACCAACCAAAAACCTCTGTGAACAGGCAGGTTGCTCTAATTCATGCTGTGAATCTTGGAGGAATCACCTTCTTGTATTCAGTTTTCATCACTTCTGTCAAAAATTGCAAATTGTAAGCTGTTCCTGTAGTTTTGTCCTTCATTTATGTTAACCATATACATTTGCATTGCCCAAAATAGTGTGTACAGATCATTTTGTTTTCTTTCTTCTCAGACACCCTGGCTCTGGAATACCAGACAGTGCTGGAACGGGTATCCATATCAGGTAAAAGTTACAGTGCTGCCTAAAATCAACTATGACACTTCTGCCAGAGCTCTGTTTTCATTATGGTGGAGCTTTATGTCAATATGTTAATGTGAATGGGCTACTCAGTATTTCAGAACATTGTTAGATGCTCCACATCTTGCTCGAGTTCAGGAGAGGCAAGATGAACATAGCTGTCACACCTGTTTTGAAATAAAGCACAGGATCTGAAAACAGGTCTGGGAAACCTAACCATCAAAGCAGACATCTGCAATGGTGGTAGGATGGTATTTTTCTACAAAAGTCTGAGGATTCTGAAAGTTTTAGCAATGCTTCAGGTTCAGTTGGATGGGAAAAGCCAGTATAGTTCTTGTAGTTGTTATACTGCACAACAGGGTGAGAACTAACCCCTGGCAGCTAGTGTGATCAAAAAGGAGACTAAAGAGAGAAGGTAGCTTTCTCCTTTAGGTAATTACATAGAGGCTGTCCAGTCCTGGCCTCATGGAAGCTTACAACGAAAGAAGGTAAAATTCATGAGAGAATTGAAAATGGTTTCAAATCTTTATCTTCAGCAATGTCTGTATTCTCATGGATTCAAAAAGCATCAGCCTTTCACTCTGCTCTAGATCCAAGTATATAACTTAATTTCAAAGAAAGGACTTAACTAATTTACCTCTTTTACTGAAGAGAAGAATGCCACCATTGAAGTAAAAATGCTCTTTCAGGTTTTGTCCTGCTGTACTCATTCCTTCTTTCAGTCCTCTAAAAAATTTTCCTTAAGTTTGAAATATGATTTCCTTTAAACAATCTTCAAAAGAACAATGACAGTATATTTATTCCTTCCTACACTGCTAAGGTTTTAACTAGCTCCAGGATTATTTAATTCCTAGGTCCAAGTTCTGGCTATCTGACACGCAGCACAGTTGCTTCAACAACACACAGGTGCTGCAGTAACACCAGGATTACCAACTCTGGAAACTGTTCTTTGCCAGGGGAAAAAGCAGTAGGACAAGTGAAAGCAGAAGGGTAGAAATTCTGTCTACCATTATCTGGATGAACAGTGGCTTCCAAGATTTGGTTACCCAAAGAGCTTTGAGAAACCTCCCCTGTGCTTTCCATTAGTTTGTGTTACTGGACCTAGCTGTTAAAGTATGGGATGTGTTTAAACAGAGCAGTCGACCTGCTCTGAAGGATTCGATGTATTTTTCAGAAAAGATAACTCCTGAACTCTGCCTTGGCTGTACCACTGCCTCATTTTGCCTCCTGGTCTGATAGGAGAAACTTTAAACGTGGATGTTGTGAGGATCAGTGAATTAATTAAATGCTCCCTTTTATTATTATTAATAATAACAATAACAGTAAGGTAGCCCTTTCAAGGAAAAATTATCGTCATGCATATGGCCTAGGAATGGACTTTGGAAACCGTTTTGGGAAAACAAAGAACCTCCTGTTTCTTTAATACCCTTTGTGTAACAGCAGGCAACAAGAGACTAAAGTTATGAAGTATAATTTTTCCTTTTGTTATAAGTTGGAGGTAACAAATGTTTCAAATGTGACCTAGTAAGATGGCCTTTAAAACTGTAATAACTAGTGGTAGCTTTTTTAATTAGCCTGAATTCTAATTCTGAGTTCCTTAAAATATTGCAGCTTACCTTTTTTTTCTTTTTTTTTTTTTTTTTAATTCAGCATCCAGGAGTCCCAATAGGGATCTCTGAGACATTGTACCAGCTGCTATTCAAATATAATTGACATTGAATTGCAAATTTAAGGAGTCTAACCTGTCTAGGGCATATTGCCTTTTTTTTTCCTTTCTTCCCCTGAGGAGCAGGGAGAGGGGAAAAAAAAAAAAAAAAGAAGAGTCATCACCAGACTGGAAAGTATGACGAAGAGTATTGTTTGAAAGACACATGAATTCTCTGTGACAGACAACAGCCCTGGGCAGGCTAAACAGGACAACTGTATTTAGGTTTGGGTGCTACAGTTCTTGAAAGTTGTGTACCTGTTGGAAATAGTTCAGTGGAGAAAGTTCAGCAAGAATGATCAGAAATCTTGATCTGAGGAGGGCTGAAGGAATTCGGTCATTGAGCCTCAGAAGAAATAATGACTTAAATTACACCAGGGACTGGAGGGTGAACTGAGTAACATTAGGGAAGCAGCAGAAGAAACTGAATGTGGGAAGTGTTGAATCTTCATCCCTCAGCAATTTTAGGAACAGTTGTTTATCAGAATTGATGTAACTGCAATCACTGGTGCCTTTCAGTCCTGTATTTTGGTGTTATTACATGCAAGAAGAGATTTACTTATGACGAAAGACCATGAATCTTTCTGGTTAAAGAACATATATTTCCCAGACTTATCAGAAGAATGAGGACATTCAGAAGGTTGGTTACAACTTTTAGAGAGCGACAACTAAACTTACTATATCTAAAAACATGATACTGGTGGAGAGGGTCCAACAGAAAGCAAATAATCAAATAAAAGTCATTATCATAGTCATTATCTTGAAGATACAAATGACTACTGGGTGCTAATCAGGAGGAAATACTGGGTTTTCAATTTGGTTGTGTTTTTTTCTTGACTAGATGAAATTCCTAATCTCTTGCTTGCTACAAATCCTCTGTAAGTTACTGAACACAGCATTGCAGAAATCCAACTGGACTCACTGTAGATGTAGTCAAATGGATCATTTGGGTGACAATTTATCCATAAGCACAGAGTAGTCCTATTGAAGTCTATGGAGAAGTGAAACCTAACACTAAAACGAACTTAAACACATGCTATGGATCATTTCATGGAGGGAAACGCTATCTTTAGAACCCCCCTACGTTAGCATTATATATGCGTTGAGAAATACTAGTGCTATTGTTAATCAAGCAGCTGACAACCTTAATTGCTTTACTAGAAATTTTCCCTGGTGAATTCTCTTGCAATGAGTATAATAGTCATGGTTCATTGCTAACTCATGTTCTCTTCCCTTTTTTTGATGACACCTAATTAAAAGCCTACTGTCAGTCTCACTAAATCAGAAAAGGATTATATTGGACCAAGAAATGTCTTTAAAAGATTGATTTTGAGTGTATACATTTTTCATAAAGCATAAACATCTGTCTATATTTAAATAACTCACATAGACCATGCAGTGGGCACCTAAGGACTGTGTTTCATCTGCAAAGAATTGATCTGCACAAGGGAATGGGAGTAAAAGAGGCAACTGAAATGCCTCTTGCCCATGAAAATAGCTCATGCCCTGCTTGGGTGCATGGTTGTGCCAGTGCAAACTGCACTAGAGATGGTTCATCTAATCCCTCAGGAGATGTCCTTGGGAGCTTCTCCTGTGCCAGCGCCCTTCTCTATCACAGCAATGGAAGACTTGACTAGCAGGGAGGCACAATCGCAGGAAAATTAGAGTCGCTCCTAGGACTGACTCTCTTAGGCTGGGGGCTTAACAACCTATGTGTGCCACTGGTTAGCTTCTTTAAAGTTCTCTCTTGGTTTTGGTTGTGCATTAAGTTCCTGTGAATTTTTAGTTTTATTTGTTTTACTTTTAAACATCTGTGTAACCATGTTGTATGTCAAACAAGATGCCTGCGTAAATTTATTTTACTTTCTTCTTTCCAAATATAACATGTTCCCAGAAAATGGTTAAATTTTTTAGAAGTAGGCTTTTATATTTGCAAGATTCCTGTTTAAACCTCAAAACATTTTCATAATGAACAGATGAGATTATATACTAGCATTACCTGTTTCTAATCTGCTCCAAGCATTCTTTCTTTTGCTATGCTTTAAACCCACATTACTGATGTACAGCAAGGTGTTTCAAGTAATCTTTAAAAACACTTTGGAGTATTCAGAATTCAGTTTGTTCTAGGTTCTGACCAGACAACATCATACTTTTTTGGTATTACAATACTGTCAAGACTAAAACTTAAGAGGAGGGTAGGTTGCGGAGCTTTATTTTTCCACAGCCATCAAAGTTTGAAAGAGTCAACCATGATTGTTTTTCTTATATAGGATGTTTATGTGTCTCCTTTAGACCTCAGCTGCCTGTAATGTCAGTTAGATTTTATTAACCTTTTCTCATCTCCATCTTTCAGCCACTGATGCCTGACCTTCATTATTACTACATAGTTGAATTGTCATTCTACTGGTCCTTAATGTTTTCTCAATTCATTGACATCAAAAGAAAGGTAAGAAGAGTGAGACTAAAAACATTGAAAGCTTTAAGCACGCATCTTTCTTGACTTGGGGAATACCTGTATTACCTGTGCAGTGAACTGGAAATACAGTTGTTTCTAGTCACCACGTCTTGCAGATATCCATCACTGAGAAACTAATGTTACAGTGCTTGTCTTACTCTGTTCCTTGTTACTATGGTGTGGGTTTTTTCTGTACATGGGAAGAAGAACCTTGAGTAAACAAATATTCAAGGAGAAGTAGCATCAGCCAAAAAATGCTTCTGCTCTCATACAGTAACTTGAATGGAATTGAACATATAGTAGCTAGTGGATATACTGTTTTTTGTAAGAGTTAACTGAGCAAATATCAATGACAATGCAAGACTGCCTCAAAAATTCACAGTATCACTTTGGTAAAATCTATGAGGGCTTTCAATTTATTCTACAAAGGGATGGTAAAAACTGAGATACATTTAATATTAAAAAGTGTTGTTACGTTTAATCTTACATTTATAGTTACATAATTTCAAGAATCAGAGCATTGCTGTTAATGGGTTATTAATAAAGAAAATAAAACTCTGGCCCGATAAAAACCTTTTTTCCAGTATCAGTAGCAACCTGTTCCATATTCCTTCATCCAAGTTCTCTCCTTTTAGCAGGAGCATAACTCTGAAAAGAGTAAATGAAGAATCCAGTATATCCTGAATAAATTTACCTGCTGTTTGGAAACCCAGTGTGCTCCTAGGAGTCTTCTGTCAGAGCTATGTATGTAGGAAAACACCACTCTATTTGAATTTTCAAATTTTTCCAGATGTAGAAATCTCAAGAAAACATCCACAAATTTTAAATTCGTATTGGATGGTAAATAGTAAATAAAACCACCAATGTAAGATGAATACGTGTAAATCCCTTGCTTGAATTATCTGTAGATGCTAAACATTCTGTTAATCATGAGCTTGAAATGAATACAGCTTCACCGTTTCAAAAAACAGATGCAGAAAAACATGCTCAGCGGAGCTGTATGGTAGTGGAGATGAATTTCAATGAAGAGTAACATTGACTAACATATGTAAGATGCAGGTGCCAGCAATATTGAAGAGTGATTTGTTAATATATCAATCAAAACCTAATCTCTGCAGCAATGTTACAGAATTGTTCAGGTTATTGCTGCAGAAAAGTTTTGTGTCTAATCAGTCCCCCACATACATATTCAGCCCTCTGCACTGTGCCGTTGGTCACATTTGATTGTGTACCTGTTGAGGGAGAGGAAAATGTAACAGCATTGCAGGTGCAACAATAGTGCAAATTTGCAGTACAATTTATGTTTAAAGAATATTTGATCAGTTCCTGACTAGTCACTTTGCTCATGTGAAAATTGGAAGCATCTTGGTTCAGCACTGAAGTGCACTTTTGAAAAGGGCCATTAGGAGGGTCGGTAATACCTTTCTCATGAGCAAATGCTATTTTTTCCCCTCATGACCTGGAGGGCTTGTTCCCTATGGTGAGCTGAGCGCAGAGCTAAAGCCCGGTCCTGTCCATAGCACAGGTGCAAGTAAACAATCTTTTGCAAGTCTCTTAAATTATTTGTTATCAAGAAGACTTTGCAGGAGCCTGCTGTGGAAATAGAATGGGAGGAGGAGGACAGGAAGGGGAGCAGTAACAGCTAAGTGACGCCCCTGCTGCTGATTTGCAGTGCTTGAACCCCGAGCACCAGAGCAAAGCAGTGTCCTGTGCATCTGCTGTGTCTGAGAACGTCCAGTGTCCAGCAGGAGCACAATATCTGCAGTGCAATGATTGCAAGTCAGAAGCCATTCATTATAAGCACTCTGCAGGGGAGAGTGGAGATGCCATAATTATAAATAACTTATTAGATCACTGACCAGTTTGGAGTGTGGAGACAGTTATTTTTGCAATGTAAGCAAAACTGATAACTAGGAAGATCAGACTGGAGAAAGGTGGCTGTGCACTGGTGTCACACAGTAAAACTGTTCTGTGACCAACCCTGAGTGCAAGCTCTCAAGGAAACCCATTATTTGAAAAATGTTAGTACTGGGAGCTTATGGTAGTTGACAAAAAGGAGTATAAGCTTGACAGAGCCACCAGCTCTTGCAGCATTGTAATAGTTCTCTTTTCAAGAGCAGGTTTAATTTAAAAACTGTGGAAACCTTTTAATGTATTCAATATGCAATATATTAAATGGTGCCTGCATGAAATAAGGCTCTCTTTAACTGGAAGAAGCAGGAAATTTGCCAGCTAACATCAGATGCTATTGTAATTGTAATACTTCATGACAGCCTATACAGAGCAGATTAACAGTTCTCAGCCTTAGAAACCTGTTGATGTTTATCTTTGCCTGGCTGAAGAGGTGTGAGCAAACCATTTAGGCTGTTGCACATGCCTACTATTGGCATTAAGAGAGCAAACAAAGTAGAATAACTGTTACTGTTTTAATATGGCATGTTTTTTGCTTCATAAATATCTACTGTGTTGCTGTAACAATGTTCTACCCTTAAGGGTTTTAATTTGCAAAGACTAAAACCTAGTATGATTTGGTTTTGTATCATCTCCGTCCAGTTTCCCATACTCTGCTTTTGTTAAACACAGAGAAAAAGTTAGATTTGGGAACTTTGTTACCCTCCCAAGCCCCTCATGAGTTTTAAAAGCAGTGAAGCTTATTTGTATACTTCCTGGATACCTGAAGTATTGTTTGATAGAACAATATTTGATCTGTGTATTTAAAGGAACATACAAAATTTTCCACTCAGTCAGTGTTTTAGCAGGTTTGTAGAATATCTGGGAGACCTTTCTGGTCTTCACACCTTTTGGTTCCAAGCATTTTGCAATTCCTAGAGCTTCTGTGTTTCTTTTTTTTTTTTTTTTAAATAACAGTTCACTCATTCCCACAAGAAAATAATCTGTAGGTGCTAATTTTCTCAAATATTCCATTTTGAGTCTAGAAAATCTATGCTATATTTGACTGACTGAATCTAGATCCTAGATCTCTTTCTTTGAACTCAGTAAAACAAGGGCCATAGAGCTGATTTATTTTGTTTCAGGGGAAAGGAATTTAGATTGTGTGCATTTTACAGACCTCTACAAGAATTGTAATGGTTGAAACCTTTAGCTGGTGATACTCCTCTTCCTTGTTGAAGCCCATTTCCAGAAGCTGGAGTGACTAATGAAGATGATGTTTTGCCCTCCAGTGGCACTAATGCTCCGTATTCGCTTTGCAGTTTAGTCAGTGTGTCACATTAAAAAAACCTGGGTAGCAGAAGCCTTGATGCCAGAGGGTTTCTCTACAAGTTGAGACCCGTGAGGTTTCTCTGTTGTCTGCCCCGTGTTCTTCCCCATGATGGTGTCAGGAGAAAGTTCTTTCTCCGGTTCCTAGCCCCATATTTACATGATGCAGGCACATGATATCTTTCAGCAGTTATAAGTGGAGGCTACAAATCTGCTGTAAATAAATACATCTTGCACAAACTTACATACAGTTTGAAATATATTTTAAAAAAATAAAAAGCTCCTTCCTGTATAGATGCTTTTCTGCTGTGTATGGGTGAAAGTGCTCAAGCAGGCTGGGAATACGAGTACCGCTTGACATTATGGGGCCTTGTACCAGGAGTTTCTTTGTATTCATTACCTTTATGTATAATTAAAATCCAGCAGGTAGCATCTTCAAAGCAGGATATTAATTACTGACGTAAAGAGATGTCACAAACAGGAAAGAAAGGACCAGAATAGCAAAAATAGTCATATCACTGCTACTTTTTTCTAACTGTCTTCAGTAGATCAGTGCAGCATCTCTGTTTCAGAGCTGGCAGTCAGATAACTGTCTCTTTTAAGAAATGTTGTCAGAGAAGGAGTTCCCTGGATGGCATTTCTGTAAGTAGATTCATGCAAAAGTGCAGAAGACTGCTGCCCAAGAGCATTAGGGCTACTTGGGAATAATCCATATTGTCAGGAATGCCTCAAAGAGTTCCCAAGAGGGACCACAAATTGTGTTATTTGTGGAACACAAATGTGTCAGCTAGAAAAACAGACAAGAATTTTCTACTTGTCTTCTTCCCCCGTTTGGACTGCCTGTGTGCTAACATAATTGCAGTTAGAAGGGAGATGAAGAGCAGTGCTGTAGCACCTGCGGCTGAAGCAGGTGAAGAGTTAGGCTGCAATATGGCCACATGGCAATGCTAGTATCTTACTTCTAGTCCCAGAGCATAAGGTAGGTGCTTTACTGTTTTGATTATGGTACAGTGAAATGGTCCCCATGTGTGGGTTTGTAGTTACCTAAATTACTAAGGTGCTGTACCCCTGCTTTCCCTTAAGGCTCTTAGAAAGGTAAATAGCCTTTAATTCTCTTTTTGTTCAGTCTGCTTTAAGGAAATGCATGTAGAGCCATGGCTTGAGGTGACTGCTGAATGTATGTGGTTGTGCTCCACAGTGCTGGGAACCAAATAACCTGGCTGAGAAATACTGTATGTATACCAAACTAGGATCAAGTTCTCTGTCTTTAGTTTTATTTTGTTTTGTTTCCTTTTCTTTCTCCCTGCTCCGCATCAGCTCTGTGTTGGAGATAATGGCAATGCCCATTGATGAGTACGTGGCGGAAATAGGACCTTATAGCACCTGATAGCATTAAACATAAAGTTACAGGCTGGGCAGAGGTCCTGTTCCGATTCAGCTAGTGAGGCTGCTCAAGCTGCAGGTTTTTCCACAGACTGCAGGTGTATATTGCAGTAAAAGCAAGTGCTGGTACTGAGAGACAGTGGCATTGCACGTTCTTGAAAGTGGTGCCTGCTGCGTTCCCAAAGAGAGGTACTGTAACACAGGGCAGTTCCTCTTCCCAGCGTAGGACAGACAGAGCAGCCAGCAGCTGTAGCTGCTGCTTTTCTGGCGTTAACCCTGTGTTGGTGGGGGATCACCAGCACTTTCCATGGGGCCCTCCTGCCCAACACGTACTTTCAGTCCCTTGGCAAACCAGATGCTACCTCCCTAAAGACTGCAGGGTCTCAGTTTCAGCTTCTCTGCTGTGGGTCATTAGCTGAAGACTGTGGTAACTTTGCACCCAGTGCATAGTCAAATCGTGCCTGTAGTCTTCAGGGTTTTGATATCACTTCTCAAAGCTGTGTGGGTACTTCAGCAAACCCCAGCAAGACTTCCTTTTGACTGAGTTGGTGCCTTGCAGAGATGAAGTCTCATCTCTGTGGGTCGTGTTCTCTCAATAGTCAGTCGAGTGTGTAGGCCAGGCAGGATTGCTTTCTCTGCTTTGCTTGCCCCTTGGCATGTACCTGGGAATGTGGTGTTGCAGGAGCTTCACTGCTCCAGGTATTTTTCAATAGTAATAGTTACTTGCTGGCCAAATAACTCAGAGTTAGTGATCTGGAGACCACCGAACCTGCATCATTTGGGAGGCAACAAATTAGATCGGAGTAGGAGGAGCCGTATCAACTCATTTGAGGACTTTTCTGACTCTGCTACAGTGTAAAGACAAAGCAACTTCATTAAAAACAAATAAAAATCTGGAACTGGGATTCTCAGCTCTGTGAAAGCTCTCAGTTGTGCTTGGCAGGTGACTGTCAATAACGCGTAATACGGTGGAAATGTGTTTCCCATTCCTTTGTAGCTGTTTGAACTCTTGTGAATGGTGTGTTATTTTGCATATTGTATTTTGCTTGGTGTGTAAGAAATATGATTGCATTTGATTTGTATATACATATGGCTTTTCAAAGTAACTTCAGCCACAAATGTTTACTTCATTAGGTTAAATTACTATGAACTGAGAAGTGTAGATATTGCACAGCTTTCAATAACCTTTTTGTATTTTGTTAACATACAATGGTTATTTTATTCAATCTAAGTGAAATATATAGCAGGGTACTTAATGCACTTATGTAGCAAGATCTTTATGTATCATAACCATAATACTGTATTTAAAAAACATCCATCCGTTTTTGTATAAAAGTACTGAATCTCACTCTGTTTGGTTCATTTTTTTCCCTGCTTCTTGCTGCTCTAGGATTTTGGCATCATGTTTACACATCACATTGTAACAGTCACCCTGATAACCTTCTCATATGTAACCAATTTGACACGAGTGGGAACCTTGACCTTATGTCTCCATGATGCGGCTGATGTTGTCCTAGAGGTGAGAAAATATGTATATCATCAGTGTCTGTACATGATATTCACTATTCTGAGAGCTAGCATGTCAATAAGTAGAATCTATTTCTATTCAAAACAAGTATTTCTTAAGCAAAGCAGCCGGTTCAAGATAATAATGGTGGTTAATGTAGTGTATTTCCTTGGTGAAATATATTATGCTTGTAGCAGTGGATGTTTGTGACTTCAGACTGTCTTATCCCTTGATAAGTTGCTTGTACAAAGCAGACACTGATAATGCATTGCATGCCAGGGAGGGTTGCACACAGATTTGAAATATAATGTGGTAAACTCAAAAGCTCAAAGCTGTAAAATCTGGAAACTGATGACTGTATGAGATAGAAGCTCCTGGTTCTTGACCCTTCTGAAGTGAAGTGTGGGGCAAGAACCCTGGCTCCAAATAATCGAGGTGTCACAGTTCGATTCTGCTGTGTGCTTTGTCGGGCGGAGGGTGCAGGACACCTTAGTGGCTGTTCTGTGCATGCACAGTGAGCTGGCCTCTGGGCTCCAGAATGTTCTAGGTTCCTTTGCTTCCACATCCAGATGCCAGTATTAAACAGTTGGCCTTGGAGAAGAAGGGATGGTTGAAATTCTTTTAAGTCAACATGGTCTGTAACTTCCATGATGGCAATTTGGAGATCTTGTCATCCTGTATCTGCATCAATTTTTAGACAGCTCTGGTTGGCTGGCTGTGACCTCTCCATCAGGATCAAGCCAAAGTTAATAACTATTTTGTCTGAAGTTATTTTTTACTAAAGTAGTTGCAGGGATCCTGTTATGCAAGAATATATTAATAGTCTCACTGTGTGAATCAGCTATTACAGAATCCAAATCCCGCCATTCTGATTCGATAGTCCTGTCAATCTGTTTTTATTTTTTAATCTTTTTTATAATCTAGAAGGCACGTGCTTGCCTGAGATAGCAACAGAGAATCTGGATTTCTCCTGTTAGAAATAATTACATCTTTACAAGTCTATTTTTGTGGTTTAGCCATGTGTGTAGATCCATTCTGCTAGCTGTGGGTTCACCCAAGCTTTCTTCATTCCTCTTTTCTTACAACTGGACAAACTTATTTGGCAGTGTTCATTCCAGATCAGACCAGTGCCTGTGGAACTATAAAGCCACTGGAGAGCAGCTGCAATAGGCTAGCCAAAACCTTACCGTGAACACAGTGAGATACATAGTTTTTCTGAATTCCTCTGTTCTTCAGTGGCTAAGACAGAGAGAAATTACTGGTATTCCGACATGATGCGCAAATACACTTCCCCATGAGGCACATACTTTACTGGTTTTTCTAGTCAATTCGTTCAGTCTATTCTGACTGTAAATACTGAAGCCAGGCTAAAGTATAAGAAAGAGAACGACAACTCCTGAGAAGCATTTACTAGGAGGGCCGTTACAACTCCCTCAGCAGACTTTTGCTATGGCAGTGGGTCATAGCCCTGGTGCGCTATGAGAGAAATGGACTCCTGTACACTGCTGGCGTTGCTGAGGGGAAAGTCAGTGCAGAGGAAGAATATTACCAAGCTGCAAAAGAAGCTGGTAAAATATATTGCCCTAATGGGTCAGTTGTGCACCTGACCTGTTTTACATAGTATATATTTGTAAAAATGAAAAGCTATTTCCAGAGGCCACTAGACTGTTTCCACGTACCATTTTATAATGAAACGCATCCAGTGGAAAGCTGGAATGGAACATTTTTGCTATTCTCGTTGCAGGACTTAGTATATAGTGTTAAGAATACTGGAGCTGAGGTTTTTTCCATAGGTCTTAAGGCATCTGCAGGTACAGAAGAGTCATAGCAGGATTTTCAGGAGTACGTAGCTGTTCTCTTAGGTCTGAGTGAAAATTATATTGGATACTCAAAGCAGCCTAGCCAGGGCAGGACAGACCAGACATAGAGCCATTTGCTTGCCTAGGAATCCATTACATTAACTTAAGCTGAAATCTAGGCTACTGAGAGGCAGCTTTCAGAATCCCAGCTGAATTGTTTAAGGGGTCTTGGTTATGAGTGGACTGCAGTACAAAGTGCGGGTTGGAAACACTGTAATATGATCTGCTGAAGCACTTAAAATCCCACCTATTTGAGGACCTTGAGACTTTTCAGCTTCAATTAATGAGCACTCTGACGATTTTGATGCTGGTGTACAGATATGAGTAATATGCCAATTCAGTATGTTTCTGGCATATGAACCTCACATAGCCGACAGTTTCACCTGAATCCTGTCTGTGGAGTTCCATGTATCTCCTAAAAAACCTTTTTAAAGAGCAGGGAATGGACACTTCAGACCAAAGCAAATAGCTGCACTGTGAAATAAGTGGATTTAAATAGAATAGCAAGAGTATCTGGAAGAGCTGTGTTATTCAGTTGTAGTTAGGGTTTTTTAAGCTTTGAAAATTGTGTTGCATGGTCTTAGGTGGCCAAATTCCATCCAACAACATACTCTTTCCCTTTTTTTTGTAGTCTTTCCTTATCAATGTCATTTTTAGATTCACTATTTGAGAACTGATGGCCCAACAGGCGTATGGTTTTTGAGGAATGACATGATCCTACTACAAGTTGCTATAGCAATATCAGTTCCACACACTATGAAACCAGCTTTTTTAGACTGACACCATGGAAATACATCCAGAATTCTTAGCTGAACTTTCAGTCATTTAAAAATCAAGGTTTTGACTCTGACTCTCCTGCTTTGCATGTTGGCACGAAAGTGTTCTCTTTTCCATAAACCGGACTGTGAGTACAAACTGCTAGGAGACTCTTTTGTGTCTACTATAGAATATAGAGCCGATTCAGAAGGCACTGTGCAGCACTGGTGGCTTTCCTCATATTCCTAACTTGTTTTCTGTTAGCGAGGATATCCTTTATATTCATATTTTATGTGGAAACATTGCAGAAGTTATGTAACATACAAAAGTGCAAGCTGGCTTTGGCATCCAGATTGTCTGACATGAGTATTGAGCACTTCTGGTTAAGTGTGTTTGTACCAAAAATATAAGACAGAATGCAAGAGTTTGTCTTGCCATTTTAGACAATTCTCTGGTCTGAATTCTGCATTCAGAGTAGTGTTGTATATGTATAGTTGTGATAATTTTGCTCCCTCTTAGCCCTCTGGAAAGTCTGCACAATTAAGCATCTCAGTATGGGAGCAGGATACAGGCCCCCTCAGAGGGGTCTTTGAAAGGGTTCCCCGTGACTTACGTAGACATTAAATTAGGCTCTTCATTGTGCGGTGACTCTCTGGACATGTTTGACAGAAAACATAAAGACTGTCCCTGCCTTGATGCAGATGTTTTAAAATAAGTAACTGTTCACACACATGAAGGCTTTGGAAGCAGTATAGATGTCTTAAAACAAGCTTGTTTGTACATACTGTTTTCTTCAGGGAGAAGAAGGCAAAGAACCTTCAGGGAAGGTCAGTGTTTTAATGGGTAGTTTGAGTGAAGAGTAATTAGTAGACTCTTTCACTGAGGAGTTGGAAGACTGCATGAAGATAAATAAGTGTGTAAAAACAGGTGTAGGGAAAGAAGTTGGAAAGTAAAAGTTGGAAGGAGAGGAGAAGAGAGGCTTAGAAAAAGATTTGAAGGGGAGGACTATAATCTTAGAGGTAGAAACTGTTTTGTGTAGGCCAGAAAGGAAGAGATGCTGTAGGAGAACATAGGATATGGGACGCAATACAGGATTTGAGACAAAGTTTATATATAGCAACACTAGAAGGTCAGAGAGCATGGAGCAGGTGAAAGATGGATGGATGCTGAAAATGCAAGTGGAGCATACTGGAAAGGTGAGAGACAGGTAGGTAAATAGGTTGGGAACACAGCTTCAACACAGTGAGGTTCAATAAAAGGTTTAGAAGAGTTTTGCAAATCTGGAATTGTAGGATTTCAACACATAAATTGAATGGGGAAAGAAGAAATGAGATATGTACTCTGGTTTTACACAGTTTGAGATTTTTTCTGAGAAAACATTTTCCACCTGCATGGTGGAGAGGAGTTGCAAGGTCACTGTGAGGTGGCCCAATGAAACTATAAGCCATTTCATTAAAATTTGATTTATTCTTCTTACAGCTTATACACAATACAAGAGAACTCAGTTGGCCTTACAGAAGTAAACAGACATTTCTTTCTTTTACAGGCTGCCAAAATGGCAAACTATTGCAAGTGTCAAAAACTGAGTGACCTTCTGTTCCTTACATTTGCCATTGTCTTCATTGTCAGTAGGCTTGGCATATATCCCTTGTGGTGAGTAAGCATATCATTTTCCTCAAATGCTAGGCATCAAACAAGTTTGAAAATAACTATGTTGTAATTGAACATGATTCATTGACATTACTCTGTTTCCCAAAGCACGAAGGAGAGTTTCTGATATAACCAGGTACTGAAATAGCTTATTTGCTAGAGTGCCGTTGTGTTTACTGTGTGCTAGACAAGAAATATATGGGGCTTTTGCTGCTTTTAAGGTAGAAGTGGGTTGGAGACCACATAGTTTCCAGGTTAGCAGTTGGTGGCCTGTGTTGGTAAGAAGTTAGAGGAGAAATAAAATATTAGTCGCTGAAAACACTGACCAGAAGCTAAGCTTGAAGCTAGGATCTTCTCATTCGTTTTCAGTGCACGCTTTCTGAATGTGTTCAGCTTAAAGAAAAACATGGTGAGATAAGGAAAGTCTGGCCCAATGAAGTCAGTATGATGATGTTATTGACATGCGGATTGCAATACTGCAGGCTACTCCTTTTACATCCCTGCTTTGAATTGCGGTCCTGGGAAGGCTGTGTAATACGTACATCTATAAGGTAGTTATACAGGCGTTACTGTAATCTCACCTCTTCCCAGACGAGGGCAGCTGCTTGCATGTGCACATGCGCTCTCTTGTAGGTACACACACGTCATGCACACAA
The DNA here is from genome assembly GCF_037038585.1 of Patagioenas fasciata. NCBI lineage: Eukaryota > Metazoa > Chordata > Aves > Columbiformes > Columbidae > Patagioenas > Patagioenas fasciata. Next base: position 21,039,655 of record NC_092526.1, read on the forward strand.
GCAGGATGTAGATGTTCAGTTTTTTAGCTCAGGTCTTCAACACCCAAAAGACAGCTGGCTAGTTAGAAAATACACTGATGTACTTCAGTGTAGAAATGCATTAAAGTGCCTCTGTAACCTGTGTGCTATATATGAGGAGAGCTAGGAGAAGTCATTGGCCTTGCTTTTGTGTTCTGGATGCTTTCTTTCTCTCGCATGCACAGAACTAACCCAAATTCCTGTATCAGTATGAGATCAGGAGTGGTCTGTCATTGCATCAGAAGGCAATAACAGTGACAGTTTTGGTTTGGAAAAGCACCAAGAATGCCAAAAATGTTACCTTTTGCAGAGTTTTATTTAGAGAGGTAACCACCAAGCTCATTTTTCGAGCATGCAGAGGATTTACAGATGCCAATGTCAACCTCTCTGCCGCAGTTCCCTTTCAAATCCTCTATAATGATATCTCTTTGGGGTTTTGTTACTGCAAACAGGATAAGACCAAGGTGCCTTTAGGGAGCTGTGTAATCAGCTCTGCTTGACAGTACAATGTAGAAATCTCATTTAGCATTTAATGACTACAAAGATAATGTGATAATGCCTGGTCCCTGCTGCACTATGAGTTGGTGAAGGACCATGATAAATGGAGAAAATGGATCGACGCACAACCTGCATGTTTAAAAATGCTTGTTACTTTTTTCCAAGGAGCAATTATTTGTTTCTTAAACAGCTTTGCTTCCCTTTCCTCAGTCTTTCCTTTGAAGATAACTGGGCCATTCACTGAGTATCTGTAAATGAAGTATTAATAAGCTAGTTTTTCTACTTGCATAATCTCAGGAACAATGGTGGCACTTCCACTCATAGGATTTCATCTGCCTGTTGCATTCTGGTTTATATTGAGAAATTAAAGGAGCACCCAATTCCACCGGTGCAGTTCTGCCACTGGAGACTGCAGTACATGACTCTGCTTCGGGGAAGTCAGATGATGACTGGATGGATTTACGAAGGGGAAGGCAAAGGTGAAGTCATACTTGACCAACCTGATAACCTTCTATGATGAAATGACTGGCTCGGTAGATGAGGAGAGAGCAGTGGATATAGTCTCCCTTGACTTCAGTAGGGTTTTTGACACTGCCTTCTAGAAGATGCTGAGAGAGAAGCTGTGGGGGAATTGGAGTAGACAATCTTTTGAGGTCCCTTCCAATCCCTAACATTCTGTGATTTTGTGTGATAACACATGGGTGGATGAGCCAACAGTGACATGGGTTGAAAACTGGCTGAGCAGCCAGACCCAGTGGGTGGTTATCAGTGGTATGGAGTTTAATTGGGGGCCAGTAACCAGCAGTGTAACCCAGGGGTCAGTACTGAGTCCTGTTCCATTCAGCATCTTCGTTAATAACCTGGATGATGTAGCAGAGTGCACGCACAGCAAGTTTGCTCGTGTTCCAACGTGGGAAGAGCGGCTGCTGCACCAGAGGGTTGTGCTGCTGTCCAGAGGGATGGAACCTCAACAAGGCTGGAGAAATGGGCTGGCAGGAACCTCATGAAGTTCAGCAAAGGGAAGTGCAAAGATCTGTACCAGTAGATGCTGGGGGCTGACCAGCTGGAAAGCAGTTTTGCACAGAAGAACCTGAGGATCCTGGTGGGCACCAAGGTGAACATGAGCCAGCAACATGGCCTTGCAGTAAAGAAGGCCTATGGTATCCTGGGCTGCAATAGGAGAGGTGTTGCCAGCAGGCTGAGGAAAGGGATCCTTAACCCTGCTCAGCACTCCACATGTGGAGTACCGTGTCCAGTTCTGGGCTCCCCAGTACCAGAGAGACGCAAAGCTGCTGGGAAGAGTCCAGTAAAGGGTCACTAAGGTTGATGAAGGGACTGGAGCATCTCTCACATGAGGAAAGGATGACTCAGGTGGGACTGTTTAGCATAAAGAAGAGAAAGCTCAGGACAGATATTATCAATATATATAAATATGTGAAAGGAGAGCAGAAAGAAGACTGATCCAGGCTCTTTTCATTGATGGCCAGGACCAGAGGCAATGAGCACGAACTAAAACACAGGAGGGTCCATTTGAACAGCAGGAGGTACTTTTTCACTGTGAGGGTGACCAAGCTCTGGCACAGGCTGCCCAGTCCACAGGTTGTAGACTCTCCATCTTTGCAGACACTGGAAAGCTGTATGGACATGATCCTGGGCAGTCTGCTGCTGGTGACCCAGCCCGAGCAGGGCAGTTGGACAGGGTGATATCAGCCATTCTGTCATTCTGTGAGCTGCCTTATGTGTTTAGCTCTGAATCCAGCATTTAAACCTCATTCTCTGTTATTTGAAATGGCAAAGAAGGAACTGCTGACTTGGAATTTTTTGTTATTCAAACACAAAATTTACCAGATCACTGCTATGTGCTTGCCTTGCTGAATAGTCAACAAAGAGCAGATTAATCTTGTCCAGAGTGCATAATTTTGAAGGAGGTTATTTGTCTTCACACATTTAACTAGAAACAGCTGCCCAATATGCTTTTTCTCTTGAGACATCTGAAAATCAGCAAGGTCAAGATTTTCCCATCCTTTACATCCTTACTATGGTAGTCAAGTTTTGGGAAGTCCACACTTTAAACCTGAAGTGTTTAAAATAGCACTGTGTGTTTATAATTGGAACTGAAGCTCAGAAACTGGGAGTTCACACTGTCTTGAGTGATCTCTCTGAATTGTTGCAGCCAAGTGTCACACTGTGCAAGAAGCCCTTGCTAGGACTAGGCAAATTATAAACTAAAGAATGACGTGGCTAGTGGGAATCAGGCATCACAGAGCTGAAGTCCATGTAAGAGTCCCCAGTACGTACCTCATGCTCTCTGACTGGCAGAGTCCCGCAAGAGATTACCAGCAACGGTGATAAGTTATCTAACAAGCGTCAAAACTTGAGCCCTGCTTTACAGCTGTGGCATTTTGTGCTGATGTTCTGAATGTGCCCATCTGTTCCCATATATGCTAGGCGACAGCAGCACTTCCATGCCACTTGAGATTGAACCATCTGAATCCTGCTCTACAGAGTAGCACTGGCCCAGTGTGCTGAAAGCACGGTAAAAATCGAAGTGAGTAGATGTAGGGAAGAGGGAAAGGGAAAAGGGCTGAACAGCACCTTCTGTGCTTGATGTCAGCTCCCCTGGTACTGAATATTGGGCTAATGAGGGCAGCAGGTTACAGCTGTAGGTGAGCTTTGTTGCTGGGATGGAAAAGATCAGCATAGACTGGTGAAGGCGGAGGGGTTGTGTGTTATGGGAATGCAGCAGCCAACAGTGTGCTCTGTGCTCCTCTGTCACAGACAGAGTGGTTACACTGGCGATGCCCCTGCCGCTCCTCTCCCTTAATCAGTGAAAGAACACATGTATTTATTTCAATATGCAGATGGTTCAGTGTGGTGTATATGATCTTTGATTTTTAAGACCATCGTATTTCCAGACCAAAGCCTTGATGTACGTACCCCTAATGGTTACCCTTACATAGGCATATGATCACAGAGCTCAGCTGTACTGTGGGCATTGTGTGTGAGTCAGGGTTGCAGGGCTGAAGCATGGAACTGTGAGCTTGTCTCTCCCAAATCCTTTTCCTCTGTGAAGCAGGAATTCTAAATCTTCGCCCCCATTAGCTTGCATGTCAGCAAAGATGAGTCATTGGAGTGGCAGCAGGCCAGGAAGCATAGTTTTGCTCTCCTTTGCTGAATATTCAAAATAGCAAAATTTGGTGCCTGATTAATATTACATAAATATGTAAATTTTTCTAGCATAAAAACTGAGAGGTATAAAATTGGTGTGTGCACAATGTAAAAGGAAGACTGTAATTTATAAGAAAACTTCACCCACACAGTAAGGTGAATATCCAAGACAGGCTCCCAGGCTTATGAAGCACTGGCATGCTGTTGTGCTCTGACTTCGCACAAGTGCCATTTAATTTTGCATAAAGGTACTAATAAACAATTCAGAGTGTATCAAATGCTGTTGTTTGAAGGTTGTTTAGCAGCGGGGCTAAGACAAAAGAAATGGCAATTAGGTATATATTTAGCAGTCTTTCTGCAGGCATCTGGAGTTCATTTCAGCAATAATTCAAAAACCCCAGGACACTTTCTGCCTCCTGCAGCTAAGTGAATGTAGGAGTAAAGCTGCTATTTTCACTGACAAGACATTTTGCTTGTGAAATTCTCCCACTTGCGCATAATCACTGTTCTAGCAAATTACAACATAAACCACAACTCTCCATGGGTCAGGGGGACTACGATGCCTTCTCAGGTGATACAGGATTGTAGGGCGAATGAAAGCAGTCTCAAACCAAAGAATTTATGTACATTATGTGAGCCCTTAGCTAGTCTAATCAAGCTGGACAAAGCAGTTACCTCAAGACTTTCTTTATTTCAATAAACCTTGCAATTCCTCTTCCCTGGGCCTCAAATGCTTGTTTTTGCTGTAGTTACATGGGCATAGTCTTCTCTCTCGATAAAAGAGTGGTTTGCTTTTTGCCATTGTTAGATTTTTCTTTCAATATCCAGAAAGGGAAACTCCATGTGTTTGTAATATTTATTAATTAGTTTTTGAGGTGTGCAGAGGATAAACAGGCATCTTCCATTCCAGGAGACATGAGTAAAAAATTTGCTTAAAGTAACTGCAGGTAAAGTTGTAACTTTTGGGTTTGAAAGGAGAAGGAGAAGGCTCCCAGGAAAGCTACGCTGACGTTTGCCATATGAAGTCACCACGCTGGGTAAATTCAGGTTCTTTCAGGTTGCTCTGACTAGTACTAGTATGTAGTTGTTTTTCCCTACTTTTGACTATTTTTAGAGTCAATTATATTGTATGAGAGGTAGAACGCAGTGGGTTTCAGGGAAGTGTTGCTGACAAGTACTGCTATGAAAAGGCCAGGGAGCAGGGAAACGACGCTGGCATTCAGGCAACCCATGAGGTCTCAGCATGGCACATGTTACGTATATGCACTGACAAACATGGAACAGTGGCTTAACTGTACAAATGTAAATGAAAGCCTGACTCAGGCTGATTATAAAGAACACAGGTCATGTTCTGCATGTGCTGTCCCCCAAATCCTCATCTCGGCAAATTTGATACAATCCAGGTGCTCTGTACTCTGTCCTGTCCTTGATCTCTTCAGATACTGTCAGTGCCTGGACTTTTGTTCCACATTAAAAAACAGCAAGGACAGACAGCCACTTTAGTTAGTCAGTATGGTCTTATTTAATGTGGGTAGCTATGTCTTAACTGGATATTCCGTTTTTAAGTCTGTTTGGAAAGGTTCTCTCAAAGAAAAAGATGGCAAAAATAATTCTCACTGTTACAACTCAAAGCTGTTTCAGGTGCATGTCTCATCAGCTGCAATGTACAGTTGCTAAATGGGATTTTTATGCCAAAAAATCCTATATAAGCATGGATCTGCCAGTCATCGGAAGAACAACTTTATTCCTTGTCGTTCTTTCATTTTTAAAGCTCACCAGAGTACACACAGTCTGGCTCATGGCTGATTTCTAATTGCCTTTTCATGGCAACGAATATCTGCGTGAACCAGACAAGCATGGCATGATCCTCACTGAGTTAAAATTAACTTCTGTTCACCATGGTGTGCTGTAATGAACCCTAGTTACTTATTACCAGTCATTCTCTTGTCTCTGCTTGACTGGCTGAATTGCTCTTCCCGAGTTTCATCACTGGTTAAACAACAGCATGGGATATAGCCGTGCACACACTGGGTCTCCAAATAGTGATCCACTATTGCCAGTTTGCACTGTTCTATCTCTTTTATCCTGGAATCAGCTTCTCTCTGAGCAAAATTGCAGCCTGAGTCACAAACAGGGCAGCACAGAGCCCCCATGAGTAGCAGCTGCTGCAAAGATTTGCTGAACCTCTCTTTTTGTGAGCTTTGTTCTTTTTCTAGCTGATACTGACTGTTTTTGTCTCTTTTGGCTCTTAACATGCAGGGAGGTTGGGTTGTCGTCTTTCATACTGGTTTTCCTTCCTGGAACGTTTTCTGCTATTTGACCCTTGAAGCATGTACATTGTGGGAAGGCAGCATGGGGACCCCGGCAGTCACCCTGCTTCATTCCTCTGAATGTATGAGTAAAACAGAAGCTCCAACCTGCCCTTAAAAGGCATCCTACTGTTTCAAAGCTATATGTAGGCACTAGTTAGAGCGAGAACACCGGTCAGTTACTTGCATGGGAAGAATTTAAGTAGCCAGATAAATCCGAACTGCCCAGACCTTCACAGTATCACAGTATCACAGTACGTTTGGGATTGGAAGGGACCTCAAAAGATCATCTAGTCCAATCCCCCTGCTGGAGCAGGAACGCCTAGGTGAGGTCGCACAGGAATGTGTCCAGGCGGGCTTTGAATGTCTCCAGGGAAGGAGACTCCACAACCTCCCTGGGCAGCCTGTTCCAGTGCTCTGTCACCCTCACTGAGAAGAAGTTCTTTCTCAAATTTAAGTGGAACCTCTTGTGTTCCAGCTTGATCCCATTGCCCCTTGTCCTATCATTGTTTGCCACTGAGAAGAGCCTGACTCCATCCTGGTGGCACTCACCCTTTATATATTTATAAACATTAATAAGGTCACCCCTCAGTCTCCTCTTCTCCAAACTAAAGAGCCCCAGCTCCCTCAGCCTTTCCTCATAAGGGAGATGCTCCACTCCCTTAATCATCTTTGTTGCCCTACGCTGGACCCTCTCCAGCAGTTCCCTGTCCTTCTTGAACTGAGGGGCCCAGAACTGGACACAATATTCCAGATGGGGTCTCACCAGGGCGGAGTAGAGGGGAAGGAGGACCTCTCTCGATCTACTGACCACCCCCCTTGTAATACACCCAAGGATGCCATTGGCCTTCCTGGCCACAAGGGCACAGTGCTGGCTCATGGTCATCCTGTTGTCCACCAGGACCCCCAGGTCCCTTTCCCCTACACTGCTCTCTAGTAGGTCATTCCCCAACCTATACTGGAACCTGGGGTTGTTCCTGCCCAGATGCAGGACTCTACACTTTCCCTTGTGAAATTCCATCAGGTTATCCCCCGCCCAACTGTCCAGCCTGTCCAGGTCCCGCTGGATGGCAGCACAGCCTTCTGGCGTGTCAGCCACTCCTCCCAGCTTAGTGTCATCAGCAAACTTGCTGATAGTACACTCAATTCCCTCGTCTAAATCATTAATGAATATATTGAATAATATTGGCCCCAGTACTGACCCCTGAGGCACTCCACTAGATACTGGCCTCCAACTGGACTCCGCACCATTGACCACCACTCTCTGGCTTCTCTCTTTAAGCCAGTTTGCAACCCACCTCACTACTCTATTGTCTAGGTTTTGTGATGGTTTTAGCTACTTCTGATGGATCCTAAAGTCAGTGAAAGCCTTCTTAGCCTGGCTAGTATTATGTATAGAGATGGACAAACATCTCTGATTGTTCTATGGTAAAATAACTTACATTTTTATTAAGAACATAAATCTCTTCTGACACTGTTCTGAGCTTATTTTGCTCAGAATATTGTGTAAACCAGAGCACAATCTAAGTTGTTTGTGGGAAACAGATATTAGAGGAATAAATTATGACTTTGATCCAGGGTACTTGATTCCTGATTTTATTTGTGCTGTCAGTGAATGGATGCTGTAGAACTAACGAAAGTTATCTAATGTGCTTATATTTCAGCCTGTTCGTAGTTTCAGCAGGCAACTTATAACCTGTCAGTTTATCAAGAGCATTTAATAAAGTTTTTGGCAAGCTAACTACAGTATATTTGAAGAACACATAAGGTCCAATTTGTGGATGAAAAAGAAAGTTTAATTAAATAAGTCTCCATAAATTTACTCACAACTCTTGTCTTAGCTCTTTAGCAGAGCATATATAATGTTGTCATCCCATCTGCTTTTAACAAAGTGCTCTCTGATGTGGTTCTTCCTAACTGGTTATTTTATTTCCTCAGATTGTTTACAGCACTTCTGAACTCAAGCCTCTAAGTGCGATATGAAGCAAAGCTGATGTCTTTGGAGTGCTGGCTTAATACTTATCCAACTATTTACAGGAAAGCTATAAGAAATGGAAAGGTTACAGGTGTCATTCACCATTGTGGGTTTGCAGTGTAAATAACAAAAAGTGGCATTTGCTCAGTGTTTCCATTTTTAAGATTTTCATGTGATCACAACAGGAAAAAATTATATGAAAAAGGGTTTCATCAGGCTTCCAAAGCTGATTCTCTTATCCTCATTTTTAGTTTCTACAGACTTTACCCTGTAGCTGTAATAATGCTTGCTGTTGTCAAGGATAGGCTGTTCAGCCAGTGTTCTCACTTTCCTCCCTTTATTAGAAATTATGTCCTTTCTAAAACCTGTGCTCTGGTTGAAAACAGGACAGAAACCATTGCCAGGGCACTTCTTTTGCTCAGAATTTTTCTGATGAGTGTAAATGTCTCATGGGAAGGGAAACAGCATTGGTGTTGTTCTTGTGGCCAGACACATCAGCCACTTTCGAATCAGCCCAGCAAGGTGTCGTGACTGGAGAGCAGGATGACCTGAGGAGGCTGAACTGAGGGTTGCTTCTGCCATGATAATCAGCTGAAGTTCTCCAGGTCTCCTCTGAAGTTGCATCATTTGCAAGGAGGGCAGAAAAAAAGAGGCTGACCATGGGAATTTGCAGTTTGACTGTGGTTTGTTTTGTTTTATTGGTTGTTTTGTTTTGTGTTTTTTTGAGAGACATGTGCAAGGAAACTTTGACCCAAAATACATCTTAAAGCATTGCTTGTTCCATGTTGGGGAGAGCTGTGCTGGGACAGCAGTACCACAGGCAGCTTATAGGGGTGCTGATGGTCTGGGTGGCCATAGGTCGTTGGAGCATGTGCAGAAATCCTGCCTCTTCTCACCTCTTTTCTCTTAAAGGCTGTATCTGTAGCACCAGGGTTTGCTGTTGGTGAAGCATATTTGGTGGTGCTACGGAGTTGATATAAAAGCAAAACAGTGCTACAGGTTCACTGTGGGCTGCTGGTGTATGTCGGACATAAAAATCATAGCTGTGCAAAAGCGTGGGAGTATGATAGTTAACTCACCAGCTTGAAACAGTAAATGGCTTTTGAACACCATGATCAACAGCCGTGATGCAGCTAGAGTCTCGTTAGTGCTCTGCTAGGAGGAGGTCATTATGGCTAAACGCTTTGGGAGGAACCCAGCATCTATCTAAGTGAGCTGGTTTCATCAGTGCTGCACAATAGCTATGAAAGTAGAGATCATTATTAAGAAAATTGGATTAAACTGACAACTATTTAAGGCTGATTTTCCAGACTTTGGTGTAAAGGAAATGCTCCACACCGTGCTTAGGGCGGCAGAGGTACAGTTGATTGGGGTTTTGGTTTTGTTTTTTTTCCCCTTTGCATCTATGTCTTTTGGCATTTCTTGCACAACTGGACAATAATCCTTGAGTCATTTGTTTGAAAGATAATTCCTTGGCAAATGCTGTGCCACTACACTTCCTTAAGCTGCATGATTTGACTAATCTTTTTCTCCCAAAATGTCTCCATGGCATGTAGCTGAGCATAGGACAATGTGTCAGTATGTGCTCCAAACGCAAGAGGAAGAAATTTTCCTTGAGCAGAGGTACTGCACTTACTTTTAGAAGGCATGGGGAAGGCTTTTGTGTTCTCTGATACCCTGGTTTGCAAATATTGGTAACGGGCCTCCAATAGTTTACAACATATGCCTTTCCTATAGTATTTGGTTAATAGCATGAACCCTAGGCAAATGGATCTAGATATGTATTCTCTGTTGCTCATATAAAATTTTTATGCGTGCCTGGAGATGTTCAGATTTGGAAGTGTCGTTCTTCGCATAACGTAGTTTCTCTGTGCCTATCGTATGATCACAGGCCTTTCCACAAGCATTTTGCCAGAGCACATTACTGATGCAACATTTTGCTGAGTATAATTACATTCTGCTAGGAAATTTGAATTCTCTCCATAACCTAATGTCTATTGAAAGACTCTCCTGAGATTTGAGCGTGGATTGCGAAGGTGTCTCTGACCTTTTGTTATTGTTTTTCTCTGTCCACGAGAGTAGAAATGCTATTATTCATACCAGTAGCTGCAAGAATCAGTTAATGGGCAGTGACTGTTGACAAGAATGAATTGAGTGAAGAGAAAAACACAGCTGAACCCAGGACAGTGATAGCTTGATCAGAATGGTCTCTTTCACAGCACATGAAACATGAATAATTTCCTGTCTGTTCCATCACTTTAGTTAAGTAATTGGAAATCTTATTGATCTACACAGGGCTTAAAATAGCACAGTCTCAGTGGCAGGGCTGTGGTTTCTGCAAAGAGGTGTTGTTCCTTATTACTATTAGAACAGGAGCCACCCATCTCTACAGCAGCTGAACGCGTATGAGCACAATGTCAGGAAATCCTCCCATGTGGGGCTGGCGTGGGTGAGCAGAACTACACATGATGCTGAGCTCACTGGTAAAATGGAAGCATGTGGATTTAATGTTGTTCTGAATACTGACTCAACAGTTCATATATTTTCTGTCACTGCATTTTGCAGAGATCTTTTATCAACTTACTTTCTAAAAGAAGAGTGTATTGAGCATCACCAACAAAAAAACCTGTGGAATCCATCTCAGATGCTGTTGAAAGATCATCTCTCTGTCCTCCCCATCCTTCCTTCCCTATTTAATTGATGCTTTGTGGGTGACTGGTTCTTACGACTCTTCTTAGTTCACAGTGGGTCTCTGCTGCTCCCTTCATCCTTGCCATGCACTGCTTAGTAGCATAAATCCTACTCTGGGGGACTGAAAACCTAAGAGGTGGCAGGATCTGAGAAGGGAAACCAGCTGCTTCTTCCAGTCAGCAGGAGCTAAGAAGCATCTGTTCAGAGCAGAACAGTGATATAGACCAGTCCTAACAGCAGCTGGCTGAGCTGAAACTCAGAAGGGAAAGAATTTGGCAGTACAGCCCTATATGTACTGGATTTGCTGTAATTAAATATTTAGCTGTGCTGCAGCTTGAGGGCTCCAGGACATGAAAGTGCTATAGACTTAAGTTTCTTGAATTTAATGAGTATTTTGCATGTCATTTCATACCCTTTTCAAGTAAAAAGTTGGGTAACTCATCTGAAGTCTCTCGTGCAGAAACAGCTGTGTGTCAGGTCACCTGTTCTATAAAGTTAGTTTAACATTGTCATTGTAAGTAACTAGGACAGCCTGAGATATGAAGTCCTATTAGATTTTAGTCAAGGTCTAAATCCTGAGATAAATCTTTACTGCTGATGAAATGTAGCTGATTTGTGGCTGATCAGCATGTGCACATATGTGTGCTTTCACACTCCACTGCCTCTTCATTTGTCTGTGAGTCTCAGTGACATTTTTTTTTACCTGTCAGTTTTATGGGATGTTTTAAGCAAGTAGTCCATAGTGTTCTATAAACAAGCTAATGAATTAATACTCCCAGCATCTTTGTGTGGCAGACAAGATGTACCAATACATTGTGCCCACCTTCAACAAAAAGCAAACTATGCAAATAAATCAGAAAATTTTTTGAATCACATAATAAGTTAGTGGAACAGCTGAATGCAGAATTTAGAACTCCTGACTCTTTGTTCTCTGTTCTTGGTCACTTTTTACCAGGTAGAATGCAGAATAAACTACTATGTTTTGGGGCAGAAGTAAGTGCAATTGTTTCTTTTTCAAAGGAAAAAAATCAAAAGACAGAAACTTTGAAGCATTTGGGCATTAGTGTTGTTGGATTACTTACACTAAACAGAATCTGAATTTCATTCATGCCCTCCTAGATGTAATTATCTATTTGCTCTGCAATGAATGCAGTATTGAAGGATATCGCAGTGCAGCTGGTTATGGTGCAATATAGAGTGCTGTTGGGTAATGTGCACATGGTGAAGGAGATAAAGACATTTATTGTGAATTATTTAAACAAGCTGTTACCATGTTTTGCTGTCCTTGGTTATGCTTTGAAGCTTCTGGCTGTTGCACCACGGTGACAGAAAGCCTTTCACTCAGCATGTTGCACACACAGTGTTGGTCACTGGACAGTGCTGCAGAAGTTAAGGCAGAGCGTGGCTGGCACTCATTTATTTCAGCTGCAGTTTCTGCTCCTGTTGTATGTGATAACAGTGCCCATCACCCTGTTATGCTGCATTCTGCAGAGTTCGTCATAAATTTATTGCCTGTCTGCAAGAACGCTGGCTCCTTCCCCATGGCTTGCTTTCTCACCTCCTTTCTTTGTTCTTGGGACCCTTTCAGAAGCATACAAGGCATGTTTTTGCCAATTCTCAGACAAATGTAAATAAGCATTTTATTCTTCCACCCATTCCGCTCGCTCTTTATCTGTCTTTCTTCATCTCCCTTTTCTCATTCCATCCCTGGTGCAAGACAAGTGATCAGCTTGCCAAGAACTAGGAACTGCTGTCCCAGAGCCTGGGCTTGTGCCCACTAAGTTGAGGGGAGGGAGTGTAATCTTACCAGAGTCAGCGTGTGGGCCTGTTGCCAACAGCCTCTCAAGCACTGCTGTGCTGGTTAAACAGAGTTAGATGGTAGAGGAAAAACCTGTATTGTGATTCATGTGATGCATCTGATTGCTTAGTAGTTGTTGAAAATGTGGTAATTGTATTCTGAGTGTTCAGTTAGAGTGGTAGTACAGTAAGGTATGGAATTACCTCTCCCAGTGGCTCAGATATTGTGGCAGTGTTCCTGAAAGGCTAGCACAGATTTCAGTGAGAGTGGATTGGATCTTAAGTGGTAAATTTGTTTACATTTGCCTTCATCACCCACAGTGCCTAATTCAAAATGCTAAACACAGCCAGGCACGCAGGCCCACTTGGGATTTATTTAATGAGAGAAGAGAGAATAATGCCTTCCATGAGACTGTATTCTTTTGTCCAGCTATCAAAATCTTTCAGGGCCTCAGAAAAATTGCTGCAGTCCAGAAGCAATTTTCAAAAGCAGAAACTTAGCATTTTGTTTCAAATTGCAGAGACCTGGGAAATGATGACCAAAGTTTTCAGAGAGGTAGAGCAATTGCAGCTAAAGTCATTTCTCCCTGTGAGATCAAGTCCAGCTGTTTCCAGTCAGATAACCAAGAATCAAAGTTTCTGCTGGGAATTAACCACTGGAGAGCTTTGAAAAATTCCAGCAAGCCTGTTTGCAGACTTAAGTGCCTGGCTGCCTTTTTTAGTATTTGAACCTAAGATTTATTTGCATATACATTCCGTAGGCACTTTCTCCGTCATGTAATCCATTCTCATGCTGCATTTTCCAGTCCCAGTTACTTGTGTAGGTGGTTAAAAAGCTTTGGTTGAATCTTTTCAGTGGTGGAATTGGTGGAAATTTGTCTAACCTTTCTTCCCTCCCTGTTTTCCTCGATCTCTGCAAGTACAATTTCTCTCTGTATTCTGCCTATTAACCTTATGATTCCTCCCCCCCCCCTTTCAGACTTTTGATATGAAATAAATTATTTATTCTGAGAGAAAAAGTTTATTTGCTTTCCTTCATTTTTTTCTATAGTTTTCTGTATTTTTCACTCAGCTTCTGCTTAGCTCTGCATGCTTAGACATAGCCCTAGCTCTGCCTGCACACTTAGCCTGCTCACCAGGTCTCTGACCCCTCTTGGCATGACTGAGCAATTAGTGAGATCCCTTATGCAGCTTTGATGGAGAGTTCCAATCCTGTCCTTAGTTTGCTGGACATGAGCAGGTGAGAAAGAGGTCTGCTCTTTCAATTAAGGCTTATTTCCCATACCTAATACACATTAGATGAGTCATTTGCATGGTGAAACTGCCTTTGGAACCAGAAGCACTCTTTTTGGCCTTGCTGTCTTACTGATATTTTAGACTTCTGCAAGAACAGACCATCTTTCATCTCTAATGCTGCTTTTTTTACTTGAGTGCTATGGAAGGTCCCAGAGGTGAATTTGATCTAGTGAATGAAAATATAAACAGAAATGTGTAGAAACTGCATTTACAATTCTGGAGCATATAAAATGTTAGACAAAGACAATTAGATGTGAGCTTTACATAGCTTTGTGTACAGGAGCTGTTGATTTCAAGTGTGAATATGATATGGTGGTTGGAACTGAAGTGAGTGCTGGTGAAGTAAAACTGTGCTGACTACAGCTGTGTTTTGATATACATGAGAGTGTCCCCTTGAATTATCAAGGGGGTATTGCTGTGCTACCATTGGCAGAATGGATTACACAAAGCTGAGACTGAGGGGTTTTAGCTGACAGAAGCAATAATATGATGGGGTTTTTGCAAACTGGAAAACAGTTTATTTTTCTAGAGTACACTTCATAAACAGAAGACAGAGTTAAAACGCAGCTGTATAGTAAGGTTATAAAACATCCACTCCTCAATAAATTATGAAGCAAACATGCAGTTTAGCATAAGAAGGCAAAAACAAAAAGGTAGGAAATTTATTGTGAAATGTACTACATTATTAAGGCCAGTGTCTTAGAAATAACTGGTTGATTTTGACCAGTGCTGTTTTATACATGTAAATCATTAGCACTTAATGATATATTCTGGTTTTGCTGTCTGTACATGCTTCTTATTAATACTACTTATTAATACTACTTGAGCTGATTTTTATGTTGTTGGAAAGGATGTGATGGAATAAGCGAATGGGGTGGCTTTTTAAACAGCTGAGCCCAGTGCCTGTGATGTTTCAGGTGGAGCTGGGCTGTTCTGCAGCCCCCAGACCCCTCCAGACTGCAGACCCAGTGGGTGCAGCGGTTTGCTGATGAAATGTGCCATCTAGTGGCACATCAGCGGGTGATAGTTAATTTAAAAACAAAACAAAAAAGAACATTAAGTCAATGGACTTTTTAATGCATTTTTACATAGCAGGGAAAACGAATGGAGTTTGACAAATCCTCATCTTGCCACCTTTTTCTCTCCCTAAGTAACAGGCATTAATAGATGGTTATTTGTTTCCAAAAATGCCATTGTTTCTACTGTCTGTTGACCATTCTCTGCTCTCAGGCTGTTTGCTGAGGTCCAGACTGAAATTGTCTGCTATGGCAGAGTACTTGGACAGAATGATTAGTGCTGTATTCACAAAGCTTCAGAAGTCATATTGTAACATCACTGTTACTGCCTCCATCTGAAATGCTGCTTCTCAGAAACTTGGTTCAAATGCCTAGTACTGCCCAAATTTCTTCGACATGGCACCCAAGCTTTGCTGCCCCGAAGTATCCCTGTTGTCCACCTCTCCAGTATGTGACTGCCAAACCTGGCTCTTACTTGTATGTGAGTGGTGTGCAAATTGGATTTTGTGCAAAAAGTGGCCACCAGAGCTGCCCAGTACCTTAGTAGTTAGTACAGACACTCGGGATGTTCAAGGTCCAGGGTTAAGTCCCTTCACTGGTTGATTATTTTGACCTCAGATTCCTGTTGGTGCTGAGGTTCCACTAAAGAGTTTCTGTTGGAAGACTCAACAAAAGCCTCTCCGCCCATTCTTAGAAAAGCCTATAAGAGGCTGAATCCTGCCACGTGTGTGCCATGGTTTTACAGCTGCTGAAGCCTCACTTTGACTGAATGGTCATGGTCTGGTTTTGGTTCTGCATAGCACATCGCTCGTGTCACTGATACCAAGGGGGCAAAGGCATCCTGAGCTGTGTACAAACACCAACATGAACCCCTCGGCTTTGAGAAGGGGTTTGGGAGAGAGGGCTTCAGCTGGGCATAGCCAGGAAGCGTTGCCCTGCTCTTGGTACAGGTGTGTCTGGTGTAATGTGGTACAGATTGCAGCTCACTGTCACAGCCTGGGAGCGTGGTTCGAAGAACATGGTGCTGCATGTGAGTTGCACTGCAGTGTAGGAGTCCTCTACATGCTCTTACCCTGTGCTAATACAGGGGCACCAAACCCTAACTGGAAGCAGTTGAGATGGAAAAGCTTGATTTGAAAAAAAAAAAATGGAATGAAGTAATCTTTGTTATTAATCAGGGAAGGAGGTATTTGAGACAAACAACACCTGCCAGCTTTATAAAATGAAAAAAGAATGCACACTGAGGAGCTTTGTTTTCTGTAGGTGATGTTTGCAAAATGAAGTTAAACACTGAAAGCAAGATTTTGATGTTTCTGGAGACACCCATGTGATTCAGAGTCTCTGTTACTTTGAGAACCAGCTGTCTGTGTGAATCCCATCTAATCAAGTACTCGTCACTTTGATTTAAAAAGGGCTTCTTTTAGATTGTTGGCTTAAGGAAAGTGTCATTATTTTTCTGTCCCTTTCTCTTCCAGGATATTAAACACAACATTATTTGAACTGTATGAAGCTCTGGGCAATTTTCCTGCCTTGTGGGTCTTCAATGTGTTGCTTGTGATTCTTCAAATTCTGCACTGTTTTTGGTCTTACCTAATCATAAAGGCAGCCTACAAAGCTATTTCAAAGGGCAAGGTAAGACAGCGTGGTTCTGTTTCATGTTTATGATTATAACTTTTTCATTATCAATACAGAGTCACTGACTTTTTGGTTACTTTTTGTTTTCATTACTTTTTCTTTCTAATCCATAACATGTTACTGAAGACACATATTGTTTCATGTAAACTGTTCTTTCCTTTCATGGAAACTTTTTTCCACTTTTTCTAACAAATGTCAGATAATATACTCTTTATAGTGTTTATATGTGCTTCCACACTTCCTTTTTATATTCTGATACACTGAACCAAACTACATTAGAGAAATTGGATTAACAAAAAAAATAAAGGCAGACTACTTTCTTGGGGCTACCAGTTCTGGTTTTTGTCTTTATAGCAGTTGTTAGCTAAGTGTTCATTTCCCAGCTGGTAGTGATAGTGATAGTAACACAAATTGAAATTCTGCTGCCTTTGCTAATGGGAAAGTGACAAATCACAGCCTCTTTTGGTACTAACGAGGTTCTGCAAAGGGCTATGTACTTTCTTTCTAGGATTCCTACAGCAAGACCATTTGGGCTAAAATGTAGTGTGTTGCTGCCGTAGTTACATTTGACAGGGAGGCACAATTCACAGAAATGCTAGCCCCATTACACTTGCTGTGCAGATATGGCGCTCACATTTAGATGATAGAAGTAACACTTACATATAATGTTAAAATATCATTTCCCCTTAGAGAGCTCATGAGTACATGTTTTAGGCATGTAACTGCCCCCAAAGTGAATAGGATTGTTCTGCAGAAAACTGCTTTCTATGAATGTGCTGGAGAGTTCAGCCTTGTCCTGGACAGAGCCCAGAATCTGCCACTTGCTCTGTATGACAGGCAGTGCATTCGTGAACTGTATTTTGCCTGGAAGCCACACTTCAGTTTCCTCTGCTTTTAGCAATTGTTAGCCTCAGCTCTCCTGTCTGAATTACACCAGTGACTTCAAACGGTGCTTCCTGCTCTCTCTTACTCTGCTTGTTTATCCTTTCCCTTGTGCTGTGCTGGAAGGCTGGGAAGTGGAACCCCTTGCATGTAAGTGTCTTCAAATTTACTATCCAAAAGACTTATTCTGCACAATACTAGTGTTTGTGGGGTTTTTTAATTTGTGCTTTCTGTGTGGTGTTTTTATCCAATGTTTGTGTTTATATATTTAAATGAAGGCTATCTTCAAAGGCCATTTCTACTTCTCACCTGTGCATTGCCTAATACCATTCAAACCCACTTCTGTCTATAGTATCTGGATGCTATCATGTTCCAACCTTTTTTAGACATATATATCAGCAGGATAAGAAGCTGCTCTGTCACCATTCAGGAACTGTACTTGAGAACATAAGTCCTCTACCTTGTAGTTCAAAAAATTACACAGGAGAAAATTTAGATGGTACAAGAGCAGAGTTAGACACTCGCAGTAAGACAGAGACTGGGTTAAAGATGATTATGCATGACATAAAAATGGAGGATTCTTCTTCCTTCAGATCTTAACTAACTTCCTCACTTCCAACCCCATTCTTTCATTTCTGCAGTAAAATAGGCAGTGTTTTCACAACATGTTACTGATATGTTACAGTAGATCTTCATCCTTAATTATTGTTTTATTGTTGTATTACTGTGTGAAGTCTTTGATTCTGGCTTGAACCAAAAAGCTCCGTCGTTTCCTTACAATCACCTACTGCTTGCTTCTTTTTCAAATTCTACAGGTAGCAAAGGATGACCGAAGTGACATTGAGTCAAGCTCAGATGAGGAAGAAACAGTACCTCGTTCAAAAACCCCTCACAGCACTGTCACCACTAATGGAACCAGTGGTGCCAATGGGACAAATGGATATCTTACCGGCAGCACTTCCTCAGAGGAGCATTAATCCTTGAGTTCAATTGTGAGGCATGAACAGAATGAACTGTTTGCTGCTGGAAGTAAATTATAAGTTGTGAATGCGGTTTCTTCATATATCTCAGTATCAGAAAAAAGTTAGGAATATCAAAGCATTCTAATAGTGCACTGCCATATTTCCTGTTTGTGAATGAAGACAACACACCATTCTGTATACGTAGGCATGCTGTATGTGTATGTAACTGACACAATGAGAGCAGTATTTTCACTTGTACTGTCTTTGAAATATTATTTATTTTGTATTCTTTTGGGAACTTCTGGACAAAAGGGAATATCCATTCTTTTAACTTTTATCTCTTACGATTCTCAGTGGTGGAGAGCATCACACTCAGATCTCTTCTGTCGATCCCTGTTGCTTTTGCTGAGTCTGCTATAAGTAATAGTTGTTTGATTTGTTACTTACAGTAAGATAGAGTACAGCTTTATAGATTATAGATCTGCTTCAGATATTTTTGCTATCTTTGTGTTTTAAAGTGCTGGTTTTGAAATTGCCTATCAAATCACAGTGGCCGTTCCTCCAACATAAAGTTTTAAAACACTGGATTGATATTTTGAATATTAGGTAATGTGCTCAATTAGCAATTTGGGAAAAAAAAAAAAAAAACTGTGGTAATTGTGGGATATTACTGTAGCGTAATTTAAAATTCAATTTGGTGGTTTATCACATTAGAAGTAGACTTGAGTAGTTGTGCAAATACCCAAAAGCATTGATGTTAACAGTCCTCAATTTTTTTCTTTTGCCTTGCAATTTTTGACTTCTACAGGTTTTAGCTTTTTGCAGAGATTCCATGTTGAAAGGTGTTTATTCATGTGCAGCATTGTGAATCCAGACCTCACTCCTGGAACTCTGCTTGCAAGGTCAGATGGATGAGAGCAGAGATGTGATGGAAGAAACAGCAGATGAAAAGTTCATTGCTTCTTCAGACACAGTTCAGTCTAGGTATCATTCTTACTGCTACTTTCTTGGTAGGGTGAAGAGAGAGAAGGCAGAATGTCATACGTCACTAGAAGTTTATTTTAAATGCATGAAAACTTGAGCAAAATTGAATTAACATAATTCACAGCAAACTTTGAATTCTCATTACCTCTAGAAATAAAATTAAGGGTGTCTGTAAAATAATTTTGCTCTCCTTTTTCATCCAAGATTTACAAACTGTATCCCAAAGAAGACAAAATAACACCCAAAATAAAAAGATTTTTAGACATTCTATACAGACTTCTTCCAGTCTCCAGGTCATAGTTTGATGTAGGATGCTAAGGAACATACAGCTCTTGCAAGACACTTTCCTGCGATTTGTGACAGCAGTGCCAAAAGTCTGTGAGGTTCTTGGGTAAAAGACTCTATGCAACCTACTGTTTCAACAGTATTGTGTATGTGCACACAGAACCAATGTGCTTATAGACCAAAGACTTATACATAAATAAAAATTAAAAAAAAAAAAAAGAAAAAAGTAATAAAAAAAGGGAAGGAACAAACCAGGAAAAAATGTAATAGGTTGTCTTCTGTATACAAAAGGATTGGAGTGCTGTGTTCAGCTGGAACTCTACGTGAGGAACTCTTTCTGATTCCTTCCACCTATGCAAATAGCAAAATATGGATGGTTTCTAATGCCATAAAACATGTTTAAAGGCTCTATTTTATACAGACTCCAGTGAAGAAAGTTGTGTTGCCACTTCTTTCTTTTGAAAAACTGAGATTTGTCCTATTCTACTGGTCACTCTTGAAAACTTCTGAAACCTTTGATATCTCTAAAGACCCTTGTGAGTTAACAAAAGATGTGCTGAAAATAAGGGCAGAATGGCATGAATGAAAATATTACCTCTATTTAGTTAGACCATAGAGGTAAGAAAACTGAAAAATTGTAAATCGTGGAAGAAGAGTTGTCAGTTTTACTACTCACAGAGCATCTTTTGGAAAAGCCAGGTAATGTAATTCAGCTGCTGCATAGCTTCTGTGTCCATGAGTGTACTGTAAGGGAGCAATGGAGTCTTATTTAAATCTGCTTCTCCCTCAACAGTTTCTCTGCCTCTAATTTTTCTCATCTGTCTCCTGTGCCTCTAGTTTCATACAGTTATCTGCAAGGCAGGTTATACATGTGAAAATACACTGATTGCAGCAGAAAGTATCCCATCCTCAGTATTTGAGGTGGCAGTTGTTTAATAGTTACTGTCAATAACCAAGATTTTAAAACAAAACTAGCCTGGGATATATTGAATGAATGTTATAATTTCTGAAATCTGACCTGCTAAGATGATGACTGAGAATAACAATCTAGACACACCTCTTTCATGCTGTTGATTACTACCTCTACTGGAGCATTTCCCTTCTGCAAAGATGGTTAAAAAAATGGCATTTTGGCAAAGTATTTTGTCTTACAAGGGAACAGAATGTTGTTCTGAACTATCAACATACGCAACATAGATAACATGCGATAGTACTGTAATGTTGCTGGACAGAGAGCAGTTCCCAAAACCAATCCCTGTGCCAGAGGCAGGAGACCTTTGGTCCCTGTTGGTCGTCCCCAGTTGTGCTCTCTAGTGTTGCCTCAGATGTACAGTCAAGGTACAGCCCGGGAGATGATTTACCATCACGGCTACAGATGCTGTTAGTGTACCCCCACTCTTAAAACATGCAACTGGGATTGAAACTGTTCCTTTGAGGTTCAGGTGCACCTGTCATGCGCTAAAGCATGTACATAGTTACCATGGTTCAGCTGACTCCCAATGACTTCTCTCCTATAAACCTGGCTTTTTGGAGTCCATTCTTAGCAGCCTAGAATAAACTTAATACAGGATCGTCTGGGAAACAGGTGAGATGAAAGATTTGCTGAAATAGGATAAGAGTAATGAAGCACTGAGAACTTCACTATGCTGAACAATCATTAAACTTTCAAGCTACATTTTTTTAATGGAAATAAAAAATTCATACCTTTTTTTCTGTCTTCAGTGGTATGGACCAAGTGTTTTTAGAACTCACACATAGCAATATGTTTTGATTCGTAGCTTTAACCAATGGATGTCAAAACTTTGACTTCATCTTCTACTCTGCAAAGAGAATGTCATGCAACTATTTTTTTTTAATCTGAATTTGTTTGCTTCTCTGCTGAAGAGCTTTGCAAGATGCTTTTGGATGCCATCAAGTATTTAGAGGATAACCACACATATTCCAGAAAATTGATTTAAATTATTCACATGGCTCATGGTAAATGTGAGCTCTTAAAAGGTTCTGTATATTCATACCTTTTGTAGAATTGTCATTTCAGTCATTTTAGAAATGAGAGTTTGTACTCTGTAACCTCTGTGTCTTCTAACTTCTGTGCTCTCTTTTTATAGTACAGTACATGACCCAGTGGTTGAGATGTTGAAGTAGAAAAATGAGGAAACGGTATTTAGAGTTTATTAATAAATAGTAAGTATTTGTCTCCTCTCCTAGCCAGCCCAGAATATAGTAAAGTAAGTTTCAGGTCTCCCTTTGTTTACTGTTTCCAATATTGACATATTTTGTACCAAAAGGAAAATATATGGTGAGGTTTTTTTCATAAGAAACTAAAACCAAACATTGCAGAAAATGGTGGAAATATCTGACTAAATAACAAGGGTGGACATTGGAGTCTTTTGGATCTTGATCAGTGTTCAGTAGTGCTAGTTCTAAAATACCAAAGTGTCCCATGCTGTTTCCTTATTGCCAGTTTGTAGTTTTTTCTATGTGTTATTTATTTAATGATTCCAGCAGAATTGGAACAGGTGTCACAGCTTCATATGCTCCTGTCTCAGCCTGTGACCATTCTGTGTGATTGCCAATGCTAAATCCTTTTTCTGAGTCCCAAGTACATGCACTAAACCCTTGCTTACAGTGAAGTGATTTGTGTCTTAAATCCGTATCTGTTTCAAGGGAAAATCACTTTCTGATTCTGAAAAGGGCGTGGTGGCAAAAGCTGTTACCCTGCAGCAAATGTCAATGATGATCAACACAGATTGATTTAGACACAATGTGTGTCTTACGCAGAGTATTCTAGTAGGAAGCCTGATGCCTGTTCCATTCATCTTCTCATTACTGCAGCCTTTCCTCTTCTCAGAGAACTATGGGCTAACATTGGTTTTCTACAGTTGATGATTTGGTATTTTTTTAATCTCTTTGCTACAACTCATTTTTGTATGTCTCCTATTGTCTACTTCTTCTGACAATTGTGTGAGAGGAGATAGCGAATACTTTTTACCCTTCTTGTAATGTAGACCTTACTAGGCTGAACTTCAGTGTTCTGCAAATTACAGTTGCCTTTAAACAAGAAAGCAAAACCAGTTTGTACTACTTGTTTTGACTGGTTTTGGTTTGGAATGGGGAACTAATGGGAACTTCAGTAAAACAACCTTACTCTTTTTCCTTTCCTTTTAAAAAGCACTAGTGGAAGTTTGGAAAAGTGGTGTACGTATATAGCCTTTAAATTGTAAAAATTTCTGATTGTAGTTGCAATGAAAACACAGTGTTTGAGTGTGTCTCTACAGAATTCTCAGTCTTTAAAATTGCTTTCAGTTTAAAAACTGGACGAAATACTATGAAATTATGTTTAGGAGCCGGGTCAGTGAGCACGCATGTTGGACAAAGACCAAAACAATTGTCTTACATGACCTAAAATGATCTGTGCAACAAAACACATTTTCTGGTTTCTGTTGAGCTTCAGCTTCTTGCAGTCCCAGGGTTTAACTTTTGTATACGAGCTCTCATACCGTACTGTGCATGTTGGCTGCCTGCTGCAAGTCAGGGTGAGGCAGATGACACTGTTTCACCTGTGTTTTCGTGACAATCCTGTGCTTGAGCAACTCTCTCAGAAATGCAGTGATGTGTAGGAACTCCACTGTCCCAGACACAGTGATGTGCTAGCTAGAAGTCCTTTCATGTATAGCTGTTGTGTAGAACTTTGGGAGTTAATTTGTGTTTTACTTGGTTGGTTTTGGTTTTTTTAATATGGAAACTAATTATTCCTCATAAAATCTCTGGAACCAATCAGTATTGTGGGCTATTTTGATTTGGAGGGACTTTCATAATAAACATAAGTATTAGGAATGTAGTGTCGGTTTTCTTCTCTTTTCCATGAAATGCAATGCAAACAATATTTTCATTTGTTTTAGCTCAAAAAATGTTATCCACGCTGCGGACTCCAGCATTTTTAGAGCAGATTCAAGTAGGTCTTTACTGAGTTCATCACTACAGTATTTGATGTTACTTCTGGTATGAACCTGTAACAGTAAGTGTTAGAAGGATAAGTTCTGTCTCTAGAAATTCAAATATTTTTATTTTGAAAAACATTTTACTAGAATTCAAAAAGCGAAAATTTGCATGTTAATAATTTCTGAATGTCCAGCTGGGTCCACCTTGGAAAAACTGTCCTTTTTCAGTCTAGGTAGTCAGAGTTTCTTAAAAGTAGACGTTCAGTCCAGTGTTTCAGGCTAAACTGTCAGTCAGCAAAGCTCCGCCTATGAACCAGTTCTGGAAGTGAGAGAATAGGCGAGAGCCACTCTTGTACAGTGGTTCTTCTGAGTAAAAGCTGCAGCTCTTGATTTTGCCAAGGAAGCTGCATCTTTCAGACCTCTACCATTAGAGTAGACCACATCTGCTGGCTTATTTATGATAGGATTCTATGTTTTTTCACTACTGTTAAAAAGAAGAGGGGTAAAGGGTTTTGCTGGGTTTTTTTATATAAACAAAGAGCTGTCTTTGTGTAGCAGTGCACTGAGCTGGAATTGCTTTCATACACTCACCAAAGTAAAGCCTACAAAATACCATTGTCTGGCAGGCTCTGGTGCAGCATTAAAAGAAGGAAGTACTTAGAAATGGGATGCATGAATACATTCTTACCACTTCAGCAGAAAATTGAGGCAACGGTTCTCGTAACACAAATACCAATTATATAGGAATCTCCACACATCAGTTGGAGTTTTGCCTCCAGAAGAGAAGTAAACTTGGGAATTTGCTTTGTGTTTAAAGAACTAATTACTGTAGTTGTTAATATGTCCCCATGAAAATATATGGAGAATCTTTTACTGTATTTAATATGACATTTAAATTCTTGTTTATTGAAGGAATTTGGAAATTTGGCCAATTGCATGTCTATTGTCTTTTGCTTCCTATTCCACATTTACTCCTCAACTTACATAGCACAAGAGAGAGCCACTGTGTATGGAAAATGGCTAAGGATTATGTGAAAAAGTGCGAAAATGTTTTGTGTGCTGCCTTTAAGTCTGTAAAGGTGCCTCTGTACAAGAAGCACGGTGGTTCTCAGAAGAAGAAGATACGAGGTCTGTGCTGCTTTAGAAGAGCTAAAAGGTGGTAACAGAGTCTCCTGCAGTACAGAAGGTGAGTGGAAGGAATCCAAATGTGAAACTGTACCGGATGGGTAAATTGCCACGTGACTTGGTGGCTCGTCATGCTGTGATGAACAGAGGCTGGGAGCTTGTGTGGAGGGATTTCCATTCTACCCTGCTAGTCCTGGTTCTGCTACTGTGGGTGGAGGGTCGCAGATTCCCTAATTTATGCTGGTTTTTTGCTCCTCTTTGTGCCCTGTGCTGCAGGATGCTAGTCCTGCCCCTTGCCAGATTTTACACTGCCTACCCTTGTCAGTGGGTTACCTTCTTCAGTGGATTTCACAGAGCAGGATGCCAGTTTGTGCTCAGGTAACAGAGGAGTCCAGGATGGTTGCCATATGGTTATCACAGGCTGTTTTCCACAGAGTCCCCATACTGGGGAATTTTAAAATGTGAACACACTCTCTAAGTGTGAGAGATACCACATTGACCTTGCTGGAATGCATGCTGGGCGAACTTGCATGTCCAGACTTCTTACTGGTGACTGCCCTCCCCCAGACTGTAAAATCCAGAGATCTATAAAAAATTACTTTCAATAATCCAACACCTATTTGTGCAGAGCAAATGAATGAAACAATAACTGTAACTAGGCAGAATAACAGTGTACCTAAGGCTCCTGCTGTGCCAGGCCTAACTCTGCAGAGCTCTGCCAGCAGAAGACAACTGCTCACTGGAGGCCTCTCCACCACGCAGGGGAGCAGGGAGCGTGGGTAAGGCTCACATCCCTTTTCTGCCTTAGAAGGCAGGTTTATTGCTATCGGATAACACACAATTGAGGAAAGTTTTATACCTGTCTTCAACCCTGAGTGTGCTAGGCCATTGGTGATCCTGGTAGAGGGGTTGCTTAAATGCAGAGCTGCGTGCAACATGGGGGTGTTTGTAGCATTCTGACTTTCAAATGTAGTTGTTTAGATGTGACACAAAACCATTAGCTCTTACTCACTGGAAACTGCAATATAAAACCAAGTATTATTCTGTAAGAGCAGCATGACCAGCTTGTAATGTGAGTGCTATAGTTCAGTAATTAGATGACAAGGTAAAGTACTTTTTAAAGCTACTTGCTGACAACATACATTTACATTCCCAGATAAATACCCTTTCCTAAACATCTGAAAAACATCATTATACCTCTGATATTTTTAAACCCTTCCAAATGTAAGGTCCCCTCCCTAGGAAATACTATGCAGCTTATTTTTCACACATTCCAAAATAAGACTGAGTAAGGGTCCTGTACAACGGCGTGCCAGTAGTGTTTCTCGCAGTCGCTACACATGAAAAAACAATAATGAAATTCAGAGGTAGAATGTGATCCTGAATTAAAATTATATGAGCTCCCTCCTGTATTAACCTAACTAGCAACTTTTGTCCTGTTTCTGGGTTTGTTTTAAAGATAGCCTCCCCTTTCATTAGAACTCCCAATAATAGTAATTTTAGTCATTGTTACTTCTCTAAGGTATTTTTGAAAAAGCTGCTTCCTACTAGAAAGGCTTGCTGTTTTACAGGTATATTTGTATAGTCTCTCATCCAATTTTAATTTAAACTCAATTCAGCCAAAACATTTAGATGTTACTGTATCTCATTTTTATATGCACTTTCTTACTGAACAATCTCCAAGTGAGATCAGTGGCTATAGCTGTTATTTTATGGGACAACCTAATCCGTATGCCAGGTCCAGAAAAGGGTTTGCACATTAGTAGCATAGTTTGCTTAAAATGTAGATCCAGCATTTGGTCCTTCAGCGATGATCTGAGTTGTGGTACCAACTGGACCAGGTGGATGTAAGAGGCAGCTGGGGCTGCTGTCCAGTCTAGAAGCAGCTTCATCTTCACATGAAGTTCTTTCAATAGCTGTTCCCCTTTCATAGCAATTTCCTAGTAATTTAATCCATTTTTTCAAATAAATTAGTATTGTTCAATAAAGAGCATGTGAACCATTGAGATTGTTCATAGTTTAGCTATGATGAGCTGTGCTACTCTTGCAACTAGTCCAAGCATCCAGCACAAACTGAACTGTGTCACATGGAAGAATTCTTATATAAGAACTCATCTGTAAGGTTTGATATGTAACTACTCTAAAATGCTAACTATCTCATTTGGAAGAGGAAAGATGGACTGCTAACAGTGACATCAGCTGGCAGCTGGATAGGATTAATGCACAATCAAAAGCAAGATTGGATGCAAATTTTTAATGTGTGTTCTGAACCAAACAGTACGGTTGAGAAATGACAATTGAGGGAAACGTCAGCAAAAACAGCGGAGGAAAGTAAACCAGCTTTCTCATGTAAATTGCATGAACATTGACTGTAAATTTGGTATTTTAATTCATTGTGATGCCATTAACAAAGCACTTAGTAAAGGTGGTGCCTACTGTCAACAGTCCCAAGCAGACTGTCAGAATTGTGGAGTAACCTTAGGCTGGAGCCTAAAATGACAGGGATTTGCTGCACAATTGCAGTTGACAGCAATGAAGATTGCATGTCAGAAGAGGTTTTCCCTCTCTGCTTTAGAAATGTTATTTGATCAGATGGCTTGTCTGCCTTCGCACAGAGTGTAGGAAAATACAGGCCAGTAAGTCATGTCAATACTGACAACTGATGTTAAAAGAATACAGTCACCAGTTTGCTGCATTGTCTTTCCATTAATGGGGCTATGTCAGACTTGGAGTTAGACAAGCAAGTTTATCTCATGAGCTTCATTTGGAAAAAAAAAGTATTAGTTATTTGCCTGTTTTTATTTTTAACCTCTGAGGTAAGAATTTACATGAATGTGTTGTGCTTTAATTTAGCCTGTGCTGGGTTAGCTGAATGAGGTAATTTTCCATGCAGTTAGAAATTTTTCTTCTTGGTAGCTAGCATGGTCTTTTGTTTTGGATTCAGTTTTGGATTTTGTTTTGGATTTTGTGAGTAATAAGATAGCACCCTGGGACGGGGTTAATGTTGTCTTCTAGTAGCTTTCCAGTGTTTGGGATTTGGTATTAAAAGAATGAAGAACTCACCGATATCTTGACTGTTGCTAACGGGATGAAGGACTTTCCAACTGTACAACTGCAGGTGCAAGACAGTCTCTGGGAGAGAACATACCGAGACAGCACCTAGACTGACATGCAGGTTGATCAATGAGGTGTCCATACCATAAACATGACGCTCAATGTATAAGCGGGAAGTTGCTGGAGGCAGCCCTTCTTCTTCGATGGCTGCCGTCCATGAGGGATCCTGCTTCTTGCTCCCATTGCCTGACCCATGACTTCTCTACACTCGGTCGGGAACTCTGCATTTTGCTGGATTTGCTGTGCTCGCAGGGTCTGCCTCTGGCACTCATTGCTGGGAGCATGCGTTCCAGTGGCTAAGTATTGCTCTGTATCACTCTTTTCATTATTATTCTATTAAATATGTTTCCATTTCAACCCACAAGCCTATCGTCTTTTTCCATTCCTTCTCCCTGGGGAAGGAAAGGTGGGAGACAGGAGCTGTTTGCTGTTTGGCTGCCAGCCTGAGGATAAATGATAACACCCCTCTGCCACTTCTAGCTACTCCTCGCTTAACCAAAAAGTTAATGTACACAGTTTGCTCTTAAATGCCTGAAATCCTTTACGATGATTGCCATCAGTGTAAAGTGTCACATGCTTCTAAATCAAAACAATAATGATGCAAAGTTGATGTTCATTCAACAGACATGTTTCTTTGCCAAGCAAGTTATTCCAGCTGAAGCTGTGGTGCAGAAGATACTGGATAGTGAAGAACTGAACCCATGGCCAGTGTGAAAGAATCCGTTGAGGTAAGTCAGCCAAAGAGCCTGTTTCCATGTAGAGAGTTACCCATCAAACAGTCACAGACCAGGTGAGTCGATAGCAATTACATTGTTCAACATGCTGTGTCTGAAGAGGAAGGGAATAAAATTAACACTAATTGTATCTTCTTTCAATTCATCATTTCAGTGCATACTCACTTTGAAATATATATAAGGTCACATAAAAAACCACTAGGCACTTGCATGATTAAACACTATTTTTAGCATAGTCTGTCGGTATCCCTGATAACTTTTGAACCCATTGTTCAGTTACCTCAAATTGAAAACGAGATTGTGTTGCAGCTATCACTGTTCTTACAGTGTACTAAAAATCAGCAGCCAGGTAAAGGAGTGAACCACAGGTCAGTGCTCTGCCCTGGAGGAAGGGTAAACAGAGCACAGCCCTTGTCTTGCAGCTTGAGCAGCAGCCAAGTGGAGGCTGAACCAGCGTAACTGGGGAGCAGCGCTGTCCCTGGTCCAGGACAAAGATGGTGAAGAAGAGCTGGGATGTTGCAGTGAAGAGCATGGTACCATATAAGCACAAACCCACAGATCTGTAGGAGGTCAGGCTTCATTACCTCTGCTTCTGCTGGAACCATGTGTTTATAAGCTCAAGATTCTAAAGGGTTCATTGTGCATAATTGTTAGAGTGACTAGGGATAATAAGAAGGACAAAAAGAATAGAGGCTCGCTGTCTGGCAATCAGAGCCATTCCCCCCAACCTTTCAGGCATACAATCCTATTCAACAGTCAAGCTCTGTGTAATTGGATTGCAAATATTGCTTTCAAAAAGGTAAGAGTTATTACCATAATTACTTAGTATGGTTTATTCATACAGTTAAAAATGTACTGTAATCTGCCTGTGGGACTAAGTGATTTATGTGTGCACATTTGTTCTATCAGGTTTGGCAAGGCTTTAAAATGTTATAAATCACTCATAAATGAGTTCGCAGTGATTTTAGAGGATTAAAATGACAGGACTGATATAGACAATATCAAGGTACTGAATAAATTCACAAAGTTTATTGAAGCATTACAGAATACAGCGAGTAATATAACACAATTGGAATATGACAGAAGCAAAGCATAACTTCTTGTCTCTCTTTAATTTTTACAAGTGTAGCCATTACTTGTTTGTTTGCATTTTAAAATGTCTAGCAACATCCAAGAGGGTTTATGAAAAATATCAACAAACTCAGCTTAACCACCTCCACTCTTGGTTGAGTAGGTGTGTAATAAAACTGTTCTGTTAGCCAGTAGGACTCTTGCAGTAATTTGATTTCTTTTCAAATTTGACCTCCAGCTAGCATACAAAACCAATTGTGATTGAATGCATTTAGTATGTATGTTATTAATGTTTAATACTATTTTCTCTTCCCAGCAGTCCTTAAATTCACAGTGTATTTCCAATATCTGATAAATTCAATCCTTTTTTCCAGATTTTTACTTTACATTATGAGATAAATTTGATGAGGTGCTCAGCACCAGTACCTCAGCCGTTTTCTGTACAGTCAGCATTAGTTGGTGAACCACGCATTTCAGGCTGGACCCTTGGTAGCTAAGTACAGGTCAGCAGTTTGAAAGGGAAAGCAACATTCAGGGTTAGGCAAACTGATTCACGAAAAGGAAAAGCCTTTGCTGACCTTCACTAAAATCTGTGTCTGCCTTAAGATAAACCTGATCCTGCTAACAGATGGGCCAGGAGCAGCGGCTGGAGGGCGCGAGTTGGTTGTGTGTCATAGTCCATAAGCTGCATATTGCTTTTGAGCTCAAGAGCTTTCCCATATGCTCTTTGGGGCATTTCAGTCTGAATTGTATGCTATCTTGTACACTGGGGTCCCAATTAATATATCTGTTGGGTCAGTATATAGTATTATCCTTGTTGTCTGTACTATTATTGGATATCCCTGTATTGTGCAGCTTCATAACAAATAGAAAATTCCAAATTACTATGGATCCAGATGTGTGAAATTCGGTAAGCACTAACTGCATTTGATAAAGGCACAAAGGTTTTAAGACAGATCTTCAGCTAGCATAAAGGCTGGTTTAGGGATGTCACAAGCCAGTTTTACTTCATATTTTGTAATAGGCAAAGAAACAAATCTATTGTGTACACTTTCCTAGCTTTTGGAATGCCTGGCTCTGTTTTAGAGTAAGTGAGATCTGCATCTAATTTGCCTTGATAAATATAAGCAGACTGATTATTCAAACTCCAAAAGGAGCTATAAAGGTTTAAAATACACACAATAAACATTTCAAACTTCTTGCTTTAGGCATATGAACAAGACATTTACAACCAAGCACGTGATCTTTTCAAGCAAATAATTCATAGGAATGTAAATTCCAGTGCAGTGGTTGTCATATATTTTATGTTCCGTGCATGGCAATATTGGCAAAGTTATTTTTTTAGAAGCAATAAATGAACTGCTCATTCCTGAGATGAATATGAAAAGAAAATGGCAGTAAGTCTGAGCATTTGTCTTTGTTACTCAGGGCATGTTTCAATTTTTTTCTCCTGTGAAGATGATGATCAAATCAGATGTGCTACGGAGTACATCTGAGCAATATCTACCCCCTTAAGGAATAAACAGCTCCATTTGAAAACACAGAAATGTGGCTACGGACTGCCCGTCTTTTCGCTTCCGTTCACAGCTCTAAGATACTTGGTTGATCATCCTGAATGCCTTAATGGCCCGGTTTATGTATTAAGAAGCTGCTGAAGGCATAAGAAAAAGGGAGGGTTGAGGGCAGTGGTGTTTGGGGGTTTTTGCCAAAGCATGAGATTATAGGTTAGAGTAGGAACAGCAAGTGCTGCTCTAGTTCCTTAGCAAAGGGGAAGACCAACATCTGCACCAAATGCTGGTTCGGACCAGGTCTGGTCTGTCCTGTGGAACAGGAATGCATTATATATGTGCATCTCCGAGTTTAGTAGCCATCTAAAAGGAATGCAGTTTGCCTTTGAGATGTGAACCAAAATGGTGGCAATCAGGAGATTCACTCCAGAAGTCCACTCCTGATGAAAAAATGTAATGCTAATGTAGGTACATGCTGTATAAATTGAAAGAAGTTAACTGGACTAGCATCTCACAGGAAAGATGGGGGCCTCTGTTTGCAGGTGCTTTGAGACAGGGAATTATTTTAAATAAATAAGAATTTTCACATAAAATAGTCTAAAGTTTTGTTTTCATCGAAAAACAATTTGGAACATTCTTCAGAAAAAATATTTTAAAGGGTTAATTTCATTATCTAGAAAATGCTAAAATTCTAAGTACTTTTTCACAGTTTTCAGTGTGCTGGGTATTCTTACTCTCTATACTATATTTGATTTTTAGGTACTTCGGTATTTGTGTGTTGAGAGGGATCATTAGTTTTCAATTCAAGTGAATTTGAACTATGCTATTTTATCAAATGAAGAGTTTTCTTTCTTGCTGCAGCTGCCAGTTTAAATATTTTGTGAAAAGGTGAAGGCTTTACAAATATTACAGAAAAATATGAGTTTTAATAAAAACTGAGTACTGTGGCAGTAATAGTCATCTTGATCAATCATCTGTATATCTTGCAGCTTATCAGTAACTACTGTATTTCATACTTTAATACATTATACCTCAGGCTTTGCCAGATCTTAAGATTTCCAATGACAATGATAAATAGTACCTCACTGCAACATGTTTTATTTCATAAAGCACACTGACTAGTCTGTCCTAAACCACACCCAATAACACACCAAGGTTGAGTGTCACTCATTCACCACTGCAGTTCTAGTTTCAGGCTTTTCTGCCCAGCTGGGAGCTGTGGGAGCCAGGAACCTCAAACATCTGGGTTACAGCAGGGTTCTGTTTTGGGTCTCTGGGATTTCTGATCAAATCAGTACAAAGTTCCCACTTGCTCCTATTAAAAGCTTTACTCCAGAACAGCACGTATGTCAAATGTTTTTGTTACTGACAACAGAAATAGGCATTGAGACAAGAATCTGAAACAGGCAGGAAAATACATAGTTTAACAGACCAAATGGAAAACAATTTACACGTATGAAAATGAGTGATAACACCGGAGAGCAAAAGACAGGGTAAAAATTGAGGTAGTGGCATGTGACACAGGCAACTGAAGTAATGGCTAATCTCCACGGCAGTATTTTGGTAGGTTTCAGGCCTATTCCAGCCACATACAAATCTTGAAAGACACTTCTGTGCTTTTGGAGGAGACATAAATTACAGGGAATACTTTATTTTTGTATCTTCCTGGGGTGGCTAGATAGAGATCATTACATCATTAAGCTACTTCCTACTGGATCAGAATTTACATGTCTGGAGCCATTCAGTTAAGGAACTAGTTGATTACACTGTTGTTCAAGGAATAATCCAAAATGTGTCTAAATGACAGTAGACTAAAATACTTTTTCCATTATTTTTCTTTATGTAGAAATTAGAGTAAGATATTGATAAATACATAATTTCACAATATGGGAAGGAAAGAAAAAAAAGTGCTCTACACCTAGAAAGGGAGGTATAAAACAGCTTTATGCAGACTGTTTATAAGATAAAGCAGTGAAAGCTTTTCTGATGTTGGCAATGAACGCAGAAAAATTGTTCGTTTCTCTCACTTTGCGCTGGAATTCTTCTATACAGTCCAGAGGAGGAGCACAGGAAGTCACTAAAATGACACAAATTTCCAGAAGATTAGACTATTATAAAAAAATTCAATATTAGTGTTTTTCTATGCTTATGAAATACAAGTATAGTTTGTTATCTTTGTATGTTCTAGCTTCATCCAGTATTATTTTTGAGCAACCTTGTAAATTATTTTCTTTCACAGACAAAGCCTCAAATAATACAATTTTTTTTTCTTTTTAATTTGCAGACCTCCCACTTAGTGCTGTGCTCCTGCTTGAATAGTCTCAGCAATTTCCAGTAATCCATAGCCTGTTCAAAAATTGAAACATTCTCCTAAAGGTGTTTGTTGCTCTGCAGGCAGGCAGTCTGAAAACAGATGGAGCCCAGCAGGTGATAAACTTTTAACATCAGCACAGTTGAGATTTGAATTGGTAAAAGCAAAAATCTACTCAGTCTGTACCTAGAGGTGTAGCAGAGCAAAAGTAGCATCTGTCTAGAAGCCACTGAGCACAATACTCAAATTACCGCTGTTGTTCTTCCTAAGATCTGTACTGCAAACCAGCTGTAAGGTCTGAAATGTTGTACCCCTGTAGAACAGGAATACTGGACTTTTTAACCTTTCTCCTGTGTCACGCAACTGTAAGGGTTCTCCACAATAGGGGGAACCTAGTTTTTTCTGCCCTTTAGGCTTCTCAAACAGATTGAAATATGCCTGTCAGCAGAGATGCTCACTCCAGCATAAAGAGAAGAAGCAACAAACTACAAACTGAACCATCCATCCATCCATCCCACTATCTCTTCTCTCTCCTGCTTTGCTTGATACAAAGTAAACAGCAACTCCACAAATGGAGGGGAACAAAAACAAGCAGTTGTATTTTCATCAAAATCAACAAGAGAAATTTCATTAAAAAAAAAAGTTACAAATGCAAGATTTTTCATTGAGAAATTGGAAGATAAAGGTTACAACTAAACTTCACTTTACTCCTCTTCGTTTTTTTCAATTAGGGGAATCAGATTCTGTCCTCTTACTCACGTATTTGAAATTCACATACCTTCATAATCTCCCTTTTCGTTTATGGAAAGCGTAAACATGAACGGCTTGTCAGGGTCTTTGTGGTCAATGTGTCTGAATATAAACTGCAACTGTTCATCTAAAGCAAACACAAACTGAGTTAATTAGCACTATTACTCTCTGCTGGAGAGTCACAATGACAACTAAAAATCACAATATTAAGCTACAGTTTCACTTAAGATTCTCAGAATACTTACAAGTTAAGCAAGCCTGGTCTCTTTGAAAGACAAATGTGTTTTAACATACTGTGTTTTGCCATTGGAGAGACAATGGTAATACCTGGGCTGGGAAAATTCTTCAGCTATACAAGCTGGTATGTTATTCACTGTACAATCCAACATTAACCACATTGTATCACTGCACGTAGAAACCGTGGAAACTGCAGAAACTTACTGTGAATTTTGCGTATCTCCAGTCCAAGCCGCTCTTCAAACAATACTTTAGACTTGCATAGTCGTTCCACTCTCTCCTTATTGGCTTTGTTTTTAGAAGATATTACTAGAATTTTAAAAGTCACCATAAATATCAAAGTAAACATAAGACAAGCACACAAAAATATTTAGTAGAACAGTAGAAAAGCCTTTCAAGAGTAAATGTTGAAACAATTCCTCCTCTAATTAGTAAAATGTACTTCTTATCCTTTGCTTACTTTCCTTTCTCTTCATCAACTCTTCTTTAACCTCTTGAATACTGGCAGTCAAATCCTTCTTTTGCTCTTCTTTTTGATTTACTTCAGATTTTATTTCTCTAAAATGCTCTTGATTTTCTGATATCTGTTGGCTCTGCTGACGAATCTCTGAAAGGTGGCAAAAAAATATGAATATATACAGTTGATTAATTACATCCCCACTATTTAGTACTTATCTACACAGTTTGAGATGACTCATTTGAATAAAATCTAGTGAAATGCTTGCTATCTGAGCTGAAAGGTCAGCATAACTATACCAAAAGCATCAAATAAAAACTTAAAGTGAAAGTTACTCAAAAGACAAGCTACTAAATAGAGAGGTACTTCAATCAGATGAAACTTGGGTCTGATGCCAGCACTATGTACATCTTCAAAATATGAGGATGGTGGATCTTGTCCACAGATAAATAAACTAACAGCAAGGAATGGAAACACTGACTGTTATTAAACTTGCAAGTATTTTTACCTGATATTCTGAATTTACCTACCAAATTCAGAGTAGTTAATCCTGAACTGATATACTGACTGTATTCTATAATTATTCTGGAAGAAGCAATATTTAAGTTTACTGAGTAATTTACTTTTCCTATTGCGGTCAGCATGTTTTGGTACTTTATTGTTTTAAATACTTAAGCACCAAAAACACTATACAGAAAACTTTATATTTTGCATCATCAACGCACTTTTCTAACAAATTGCTTTTGACTTGCAATTTACATCCCATAACCAAACAAATATGCTCAGTTTTAATTCTGCCTTCATTCTGATGTTATTATTTGCCTTTTGAAATATGAAGTTAAACCTATTATTCAGTTGTATCAATTTAGTTTTAGAAGTGTTAGACATGATAAATAAAACATAGTACTGTACCATTGTTATAGTCCTGAATTTTATCAAGCATCACATCTCCTTCTTTCAGCCTCTTGGACCATTTCTCTGTAATGGAAAGTTATTTCAGTTATCTGAAGAAGTTTAATGATAACTTGGAAAAAGCAGAGGTAACAGGAACATGAAGCCTTTTTTACCTGAAAGTGCTTTTATGGACTCCTTGCATGAATCTCTCAGTGTTAACGTCTGATTGATCTGTTCAGTGCCATAAACACTTTTTAACTTGGTCCAAAACTCTTTCATTTCTCTTTCAAAGGTGATTATTTCATCTTCTGTCTTTATATTGGCCATAATGCTGCAACAAACATGTAGTTGAACAAATACAGTGTCAAGACACACAAGACCATCACAGGAGTTATAACTCACAGGATAAACTTTCAGGGATGGTTTTATCCCCTTGACTTGTTATTAAAGCCTCTTCCACTCAGTTGCTGTTATTGTTACTACAACACGCACTAACAGCGGGAGGAGCTGCGTTTCTTTCGTCCCTGCACCGGCGCTGGGCTCTCTGCTCCGCCCGGTGCTGGGCCCGCCGTCCCCAGGCTCCCGGCCCTCCTGCCAAGGGGCTCTCCCGCCCCTTCGCCCCCTCCCGCGGAGCCCGCACCGAGCCGGGGCCTTCTGCCCAGGCCCGCCGCCCAGGGAGCTCCCCCTTCTCCGCCCGACGGGGTGTTAACGGTGGCGGCCGCAGTGCTGCGGCCCGTAACCCAGCGCGGTACGTACCGGCCAAGACCGCCCGGACCCGCTGGCGTTCAAACGGCTGCGCCTTCCCGCTTCGCCAACGGCTGCTTGCTGACTGGGCACCGCCTCCCGCCCGCCTCGCAACAAGCGTGCCGCTGATTGGCTCAGCCGTCGCGGCTTGAACCGCAGGGCGTGTGAGGAGAGCCGGGCGTGGTTGCTGCGGTAACGGCCCGGGCCGAGGCGGAGCCGCCATGGCTGGGCTGGGCTGGGCTGGGCTGGGCTGCCCTGCCCTGCCCTGCCCTCGGGGCGGGCGGAGGCGGCCGCTGCTGGTGCTGCGGGGGGTAGACTGCCGTGAGTCCCTCTCCTTCCCCTGGGAACCGCCTGCTGGGATTGAGAAGTTTTCTCGGGGCTGTGCGGGGCCGAGGGCCGCGGTGAAAAGCCGGGCGCGGTTTGTGGGTATTTACTGTTCCGTGCTGAATGAACCGGAGTCGAGCTGGGAAGCAGGCTGGCTCCTTTACCTTCCTCTGAAGCTAGGACTTGTTTCCAGGGTCTGGTTTATTCACAGAAAGTACTTGGATTAACCTAGGCGTAAGTGTTGTGACACTCCTGAATTGCCTTTTAATTCCCTAATCGTCAATTCTCTCATGAGTGTGGAACTATTTGCCTATCTTTATGATATGTAAGCCTTAAATCATAAAAATTTACCTTTAATCTCTAAGGTAGATCTTTATGATAGGAGACTGGCGAGCAGAGGTAATTACTGTCCTTTTTGGTATGAACAAAACCGCAACACAGCAGTCAAGCATGTGCCCAGTCAGAGGCGCCTGTCATCGTGCGTGTGCTCCACACAACACCACACCTCATGTTTCTCCAGTTGGGTATGCTCCCTTTTGGCTCTGGATAAGGACTAGTTTGTGATCTCAGGCAGAAGCCTTCAGTTTATCATGGAAGCTACTTACTAATAATTTTCTTGCCAGAGCTAGTGAGTTTCTCCTAGCTTTTATTTACTTCAGTGCTGTTTAGATGATTTCAGAATAATGTAAGCTTAATAAAGCTTTGAGGATTGTTGTCTAAAACCACTAATTAGTCTTCCCCTCCACCAGACCCAAAGCAAAGTCTAAGCTGAGACCACTAACTGTTAATTGCAGTATTCTTGTATAAACCATTCCTGCTGGTGAGTAACACTTCTACCCAACTGTAGTTCTCCTTCATTTGACTTGGACACATGTTCTTCAGGTTTCACAGTTTCCTCAGCATTAGTCCTAAAACTAATTGTTAGGCCACTGTTTTTTATCTGCTTCAGACTCAAATGTACTGAAGCTGGGCTGGTTCAAGAATGATTGGCTATTACCTATGCCTATAGAAATTTCAGCATGATGGACTCTATACCTTATGGCTTTTTTAATTAGAATCATTTATCTCTTTTTCCCAATCAGACCTTAAACTTAGCTGAGTAAATAATGCCAGTATAAAGTTTAAATGTTACCCCTAACATCACTAACCTTTGTTATTTGTGGTCATAACTTTCTGAATACACAATTTTCCCAGCCTCTGGAGTTTAGCAAATATAAATTCAACTGATGTAAAGAAGTCCTGAATTCTAATCTGTAATCTTTTGATGGGTTCCTCAGTCTGTTCTCTTCTGAATCCTTTTATTAAAATAGGTAATGGGTTCACCCTGCAGTAGCTGACACTAGCTCTGTAGTGTCAGGTATCTTTTTTCATCAGTGAAGTTCTTCTAGATTTCATTACTCCTATTCTTTTACTTTAGACTTTCACCAGCCAAAGTCTAAATACAGCTTGTGACATTTGCTGGCACGATGCATACCTTAAGTCTCTTCTGAGAGTTTTCCAGAGATGTGAACTTATACTATAACCTATCCTCAACTTTCCCACTAGAAACGAACTCCACGATCATCTTACCAACAGCATGTTTAAATTAAGCATGGTTATTTTATCAGGTACTAGTTTTCTGTTCAAACTTACAGCTCTTACCAGCCACAAATAGAAATGTGGCCTCATGACCCAAACTAGGGTAGGTCATACACTTCTTAACTCCCTGTTAGGTCTGATTCAAGGGGCTCCCTAGTCAGAAGCTCTAGCACCTGACCCTGCTGTAACTGTAGCCCAGACACTTGTTGTATTTTTTCTATTATTTTTTTTTGGAATGTCTGTCATATCAAGCCACAGGGTACTCAGGGATAGAAGAGAGTTTCAACAGCTGTTTGCCCTCTTTCTAGCACTATGAGCTTTGGTGGAGACAATGTAATTGTACCATGTACCCTGTTCTGCATTTGTCAGCTCTTGACGGGTGTCTTTGTAACCTCAGGGTATTTGGGTAAACCTGAGATTCCGAGATGTGTGCTGACAGCAGTAGGGTGACGGTTAACCTGCAGTCAAGCTGAAGGGCAGGCTATTGCCAACAAAGGTCTATTGTTTTATTTTATTGCTAGCTCAAAGTCCATAGTGGGATATTGCTATGCTAGGTTAAGGGGTCGTTGAAAGCTGTTGGAGATCTACTGCAGCTTAGTTGGAAACTGCTCAGGGAACACAAAATTGAAGAGCTGGTGCTAATATACAGGCTTCTCTTGGCAGGTTTCTAACCTCACTGGGCTATGGTTGGCATGGGAATAGTTTCAGGGATTAGAGAATGGCGGTAAATAACAAGTGATCTTATTGGAGCAGGAACAAAAAAATACAGTGGAGATTGTTATCCTTATGGGTCCAGGCTCCGTTTCTGCTTGTAGTTTATGGAACCTGAGGGATTTTTATTTGCTGTTAAACTCTAGGTTGTTTGTGATTTCTGAAAAGTAGCTCTTCATTCTTATAATAACTAGAATTCCTTAGATGTGACTTTTTCATGGACATACCAGAATTGTATTCCATGCATTGTTTGTATTATTTACACTGTTACACAGACAAACACACACAAATATAAACAAGTATTAAGGTCTGCCAGTAACTGCTATATTGCAAACAAGAGGTGTGTTAGCTACCTGCATTTGCACAGTTAACTGTGCAAATACAGGCATAATGACAATGTAGTAACTAGGAAAGGTTAGATTAAGGTGGCAGAACCAAGAGAAAGCAACTGGTTCATGTCAGTGTTTGCTAAACCTCTACTGCTCAGTCCAGGCCTAAATAAGCCTGACCTTACTTAGAACTGCCCAGTTCCAATGAGGAATTCTTGAGGGAATGACATATGGAGAGAAAGAACTTCTTGAAAGATTCTTCCTAAATCTAAAATTAAGATGTATCTTTTCAGTATTTCATTTGGAAAATATCCATACCTAAGAAAATAGCTGTCAGTTGTCGTACACAGCGTCTACTTGTGAACTTGCTAAATTGCTCGTTAATCCTTGTAGCTGGTCCAGTGCCAAAGAAAACACTGATGTGGAAATTAATGTTATTGTTCAAGTAACTAAGCATAATGTACCAGAAAGTTAGGCCCAGTACACAGGCCTCCATTAACAGTGTTTTAGAAAATGTTTGCTTTGATGGCTTTTCCTTCTCTTGCAAACATTTGCTTAACAACACCTGGTCTCTGTTATGTAATACTTGCTCTAATTTCTAGGTGTATAGCAGCTGTAAACATTTTATCCTCCCTTCAGTGGATCGTCAACATGATTCTTGTTTCTACATTATTACCAAGAACATACAAAGTTTTGGATAGTCTCTAGTTTTGTATGTCTTGGAAAATAAAATAAATCAAGAAAATATCAAGAAATTCATAACTCTTTATATGAACAGATGACATTTTAAAGGTTTCTGCTTTGCAATTAGAACTCATTTGATGATGTGAAGGCCAAACCTTCACTCTATAACATCAAAATAAGACAAAGCTTTGATTTAAAAACTTATTTGCATCACATTCTGACCTTTTTTTTCCTTCCTGACCAGTTTTCCTTGCAATTCCATGTTCTAAAATACAGCAAATAGTTTTATTTCATATATTATCTCAAGTGACTTTGAAATACTAAGTGCATTATAGAAGCACTTTGCAGTGCTTTACATAGGAAAAGAGGGGGAAAAAGCCTATTGAAGTATTTCTCCTTAGTTAGTTTAAAGAAGCTATTAAATGAAGTATTTCAAGATGTAGTATTTAAATACGTGTTGCCATCTTTTTTCTGCTGGCTACTAGAGCTAGGGAAGTCTTTAGTGTCTCAGGCTTTTATAGGTTGTCCAATATCACAGGCAGGACAAGAGATGATTCACGTGTCAGTTGTTGATTGCTCCTTGGATGAAGCAGAACCATGAGCGCTTCCAGGTGCAATGACAACATCTCCCAGACACCTCCTTACCTGCTCCAAAGTCCTCCCACTTTCCATTTTGTACATTGTGGATTTGTTGGGGTTTTTTAAAACATCTTTTATAACCATGACTCCTCTGGTATGTCTAAGATGTGGATGTAGGAGCTTCTGAAACAGTCAGAAAGAATGTAGGAGAAAATTAAAGCTTATTTATGTTTGCTGTTAGTCTTCATTATGTCTAAGGTGTTT
Organism: Patagioenas fasciata; assembly: GCF_037038585.1. Lineage (NCBI taxonomy): Eukaryota > Metazoa > Chordata > Aves > Columbiformes > Columbidae > Patagioenas > Patagioenas fasciata. The sequence continues at coordinate 21,080,526 of NC_092526.1, forward strand.
ATCTTTCTATCTAAGCAGAAAGATAATTACCAGCATATGAATCAGCAGCAAAATCTTTAAAATGAAAATTAATATCAGGAGGCCTTTAGCATTTATACTAAATTAGGTTACTGAAATGTTGCTGAGACGTGCCTTCAAACATTGTCTTGAAGTTTTTTGAGAACCAAAGTGTGCCTGAGCGGTTCTGCGTGAAGAATGGTTCAGCCTGAGCAGATGCAGCACTATCTCAGTGGGTAGCTGGAGTGGGTGTTTCTATATTTATAAATAAAACAAATGCTTAAAAAGTTATTGCACAGGTACTGCACATCCTGTGTCAGAGAGGCAATTTTTCTGATACTATTGAGCAACAAGGGTGGCATTGAAGAAGAACTAAAAAGTGATCTATGTTGTTACTTGGTAGACTCTCCTGAGGACATTAAGTTGTATCTTGATGGAAACTTATTACTGCAAAATATTTTTCCTAATAGAACAATAGTTTTTTACACTCAACTTCATTACAGTTGCTGTTTTAACTTCAATACTAGAAGATGGCTCTTACTCAGCCACTGACTAACTTGACATTTACATTATGTTTAAAGCTAATTATTCTTTATAAACTGGACTAAGAAGAAAACCTCAAGTTCACCACTTAGGAAATATTTATTCTTGAAATATCCTAAAATTTTGAGGTTGGAAGGGTCATCCTTGAAATCCGGGGATACCAGTTGAAGTGAATAATTCAGTCAACGTACAGAAAAATATCATATTAGTTATTCAGAAACAGTGCACAGAATTTTCTCTTTTTAAGTTTTTCTACATGGCTCAATGCAACTGGTAGCAATAAGCATATAGGATTTAAATCTGCTAAAAAGTTTCTAAAACCAGACTATTAATAGCTAAAATAAATGTAACTAAAGTAAACGTGAGGTTGTGTCAGGAAGAGAGGTCTTCTAAGTCCATTTAATTGTCATGCCTTATTTGTTGAGTCTACTTAATGTTTTCATGTGACTTCCCTGACCACACATCATAAAGCCCTGTTAAGCTGTTAAGTCACTCTTCAGCAAAAACAGTGAAGTGATTCATCTCTTTGTCTCCACAGCTTGTATAGTTCAGCTTTAAGTGCTGTGGAGAAAGCAGTGGGGAAGTGTGCAATGCTTGCATACAGCTGCTTTTGTTTTCTGATTTTGTTTCAGATACATAATCTTTAACAGAAGATATGAATATGTCTGAATATTAGGGCCTGATAAAGAACTGAAGTTTTCCTCTTGCCACTCTGATGATATCAGATGATAGTATCATCAGACTTTTGGTATCTATTTAAGTCTTTTGTGGAAAAGTTTCTTGTGTAGCCACCTCACAAATGAACATGACCGTTTCCTGTGCTACAGTTATTCGTACTAATACTGATAAATCTGAGGTACTACTGCATTATTTGCCATATGTTCTTAAAATCCTTCTGTTGGGCAGAATCTCAGTTTCCTCTTGGCTCTTGCCCCTGGAGAATGCAAGTGCTTCCCTTGGGAGTACGTCAGGGTAGCCCTCCCAGTGCTGTTCCCAGCCCCAATGTGGTTTGGGAAGCAGGTGTCCCTGCTGCTGGGCTGGGCAGCACCAAGGGGCAGCAGCAGGTCAGGCTGCAGCTCCTGCTGGCAGTGCTGGCTGGGATGTGCGTGGTGTGAGTAACATGTGAGAATGGCGATGCTGAATGAGGTGGCTCTGAGACAAAGCTTTGTCTGCATTGTGCCCTGGATTAATGAGGCCTCTTGTGTGAAGGAAACAACTGTTTTTCCGTGCTTTGAGAACATTGCTGCTTTTAAAGTGAATCTAGAGATCAACAGCATTGTTGATGTATGGATGCTGTTTGTATTTTCCATGGTTAAAAATGTGTTGTGCAAAGTATTATATGCAGCGTGGTAGCCAAATTCTATTTCAAAGTGAAATGTACAGCTTTAATGACAGTTCTGCAAAGATCAATGATTTGTGTATTCTGTCTATCCTTTATACAGGCAACACTTAACGCAGTATACACTTTACTAATGTCCATCCTGCAGAGAAATGAACTGTGAAAAAATTCAAGCAAACATGTTCCAACTGTTCACGCAAAGGATTACATAAGTCACGCATTGTGTTTCCACAAAACTTTCCCCACAATTTGCTGCTGCTCAGCATGTGCTTTACTTAGTTTCCTCCAATTAAAATTTGCAAACAGAAAAGCTCTCCAGTGCTAACAGACTCATGTTCTTTCCTGGAGATTTGGAAGCACGTGTTCCAGGCATGGCTGGGTACATCACGCCGATGCAATATAAAGGCAACGTCAATCACTTCTCTCACTTTTTAATAGCTCCCTTCCATGGTTCTTATTCTCCATCACTAGAAACCTAGGATTAAAGGAACTTTACTGTATTTCAAGTACAGTTTAATCCGTTAAGATGGATCTCCTTCATAGCAATGGCGTGCTTATCATTCAGCATTTACAGAGGGACTACAGGGCTTACCAGGATTTGCTTAATTTTATGTCACATGTTGGAGATCCCCGGAATATATTCTCAATTTATTTTCCTCTTTGGTTTCAGCTTAACCAAGTGGTTGGTACTAAAATGATATGGGTGGCAGTCATTGGTGATTGGTTCAACCTCATATTCAAATGGTAAGAAGTTGGATTTATTTTAAAATTTGGTATTTTTAATGATGGTTACTATATTTTCCTCAAGTTTGGAAAACTTTCTGTGAATAATGTACAAATAGGCTTTCCCCTGTAATTATAAAACAGCAATTCACAATGAAGATATTTAAGATATGTTTGAAATGACATTTTGATAAGACAAGAGGAACTTATGGAACTATTATAGAATAGTTTTGGCAATATAGCTCTTCCTATTCCTTGTAAGATTATTTATCATGCTTTGCTGAGGCCTTCTTACATAAAAATATTTTTATTGTATTTCTGCTTCATTTTATTTTATTTTATTTTATTTTGTCAGGATTTTATTTGGCCATCGCCCATACTGGTGGGTGCAAGAAACAATGATTTATCCCAATCAGTCAAGCCCATGCCTTGAACAGTTTCCTATAACATGTGAAACTGGACCAGGTAAGAAATATCGGAGATTACATTGGTACATTTAATAAAGATAGCGGCTTTTTGGGGAGAGAGGATGTGACTTATGAAGGTCTTACCCGAAACACAATCTCAAACCTCACGTTTAAATTAGAACTAAAACATGGGAGAGAAAAATGAAGAAATAAAATGTGATAGGTATTTGATTGCTATATTACAAAAATTTTTACTTTGTTGTCTTTAATTAGTGCAACAGAGGGGGACTGCCTTTAAAAATATCTCCTACTAGAATGAACCAATGTATTGGAAAGGAATTTCACAAAACTTGTGTCATAGGTTGAGAAAGAGTGATACACCTGCTTTGGGAGGTCACTGTTAGGAACCGTTGCAGTGCTAATGACATCAGCATGGGAAGAGAAATTCCATGTTGTGTAAGAGTGTTCCAAAACAGGGCAGGGGGCTGCTGAGTTTGAGGGCTTGTGCCCTCTCGAAAGAATTATTCAAACTACAAAATCTAGTAGGTGTTTCAGTGTAATTAACAATAGTATCAACAATTGATCATGTAATGTATCACAAGTAGAAAATGGAACCACTCTTCCCAGAACTAGACACTGGTACTGAATGCGTGTCTGTGAGGTGTCTGTGTACAAATACATGAAAAAAGAATCTTAAAAAAAAAATTAATTTCTGATGTATTTTCACTTTTTTCGTATCTCATTGTCTTCTCTGTGGAAGTCAAATGCAGTACTGCTGAAGTTAAATGAGCTTATGCAACCCTAATGTGAGAAGTAAGGTAAACTTGCTTGGAGCTAACTGACTACATTTAGTTTAGTTCATTGTACATGAAAATATTGACTGTGGAAAAGAATGTGCTTTGCGCCTCATTGATGCCACTGCAAGCTTTTAAGTGGTTTGCAGAGCTGAATTTTCTTAACAGTGTCCCGTATTATATCCTACTGTACTTTTGAACAGGAAGCTTAAGCCCTTGTGTCAGGCATGATTTAATAATGCCCAGTCTATATGTGGTCTGCAGTCTGTTTTAAGTTAATTCGTTTGAGACCTAACCCAAAGTATTAAGGCCCTTCAGGTCTTTTCAAAAGACTTGAGAACTGAGCCCATTCAGCACCATGTGATTCCAAGCCCTGGCTAAGGAGCCAGTCAGAGTGTTTCCTTTGGATTCATTGAACCAGAGGCCTTTCTTTCTGTTTCTTTCTTCCTGAAGCAATAAATCGTTCCTATTTCTGTCCAGTGGGTACCACTGTCATTGATGCCTTGTTTGCACTTTTAAGGACCACATTTTCTCTCACCTCCAGATTTGCCCTAGACGATTGGCAACACCTGTCCACTCACCTGTTACAGTCAGTGCAACTGTTAGGTGCACACGGTCTTGGTGTGAGCTTACATGGTACTTGACGTACTTGTTAAAAGTGCAGTTTATATGAAGAGATTAGAGAAGCAGCCACAGATGTGAGAAGTGCATATGCAGATATTGGTAGGATAACCTGAACCCCAAACTCTGCAGCTCAACGGAAGGGAAAGCTGAGGAAGCATTTTATGTGACTGCAGGGCAAGCAATCTAGGATCTGAACGTGGTTTGTGCCTCTGGAATGAATTAAAACTCTGCAGCCATCTTTTCTCTAGTATTTGTAAGGTATTAACATAAACCTTAAGGTGGAGTTTATGCTGTTTCTAGTAGGTAATTTGCAGGTGAACTATGAAACATTTTCCTAGATGACAATGAAGAGAAGCTTTCCCAATGCTGATGTACAACATTATGGTTTCCTTATCAGTGACATTTGTTCTGTTGTGAGGTTTAGAAGTGTGCATCTGTTACGAGATCAACCACAGAGTTGGTAGTGTGACTACTAAAGATAACTGCCAAACAGGATACCAAAAATGAGCACAGGGAGCCAGAAATCATTCTGCTTGCCCTCCCTAGACATTCTTGCTTTGCTGCTTCACTGAAATATTCTTTTTCTTTGCAAATGACTTTATAATGCTAGGCCAGAACACATTCTTCAGCCAAAGTGATTTCTTCTGCCAGTGAAATGAATCCTGTCCCTTTTACTTCTCTTTTGTCTCCACAGAAAGCCAAGCTGTACAGTCTGGTGTAGACAGATTCTAATGATCTAATTTTCTCTCCTTCCCCATTTCAACTTTTTGAATGTAAATCTGGTGAACAGGGGAAAATAAGTGACAGAGTAATTTTAGGAATCGTTTCCCTTGCATCATGCCAGCATACTTAGGGGTTTTTTTGTGATTTTCACAGTTGCAGGAACTTCTCCGTGGCTTCATATTGTTTCAGTAAAATTAAAATTTAATTAATTAAATTAAACCAAATTACACATATGTCACTATACCTGGATTAAAAAAAAATCATTATTGATCTGTATATGAGAGCGTGTTCCCTGTTACAGACTATTGTGGGTGCAGCAATTAGTCCAGTGTGTTACAGCATAATTTCATGTGCCACTTCCACTGATGATCTGTTTTGAAGCTCGTGGACATTGTATACCATAAAATTTATAAAATAAAGCATAAAGACACAGTTCTTCCACTACCCTTCAGGTAGATTTCTAAATTTATTACAAGCCTACCTAAAATGTAAATTACCTGGACTGTAATATTACTAATGAGACACAGATCATAATCGCTAACATCGTGGTAACTGGAGAAGCAGATAAAAGGCAATTTGGAAGTGCCATCTAAAGTTATACTGGTACTTTAATTTGGAATGTTACAAAGAGCTAAATCTCCATCACGTGTCTTGACCAAGAGGTAGCCTATTCAAAACCTATCTCATCTGATCTTCATATATAATTTATACTTTGTATGCTATAGCCCTAGGAGAGCGCTAGATGCTCTATTTTTGAAATCACAATCCAAGCCTAAGTACTGGAAAAATACTATGCTTTCCAATCAAGATACCAGCTCACAACAATATAAGATGATTCAGCTGTTACCTGCTTGATTTCAGACAAATATTCTGGATTCTGTATAGATGAGTATTCTGAAAAATTCATATTGAGAAATTAACTTTTGAGAAGCAGTTGACATTCTTTCAGCCTTTATTAACCATTTTATTTCTAAATTATTAGGTGCCTGAGTAACTGCCAGTAGACATTTTCTGTATGACAAATGTTACAGTCGTCATTTTTAAGCTTGAATATTTCATTTTTGTTTTTACTAGGAAGCCCATCTGGACATGCCATGGGATCTTCCTGTGTCTGGTACGTAATGATCACAGGAGCACTTAGCTACACAGTGAGATGGAAAGATAAATCAGCAGTTACCCTTCACAGGTCAGTGTCTTTCCATTATTCTAGCTCATACAGCTATTTCTATATATGCATGCTGTGTTTTAATGGATTTATTTTAACCAAATATTCATAGTCTGTTGTGTCCAGTTTGTAAAAACAACACACCCAAATCTTTATTCTAATCTACTTCAGCTGAAGAGAAGGACTGTTTAGAGGATGTATTCATTTGTATAGGTTGGTATTTACTAACTTACAGTCATTGCATACACTATCTCTGAATCAGCTCTTATTAAAAGTTGTGCCATGTCTTCAATGTTGGAAATTTTGAATTCTATTAATTTTCTTTATGTGTTGGATCCTTTGGCTAATACATGAACTTACTGCTTTGATGGCAGTTCTTCTTACCTCTTTTTAAAGCAAGTGCATGTAATATTGGGAGGTTCAGTGTAACATGTTACTCAGCTCTGTGAGGAAGTCTTGTAATTGCTTTGATGCTTGTTCTTTCCAAGCCCAACAAGGTTGTTCCTGTAATAAGTGAATTTTGTCACCAATGATTTAACTTTTGCATTTAAGTATGACTTCATGATGAGAAATATGTTCAAGATACTGGTGATAATTTAACTTGCCATTGATGACTTTCATCACTAAAACCACGGTGGTGTCTTGGACCTGAAACTACTGGGATCTGTTCCTGCGGCCCTAGACGTGGCTGCAAGAGCAGCTACTCCTGCTAATGTTTTAGTACTGACTTCAAGTTTTTAATCATCTGATTCTAAACTTGTAAGCTTGTAAACCTCTGCTTGGTAAAAATATGAACCTGACACAAAGGGACCTGGTATAAATTACTAGATGAAATATCTTAATTTTTAAGCATCTTCCTTTTCCCTCTTAGACTGACATGGTCATTCCTCTGGAGTATTTTTTGGATTATCCAGATCAGTGTGTGCATCTCGAGAGTATTCATAGCAACACATTTCCCTCATCAAGTTATTCTTGGAGTATTTGCAGGTAATGGTGCTATTTTTTCTTTTCAACATATGTGCAAAATCTGACAAAAATTCAGTATGAGAAACGCAAGAGATTTGTAGTAGTGCTGCTCAGCTTTGCAGCCCCTCTGCTCTCAGGAAGATCAAGGATTTGATGACAGTCCAAAGGTAAAACTTGTGAGGTTGTGTGTCTGCTGTCTCTGTCTTTCACACAGAGAGTGAGCCCTTGTCCATGCGCCAATTGGTGCTGCCTGCTTTGTGTCCATACTGCCACAGACTGTGGTATCTGGTTTGTACTGGCTGCATCTGATCTTTATCTGTCCTGCTCCTGTGGAAGGGATCAGAGAGGAAGTTGCTTCTGTATGTTCCTGACCTTTCCTCTCAGGAGGAAGCTCTTTGGTTCACTTCCAATAGTGTCCAGGTGCAAATGTGCATGTGTGCAGTGTGACCAAGCACAGGGCCAGACACCTGGGGCAAAACAGAGAAATGGGCAAATTAGCTGTGCAAACTTCCCACAGTGATGTAAGAAGCTAGAGTACATTTTTCAGAGTTAATTAAATATGTTTCAAATTGGTATTTAGAGGGTTCAAACTATGAACAGTCTCCCTAGTATCTATCTGATAGGATCTATCTGACAGGAGCTGCCTGCTCCTGTTCTCTTTCACGGGTGCAGAGCAGCCTGGACAGCACTGGCTAACAGCTTGCAGTCCAGCTCTTCCTTTTCACAACCAGCATAAAATGACTAAGAAAGAAGATAAGCATGTTCTGTATCTTCTCCTTCAACACTCAAGGCCTGTGTGGGAACTGGTGTTGAATTCTGCATTGCTTGGGCCAGTCTTTGAGTGAAGGGATGCTTTTGGAAAATACGTGTTCTAGTTCACATCTAATATTTGATAGGTGGTCATCTGGGAGATACAGTCAAGCCTAAGGTATGCCTCATATCAAAAACATATACTTCTTGGTATTCAATTTATTTATTTTTTTTCCCCCTCCAAATTAGCAGTTTCGAGTGGGAGAAAAGGTTTTGTACTGTACTACAGAAGTGGTAAATTTGTTTGTGTATATGTACATATGCCTATATATTTTATAAATATATGTGTATATATATATTATTATTCTGTCTTCAAAAGTGAAATTCTGCAGGAGCACTGTACAAAGTGCTTGTTCAAAGCACGAGTGTGTTGTTCCCTGTAACACTCAGTTTCTAATCCGCAGGCATTCTTGTGGCGGCAGCCTTTGAGCGTACCCCTGCTATTCAGACAGCGAGCTTGAGAACGTACATCCAAACAAACTTGTTTCTTTTCATCTTTGCCCTTGGCTTTTATCTCATCCTCAAGCTTCTTGATATTGACTTGCTATGGTCTGTTCCAAAGGCCAAGAAGTGGTGTGCCAACCCAGACTGGATAAACATTGACACAACTCCATTTGCTGGACTGGTGAGGAATTTAGGTGCACTCTTTGGCTTAGGTCTTGGAATTAATTCTGAAATGTTCAGCACAAGCTGCAAAGGTAAAAATAGCTGTAAGATGAGTTTCCGCATATTATGTATAGCTGCTTCTTTAGCTATGCTGCAGCTGTATAATTTTGTCAAGATACCTACTCATACTGAGTATTTGTTCTACATTCTCTCTTTTTGTAAGAGTGCAGCTATGCCTCTGACTGTAGTTGCCTTGGTTCCATACTGTATCCACTCATTAATGAGGACAACCGAAAAGAAAGTTAATTAGATAAAGTTTCCAAATGGCTAGCAATGTGGGATGGATACAAACTGTTCAAGAACCCCCTGCAAAGGCAGTTTTGCTAACTCATTTTAAAAAGGAGGATGCCACTGCGTCTTTGCTGTGCTCCTGGTAAGTAACCAGTACATCCAAAATCAGTACATTCAAGAATGACTTTGGCAGCTCAGAAATACTAATTGCTGATTTTATTCCTAGAAATATTGCAACCACACTGCAGTATGGTTAGAAATGACCCAATACTCTGGGTCATAATGAAGTTTCAAAATATAATCAACTAGTTTTATGTAGCTGCTTGGTGGTCTTTTAGTTCTGTCTATCTCCAGCCTCAGTTGTACAGTGATACTCACTCAAGATTTTTTTTTTTTATATATAGCTATTTTGTGTTTAACTGGTAGGTTAAACAGTGTCACACCACCCACAACTGTGTATCTGTACCCAGGCACTGTGAAAAAGGTCAGCATAGTTATAAATAAGGCTTTAGATTTAACTTATTGAGCTTCCTGAGCAAAACAGCTTCTAATTAAGTCAGATGAGAAAAAAAATAAAAGTTTATTTCAATTAGACTCTGTAGAATACATTTTTGCATTACTGTGTGGTTTTTGTCACTTTTTGAAAGTGGTCACATAAATCATGAATGATACAGGTTACAGTTTGACATTGAAAATGCAGAAATATGGTGTAACAAATCTTTGGATTCTGCACATCTACACAGAGAAGCAAATCAAGAAAGTTGTCAATAATGAAATTATCTCAGCGTATCACCTCAATAATGTTATTCATGTTCCTCCTGTATTGCAAAGGTAAATTGGTCTAAGTCTCTCAACTCACAAGCCTGAATCACTCTTACTAGTTGTGTAAATCATGAAAACGTGACAGCAGACTAAGTCATTGCACATTTATATTGTCAGCTTTGTTTACCAAAGCACACAAATAACTAATATGTTAAATAAATGTTTGCTATATATGTGCTTGCTACATAAAAGATGCTCTAAATGGCCAAAGGTAGGTACTTTCCTTTTTTAATCATTATTTAGCACCTACTGTTGCATATTCCATTTCAGTGCACTATCTTTAAGCAATATTTTGCTAATACCAACTCATAATACTTAGTACACAAGCAGCATAAGGCTGTAATATGTGTTGTGAAGGCTGTTTGTGTATGATCTGATAGCAATGGGACTTAGAAGATGTAAACATGATATTGCTTCTAGACTTCCAAGGAGTTGTGGGATAACTGAAGTGGAACGAATCTTCCTTAATTGGGAAAACGAGGAGAATAGTTTGAGATGGCCCTTGGGAAGTAACATGATACAAATTGTGGAAGCCAATCTGAAATAAGTGTCCTTATTTAAGAGCCTTCTAAGCCTATCTTGACTTAAGAAAGTTATTCATCTGGTTTTAAACAGTCTGTGGAGGATTCTGCTTTATGCATCTGCTAATACCTTCTTTGATGGTCCTCTGAATTTTTTTTCCTGCAGTTGGCCTGAAACCAGTCTCTTCTATAATTGTGACTCCTTAAGCAAAATTACTAAGGTAATTGGACTAGATAATGAAGAACAAAGACAGCTGTGACAAAGATTTCTCCCATGTTCAAGTTTCTGCTCTGTTATTCCCAGCTGCTTCTGTCAAGACTAAGAACTCAGGGCTGGCTCTGAAAGATGTAATCATCAAACACCTTTGGGTCTGCTCAGGGCTCTTGTCACCAGGCTCCAGGGCTGGGAGCTCTTGCCTGTGGGGCAGCTGCAGAGGAAAGGCCCGTCCAGCTCTGCTCCAAGCAGTCCAGCGAGGCTTGGTGCTCATGCCCAGACACACTGTGTAGCTCCACTTCACTTTAATCCCTTCACACAGGTACTGAAGCTTTATAATCAACTGGTTGTCAATAGCACACAGACATTGCACCCGAGACTAAGACCAATGTAGCTATTTGTCTACGTTGTGAGTGCCTGAGTGGCTTTGTTACTCAGGGATATGTCCTCCTACATAGCTCCCAATAGTTACCAGCTGCCTAAAACCAGGATGGTGTTATGATGGAGAGCAGCAGCACGCTGTGCCGGCTCTTTTGCACCTGTGGGCTGGTTTAGCTGCATTGGCCTCAACAGCTCCATCCTGCATGGCAGACCCTTGTTACAGACATGATCTAAATACACAGAAATACTTGTTACCTGCTGCAAAATAGTCCTGCACTTGTCTGAAGGGTAGGACATGAAGTGCAAGAGCCAATAAAAAGTATAATTCACTGATGTAATTTGGGCCACAAAAGTGGTGTCCTTTAGGTAAAAGAATTATGGGAAAACTACACATAGTAATTGGAGTTTTAATAAAGTCATTATTTTTCCATGGCCTTAAATGCTAATATAAATTAAATATCATACAGGTATATCAATAGATTGTTGATAGTCACTGTCAATAGTTTCTATCCTGAGTCACCCAAACTAGTTACTGTTATGAAACATAAAAAAGCTAAAAAGGATTAAAATAGTAGGCAAATAATGCAGCTTCCTTTTCATTTTGGTTAAGGATTAAAACACAGGTTGCCTTGGGAAAATTGCATTTCAGTGTCACCTGGTTTCAGTAGCGTCTGTTGAAGTAATTCTATTAATGGAGTTAGTTGTACAAAAGTTGAAATTGTTTTTTGCTGCCTGGAATTAAGGGACATACCCTGATAAAGTTTTCATCCTTACAGCTCTATCCAAGTTCCAGCAGTTGGTACTGTTGCATAGTTTTAGAAGAAACTCCATTGTGTTCTTATTTGTTAGAAAGTGGGTGAAACTCTGTTATTAGAAATCAAGATTTCCATTTTGAAGCTGTAATTTAGACTTTCTGTGTTTCTGCTTTGTCTCCAAGATCCCAGTCACTAAAGGGAAGAATCCTGATTCCTGTTGTTCTGCGGACAATAACATATTTTAGAGAAACATGCAGTAGATCTTCTAAAGAACTGTTAGAAGTGCAAGCTTCTGCCACGTAACTACTCATATATTTTTACAGTCCTAAAATTACAATTGACCCTTTGATGCGGTCCCTGGTGAAAATAAGTTTGACATCCCTGCTCTGGGATGTTATATTGATTTAACTAAAGCGATTATTCCTATTAAAAATCTATTTGATAGCTTTGATCAGTGGTAAGCGCAAGGGAAATGATCCTCACCAGCTTCTGTTCATCTTTTCAATTGCTTTCCTGACTGCTGTGGAGCTGCCTTCTCTGCAAGTACTTACAGTTCTGTTGAAGCTGCACCCAGCTCAGACACTGCTGTGTTGGTGCTGTAGCTGCACTCAGCGGCAGCCCGGCTCCCCCAAAGCACAGCTGGCGTGGGGGGGTGAAGCGGGGGAGGGAGGGGTGATGGAATGGTGGGTGCTCTGCAGTGTTGCAACCCTGTGCAGACCAAACCTTAGGAGAGATTGGCTCCCTTCAGATACACAGCGTTGTTCTTGAGAATCTTTTTTATTCATACAGCTTACCTAGACAGGTGGCAGTTTCCAGGACACCAGAGCTAGCTGGGGATGGACAGGACTGTGCAGTCTGACTGCAGGTGCTGGCACCTCCCCAGCTCACCAGCAAAGATCTTCCCCCTTTTCAGGCTTTCTCTCCCTTTTTCTGCTTGATGCAGAAAACTACATACATTTACAGTATCACAGAACTCCCAATATTGTAGAGCACTTTGTAGCATGATGGGGTACCAACATACACATATGTACCACAGAGGATTTGCTTACAGAAAATACATCTTTCAAATTTAGAATCACAATAATTCAGCTAATTGGGGCTCCACTGGTAACAAGCTTATAATAAGCTCCTTCCATGGCCATCAGCTCATCATGAGTGCCCCTTTCAATGATGAGTCCTTGTGACATCACAGCGATAATGTCGGCGTTCTGGATGGTGGACAAGCGATGGGCAATGACGATGCAGGTACGCCCTTCTCTGGCCTTATCCAGCGCTGCCTGCACAGTCTAAAGGCAACAGACAAAGTGTCAGAGTGAAAAATGTCCAAACCAGCCTGGGGCTCAGCACTGCAGATAACTGATTGCTTCAGATTATTAATCATATTGTGCAACATTTGTACAAGTGACTATGAGGCTAAGTCAAAGGTTATGTGCCGAGCTGGGTCATGAACTCAGTTCCTTAAAAGTACAAAGAATGGACAGGTAAACATTGACAGCAGCAGAAATTAAGTAAGGCCTTTATTCAGCTGACATGCTGAATGGTAGCTCAGCGTGGACATGCTGTTAAATTTCCACAAGTTCTCTAATCTCTGAGTATAACCAAGATGTGCAAATTATTGCCCAAGTTCTTAGGCCCCTCCCTGCTGTTGTGGTCATGTAGTGGAATACGTTGGGATGTCTCTGTAGAACAAAGGTGTTGTACATTGTCAGCCATTGTATTAACTTCCCCTTATTGCTTATCACTGCGCATTTACCTTCTCACTTTCTGTGTCTAAGGCAGATGTAGCTTCATCCAGTAGTAAAATCTTAGGATCTCGTATGATGGCCCTTGCTATAGCAATGCGTTGTTTTTGCCCACGAGACAGCTGGGATCCTTGAGCTCCAACATTAGTTTTGTATTTCTGGAAAATATGCAAAAGGAAGATGTTATTCAGGTGTGAGCAAACACAGCAGTTCACAGCCTGAAGGAGAGCAGGAGAGGCAAGAGCACTGACCATGGCTGCCTCTGCCTTAAACAAACAAGCAATGCAGAAATAATGAATGAGTGATACATATATTTGGGGATATTTTGGAGGCACATGTTGCCACGCACAGGGTGCAGGCAGTACAGTGACGGGCATGGAAGAAAAATTTGATATTGGCTGATTTGTCCGAAGGAAAAGAAATCCACACACCCCACCCCACCCCACCCGCAATTTGGGAGAAGAGGCTAAAAGTTATTTAAGGCCTTTCTGGACAAAGATTTTGTTTGGGTGCCTAAATCCTATTCATACCTTTTCTGTTCTGTTTTATATTTCTATTATTTCAGTGCATTTAAATACTTCTTAAGTGTACATAAGCAGCCAGCTGCAAATATTTTTGTGTAAGTATCACGCCCCAGTCACAAGGCAAATTTCGTACAGCCAGGAGCATGCCTGAGTCTCATGCTTTGACTGCTGAACTGTGCTGCTGCTTTCTTGTCTGTGGCTTTGAAAAATCTGCCCTTTTCTCCTAGTTCGGAGTTGTAACTGCTCATTTCCATTTTGAAAATATTTGCCTACTGTGTAAAAATCCAGTAGCAACTCACACCCAATCTCTCAGGAAGATAAGGAATGGTCATGACAGCCTCTGTGCTCCTACTGTTATAGCTATAAAAGTAAATAAAAGGCACACGTGTGTAGCAACTTTAATTGGGTTTGGAGCAACTCCAGCTGCAATGAACACGAAGCAGCCTATCTGGAGTTCCACAGCCAAGGCCTCGCGGGTACTTACATCAGGCAGTGACATGACAAAATCGTGCAGCTGAGCCTTCTGGGCTGCTTGTATGACTTCTTCCATCGTTGCCTCTTTGGTGTTGCTGCCATATTTAATGTTGTCAGCGATGCTGCAGTCAAATAGCACAGGCTCCTGGGAAACTATTCCCATTTGTGATCGAAGAAACGGTACATTTATTTTCTTGGTGTCGTGTCCATCTATTAACTACCAGGAAACAGGAGAAAACTTGAAACATCATTCCAAAACAACAGCCTGCAAAAGCCAATTAGTTCATAGTAAAACGGCTAAATCATTTAGCTTTGCTAAAATGCAAACACAACTAATTTAAAATGATTTGAAGAATCTGCTTATATTTGACTCCTTTGTGTGTGATGTGTATTTTCTGGGTATGTCTGTGATCCAGTCAAACACTAAACCATTCACTTAATCTTAAGTCCAAGGGAACTATTTAATTGCTTAAGGCTAGGCACATGGTTCGTTGCCTTCCTGGCATAGTGATCACCACATTTTCCAAAGCAAGAGGAATCAACGTAGTTGGTTAAGCATTTACATGAAGAAAAAACATAAAAGCCTTTTAAACTATCAGTAATTGAATAACTGGAAGTTAAACCTAGACAAATTCAACCTGCAAAGACGCTGCGTATTGAAGCTGTGTATTTAGGGATGTTCCAGACTTTTTGTTGCTCCGTTCAGGTTGGATTTTTGCTTGTGCTCGCACAGTGTACACCCCACATTCTGTGTTTCATACAGGAATTACCAGGGTGAATGCCTAGGGTGTACCTAATGCATGAGGGTACACCTGAGGCTTGGACTAATGTGCTCCTGCCCGAATACATCTGAGATGATATTCAGGAAGTGTCAGAACCGTCCACATTTGTTCGAGCAGGAGCTGCAGGCCCAAGCTGCAGATGTACGTGCCACTGCTGCTGGGCTGCCCAGCAGGACACACTCAAGCAGCCCTTGTAGCATGGTTGAAAACAACAGCACACAGACCACGTTTCTGTTGCTTACCACACGGCCTTGGTCAGGGTCATAGAAACGCTCCAGAAGCTGCACACTGGTGCTCTTACCACAGCCGCTGCTTCCAACAAATGCCAAAGTCTGTCCGGGGTTAACAGCTACAGAGAGGCCTTTCAGGACCTGAATATCAGGCCGAGAAGGGTATGTGAATTTACAGTTAATAAATTCAATGCTTCCCTTGAAATCTTCCTGGTGGGGAAAAAAAAAAATAAAGGAGAAAGATACTACAGTGAACTTGAGCTCAAAACTGAGTTGTAAAGTACAAAGTAACTCTTCCTCAAATTCCATTCTTGCATCTCTTATTTAAAATGTGACATTAGCACTTGTGAAATTAGCCCAGAAAGAGAGATTAATAACCATACTGGAGTAGCTGTCCTAGAGATAAAGCCATTAGTCATAAAACTATTGCTCTGCTTATGCTTCCCCATACTGTGCTGGTCAGAGGCATCAATCAGGAAGAGGATTGCCTTGCAAGCAGGTAAGTTTTGTATTTTAGTGTGGACACTGTGTAAATGTAAATTTGCTGATAGTCCATATATATATGTGCAAAAACCTGGATTTGGTAAAAAAAAAAATAAAATCACTTGAACTTTGCAGCATTAAAACAATACATGAATTCAGGTCAGTTTTCCCAGAACTCTTAAAAAACTTTTACAAAACACTGAAGGGAATGAAGAGACTTCGTTTTCATGGTCTGAAGTAAAATACTTAATGTATTTAGTTTGTAACAGTTATTTCAAGTTTTTGTTCCATTCTGGAAAAATAAGTTAAATGAAAGATAAACTACTTGAATTTTCTGGGACTGACTTGAGAATTCACCAAAACTTGAGCTTTTTTATTTTGTCTGACTCATAGATGATTCGCCTCCTCATGAACACCCCCAACATTTTGATGTGAAAGGAAAAAAACCTCCATTATAAGCCAACGATAGGCAGGTTTGTGTGCGAACCGCAGAGCAGAAAAAACAAACATTCTCTTCTGAATCAGCCAGATTGGCCCTGCTCCTGTTCACAGTTTCACCCTGACACGTTCCTGATGGCCACGCTTATGTTACTCTTGCTGTCTAGTACCGGGCTCACCGCTCCCAAAAAGAGCAAAGACAAGTAACAATTATACAACCAGCACAACCTTCCTGTAACGCAGTGATCCTCATCAACTTGTAAACCGTTAGTGCAGCTTCAATGCTTATATGGAGCTGGATAACGTCACCAGTATTCATCTCCACTCTTACCCATTTATCTCCTTTTTCACTGTAAACACTGATTTTTGGAAGACGGTCGACCAGTTGAAAAAAGCGTGAAGCAGATGTTTTGGCTTTGGCATAGTTTGGGGTATAGGAAGAAGCTCTTCCCAAAGCAGTTCCACTGGTCACAACAGCAGAGATGACCCTGCGCGAAGGGGGACAGGGTCATTCTTGGGAAGCCACGGGGAACCCGCACACTGCACCGAGACCAGGCTGGTCCTGGTGTGGGGCAGACCCACCTGAACACGAAGCTGTAATGGAGGCCTTCAGCGCTAACCAGAAACCCACCGTATCTGTACGAGACAGCGTTGGCAATGAACACGATGCTCTGGGCAAAGCCAAAGCAGAGTCCGTAAACGTGTGCTTTTTTTATTGCGGCTCTATAGGGCATAACCAGGTTCTTCTCAAAATTGCTGATGAACATTTTCTCTTTCCCTATCCCAGCTACAGTCCTGATATTAGAGAGGGCTTCACTGGAAATCTGGAGGAGAAACAAAACAAAACCAAAACAAAACAAACAAAAAAAGGAAGAAAGAAAGCAAGAAAGAAAGGGTAAAAGTTCATAATTTTTCCTTGGAAAAGAGGAGTGTGCTCTTTCACAAATGCTTGACTCTTTCATGAACACAGGGTACTAACATCATATATAAATTAATTCAGATATGATACAGACTGACTCAAACATCAGCCAACCTAAAGAGAAACTTTCTACAAGCAATTTGCCACTAACATCCTCCATAGCAATGCTCTGTCTGCTCCCCTACAGCCAACAGACTGTAAGAACACTTTGGAAATCAGGCACATGCTCTCACTTGTGACTCCTGTCACATAATGTGAATAAATGGGATGTTCACAAAAGTAAAAATGGCTTTAGGAACACTGTTATTATATTTCCTTGACTGAGTGCATTTAATAATTAAAGATGTTTATTTAAATTATTTGTTTTACTGAATACCAATAGTCAGGAAAAGAGAAAGGATTCTATCCCCAACTTGTGCTTCATAAGTTAAAACCACTTGAATTTACTACGTTTCCTCACACTCCCTCTTTCTCTTGTTTATGTCCAAAAGAAAGCCTGATGAGATGGCACATATAAGTGGAGGGTGACACCTTGATTCCTCTAACATCAGTGACACAATTTCCAGGATTTTTCCCTTATACATAGACAAAGAATAAACAAATGCTTGCCTTTGTAAATAGAAAAATGCAACACAGGAAAGTATGAGTTGATCCTTGTGATCTTTCTCTGAGTTGGAAACCTCTCTGGAGCCTTAACTAATGGTAGGCTATACACTGTGTTTTGTTGCCAGTCAGAGTTCAAGTTTCTGTCCCAAAACTTAGTATTAGAGTTTCATCTATAGAACTAAATTGACTGACTGATCCTAATTTCACCATACTTATCTCAAGTAATTTTATTAAGAAATTGGTTTTAAATGCCTGGACTTTGACAGTAGCTTCACAGTGTGACATTTTTCTTTGGGAAGCAATACTCATATGGCTTATGAATGTTCCCAGCATGGAGGAAGAAGTCTGAATATAATTTTTTTTAAATATTCCTTCCAATTTCAGGGTTTTTTTCCTGGCCAAAATTAAGGGTCAAATCTCTTGCATTGTCGTAAAATGCAAAAGAGCAGATAAGTAGGTGCTGTGAATGGGATTGTTCAGACTGTTCTTCTCCGTGTTTAGCGTGGCTGATGAGCAATCCCTGTGGAAGAACCTGGAGTGTTTAGCATTTGGATGCGGTGCTGGTAAATAGATTAGAAAATAACACCAGACATAATTAGTCATCCCCAAAACTGCTGAAGCACTGAGTGCCCTTTTCATCCCAGTCTCGGGGGCATTCTGTTGAATAAAAGCTGATGCCTTGAGTAATTAGTGAAGTTTTTCTACTTGTCAGTTCCAAGACAGTATTTTGATTTACCACTTTTTGTAAATAGTTAAACTATTCTGAATGTGGGCAATTGGTCAGGTCCTAATTCTTCCTTGGGTTCTGGAACTGAAGATTGTTCCTAACAGCACTCAATAGTGGCCCATAAATGTATGAAATATTAAAACTTATTTGCAAAACATTGCCAGTTTCATTACATTTGAATTACAGATGGTCCCAAATGCCCGATTTTTCAGCTACCCATGACTGCAAATATAAACTAGTTTTTAAATAACATTACCCGTCCAGTAGCTTCCAGCGCTTTCTTGTCCTGAGAGGCGAATCCTGTCAGCATTTTAGCCTGCACAGCTCCAGATAAGGCCAAAAATGGCAAGAAACACAGTATAACTAAAGTGAGTTTCCAGCTGAAGTAGAAAGCAATGATCATGGCCACTCCAATGTTGGTAACGGAATTGACAATCATTCCTATCTGTGATCCAGTTGCCTTCAAAGAAAAGAAACACAGATGATTGACTTGTACTCCAATAGTAACTTCAATAATCTTTAATACAATTTAGAGTTTTCTGAAGTTTTATAGGAAAATTTAATTAAAATATCACAAGGCACCGGCGGCTGCTGACTGCACTGGAATTTAGCCAGTTTGGATATACTGTTTCCAATTACTTGTATCAAGAGGACTGCAAATCTCCAATATTCCTTTTATCCACCCGGCTTTCCATTGTGAACTCAGAAAATTGTGTCTAACAATTGTGAGAAACATAATCTAACAGTTGACATGAGTTCCCTTGGTTCCCTGGGGAATCACTCATCTGAATACTCAGCGTAGCCCCTACATTCATCCGTCTAGATTTAAATAATAAATAGAACCCTTTTGGAACTTAACAACAAAGTTTCAGCTGTGCTACAATCAGTAAGAAACATCACTGAGGAAGGACAAATTAAAGTTGCATTTTTGCCTGTCTCTTTATTATGAGGAGCGGTTGAGGGAGCTGTGGCTGTTCAGCCTGGAGAAAAGGAGGCTGAGGGGAGACCTTATTGCTCTCTACAACTGTCTGAAAGGAGGTTGTAGCATGGAGGGGGTTGGTCTCCTCTCCCAAGTAGCAAGTGACAGAATAAGGGGAAATGGCCTCAAGCTGTGCTGGGAAAGATTTAGATTGGAAATTAGGAAAAACTTCTTCACAGAAAGGGTTGTCAAGGACTGGAACGGGCTGCCCAGGGAAGTGCTGGAGTCACTGTCCCTGGAGGTGTTTAAAAGGCGTTTAGACGAGGTTCTTAGGGACATGGCTTAGTGCCAGAGTTAGGTTATGGTTGGACTTGGTGATCCTGAGGGTCTCTTCCAACTGAAATGATTCTATGATTAAGGAAGGGTTTTAAATATGCCTTTGACATCACCTTTATTGAATGCATTCATCTTCTCATATATACTTCAAGAACACTGTTCTTTGTTATAAACTTGATTTATTTACTCAAAAATTATTTCCTTTCATGGCAGTAAACAACAGCCCTGGATAGGAACTAGGTTGCTATGCATTAGAAAAAAAAATACATTTGCTATCCTTGACCATTTTCAGTCAAATTCATTCACAGGATGTGAGCTTGCAGCACAGAATGCTCATCATCTGCTCCTGCTCTGACCAGCAGTGACAGTGTGAAGTGCTCAGGGGTGGCCAGGGTGGAAGGTGCACCTCCCAGATCTGCAACCCAATGGAACAGCCATGGGGCTGCTCTTAATGGGATCCTGCAGCTCTAACACCCCACACGCACTCCAAGATTCTACTTCTTAATCCTGTGCAGATGCAGACATTTTCAGAGCCCAGACACTCGCCTGCATCTTCTCACCTCAGCTGGCTCTGCAGCAGCAGCGCTTGGCTGCACTCTGTGTCAGGCAGTGAAGGGCAGAGGACACTGCTGCTCAGGTAGCTCTGGTGTTTTGCCCCAGCTGTGGGTAGAATGGCTGTGCCCCGCTGCTCTACACATGCTTAGAACAAAGATGTCCCTTGGGAGGCTATCAAATGGTTCAGTCAGCGGCTTACAAGTTTGTTTATTTCAATTACAATATACCCTGTAAGTGCCCGAAAGGGCTTAAGAGGTTTGCAGCTGATTTCTCTGATTCTGTAGAAATTGCTGCTGATAGGGGTTTTGGGAGCCTCTTCTCTCATTTGTCTTTTAAATTCTTAAAACTTCAATTAATACTTTCTAAAAACTAACCCACCATCTTCAGTCAAGTTGAAACAGGACAATTTTTGTAACAAAGAAATCTGTATGTTTCCTTCTTTGTTTCTAGAAAATTGCTTGCATTAGAGCCAAGTAAAATGGCATCTGACTCACTCCTACCAAAGCATCAATTCAGATAGGTAGGTACCTTTTATAGCTCAGCATAATTTAACTCTCATCCACTAAGGAACACAACACATGGAGTTAGTGGTTCACTTTCCCAAATAGTAAGTCACACTAAAACTGGCTGCATAATTCCCTGACCAGAGCCCCAGCCAGTACTGTAAACTCGTGTTTCAAGTAGACTGTCAGTCTAAATGAAAACTGTCACAACAAGTAAAATACCATGCTGAAAACTTGAAAACAGGATTAGTGAGGAATGTTGCTAAAATAGTAGTCTGATGTTTTTGAACTAAACAGTTAAGCATTGTGACAAGAAGCTAAATAATCTCCAGAAAAAAAGAAATGTAAACTTTTGCACTGGATGCTCCCTCAGGTTCCACTAATGGTTTGTATTTTATTGATTTTTGTGTTCTTTTTCTGGTAATACTGGCAGGAACGATGGGCAGTAAATGGTGACTTTATTTGTGCTGGTTGCAGGCTAGTTGATTTCTGTGACAATGTGCCAAAATAGGCCTTCAGTCAGTGCTTATAGTAAAAGAATTCTTAAGCTACCAAGTCTTACCCCTTGGACCTGAGAGGCATCTGTTGCAAGTCTTGTAGTCAAAGCACCAGGGCTGTTCTTCCGATCATCGAACCACCCAATGTCTTGGCCCAGCATAGCCTGGAAACCAATTTTCCGTAACCGTCTTGTAAGCAGCTCACCAGACTTGGCAAATGTGTATCCCTGGGGTGCATAAGAATAAATGCAGATAATGCACAGAAAGAGATATGCACAGAGCAAGGGATCAGAAAGAAAATGTACCCATATTGGACTGCTATTACCTGTAGAAACTGTGTGAAAAACGAAATAATTCCAATAAAGACGAAGAGCAGGCAGACACCATTGATCTGGATTCTTTGTTCTTCTTCATCAAGAATG
Source organism: Patagioenas fasciata (assembly GCF_037038585.1). Lineage (NCBI taxonomy): Eukaryota > Metazoa > Chordata > Aves > Columbiformes > Columbidae > Patagioenas > Patagioenas fasciata. The sequence continues at coordinate 21,102,364 of NC_092526.1, forward strand.
GAGAAGGTCTTAAAAAAAAAAAAATGGGTGGCATCATGTTAGAAGTGTCAGTTTTGCTGCATGTGAAGTTTATTCATGACTCCCTATTGCCAAGTGCAGAAGCCCACCCTAGAGCCAAAGCCAGGACACAGAGCTCTCCCTCACCCCTTGCCAAGACCTGGTCCCTTGTTTTTCCTAAGGTGAGCATGGGTACAACATAATGCTTTTTACTCCTGTTAAACAATAAGTTTATTATACTTGGTGTCTCCACATACTGCTACTACTTGTTGCCCATCCCTGTTTATAATACAATTAACCAATCATCCCCTGCTCTAAACAAGATCCAGTGTGATAATCAGCAAATTGTAATGAAAAAACAGCCTAGCAGCAAAACAACAGTGCAGCAGCTCCCTCACTTCCTCTCTAATCTATGACAATTGCAACTTTATTGGACCATAAAAAGTGGAGTCTGTGTAAGCAATTATACCCTAGCATGACTCTTCTTGCACATCACTAACAGGTTATCATCTTTATGAGTAGTATTCAGGAGAAACCTATGGTCTTTTGCTGAAGGAGTGTGAATACAAGCTATTCGCTTACTGCTGGGTTCCTGAGAAAAAGCATTAATGCCTCAAGTAGAGTCCTTCCCATCCTCCTGTCTCCATGGTATTTCCTTTTATCGCTTGGTCTTAATGTCTGCTCATTTTCAACACCTGCCAGCATTACTTGCTGCTGCTGAAGTAGAGGTCCACATCTAAGTAGCTGTCCCTTAACAATTCCTTTCAGTCAGAGCAGTTCATATGTAGGTCAGTTAGCCTACCTGAAGCTGTTAAACTACTTCTGCTGCTTTTGGATATAAGCCACAGCTCATGTTTGTATTTCTCCACTAACCTCAAATTAATTCTGATTGGATTTCACAAGTAAAAATTACTATAAATTGATTAATCTCTCAACCTGTAAGGTGTTATTAAGAACAACCTGTGCATTTGACTTCTATCAAAATCACCTTGAATTCTTCTAGGTAAGTATTTAACAGTAAATAGAGAAGAAGGAATTTTAATTACAGCTGCAAAATATAAAAAATCCACAAAAATAAGCTTAAGTACTAGTCTTACAAGCTCAACCCAAGCTATTTGCATTTTGAAGTGAGCTATGTGTCAAAGTAACATGGAAGAATTAGAGCATGAATCTGAGAAAAAGAAATAGCTGTTCTCTAGTGGGAATTCCACTTCAAGCATTTTAACTTTGTACATCAGTACCTTGGCAACAAAACAAATCCTACAAAATCCGAAACGATAGTATCAAAATGGCACTTAGCATTTCAAGCTAAGAGCTGTTCTAATGCCGTGCTGTCTTATCAGCACCAAAGCATATTACTTCCTCAGGTTAATCTTTTCTAACAAAAAAAAATCACTAGGTATGTTTCAATAAAAAGAAGAGATTGCAAACAAAGGGTTTTTTTCCCCTTGCAAGTCTGTCCTGTAAAATTGAACTATCCCATTCTGCAGCTATCCTAACATGCTCAGGTGTGTATTTCACCTATGTTGTTGATTTAAAAAAATAACATTGATTACAGTAACATGTGGCATGGACAATAGCATGAGGTCTATAAAAGGAAAGAGTTGTTGCTGAGGTGTCCCTGTTCAGATTATACAAGTTTCAATAGTTTTAGCATGGACTATCTTTTATCTGCAGCCATGGGCCACATGCCTGATAGCAGTGGGAGCACATCTTCCAGTTAAGTTTCACTAGAAAGGATCCATTTCCCATACTCTGAGACAGTTCCACAGTGGGAACCAAAGCACAGTAAGAAGAAACTACTGAGAAATTTGTTCCAATGGTACACTTCTGATCTGAACTGATCAGAAGACATGTGCAGTATTATCCAGTACTTCATTCACTTTTTAGGATTAATTTCTGAGAACCTTCAAGGCAGCCTTTGCTAAATTTATCCTTTCATTTCATAGCTGTGGGGATTTTTTCCCTCACTTCCCCAGCATATTGGTCTCAAAGTACAAGCCCACATGTCTGTCACAACATCATCGCAGATACTCAGACAGCTTGGAAAGCAGATGCATATTCCATCTGCCTGACTGCCTTGGCACCAGGCAGAAATGTTTTAAATTTATTAATAACGAAACACAGATGTTGGACTTTGCTCATGTTCTTTATGGCTTGTTTTCTTCTTGCAACCTCTCTCCTTTGATGAACGGAAACCTTCAGAGAAGGAATTAATCCTTGGCAATGAAGGCATTTAGCATCTTGCAGGATGACATCTCCCAGTGTCTAGAAAAGCTCTCTCAAAAGGAATCAAAGGTTAGATTCCAATCCGTAACATTCTGTGATTCTGTGTCATTCACTGCAGAATGCATGTAGCAGCGTCTCACCTGTTGTCTAGTGAAAGCCACAGTCCTTGGCATGAGGTTTAAACACACAAAAAGCGTTTGGAGGTAGCACACCTATGGCTAGAAGGCCAAGCACATTGGCCAGGAGTCACTAACCAAATCACCAGGGACTGGAACGTCTTTTGCTCTGCCCCTCCCTGGATCCTGGCTAGCAAACATCAAGCTGCAAGTAAATGTGATTCAAAGTCTTGAGTAACTTCCCCGACAGAAATGTCTAAGGCAAAACACCCTCCTCCTCAAAACCAAGAAACAGCAAAAAGTCAAGTTTTCCTTTGACAGGTTGCTGGCACTGCTATTAGGAGTATTTCTAATCAGTAGCCCAGATGCTGGGGCATTCAGTCAGTCAGTCTTTCGTGCCTGAAAGGTTTTGGACCTCCAGTTTCTGGAACAGTGTCTGCTCTTTAGGTCATATATTCTTTGTTACACATATATGTACCTACAATGACCTAAGCAAGTAAGTGGGAATCACAAAACAAGTTTTATCCTATCTCAGGTGGGTACACAAACCACAAAGCGATAGTGGCATTCCCATTTTCTTCCCAGTAAAAGTGTCATTACTTTACCCAATAAGAACAGCATCAATAGAGAAGTTTTTCTCTAGCCTCCTAACTCTGAAAATTTAGTACACTTTCTTAGGCATTAGAGCCATGCTGAATTTCTTCAGGCAGCCCACTCTTTTCCCACTAACTTGGCAGATGATTCCTCAAAAAGCTGTTTTACAAAATGGGAAGAATCCTCTTTCTATTATGGGAAGCTTTTGAATGAAAAAAACAACCATGGTTGAACTCTTGAAAAGTTTCAAGTAAGGCCGTGTTTTTTGATGGTAATGCATACTTTAGTAAATGCCAAGGCTTAAAGCATATTCCTGTTTTCTGCTTGTCTTCCAAACTTGTTGATGCAAGTCTTTGAACTCATACAATTATCTACCTCTCCCAGGGCATTCTGCAGGGAGCAGGGAAAGACCTCTGCATGTCTCTCTCTCCACTGTACCTGCACAAGGTACATCTTGACTCATCTAAAATATACCCTATGCATCTATAGAAACCCACTCCCAGCAGTTCCTGGAAAGTGACAAGAGAGACAATGACAAAGAAATGATAATGCTAACAAACCTACTCCTTCAAGAGCTCAAATGGTAGTGTGATGACAGTGATATAAATATGTCTACTGAATAATTTTTTATAGGCAAGAAGGCTAATCCCATTTACTTGATAGGATCTGAAGACTTCCTCAAAACATGTCAAGCTCTGCATCATACATTCACTCCCCTCTGCTTCAGAGCTAAAATACACTTGAAAATGTTAACATAACATACCCCAAGAATCTGACTGAATAACAAAGCATAGAGTGGACTGACTGCTCCGTTCGCAGCTGCTGCCAGAGACCCAAGCACCATGTATGGCCATTCAGAGGCATTGTACTTCAAAATTCTGGTAAATGGTACAGGCTTGACATCTTCCTCCACAACAGCAGATTCCTAAAAAAAAAAGGGTTGGATGCATGAAACAAATGCAGTCCCCCGGTGATGTTCTCCCTTGGACAGTGAGTTAAAATTGCATAATCTGCTAAATGGTCATCTAGGGCCAAACAGCCGCTCTAGTTTTGCACAGGAAGGGGCAGTGATGGGTCTTGGCTGCTGTCCGGAGCTCTTGTGGGCATAGGGAGTCACAAGAGGGTTACATAACCAATTACCTTTACTGTCCGTGGAGGAAAAGAGAGATATTAATGCCTTGTGCAGCTCTACTTATTCTAACTTAAGAGGTTAATTATGACTCATTTCAGATTTTCTGCTACTGAAACTTAAGCTGTTCTATTTTTGCTGCCTCCAGATGAGGTGTGATGCAACACCTTCCTCACAAGCATATTTTTGTGTCACTCATGGAATCTTCTTAAATATTATTTTAAAGTATCATGGGTGAACACAGTGATAAGACTCTGCATCAAATTAGCAGGTATGCTATGTAATTAAAACAAGGGAGGTCTCAGTGGTAGTTGGAGTCAGGCTTTATACATGCTAATTATGCCTCCCTTCTGTGAAACATCCTCAGACTATATACTGAGTTCCCATAATTATTCCCAGAAAGAGCAGAATATTCATCATCAAATTATAACTTGCCCTGCAGTTTAATTTGTACAGTGTTTTTGTAATACACAATATGCTGAGCCCTGCTCATCTCTCTCAGTTCATATGGCTAGAAATGCCCAGACAAAATGGACATTTGTCACAGACTGAAGAGTAGAATGGCTCAAACATTGTGGCAAAACCAGTTCATCCAGCGACAGGAGATGGGACACCTCTAGTAGCAGGAGATGGGACATTCATGAGAAGGTGGATTGCGATTTACATATCAACGCCAAGCTCACAAGCCACAGACCAAAGCCAGCTGGCTGATACAGGAGGTGTGAGATGTGTTGGAGAGCACATAGCTCTGTCTTCTGATAGGCCCAGTATGACACAAAGGGAAAAGCTGAGACCCTTCAAGATGGCCTGAGACCCTTCAGGACTTTTCTGTCTTTTGCAAGCACCTCCTCAGTAACACCTGCACAAAGGACCGAAGATTACGCAAGCAGACAACCCAGAGGGCTATAAAGGCCCACTGTGTACAAGCACTGGTGGTGCCCACCCACCATCCTGAGGACCACTCTGCCCACCAGTCTTGCCACATGAACTGAACAAAACACCAGAGGATGTCGCACATCACTGGATCGGAGACTACGAACCCCATCATACATAAAGTGGAGCCATAAGGATTGTGAAATCTTTCTCTCTCTCTCTTTTTTTTTCCTATACTTCTTTTGCTTTCTTTTTTTATAAGTAATATAGTAACATAAGATTTACAGCTCCACATGTACCGCAAACCTTTTATGTTTACCAATTGAACCTACAATAATATAAATCCTTCTGCCACCAAATCATTTGCCAATCGGGCCAAGCTGCAAAATAAAAGCCTTTTGTTTACAGACCTTAAGTATTGTGTATACTGTTTCGCAACAGTGTAAGTTTAAGTAAAGGATCCATCCAAAAAGATGTATCTGCCCACAACAACTGTAACAGAGGCACATATCTACAGGTTATCATTACCAAGTAATATAACCTGTTTGGCTAAAAACTGAATAACAAACTATTGGACCTGACCTCTTTTGCCTGTCCATCATCCTCTTCATAAGAAGGCATCAGATACATAGACTCTGCATGATCTCCTGCAATGGATAATGGAGGGTCAGGGACCACATTAGAGAGCTGAGATCTGGAGCGCTGCCGAAGTGAAGCTCTGTAAAGAGGACAGAAATGGTCTGTTCTTCACAGCTCAATAACACAATATTTGCTTGCAAAGCAGGTGCAGTTCTCGTATGAACTAAATCAGGAGTCACTGAAGCAAATCACAGGAATCCCACAGACCTTTTCATTCTTTTTCTATGTTCTCTCAACTTCTTGAGAAGATAATATCCTACCAGGACAAATACTTTTCAAAATCATATTGCACACCCACCACTCAGACATTGTCTTATATGTACCCTGTACTGTGTATTTGTTAAGCAAAATTCTGGTGTATCCTACTATATTTGCACAAGCTGTTAAGACAGCAGGTCAATTCACCATTATGACTATCAAGTAATTCAATCCAGCAAAACAGGATACTGAAACAATCCACCACTATCCCTGACAAAACCTAACCCTGTAATGTAGGAGACATATTCACTTGCATGTCTGACATGAGCTTGCCTGAAAGAAATAAGTGTCTAGCTACAAGACAGTCTGGTTCGTAAAATGCTTTAACTTTCATCAAGTAGAATCCATAATGAAATGTCCTTGTACATTGCATTGATTTCTTCAGCAATTGCACAGCAAGTCATTCTTCATGTGACTACACTTAAAGTGCATTAGGTAATACAAATACATGGCTGTATGGCAGTAATATTAAGAATGGAACATTAACACAGTAGAACCAGAACTAGAGAGACGATACTATGGATAGAAAGGGGAGTAGAAGTAAGAGTCTTGCTATTTATCCATGAGCCTTCAGTCAGTAATGTATTACCCATGCTATTTCTTTCCAAGTGAGCTCTGCCTTTATAAAATGCCTGCAGCCCTTCCACTCTCTTTCATGCAACATACAGGGAAGTGATTCATTAGCACTATTGGGATTTTGGAATAGTGGGATGAAGTATAAAGATCTGGAAACATATTGAGATTTACAATCATTTTTAAGACTCACCGCAAACTGGCCCGATAGCTTCCTCTGCTGAATGACTGGACTTTCTCAAGATTTGGCTCAACCACGTTATTTTCTGCTGCTGTAAAATATAGTGTATAGAGCTCTTCAGTTTGTGCTAAAACTGCATACAATCTAAGTCCACTGTGGCTCTGCAAAAAAGTGCAGTGTCTCCAAGTCATAACTGGAATTCTTTGTAGAAAGTAAGGAATGTGATACAACCTTTCTACTCAACCTACACGTACCATAAGTTTTATATTTGTATTTGACATGATGAAGTTAACTGAAGAGTAATCCAAGGACCATCTCACTTGGGATGTTTCGCTGTTTTAGCACTCTAATTGCTCTCTTAAGATAATTGTATCTAAGATATCCACAAAAATACAACAGCTCATTCTATTACACCTCTTTTTCCAGAAGCTTTTATTCAAATCTGCCTCCAGTAAAACAAATAGGGTGGTTTCAGCATACTCTGTAGTTTGCTTGCATTTCAAATGCAGCAGGGCCAGACTGTCAGCACTAAATGGAGCTATAAAGTGACAGGTATTGCAGGTCAGGATTAATGTTTCAGGGCAGATCTATATTAGGAAGGTCATTAAGTGCATATGCAGAAAAATACTTTGGCCAGGTCTATCAGGGTGTTACTTCTATGAATGTTAAAATTCAGTCATAAAGGTGGAAGAAAAAAAGAAGCAGCAACTAGCTCTCCTTAAAAAAAAAAAAAAATCTGCATTCTGTGGAATTCCATGTCATTTTATAGAAGAAAACAAAATGCTTACTTTCTTTTGCTTCTCTGCTAAGTGTTGTGTCTCCTTTGCTTTGCAAGGTCACCAACATGAAATAAACCCCTTTCCTCTTCAAGAGTTCCTCATGAGTTCCTCTCTCCACAGCCCTTCCATGCTCAAACCCAACGATGACATCGGCAGCTTTGATGGTTGACAGGCGGTGAGCTATCGAGATTGCTGTGCGGCCAAGGCGAGCCTGCCAGGGAACAACAACAGCCCCATTCCCAGCAAACAGAAATGCTTGGAACCAGCACTATGTTACCTAAGGTCTGGTCAAATCAACAGGAGTCATTCTAGTTGTTTCAGCTGACTTTGACTTGAACTCCATCCATAGCCCATAGATGAGCTTCTGTTTTGAGCAATGGGAACAATGGGAGCTATGGATTTCTGTTAATGTCCCAGCATAAGAAAAAGATCTATTTACTGTCAATAATACTAGGGTTCTACTTGCGCATATGAAACAGCTATTAAAAAAAGCTTCTCACTGCTTTGTGGCAATTCTGCAGGACCCTCCACAGAACGCATTAAAAATAATTTCTGCCCTTTTAAGTCTTATTTATGCTATGCTATAGCAAACCTTATGAAGTGCTTCTTGGACCATTGCTTCACTTTCATTATCAAGTGCTGACGTAGCCATGTCCAGTAGCAGGATTTTCGGGTTTCGCACAAGAGCTCGAGCGATAGCTATCCTCTGTTTTTGACCTCCACTCATCTGGCTTCCACCCTCTCCAACATGAGTGTTGAATTGCTGTGTAAAGGAAAAAAAGTGAAAATTAAACAAATAACAAAAGGGTCTGTTATGCTTCTGGTGAAGACATTGGTAAAAATGTCTCTCAGATTTGTCCTGAAAGTAGACTTTAAAAATATATCATCTTTGAAAGACAAAAAATTGTTAGTGTAACAGATTCAAAGGAGAGCTGATGAAATAACTTCATAATGAACAGCATCATTTTGCCTAAACTGGGGTTCCAACCGCAAGCCAAAAGCATGTACTGATGAAAAAGTGAAATGTTCTGATTTGGCTCAAAATGACTATATCAGCAAAAGCTGTAATGGAGAGGAAACACCTGCCCATTCTCCATCAGATGACTTGCCAGCAAACTTTCCACAGAGCTGGACTTGTCTGCTGATGGCCTGTGACTCATGAACACTGTGTCTGTGACTCAGGGACATCATATTCTGGTGGCATTGGGTTCAGGTAGACAACACATACAGCCTAGCATCTCGAGAGCCAGGATAATTATATTCACCTAAAGCCAAATCTTGTTTAGTCCTTCATTTCCAGGAAATAAAGAGGGGCATTTACAGTCTTTCTATGAATAGTTGCCTGGAAGTGCATAGGTGGAGGATAAAAAGTACATACTGACATGAGTTAATGGTACTTGAAACCTGTCAATCAGATTCACTGCTGTAATTTATGCCTTTGAGAAGCTATTTGGCAAAATAACATTCTGGAAAAGTAAACAGCCCAGTAGTATGAAATGTGGGCTTTGTAAGGAGGATAATATAGGACTGATCAAAGCCCTGTCATCCTGAGGGAAGGCACCAGGGAAGAGGGAACCTCCAAGTAACTTACAGAGCTTGTAGAAGGAAAGGAGGTTGTGAGGATCAGTACAGACTGCTCAAAAGCATATGCTGGTTAGTGACAGTCTGGGCTCTGAATTGCTTTTGGCCTGAGCAGAAACACATCTCCATAGCATGAAAAATACATATTTAAAAATCATGCTGTGATTATTGCCATGATATTGGATGTTGTGCATATGATTCCCGAGGAACTAATTCTTCTTGGTTTGTGGGGGTTTGGTTTGGTTTGTTTTTTAACTTGGTGACATATACATAGTAAGACCTAATTAACTTTAGTCAAAGGAAAGGTTGCTGCCTACTATCTGTATCAATCTTCTGCCCTTCCACCTGAGCACAAATGGCTGCACGGAGTGAGGGACAAAAGGATTCTCTATTTTTTTAATTAAATTCTGCCAAACATTTTACAAGGTTCAGCGTACCTGCGGCAAATCCATGATGAAATTGTAAGCATTGGCCTGTTTGGCTGCTTTGATTATGTCTTCCGTGGTGGCCTCATCCCGACCATAGCGAATGTTCTCTGCAATCGTGGTGGCAAACAGCACTGGCTCTTGCTCAACAATACCAATCTGTGAGCGTAGCCACTGGATATTGAGGGAACGAATGTCATGGCCATCCAGGGTAATCTACAGAAGCAAATTAAAACATGGACAAAAATAAAGTCAGGGCATTATCACTTACAGTTCAGAGACAAAGAAAGACATAATGGAAATGAAAGGCCTGTGATACTGTGTTTGCATGATCAGTATAAAAAACAGCTTTCAGACATAAAAGAATACAATGCAGTGGCAGTAGCGTATGCTCATTCTTGGGCCTAGGTGTTGTGCTCTTTGATTTAATTTCTCAATACCTCTTTTTTTTTGGCCTCAGAAGTAAAATCAGGTGGAAAGTAACCATCAAAATTATGATTATATGTTTACAATTAATTGGTTCTTTGTCTTTTATACATTCAAATACAAGTCACCATGTATGTGCTTTGTGCCAACTAGGATCACGCAAATGGAATGAGGCTGTTAGTAGATGTAATTTATATTCTTAGCCAATTCATTATTAAATGATAATTACATATACCAGGGCAATATGATAGGATAATCACAGAATCACAGAACGGTTGGGGTTGGAAGGGACCTCTGGAGATCCCCTAGTCCAACCCACCTGCTAAAGCAGGGTCACCCAGAGTAGATTGCACAGGAATGTGTCCAGGAGGGTTTAATGTTGAATACTGTGTTTTCCAGAATGGAAAATGATTTGTCACTCCTGAATTATTGTATCTATAGGTAGAGTTTTTACTCAAAGTAGCACTGAGTATTTATTTTCTCCTAACAGTTTTTCTCTTTGACATAATTATTTTTTATAAGACTATTCAGCATTCCCCTGAAATGTACAAGAGGGTATTTCAGAAAAATAATAAATAAAATAAAATAAAATAAAATAAAATAAATTAAATGAAAATAAAAGTTAGCTGTCTTCCTTCCCACCTTGGAGAAGGAACCATGACATTCTGTCAAGTCCCTAAGGCTAGAGAAACACATTCTAGGCTGGTACACTCACCATGCCATCAGTGGGGTCATAGAAACGCTGAATGAGCTGTATTGTTGTACTTTTTCCAGCTCCACTAGCTCCAACAAAAGCTGTTGTCTCTCCTGCTTTAATAACCATACTAAGGTTATCCAAAATCTAGAGAGGAAAAAAAAAAAAAAAGAAACAGCATCTACCCATTCAAATTCTCTCACAGTCATACAACCAAACAGGTATATTCTGTATCTTAAAAGGAAGATTCAAAGTAATTTCATGAAATTCAGCAAAATATTATGAAGAGGAAAAAGAAACCCAAATATTTTACATTGTTTGAACAACTTATAAACACAGAGCACTGTTTTCCATGATGGACAGGCAGATTTTGATCTTTGTTTCTTCCTGTTCTTCATCATCAAGAATTAGTCAAGTTAACACCATTGGAGAACTTGGCAATAAATCCTCTTTAAAGAACACTGTACAGGTATTATAAATGCCTGTTACAGCATAAATATTAAGTAAGTAACAGTGAAATTATGTAGAAAAATCTGATGCTTCATATTCCTCTCTTTAGAAGAAATAGCACTCATTTGCTTGTCCAACAATATACTTTTCCAAGGAAAATTTGTTAATTCAAACACAGTAGTAGTGAAATAATGGGGTATACAGTCAGTGCTCCCGTACCTTTTCGTAGCATTTTAGTGGGTCACATGGCACACCCTCAGGGTCATGGAAGAGTTTTATTAAATCTCCTGCACCATTCAGCTCATTACTTTGTGTCCTATTCTAGCACATGTTGATACAAGTGCAAAACTGACTGTAAGAAAAGCTGCATGCAGGTGATTTTGTCTGGAAGTACTACGAGTTTATGTTCAGCAGCAAGGAATATGTATGGCAAAGGATATGTCAGAATGGTAAAATAAGCAGAATGGCAAGTAGAAGAACCCTTTAACAGAAGAATTATTTCATCTACTTTTAAACAGAGCATCTGGGATTCTGGAAAACAAACTCTACTGAAAATCTAGAAATTGCTGGCAGGACCAGGGTATTTTGATTGTTTACAGTAATTGTGTTCACAGAATGAATGATGAATAATTACCTTTACATCTGGTCTGGAGGGATAATGGAATGTTACATTATGAAATTCAATTTCACCTCGTATTTTATCGAGCTTGTAGCCATCTTCTGACATGCAATCAATGACAGGTTTCTAGGATAGAATTTATTGTGTTATTTATTTGCTGTTAAACAACTAATGCTGTTGCAGTAGATAAATATTCCAAATATCCTACAAAGCCATGGCACCTCTGTTTGAACAGCACTTGGCTGTGCTGAGCCAGCAGCAGGCTCTGCCCCAGGGACATGAAACTGAAGCCAAAGTGACAGGGGAGTTGTCAGTGGTGGGTAGTATGGGCAAGACGAATGCACCCTTTTCTCATTTGAGGCTTCCTGCAATTACCGGAGTCAACCATTCAGCCAGTTTTTGCTGGACCAGCATAGCTGACTGAGGCATTTTTGACTAAGCTAATTTAACCAGTCACTCAGGAATAAAATCATACTATGTAAACATTCTCCTACAGCACCGAACCACCAATTCATTGCTGCAGATCTGCATGCTTCACCACTTTGCATTTAAAACATCCATCCTTGTTCAGCCAGTCCTAAAAGCTGGAATCCTGATTTGAAGTTTTCCCTTGAAGTGCTTTGGGTCTCACAAACTTTTGTCCAGGTCTAACAGATTGAAGGGAGTTTTAATACAAGAAATGTATATGTTCTCAGATGTTAAGAACAGCTAAAAGATTGCTTCCTCTTTAGGAATATGTCTTACTTAAAGTCAGATACTAAGCTATGAAGCAAAGTTTCACTGATCCTGTGAATCGGAACCTCAGCATGGCTATAAGCTTAGTGCCAGAAAAAAAAGCTGTACAAGGGCAGGGCTGTGCTTTTACTGTCTAATCACAAATCTACAAATGCTGCAAGCAGATGGATCTAATTTTGTCACCTTTCTCTAGACAGATGAAGTCTCGCTTTAGTTTATTTGTTTTTTTTTATATACCCTAAGGTTATCTGGCTCAGCCTTATCTTGAATTTTGTGATTAATTCTTACTGTTGCAACTCTTGGTGCTTTTTGAATTTTTCTCTACAAAACATTTCCCTCATTTATCTCTTTTTTCAGTGTATTTTAGAGCTTTAGCTCAGGGAGTGCATTTATAAGGCATATGTGTTATTTTTGTTACAGAACATTGAAGGGTTACTAAAAGGTCCATTAGTATCACCACAGCCCCTCTAGCATTCTTTATACACCCTTATGTGTTCTGTACAAGACAAGCACATTTTAATGTGTTGACACAACTTTTAGCACAATAAAGGTTGTCAATGCCCAGAGATACTACGTGCTGCTAAGAAATCAGCAGCATTTTGCCAGTCACTAAATTTATACAGATATAGAAAGGAATGCTCATCAATAAATGCCAGTTGCTCTTTCTCATGCAACCTTATTTCAACTATCTATCTGTCTAGATAATATTGTGATTTAACATTTATGACTGGTGTGTCACCAGTGCCTATGCTAATTTGGTCTCATTTTAACTCAGGGTAGCTCTGTGACAGATGACAGAATCCACCTTTGCCACTAATGCCAATAAAGCCACATCTTTTGATGCCACCTGGAGGCTGGGAGCTAGATGCTTGCCGCAAGTTTGGCTGCAAGGTGACTGTTACTGCCTGCCTGTACACTTTCCAGGAGGCAGCGCCTGTCGGTAACTGTACATAAGGCGAAATGGGAGTAAAATACAGCAGTAGGAGGGATAAAACTCCATTATTCAGTAAACAGGCCACTTAAGACATCTGTTCAACACCCTCTTTAAGCCGATGTGCACACCACTAGACCTTTCTATTGCACAGTCAATTTTTCTTTAATTGCACTCATTTTTCCTCATTTACACAGCAGATAAAACTACTGCTGCTTGGGGCTTTTAAAATCATTTTTCCACATCAAAGTGACACAGCTTAGAAATGCATTACTTACTTTATCTATTGTCTCAAAAACATTTGCTGCAGCACCACGGCCAGTGGCAAAGGCTTCCAGACAGGGAGATGCTTGGCCAAGATTTAAAGCTCCTATTAAAATGCCAAAGAAAACCTGAAGAAGTGGAAAAATATTTTAACAAAATATGACAATACATTTTTATTACACTTTAGAGCTTAGACAGGCAAATCAAACCACAGTGGCGTAACGACTTCTTGTGCACCAGCTGAGCTGCAAGGACTCACTATATGAGCATAATTAGCCCACAAGCTAAGAAGCAATCAAGGACTCAGCTAGCCTTTTGAATACAACACAAGCCCTAGTCAGGATAAATGAGCGAGCTGTTTAAGGAAATACTACTGTTGAGAAAGACATAAAAGTTCACAGGCCTCAGTTCTCCCTTGCACCGTTAGTGGTGTTTACTGATAACAACCCCATGGCTAAAGTGGAAGAATCTACTGTGAACATACTGTGCACTGCAAACATCAACACTGTGATGTATAGATCATGCCAGAAGTTCATACTCAGCTTTACTACAAACTAATTTTCTTGTGTGAATGAGTCCCAAAGCAAGTAGGTTATATGCATGTCAGAATCCATCATGAACAGAAAGAAGGAAGCAGATTCTGTACATCTGATAGGAGAAAAAGGAAATGCAATGCTTAGTGTATCTCAGTGCAGTAGGGCTGGTGCATGACAGTTTTTCAGCGAGCAGGAAAATAATATTTAAATGTTTTGTACCTACAAAACCCCTCTTCTTTCCCTCTCCCCCTGCCAGAGGAGGAGTGTATGGTAGAAAAAAATGAAGTACAAGAAAAATGACTGGAAAATGAGAGGAAGAGGAACATAAGGGAGAATGCCTCCATTGACAGCTACAATTTTTCAGCTCCAGGGTAGTTTCCCCCTGCTTGCCATTTGTCATTTGAAGGCACTGAACTATGGTTACCATGTGCAAGGCAAGGAAATTGCTCACTTTGTTTTTCGAAGCACCACCTTGTATCAACTGCTGGTGGCAAGAGCAGTTGCAAATTATTTCCTGTGAGGGACATCATCCCTGAACAGAATGACTTGATTTTACAATGTTCCCGGAGTAATTTACTAAGCTCCATTTAGCAGGGAGTTTTGTACTGCATGCTGCTGGTGGTTGGGTGTTCTCATAGCATGCAACAGGGAGAGAAGGAGCAAAAATAGATGTCTCATCAGAACACCCAGGACTTACCAAGGTTCAGGAAAAATTTACTCTGGGTCTGGACTGGAGCCTGCCATTTGGGCAGTCCTGGCTTAAAGCAAATAACCAAAATATCTGTAGATGTTAGTTTTATTGCATTTAGGTCATCAGTGTCTAAAGCATCTACTTTGCAGAAGTGGATGCATGAGTGCCATGCAGGTTAGTATGGTTTTTTGTATACAACTGCAGAAGCCACAGCCATGTGTGTTTATATCAGCATATATGTTTACCTGTTCTTTGTCATTTATAGAGCTTGGTGGGCAATTAACAACAGAAAATTGTGATCCAAAGTAACAGAAACTGTTCCTGAGACAAGTTAGATTTTATCAAACTTTCTTTGCTGAGGTTTCTCTTTATCACAACAGAGTTTCTTATCATAAAGTAAGTTCCAATATCTCAGAAGCCACATGCTGACCCACACAATGGGAAAGCTAGTTTCAAGCCTCTGTCAATTGTGTAGCAGGCTCTCAAATGGAAGCCTCTCTGATCACAATAGGCAGCATTCCAAACCTTTAAAATAAACAATTGTTTTTTAATCTTATCCAATTGTGTCATATACTTTCATACATATACTGAGTATTGATCTTTAAAACTGTTTGTTGCCACAAAGCCACCAGATACAAGAACAAATATGTGTTCCAGAATTAACATTTTAAGAAACAGTCCAGAAAAGTTGCATCAAACTAAAATGGGTACCTGCAGAAGAGTGCCAGGTGAATACTCTTCTTCTTCAAGGACAAGTTTAGAGCCGTACCAAAAGGCTAATGCATAACACAGGAAAATTATAAGCCACATGTAACCAGTGAATGCTCCCATTATTATTCCTTTTCGAATTCCCCAGTGCTGAGCAAACACCAGATTCTTATCATATCTGTAGAAAGAGAGAAAAATAAAAGGGGATGAAATGAAATTGACAGAAAATTCAAACTGAGGAAAGACCAACAAAATGAGGCGTCTTCAAAGACTGGCTGTGCTATAGTTAACAGAAGGTCCATGTAAGGTTGATACCTCTCACTGTGAAGTGAGAGATCACTGCTGAAACCAGTAATGCTCCCAGATCATTAAATCCTTGTATGTTCCAGTGTAATAAGTACAAGAAAAGCCACACTCACTGCAGACACCTCACCATGGGGTTTGGCGTTTTAGCAGAGTGACAAAGGATTTGAGAATATGGCCAACGTTTCAGAGGATATCCTGCAGCCTCGTTATGTTTTACACAAATTTAAGAGAAATTTGCAGCTTAACATCGTCATCATCATTATATCTTGCTAGAACTAGATCTCCTACTTGGCTTGAAAGTATCCGAAATTTTCAGATGTGCTGCAAAAGTAATAGACAATGTTTAGGGGAAATTTGACAGCATGTTCTTACAAGCGGAAATGACTTGAAGACAGCATTGATGATGTTTTATTTTACTGATTAACTGAATTATGAAACTGGTTTTGTGTATGTAATGTTATTTGAAACCTAAATTTCTGTAACATACATGGATACAATTCTCAAAGGTGGTTGTTGTTGTAGAATTTAGAAATTAATTTCCATGACTCTGAAGTACATTACAGAGTTATGTTGCTACAGGAAAAAGAAACCAGAGACCTTACAATTTGTCCAAACAAACCTTTCAACTTCTTTCTTCTCCCCACCAAAAGCAGCCACTGTTCTGATGGATGAGAGCACTTCATCAGCCACAGCTCCAGCTTTCGCATAAGCCTTTAATTCTCGGCCTGTTAGTTTTGCCACAGCCTACAAAAGCATAAGAAGTGCTGGTTTCACCTGAACTGTGGGTGCAGACAAGGACAGGAGTAAGTAGTGCTGGCTGTCACACTGCGCTGTCTCCTCTGCATAAGGTCACCTCCTCTGCTCCAAGCAGGCTTTTATTAGGTATGCTGCACACTTGAAGACTTGTCTTCTAGTATTATGGCATATACCTCTGTAGCATATGTTGTGCAGAACAGTTATCCCCTTGGCCAACAGCTCTGCTAAGTAGCTAAAACGGCAGAAAGCAGCTGACAACAACTGCTTTCCCTCTCTCATTGCTGCTAACTGGGCTTAAGCAGACTGCAGACAGAGGGTTTGGGCATGGTAGGACGAAGGGTGAGCTTAAGTGGCAAAAGCAGCCCTTTAGCCACCGTGGCAGAGCCCAGCTTCAGGAAGAAGAGATATTAGTACTGATGGGGAAGGATGGAAACAGATGTTGCCCACCACTGTGCTTTGTTTCTTGGGCTGGCAGCAAACAGGTCACTACACAGCAGCCCAGAGCACACTGGATGTCAAAAGCTTACCTAGGCTCAAAAAAATGCCCAAATTAATGGAAGCAAATGTAGTCATGTACAATTCCACACAAAGATGCCACATTGACTTAGGAATTACATATCACTAGAAATTCTGAAGTGTCATTATTTTCTTTCTCTCTTCAAATATCATACCCCAGGCATCTATTAGCCACTCTTGGAGACAGGAAAACAGGATAGATTGACCTTGAGTCTTTTTTCATGATGGTAAAAAACAAAGACTTGGGCTGGAAAGGCTTGTAAGAAGGAAACATTTAACAGTGAGTGTGTGAAATGAAAGAGATGGGGACAGAGGAATAAGAATAGAAAAGGGGAAAACTATAAGCATGAAGGGGAATGAGTTCAGAAAGACATTGCAAATGAAAGAGAGAGGCATTTGGGGGTTTATTTCATTCCCTGCCAGAGTTCTGCTTTTCCACGTCACCATGAGTCATTATTCATGTCATCCACTTGCAACCAGTACAAGGTGGAAAGGAGAGCACAGGAAGACAAGAAATTAGTCAGTTATATTACAGGTTTTATAGCAAAACGATAGCAACCTGTTCTTGATGTGAAAAAAGTGAGACTGACAAAGGGCTGAACCCAACCAAAGAGCAAAGTGTGGGGGAGTGCAGAGGAGGAGCAGGAGCTGCCCAGCCCTGATGGGTGTGGGAGAGGAGGTGAGAGGGCATTGGATCCTGCAGTTTCGCTCTTCACTGTCCTTCCTTTGCACAGTGAGAGGCACTTTCTAGAGAACGGTTGGAGAATAACTAGGAGAGTATACAGCAGCTGCCAGAAGCAGGGACAGCTTGAGGTAAGTTTGAGCAGTTGTTTTCAACTATTTTTCATCTCTAAAAGCCCCTCATTGACATAGAGATATCAAGTACAGTGTCTAGTAACCTTCTCAACCAGGTGTGTAGTAGTAGAGAGAAGGTGTAAGGCCAGGTTCTGATCTCAACAACCATAATATCCACCCACAGGACCCAGTAGAAGGTATGCTTATGCTCCAGTCTTAGAAGCAGGATATACTATTCTGGGAATCAGAATAAGCAAAGTGGGAGCAAAGCCTGCCTCCCTGCAGCCCCTGTGCTGATGTGACCACGATCTGCCTGTCTTGACTTTAAGGGGATGTAATAACCTTCTCTTCCATCAAGCCTCCCAGCTCTATGGCATGACCTTCCCAGCTCCTCATACTTCAACACAAACTGCTCATAATTCACTTACCAAACCATAGACAGCCGTTCCGAGCCCAAGCAGAGGGCTGACTGCAATGATAACCAAGGTCAGTTTCCAGCCACTGACAAATCCCAGTAGGAATCCACACACAAAGGTGGTTAAACGCTGGATAAAGATTGCTACTTGGTCAGCAATAGCCTCATTAATTTTGTTAACATCACTGGAAAAAACAAAACAAAACAAAAATAAACCCAGAATATTGGTGAGCATATCTTTTGTTTGTATTGCAGGTCTTGGCCACATTTGGGTTAGTTGCTTTCCCTTGGAGAGGGTTCTGCCTCACCCCTATTCTTTCTACCATCACCCCTTCCAAACCTGGGCTACAGTGAGAAAACCTGGTGCCTTTGCAATGGCAGAAGGCTTTTATGCATGGATACTGCACAGAACACATTGTCTTTTCCCAGGAAGTGGTCCTGCCAGAAGATATTCGCTAGCTGGTTCTTACTACTGTGTCCCAGCTGATTCAAAGGATGGGGCAGAGACATCCCAACTGGATGCAGCTATCCCATAAAGGAAAAGCAGTAGAACTTATATGGCATTCCTCCCATCATGGACGCTGGGAATGCACCATACCACCCTGCTGAGGGGCAAGGAAAAGGGTGGAGGGTTGCAACTCTCTTCTAGTTCCATCTTCTACCATCTCCCTGTTCCTTCTCCACTCTATCAGGTAGTTTGTTCTCTAAATGAGAGTGGAAAAACTGAGGAGGGCTACTTTATCACTGGAGGCAGTGGGAAAATTTGACAGCTCTTTCACATAGGGGACAGTGGTGCAGTGATTAACATCACCCGGACCTGTAGGCAGCTGCAGAGTTCATTTGTTCTCTATTACGCATTGCCAACACAGAAAAAATATCTTAAAGAAAAACAGTCATTATACTTCTGCTGCTCTGGGCTACTACATCGCTCCTGACATTAGAAGAACTGGGAACTGCCAGAGTAAGTAGGAGCAAGTGTTGCTGCGTTTTAAAGTGCAAAGTTGTTAGCTTATTGATATATCAAGTGAAATTACAGTCCATATTGAAAAATTCAAGAGTGTTTGGTTGAAGAACATGTTTATATTTCTTCTGGAGAATGTTTTTTGCAGTCAGAAAGCTTTTTGTAGGCACAGAACAATGTTGTTTGAAGAAATGGGGAACTGTTATTTATTAGACAGATACGTGCTCAGATCCTATTTTTTTGTCAGAGAAATTGTTCACAGTGACTTACACTTGGCATTTATTCTTCATAAAAAGAACACCACAGAAACTCGAAGATACCACTGGGCAGTGAGTAAAGGCAAATTAAATCCCCTTCAACTACAGAAAAATCTTCTGCAGATGTTAACGAGTATTATGCAGGCACGACTGTGAACAGGGAGCCATCTAGAGTTGGCATATTTACCTCACAGCTGCCTTCAGCCTGTAAAGAGGAACAACTAAGAAAAGAAGCAAGCCTTAAACTCCACTTTTCTCCTGTTTGTTCAGATTAAGGAGGTTTCTCTGTGGGTCCCTTGGGTCCCTTTCTAAAGGTAGATGCTTGTACCTTCTCTAGCAGAAGATTAAGCTAGGCTTGCTCTTTTCTTTTAAAGCCACCCGAAGCAAAGCGTGCCCCTAATGTAATTTTCTTTTCTGGGAAGTGAGACAAGGTCCAAACCTACATCTTCAGCCTCATGGAACTGTGCACTGGCAGCCAAATTATAGATCACCCTGAAAGGACTGGGCACAGAAGAAGGGAAGGACAAACTGGCAAAAAATCCCCACCCCAAACCCCAGCAAAAACCCCCCACATTTACTAATGGGCAAAGGACAAAAGATAAATAGCTGTGGCTTAACAGTTACGGCACTCATTTCAAAGATGGGGGAAGATAATCAGCCTGTCCCTGCTCCCAGAAACATAGCTGTATTTTATATTAGAAAATGTTTGTCTAATGCCTAGTTATTGGCGTTCTGTTGTGTTTGGAAGGAAGTACCTATGTTTTTTCTAGATTACTTACTCAGAAATTCGGGTGTTCAGTTCTCCTACAGATGTACAGTCAAACCACCCTATATCCATTCGCATTACTTTCCTGAAATAAGCTTTCCTGATTTTCTGTATCTGACGAGCTGCAGCCATAACCCAAAGGCAGATCTGGGAAGAGCATAATGTGGCTGATAAATTGCAGTAAAAAGTCTTTCTACTTCCAACAAATGGGAAAAAGCAATTTGGTTAAAATGGGAAAGAACAATTTCGCTATTGAGCAACTTACTATTCAGGTAAAATATATTCTAGCTACACAGACACAATAGTTGTTTTATGCCCTTTATCTTCAAATAATCTAACCATTTTATAAAGCTTCTCGATCAAGGATTTGTCTCAGTTCTGATAGGCTGAGAGAAGATGCAAGTTGAATTATTTCTGCCACATGAATTACATGAATGTCATTCAGATAAATTTTTTTCCATCTACAGTTTTAAGTAATATAGGAATGACATCCATTCTACCTCAGCAAAACTCTGGGATAGTTTTCAGGAAGGAGTATGACAAGTGATTTTTGCAATTGTAAAAAAAGCTTCAAAAGCAGTGGACTCTTTAGCAGATTATGCAGGAATCATCCAAGCTTGTGGCTTCTCTCAGTCAGAAGGAATGAACCACTACTACAGAATATGTAGGATGTGATTCTTCTCCAACACTAGTTTTACACCAATAGTATTCTGTAATATCTCTGTAATAGGAACACAGGCCTCAACACAGTTGAGATGCCTACTGGCAATCTGCAAGCCCTTCAGTTGTTATTTTGGGAGGGCATGTCGATTCCATAGTAACCACACTTGAGCAAGTATTTCTTTTGGTGAGAAAGGAGTAGCATGCATTCATCTCACTGGGCAAAACGTGTCCATGTACAAAGATATGCAAGCACAAATCCAAGGAGCTCTCAGATTGCCAGAACTAGTCTATTTCAGCCAGTAGAATGAGGACAGAAAGTGTCTGCTCTGCTCAAATGGACAGCTGAACAAGCAGTTAAAAGGAACATAATTATTTTACATTTAATTATTTAGTGTTTTAAACTTTGAAATCAAAATAGGGAACAAAATACTGACTTGGAGGTATCCTAACACAAGTATGGCACAACCAATTCCTGCATAGTAACCTGCAAACTTTGTCATTTCTTGTTCAATGTCCAAGAGCCTGAAAAAAAATAAATAAAAAAAAAGAGTTAGCAATATTGTTTCTAATTCCTTGTAGATTTCTAATCTGGTATTTCTTCAATTTAGTCATGTCATCTGGCAAGTCAGCTTGTTTTGGTAATAGAGGCATTGTTTCCCACTCCTGAGGCTGTTGCTGGCAGCAGTTGGTTTGCCTGCCATGCCTGTTGCGCCGGGGCAGGGTGCTGGCAGGTACCAGAAACGCTCTGCATCCCGGAGCATCCCTGCAGCCCCTGAGAAACCCCACCAGGCTGCGTGCTCCGAAACAGCACAGGTGAGAGGGTGTTTCAAGGCAGAGTTGCCCAGCAAGTTTTCATTAGATGTTGAATTAGCTTGCTTTATGCAATTATAGCAATTAGTAACACTCAGATTTAAACAATAATTTACAATGAGAAATGACAGCTGCCTAAGTCAATTCAAGTATTACTTTGTACCATAAGCTTGCTAATCTGAAATCATCAGTTCTTTTAGCTCAAGTAGGAGTATTACTCCTAACATCAGTTAAGGCCATTGAGTTGATGCTATTGCATTTAGATTACTTTGAAATAGGCATTTCAGGTTATCATTTATGCTTTCAGAGAACTTTCAAAAAACATCCTGCAGACAGCAAATTTTATTCTGTTTACCCAGAATTTGGTAGACTGAAATTTTAAGCCAAAAGGGAACACTATGCACCTGACCCGATCTGTTGCAAAAAACAATCATGGACACAGCTCAGGTGCCTGACAGAAATATCCAGTACTACTTTTAATGCCTTAATTTATCCTGCCTGATGCACTGTTGCTGCTTCAGAGGAACACAGGTCTGCAGTGAATTCTGTATTCTATCTATCTGCCAGCCCCATCTCAGCAGGCTGGCTTGGACAGACTGGAGCAAGTAATTTGGTCCCAGTCACCTACATCTAGTTCTCATGTGCTCTGAATTTCAGAGACCTTTAGACAAGTAACTTCTAATTCTAATTAAATATCTAATTAAATGTCACTCAGAGATTAGAAAACTCTTGGAATGATGCACTGAAAAACGAGCCTTAGTAAAGGTTACCTGTTCAAATTTGGTTTTGACAGATATCTGTATCTGAATGAATCATGTAGACTTCATTTATTATAGTTAATGGAAAGGAACAGGCACTCTTATAGGGCAGTTCATCTGACCCGACTTAGACGTCTCCCATAAGCAAAGATGAATTGCATCCTAGAAGCACTCATTCCTCTTCAATGGCCAAAGTTTAGCCTGAAAGTCAGCAGGCACCTGTAGGTACCTAAGTCCTAGCCAAAATGACCAGAAATCATTCTTACCTACAGTGTTATCAAGACAACAGACTCATGAACTCAGATGTGTAGCAGATACATCTGTTATCACAAGAATCATCATCAAAGAACATCCTCACTGACATTGATAGGTGAAACACCAAAACCCAAGATGACCCTCTTTCCCTCAAGATAAGATCTCCAGCTCAGAAACGGGACTCTGTAACAAGAACCATGCCCCTTTTCTGCCGTATGGATTGAAAAGGTAAGGTTTAAAGGCTGACGTGGACCTTCACTAGCAATGCATTCTCTGGCAAGCCACAATAATAGGAAAAGAAACAAATACATCTACTACTTACCCACATCTTACTGTGGCATTCTTTTCATTCTGATGGATAGTACCATTAATCCACACTATGGTGTTATTTACACACATCTTGCCTGGGTCTTTAAGCTCTTGCATTTCAATGTCGTATTCAATAAACGTGTCTGCCATTGCACCAAGCACAAGCAACACAGCTGGCTGGGCTGCTCCATGAACAATAGCACAGAAACTACCAACAACCATCATTAAAATTTCCATAGATGAAGAAAATCGAAACTAAAGAGACAGGAAAAAAAGATGGTCTCTGCTGAGAGGCAGTCTTCATGCTGGTTATATACTGATAAATCATTAATCCGATACAAAACCATTCTCTTTAAATTTCAGAATTATCTTCAATATAGAGAGAAGACAAATCTTTCTCTCCAATCTAATGCAATTGCACCTGTGATTACAGCCTCATAAATTATTGTGAGCTCCCTTTTAGATGACAGCAGAATTTGACCATTTGAATGAATATATTATATAACATTAATAGCTCAATATCACTCCACATTATCATCATTCCAGAAACTAGCTAAAAGATTAAGAATAGTAATTATAATTCATACATATAGTCTGCTTTGCAGATTTCCTATGAGGACAGAGGGAAAGGAAAGGGAGGAAAAGTCCTCAGGGCATTATGCGGAGCCTCTGAATAGAGTTAGCCAATTTCTCAAGTCTGGGGTGTGGTGGCAGAAATCCCACAAAATGTCCCAGAGCAAGTTCTCATGGTTAATACTCGAACACATGTTGGCTGAGCCAGGCAATTGTGCATTGGCTTTTAATCTGTGAGAAATGTACAGAAATATGATACAGTATGCAGTAAAAAAAGAGACTGAAAAAGTCCTATTACCTCACATTTGCCATGGGCTAAGAGCATTCACACGTGCAGCTGAAGACTCAGCTAAGATACAGCGACTTCAGCTACCTTTGTTGTGATTGTGTGAAGTGTGATTCCAGGCTGAAGTAATGCGTAAATATATAGCTCAAACTGTCCATATAGAATATCAGTATCAAATGTTGTATATTTTGAAATAGGAGTGTAAAGAGGAATCATAGCCTGCTGAAGAACCTGTCCAGGTTCTGTAGGTGCTATAATGTGTCTAAGAGAAATAAGGGTGAGGATTTTAAGCACATATGTAAAAGGGACACTATGGCAGACGAGAGAAAGGGGGAAAAAAAGTTTGTAATCAGAAAAGAGAAATAAAAGGTCTTTCTACAAACAACATCAGAAGAAAAGTATAGCACTATCATAGTTTTGCAAACCTTGCTCATAAGAACTCTAGAAATTCCCTTGAGTAAAAACAAAACAAAAAAACCACAGAAAATACACAGATATGTGAGATCTAATCTCAGCACATCTGATGCAAACACACTGTTTACAAATTACACTTTAGAAATTAAACATCTGTGCATAACAGGCTACAGAATTCAAACCCCTCTGCTTGACAGACATAGCCCTCTGTGTGGACAGATGGTTCTCTCCACCCAACTAAAAGCTGAGATACTTAGCCAGGTAGAGTAGGACAAGCCACATGGATGTAACTGGACTAGCCCAGTACCACCATCTTACTCTGAACACATTACAGGCTAACTGCCTGGACTATATGCAAAATAGAAATAATACAACCTCTTAGCAGCATGCTGCTGGGTTGGACATCTCCCTGCTACATTAATTTTAAAATTTAGATGCATTCTATGGGATTCCAAGAACCATCAAAAGCGAGATATACCATACAGTATTCTGCATTCCCAAGCTCCTGTAGTTACCAAATCTTCTAATACCCATGGAGCAATTACGAGGGATCTAAATTATCTGCTAAATATCACACAACAAATTTTGGGCAGAAATAAGAATGAACCAAGGTCATGTAGATCCCTGCTGTACATCTTCACACTTTTCCCCATATCTACATGTAGGTTCGATATAATGTGTTTAATAGATGCAAATATCAATAATCAATACCAAGGTGACATAATGACAAAGGTTTCTATTAAATTCCTATTGACTTTAATGGCAGGATTTCATGCCAAATGGTTTAATCCTTAAAAGTTTGGCTTAGTCACAGCTATTCCCCAGAACAACCACATAGATTATCGCCACTTATTCTGCAGCACACTGCACATAAATTATTTATGGCCATTGCTTTCATTACCAGCTGAAAGAAGCCAACACGAATGCTGTTTTCTTTCTTGTCTGATGACCTTCAAGAACAGAAAACATAAAATTATAAACTTGTATTTTAGTACATATTTTCTTCTATATGCAAACATAGTACTCTGAATTGGACTTCACTCACTTTTCACTTTTCTTCTCTGTAAGAGGTTCCTCATATGTATGGAAATTCCTAGCGAAAAGGATAAGATTTTACATTATTTTTTTTTTCTTGGTTCCTTTTCTGAAATTACATTTTATTTGAGATATTTTGCCCAGAATTTTAAGAGATAAGCTGTTTCTTTCAGACTTTGTTGGAAACAGTGATTTTAAATTTTAGACAGTGACTAGAACAGAGGTTAGGTTAAAATGATCTGGACGCTTATGCTTTGTTTCATAAACAGCTCCTCAAAACAATGTTGCTGTAATGTAGATTGTGGGTTCTCTGAGGTCAGGGAAAAAACTATCAACCAAATTGTTTGCTTGTCCTTTCTTTAAGACAGAGAAAGGTCCTGTTCCCATTCCCTCTTTATTGTCTGTATGTTCATCTGTCCATAGTAGCAGTAGAATTTCTCACCCTACCATACGGGTTTCTTTCAGTGCTCACACTATGTGTTGCTATTCTGTATGATCAGTTAAAATCTAAAGGACTATTCGTACCATTATGGATGAGATGCGTGTTATAGCAAGTAATCATCAGCTGCATACATTCAGTGATCAATAAGTAAGGATTTTCAATTAGGGTTTTTTTTTAATGAAATAAATGAATTCAAGCTATATTTGTCATGAACAGTTTTCAGAAACCAGATCCTAGACAGCCTGTGTAGTAGGTAGGACCATATATGTGTTACACATGAAAGTCCAACGTGTGAGGACCATGGTAGACCTTGAACACTGGGCTGGTGCTCTCTGAGATGGGCAACCTGACAAAACAAAAATTAAGATACGCTCTTGCTTCCTTAGTCTAGGAGTAGTTCTTAGACTGTGTACACTGTCAGAAAGAGCTGTCATGAATTACAGCACCCATAAGGTTGTCCGGTCTCAAGATCTAGGAACAGGACGGCTCTTAACCCCATTCAAATCTCAGATTATAGCTGAAGGTCAAGGTCTCTATATCATTTCAGCTTTTAAGTGTCTAGAATTGTACATATAAATCTTAATATCTGAGCTCAAATAAAGTGTGATAATTCTTTTTATTTTAGTCTCACACCTAAGCTTTTAGAGAAGTTAATCAGGATCAGTTAAAATTCCTGAAAACCTCATTTCTCAAACTCAAAAACTGAAGAAAGATAAATTCGAGTATCAAAAATATTTTCAGAAGAAAGACAATATTTTGCTGCCATTACTCTATGTTTTTAAAGGTTTCTAAGACTCTTTTGGTCTACCTCTGTCTGTTTTATCAAGTAAGCCAGTTCAAGTCCTAGAGAACAGCTTTTCATGAAATACCATGTATTCTATAAATGCATCCATTTGATCTGATTACATTAACTTATTTGAATATTCCAAGAAATATTGATTGTTCTGTTTGTGTACATGACTTACTCTGATTTCTTGAAGCTGTTACCTGTCAGGGAAAATAAATGCACAGTCTAGTTAATAATTATTGTCCAAGTACATAACCTCTGTAGACATGTGAAACATAAACACTAGAACCCCATGGGACCTGATCATTCCTGAGTTATAAGCATCTTATTCCCACTGATACATCTAGCCAGGGACATGAACTGACATGGGTCCAAAAATTCCTTGGTAAGTTTTTATCAATTTATGCCTGTTTTCTCCTGATGAAGTAGTCTCAAGTTTTCAGTCCTCCAGATGAACAAATAGTTTTTACTAAATACATTATTCAGGACGTTTGCCAAAAGTCAACTCATGAATTGGCTGCTGAAAGCAAAATGCGAGGAACAAGAGAGTCTGGTGAAATAGCTTTCTGAGTCATGCCAGTTTAGGTTTACAGAGCAAAATAAGCATTCTCCAAAGTTGAAGAGGGAAAGGAGTATATCAATGCTATGCAAGAGTGCGAGGAACTGCAGTCCAGCTCTTGTGGGTCAGAAGTTTTTAAGTAGGAGGAGAATTTGGAATGATGGTACCTATACTTATTTTGAAAGAAACAGGTACTGCTACAATTGAAAAAGTAGAAAAAACAGGGCACATTTTATAGAAAATAAAAGAATGTAGGGGAGATTAAAGAATTTATTAACCCTGAAGAAAAAAGCTATAGTAAACTTTGAATGCTCAAAAAATTTTGAAAGAGGAATTAAGCCATTTAAGAAAGAAATTTTACAGAAAGCACAAAATCAAGGAAAAGCTGACAAACATTGCCAAGAATTTGAGTTTTTCCTGGTATTGTGAGAACACAGTAAAAGTTAAGCCTGAAGAAATGTGTTACTTGATTCAAATGATGAAAAATCATACTCAAAAGGCTCCCAGCTAAAGCTGTCTCTTTACTACACGTGGCCTTCAAGAGCTAAACCACAGAGGGTTAATTCTTATTAATATGTACAAAAGGTGGTTAATGGAACAAACCTCACTGGAGATTACGGAGCAGAAGAAATCAATCATCAGAATGCCAGTAAGGTTTTAAAGCAGTGAGATTTGCTTTGGTAAAGGTGCTCTAGCAGTTCAAACTAACTGTTCATTACATTAGATGGAAAACACAGTGCATTTCCAAGGAAACTGAGGAACCAGAGGCAAACGCACTTGACAGACAAAAAAAAAAAAAAAAACCCACCAAAAAACAAAACCAAAGCAACTGTGAAAAGAGGAATAGCTTTGGTTCCAAAAGAAAGTCTTTTGCCAAAATCCCATGAGAAGTGGCAAGTGTGTAAGATAAATTAACAGATATAAATCCAACCCCCCTAAACCATCTAGATAAATCTGGGCAGTCTTGGAGTTCTAAGTAAGGGGCTAGAAAAGATGAACAGTTTTCTGTCCCAGAAGTAGGACCATACCCCTTTACCTATTCACTCCTTTTTCATGTCATTCCTCCTCTCTCTCCAGCAATATTAGAGCCCACAATGCCTCATACATTGAAACTGCCCTTAGATGAGAAATTTTAAAAGCAAAACAAAATACATTTGGGGGAGGGGGGACGTCAGTACTGCTTCAGCACGCAGATGGCTGCTCATTCCAGCAGGATGCAGGGCAGTGTGCTGGGGCAGCCATGTACTGGGTTGAGAGCAAACTTTCAGGAAACATTCACACTGGTTCCTTTCACAGTCATGGAGCTGAGGTTGCTGCTGCTGTGTTGCAGACTTCAAAATCAGCTGCAGAATGTAGCATGCCAGCTTTGATTTTAAGAACACATTCAAGCTATTCAGAGAATAATTTCCTATGCTATCTTCTTATGAGCTATAACAACAGATTTAAGGTTCCTAACAAAAACAGACCTTTGAATCTGTTGAACAGGAGATTATCTAGTCTAGGAGAATAATCCCAGCAAAGTGAAAGAGATTTGGTGAGGATGGTTACAATCAAATGAATTGTCTGGTTAACACAGAGAGACAGAAGGTGGGAACATACACCTTCTGCACATGAAGCTCTTGTTCAGTTTCTAAGGTCAGAGCAAAAAATGCACATGTACTGTCTTCTAATGGAACAGCTGCTTTTATGTTTGCAGGTATCAGTCAATCTCTACAAAAATAACCACAATCAAGGCTTACTCCAAGCTCAGACTGAATACTCCAAATGTGTTCAGACTCCACAGTTATGCCCACAGTCCTATGAGACATCCTATTACAGATAAAGATTGGAAGGAAATCCCAAACCCAAACAATGAATGATACTAGATTTGAAATACAGACTTAGCATCAGTCAGCAACTACTAAGGTTAAAAATAACGACACCACAGATCAAGTTACAGTTGGGACACTGTGCTGCTATATGGCAGGGAAAGAGGTTTGAAGAGGGGTGTCTTATTAAAAATCTGTCATAAGGTCTTGAAAAAGTTTGATTATTGTCTGAAATTTCATTATATTCATGGTTATGTGAAGAATTCTGGTGCATGCCACAAATTTTAATAGAAGGTAGATGTGAGGTTCCCATGGAACAAAAGAGGCTGAGGCTTGACTGCCTTAAATCTGAGCTGTTGTCTAGGCATGGGGAAAAAAATCACTGTAACTTGGGTCTAGTATGGTTTGATTTCTTTTTGTTGGTGAAAACTAGTTCCATGAGAGAAGAACTGTCTTTCAACATGAGCCTCCAGTTTTCTGGAAGTAATCTGTCATAAAATATTTCAAGTGAAATATTAATAAAACTGCAGAGTCTTAACCACTATCCAGCTTGATTGTTCTAACAATACGTCTGCTGAATTAAAAGAAAAGCAGCTGTAGGAACTATGGAAGACAGAACTTTTCCCCCCACCCCCAGTAAAGGCCCTTTACTTGTACAGCAAAGTGCTCACTATAAAAACCTGGCTATATACTGTGGAACTTTTAGGTTGCTAAGTGAAGATTGTCCATCAGTAGGAATTGTTATACGCAGTTTTTACAGAAAAGTTGTTTTGCAGGCAGCGTACCCAAAACAGCAGGTACCACACAACTCGATATTTATTCCACAGACTATCTGCTTTGTATTATGTACACTATTTGCTCCACTTAGTCCACCCACTGCCTATTTTACATGCTCTATAATATAAGGAGCTGACAGAAGAATAAATTTCTTACATTTGCTATCCAAGTCAAAAGCAGAGTTATCCTCTCCCAACCTCTTGACGTTACGGAGAATAACAGGGTCAGACATGATGATTAGTTACTTAAATCAGAAGTCCTGAAGAGAAGGGGAAAAAAAAATATAAAGAGTATCAGCATACATTTGTCTGTGAACATTAAAAAAAATATTACATTAAGCTCCTGCTTACCTCAGTTTTGCTCTTATTATCTCACAGCAATGCCACTGGTTACAGCACAAGTTGTAGCGGAATAGATATCCCAGACACAGTGAAACTACAGAGTAGAAAAACACCTCAGAGAAGTATGCCCAGCTCCCTCCTAAGTGCAAAGCCTCTGAGAGACTTCAGCGGCTCTTGATCAAGTGAGGGCTGCTCCACAGGGCTTTGCAGCCCGCTGCAAACAGTCCATTAGTAGCTGTATTAAAATAAACTGCTGCTTTTGTGCAGGTGACATCCATAGGTTATAGACTGAGATATTAATGTGACAGATATTGCCTCAGTTATGAGGGAGCAGCAAGCAGGAGACCTGCCCCTGGCTTGTCCTGTCGTGGCTGGCAGCAGCCAGCAGGACCATGATGGGGGACAACTGGGGGACAAGAGGGGTGGCCAAGGGGGACCCCTGAGCCACACTGACATCTGCAGCATCACCACCAACAGCTGCACAACCACAGCTCTTGTCTGGGTCTACTTAGCTGGCAGATCTGCTCCTCTGGACAGGTTTATTCCTAACTATTCACAGTGACATGCTGAGCAGATTTCATACGCAGACAGAAATAAGGAGACAAAAGTTAACACTTTTTTGTTAAAGAAGCACTTTTGTGATGCAAAATCTGCACTAGTTTAGGTCAGCAGGCCTGGCATCCAAGATGGGGCCTGGGGAAAGTGCCGCAAAGCCTGCCCCAAAACATTACTTTTTGTAACCAAAGTCATCTCATCTACACCTTTGTTTAATGTACTACATCCCAAAACATAGTTACCGTATTCCAGTCATTCAACATCAACATTTTTATGTTTATACTTCTGTATAAACCTCCCATAACATCTCATTTTAAGCATGTTACAACACATTCTGATACCAAAGCTTTAACATCTTTTCCCAAATAACACAAGAAGTCTTCTGTGTAAAAGGCACATTTCCGCACATTATTTGCGTTCCACCACCGGAATTCCCAGACAGCTGAGGTTTTACTTTTTCAGCCCTGCAAAGGAAAAACCTCTTTTCTGCTAAGAAGCCCTTCCACATGTAAGGAATTTCAGATTGGCTCTGAAATTACTGAAGGATGAAGGAAATACACCCATTTCTAGATCAAGATGGAGCAACATAAGAGAAGTCAGTTCCATGGTTCAGGATGCATGTGTGACTTTCAATAGTTTCACTCCCTGTAAACTCCCAACCTCTCGTTTTTGTTAATTTTCCCTTCAAACTGGCCTTCAAGAATTCCTTACTCCCAACCAAACCCTTCTCTTTCCTATCTTTTTCTCCTGAATTTTATGTGTATGTCTCTGGTACACCACTGAATCATCAGTAAATTAGGCTGGAAAGACCAAAGTCTCTTGATTAATTCCAAGCATCCAAGGCAAAGTTCAATTATTCTTGTGTCATTTAAACTGATGTTTATCAAAGGTGCCTGAAGAAATCCCCACTGTACTTATTGCTAAAATATTTTTTTTCCTGATGTCTAGTCTGAATCTTACCTGTCATACTTTAAACCACTTACTTCTTGTGCAATCCACCAAGGATATGGAACATAATAATTATTTCCACTTTGTAAGTAGGCTGTATTTATTCAAATAATAATTCAATTTTCCTTGGTAGGGTGTATTTCCTAAACCTCTGATAATTTCCACTGGTCTCCTCTGGATTCTGGCACATCTTTCTTGAAGTGGTGAGTGTATAACAGCTCTACAGCACCAGTCTTACCAACACTGAGCAAAGGAGAATGATTATTTCACATTTCATGGATTATATTCCTGTTCGTGCAACCCCGTATGATATTTGGTTTTTTAACAGAAGTACCACTTTGCTTCTTATTCAGTTTGTAACCCACCAAAGCCACTCATTTTTTGCAAACAATTTGCTGCAGAGCCAGCTGCTTTCCAAACTATAATTTCACAATGGATTCATCCTGCCTGCTATTGTCTATATTTAATAGCACTTTACATTCTTTGGCCCATTTTAAGTGATTCTTAAGAGGATTTTGATTGGTAGTCCTGCTCTCCAGCATATCTGCAGTCTTTCCTACCCTTATGTCATGATCACATTTAATAAAAATATTCTCCATTGTGTAATCCACATCATTATTAACATTACTGGATTATACCAGAAGTGACACAGGCATCTGCAGAACTTCATTCAATACATAGAACCATAGAATAATAGAATCATAGAATGCTAGGGATTGGAAGGGCCCTCGAAAGATCGTCTAGTTCAATCCCCCTGCTGGAGCAGGAACACCTAGATATTCACTCGGTTCATTGGTCCATTGATTGCTACTCTATAGATGCAGGTTTTTCTTGCCTAAAAGTTTCTGATGAGCAGAAACGATTTATTCATCCACTGGTCTGTAAATTCTGACTCCTCACATTCTTTGACCCACTAAATTGTAAACCACATTCTCTCCTTAAGTGAATGTGTAAAGTCAAATCCTCACTGCAACAGTAAAATGTCTGGCCAAAACTAGAATAGTCACTTACAACATGAAATCACCGGAGTTTTTATTAATCCTCGGATACAGTGAAAAAACTTAAAATAATAATCATAATTTTTCCATTCTCTCAGACGGATGGCAAACGGGCTGAACAAGCTATGGCACTTCCTTAGTTAAAGTCCCTACCATGTGCACATTCCCAAGTTCTGTTTCTGCTCTTTTATATAACAGAGAAAGCATGTAACACCTGCTTCTGACCAGAAAGTAAGGAAAGCATCATATACATATCACTGTTTCATGTGGACCCTATCTCCAAATCATCAAATCTCACTTCAGCTGGATTTGCACTAAGCATATGGAAGAGAATTTAACAAGCTTAATTGCCAGCTGACATTATTCAGTTTATATTGAAATAAATGTAGCTTCCTCAAAAAAGCAAGCATATATTCCTGGCAGTTTGAAGTCCCTTGAAACTATGTTGTCACTGAAGATGAGAGTGACAACTTTCCCCACATGGGAAACAAAAATTTCACTCAATTCTGCACTGAAAACACAGAGATTATTCTGCTCCCTCCCACCTTTTGCTGTGTTTGGTTGATTGAAATAGTCTGAAAGAGAACATCTCCAAAAGCTGTTTGTTCAAATCATCCTAAAGTTCCAGAAGTTTCCTAAGGAAAAAAAAAGAAGTTTCTCAGCCAGCTTATTTTTGGCAGCTTTGTCAGGCCTCACATTCTCAAGGCAAATTTTTTTTAATGTGTAAATGCAGTTGTGAGGTTGAAGATCTGAAAACACAGACTTTTTGCTCCATTTACAAAGAAGCTAAACAGTGGTAGCGCTGATTGGGGAGCCTTTCGCAGACAAGATTCTAAGGAAAATACAACTTAAATATGCAATTGGCCTAAGGCTGGCTGGTTTCTTTTTTCCTTAAGTACATGTTTTTAGGAAGGGCACACTTTAAAAACATGAATCAATATATATTTGAAAGAAAGCCATCAGTGTGAGAAAAATAATAAACTAACAATGTTTATTTGTTAAACCTATTCAGATTTCTGGTTCAAATGGGTAAAACATTATTGGCTTAATTAATAATACGCAGAAGATACCAGCTGCAACCATACACTCATATTTTCTTCTGCAAAAAATAGTTGATCACAAGGATAATTTTACTAGTAATTTCTACTTAAACATGAAGCTATTATTTGCTTCTAGATCTAGTACTGACTGCTTTGCACTGTTTAGTACACCAATAATGGAACTACATGAAGGAAGCTGAGCTAATAGACAAGCTGCTTATTTTACACTGTAATTAGTACAACTGGAAATGTCATGATTATGAAGACGTGTTCTGATGGAGTAAAGAAGTGATGTTCCTACCTGTTCTGCTATCAAAATAAATCTAAATGTTAAGGCTGGTATTTACACACACATTCCAGCAGCTTTAAAATACTCCATAACTTCACAGAAGTATAAACCTATTTAAATTAAGTGATATAAACCATCTGAACCATCATAATGAATGTGAAAAGCTATGAAATGGTTAAAAATCCACCACCACTGCATTTCTGCCTCAGAAAGATAATGGATAATGTCATACCGTAAATTGATGAAGAAGGCAAAAGTAAAGCAAAGTCACTCTCTGCCTCTCCTCTTTCAGCTACTATTGGACTTTGCAATCATAACATCTATGCAAAATTTTGTACTGAAACACTGTAAAAATCAATCTGTCCTTTAAATGTTGGTATAGAATATCATGTTGGGAAGTCTCATTTCAGTGTTTGCTATGATGCTGTATTTTAACACTATGAAATGTATTTTGCAACTGATTTTTAAGCGTGAATGCTGATGCAGCTTTAAATAACAGAAAAAGTGGGAAAAAACCCCAATGACTGATAGACTCAAAAAAGGATTCTAGTTAAAAACACTTGCTAGAGCTAAACTTTCTGGAATTATGTCACTTTTCAAATAAAATTGTGACTGTCCCACATTTTTGAAAGGAAACACATTTTTCCTATATTTTCTAGAGCTCAACACATCAAATAATATCCACATACTATCCTGTTCAGCAGGCATCACTCATTAGCTGATTTAAACTGATTAGTATAGCAGGTTAGCATGCTGTATTAGAATATTAAAATAATGTTCCTCAGGGTCTGAACGCCTAACTGGGGATCACTTACAACATCTTGAAAAACACTGCTGCTGATGTTGGCTTTAAAAATTATTTAGATAGTAGTAATCAGAGATAACAGGAGGTACTAAATTATCCCATCTACCCCTGTGTGTGCAAAATACAAAATGGGAGCAGATACTGTGCTTAAGTGAAATAGCATTTTATTCTAGACATTTAAGGTATGCCTGCTGGATTTCTGATAAACAAAAATATTTAAGCAACTCAAAATCCAGATTCAAACAGGTAATACTTGTAAAATGCCAAAAAATGAACACATCCTATAGAATGAAGTAACATTAGGACCTGAATCAAAGCCCTTTCAAATATTTTTCATATCTCATCTTTATCCAGATCAGATCACTACTTAACATAAGAGGGTAGGAGGAAACATCAAAAATTGCCCCTGAAAGCACTATGTTTCATTTTTCCTTAAAACTAGGTTTCTCAGATATTAATGACTGCATATATGCAGAAGAACATTTTGCTTTGAAATAGAGGTTTAATGCCTTGTTCTTGAAACATTCCCATTGAAAATAATTAAAACAACAACCAGAAAAAAACACTAACTGTGCAAAGGGAATTCAGAATTTAGCTTTAGTTGTTCAAAAGGAAAAATGCAGGTATCTTTTAGTTGAGGAAGTTTAATCAGTCAACTTTGAAATATTAAACAAGATAGATTTGTTACTCACCCTTGGTTGTGAAAAATATTCTATCATGGAACAAATTGCAAGGATCCTGTTCAATTAGTCAGTGAAGCACCCAACCATTTTCCATCATGTTTTCATTATTCTAACCCATTTTTCAAAACTGAATCTTTAAATCAGGCATTGACTATTTGCACCTGGGTCAATAACCAAGCGGTCACAATGGCTACAGTTCATTGACATCTAATGAAGGGTTTAAATTTGACTAATGTAATCTCACAACAGAAAGTCAGTGCACTTGGAAAGCAATCATTCATGAGGAGACCAGACAGTTCTCTGGAGAAAAAAAAAAACTCACAACAAATGTACGGGAAGAGATTAGTATGGCATTATTTTATCAGCATTAATATAGAACTACTTTATTAGCCATGCCATAATTCAGGGTACACTACTGTCCCTGCAGTATATAGCAACATGAGCTGAATAATGTGAAAATTGATTCAGAGGGTAAGCTAAATTCAGTTGGTCAGACTGGCAAGTACTATACACTGTGTCTTCATTCTCTTCTTGGCACCAAATCATTTACACAAAAATGACTTACCGAATTGTGATTTACACTATTAAAAATAGAATTATGGCCATCCCATGAAGTGCATATGTACATTATTTCCTCCAATGCAGCATGACTTCTGAAATAGTTACTATCCTTTCCAAAGATCTTTAGCAAGCGTTCTATATGGAAAACTTGCTTTTTGCACCTAAAAGCAAGACTTCCTCTTTTGATGGCCCAGTTTTATCTTTTTTTTTTTTTCAATCAAACCACATTTGTTCATACGGAAATAGCAGTTCCTACACTCTTTGCGATGAAATAAGGAAAGTACCTCTGGGCACAACAGGGATGTTCTGTGAACATGACTTTCTCTTGTTATGGAAAGTAAAAAGTCCAAGTTGGTGATTTTTGGGAATGGATACCTCGAGGTAAAAGGCTAGCGCAAAGAAAGAAGCAAACTTATTTCTTCTCCCATGGTCTAAATCACAATCAGAGACACTAAGTCATGGTCTATTTATTTCTTGGTCACAAAAATATGCTACAGTGGAACTGCAAAATACCGTCCAGAGTGGGCCCAGCAGGAGGCTGGGAGGTGGGCAGCAAGGGACTTACCTCTAGTTACTCACTTCGTTTCTACAGTTAGCCTCTCACCATCTGCTCTTGGAAAGCACCAGAAGCAGGACATGCACTTATTTATTCAGTTGATCCTACCCAAAGCTGGCAGCTGGCAAGGAATTTTTCTCCATTCCAGGCACTTGTGCAAATAAAACCAGCAGAGATGGCAACAACACTTCTGAAAAACAAAATAAAACCAAGCCACAAAAGAACCTATACATTTAAAATGCAAACTAGACCTGTGACTCAGCATGTTAAAATAAAAAAAATTATTCCCAAAAGACATCTCTGAGTGCGTGGCCCTCTGGCCCCCTCGATCACCTCACCTGTTCCTGTTAGAGGTGGCCTGTTCTCTGAGCCTCTGCTTTCCCAGCCACTCTGAATGCCACCACGCAAATGCCTCTGGGGCTTCTGAGTGCCTCTTATTCTTCTTCCTCCTGGAAACTAGAGAAAAATAATTTTTTTCTTGATGAACTCTGTGTTTTTTTTTTCCTTTTGTGCTATTATGATGTTTAAAAACATGTCAGTTGTTTGCAATTTGCTTTGAAATTAAGTAAGTAACCTCTAAAAAGATCTGTACTCCTTTATGGCTGTATATAATTATTACGTCAGTCGACTGCATTAGGCATCTCCTGTTTTTTGGGCCATGAGCGCTCACAAAGAAGTGTAACTAAATTGTTTCCTCTGAGTGGAATTTCGTCCATCGTCTGTAGCTACTTGTAAGTTCGCTATTAAGTGAATCGGAGTATACGCTCAGATAAGCAGGCTCTTCTCAAAGATACTTGGCAGTGTCGATGCTGTCACACTCCAGCAGGTGTGTGCTCCAACCTGCAGCCTCCTCTCGGTGCCCAGGGACGTCACACACACACATGTGCACTACCACAGCCTGGCTGAGGGAACTTAATTATTGAGAGGCAAGGTGGCAGTACTTGCCATCCCCTTTCTTGAGAGTCCAGCACTGACAAACAAGGGGGTTAGGAAAATAGAGTACATCCTGTTTCTTGGCTATCATTGATTAAGTATCCACAGTAAAGAGAAAAGTTCCGGGTCCTACTCATCTTGCTTGACCTTTTGTTAGCTGGCCCTAGTCTTGCTGTTTTAGTTTCTATGAACTGACAATAAGTTCAGACATTTCTGTTGGTTTCCATGCAAATATTTCATTTTTGATACTCTTTTCTAGTTAGTGTTTCTCCCAGATATGTGTGATGAGAGCTTACTGACCTGGCAGCAATAACCTAATATGCATTATTCTTTGTAACCTTATTACAGTAGATCTCAAGTTCTCATTTGGGCCCAAGGAAGGATTTTTTGTTTTGTTTCAGCACAAAGAGGTCACTGCTCTGAACTGTGCCTGCTTCTCTGAATAGTTGCAGTTAGCCAACTGAAGAAAAAAATAAGAAAAAAACCCCAACCAACCATGCTATCATGCTATGTTCACAGCTTATTTTAACTGACATTTGACAAGTGTGTATGGATGTCTTGTCATCTGCCAAGAACATGGAAGAAGATCTCACTAAACGGATGTTTCATACATCTAGTTAATAGTAGATAAAAATTTGGGGATGTGCTCAATAAGTCAGGTTTATCGATTCATCATTGTCAGAACAGTTATCCAGATCCTGGAACCTTTGTTGGGACTGTTCGCACCTGCATATATATCTGCGTTATGGCACGAGTGTTCAGCACCTCCTATGCTGTGTTACCCAGCTAGGAAACAAATTAACAAATTCCGCTTTACAAGCTTAAAGACTTATTTTTAAAAAAATTGAATACATGTAATAAATCATTTGTAAGTAATCACTCATTCTACCAAAAGCAAAAAATAGATATGAAGTCTATCGAATAAATCTGAATATAACTATTTTGGAATACTGCTTGCAGACCTTATGAAAAATAGAAAAATGCCATATCTCTGACAAGCTGTGCAAGACAAGATGTTGCTGCCGTTATTGATGCTAATTGATTTCAGTAGGAGCGGTATTGCAGTAGAGTTGACAAAGGTCCAAGATCCTATAGGCTGGATTCAGCTACCTTTGAGTCTTAAATCTGGTCTATTACAATGTGCCGTAGTACCAATTAAACTTAATGCTAAATTTCAATCTCGATTTGACCTTTTGTCTCTTCATAAAATTCCTTATTACTTGCCAAATTGCTTTTATTTGAAACTGCTTGCTTTCAGGCCAAAAGTGATTTTTTTTTTTCCCCAGGAAAAACTACGAGTAAAGTCAGACAAGCAAAAGAATTCATACTCTAAAAGCTGACACAAGAGAAGACCTGGTTTTAAATTTCTGTATTTTCCCCTCCCACTTCTGAGGGCTCAGAAATGTTTTTTGAATCAATCTAGTATTTTTTCCTTGCCTCCACCTCATTTTTTGAGCTGGCTGTTCATTTTAAAATAATGCTTCCCATTTCCAGTTAGGTTATATCAGTCAATATGAGCCGTATGTTCTCTGCTACAATATACAATGCCAGTAGAGGGAAAATGAATAGCAAAAGCTTTCTCTATCACAGTTCCCATCTTGTTTTCTAAATTTTGAGAAGGATTTTTTTGTTGTTGTCGTTAACAAGAGCTGTTTTTTTATTGTCCTGGCACCTCATCACTCTCAGAACCAGGGCACACTTGCCTGTGTCTCAGAACACTCTACCTGTACCATGGACCAGGTCTATTCCTCACACATTTCCCATCACTCAGTCCAGTTGCTCTTTGCCATACCTGGCCTTCCTTTATTGCCCTTTCTCCCACAAAAAGCCAACACTACCCCCTGCCCAAAATGCTGTGGCAAGGGGAAGACTGTGCAAAAGGTGATGGAAAATGTGGTGATAAAACTTGGATGCTGAGAATAAAGCTGAATATTGCAGGACATTCTCAAGCAATTCCTCCAAATCTTCTTTGCCCATCTGTTCCCTCACTGATTTTCTGTGAAGTCTCACCCAGTTCAATTTATTTGACACATTAGGTGAAAATTTGCTTCCTGACTTCCTACTTTTTCTTTCTTGGCCTGCAGGTCTCTGGGGACTTGTCAATAACGCTGGGATTACAGGGCCATCAGTTCCTACAGACTGGTTGGATACTGACCACTTTAGAGAACCAATTGAAGTTAATTTAATTGGACTCATAAATGTTACAATACATATGGTTCTCTTGATTAAAAAAAAAGCAAATGGGAGGATAGTAAATGCATCCAGTGTTGGAGGTCACCTAGCATTCAGTGGTGGAGGCTATTTTCCTACAAAGTTTGGGGTAGGAGGATTTAATGACAGCTTAAGGTATAACACTCACTATGAGGAAAGATCACTCTTTTTCTTCCTAATGCTCACATACTGATTGAAAACTGGCACATGCAGAATAGAAGCTGATTTACAATCCTGACACTTGGTATAAAATTGATAAACATTAGACACTTAGGACTAGCTCTTAAAAGTGCCTTTGGTAACCATAAGACTATGCCACTTTTGAAGACTAAGGTATAAAGCCTGATGGGCACACAAGCTGTCCTCAAGTATTACTGTGGCATAGTTGGTACTCTTATAGATTCACAACTAACCTATCTTAGTGTGCACAGAGGCCTTATCACAGAAGCAGCTCTTCTCAAGAGAACCGAAATGTCTTTGCAATATGAACCAAATTTTCCTAATTTAAAAGTGCACCTAAAAATTTCCAGCAGCTGCCCATCCAGAAAATTGCACAGCAGTAACTTTTGTCTAAGCTTTGTTCTTCAAAGTCTCTTCTCTTAATTATACCAATATTAAAGAGAGATAGAGAAAATTGCAAACTAATCCTGAGGACCACCATGGCTTTTTCTTGTAAGACAGACAAGGAACAATTTGTGTGCCTAAATATATAATGCCATTTTAGGTACCAGGACACTTAAGCAGGGCTGACAGATATGAGATGGGGCCAGAAGGAATGGTATCAATCTGGAGCATCAGCCAGAGGTTGAGAGGGCTTCCCTAAGCCATGTAAAATGGCTCTACATACTTGCATTTAGGCAGCCAGCCAATGTTGAACACAAGTCACACAACTAATGAGCTACTGCAAGGTGAACTAGGATGTGAAATACACCATGCCAGCTACTGCAGTCACTGCCCATGCATGCTCTCACTCTGTGAAGCCAGTAAGAAAGTTCATCCCTCTTTCATTTAGGGATAACAAGCTGAAAGTTCACAACCATGGACAAACCTCACAGTA
Organism: Patagioenas fasciata; assembly: GCF_037038585.1. Taxonomy (NCBI): domain Eukaryota; kingdom Metazoa; phylum Chordata; class Aves; order Columbiformes; family Columbidae; genus Patagioenas; species Patagioenas fasciata. The sequence goes on from NC_092526.1 coordinate 21,143,017, forward strand.
TCTGTGTGCTGGTGTGCCATGTAAACACAGAAATGAAAGTGTTAGTACAGAAAAGAATCCCACAGCATTAGTAATAATGTCTAATGTGATTGAATCATTGTGCTGCCTTTGCAGAAGAGATATGAAAGCTTTTGGGGATAAGGTTTGTTGCATTCAACCTGGACTGTTCAAAACACCATTACCCAATCCAGCAAAGATTATGAAAGAGAAAGAGTTCATTTGGAGTAAGCTCCCTCTTGATATTAAAAAGCAACATGGAGAGGAGTATTTTCAGAAAGGTAAGCAATTTCCAGATATTTGTGTAAAAACGAGTAATGCATTTCTTGCTGAGGAAGCCTTGCAAAGCAATGTTATATTTTCTAATCACTCTGACTTTTTTGAAAGACTGTAGTGTGAAAAGTTACTCTTCAAATGCATCTGCACCACAATATGACCATCCGCTCAAAAGACTCGTTCTGGGAAGCTTTAATTCAAATCTCAGTGATTCATGTTGGCATGAGGCTTTTGAGCAAACTACCAAACAGAAAAATTTCTATCTGATGATATAATCAATACACTTGATGTGGTTTTTTGTCATTACTGTTTATTTATTTAGAACTCAAATAGAAATCAATTGCCTTTGCTTCTGCTAGCCCCAGTGGTGATGAAACCATTCAGGAACAGTCTGACACACATTTGCTAAACCTGCTTGAACAGAGGCCATTTGTCATTTCATCTTTAGACTTTCTTGTCCCTCAAATTTCTTCTTTGCAATTGTATTTCACAACTTTCTGCAAAGCAATTTCCTTGCTACAAGAGACTAATTTACAACTACATCATTTCTGTTTCCCTTTGCCTCTTACCTAGCTATGTTTATTCTGAACTACTGTCAATGCTGGTTGCCTGTCCTCAGACCACTCAGGCCTGGTTTTGCCATGACTGTTCCACAACTAAGGGCAACTAGCCTGTTCTTGGGGTCAGCTATATCACAAGGTCCTTACAGATGGGGACTTGGTTCTCAGAAACTGCTACAAACTCTTCTGTAGGGAGAAACAAGGAATACCAATTCCTCAGTGAAACTGCACACATCAGTGTGGAGGGAAGAGTTAAAGTCACCTTGCCTGGTTGTCACTAAATGATGTCTTTTTGAACTTCACAGATGCATCAAAGAAACAGAAACTGGCCAAGATTTGTCTTAACAAGGGCATTTCACCAGGTATTCAGTGCATGGAGCATGCCCTAACAAGCCTCCATCCACGTGCCCACTATGTTGTTGGGCAGGATGCTAAGTTGGTTTTGGAACCCCCTCTCAAGAATGCTAGCAGTTATACAAGACTACTGCTGTGGAACAGAGTAGAGATTGCAGCTTCCCATGCGACGTAAATATTTGCCAACATATCCCCTATCATGGACAAGGCTGATTCTGCAAGATCTGTCCTTTATATCAGTGTGATACAAACTACACATGAAATACACAAACATTCAGTATAAATGTAAAAATACACCTATTTCTCCAGTATCTGGTACAATTAAAAAAACACATTATATAATTTCATTTTAAGTGTAAACCAGAAAGAACAAAAGAACTATTAATCTTTCAGAAATGTCTGAGAGTTTTCAGTTCCTTCACCTTTTAAGTTGTTTCTGGTTCTCACTGTATGGAGGCCCAGATTCTGCTAGCATTTTCTCTCCTGGAACAAGGTGACTCATTGACTCAGATGCCAGCAACAAAAGCCAATGACTTCTGGAAATGAGCAAAGTACAGTGTGCTCTGCTACAGCTATCAACACCTGTCCTGTTGACAAGATTGTATAAGGCAGGTGAATAGGGACTAGAAGGGACTTGCTCAGGAGAAGACCCATGACTTCCACAAGGTCAGAAAGTCCTGGGAGACAGCACACACAGAACCTGGCTTCAATTAGCTTGTTAAAGCCAACGCACAAAGATGCACTCCAAAACCTCCACCTGTCCAGCAGGAATAATGTTAGCTTCTTGTTTTTCACTTGAGAATCAAATTTCCTTCCCCAGTGTTACGCTTCAGGCAGGGTAATTTTTCCACATGCTTTCTAGGATTCAGGGATCTCATTATGAAATACACCTAAGGAGTCAATGGGAAATCCGATGCCAAGTGCTGCTTTCTGCAGATGAAAGACTGTCTCATGCCAAGCTCTCTAATGGAAAGCTACGTATGGAGCTCACATTTTGCTTATGTGGCTTCCCTTCCCTTATGTTCCCTCACATGCTGTGCTCTGAGCAAGCTGCAGGATCCTCTGTAAAAAAGGGAACTTATTGGAAAAATTCCCCATTTCAGTGGTTTCAGAAGTGCTAAGCAGGATCTATTCAGATTTCCAAAATTAGTTTCTACAGTTCAAAAGCAGTTTGCTAAGAAAAACATTAGCAGAAGAGGAAGAGAAACTCCTTTTATATTCTTCTCTCCTACATCTGTGTGGCAAAGGATTGCTACCTACAATAGCAGGACTCCTGACCTGACGCTGCTGGAGAAATGTTCCCCTGCAATGGGCTTTGCATGCTGGTGGAGTGCTGTTGTGCGGTCATCTCAGCCACGGTAGTGTCTGTTATTTGAATGAGGCCAGACAGGATGAGGCAAGCCCAGCAGGCATGTCTGCCAGGCTTGTCCCAGCCACCTGCTGAGTCCCCAAGACTCCTGCATGCTGCACACATCTCCTGACTGCCCCAAGAGTGCTGGCAGCACTCTAACAACCAACACTGCAACTCAGGCTGGTGTTGCCTCAGAGTGTCAAAAGAAGCAAGAATTTCCAGGCCCAAGCCAAAATGAGCAGGGAGAGAAACTGGAGGGGAAAGAGCTGCCCACCAAGCAGAGGATGTACAAACAACTCTGCAGGTCCTGGCGGGGAGCTGTCAGGCAGGGGTCACTGGCCAGTCTGGGACAGGCTGCCATTGCCATGGTCTGCTCAACTGAACGGGGTCAGATCACTTCCCACTCCATCCTGCCACCTTGTTTGGTTACACCAGTTTTAATTTCCTTCTCATTCACTGAGTTTCAAATCAGTTGTCATAAAAAGCTTATTCATTCATTCTGCTATTAAGAACTGCCTTTGCCCAAGCTTCCTCCCTTCCTGCAGCATCTGGCACTGCACGGCACTCTGAATAGCCAGGTATGGCCAGGTAGAAAACACGTGGCCTAACAGTTATATCTTGGAGTCTTTTCCCATGCAAACTGTAGAGCTGCTGTTTGCACAGTTTGTAGAATTTGAGACTTTATTTGAAAAACATTGCTTAGTTACTCGGGCAATTGATTTGTTTCTAGTCTCAAAAAGCTACCCCCAGACTAGGTAAAATAATTTCATCCCTGAAAGTTTTCACACACAAGGATGTCTCTTAAAAGATTAAGCCACATAAATAAAAACTCGTTCACATGCAGGAGAAAAGGCAGAGGTCTGAACCAAGCCCTGTTAATGGAAAGACTCTTGCTGGTTTCAAGAGGAAGCACAGATCAGTCCTTCCCAGCTGGGCAGATCAGTCCTCCCTAATAAGTCTTGACAGTCCCCCAGGCTCTGTCTATTACTACATTTAGCCACCAATGCTTATACAACATAGACAGGATAGTCAGGCATGGACAGAAGATTAATTCCAAGTAAGTCCCTAAGGTAGAAGTGTCACAGCACAAGTCATTATCAACAGGAGGGAGAGAGGCTGTGCTTGTCAGCTGATGTGCAGCGATCAGAAAGCACCACCAGCCAGAATTTACAGTGAGATTTTTCTGGAAACTATCATGCAGGTCTTGGTGCACAGGCTTGTGAGTTTGAATTGCACAGTTTCTACGTTCTGACACTGGAAATAACTGGTGAAGACAACTTGTGACCACCTGGAGGCATAGACTGAGCTTGCAGATGTCTCTCCAGAACGTGAGTACAGTCACAAAACCAGAAATCGTGTCTGTTGTTATAGTGAGTAGTTACCATTACATGCATTTGCAGAATAGCTAAGAGAACAAATGAAACACTTGTTTTCAAGTGCACAGACAAGAGAACATGCAGTCCTTTCCTTTCGAGAATGAATTTAACAATTGTTGCTTATCTAAGCACCTACAGGGTCTGAAGTAAATGCTAACTCAGAAATGTTCTTCACAATATCGGGAATCTTTCCCTACTCCTTTATTTTGAATTACTGGCTCATTCATCTAAGAGTTTATTATGTTTCATTTTCCTGGGGCTTTTACCTATGTTGTGGTAAAATTATGAAGTGCAAGCAATACAAAGAAAGACACAATCATGCTGAGAAATCAGCCCCCATTGTACTGGACTACATTCATCTCCTCGCAAAATGCTGGGCAGTGACATATTAAGGAAGATCTTAAGTTCTCTGCTGACCACCAGACTGAATTATCTCACGGATATTTTTACACAGGATATGAAAAAAGCACTCCTTTTCCATGAAACAAAAGTGCAAAGCCTTACATGTGCAGGAATAGCACACCTAAGAGGGAGGGATGTGATGTGTTTGTGCCTGCATATTTGTTCAATTTGTTAACTGAAGACCAGGGGTTTTGCAGCTCTGCAGCTCTTCTATTACTAAAGTTTGTACTTCCTACAAGACCTGTTGGGTGATCTGTCTGAGCGTTGTCTGATACATCTAAACCTTCCCCTGCGTGCTACATGAGTGGTGTTTCTGAAGAACTCCAGTCCCTACATTTCCCCTTGGCAGGTCTTCCTCAGCATGCCTGACAGGTGGAGCTTGCCCTTCTGGAGGTTTGCACCGCCAGGACAGTAGTGGATGAAGGAATCCAAAGCACACCCAGACCCCAACCCTCAAACCTACCTGAGGTTCTTTGGAATGACTATCAAAGCAAACCTGCTGTGGGATTAGAACAGTAACACCCCCCTTCAATGTGGTCTCTGTGTGCTTCAGTTTCCTTTGGTGCAGAGAAGCAGAGGGATGCTGGATTTTGCAGTCGTCTAAGGATCTCAAAGGGCTCTCTCAGTGTTGTCATGCTGCTTTTCTTTAAAATCAATTGCTTTCATAAAGGCACTTGTCTAGGCATAAGAAGCCAAGCTTTATCCCAAGAGTTCTCAATTTGCCAGGCAAATATCAGAGTTCTAATGGAAAGCAGAATTTGCCTTTAGCTATTTACTGGCTACATTAGTAAGCAGAATTCAATATTTATGAAGATATATCAATACTTGTGAAATACCACTCTGACATTTTCTCTGAAAACACACTCTCTGCCACTCCTGGCAGCTATTTCTACATCAATATGCCCCTGGAAGAAAAATGGCTTTTGTAGTGTTTCACAATTATCAAACAAGAAATATTTTGCATAACATTTTACATTGACAGAACTGGATAATGTTCGTGGAAGAAAATTTTAACTGCGACTATCTCCTTTGATTCTCACCTAGACTCCGTCCAGCAGCAATGGCATCATCTAGCAGAATAAACACTGGCAGAAGGCTCCAGCAGAGCAAAACCCGCCATGGTGCTCAGCATCAAATGCCCACGTGTTATCGGAGAAGGAGCTCTGGTTCTCAGGGAGAACTAGGCAGTTTAGGATTACAGGCTTAGGAACACTGGCCCAGGGCTGGTAGTGGGGTGAGGAGCAGCAGAGGCTCCACACGCAGTGCTGCCTCTCAGGCCCTTATCTTACAGCACTTCTGTGCTAATTATTGCTACCTAATCACAAAAACTAACACTACCCAGAGCAGTCACAGGTGTTTATCTCACAGAAGCCAAGCAGGCATTCTGGCCAAGACTTCTCCACAGAGCCCGGTTTCAAATTTAACCTACTTTCCAGTAGTGCAAGATCACTTCCTGCTGCTTCCTCCCTGCAGCACTGCCAAGGAAGTAAGGTGTGATTTACAGGTCTGGTTTCCAATTAGGTTAATCTTTTCCCCAAATCTCTAATTACTTCATTTAATTCTGTATTGGGGCAAAGGTGAATTGAGTCCTAAAATTACACAGCACTAGCTTGCTGAGTTGTGTTGGCACGTGGTTACGAGAGACTGCTGGTAGCAACTACTTTCTCTCTTTGTGTCTAGCTTGGCTCCTAATTCTAAACAGTTAAAGGAAATGCCATTGCCTGGCACGTCATTGCAAATGGACTTTAATATTCAGTCTGCTCCTGTGCTACAGATTAGAAGAGCAGCCTGGGTGGCATCATACAGGCAGACAAAGAGAATCATCCTCTTTCCCAGTAGAATTTCTGTCTCCAGTATTAGCACAAATAATCACCAATGTCCACCAAAAACCTCAGACACTACTGTGAGAAGTGGCACAGTCATTCCTTTCACTCTGAATTATATTGAAAGAATGGGGCTGACTAGAAAGACTGGTCAGCAAGGCTTGAAAAACATTGGAAATCTATTGAAAAGGAGGAAGGGTGAGGTTTTGCCAAGGCACGTATTATTCATGAATCCTGATCACATTGTACCCATGCTCTCCCCTAACTCACAGTGAGCTGGAAGGGCTGCCAGCAGAAATAAAGCCCCTCACAGGAATTGTATCTGAGGACGCTGGGGGGTTGGCTGAGCACATTTGCTTCATTTTCTATATCACTAATGTATTTGCTTGTAGCCCTCACTTTCAGACTCAGTGCACATAGCGATTTTGGCTTCCATACTATCTCTTATAATTTACTGGCTCATCAGAGACAATCGCAGAGTGAGAAACCTGAGTGGAAAGCATGTCTTCATAACCGGCTGTGACACTGGACTTGGAAACTCATTGGCTAAATGGCTTGACAAAAGGGGATTTTGTGTCATTGCTGCATGTTCCACAGTAAAAGGAGGCCAAGAGCTACGGGCCTGCTCCTCACTCTTACTGAAGACAGTGAAACTGAACTTAGCTGACCCCAACAGCATTGCCAGGGCTGTGGTGTTTGTGACTGAAGAGACGGCTGGCAAGGGTAAGTGACAAGGTAACTTCTCAGAAAAATGATTCAATATAACCAAACCTGGTCTAGCTAAAAGTTCTGTTGCCTCTCCACTCTCTACAGACGCATTTTTCATCTTACTGATGAAACACATCTGCTCTTCAGTTCTGTCATTTCTCAGTTCAAAGACCTTTCCTCCAACAATGCTTTTGGGCTTCCCCTTGCTTTCACCAATAGGGTACCTAAAAATCTAGTTGCTCAGTCTATTAGAACCAGATCATTACCAAGTGTGTTTTTGAGACTCGTTTTGGTGCAGTAGAAGAATCCCGGGGCGGGGGGGGGGGGGGGGGGGGGGAGGGGCGGTGCTAACTAGTACCAGAAAGGACTTTCTTGACAATAAAGCCAGCCCACCCAACTAAAAATGGCTGGTGCCAGGCTTCTTCAGCCCTCCTCTAGTACGCCCAAGAGTGTTTTTGCATGGCTGAATAAGTGCAGCTTTTGCAATGCACACAACAACTGCACTGACTGTAACAGTTAAACATTTGCCGTTTCAGCCACTTTTCTCAGAGTTGTTACACAGGGAACTCTCACTACTGTCATCATATACCTCTGAGCACTTGCCTATAAGAAGAAGAGTTTGTCCTTGGATACCCATGAATGAAATTAAAAAACAAGACTTAAGCCTTGTTTTTGCCAAAGGGTGATAAAAAGATCTGCATAGTAAATATATTCAACTGTGGCAATGTATGTTTCTCTCCCAGCACTGGTAGCTCAGACTAGACATTAAGGGCTGCCAAAGGGGATCACAGCACTGCAACTACCAACTGAATCACACAGTTACACCAAATATTCAGTAGGCTTGTTAATTAACTAACTAGCTAAAACAGCAAAACACGTATCTTCTACCAGTAGAAATTTCTCCTCAAAGCTTATAAAACAGTGTTGGCCTCATCATGAGGATTCCAGACCATTCCTGAATGCAGTGATTGAGGGCAAGGACAACATAACTATAAGTGCTTACCTTCTCCAGCAGGCCCCTGCTTCCAGTTTGTGGAGAGTCACACGTTCTCAGTCGGGGTAACCGCTGCTGACGCTGCCACCTCAGTCTCAGAAACTCCTTACGGAGGCTGAGTGCTGGACTTTCAGCCTCACCCTTCAGGCACAGGCTGTCCTCAGCAAACTCTTGGAAGCGTCACTATTTATCTAAAGTTCTTCAAGTAATTTATAAGGTAATAAAGCAGCATTATCAATACACAGGGTTAAGCTAATGTTTTTAGAAGCATTGACTCTGCACATCTGGTTCAGACCTTTAGACCCCAAACCAGAAAAATCAGTCTCCACTTTTATGTAGACTATTTGATTTTCACAAGACTTTACGTTCATATTAGGAACCCACGTATTTGAGAGATCTGGATCATAAAGCCCAGTATGGTGGTCCGTATTTCCAACCAAAATAGTTTTCCTTTAATACTTTACCCGTGCTTTTTTAGAGTCATTGCCTAAGCTCTTCAGCAAATTTTGCCAGGTGTATAGAGTAGGTCTTACAAGCAAACCCCAAACAACTGTATTGATCTCACTGAAATTTTTGCAGACTGTGTGCTTTGTTCTCAGTGCTACATATGAAGCTCTAGGGTAAGATATTGCCACATACCAAAATAAACGGGTTTGTAATCCTCTCAGGGCTTTTTGGTTTGGTGAGCAATGCTGAAGGAACAGCACCTGTAGCACCCACTGACTGGCTGAGGATTGAAGACTTCCACTCGGCGCTGGGTGTTGGTCTCCTGGGACTGACTGAAATCACGCTCAAGCTTCTGCCACTTCTGAAAAAAGCTGAGGGAAGAGTAGTCAATCTAATCAATGCCAAAGGCCTCATGGCTTTTGTAGGGGCTGGCTACAGCATGTTCAAGTGGGGCATGGAAGCTTTCTCTGACACCTTACGGTGAGTACCTAGAAATACATGCCTGAATCTAAGAACAGATTCCAGATGTGCTCAGGAAGAGTGACTGTATGTTTGCTGCTCTCATTTTCTCTCTGGAAATCTTGCCCAAAGGGGGAAAGGAAAACAATAGGATATTGGCCACTTGTTTGGGATTTCAATTTCCAGTACTATGAACAGACCTGCTAGGAAAATGCACTGGGAAAAACTTTCATATCCTGGAGAAACAGCTAACATGCAACTTTTGGGCATGAGAATCCACTGTGTACATGAAAGTAAATCAACAGTATAAACTGGTCAGATACCTGGAGATTCCTGGGCAAGTTGTACTTACCCATTTACAACGCATTTTATTCTGGTCTAATGCTCCACAACAACCTGAGCTGGTAGATTCCAGGCAGCAACCACATTAACAAAGGTACTTGTACCTTCTGAAAATTAAGCTGAGCACACTTAATTGAAGCCACTTGTGTTGTACTGCCTTGAGAAGGCTAAGGCCTAGCCCACTGAGTTAAGTCTTCACCAGGACTAGGAAAGATGGTTGCAAACCATTATGAATGCTTACATAATGAAAGTATAGGCCCCAAGAAAATATAATATAACTAAGGACTAATGTACACGTGATTCATTCCTTTGCACACTTTGAAATGTAGTTGCTTGGGTCTCTTGAGCTGCCCAGCAAGACAAAGAAGTCATTTTCATCCCAAAGGAGTTGCACTGCCACTCAAAATTACGCAGAGGGGGAACCATGCTACCAGAAAACATGCTAACCTTTATTTCACTAACATTTAATCACTTGACCATAACCATTTAATTATATGATGGAGAACAAAGTTCTAATTCAATAGAAAATTTTTACTCACTGTTACTTTTTCCCAGGCACTTTAATAATGTGTTTCTGCTGGAAGCTGAAACAATGCAACAGTTTTGAAAGAGTCAAAAGTTTAGTTTGATAATACACAGCTAAGATGCAGCTGGCTGTGGCGTCCTATGGATCAGTCCAACATAAACCACACAGGAAGCTGTGAATCTAACTGAAACTGCTTTTTTTCCTCAGAGTTAATTGTCTCCTGCACTTTTACAGGACAGGTACACTGCTACAAAGTCCATGTTAACATCTCAAAATTATTCTGGCATTTGAAGATAAGAATCAAAGTCTCAAATATTCATTTATGTGACAGACTTTCAACTTACTTATGTTTAGTGGTTATGCCATAATTGGGTGTTCAGGGATGGTTATTGTTGGGTTTTTTTCCTTCTAGGAGAGAGATGCAGCATTTTGGAGTGAAAGTAAGCGTTGTTGAGCACAGTTTCTTTAAGGCAGGAGTAGCTACTTCAGATGTCATCGAGAGAGACCTCTTAAGACTTTGGAACAGACTGACTCCTGAAATCAGGGACTCCTATGGAGAAAAATACTTTGTTGAATGTAAGTAGAAAAAGTACTGTATGAAAGTTCAGGGGGGATTTATCAATATATGTAAATACCTGAAGCGAGGCTGTAAAGACAAAAGAGACAGGGTATTTTAAGTGGCGCCCACAGACAGGACCTGAGGCAATGCGCACACCCTGAAACACAAGTTGTTCCTGCTGAACATCAGGAAACATTTTTACTGTGAGGATGACTAAGCAGTGGCACAGGTTGCCCAGGGAAGCTGGTAAGTCTCCATCCTTTGAGATACTCAAAATGGTCTGGGTCAAGCTGGTCTAAGTGACACAGGTTGAGCAGGGGAGGTTGGACCAGAGGTGCCTCTAACCTCAACCAATCTGTGATTCTGTGAACGTTTGTTGGACTTCATTTATGTTCATTAAGAACCCATTGCTAACTGTTCTGCACCATGTGTATCTAAGATGAGGCCTGTGTTATTAGTTTCTGTATGAGATTGGTGAGATATGATGTCATGCTACCATTCTTAGTCACCCCATACTTAGAGGTTGAATGCCCAAGGGGAATGAACTGCTATGACCATATGCTAAGTTTATGACTTACTGATATCTGTAAAGTTGTGCTGTGTCATGCTACACTGACTGTAGGGAACATCTGGCTCACAATATGGGCCAGAGTGGTTTCTCTTTACGGGGCTTTTGGGTGGTCTTCAGCCTTTCTGGTCTCTGCTCTGCTGTAGCTATACTGCTCTCAGAACTTGAGTCAGTAGTTCAAAGAAAGCCTGAAGCTGTAGCCAAACCTTCAAACATAAATAATCATCTCACAGACAATGTTGCATATAAATGCTTTCAGCTTTATTTTCTTCTTTGCAGATATAAAAGCTCAAAGATCATCAGTGAAAAGACTGTGTGACTCTGATATTTCTAAGGTCATAAAATGCCTGGAACATGCCCTGATGGCAAAGTACCCCAGGACACGATATGGAGCTGGATGGGATGCAAAGTTATTTTGGCTGTTCCTGTCCTATGCCCCAAGCTTTTTATCTGACGTGCTGCTGTGTATGATGTTTCCAGCTCCAGCAGCTACTGGGAGATCAGGTCCTGGAGTTCTAATTAACATCTAGTATTAAACCAATATCAGCTCTGTGGAAATATATATTCTGCCAAAAGCAGAGGTCGTCTTCTTTATCACATACCAGACTGGTTAAATTCCTTTCAGAAGACATTTTCTCCACCCCTCCCCCCACCATCTTACCTGGAATTTCTGAGTTTGCAGACAGGCTTGTAAATCCAACATGCTTTTGAAGGTAATGTTTTATGCTCAGAAATGTCACCTCTATAGGATCTGCATTCATAAAATATTCAGCTACAAAGTTGGTTAATACTACTCGCCCAATTTAAAAAAAAAAAGTAAATAAAACCACAAAAATAATCAGTTTTTCAAGTAGACTTCATCAACATATAGGCTGCTAGTGAAAACGAAATGAAACAATGGCCTTACAGAACATCTATCTTATACTTGTATCTTACAGAATGTATTTAGTCAGATTTAGTTATCTAATCTATTTCATTGAGGGTTTGCTTATGGTCATATTCAGGAGTTGCTAAACTTCACAAGCTTCTGAAAGTAAGACATGATATCAAATAATAACAAAGCCCAGCTATTGCAATATATTCCAAAAATTACCATCACAGTATTTGAACACATCTAATCACCTGACTATTCAACTGTGTAGAGATAAAACACAAGCTATTTTACAGATATGCAATTACAGCAAAAAATCAGAACTACATTGTAGTGCTACTACACAAACACAGTATCCAAACGTATATTTTAATTTTCTTCCTAATATTAGTATCGTTTATGAGGCAAAATATTAAAAATAGTATGCATTCACATTTCTTTCACCCTCAGTGTGCTTTTCAAGTTAAAAGGATGATTAATTCACTCATTAGATGAAACAGGTCTTTAGTGGATGTTACAGCCAATTATTTCGACTGTACAAAGAGCATGTTGAGAATGGCAAAATGTTAGCTAAGGTTACTGTGCCTCTTGTACATTATTTCTACCTGTTAAGCTGCTGATCAGAGGCTCACGAACTGGTGTTCCTAGAGATGTTAAAATTGAAGGGGTAAAGGTTTTATTTGCTAAAGAACTGTGCTGGTGATTAATCATTAATGTGCAATTCAATTAAGCTTACAAAAATACTCTGTGCAGGTCAGAACTCCAAACGTAAGAAAAAGAGTTTCATCAGTCTGTGTGTGTGAGGGGAGCGTGTGTGTGTGTGTGTGTGCTTGGACACGTGCAAGAAAGGGACAGAATGTAAAAAGTGTTTAGTAACCTTTGTTTCATTGAGGTTCTATTCTCTGGCAAATGGCTTCAAGAATAAATTTATTCTACCTCATTTCATGATAAATGCCTGCAAAGAGATAGTTCTGTTGATCTGACCTGACAGCTATAAAGAGAATGTGCATGAAAAACCTTAATGGTATAATTTGTCAGCCCCACAGTGGCAGATTACAGAGAGGTGCTGAAATCCCTAAAAATCAGCCTTCTTTGAAAGAGAATAAGTCCAGAACTCAAGAACCCAAGCAGGGACTGTTTTCATAAGGGAAAAAGAACACAAGTGAAAAAATGAAGAATAGAATCTAAAGCTCCTGTTGAACAAAGTACCAAAAATGAAATTTTACATAATCAGAAGGGTGCATTGTGGTATGCTACTGAGAGGAAGAGGCTCTGTTGAAGCTTAGGAATCCTTCACCATCAGGTATGTTAAACAATCAAATCTAACTATACAGTGTCCCAGGGATGGTTTTCTTTTACATTTGAAAAGTTAAGATTCATATAGGGGAAAAAAGGTCACTCTGATACATGGCTGACATATTAGCAGTTTTCTCCAAAATTCCTTCCAAATCTTTCTGTTGGCAAAGCCTATTCACAAAACTGATTCTACTTTTTCTTGTGGTAAGCAACTGGACGTGTGTCTTGTGGAAATATTAGCCTTGCCTTCTCTCTCACAGAAACATTGTGAATCCTTTCCCTAAGAACAGCAACCTGCCTTTCAAAGAAATCCTTTCTCATGGCCTTACAGATGCGCATGCTGCGTCCCAGATTCAAAGAAATTTTCTATGCTAAAGCACTCAGATATGAAAGTTAATTGAACTAAGGTTTAATCACTTAGGTCAATACTACCTTGACAGTCAGTCTTTCAAAAATCAATAATAAGAGTTTCCTGTTTCAAGGACCAGTGTATTTCAGGTGTGTAATGGGGCAGTTTTCACACTTAGAGTGATATGGTGTCAGTGGTGGTGTATCAAGAACTTTAGACAGTTGTGGGAAGCAGTAAGTACTATTCTTATTTGACTCTATCTAAAGCACTGTTGTTTTCATCTCAGAGTGCACTGAAGTCTCCACAACTGAAAAAAGTACAGAGAGCCTTGACACAAATTATGGAATAAGGATGTGATAAAATAATAAATTTATTTGATTTATTCAGCAGCATCATTTTCCAGTTGTCTTTTCTAATCAAAGTACATTAGAAAGGAATTATAAGCATTCTAATTAGAAATAGTATATATTCTGGGAACTCAGATATAAAACAATCAAATAGCAGAAGTGTCAATGATTATAACTTTAGGAATCTTTAGATTATATGAATAGCTAGCCAGGAATGTTGAACAACATGTTCCTGCAATGATACTCAGTTTCCTTAAATGGTTCATGTTGTGGAAACTGCCTTGGCTAATTAATAGAAAAGCTAATAAGATGTAAAGTATGTTTCTGATTATAGAAATAATCAGATAACTACAAAGACTGCTTTAGTAGAAATTGTTTCCCTTTCTATTAATGTCCACCTCAGGAAATAAATAGTCAATAAAATTAAATTTTCACATTAAAAAACCTAAATAATTTCTTAAATGAACCAATATCTTTCATAGTTTGCTGTTTGGAAATAAGCTGTTGCAGAAATCTAGCTACTTCATTTAATGGAAAAATTACTTCCAGAGACTCCAGCCAAGAACAGAGCAATTCCATTGATGAGAAAATCCCATTAAATTTAGTACTTGTGGCACCGAAAATCTAAATATATCAGATCTTTTTAAGAATGCCATTAATGGAATAATGTTAATGGGAACCTAGAGGAAAAGTACGTGTCTTATGAATTGAGAGGAAAATATTCTATCTCAGGCAGTAAAAATATCGTAGTATTTGCACAGGTAACTATTCAGCATAATGATGCTGCATTGACTCCTCCATCTGTCGTTTAACACAGGATAAACAAAGACACCCCTTCTTACGTACAGTAGTACACAAAATAGGTGGTAAAGATACCCAGTGCACCAGCAGAAGTTTTAAAAGGTGCTGTTATAAATATATACTCTAAAGATCCTGTAAATCAGTGATGTCCCTATATTCGTCTTTTTTTTTTTAGTTTAAGCACTTATATAATGAATTTATCCCTAAAGATACAACCAGTTCCATACAGATTTCTACTAGCAACATCACCGACAAGATAATCTTTCAAAAATTTACAAATGTACAATATATTTATAACATTACTTTCAGACAGCTTCAGTGCAAAGATATACATATAGTACATCATGATAATTGTTCATAAAAATAGAAATTGGCATTTGTCAAAAAAAAAAGGCATAGTTTCAACATACATCTCCAGCTATTGGCTAAAAGATGTATATATATTTATAAAGCATTTGAATGTGAACCTTACTCTTCTGTTTATAAAAAATATATGTGCAAATGGATGTGTCTAATTTTCCCTAAATCTGTTACCTAGTTATACCACAGAGTCCTCTTTAACAAGGTTGGCGGTGTCTTTAAATGTATCCTCTGTTGCTGTATAAGCTAAGGGTTGGTCTCGTTTCAGAGTAATCTTGGGAGGCAGTGAAGGAGAAGGGGGAGGTACATTTTCTGTGTCCTGTTGCTGTTCCTTTTCCATCTGAAACAATAAGATAAAATCCAAGTTTACATTCTAATGTACAAAACAGCCAACCTTAACTTTCAGGAACGTTAAATAAATATCCAAGTATTTTGCTAAAGCCAAATGTCACGGTATAATTATTTCTGCAAAGCACTGACTGTAACACAATTAAATGCTAATTTCACCTCAGACGGCACAGCTGAGTAAATATACTACTATAAACATCAGAACTTCTATTTTAATGCTCAATGTCAGGAGTAGCTCACTATGTCTACATGCACATCCATGAATATAGACAATATGGGCACTACTACTGTTGGTAAATAGTTAAATTTATTAGTATTGGGGAAATGAGTCCCTGGCTTCCTGAACTCTCACTCTTTCACCTTGTTCAAGCATTAGGAACCTAAATTCTTCACAAAAGGCACCTAGTTTTAGTCACATGACTGTTGGACTGAGGTTCTTAAGTCATTTAGGCCATCTGGAATCTTGAAACTGTAAGAAGAAAAGGGCTGGAACTATTGGCTGAAGTCAGTAGAACTCCAAACCTTCACACCCAAGTCAGGAGCGAACTCCTCTGGCACACATAACACTGGCTGACACACCATCTTAAAAGAACTGTCTCATCCAGCTGTATTGATGAAAAAAATGGGCTGGTATAGAAACAGGGCTGCAGTACGCAGAGCTATTGAATTTTTGTGTAATGCTGAAGCCAGCACTGAGGGGGCAGAAATCAACACTTCACTCCTACTGCAGTACAATAGCCTCTCACTTGCGCTGGGTCCCTGAGCTGCACCAGAACACATGGCAAAGGCGAAACTGGCACCCGAGAGCCTGGAGCAGGAATGGGCTGTTGTGCTTGGGCTGGCAAAGCAGAGATGTGGGCAGTGCAGCTGTGCTGCCTGAGCTGGATGCCTGCTGAACACCTCCCTCTGCTTGAGACTTCGTAACTTTTCTCAAAAGCACTTCAGTCCTAGCTTGGCCTTGGCTGGAATTTCTGTGCTGCTTCACTTAGCAGCAGAATCTACCCATAATCTTTATCCTATGAAAGCAAGAACACAGTCCAGCAGTACATTAGCTGAAAAATAGAATTACACAACATTAACAATACCTCCGCATATATTGGGTTTTCAAAGTTAGTGTTTTGTTTCATTTTTCTCTTGAAGAAACTCCACTTTGATTCCTGAAACACAAAAATTATTAGAAAATTACTCATTTTTCCAACCTTCCCAGGAAACCGACATCACTGTTGTTGGATTTCACTTGCACTGACTGCTAACTCAGTGATTTCAGCTGGATGTCCTTCTGTTACCATGTTGTAATTGTAAGCATGGGACCCAACTTTCTTTTCTGCAAGATAACCAGTTATGGTTATTTTACCTAAGGCACTATTCACTGGGCTAGGCCAGAAGGCAATAACAGTGACTAAATTAATTAATGGAAGCCTATGACTCCAGACAAATAGGTCAAAGAGGAAAAAACTGTTTGGAAAACAACACAAGAGAAATTACTGAGGGATATGAAACTACAACAAGTTGACAGAACTGTTATTTCACAGCTTAATGGAGGTGCTTTTTGGTGCACAATGTGCAAAAATAGTCCTGTAAAAAAGCCACCATCGGCTCATTCAGATGGATTTTAAGACATAAAAATGTATCTTCCATGAATCATGAATAATCTAGATGAGGCAATACTTTGATCTCATTGTTGAAATGTCCTGCAAGAACACATAGAAGAAGTGTCTTAAATGTTTTTGCTAGCACTTTTAAATATGGATAAAATTACATATAAATGTGAAAAAAATGATGACAGCACAACTGACTAAATGCCTTACTTAAATCTTCCATACCAAAAAAACCCCTCAGTTTTCACTGTTCTAAACCAAAATGTTTTTTTTCTTGGGTTTTCTTTTTTGTATTTTATAGGGGAAAAAAATAACAAAACACACACTTTGCTGCTTCTCTCACGGTAGGATTCATTAGGGGGTTACAAATAATTGTTGAAAGTCCAAAGTAAAGCCTTAGTTATAATAATTTCTGTTGAGAAGCAATGACAATTAACAGCAGTTACAATTTTCAGACTATTATCTGCCCTCAAAATGAAGTGCAACAAATAGTGAAACTCTCTGTTCCAACCTATTCACTTCAAAATAACTGGATGGGCCAGGTAGAAGATCCAAATAGATCCTTACTGTGTCCTGGTAAATTCTGTACTTATGCTGTTTTTCTCTTATCGAACTGTTCATGACCAGCTCTTGTAAATCTTTAAAAATGGTCCAGTTAGTTGGACTTGATGCAGATTATGTGTGAACTCCATGGCATTATTTAAAGATAACTGAAACTATACTGCAGCTTCTCTAACAATTCAATTTCCCTGATTTGGAGCACAAAATGAACAAGGCAGCCTTAGGACATTTCTATGTCCTACCTGAGGTGCACCTGTATGCTGAGGGGGCTCCTCCGGACCAGCTGATATGACAGAGGCATACACAGGATTCTCAAAATTTTCATTTTCCTCACTACCAGATGCTCCAACCTGTAGGAGAAGAATGAAAATCCATGTTCTTCAAAGTAGAAAAGGTCATAAAGGAAAACAAAAGGCAAAAGTCAAGCCTAAGCTTCTCTTACATGTGTTGGCCGAACGACTGTAACTGCACTGGCTGTGCTGGCTCCACTGTCTCTGGTTGCATACATTGGATTTTCAAAAGTGATCGGCTGTTTCCCTGACTCCACTGCAAAGTTTTCATTCTATGAAGGGAAAAAACAAAACAAACAAAACAACAATTCAGTGCAATAAACACCTCCATATTCCTGGGAATTGATTTATAGTCCAATTCTTCATCTCAGGGAACAATGTGTGCTTAATTTCACATAGGCTTAGACAAAATCTAGCATCTGTTAAACAATAACTTTAGTTTACCATCCATTACTTTACTCCTTCACTCAGCAGGCTTGGACCATTGATAGTTCCAATATTACCCCATTTCCTAGCTGGATTAAAAAAACCCCACACTTCAATAATGGACTAAATGTATTTTATGGTAAGATGACTCTCATAAATCACACCTTCAACAGGGAAGACATATCAAAGGAAGTATAATCCCAAAATAAATATTTCATTTTAGAGACTTCAAAATGACATACAAATTAATAAGCATTATCTGACACATAAAAGAATGGGATTTGTTCATTTTGTCCCAGCAGGGAGATTGCTATATTTTTTTGAGACAAAGCAGTAAGTGCATCTCCTTAGTTATAACATCTGAGTTATGTCAGGAATAAAATGTTTCACAGATTTTAGCATATCTCTTATTGCAAATCAATACTTTGCCTATGCATTAAGACCACCACGTGAACAGCAGTTGCTTCACACATATTGTGCCAAACCCTGAGCTGTGGATGCGGTGCTCACAGCAGGGGGGCAAAGGTGCTCAGTTAAGTGTTTCTTAAGAAAATATTTAGTGCCTCATGAGGGCAACCAGTCAGGGTGAGACAGCAAAGCAGCAACAGGTAGAAGGGTAATGAAAGCAAAACCCCACTCAGGCTCACTTGTCCTGCACCTTGTCACAGCCCCATCACAGGAATAGTGAGGAATAACATGGGAATAGTACATCAGCTAGTACTTTAAACCTGCGTCACTTCCACAAACCACCGCTTCGTGCCAGAAGGATTCACGCCTTGTGCTATCAGAGTATGGCTCTTTCTTTACCCTGCAGTGACCTCTTGTCAGCTCCCTCAAATTGGCCCAGCTGGGCTAGGAACAGCCACAGTGAAAAATAAACCTTTAACATCTACTCATGCACATGTGATCTTAAAATTTTAGAAGGCACATCCCACAGTTCTTTGCTGCTGTAAACAAAACCCTTTAAATTCTTTCCCAGTGAACAATATAATTTTTTGTTTATATCCTGAATACGTAAGGAGAATGAAACACCACTTAAGTAGAAATAGCCTGTATCCAGACCTATTATCAGCAATGTAAAAACTGCATTAGCTGGACTTCAGTATGTCAATATGAGGCCAGAAAATGGAAAGTACTGCAAAGTTTTTTATGCATGAAAAAGATTTTAGGTAATATTCAAGACTAAAGCTATTTTCAGCAATTACAGAAATGTTCATATGGTTGTCTCATTACACGAGCTGCCTAGTTTTAAGAAAAAATGTGTTTCTTTATCTAGAAAGACACCATATAGATCTATTATGAGGTATTTTTCACTAGCTGTTTCATTTCACGTTAATTTACTGTCAGTTAAGTCTGTAATTTATCTTTAACTTTAAAAGTTTAGGGAGTTTCCAGTGTAGACTTTGCAGCAAATGCTTATTATTCAAATATACCTGTGATCTGTATCCTATAAGATCTTTTGTACATTATACTTCTTGTGGTAAGCAGGGAAAAACTGTGGAAAAACTATACAGTCTAGGAAACACAAGGATGTGCTATTTCTCACATGTGCATAACAAGACACAGATAAAGTAGAGTTACACTTTATGATATTCCCAGAACTATTAAACATGATTTGTTTAAACTTGTTAAAATAAGAAACTGTCCAATTTATAATTTGTTGTGCAAAGTACTGTATGCTGTGGTCAGATGCAAGTTTTACCTCTGGGGTTTCTAACATACAGTCTGGATTTGAAAACCACACATTTTAACCTCTTCCATGGAACAAAAAGGCCCTCAAAAAATTCCTAGTTACAATATTTTCATTTGCCTATTCATTTCCCGTACATTCCATGAATACGCTGAAATAGGAAAGGGGGTAATAGACTTAATTTCTGTCATATAAATCTTGAGAAAAGTCACATTATTTTGAAGAACAGCCTACATTTGTCCTTGCCTTCAATTTACAGCAATCTATTTAAGGAAACTAGCAATCAATGTTCACTTTTCTAGAATACATTTATCATCTCACTATCTTTTTTACATAGATTTCTATCAGCTAAAATGACATTAAAAGAACACCACTTAAAAATATTATTTCAGAACAAAACCTTACCATTTGCATTGCTCTGTCTATAGCAGAGTCTCCTCCAAAGCCAGAGACTCCTATGTCCATACTCACATCTGCTCCAGATCGGAAAGTTACTCCATTGCTGTTTTCAGTAGATTTTACAAGACTGCCCAAACTAAAAAAAAAAATTAAAAACAAATATATATGTGTATATATATATATATATATATATATATATGTATGTATAAAATTATACAGAGACAGAGCTTATAGTACAAATTTTCTCCTTGTTCTTCTTAGCATAATTGTCACTTGGAATTTTTGCTGGCTATAACCACACTAGCAAGGGCACCAGAAGTAGTATTCCTGCATTAGTTCAACATGTTTTTTTTAACCTGAGCTAGCCCGTTCCGAATGATCTCAACTATCTTTATGTGTGCTCATGTAGACATCAAATGAACTCGATGAATTACAATTCTCACAAATTTACCTACATTTTGACTACTCTTACTTCAGTGTTGATTTACAAACAAATGCATGAATCTATTTAGTTATTCAAATTCATTGAAACAGATTTTTAAAAAATGCAGCTGAAATGGCATACAAATTTGTGGATATAATTCCAATACCTATACTAAAGATGTTTATGCATGCAAATCATGAAGATACCTACACTGTACTGTTTCCATATAAGCAAATGTTCAATCTGCGTATAGACTTACACAAGTGCACATTAGATTTGCATGAGAAATATTGAAAATGGTCTGAAAGAACAGTCAGGCTCAAAATAACAGGAGCAGTGAAAGACAGCAGTGAGTAGGCAAATACAGCACCTTCCACACAGAACTCTGAGCATGTAGCTCCCCAGAAACCATGCAACTACAAATCCACTGTTAATCATTGAGCTCATTTTGTCAAAGTTGCTTAACTTGAAGGAAGACAAAGCGCTGAAATAGTCTTTCCATGTGTGTGTCCTCATTGGAGATGGCTTGTGCTAAAACTCTTGCCTACAGCTGGTGTGTTGTGCACACACTTTACCAGTCGGCTCAGTGGGCATCCGCTGATTCAATTTAACAAAAATTTAAATCTTAGCTATAATTCCTGTACATGGACAAGTTCCATGTCAAGGGTAACAGCTAAGCTATAGCCTGAGTTCACTCTGCAGTAGAGGTAAGAGTTAACAGTTTAAGGAGGGACTGAGTGATGGCAGCACTAAGGTATATTCATGGCAGAAATTAAAACTGTGAATCAAGCCTTACAGACAAAAGACTGACATCTCCATTTCACATAGCCTCATAACTTATGAGAAGTGTTCTTGAACAGCAGAATTTGAGTCAGTCATTGAAATTTCTACTTCTTCACTATGTGACAGTGCAGAAAACTTCCATTCGAGAAAGCAAGAAACAGGGAATTTGAGTGAGCGGCTTGGAGATCGCTTACAACCTCTTTGTCTGCAGGACTGATCTGTGCAAAAATTTTACCCCAATTTAACTACATCAAGTCATAAATAACTTTAATTAGTTCAGTGTAATCCTCCAGTGAGGAAGCAGTTATAACTACGACCTCATTACTGATTAGAGTAATTTAATTACACTGATCTAAGAGCTACTACTGTGAAATTGGTGCAAAGACTACGAAGATGCAGTTTTATGCCTTTAAAAACACACAATTTGCTTAAAGCTAAAAAAATTTCAAAGCACCGTGTTCTGACATTTTTCAAAAAGTAATTTAAAATCACTACAAATATTTTTCTTCATCTTCTTTTGATTTGAAACATCAAATATTTTTGAATGATATTTCACTGGACAGTATGGCTGCCAGGAGAGCAGGCACCTACAAAAATCCCAGACCTCTCAGGCACTGGAAACAGAAAGAAAATCACTACACATGCCCCATATTATTTTTAAACAGATGAATACAGTGTTGCAGATGAGCTCAGCCTTCCAATGTCAAAAAGACCTCTTTGACAGAATGATCTTCTGACAAAGTTCTACAAAAAACCCAAAAAACAAAAAAAAAACCTACATATGTAACTATGGTCTTTCATATCTTTTTGAACTGAATATCCTGCTCTGGTTCTGGTAAACAGTCTTCTATATTGCTCACTATTTAAAAACTAATTTACAATGTAGAAGAGTTTTACAATAGTCCTTTGTTACAAGATAATGATCAGATATGATATTGCTTGGAATCAAAAATCCACTGGAATTGCTGCAACAGTGCACTTCCCATATTCCAGCAGAATAGGCACATGGCAAACAAATGGAATTTTTCAGAAACATTTAGGAACAAACAAACATTTTCAGTGCACAGATATTCCAGCTATGAAAGCACTCAAAACATACCTTGGCAGTTTGGGAAGTGCTGGTAAAAGGGAGCCTGTTCTTCTGTAGTTAAAAAAGCCTCCAACCGCTAATACTCCAGTTATTATGATTAGTATGAGCGTCAGCAACACTGCTACTGCTGCTATCAAAGACAGAAGAATAGGCAAACATTCAAGCAAGCACAGTTTAGTGTAAAAAAGAGCCCAGAGAAATAGAAGCTTGACCCTGAAGAAGTATCATCGTGAGGTTTATACATTCCTTAGCTCAAAGCATCATGTGTAACATATACTTGAAGCTTACTTGTTCCAGGAGGGACTCCCTTTGAGAATCCTATTTCACAATAATTCCCAGTGTAGCCATAAGAACACCTGCAAGTATAAGAAGGACAGCTGACTGAATGGTATTTATTAAGCCTACGATCTCAGCATTATTATTATATTCTGTAATGTTTATCAACATGACATAGATTTTTAACTCCATGCTCGGTAATTATTTATTTAACAGAGTGTAAAGATAATATATTCACAGAATTAAAAGTGCAAATAGAAAGTGCTGAGTCAGAAAACTAGTCACTGTAGTCAAAAGATTTGGTTTCAGCAGAGCACTGGTGGCATCTACTGGCTGTTCCAAGTTACATTTACTGAGCATTACTTCTCCATTGTTATAACTTTTTTGCATAGCCTTTTACTAGAATCTTCAGTGGTTTGTCTTCCTGCTTTTCTTCTTTTTTTTTTTTTTCCCCCCAAACGGATGCATTTACATTGCTTATCTGCTGATATTTTTTTGTGTATATGTCTTTTTCTGTGGTTCTTACAAATACGCTACTTCAGATATATGACATCTTCTGAAGCATTTCCAGCACATTTCAAAGAGTTTAATTGTTCCGTGATACTAAATCACCACAATCTGACCCAGGACTACCCTAACAACATACTGACTTACTTGCATTTTGGAAGACCACTTTCATCTATATAGCATGTTCCTCCATACATGCACCTGCATGCTGGTGGCATTGTGGGAGGGGATTCAATAGCTGCAAAATTTGAAAGCCACATATGTGTTATGAAGACATCTTCAACAAAAAATTGTACCATAGACCATTTTATTTATCTCTAAAGAACTCGTATACGCAAACTCACAGGCTACTCTTCAGAAGCTTTGCTGTTTTGTGTTTGTGTTTGTTGCTCTTATCCTTCTGCCAAATTAGCTTATTTTAATTGAAGTAAAGCCTGTTCTTGGAAAATAACTTACTCAGGAAAGTAGGCAGAGACAACACAAAAGCTGTATGTCCTACCACTTTCTTTTGCCCGTGCAATGCAGCCCACCACTGCCCTTCAAACACCTCCATTCAGAAAGCAGCAACACTTTATCTCCTTTGCCCAGGCTCTTCCATCCAACCAGCTGGAAGCTGTGCAGAAGCCAAACTGTGATGCATTTACTAAGGAAGAAAAGCAGCTGATGGAAATGCACAAACAGGAGGGCCCTCTAAACTCTCATACATTCTGACAGTGAGAACTAGAGAGAAATCCCAAGTGCTCAGAGTGTTCTGGCAGGACAGAGCGTGGGCTGGCAGCCGGGCGCCAGGCAGCGCAGGAGTCTGTTCTGTATCGTGCCAGCGTTGCAGCTGCCCTCCAGGAGCCCTGAGTGTAGATCACATCAGAAAAGCGCTGGATCTTAGAGATCATTATAGGCTATAAATTAAGGATGGACTTGGAGAGCGTGTCATACACTAATAAGTTATATCATAATACTTTTGTCAGTTTTTCTTCAGCCAGAGGCAGAGGAAGTCTGTTGCTAAAATGTCCGTTACAGGTAAAACTCCCTTCAAGTAAATGGGATACAAAAAAGGGAAATGTAGAGGTCTTGCAGGCTGTGTTTCTCAGTAGCTGCAATATGGGGAAAGGACCAAATAAACTAAATGTATACACAAAAGCTATATTGGGCAAGTATATCAATTATGGCAGTCACAGTTCACTGGCTAAAAAATTTGCTTAAAGTCAAGGTAAAAACTGAAGTTCAGAATGGAGACAGTATGGTATATCCTATTTGCTGACTCCTCCTTTTCCTCACAATAAGGTCGAGCACAGTTTTCAGTTTTCTTAATTCCTGGACATTTGTTGTACATCAGTTTCAGCATGGAATAGCAAATGCAGTGTCCTCAAAGCAATAAACACCAAATAGCAAATGCTATCAACAGTGTTATTGAACCCTAATTTAAACACGTATTGCACGCTTCCATTCACTATTGCTATCACATTACTAGCTCTGCGTTTTGCAGCTCACAGCATGTGGCAAGAGAAAGAACATTAATAGTTATTAAGAAAATGTAATTTAGAGGTAAGGCAGTGTAAAAATTTATGACATCTTCTCTCTTAATGCAAAAAGAAGAGAATTCAGAGAAGATTAACCATAGAAAAGATGCCAGATGTTGTAAAGCATAATTTAGTAGAAAGCTGTTGCAAGGACAAGTACAAGGACATCTGGCTACCACCCACATTACTGTAAGCCAAGAACGCAGACTCTCAGCTAGAGAAATAGAAATACTGCAGTGGTATGCTCTTTCTTCTCAGGAAAGGCTGAGCAATTGCATTTTATTGGTGCTCCTGGAAGCACTGTGGGGGCTTTGCTGCAATGCAACAATCAAGTACTAAATTCTGGCGCTTAAAAGGCTTTCCAGCATTTGATGATTATCTGGAAGTTATCCCTGTTCACACTTTAAGTTCCATAAGCTTTGTTTCAAGTATCTGTTGCCTTCTATTATAATGATCAAACAACACGTCGTACAGATTTGCAAACATAAGTGCAAGCCATAATTTGTCAGAGATTATCTAGTTCTGAAATCAACACATTTGGGAAAAAATGAAAATATTTTGGAATTTCAAAACGGAAATCAGAAACTGTGATGAATTTGGACTATTTGGAGCAATATATCTATATCCATTTTACAAATTATATACAAAGATTACATTAAATGGACAAGGTAACCACAAATCAGTAATGGCTGAGAATAAAAGCCAAATGTCCTGACCTACAAGACCTATTATATCAGCTAGCTCATCCCTCCACATTTCTAATTCAGTAACATATTTGTGTTCCTAAAGACAAGCTTCCTTTGCTTTCATTTCCAGTTTGACAAATTGTTCTACCTGCATCACACTCTGTGCTGCTGCCTTCTATGAACCGAGTCCCTTGAGGACAAGCGCAGGTGTACCCTCCTGGTCTCAGCAAGCAGAGGTGGCTGCAGACATCTTTACACGGATTAGGCACTGAAAAATAAAATTATAAAGGCAGTTGAAGGAGCAATGCAGCATATTCCTGAGGTAACACAGCAGAATTCCCTAGTCAGTAGTGTATCTCATCAATATCACACACTAAAAATCCGAACGAATCCAGATCCATTTCCTAAAACAACTGATATCCAAATTCCACATTTATATAAAAAAACCTTTCTCTCTGCTTTTTCTTATGTTCTTAAGGGAGAGACCGTGGCCTTTAGGAGCCAGTGTAGCACCAAGAAGAAACTGAACATCTCCAAACAACATGGTGCTTTCTGAATCTGAAGGTTAAAACACCTTAAAGACGGGTATGCTGGATGTTCTTCTGCACATCCTTTCCTGTGATTACTCTGGACATGTCACAGCTGAAGCATCCCCCTAGGAGGCAGTATTAACAGTCAGCACTTTGCATGTTGACAGGATAAATACATATCATGACTGCCACTTCTATGGTAACTCCAAGATGAAGCGGAAGAGAAAGGACAGGGTCATAACTCAGAACTAAGAGACTCTAAGGAGCAGTGTGTGGTAATCTACTGCTGGTTTCACTTTGGATATGCAAAAAATATTTGCCAGCCTCTATTCCATGTTTCAGTTTTCAGAAATGAGTATTATCACATATTGATAGATGCTTTATGGGAAGATTACTAAGCTCTTTGAAGACATCAATACCAACTTCAGGCTCATAGCAAGGAACAGTTTGCCAGGATGCTCATTACCTACCGGACTGATTGTATCTGTGCTGGTGATAGATGCGCACTTGGGTAAGCCACGGATTTACAGTCAGCACTTTCACTTTTTCTCCACTTCCAAATTTATCTTTCTTCCAGACTTCCCCTCGTTCTTTAGCTATCCAATATAAATGGCCTTCAAAGACGTCAAGGCTGTATGGACTGCCTACTTCTCAAAGGAATCAAACAATAGACCGTCAGCAAGCAAATTTCTAGCAGGAGTGATAAAACTGCTCCTCTTCTTCAGCTTAAATATATATTCTCAGCCTTCCATCTTAAGACATTTGCAACTATATATACCCCTCATGTGCCTGACCACTTCATGCCACTGTACCTGCAGACTACTTAATAATATACATTAAAAAAGCAAGAATCCAATTTTCCACATTGTGCCCTATTTGGGTCATGTAAATGACCCTCAGGGAATCTAGTGACCGGGCATGATGAGCTCTGAACCTGGCATGCCATTTATCCCTGTATAAAGGAGGAGAAAACACTACCAAGACTTACTCTAAACATAGCCTCACTTGTGAAGCCCAACCGCTTGTTAGCGTACATCTTGGTTACTATTATATTAATGCATAATAAGTTCTTACCTCCATGTAATACTACAGTTCTGTCTGTCCCATCAGGCCTCATGGATTCAATAATATTTTCTTTAGAATCACTCCAATAGATCCTATCATTGTTCAAATAATCAATACAAAGCCCTGTTGGCCAGCCAAGGTCTTCAGAGACCAGAGTTTGTCTTTGTTGTCCATCCATCCAGGCACATTCGATCTTTGGCTGCCTTCCCCAGTCAGTCCAATACATGAGCCTGAAAGGACAGAACCAGAATTTAATATAGTTCAGCATTTGGTCACCATGATTATACATGGAAAAGGTCAGTTGTGAACATAAAGCTGTTCAGTAACCTATATTTTGCAGATGTGAACAGGACATCTGGTGATCCATACAAGATGTAGCAAGTACAGCTGTTGAATGTACCAGCACATTTACATTGCCCACCACTGTGAAGGAGGTTGTGTCTGTATTGCTTGGAGCTGGTAAAGAGACATTCCCATCAATTTCCCTATTTCAGTAGTAACAGGGGAATTTGGTGGGCACGCAGGATGGTAGAAAGGAGATTTTTATTTGACCTACCTGTTGTTGTCACCAACACAAGCGCTCATATGAAATTTAATCCTAAAATATTATTTTTCCATGTACACACAAATTTCCTAACATGAGTAAAGGGAAACTCCAGAAGGTACTCCCTTAGTCTTTCCTTTAAAGTTTACCATTTTGGGAGTTTTTGGTGTTGAATAGCATTGAAAATAATTCTGGGAAGTCCTGTAGCACTTACCCACGTTTTGGATTGACAGCAATAGCTGCTGGCTGATCCAGTAGAGAAAAGACAAGCCATTTTCTGTACCGTCCATCTAATTTTGCCACCTCTATGCGATTAGTCCCTGCATCAGTCCAGTAAAGATGCCTGAATTACACAAAACACAAAACATTTCAAAAGGAAATAGTTTAAACTTGGGAGAGGAATAAAAAAGAATAAAAATAAAAGGTATATCAAACCCAAACAAAATTAATGTAATGAAGCTTCATTGATTACATCTGAACTTTTTCATTCTGGAACATAAAGACCCTAAACATAGGTGAGTTTAGAAAATGTGATCTATCGGCTCACTGGTTTTCTCCTCTGACAAAGTTTCTGCAGCTGCCTCTGTTCCCTGTCAAATAATCTTCATTGAAAGGCTACTGAGAACTTCCATTGTTACTTTAAGCACCAGAGGTGGCTAATGAGCATCTTCAGATATTTGGTTTTCCAGGAGATGATAAGGTTCATTACGAATAAAATTTATTTACCATGTAATTTATGCAGCAACTCTGAAGGTATCCAGCTTATTAGTCCTCTCTAGATCTTTGTTTTCTGACAGAGATGTTAACGAATAAATTGTTACCGCATCAGACATAAATGCTTTCAGTCCTTACAAACAGGGCACTCAGTCTAGTCTTCCTTGAATTTTGCCCATCTTTATCATCATGGTTTTATTATTTTTTAACCTTAGATAATAAACATACTTATTATTATGCACTCACTAAACATACAGTGCCTTTTGACGGAAAAAAATTATTGCATAATTGGCTTGGAAACGTGAGAAAATACTGCAATTCCTATTTTGCAGATGGGCAGAAGAACCGTCTCAAATCATGTATCAGTTACATAATGTGCAGACACTCAAATATGTTTTTTTAGAACACGTTTCAACATTGTCCTGGAATCAATGTAACAGCATGTTTGAAGTGCTGAAGATGCTAGCCTCACAAGGATGCTGGTGATAAATATTCTTTATCCTAGCTCTCATGACCATATAGATTTGTGAACAGAAAATCTGACACTTCCTTCTGCCCTCAGACACATTTGGTTTTTTGAGTGGCCTGTAGTTCACAAAGCAAACAGCAAAATAACCTGAAAGCTGAAGGCTAGCCCAGACCTTAGGACATCTATCTCATACTTTAAACTGCTGGAAGGCAAGATACAATTTTCCACTTATTTTTTCCATCATGACTGGCACAATTTTTCAGGTTAGTGAATCACTTCAGACAACCAGAGTGGCTTTATCCTGCTCTAGAAATCAGGGTGACATAGTGCATGAGCAACTCTGTAAGTATTTCATAGGACACAACACCTAACAGCATACATCACCTAACACAGGGTCTAGATAATGAAAGCTACATATCAAGCCTCAGACTGGAATAAGTCTTCCCTTTTTCTTTAACTATCCAATATAAATGACCTTCAAAGATGTCAAGGCTGTATGGACTGCCTACATCTCAAAGGAACCAAACAATAGACTGTCAGCAAGCAAATTTCTAGCAGGAGCGATAAAACTGCTCTTCTTCTTCAGCTTAAATATATAATCTAAGTGCTTTTCAGTGCACTTACCTTCCAACCCAGTCAACAGCCAACCCATCAGGATTCACTATGTACTTGAGATTCAAGTCAACTTCCTTTGTTGGATTGTTGCTACTGCTGTCAAATGTGGGCAGATAAGCACGTTTGATGGCTCCAAACTCAGAACCCTGTCCCAGAATGCTGAAGTACACAACACCTTCAAAAAAATACGACAAAGATCATTTTTAATGTCCATTCCACATTTTTGAAAATTCTAATCCTTCCCAGGCTCTTATGTGAAGATACCAGACCCATTTATTTATTAATGACATGGAGTCATCTGTTCAATTAAATTGCATTGTGTTAGTCTGCAGATTTTTAAGATGCACATCTACAATCATCTTGATCTAGATTATCAAGAAATATGTATCACATTTTTCAAGAGCAGAAGGTCTTAGCTTTGAAGTCTTTGTATGAGATTTTTAGAGTAATTTAGACTCTCATTACCCTAAGGAGCAAGTATGGCCTAAGACAGTGGCCATGTAAAAAGGGCAAAAGCAGGGAAGCTGATAAAGAGGCAAAGACATAAGCTAATACAGGGATCTACTGGCCATTCCTGTTTATTATAAGGACTAGTTCTTGCAAGACTTGAACCAGGTTTGGGGACTGGCAGAGGCATAAGACAAGGAAGGGGCTCATTTATAGCAAGGCTCTACTACTGCATAACCCTGAAGAGCCACAATTCCACAGCTGAGCTCACACCAAAACAAAGGGAAAAACAGAACAAACCCTACCTAGCTAAACTAAATTAAAGCATGAAAATGAACCACACTGATGCTGAAGAATGAACAGAGGGGAGGGTCACATTCAATCAAGACCTGGACAGTTAATCTAATCTGATTTGATTTCCAGCATAAATTAAATATCTACGCTGCAGAAATGCATCTTTTTAAGCAACCATTGCATGGGCTGAGTATTAACATTCTGCTCATACTCACTCAGGCCTATACCCTCAGGGTCCCAATCATAATCCAGAGCTTGGATGCGCTCCTGGTTATCAATATAGTCAGAGTACTGTTCCGATGAGATATTGTATCTTCGAATCCGCACATTATCTGGCAGCAGCAACAATGGAGCATTACCTGGGAAAAAACAATGAATTTTATTTCCCTGTATTTCTCATTTTAGAAGAAACTGATGAAAGTCACTTCTAGTCAAAACTAAACTGGGGTTTTCACATGGAGGAACATGGGGTCACTTCTAAAGCTTCAGAGCTATTCAAACTCCTTGGTTTTGCAAAATTCATTAAAAACTCTAGAAATACTTACCACTGATGATAGTATTATCCCTTTCACCACAGATTTTTTTGCAGTAGCAATCATTAAGGAATAATTCCTCAAAAATTCTTAAACATGACAGTGTTGGCATATCACCACCTCACATCTCAAAACCAGGATGCCAGTATACTCTACACAATTCACTGCCCCATCCAAAAGCATGAGAAACAATTTTGAAAGTACAAATAAATTGCTGCTACCTTGAGCCAGAACCTGACTTCTTCTACCTGAAAATCTTTAAATTCTAACGTCTCCATATTCAGATGAATGCTCTCCTAACCAGCCACAGGTTAATTTGGGGTTTGCCTCAATACTGTAACAACTACAGAGAGTATCAGTCCCATGTGGCTCTTTTTGCTGGTGAGAAAATTCAGTTGTTTCATCCTTTTGCTAAGGACGAAGTCCACTTGGGAGTTGTGGACTTAAATCATAAGCTTGTATCCAAAGAAGTTCTCCTACACTAATAACATTTTCACTGACCCAATCAGAAAAGACAAGGCATTCACCTGGGAAAGGAAAATCTCATTTATCAGTGACTTTTCCAATTAATAATCCTCAATTTACTATTAAGTGTTTATTTGAACATAACTCTTTCCCTCTAAGTCACACCCAGCTATGGGAGAATAAGGCAAGTGACTCTATTCCCTAATGAACATACAATTCAGTGTAGAAACTGACAGCATTTCCTATTACAGGGAAAAGGAGACTCAATATTCTACGTGTGTTCTGAAAATGCCTACTGACCAGGCCTGCAGCAGACACGGACAAAGGATGCCCTCATTCACATGTCATGTGAGCTTGTACTGCGAAGGGTGGTACAGTTCTGAGCATACACAGAAGCAGAACTTTAGGCACAACAAACTTCATGATGTTATTAGCTACAATCATATTATCTTCTATCATTTAGTCTTGAAAACTTCGGGTGTCTAGATGCTTCTTGAATAAAGCCTATGAAGAAGTGTTTCAACGAACTGGATTTCTGTCTCAGGCACATAAACAAGTAGCCAGGCAGAAACCCCTGTTTGTATGTCCAGTCTCATACTCAACAGTAAATACTGGCTGAATAAAGCCACTGGACTGGAAACTGGAAACATAGCTATCTTGTACCATTTCTCATATTACAAATATTTTTTAGGTTTCAAAACCTCCAGCAGCATGCAGTTTTTGTCACAGACATGCTGTTCTGAAGATTTTACTTTTTCAATAGTCACACCATATTTCTACCATGTATCTCTTAAATCTGTTAAAGTGCTTTTCTAAATACAATATTGTTTCTGTCTTTTATATAATACTGCTGCATTGCCACTTCCTTCTATTTTCCTCAGCTCTTTATTATTACTATTATTTTCTGAATCAACTCTCTACCAATTCAACGACTGTCACACACTGCAGTCACTGCACTGATAAAAAGCTCATGATCGATGTTAAACATTGGGCAAAGTCCTTCTGTTTGTGTGCATCAGTCCATGAACAATGAATGGCCATCTGTCATCAAACTGCCTTGGATTTGTACGAGTTTAGTGCACTTTTCTTCTGATGCATTATATTGTTGAGAAAATCTAAACTTCAGGAACAGGTAACATTAATTTCTGATGACAACCACAGGATAAGCAGGTTTTTGTTTGCAGAGAATTTCAGGAGAAAGGAAGGCAGGCATCCAAATCAAGATATTGTTTTTCATGTTTACAATTGGAAGCAGAGATGATCACTTCTATTCCTGATTATGGAATGGGTAGAATACACCAATAATATTATGTTACAGAATAAAATTTGCTTTTCATTATCCCCTTCCTAAAAAAGAGATGATTATCTTCATTAACTTGCTATACTCCACTTGCTCTTTGCAGGTAGCAATCAATACGTGTATCAGTTAACATACCATTAGCCGCGCACTGTTTCCCTTGTTGATCACCCACAGATCTGAAGCCATCTGCACAGAAACATTCGTAGCTTCCTTTGGAATTCTTGCAGTCCTGTGTGCATGTTCCAAAGATCTCACACTCATTGATATCTAGACATAAGTAGAGAAAAGATATCTAGACCTTAAGTTCTTTCTTTCACACATGGGTCACCTTTAATCCATGAAGTGGTGGGTTTGTCCCTTTCCCACATATTCTAAAAGATAAGTGACCTAATAAATGATCTTTAACATCAGCATCCGTTATCAGACAGAACTCCCCATCACTCATCTACTGTTTAACATGTCTTAACTACAGATTGCTAATAACTGCATTGCTCCTGCTTACAAGATTGCTTCTCAGAGAGACATTTTTGTGCATTTTTGTGTTAAATCACCAAAAAAAGACAAAAGATGAAGCATGACTACAATGAGATGAAAGAGCAAAGCCATCTTGAAATGCTGAAGCAAAGAGACCTAGTTCTCAGAAATAATATCAGCAGGAAGGAATGGGAAGGGTGGCCTTGGATCATGTCTAATAAAACTACACAAATTGTCTTCAAGAGCTGGGAGCAACAAACAGAAGTGTTCTCATCAAAACATACTGTAACGGTAACTGTGAAAGTACCATAGTGCGTGAGCACAAACAATGACCGTTCGGCAAACTCCTCACCATGAAATACCTGCATATAACCACAGCAAAAATATGGCACAACGGCCCTTTACTGGAGGTCTGTTCTGGAGCAGAACAGAAGGAGAGTATGACCTTCAGTAAGTTATATTTCAGTAAGGAAAAAAAAATGCAGCAAATTTCTGTCCCTCAGATTGCAAAGACATGACAAAACCTATATACAGTAAAGCAAAAACATACACCTACAGTCACCAAAAGCTTAAAACCAAGTCTGAACCGTGGAGCCAGTTCTTTGCTGAGTGAGGTTTACATGTTGGAAAACATGATTCAGCAGCAAAACTTTTCAAGAAGCATCTGCTAAATGTATAAAAATCCTGTTAGTCACATTAGAATGGTGAAGTGACAGGTCACCGAACACTTATCAGTAAGAAGATATCTAGAACATTGCAAATACCATCACAGGAGTTTCGGTTAGCTTCACTGGCCTTGTACCCTGGCCTACAGGAACAGATAAAGCCTCCTTCATTTAGGTTGGTACAGTTATGTTCACAGATATTTTCTGCACAAGTTCGCTCTGTCCCAGGATCTGAAAAAATAGTGATTTTTACAATTATAACTAAAAAACAAAATTATTACGGAAACGTAGGCATCATAATTTTGATCATTATTGTCTACTTGAAAAACATTTTCAATAATAATGATGGTTTTCTTTCCTTTTTTTTTTCTAATTGAATCACAATTAATATGAACATTTGTTCTCTAAGGCATAATTAAATAAAAGAGCATGGTAAACACTGGTCAAGACAGCTGTCAACTAAGAAGTTTAACCTCTAGAAGTAAGTGAACAGAGTCAGGATAAGAGCCATAACCACCCAAGCTCAGCTTCCTTCAGAGAAATGTCACCCTACATTACCAACACCCTGCAGCAACTGCAGAACCTATTTAAGGACTTGATTCCAACCCCTGCCTGTGCCAACCTACCTCCTTCTTACCCAGTCCTTTCTTATCAGCTAAACAAAAAATGTTATCAATTGCTATCATGCATAACACAGACCCTACATTATTTCTATCTGGAAATTAGAGAGAAGATGATGGCTTGTTTATGTTGTACCTAATCTAATGCCTACTGAAGGCAATACAGGTCACTGCACAGAATGAACTGCCCTTTAAAACAGACCTATAATGGACAACACAAGTCAGGGATGATAGATGCTCTGTAACAGGTAATGAAAATTATATCATTCTATAAAGTACACACAGAACTCTGTTAATTCTGACATACTCTACATACACACAAGGTACTTTCAAACTCAAACCTGTTCTATAAGTAGAAAAGCTAAATATGCTCATTGACAGAGCATGAGAAAGAGATACACATGGATGGCAATGACATTACATTAAGCTGAATATCTCCTTTATACATACACATCTCTGTGTCAATTAGATTAAGTTTAAACAGCTCAACCTGTAGAAGCATAAATTCACTGTACAGACACACACACACAAATAATCTATTTTCTCTATAACACAGGTATTTGATGTTGGGAAGGCTACTAATTTTACCATCTGACCTGCATTCACATCTATCCCAAAACAGCAGAACACTGACTGCCAGAAGGTGTCTGTTCTGCAGTTTCATATCCTTTTTATACTTTTACATTTTTATCAACTCATTGCATTCGTTTATATTACCTAAGGACCATTGGGATGGTACGTGAAACAGAGAAACCAGCTGCTTCAAAATGGACTGCATTAGAGGCTTCTGAGTTATTTGCATTTCGCAAGCATGCTGGATTGTAAATCACAAGTGCATCATTTGGCACGCTTTCACTTAAAGCCATCAAAACCTGACAAATTGAAATTGCAACTATATGCTCATGTTACCACTCTGCAGCAGCTGTCTATATATTGATATAAAAAGTTAGGATTTTTTTTTTTTTCCCCAGGATCCATGAGAATACTCTCTCATGCCTCAAAGTTTAAGTCAAAGCTTTTGCATCTAAATGGACGCTAGCAAATTTATAATGCATAGTTAATAAAAGTTGTGCAGAGGATCTGAGAGAGTCCTCAGCCTGAAGACTGGTTGTCCTCAGAGAACTCTGCGGTCATGTCTGTAAACAGGACAATAACAGCATTTCAACACACTTTTGTTTTTAACAAGGCTAGAGCAACCTACATCAGTTCGCAGTCTGACCATGAATAATTCCATTGGTTGGCCTATTGCAACTATGACTGAAATATCTGGATGTTTTTGCCTTGATAATGCAACCCATTTCAAAACAGGATCAAACCTTTTTGGTGACACATAAATACTCTAAACCTAAAATGGACTTTTCAGAGCGCTTAATTTCATAGGGGTTTCCCCAAAAGAAAGAAAACAGGAGATATTGTCATGGGTAATTGGATAATCCTAGCACAGGCTAATTAAAAATTAATACTTCTTAGTATGCTATTCAAAAAGAAACATGTACTGTTATCATGTTCAGAAAATTTTATTTCAAGAGCATTGTAATCTTTTATTCTATTGATATCACTACTTACTGCAACCAATTTCATCAAAATGGTCTCCACAGTCGTCATAATTGTCACAGACATAATGGAGAGGAATGCAATTTCCATTACTGCACTTGAATTCTTCAGTTGTACAAGGTCTTGGAGTTGGTTCTCTACCTACAGTCAAGAAGACAAACACTCCTCTGTGACAGTTTCAACTACACAAAGACAGCACTATTCCACACTGATGCAATGGGTAAAATAATGACTAGAGTGACTTTGGAAATCTGTAGTAAAGCCCCTCCATTTGAGAAAGACTGAAGGCAAATTCTTCTTGTTAACAGTCAACTGAACTTTCTTTTTAATAACACAAATATATTAATATCCTTTAATGGTATACTTCATATATCTACTGCAGAATTCAAGAGATTGAGATACTAGTAAACTATTAGTAGTTACAATATAATACAATATTTAAGAATATTATAAAATAAAACCAGCAAATAATATCATTAAACAACTAAAAATATGATTGAACTTGGTAATACAAAAATCAACACAGTCAATGAGAACTACATAAGATATCTGGGGCAAAAACCTATTAAATATTAACAGAGCTTCTGCAGGATTTGGGCCTAAATATCAACAGTCTTACTATGTGCATAACAGTACCACAAATTCAGAAGTATCCATTTCTCTATTTTAAAAGTCCCAGTTATACATCCCATCCTTATTTTACAATATAGCCAACTCTTTCTTTCTTATTTTAAGTGGAGTTCTTAATTAGTTGACACAATTTATCTGCTGCTCATAATGAAATAAAATATGATTTTGAAAAACATATTCTGTTCTTTTCATATAAATGATTGCTCGTTTTTGCTACTTGTACGGAGGGATGTGAATACATAGTACCTATAATCACAGTACAAATTATTTCATGCTGAGCTGTAGTTTTCATAATTTATGTTTAATTTTGACATTTCTATAGTCCTTTGGTATAATTAAACATTAAGCACATCACAAGTAGTGAATTTGCTGCTCATTTTTTTGGTAAACATACAGTGTTCCTCTTTCTCGTCACTTCCATCTCCACAGTCGTCCTCCTGGTTGCACAGCTCATGACTATATATACAGCGATTGTTTTCACATCGGAAACGGAATGGGGATTCACAAGCAATATCCACTGAAACCACAGAAAGCAAGTCAGTCACATTCAGATACTACATGCCATTTGGTCATAAGTTATCTCAATCACTTTTATTTGGTAACATTTATATGTTTTTTATATTTTAAAACGTATGAAGGCATTCAGAGCCTAAAGAATATTTTCTCCACGTATTGGTGATTGTATGTTAGGCCACTAAACGTTTTTTTGTCAGAAGACAGTACATCATCTTTGGTGAAAAGCATATCCTGTGACTAGATATAACACTGAGTTTTCTATATTTGTTTATGAAGAAAACTGATTGAAAAACCAGCGTGCTATTTAAGTGGGTATATATTGCATAACTGACAAGAATTGTTTAATTAGTACCTCCAACACCTCATTTTTAGAGCTAAAGTCAGGACTTGTCCACCGTATTTACAAAGACGTCCCAACTACACTGACAGCTTTAAAAGGTCAGCACCTTCAAGAATCTACATTATCTGAATTAATCTTCAGTTGCAAAGTGATGGTCTTAATCTAGATAAACAACCTGTAAGTGTCCTCATTTCTCTGCTATGTTTCTTCCTACTTTTATAATTAAATATACAAACTTCTGCAAAGGTGTGAGAAACATACTATAGGGGGACAATGTGAACTTGCATATGAAATTGCAGGATTCTCAGCACTCATCCTGAATTAAGTCTGTGAGAATCTCCAGTGAAAAGAAAATATTTACAATTTATTTTCTAATTGTTCTACTGTAATTAGAGATTTTGTTATGCATATTGTTCATTATAATCTAATTTTTCTCTCTTACAGCAAAGGTGAAGTTCTTCATCAGAGTCATCTCCACAGTCATTATCACCATCACATTTCCAGTATGGCTGGATACAGACATGGTTTTTACATTCAAAAAGCATAGGTGGACAATATGTACCATTAGGATACCGTGTTGCTGAAGAAAAGAAAATTATTATGACATTTTCATTCACAATGAAAATTTTAGATTTTCTTGATGAATATTCAGCCCCACCTTATATTATTTTTTCAATACACTTCTCTCCATACTAAGGGATACAGTGTGAGGCACTCCAAAGATCTGCAGTAACAACCGACTGCAACGACTGAGGACTTATTGGTAGCTATAACCTAATTAATTCAGGTTTCAATGAACAGTGAAACAACATACGTCACTCCCAGAAACTTTTGAAAATGAACTGTCATGAATGTAAAAATGCTACCAGAATTTGTTACTGACAAATCTAATTCAATAAAAAAGGTAAATAATCTCACT
This sequence comes from Patagioenas fasciata, assembly GCF_037038585.1. NCBI lineage: Eukaryota > Metazoa > Chordata > Aves > Columbiformes > Columbidae > Patagioenas > Patagioenas fasciata. The sequence continues at coordinate 21,181,072 of NC_092526.1, forward strand.
GGCACCAGATGTGAATGACTGAAGAAGTACCTAATATATCTAATTCCAAAACTCATGTTGGTACACCAAAAAAATAATCACATTCAGTAAAAGCTGTAAAAAACACAACCAAACAAACAACAAACCCTAACAAACAAAAAACCAAAACCAACCAAACAAAAAAAACTCACAAAAAACCCAAAACAAAACAAAAAAACCCAAACCAAACAAAAAAACAACAAAAAAACCCCCAGCAAAACAAAACCCAAAATCTAGAGCAAAAAGAAACCAAAAACAGGAAAGCCATTATTATATTAAAAAGTTGATTCAAAATATTATACTTATCCTGAATTTTTACTGACATCATTAAGTGTTGCAGAATTCTGCACCTTTAAGGAGTCCTCGCACTCAGAGAGAAAAGTGCAAATCTTTCTGGAAGTGAGCTCAACGAGCAACAATTGCAAAGCTTGAAACTCACGACAAGTTGTTTCATCAGAGAAATCCAGGCAGTCTGCATTTCCATCGCATCTGAAGCGCTCTGCAACACAGTGGCCACTGTCGCATTGGAAATAACCTGGATGGCAGGTCCTCAGCTCTGAAAAAAGATTCAGAAGTAAGTGTTGAAATGTCTCCTTGTTCAAATTCAGATAAAGTGTTCACTTCTTATGAACAACATCCTAAAAAAGACTGCAAAATCCCAGACCATTAAAACTGTGGTATCCTCTGCTTTTGTGGAATGACTAAAATGATCTGGTCAACATTACCCCACTAAAGATGCTTCCCATAAAAGACCATTTTGAAGAATATCACATTAGAATCAAAAGTGAGGACATTTAAGAGGTAGCATCCAGACAATACGCACCACAGTCACGTTCATCTGAATTGTCTTCACAGTCATCATCATGATCACAGATCCACCGGGAAGGAATGCAGCGCAAATTGTCACAACGGTACTCACTTTCTGTGCATTCACGAGGACCTTCATTTAAAATGAATGCACAAATATGAAAAGTTCCCCAGATGTACAGTTAAACATCCACACCTGTCTCATTAAACCAGACAAAAGTAATATAGGCAGATAATTTGGTATAACCCTTAAAACTAAATTATTTTAAAACAGCATTCCCCCTAACACTCTTTAACTATGTTAAACATTCTATGTCCCTCTTGACATAGAAAAAAGAAAATTCATTGTGGACTTTGTTTCACCACCTAATGATACAGGCATTTTTTTTCCAAATGAGAAAAAAAAAAATCCACCCTCATTGTTTAAAAAACTATATAATACTAAATTTACATACAGGGCAGAATTCAAATGTTACTTTTCAGTGGAAAACGGGAACTTGTGTTATTGTGATGACTGGATTTATCAGTGGTTTTATGTATCCAAAATGCTTCCTTGTGATACCATTGTGGTATTCCAGCAAAGAAAAGATAGGCTACAGAGTAAAACAATAAAATAGTTGCAGTTGAGAGCTGTCTGCCCCATTCTCATACGAAATAGAGAGACAGTTAAGTCAAAAGCTGGACTATATCATGAAAGCCAAAAAAGAACTCACTGCAGTTGTGCTCATCAGAGTTATCTCCGCAGTCATTATCTCCATCACATTTCCAGCGCAGCGGGATGCATCGATGATTGTCACAACGGAAATCTCCATAAGGACTGCAAGTCATCTCCTCTGCCGTGTAGAGAGTTTGCCAAGAACACAGCACACATTAGCATACTCTTTGTATAACATGGAATGCACAGAATGTAATGGAAGTAGATCGAGATGTTCATGCCAAAAACTGGGCCAAGTAATAGAGAACTGCATAAGAAACAGCTGAAATACCCATAACTATATAAAACTGAGATGAAAACACAAAGAGATAAACTTAGGACTGTCAAAGGAGGGCATCTTGACCTCATGGTGTGTTACACTTTCGAGTCTTTCCTGGTTCTGATGTAGCGCTCCCATGTCCTCTAAGCTTTGCGTATGAGCATATGAGATGTTTCAACACAAATGCGAAGGTCTAGGAAAGCATCATCATACTTCACATACCGATGGTTTCACCAGCACAGGAGGTAAGTTAAGTTTAGAAAACACTGACAGTTTTAGTTGTCTAAAATATTTCAGCTTAAGTATTTCCTGTTCCCTTTTTTGACATATCAGGCAAAGTAATAAAATCCTGATATTCAGAGCTCATAAACATGTGAGCTGCACATAGAGTATTTCCTGAGGACAAATTACTATCTTGGTAATTAATTGATATTAAACAAAATATGCCCAGGTACATCATTACTGAAGACTTTCAGAAAATGAAGGTGTTCGCAAATTGAGAAATATTTTAGGTACAAAGTTATGTTGAAATGACCTTTTCTCCAAACATACCACAGCCTTGTTCATCACTGTTGTCTCTGCAGTCGTCATTCCCATTGCACACTGCCCACAACGGTATGCAACGGTAGTTGGTTCTACAGCTGAATTCTGTGTGATTGTCACACCGATAGGCAGGGCCCACTGAAAAAGGCAGTTGTCAAAGTTAGTTGTGTTATTTAGCCATTAAACTGTTCTTACAACTCTGTCTTTTTTATTGTCAATTATTTCTACTAAAAATAGCTATCTGCTAACTTCAGTGTTGTAAAAGAGAAAGTGTTAAATGTATCTGATTTAACTATCTTTTCCAATCTATGCTGCTTGCGTTCCGCATATGCTACAAACCCATGACAGGTTCAAACAACATTCAGTGTATTTTTCCCTGAAGTATCTAGAGCTGGTATCAGTGGGAATAGAAGCCCCAAACATGGAAGCCAGAGGAGGCAGCTTGTCCTCAGACAGCAAAATTTAGTCACAAGTTCTTCCAGATGGCCAGGTGACTCAAAGAGACATACCGGAGCACATAGGAAAATCCTGCTGGTAAACAAGTGCTCTGCACTTGCTCTCCTTGTAAGCATTTGTTTCCAAATCACGTGCCTATCATCATGAGAAACTTTAAGAAATGAAACTTGACTTGTTTTTTCTAAAAAATACGACACGTCATACTGCAAAGTGGAACAAGGTAAAAATTGGTGAACTGGCATTCACTGCTTCCACATAGGCAATAGCTCAGCATATATCCTTTTCACAAAGTGTTGCTAGGGGCCAAGCAAAGGATACTACTAGCATCAAGCAAAGCAGAGCGAGATGCTGCCAGTTCTTGATAAACTGGCAAGCAAGAATAAACTTTCTCCCCTTCAAGAATAACTAAGTAGTAAATCATCACATGTTTTCTAACACCCTTTACTACATGATTGCAACTAGCTTGCAGAAAATACTCCTTTCCAATAAATTTTCAACTTCGGGAAAATTAAATAATGCAGTTTGCTTTGCTTTTGGTGCACTATAATGTAGGCAGGCTTACTACAGCTGTGTGCTTACTGCATTCGTGGAGTGGCTCGTCAGAGTTATCCCCACAATCATCATCCACATCACACTTCCAGTACTGTGGGATGCAGCGGCCGTTGTCACATTTAAATTGGCCTGGGGGGCAGGTTCTGCTGGCACAGTGAGTACTATCTTCATCTGAGTTGTCACCACAGTCATCCTCTCTATCACACTGCCAGGCTTCTGGGATACATCGTTTATTGGCACACTGCCACTGATGAGTTTCACACTGGTGATTAGCTGAAAGAATACAAATTGGCTGTTAGGACACTGAAACATACAAGAATAGTCTGCTGCTGCTATGTCAACCGAGCTGTTACCATGTCTACACCAAAAGGTAAAAATAAAGCCAGTAAAAATTTAAAACATTACATTTATTTGCCCGGTTAAGGTACAGATTTCTGACCTTACATGGCATATTTCTCACAGGCATCTTCAACAAGCTCGCTAGGGCTTTACAGTTTTCTATGAGTCACACAGAGACTACCTTGTCCTAAAGCAGAGGGGAATAAGTCAGCATCCAAACATGACAGAGGCAGGGACTCCCAGTCACTTCGCAGAGGAGCTAAGTGACATTGTGACTCTGGCCGTGCTACCAACTTAGATGTACACAGCCTGGTGAGCCTGCTCCTCTATGAAGGAACACAGAAAACTTAGCAGAAGACCCTGCAAATGTCAGCTCCACAACCTGTACATGCACAACCGCTGTTCCCAAAGGGCAAAACACTGAAAACTGATGTAAGCCGTGTTGCTAAAGTGGGGGAGACCTGAAAGTCTATGAAAATAGGAGTCACGACTGATCTCTGCTTCCAGACTTTATATGTCTCACTAGACACTGCTCTGCTACTTTTTTACATATGCTGCTGAACTGTTGAAGAGGAAATAGTATATTATAATTTCCATACATTTTCCAGACTAAACGATTCTATTCTCATGCAGAAGATGATGAGCAGAAGGAATTACGTAGACCTAAACTGACTTCTATTACTCCTGGAATGTTAAAACTAGAGACAGATTATGCAGCTGCCACATTTCTACTGATTTAATATTCCCCTGTACGACACTTAAGAGCCCAGCTATTTGAAACACAGGTAAAACTGATGTTTAATTTAATTCTGTCATTGTTAGAAATACTTTTCTAATGGAAGGCTACGAAACTATCAATCATACCAGCACAACGCTTTCCCGCCGCCACCGCCACCTCCCCTCTATATTACTCAGCTTGCGACTGCCAGAACTACATTATTTTTAAAAAGGGAACTAAGGATGTGTGGTTTTTAATTAGACATAAGTATGTGAAATATGACAGGTTTTTTAAAAAGCAACATTATTCCACAAGCACAATTAGGCTACATTTCTAAAATACTGCCATCACAAACAGCTCTCCAAAACTTCCCACTGGATTTTGTGCAGTGCAAAGGGTGAAACAATTTTGTCCCCTCATGCAGAGCTCTGGAATACAGGGAAAATGAGCATAGCTGGTAGACTGACCTGGGCATTAAGAAGACTTAAATTCTTCGTACCCACCATAGCTTTACTCACACAAAACAAATTGGGTCCTGCTTCTAGTATTTTATATCTCAGAGTGTAATGTACATCAGTGCAAATCTGTCTCAAAGGTATAGAAAATGTTTCTGTTTTGATACAGTACTTTTTTGCTTTCCTTTAGCCTGCGTTTGCACTGAGGTGAATTGTTCTAGCAGGTGCAAGACTAAAAAGACTGCATTTGTCTACAACGCTATTTAATCTGCAAAAAAGGGGTAATTAGTCTGAAATTTATATGTAGTTTACATGGCTTGTACTGGCAAAACACTTAAATTTACTAGTTGTAACATACCGCAAAGTACAGGATCTTCATCTGATCTGTCATGGCAATCTGGCTGGGTATTGCACAGGAAATGTGGACTTGTACAGTTGCCATCATTACACTGGAACTGCCCAACAGGACAGTATCGGTGTGGACAGGTCGGGGGCTCATCAGAGCCATCTCGACAGTCCCTCTGCCCATCACATTTCCACCAGATAGGAATACACCTACAAAGAGATAAGGGTGTTTTGTTTGTTGAGGATATGTCTCTTCAGATATACAACCATCCTTCTAGAGTACCAAAGACAGTCTTAGTGTTATTTCTTGAAACTTCTAAGACATCTTGAATTTCATGTCTTTTGTCTCATATGTCAAATGCTAACAAAATATGTTAGAATACTGTCACCAGAAACAGATTATATTGGTGGGCCTCTAGAAGGAAGTTCACAACAAAGTAATAAGGATTTAATTTTTATGTATATTTGTGGTAACCATCTCTTACACTTTTTCAAATCATTCTTCAACTGGCTTTTTAATGAGATCACTTTTTAATAATTTACCTGAACTTCAGCACAACAATTTCACTAGAGATAATCATAGAATCATTTCAGTTGGAAAAGACCCTCAGGATCATCGAGTCCAACCATAACCTAACTCTAGCACTAAACCATGTCCCTAAGAACCTCGTCTAAACGCCCTTTAAACATCTCCAGGGATGGTGACTCCAGCACTTCCCTGGGCAGCCTGTTCCAGTGCCTGACAACCCTTTCCATGAAGAATTTTTTCCTAATTTCCAATCTAAACCTCCCCTGGGACAACTTGAGGCCATTTCCCCTTGTCCTGTCACTTGCTACTTGAGAGACGAGATCAACCCCCTCCATGCTACAACCTCCTTTCAGACAGTTGTAGAGAGCAATAAGGTCTCCCCTCAGCCTCCTTTTTTCCAGGCCAAACAGCCACAGTTCCCTCAGCTACTTCTCATCAGACTTGTGCTCCAGATCCCTCACCAGCTTTGTTGCCCCCTCCACACTCTCTCTCCAGCACCTCAATGTCTTTCTGATGATGAGGAGCCCAAAACTGAACACAGTATTCAAGGTGGGGCCTCACAAGCACCGAGTACAATGGCACAATCACTTCTCTAGTCCTGCTGGCCACACTATTCCTGATACAAGCCAGGATGCTGTTGGTCTTTTTGGCCACCTTCTTGGCCTTTGCGACACTGCTTCAAAAGGCCACCCAATAAGCACATCTGCCTCACAGGCTCCAGAGTGATACAATATCAGCACAGTAGTTCTTGTATCACTATTCCTCTCCCTACACTGCTGTTGTCTCAGAAAACGGGTTGGAAATCTGCCCCCCCGTCAGCTAAATGGCTTTCCTGGGCCAATGGCAGACGGCATATATTTGGCAGAAATAGATACATTGTAAAAGATGTACAAAAACTAAGAGAAGGTTCCACGTTTATTAATTCAACCGGAAGTGGTTTCTAGAGGTCTAGAACAACCTAAACTTTGCTACATTAGCAATGTCATATAACAGGAGGAAAAGTAAAAAAGTACTATTTAAACAATGAGTCTAGAACTATTTTTCCAAAATGGAAGCCTATCTGGCCCTGGCTTTGTCTTTGCAAGCACACCACAAACTCACAGTGAGAGCAGAAGCAACCCCTAATTTAATGTCCTTTTGAAGGGACTAAACTGTGACATATATTCCTAAAAAGAGATCGAAAAAAAGGACAGTGAGCAGCGGACTTACCTCTCCGTGTCTGCACAGAGAAACTGGGTGCTGGAGCACATCGGAAGGCAATGAGCTGTATTGCCGAACTGTACAATCATGAAGTTATCAGGGCATTCACAGGAATAACCCTGACCACCAGCTTTTATTAGACAAAGATGGGAACAACCACCATTGTTGGTGCCACAAGGATTATTAACTGGTAAAACAGAAGAACAAATATTACCGTACTTTGCAAATCCCGTGACACAAAGCTCTCACTCTACAGCAGACTCTAATACTGTACTAAAAGCTTCAATGTAATAAACTGAAAACCAAAACCTAGATAAGCAGGCACTTAGTGAGAGAAATATGTATGATTTCATTTACAGGAAATGTACGCTATTAAGCCATGACGATTTAGAAACTAATTTAACATTATGCATTTCTCTAGTCATTGCCGTTCAAAGAAAAGGCAATTTATAAATGTAGAGGCCTACATTTACCCTGTGCGTTTTATTCCCCTCAACAAAGACAAAAGCTGAGTGCACTCAGGATCCTTTGCAATTAGTCTCCAGATAACAGCTGACCCTCTAAATGCAAATCTAATTCTGTTTTCTCACCAAATGGCTGTCTGTATGGATGGTAAACATGGATGTCAAACGGCCTGTGTGTGGTGTTCACAAGAACAGTCCTGTCTGATCCGTCATATTTATTTCCCTTTTCAACTGTTCTTGTGTTCCAGTCAGTCCAATATATGGTGTCTTCAAAAATTGTTATTGCAAATGGATGAGGTAAAGTCCCATCATATACGGTGTGACGGTGATGCCCATCCAGGTCAGAGTACCTACACAAAGAAAAATATGTGCAAAGCATTCAGAAAAATACTAAAACATCTTCACATCTTTATTATGTATGCTTATGGTATAACACTTCATTATGGGTGACTAGGACCATGCAATGTGGAATGGCAGTTTTTTTAGTCCCTAATGACAGAGCACTGTCCTCAGTGAATTCATTTTAAGATATGCAGGAACGTAAAACAGGTTATTTTAGGCAAAAAAATGGAATACAGGAACATCCACTGAAATGTGAAGTCTTCCCACAGAAGTGTATCAGCTAGTCCAATGAAATTCTGCACATTTTCTGCCTTACAGCAAGTTATTTTTGTCACATGGGAGACTAGCTTGCCTGGATCATTCAAACTGCTAATAATGGAACACTTAAGACAATAATAGGCCTCCTATATTCCTAAATTTTACACGACTTTATGATTTTGAGCCTCCTCTGATGAAATACCTTGAATAAGATTCTATATTTTTACTGTCACCTTGCTATAGGAGGAAATTACGAAACACAAGACAGAAAAAGGGCGAGACAGAAAAACGTACACATAATTGATATATTTTTTTAAAAGACATTTTTAAGATTTCAGTATAGAAAAGGTGACCAGAAGAATTAATGTAAAGAACAGAAGTAAATACATATCTATAGGTACATGTAACATGAATACAAATGTAAGTACTAATATAAATACTAAGGACTGTTCTTAAAGTATTGCAATGCCTTGACAAGAACAATGCTAATTATCCAATTATCCATTTTTACTGGAAATTTTCTAACATAAGAAGCAACTAATAGATTTCTCTTGATTAACATAAAAAACCCATATGCTAACAGTAAATTCCATGCTGTACTTACTGACAACCATTCAAAGATCTTGTAATGATTTGTACACTATTTTATTAGCACATAACTAGCTTAGTTACAGCTCAACTCTTATCTATAGGCAGAAACAAGAGAACCACGAAAAATAGTGATTTTATACTCAGTTTTGCTTCGGTTCATGTTGTACGCCTAGATATAAAAATGCTGCATATTTGAGTACATATTGTGAACCTTTTCACTATAATTTTTGGACCACTTTCAGGTGAACCTAAGATGCACATATAGGAACTAGGCTGCTGTGTCATCTAGTGATTCATGTCACCTACTACTCCAGACTTGGACTCTGGTTTCCTACAGTCAGTGGGTAGAAATACATACAATGCTTACAGCATCTAAAAATGCTACCACTGCCATCTCACATGAGCAGTTTTTCAGTTGTTTTATTCTTTTCTGAGTACGTACTCAATGTAATTTAGATGGGCATCTGCCCAGTACAGCTTGTCATTGGTGTAATCTATGGTGAGTCCATTGGGCCACTCTAACTTTGTAGAGATAATCACTGTCTTCTCCTTGCCATCCATGCCTGCTCGTCCAATATACGCTCGATCTGCCCAGTCAGTCCAGTAAATCTGCCTGTTCGAATAAATACTTAGAGTTAGGATTGTAGTAAAAATATACTGAAGTAAATATTAGAAGACCATACTCAAATACAATATTTTGTGCAACAGAACTGAAGTAGAGATTGAGGCAGATAAGAAAAAGGTTAATATATTTGTTACTTTAACCACTACAGCAGAGAACTGTGTGATCACAATTGTCTTTGAAGAATGCAAGCAACAGTCCCGCTGTCTGTCAAACCACACACACTTCTATCAACCTTTTTAGCCTTGCAATCAAAACTTCCATGTCCACATGGAACCAAATTCCACTTGCAATGATATCTGACAGCCCTGCATATATATCTATGAAAGGAAAGCTACTGTTTTTCCCAAGCTACAACTAAGACCTAATGTCATGCAAATCTAAGTGCAGGCAGCCAAAATTTATTTCATATTTTCAGAGACAGTGCAAGACTATTTACAAAGGAAAATCATGCTTGAAACATCATACCCATATTTTGGATGAACAACAATTGCTCTGGGGTACTGAAAGCAGAAAGTGTTGTTGGCATCTACACACCGATCCACCAGCTTTTTCCGGAATCTTCCATCAAGTTCGGAGACATAGAGACAATCTTTGTAGGCATCCACCCAGTACAATTTTCTGAAATGTTTGAGAGTTAATTTATTTACTCTTGTTTATTTTGCTTCACGGCATCTTAAATTTCAGTTTTTTTCTCCTAAAAGCGCTATATCTAGTGTAAAGGAAGAATACACATGCTGTACTGACATCCCTTTCACGCCATGCTCCAGACTGCCCTTGTCACTCCTTCTGTTCCTGGATCCACAGTCACTGGTGCCAAATTCAAACTTGCAAATGCCCAGTTGAGTAGTAATATGCCATTTACCAATAAATTCCTAAACCTCCCTCCTCTTCCCTTCCTCTTGTACCAACAACGGCCAGCAAACAGGAGCAGGAAAACAGCCATGCAGTGCAATGGATCGTGACAAGGGATGTAAAGTATTGGAGAGAATCATCTTCTATTCCATGCTGCCACCTCTGCTCTCCTCAGACAGAACAGTTACAGGTTCTCCTTTGAAAATTCCTAAGCAGTTCAACAGCCTAATTTAAACTTGGCCTAGAATTTTCTAACAGTTCTATTACTTTGCCTAGGAAAAACAGACAGCTGTAATCAAAGAAATCATGCAAGCTGAAGCAATGATTTTTAAAAGCCTGCAACAAACAAAAGCATTTAATACAATTCGAACTGTATCAGGCTACTTCGAAATTGTCTGCACAGCTGGTCAGCTCCAGCATCCACAGGGTCATTCCAGAAACAGACTGACAGATGCAGTCTCCGCCTGCACCACCCTGAGCAGCACCATTCCCACCAGTCTTCCCCAGCCTGCACCTCACAGCATCCTCCAGTCCTCTCCCCGTACTTAAAGTGAGCAGAAAAACTCATCAACCATTGTATTGTCCTTCAGCCTTTCTGAAACACCTAAACAAAAGCTGACTCAAGACATAACTAATGGTAGCTGAAATAATTCAGCAACTCTATTAGTAATGGAGCAGTAGGACCACTTCAGCTAAAATTAGGCTTTTCCTTCCTCATATCTCCATGAATCATAAAGCATTTGAGACTGCTGGGAATATTAATTATCACTAGGTTTAGAGACGAAGTGGTTTAAAAATACAAACTAATATATTGACATATTCATATAAAAACTCTCATATAAGTTCCAAAAGCGACTTTTGCAACCACTTTCATTATTTTGTAAAGTCCGATCCATGATATTTAAACTTTTCATACTGATAGTAATGCACTCAGAAAGCAAAACCTGATGAAACTCAGCCAAGACAACTGTCAGAGAGGGCACCATGTAAGGATAGAGTTTCTGTGGGAGTAAATCAAACTACTTTTTGAGACACGGTAGGTAATTAAAAATGACTACACAAAGTGCTTCCCAATTACTTCACCCTTCTACTGCCCTCCTTACAGCAAATGATGTCAGTTAAAGATGCCTTTTTCAAGAGCCAATGAAACGTGCTCTTCACATTGGTACAGGAGCTAAATTTCGTTAATGTTCATTATTACTTACCTCACTGGAATCTAGTTACCTGTTGTAATATATTGTTCATGCACAGAGCAAAGCCTGCATCAAGCCCAACAACTGCTAGCAGAGGAATGAGGATGCCAAGCTCAGAGCCCCTACCCCACAGCCACATGTAGCATCCCACCTGCTCGCTTGCCTGGTCTGTTCATTAATGGTTTCCTAACAAGTTTTTCAACAAGGGTCACATGCAGTACCTTGTTACTGACGAGAGCAACCCCGATAGAACATCAGTACACTAGATACGAGAGCAACCCTGATAGAACATCAGTACACGAGATATGAGAGCAATTAAAGTGTTATGAATGTATTGGATGCTGATAAGCAATTCAGTTGTATAAGACTACATCCACAACCCAAAACTATCTCAATGCTCACTGGAAGTAGGAGAAAAAAACAAAGCTAAACTCCCTCACACACCATTTCCTTAGTAGCTCGGAAAGACAGAAAGCGTATTTTCTTACCTGCCAACCCAGTCAACAGCGATACCTTCCCCGTTGGGCACATCATCACTTATCACTGCCTCCTTATTTGTTCCATTTAGGAACATTCGTTCAATGACCTTCCTCCCCACATCAATCCAGTACAACCTCTTTTCCACCCTGTCAAAGTCCAGTGCCACCACATTTCTCAGTCCTTGCAAAATGAGAGAGTAAGACTGGCCATCTGCTGTGAGATTTCTCAGATAGTAACGGTTGCTAAAAATAAGGTATGGGGAGATGTTACTATTTTGCCGGCAACTTTTTCCGTCAGGCTCCCGGATATAGCCTGGGGCACACTTACAGATGTAGGAGCCAGCTGTGTTCTCACAAATCTGGCTACATACTGATGGAGTTTCATTGCACTCATCAATATCATCACAAGTCCGTTTATCAGACATAAGTTTGTATCCGGCATGACAAGAACAGTAGAAACTTGTCTGTGTGTCTGTGCAGTCATGATCACATCCACTGATTGAAGGGTCGCTGCATTCATTTATACCTAGGGAAGGAAAGCAGTTCTGTTCAAGGAACCAGCTAGCAGAGAAAACAGTGCCATCACTTTCCAATGTACTTGGGCTCTCTCTACCTGCTACTACCTGAAAACGCTGAATGTGAATGTGGGCTGCTGTAATAAAGGAGCAAGGAAAATAATCAAACCTAGTGTAAAATTATTCTAGCTTCTTTGAGGTCTGTCACCAAGACACTGAGTACAAAATATACATTTATGAATTTTGTCTTTTAGAAATGTAAGGGCAATACGTAATATCGTATAAACTATATTTACAGTTTATATACTTATATAATTTTCACAGTTTGTTAAAACAGTACATAAAAAGTATGATTTAATTTTTAAAAAATTAGATATATACATTTCTTATAGTGCTTCTGAGAGACCACCATGGAATAGATAAAATTGTAATTAAGCAATTGTCTTAAGGGTTCATTTTTTTAGGCTGCCTAAGCATTTTAAATTAGAGACAGTACAAATAAATTTACACATACCACATCCTTTTTCATCACTATTATCTAAGCAATCATCCATCCGATTGCAGACTTTGACCATTTCAATGCAGTTTCCATTGTCACATTTAAAGTGATGGGGAGAGCACGTTGCTTCTGGTGTACTACAAAGATGCTCCAGCTCATCAGATTCATCACCACAGTCATTATCCCCATCACAGATGTAGGCCTTGGAAATGCAGCGCCCATTCTGACAAGTGAACTGGTGCTGTTGACATGGTTCATAGACGCATCCCCTTTCATCACTGCTGTCACCACAGTCATTCCGCCTGTCACATCTGGAAAAGAATAAACACTTGTTTAAAATATACAAAGGCAATCACTATCCCTAGGAAAGACAGATAGATACACCCTCCTGATTCACAAAGAAGGTCAGCTATTAATAGCTTCAATGGAAGACTTTCAGAAAACAGGGTCATATTATATAGAATCTGATCCTGTGAGTCTTGCTGGTATTCCCTGTATGCATTACAAGCTGAACAGAATCACTCCCGGAGAGGTTACTAGGCACAATAAAAAGGATTAAAAGCTAATGGTGAGCACTATGGATATTAGCATAGAAAATTCAAAAGCATTTTCAACTTAAAACTAGTGCATGAATGCAGCATGGGTAAATAGTTTCATTACGATATGCAGATCTACTTAGCAGCAACATATTGTGAAAAAAATATACACAAATACATAGTGTAAAAAAAAGGTTGAATTAGCTCCTTCACTTCAAGCAAATTTTGACAATTTCTGCAGCAGCTCAGGTAGTTACAAACCTGTATGTGTTTCGGATGCACAAGCCATTACCACAGGTAAACTCATTTGCTGTGCAAGATCTCCGTGTGCAGTTCTGGTGTTCATCAAATGCATCACTGCAGTCAGCATCACCATCGCAGACCCACGCCCGAGGAATGCACCTCCGGAGCGGGGGGCGGTTGTTGGCGCATGTGAACTCTGCCGCTGTGCAGTTGCGGTTTGCTGGAAGAAGAGCAAGTTCACTGACACGCCACGTCATTCTCCACGCATGTCAGACCCTCTCCCTCCACACACACACGCAGCCTGGATACCCACACCTAATCCCCAACACGGCCACGCTCTGCTGCACGTGCAGAGACAGAAACCACTGCACTCAAGTACAAAACTCATACTCATTCCCACTAATTTTCACTGAGCACTGCTCTTCAGGGAGGCTGACTGCAAGCCAAAGCACTTTAGGATTCCTTAGCCAATGTTGGCATGTGCAGAACTCTGGATCTTGCTGGATTCTCTGTACAAGCTTTTCATGCTCCTGGTCATATATTCTGGGAACTGGACAGGTATTAGGCCTCAGCTCTCTGTCCCCTGCTTTCTTCAAGGTATTCTGTGCTCCAGGGAACAAACAGAGGGAGCACCACTGCAGTTAAAAATGGCAAGGACTGCAAGTGTATGCTGTTAAAAGAATCAAGGAGCAGGACCAGGTTTGGTGAATCGTCTCTTCTTTGTTCACCCTCTAAACAGTCACACTTGCTTCGCTCACTCATTTTTAAAGAAGTTATGCCAAAACCATGTGGTTATTAATATGCATAAGAGGTAATGCGTGATGATCAGGGAGCATTTTCCACTGAAGCTGCTATTGCTGCCCAGATCATACAAACAACCCAGGCTAATTATATCTCCATTTGAACTCAACAATTCAAAGAAGAGTAATTGCAAAATTAGAACAATTTTTTTTTCTTACCAGTAAAATATTCAATTTTAATTCAATATAATGAAAACAAAGGGTGTACCTCATGATCAGTGTGCACCTTCGTGGACAGAAAAACTGGTAGAAAGTGGGGGTTTGGAGGCTGTTTTTTTTCTAAAAAAATGCATGCAGAACAAACAAAGTACAGCATCTATTTACATTAAACACCTACCACAATTATGTCTTTGATCCTCATCACTCATATCCCCACAGTCATTATCACCATCACAGATCCATGTTGCTGGGATACATCTTCCATCATCACATCTGAACTGGTCGCTTGAACAAGTTCGCACTTGGGGCACTTAAAAATGAACACAATCACTCCACTTGTTATAACAAACTAACCTGCACTGCCATGAAAATCTGCTGAGGAGGGTATTTTAGGGAGAATCTTACGATAGTGAAATGTAAAACAGAAGCTTAAGGGAAAGACACTTAAGGTATAAGCTGCAAGACATTTTCTTAAGCTAAAGATGCAACTCCAGCAAGTGTGAAAAGTGAGCTATCAGCCCTGCTTAAATCACAGAAGACTGTTCTGCCTTGTGTTATGCCCACAGCAAGAATAATGACAGTGTTGCAATGTTAGTTCTCAGGGACTTGAGTTAGCCCCTCCTCTTCTCTCCTGGAGATTAATCTACTTCTTTTCACCTTCCTCTGCATCCCACATTCCTTTTCTTCCCAAATGCATTATTGCACACACACTTCCTGTATAGCATTGCATCTGCTTTTCCATCCAAAACAATATGAAAATACTTTAGTCACTTAATTCACCACCATCACAGTCTTATAAACAGACAGAAGGTCATTCATTAAGAGTTATCACATTAAAAGTGATCAATTGTGGCAATTAGAAGCCTTCATATTCCACATATAGCTTTAAGTATTTAAGACTTGAATTCCTCAGTGACTCAGATTACTTATAGTCAGTGAATAAACCTCAGAAGATACATATTTTCCAGCTAGTCTGGGGACTCAAGCTGCTGCCTACAAGAGAAACTACTGATTTCCAATAACTCATTGTGTTGTATCTTCTGAGTGTAAACTTACCACAAGAGGCAGGTTCATCAGAGCCATCAGCACAGTCTATTCCTTGATCGCAGTACCAATGAGCAGGAATACAACGTCCCGACGTACAACGAAACTCACTATTTGTGCAAGTCAGTGAGACTGGAAGAGAAAACCTATGTATGACTTCTTTCTTTCTGTTACCTTTCCAACTAGTTTTAAGTTGCTTTTAAGTCCATTTTATGCAAAAATATTACAGACACCAAAAAAGAAAGAGAAAAAATTATGCCAGGAAGGATGTCTTTTCACAGCCTATCTGCAAAGAGCTCTTTGTGCAAACTAGATAGATCTTTGTATGCAAACAATGGGCTTAACTCTCTCCTTGGGTATACGTATCAGCTAATAAATAGACAGAATTTGCCCTGGAAATCGGACTGCATGCAGCAATTTTAAGTATCTCCTACATTTATACTTAAAATTTTTGCACAAGAAAATGATCCCAGTCCAATATACTCATTTCTCCAGTGCCCAAACTAGGCAGTAGCAGACTCCATGCTTTACAAGGAGTCAAAATGTGCAATAAGGAAGTATAATCTCATGGTAGATAATGTTTTCCTTGTTCTCCCACCTATTTTTCTTCACTTGCAGGCAGGAATATTTTCTTAACGACACTGAAGTGCAAACTGTAACACTGAATAGTTCCAGCTAAGCATGCTGCAAATATTCCTTCTGCACTTTGGCTGACTCCCTTGATCCTGGCAGGTATAGTGTTTTTGATAATTTCTTCAGTAGTTATCGACACTTTCCTGTACCCTCTGATGGTTTCAAGACACCAAAAAGGATACAGTCTGGCCTTTTAATTCTCTCCTCTGTGTGACTCTAATGATGGAAATCAAAGGCAATTAACACATTGATCATTTATACCTTGGGGCTTCTTTCATCTCCCATTCTCCCTCTCTTTCTTGCCCTTCACCACTTCTCAATTTTAGTAATTCAGCAGTGCTGCTGGGACATATACAGGAGATGGGACAAAGCACACCTTTCATGAGCAGTGAAAGGCCCACTATGGCCATATATTTTTGACATGTAGGGGTCCATAGATAAAAGTGGCCACATTCTGGCTAGAAACATTGAACTCATATTTTAGAAAAATCGTGGCATAGTTAATTCAAGGCAGGTACCTTTAGGAAAACTAGTGAAGGCAAAAATAATCCACTCAGGCAATTCTAAAAATAAAATATTATCTGCAAATATCCAGTATGTTTTACAAACCGATCCAAAACATTTTATGTACATATGTACTACCTAACTATTACCTAATACAAATATCTGCACTAGCAAAGCTAAACTAGTTTGTAATTAAGTCTGATTGAAAACTAGACACATTTATACAGTAACTGGAAGCTATAATGAACAACGAACCATATGCTGAGGCATACATAACTACATGAAAGAGCTACAAGAAATTACATGTGTAACTATATACAAATTCATCCAGTTAGAAGGAAAATATTTTTATGTTTACGTTCTCGAAAAAGCCAACCCACTATAATACTTAAGTGTCAATTACCTTGTAAAACCATAAGGCATACAGAACAAAATAAACAAAGTAATGATCCCTCAAAAGCTGTACAAAAATGCTGAAAAAATTTACGGTCTTTTTTATCAGATAAAAGCATGATCATTGAGAGGTAATAATACAATGCATATACCTTATAGCTCTTCGGTTTTACAAGAGTAGATGTTTTGAGGACACTTGGAGCTATGGCAAAGGTAAAGACCAGTAGAGTAAATTACTGACATACAAGAAAAGTAACTGATTCCCTATTAACTTACCACAGTGAGTTGGGCTCTCGTCACTCATATCTCCACAGTCATTATCACCGTCACACAAATACGTTCGAGGAATGCAAATATTTGTGCTTTGACATTTTGTAAAACCAGACTGGCAAGTGCGATCCGCTTTAAGGAGAGAAGGGAATTAAAAAAAAAAGCAAAAGTTCTTTAGAGTTTTTCTTAATACCGTTAAGCTGCATCTTATTGAAAGATACATAATATTGTTAAAAAGAGTCCCATGTCGCTCACTTGCTAAAGTGCACTAATACTGCTCATGCTATATGGAAACAACTAGACAACTGCTTTTATTGACAAAAACATGACCAAAGAAACACGTGCCAATAATTGCGGGTGAGGGAACGTGGACTGATGTGTATTCACACTGCAATGCTTGCGTTTGCAACCAGCTGGTACTATATGAATCATCAGACCAACTACAAATGTCTAAGGGACCAAGAATTTCAAATATTCAGATTTCACTGGGAATAAAAAAAAATGTCACAAATAACGTTTAAATCTAGTATAATTGTGCTGGTTTTGACTGGGATAGAATTAATTTTCTTCTTAGCAGCTAGTATAGGGCTATGGTTTGGATTTGTGCTGGAAACAGTGTTGATACTACAGGGATGTTTTTCTTATTGCTTATCAGGGCTTATACAGAGTCAGGGTCTTTTCTGCTTCTCGCACCACCCATGAGTGAGGAGGTTGGAGGTGCACAAGAAGCTGGGAGTGGACACGGCCAGGATAGCTGTGTCTCCATATATTCCATAGTGCATGACATCATGCCCAGCATATAAAGCTGGGGGAAGAAGAAGGAATGAGGGGGATGTTAGGTGTGATGGCATCTGTCTTTTCAAGTAACCATTATGTGTGATGGATTCCGGCTTTCCTGGATATGGCTGAAGACCTGCCTGCCTATGGGAAATGGTGAATGAATTCCTTGCTCTGCTTTGTTTGTGTTCATGGCTTTTGCTTTACTTATTAAACTATCTGTATCTCCATCCACAAGTTTTCTCACTTTTACTCTTCCAATTCTCTCCCTCATCCCAGTGGGGAGAGGAGGCACACAGGGGGCACAAGTGAGTGGCTGCGTGGTGCTTAGTTGCCAGCTGCGGTTAAACTGTGACATTAATACAGCATGATACAAAATAAAAACCCACTGTCAAACTCCAGACTAATCCTGCAAAACTACAAACCCTGTACCCAACTCATCTTAAATAATCTTTTTGAAGTTCATGGGACTACTCACAAGACCTGACATTAAGCACTGCATGAGCATTTATTGCATCAAGGCAAAGTATTTAAAGCAGGGGTGTCAAACTCATTTTCACTGGGGGCCACATCAGCCTGGCGGTTGCCTTCAAAGGGTTGAATGTTACTACCTACATTTATGCAGTCCTAAAATTACATTTGGCCCTTTGAAGGCAACCACAAAGCTGATGTGGCCCCAATGAAAATGAGTTTAAGACCCCTGATTTAAAGCAATAGTTATCATTAGTATCTTAAAAGTACTCTGGAATAGCTTTCTAATTTCTTCAAATAACACAACGCAGAATCTTTGTGTAACATGAATAAAGAAATCTTTTATCCTCCTTGTTGATTTTTGTCATAGTTGTTCACACACAAACACATTTGCCTCCAAAGAGTCAGACTCAAATAGGCGCTATGTAATTAGGATAAACTTACGGCAATTTCTCTCATCTGATGTGCCATTATCGTAACAGTTGTTTACTCCATTGCAGACATACTGAAGAGATATACACCTTCCATTATTGCAAGTAAATTCTGTGTGGGAGTCACAAGTTCGGAACAAGCAGCCAACCTCGTCACTGTTATCTCCACAGTCATTGTAGTGATCACAGCGGTAATGATAGGGTACGCAGCGCCCATTGCCACAGGTAAAAGCTGTTGGCTGACAAGTATGGAAAGCTGCAGGAAAAAAAAAAATATTAGAAAAAAATATACACAGATAAAACGGAATCTAAGTTCTCTGACAAAGTAACAAGTAAAATCACAATGTTTTTTACCTGCCAGGGCAAACACAGCAGCAAAACGGACTGCATGAAAAGTAAAATACGTATTTGAGTTAAACAAAGTAGAAATTTGCTATACGTTATACAAATTCAATACTATACTGCTTTTGGATTCTAGAGCAAATCAGTTGCCATTCAGACCTCTAGTCTGTGAGCAACCAAGGGATTCTTTCCAAACTACAGCCATAAGATCCACGATCGTAAAGCCATAAAAGTGACAGAGAACACAGTGCAGACAAGACATCACTTTCTCATGCAGTTATTTTAAATGCTTACCACACACACTTTCCAACTCATCACTGCCATCACCACAATCGTTGTCGTTGTCGCACTTCCATCGCTCGGAGATACACTGCCCATTAAGGCATGTGAAGAAACCAGTATCACACCTGGTACCGTTATCCACAATACAGTGCTTGTTATTATTGGCTAAATACCAGCGACCTTCAGAGGGACACTGACATTCTGCACCAGCTGGACCTAAATTTATGTTTCACAGTTTAAAAAATAATAATAAAAAAATTTAAAAAAAGGAGAGACAAAAAATGAAACAAATTTAGCATCAATGCTTTAGATAGTGTTCTATGACATGTTTCTACTTGTAACAATGGAAAAGGCAATGAAATTCTCACCACTCCTTTAAGATCTATCTGGTCAGATAGAAGTGTGGTGATTTATCCAGATTTTTATCTCAGTTAAGCATATTTGCAAACCCATTAAAACCCACAAGAGGTATTTCAGAGTTCCATAGAGGAACTGAGAGCAGAACTTGTAGTATCTTAATATTTGCTTGTTGTCCAAATAGTTTTTGGGTGTAGCAAGAGGGTATCAGATACTTTCAAATATCAGATCTACACCAGCTGAGACTATCCCTCAAAATCTAAATGGGTTTCAAAAGTCCTAGCACCAGACTAACTGCTCTTCTC
The DNA here is from genome assembly GCF_037038585.1 of Patagioenas fasciata. Classification (NCBI taxonomy): domain Eukaryota; kingdom Metazoa; phylum Chordata; class Aves; order Columbiformes; family Columbidae; genus Patagioenas; species Patagioenas fasciata. The sequence continues at coordinate 21,201,373 of NC_092526.1, forward strand.
AAAATCAGTGAGAAGTTTGAGTTGTTTTCAGGCAAGACAGATTTTTAAGGGCATTCAAGATGCCAAAACCAAAAGCAGACACTGAATGAGTTCTGCAAAGTCAAGGATGATAACTTCCAAAAATCCACAACACACAAATCAGCTCAATAACAGGGATGCTCTTTGGGTACACTGCCATTCCGGTTTCCCAACCATCTGGACTGGTGACCTGTTGGATCACTTCAACTCTCTCCTTACACATGCAAAAGGAGAGATACAAGATGACATACATATGTCACTCAGGTCTCACCTCAATATGCAGTTGATGATACAGAATATGTTTCTGGAGTCCATGACTCAAAAGGACACCTGCCCCACCGTGTATATAAAAAACACTTCGTGCTATCTTCTTAGTAATTGTCCAGCATTTAAAGTGAGGCAGTAGAAATGTTTAGTTTGGAAATTAATCATTAGGGAAAGACTTCATAATACCATGGGATAAAGAAATAGTGACCATAAAGGTTTTTTACATATGTGATAGGAAACATCCGTTCAGTATACAGCACATCAGTATGTATTCCTAAGGTAACCATATTCTGCAGAGCTCACTTGCCGTCTTATCCCATGGGGGGAAAAGAAAAAAAGTTAAAAATACAAATAATTCTTATTTGTGACAGTTCTCAGACACAACCCTCAGTTGTGTTGGTAAAATACCATGACCTTGAATGACAATCATTTTGATTGCATTTATAAATAAAATAAATATTAAACATTTAGGAAAAATAAACATTTCAGCTGTCCCCATGTGACGAAAACTTATATTATGAGCAGACAACACTAATAGCTTCCAGTCATCATGTATAACAGCTTACCTGGTGCACAGATGTGACTGCAGCCACCATTGAATTGGTTGCAGGGGTTTGTACACTGCTGCTGCTTACTTTTTGCCCAGACATGAATATCCATTGGTCTTCGTGGAAGATTCATGATCATCACAATCTGATCTGAACCATCATACTTATTAGCTCGGTAAATGCTTCGTGTGTTCCAGTCTGTCCAATATATGTGCTGATCAAACAAAGTCATTGCAAACGGATGCAGAGCAGTGCTAACAATTACCTCACGATTTGTACCAGTGAGAGTGCATCGCTCAATCTTCTGCCTAAAATAACAAAGAAATCATTACATCTTAAAAGAAAGAAGTATTTTAACTTGTGTATACAGTCATGCCCCAATTAGTCTTGCTCCTAGTATCCACTATTTCAGTAATGTGCACCAATAAGTAGGGTGCTGGTTTGAGTTTAATATCTCAAATTTTCCAATCTATGGCTTCAATAGTGATGCAGAGTAGCAGCTCTGTAATATTGACACAATAACATACTGGGAGCAATCAGGCTGAAGACTGAAATGTTTAACCAACTACGCTACTGAGAGATAAAATGAATGCAAAACTTCATGAGAGAATACACGTCCTCAATGGGTGCGATGTTAATGATGATTTCTTATACTATTAATAGGAGCAAGCCAACAGTCCCATGAAATGGGACATGCTTTCATTTCAGTCTAATCTTCTGCAGATCCAAATTTAGACAATCAGGAAATACAAGCAAATCTATGAGGGTATAAACATGCATTTTCTGCTACTTCTCACATAATACAGGAGAGAAAAACAGTTCTAATATACATATAAGCACCATATAGATAATATCTAATTGCCACAAATATATAGCGTAAGATAAACATTTCTTACTAGTTGATCTTCCAGTTTTGATTCTATCTTAGGAGCAATGTTTGCAATGATAAACAAAATTCCAACAGGACTTCAAGGAGCCACAGAGCTCCACCCTTTGGATCAAGCCACCAAGAGTTCTCACAGAAACAGAGAATTGCTACAACAACAACTTAGCATTAGCAGTAAGAAACAATCGCTTGAACTTATTTTATCTAATCTTAAAGCAACTGTGTGTTTAAGTTTCTGCTAGAGACAAAATTTAATTATTACTGATTGTATTTAAGGCATTTAGTGGACTGCCAGTGTGGGCTGAATAAGAATGGAAATGGCTAATGAGAGAAAATGAGCTGATAAGGAATTTCTCAACAAGCTGAACAGCTCATCTCCTTTGTCATCACTAGTAAGAGAGAATAAACTGCATTTCATAAAAGCAGTAGAAAGAAACATAGAATTTTAGTTATTCTTATAGGAAAATAACAACAGGCAGACACTTCATAAGGCAAAAGCTTTAATGTGAAGAAACAGTTGTGGGAAAAGTGCAGAAAGGCACTTTTCTATGAAATGGTGCTTCTACAAAAGAAAATAAGCTCAAATGCAACTCTCCTGAAATACGGGGTCAGGTAATTTTACCCTTTTACGTCACAGGAAGCTTTTCAGTGGGAGCCCTGTACATATTTCTCAAGTGTCCCCATGCTAGTAACCTGTGAAGTTAAATGAAAGGAACAGAACATAGCCAGCACATACATTCTATCTGCTTGAGATAAATCTAAAGAGTTGGATGTGCCTAATTGTACCACAACACTTAAAAGGCAACAGGACGGTCTAGAACAAAACAAACGAAATCCCATTTTAGAGGAAAAGAGATAGCACCCTTGGGAAATGAGCATGAGCAAGATGAGAATAAGCAAGAGTTAAAATGGAGGAGAATATATGGCTCACTCTTGGGTTCCCTTGGTGCCTTCAGTGGTAAAGAGCATTGTCATTTTTGAGTGTCTAGTCTTCACATCTTACCCCATTCTGGTACCTGTCCCTCTGAACGGGTAAAGGCCCTCCCCATGAAAGTCAGAATAAACAAGGTTTCACAGTTTAAGAATATGCTTCTCTATCTCTATTAACTAGAGTCTGAAAGAGAAAACAGGATGTCTCATTTGACATCCTGTATTCCCCTTAAAACGGAGGGTCCCATTACATGCGCCCTTTCCTCTTGCACACAGATGAATCCAAATCAGATCAACTTCCTCCCAGAAGATCCCACACAGGCACAGATCACCACAGTTACTACATTACAGACATCACTTTTCCGTCACAATGAAGGAGAAGCCTGCAAAAGAACCGCTGTGCTGAAGGAACCAGAGGGAAAGGTCTAATTGCTGCAGTGATTTCTCTGAGACCATGGGTGAATTTGAATGGATGCAAAGGAAATTATTTTTAAAAACCTTCCTGCTGACAGCAGAAATAGTGGTGGCATAAATTGAAGGGTAGGGTTCTACCTGGTAGGCAACAACAAGAACACCATGCCAAATTCCACAGGTGATAAGAATTAACCACAAACAACTAATGACATAAAATGTGCACTAGGATTATATTTGTTACAGGGGATGCTTATAAAAGTCCTAAGTTGCAAGGAAGATGAACAAACTGCCAGTAGGTACAAATGCCATAAAGCAGTGGGCTAAATCTAGACTGTGGCATAACAAAACTCCTTATGGCACAATAGTTCTACATCAATATCAAGACTTAACTTTGCATCACTATTAAGTAACTCTTAACATTCTATAATACAAGGTATCAAATCCCATCGAAATGCTGAAAAACAGTTTAAAAAATTATGGAAAATAATCAATGTATTAAAAAATAACCAAATGTAAATCAACAAGTATGCTATCAATACATACAGATTTGCATCAGCCCAGTATAGCTGCTGTTCTTCATAGTCCAGGGTAAGCCCATTTGGCCATACCAAATTGGTGCTCACAATAGGTGTTCTGAAGTTTCCTCCAAGTGTAGCTCGTTCTATCTTTGCATTTGAACTCCAGTCAGTCCAGTACATATACCTGTCAATAACATGACTGTAAGGTTATCTATTCAACAAATAAAGCTCATGAAGCTCTTATCTGCTCCCAGATATCTCCACCCTGGTGTCTCTCACTGAAGTGTGTAGGGCAAAACTAGCGGAATACAACTTCTTCCTCTGTTTTGGCCCACTTTGACAAGGACGTCTTCAAGCAGGGATCCCTGGGCTCCACTTGAATGAACTTCAGAAAAGATTTTCCAGCTCCTATGGGAATCCAGTGAAGTCAATTCACCTCTTTCTTATCTTTCTTCATTTAAAATACAGTGTAATTGGTGATTAAATAAGAAATACAGTATAATAGAATAATGCCCCCAGCCTCTCAGCGAATGTTCAGATATGGAAACAAGAACTCCCCTGAGGCACTCAGGAAATATGATAGAAAAAGGGAAAGATTATACAAGACTCAAAACAGAGAGATCTCTTGGCAGTGTCACCTCATGATATGATATATGATATTCTTGAAGAAATCTTGGTTTCCAGAAATACCCTTTTTATTTTTCTGCCTTACACAGCAAATGGAGGATGGTTTGTTGCTTGACAAACACCTGCTTTGAACATCGTTCTCATTTACCCCCAGTACCTGGCTCCCACCAGCACTAAATGGAGCCTCATAGACTACAGATTCACAAATGTTCTAAATATCTCGGAAGAAAATTCAAATCTCTGAGGCTGAGATCAGCTTAGAAAACTTAAACCTGAAGAGTCAGATCTAGGATGGTTATGCACAGCTGGAACCCATGGCTCAGGACAGGAAGGATCTGGCAGCTTTCATCAAGGTCTAAATTGTAGTTTCACCTGCAGTCAAAATAAAGAGGAACACATACCCTCTGCAGGGATCTAACACAATGGCTCTTGGTCGTGGAACCCGGGCGATCACTGTGCGGTTGGAGCCATCCACAGCCATTGAGCTGATGGTCTGATTGAGGTACTCACTGTAGTAAACTCTGTTGTTGATCCAGTCAAAGGCTATGCCGTCTGGAGTACCCAGGTCTTGGGCACATGCAAGCAAACACACACACACAAATTCAGTATAGTTTCCTGAGATACTGGAATACTCTTCACCTATTATAATATGGCAACACCAAAGATGCTCTTAAAAAGCCATTGGTATGAATGCAAATTTGTCCATTTAAAACTAGTACTTAAGAACTAATACTTAAGACTCAGGCAGTTCTGTGTATGCAACAGTGTTACAAAGACCTTTTGCTCACATACACCTGAGTTCTGGTTGCTGTTCTCCAAGTAGCAGGAATCATCCCTCGCTCTGTAAGATTATTTTGCTATATATAATTTTAATTTATTGCATATACTTTTCTGTATATGTAAAAAAAATATTTAACCAGTTTTCTATTTCCATTTCATTGTCCTCAGGATGAAATAAGAATCTCAGAAGAAGAAAAAACTAATGAGAAGAATCAAAAGGAGCACTTCAAACATCTTAATTAAATAGTCTACCTTGATCATTAGCATAAAAATACCTGCTGAAATAGTGCTAGGTGCTGTAGTCCATTATTTTCAATACAATTACTTTGTGCCACATTTCAGTGCACTTACCAGATGCAACTACCGTTGGAGAGCTAATTCCTGGGTAGATACTAATATAACTGATTCTTCCTGTCCCTGAAGGATAACTTTGGGTAAAATATATTCGGTTGTTTATGCTGTCAAAATCCAGGGCCACTGCAGTTCTTAACACATTGACTGTGCGGAAGGGAGGACTGTGATTTTCAGGATCTAGGTGGATACTTCTGAGAGCATTCTCAAGAGCAAAAATCAAGTAATCATCAGTTGAAATGGAACATCTCTTGCCATCACTGTCTAGTGTTCCAAAGGCACAGCCACATCTGGGTGTTTGCACATCAGGCAGGGCAAAACACAGGTGAGAACAGCCTCCATTGTTGTCCAAACAAGGATTGTTGTTGACATCAAGGGGTGAACGTGACTGGAAACGCCTGTCGTAAATGGTAACATCCCTTAGCCAGTTAATGTTGTCCCGTATTACTGTCGGCTGATCAGTATTGCCTGGCTCCTTGCTGGCTTGGAAGACTTTTTTCAGGTTCCGATCCACCCAGATCATAGAATTTCCAAAGATGGTGATACCATATGGAGTCGGATAGCGACTGCCGTAACGCACAATTTCAACTTCACCACCATCGGGCTGAATTCTTGCAATCATATCTAGGGAATCATCCACCCAGTAAATGTATCCATTGCTGTGATCTATGGCCAGCCCACGAGGTGTGACAATGCCCTCGGATACAAGAACTGTTCTGTTGGTGCAGTCAAGAAATGCACGTTCAATCTTTGGATTTTGCCCATAATCTGCCCAGAACAGATATCTGTTTTTGGGATCGACTACTATGTGCCTTGGCATATCTATGGTAGTTTTAAGCAGAACACGGCGATAAGTTGTGTTTAAACGCAAAACTTCTATAAAAGTCTCTGCCAGGAATGCATTTGTAAAATAAAGATTTCCTGTTTTTAAAGGAAAAAAAAAGGCAGAAAAACAAAACAAAATGTCAACATATAGCATCAACACCCAAGAAACATGAGTTGATAAAATACCAAACTATAAAATGAAAATCCATAAACATCTCAGCAGTCAGAAGCATAAGGAACTTACCTACACTTCGAGAATTAGAAGACACCCAAACTGACAACAGTCAATTAACTTTGAAATCTTCATGGATTTCCATAGGGCAAATCAATGACATAAGATCAAAAGTGCATTAACTACAGTTGTTCTTCAGGTGTACTTTATTTTTTCTTTTAAATCTAAGCCTTTGGCTTGCCCTTCCATACTGTTATCTCTTTACCTTTTACAATGCCCAACTACGAAATGTTACATCACAGCACTGTCTACAGTAACTAAATGAAATGTATACAGTAGATTATTATTCTAAAGCACATCTCAACAAGCATATCAATCAACAGAATAACTTCTGCAAAACATTCTGCAAAAATGTATTAACAGTAATGGTCAGCTACTTAGAGTTCATTATCATTTTCTGAAGACTTAGCATTTGAATTAATCTCTAATATGTTTAAATAGGAACAGGAAGTGCAGCTGGGAAAATCAAAGTTCAAAACCAAAGTACTACTTTTGCTTTCTTTAATTTTCACTATAATTTATAAGGTTTGTTTACAGCAATCTGAGGGTAGATAAAGGGTCCTTCTTTCTTATCAATAATGTCATCAGACAACTTTTGTGCACTCTGGTTTTCCACTATGGTAATAAAGTATAGTAGTACACTGCATAACAGCTACTAATGAATGAACAAACAGGAAAAGAGACCCAAGAGAATTACAAAAGCATCAGGAGAGAAAAGGTTCTATATATCTGCTCTGATAAACTTTCATTTTTACACATGTATATAAACATAAGAGGCCTTCATTACTTCCTCTTGTTTTAAAATCACAAGTTAGATTCATAGGAATTCCATTCAAAATAGTTCCATTAGGATCCATTTATGTTAGTCTAAAAATTTTACAATATGTGAAGAATAACATTCCTCCAAACTCAGCTATGCTTACCTGCTACCCAGTCAACTGCAATGCCACGGATTCCATTTCGTCCTATTCCATTTGTAACAACATTTCTAAAATAAGAACCATCAGGTTTAATTTTACGTATTGCGTTCTGAGAAGAAACTGTGCTACTGAAGTCACACCAGAAAATGAAACCAGAAGGCATGTGAACATCCACGTGAAGTGCATTTCGTCCTGAAACATATTGAAAAGTAATAATTAATTAACCTTGATATAAAGAAACGTATTTAAAACATGTACTATGCCAGGAAGAAATGCAAAAACATCACGCATGATAAGATTTTTTTCCTACTATAATATTCACATACCTCTTCCTGCCAGTGGTACCATGGCTTCAGAGTGATCAGATGTCTCTAAACTAAATCCTTTAATTGCAGAAAGCATAGAAACAATTACAAATGAACTGTATGGGGAACAGGTTCTGTTATCAGGATTTAGCTGAAAGCCAGTAGCACAGGCACAAGAGAATAATCCACCAGGTAGAGGCAGGCAAAGCTGCTGACAAACTCCAATATTATTACTGCAGCCATTTGAAGAGCCAGCTGAATCTGTGAAAGACATACATGACAAGACATAAAAATCTGAACCATATCATCACAAACTCCCACAGGTATATAACCAAATTCATGCACTTGCATAGTATGAACAATCAGTTGACAAAAACAAAGGTCACAACCACTGTACATTTTAGCACATAAGCAGTAACAATGGATTTGCTGATTTCTTGTCACCAAGAATCAAATAAAATGGATATATTTGAAGTCAAAGTAACAAAATCTGCTATTTAGTCAACAGTACATTGACAATATTTTACTAAAACTACATGTGCTAACAAATGACTTAACTAGATGGTAGAACATCTCTTTAGCAAAAACAAGTAAATGCTTCTGACAGTTTTCCTGAAAGCCTAATCAAACCATTTGCTTTGAAAGAACATGCATTCTGTCTCTGAGGAAAGTTCAAGTTTTTCCAAGTTTGGTATCCTGAAATATCTCTTTAGCAAATACTCACTGTCTCTGTAATACACACGTAGGCACTTCAGTCTTGGGACATTATCTCTCAGTACTACTTTGTTTCCTCCAGTGGACTTGTCAACTCGTTCAATAACTTCATAATCTCGATCAGTGTAGTACAGAAAGGTATCATACACAGCAATTCCCCATGGATGGGAAAGATGAACCACCAGAGTCACACGATTTGTACCATCCACATTGCCTCTCTCAATCTAAGAAATCAGTTTAAAGCTTAGTATTACATTTCTTATAATAAAAGTTCGGTGTTACAATACAAAATTAAAATGCAACATATGCTACTAAAGTCTCTTCATACAGATGTTTATGTACAAGGTAAGAAGGGCCAGCAGGAGGCCAATAATATTTTCCAGTTTTTCATTCAAATTAATGGTATATTTTTAATGTTAACCAGTAACAAAAGTTACTCAGATTTTACTCAGTCCTGCAACTCCCAGTTACATAAGTAAACTGAAGTAACTGAATAAGTCGTGTGAGCAATTAGAAAACATCTCCTACCACTCCTGTGCTTGTGACAGCCCAGTACAACTTTTGTTCTTTAATGTCAATGGTAATGAACTCTACGTGGTCAAGGTTGCCAGTGAAGAGGGTTTGTACGCCTGATCCATCCATGTTTGCACTGGCAACCTTTGCTGGGACTCCACTGTCAGTTCCCTGGTCTGTCCAGTACAGCTTCCTGCAACACACATCACCACATCTGTTAGAAAAGCTGGTACCAGAGACCAATGGACCAGAATCAAGAGCATGTGCTTAAATCTATCTCCTTCCTCAGCCAAATGCTTCAGCACATGCTGAACAGAGATCGCTTTGAACCATGTCACAATGAAAAAGAGATCTGGTTTGAAAAAAGAAAAATGCTTGTTCTCCTGAAAAAGAGAAATGCCTGTTTCTCTTGAAAAAGAGAAAAATGCCAATTACATCACTTTTACAAATCTATATCCTCCCCTGTATCACCCACAATACCATCAGCAGGTAAACTCAGTAGAGTACTAGGACTATAACAAGAAAGCAGGAGAATAATAATTTTGTTTCACAGATGGCTACTGCAAGGTTTCAGCAGTGAGTTTGATTCCAATCTGGAATTAAAACTACAAGTTCAAAAAATCTATATGAAACAGAATACCATTATCTGGCTCTGGGGAATATGTGCGCTGCTCTGGCCTCCTGCTGAAGAACACATAGGGCACACGGCAGCCGCACTCCCAACTAGGGACAAAAAGTCAGGCATCAGTTTATCTGAAAGCTTGCCAAGTCACTAGCAGAACTGTCTCATTACTAATGTGGTCCTATGGAACACTGTGATTTGGGCAAAAAAGGCATCATACTGTAATTCTGAGTACTCTGCTGGGGGAAAAAAAATTACAGCTCTTTTTGGGAGAGAGCAGTAAAATTGTATTTACTGCTATGCAACATGTGACGTTCTTCTGATGTAGTGTGTTTTCTACTACAGACAGGCCTCAAGACAGACATCACAAGATATTTACAATATCTTATAAAGAAAGACTTTAGAATTCTCTTTACTCTGGGTTACCATTTTTCAGAGATTTTTTTCACAATCATAATATTCTGAGACTAAACAATTTTAACATATATGTTAAATTAAGGAGAATGAACAACTATGCAGCAGTTTATGAAGCCATGCAATTATTCTCTAGGGCTCAAAAATAGTAAACAAATTCTGCACAAATATGAAAAAAACAAAACCAGGTCAAATCAAGGATGGAAGCTGAAGACCCTAAAAATTAAGAAAAATGTGGAGAACATACTCATGTGCAAAGACAACAGAAATTTTGGAAATTTACCCTCTTGCTGGATCAACTGTCAAACCAATCGGCGTGCCAGCTCCCAGAGAGGTGCCATCATTGGTAATCAGTGTTTTCCTGTACTTTACATCACTATGCAGCTTCAGGACCTACACAAACATTGAACTCATCAGGGCATGTAATACAGAACTTACGACAGATTTTCAAATTAAAGGAAGTAAGCCTAAATCTATAGGGAGTTGAAATTGCAGAAAGTCTCTCAAGCACTAGGAAGAAAAAGCAGATTGTTCTGTACTCTGACCATCTCCCTTCTCTAACGTGCACCCCTTGAATGAGCTGCTTGCAGCTTAGAACCCGCCTATGTTAACATGTAACCATCCTAGGTATAAAAACAGTTAATTTTTCAGCTTTCATAATATCTTGAAAGTAGTACAGGCTGAACAGGTTGATGAAATGTTGATTTAGAAAGTATTACTTTTTTTTGTTAAATTGGCTGCCTTTTACTTTAATAGTATGTATCTATATTTTGGGATGAAGACAAGGATAACTGGGCTTATTCATAGTCATTACTGTTATTATATATCGCTTATCCTCTATTCCCCTAAGTTAAATGGCAGTTTTATCCTTCACATAATATCAGACTCCTAGTTTCCAGAAAGCTGCATAATATGATATCAAAGCATTTGGCAGTGGATCTTGCTGCATTTGATGGCAACATTCCTTTACTATCAGAGGCACTGCATTGAGATCATTGATTTGAAGCAAGATCAGTAATAATAATAGTAATTCAACCAATCAGAGGGGTTGTGTATCAAACACCAGAAGCTTAATGACTTGAATGGGAAAAAAAACCTACAAATAAAGTTCCCAGAATATACTGCTTTTGATCTCTTTGACTATGCTCAAATTTAGGTTTATCTCTTCAAGTTTGTAAACTATTTTTCTACAGGCTGTTTGCATTTTTAAATAAATCTAATTTCAGTTTTTCACTTAAAAAATATTACTAATTTCTACCAGTATATACAGCAGTGAAAAATCTAGGCTCTTACTCTCCAATTGTCCCTCTTAAATAATTACCTCAATTGACTGTGTCCCTGGGTTACTGTAATACAGGTTTGCAGATATCCAGTCCAGTGCCAGACCAATAGGAGCACCAATAACTGCTGCTGGAGCAAAAACTGTCCTGTTGGCTCCATCTGACCTCACTCTGTGAATCTCACCCTTGGGAAAAAAAAAGTTAACAAAAGTAAAGAAGTGTCAAGAGCAGAAAACACTCTTTAGTTCCAACTACACAAGCACTTACTTAATAATACAATCTTTTCTTAGCAAAGTGGAAATCCAGTAGAGAGAAATGTATTTGTGTATAGTCAATGCATAAACATAGTAAAAATATTATTGTAACTCATAATTATCCAGTGTAAAAAGGCATTCACCAACCAAAACCTGATCAACAGAAATAAAATTACTATATTATATAAGATTGAACTGTATAAATTTAAGCTAAATACAATCACACTTCTGTAGTTTGTATTTCATTATCAAAAGATTTTTACCAGGATACCTCAGTTAACCATCTTGAATACACCTGAAATCTAGTAAAGCAAAATAGTGTTCTCTCCATGCATAAACACTTAAGCTGTAATAACAGGAACTGAGACTAAGATTATCCTTGCAGCTTTCTTTGTAAGGGTAACCCTCAAAATGATGGCTTATCACTTGCAGATTCTATAGTATTAGCTACAGTGTTTGATCTTAAAGCATGATGTAAACAAGCATGAAACAGAGAGATAAGCCAGATAAAGGTCTGAAGTGGTTCCTCTAGCTGCCTTCGTGAGCTTTCTTCAGGCCGTGTCAGTTTTACAGGAGTTCTGCAGAAATCCTGCGTATTATCATACAAATCTTTCACAACTAGTATTAATGCAGAATTGGAATATCAGCAGCTACCACACACTATTAAGCCTTTTGGAGAAATGGTCAGTAGGGTTAGGGGTTAGTCTGCTTCTTCCCCTTCTTTGTTTCAGAGGGCAAGCCGGGACTGACACGGGTGTCTCAGCTCTGGGAGCAGCAGCAGCCTGACACCCGCAGGCCAGGGTTACAGACAGGGACACAGCCCACAGTCAGGCGTTTGGAGATCAAGAACTTCCCAGCACTCGGCCTGCACCAGTGCTTCCCCTCCCCGCGGTGTGAGGGGACACGTCAGACCAGGGCCCCCCACACAGCCCAGGGCGCCCCGCACAGCCCAGGCCCTCCTGCACAGCCCAGGGCCCCCCGCACAGCCCAGGGCGCCCCGCACAGCCCAGGCCCTCCTGCACAGCCCAGGGCCCCCCGCACAGCCGCTTGCAAACACCAGCTCTATCTGCTGGCTGAGACCTGTCAAGAACATTTTTTCAGACTGCGCAGAGGATCAAATAGATTCCTGAATATTTACCTAGTTTCTTGGGGAAAGGTTTGCTTAAATAGGTCTACTTAAATAATTCATGGGAATGAAACATTTTAGAAGAATAAATAACTAAATAAATTATAATTCCTTTATGAGTGACACAGAAAAGCCTCTAAAATCAGTGATTTTTAAACTTATTTTTAATTGAAACTCACAAAAACATAAGGGAAATGGGTTGGAGGAAAAAACAAACAAACAAACAACATAACAAAACAACAAACACAAAACACTTAAATCTCATATGGATGAAAGGTAACCAGTTAGAGTGATTTCTGTAAAACATAACTATGGAAATGTTATCTACCACTATACTTCTCCAGACATAAGCTCTGCTTTCCTTGAAAAAATCACTGCTTCTATGTTTCCAAGAGCGAACACATATATTGCTGAATCTGCAACTCCCCACCACAACCATCTCCCAGACTTCCACAGATTTTTTTTTTTGTTGTTCATGATGCAAAAATTGGGAATTTTTTGTGGCAAGTTAGCCTTAGGGAACACACATCATCTCTTAGATCAGCAAGGACAACCATTAAAAATGCTTAGTCAAACAATTAGCTATTAAAATTAGTTCAAACTATTTCTTAGACCTGTAAGTTTCATATGAGCTACCTGGAAACTGTTGTGAATCTGCAACCATCTTCTATTTAAAGAAAAAGATGTCCCTCTACTATGTTACTTCATTAAGCACTCAGACTAGATGCACGTATTTTCATCGTAATCTTTAGTGCCACTGTGTCCAATGTACTGCTGCCATGGAGATGTGTTCTGGTTGTGTTTGCAGAACTAAGTTCTAAATCAACAGAGAAGAGTGAACTACAGCAACGGGCTGAGAGTATGGTTCTGTCAGCGCTTTCTGATATTTCCTGTTTGTGTCTCTGGTTGAACCAGAAATCACATTAATCAAATACTGCAGCTGAAAGAGATGAAAACTAATTTACAAAAGAGATCAAGCTTCTTTCTCTTATCCTGGTAAGGGGAACAAAAACCCTTCCAAAAAACGAGAACAACCTCAACTTGCATTTCTTTCAATTACATATATCAAAATTGTTACCTGACAGGCTAATATATTTCAGTCAAAAACATTATTTTAAAATAAAAAAGTCTAATTTTAGTGCACATTTTGAACACAAATACTAACTTACCGGATTTTCAACCCAATAAATCATCTGTTCCGAGTCATCAAAGTCAACATCAACACCATTTTGAACTCCTGCTATTGGAACCATAGCATCATTGGTCTTCTCCTCAGGGTTTAGAGAAATTCCATAAATTATATTATCTCTCACAGCAATAAGGAAAGGATGTTCAACTGTGAAAACATATCATGTAATTTAGAGTTGTTTCTGATCAAATAAATGGCATCATGATATACTTCCCCTCTCCCACACAGAAGTCCCTGATGCTGGGAAAGGTTGAATGTTATCAGTGATACGTTCCAACCACCTACCTCTGAGTTTGTTCCCTCACTAGGAGTGAGGTTATCGGTTATTGTAATTGCTGTACATTTAAAGTTTCAGCACTGTGCAATGAGAATGCACGTGCAAGTCAATTCTGAGAAAGAACAAGTAAGGGCTGAGGGAAAAAGGTCTGAGCAGCTTCTTCAAACCTCTGAGAATGGGAACCCAGAGGACAAAGCTCTGAGCACTCAACAGGACATTCCTTAGATGCATTCTACTTTCTGCTGAGGAAGATTCACAAGCAAGGTACAACATCACAGCAGCAACTGCTCATCTTTGTTATTATATATAACTGCAGCATTGTGTTCTCTTGTTTTATCTCTAAGGGAGCAGAAATATTCCTTTACATTGTATTTACTTTTAGTAGGAAAGCTTGTACCCTTGTGCTTAAATCTTATTAACAAAGGCAATCTAGTCAGGTGATTGGAGAAAATGCATTGGAGAGCTGTAGAATGCGAGTCAGCAACTTCATTTCTCATCTGCTAGGGAGGAGGGGAAGAGAGTCTCCTGAACACCAGCTCCCCTCTTCCTTGAGCTTTTGCCCTGGAGAACAAATTCTAGTCTCTTCTCTCCATAGGCAAAGCTACCACTTGGTAGGGAATTAGGCTGCTGCTGCATAGAAGGTAGCAATTTCCTCTCTTATAATAGATCAAAGACTTTTTTGTGTGTGTTTTGTTTGTTTGTTTGTTTTTATTTTCTTCACTAGCTGTTAAATACATTCATATAATATTGCAGTGAAAATTTTGACATGAAAAACCACAAACCACAGCATCATTGCATGTCTCAAAAATCATTCTCCATATTTCTCTCTGGCAGCTGGAACTATTTGTCAAATTTGGCAGAAGCTTACATATCATTTGTCTCAGCACAGAAGTCATATTTTGGCAAACGATTCCCTGAAGACATATAGCTAGCTCTGCCTGCGGATTTCTTGGACTTCTTTCATTTTTTTTTTCTTCCTAAGAATGTGAAACACCAGTGCTCTTCTATAAAATGTTTGCAAGAAACTGCTAAATTCATGTGAAATTGTTCCAATGCATACAAGACCTGGAGTCATTATCCCCTTTCTGATTGCAGTCCAACACTACTGAATCCTGCTGAAATACAGATATGTGAATTCTCTAGGCTAGACTGTTTGTACTTTAGAAGTTTGATAGTCTCAGTTAAAGCAATCATGTTCTACAGAAAATTTTTTGCTGACTGCTTCCTTTAACACCCATGCAAATCTATAGTCTGATTATTCTTCCTTTGTGTAATACACAATGGAACAAATTTGCTAAGCTATACACATCTGAATTCCATATAGCTTCACCAGATAGACATTAATATACCTTCTGCAATTTTTAAACTTAATGCATGATTACATGACAAATGAAAATTCACGTGTTGTTATATTAAATATGCAAATTTATAATATTAATACAAGATTTTAATATACACAGATATCTTGCTTTGTTTCCAAGCTGGCTTGCTACATTACCATCTTTAATATCAGCCTGAAAAGCAGTTTAAAGTAAAGTAAGTGCAAAGGCAATCTTATAAAATTAGGATTCTTCATCTTATGTAAAGCTAGAAATTGTGCAATCCTAGAACCAATGCCATTCCATCAACATGTAGTTAGCAGTATTTAATATGCAAACTAAGCAGGCAGAGACCTGCAATATCATTGTTTCGTAGAGACACTGGGCAACCAAATGCATACAGCTTAGTTTAATCTTCCTTCTGAAAGTTTTTGCTGGCCTATTAAAGTAAACATGAACAGCAAGGATAGTAGTAAATATTAGAAAATAAATGGCAAATGCCTATTCATTTGTAATCATTACCAATAATTAAAATCTTTTACCATTAAAGGAATCAGCCTATTTTTAATAACTTTTTCTGCTGAGCTGACCTTCAGCAAATATTATTTTAAAAAATTTCCAAAATATGTAATTTTTTTTTTACATACTGTTTTAAATGTGTAAGTTCCATCTAAAAAGAAAAAATAAGCCCATGTCATTTAAATTAATTGTACTTCACAGAAAGATATTTCTATTTCTCTATTACAGAAATGATATTAAGTAATTATGTAACTTATGAAAGGGCCACAACTGTACCTAAGTAGACCCAGGGAACTTTGCAACATGTGGGAAATAAAGACAAGAACCATTAACAGCTCTTTTCAGTGGCCGGACTCTACACATGCATGTGCTTCATCACTGCTTTGTTCCACCGTTTTCATCATGATCCCTCTATAAGGCTGCTCATACTAAAACCAGTACAGATTTCTAAAAGAATCCCTCTTGTTTTTAATAGATTAAACAAACTCGCACTTCATTTCAAATTACATAAATTGTTAATTCTCTTACTGCTGCTAAGAAAAATGTAATTGCAACTCAGATCTTCAAAGAACACGTGCTAAGTATCAAGCAGCAAAACACCACGATATGGCTCTTAAAATTTAGATAGTTTTAAAATCTTTTCAGCATCTTTTGACTAACGGAGATTTCTAGTGTCAGCTCATCCCAAAGATAATTTCTACTTAAATTTTAATTATTTGAAGTTTCCTTATCAGGGAGGCACCAAAGCACACTTTATATCTGTACAACTGATGGAGAAATTAATAATGAATGCTTTATCTGATTAAATTAATCTGGTCAAATTTCTGGTCACAAGCTGCCTGCCAGTAATCTGAATTTTTTGTGACTTTTTAAAAAAATTAATTGACTAAATGATTTTTACAAATCATTGATGTCTGTGGACTGTTCCAAGGAAGTTCAGTGGCACTTTTCGATATGAAGTTTTGTTTGCAAAGGTTAGCTCTGTTACAGCTGCATTACCTGTAGCATCTGTAATTTTAGGCTGTTTCTAGACCTCCTGCATTTGGCATACTAATTTTTTACACTGGAGAGGAGAAAAAGCTCAAGCTGTGAAATTTTGATCTGAATTCCAAAATGCATTAGTTCAGACAGGCTGAAGAAAGTGACGAGGAACAGGGAGAGCATCTCTCCCGATTAGAGGAAAATAAAATATTGTGACTAAATCCTTAGCAAAATACAGGCTGAGAAAGAATGTGACAGTCATGTCAAAAATATACAACAGAACATATATCAGGGATGAAGGAAAACTACTGATGCTACTTAGCCTGAATGACAGAAACGGCGTAAGAAACAGGCATAAGCTGGGGAAAGACTGTATTTGAACAGAAAATCAGGTTTCCAAACATCATAATTGTGACTTTGATGAGTTTTTTGGTCAAGAAACCGAATTAATCTTAGACGGTACCTTGACTGGTGCAAGGGGACATGTGATAAAGTAGGCAAGGACAAGAAGGAAACAGACTTGAGTGACTAAGAAAGTCCCTTTTAGTCCTGTATCCTGAAATTCTTACAATTGCAACTCTTAAAAACAGGTTTCCAGGCTGAGTATTTATAATGAGAAGGACAACATTCTGTCAGGGTACAGATATTAAGCTCTGTCCAGATGCATTCCAACAGCAAAACATTCAATACCTTGAGAAATTTTAAAATGTTGCTTCTTTAAAGTGCTTAAAAGAAAATTGAGTTAATCCATTTTCGCAAAATGAAGCATCTGAATCTCCAAGCTCTTTTCAGAACCTGCCTCCAGACCTTCAGGCCAAGTACATTCCATGCTTTCTGGATGAAGTCTGCCTGCAATGGCAAACTTTGACTGTGTGAGCAGCAGCCCACATATCTGAAGTGTGCTTTTGTCTGACAGAGGGATGGATTTGACAGTGTCAGGACTTCTTTTCATCTCTCATTATTACTGCCTTACCTCTCATGCAGTTTCTGTTATCAGGAGAAAGCATCCATCCTGAAGGACAAGCACAGGAAAAAAAAAGTGGTCCAGATGAAGAAAGCAAGCAGAGGTGGCTACAAGGGGATGAGGCACAAGAATTGATACCTGAAAAGAAAAACGAAAGTATTAGCAACTGTAACAATATGAGCAGCTGGCAAGAATATTCAATGTCATTCATACTGATAATATCAAGCCATTAGTTTTGCTATTTCCTTAAAATTAAATCAAGTTATTTCCAAGAACCACAACTAATACCATATATTCGTAACAGAAATGAATTTTTCATGTAAACCCAGTACAGTTATCAGAGTGGTCTTTTCAATTTTTTGCATCACAGAAAATCTTTCAAACTGCTTTTCAAACTTTGCTTAGCCATAGCAGGAGCCTGCAGGATTTCTAGTGTTTTATCATTATAACCCTTTTAGATGGGGGATATAAATTATTTACGCAAGCTTTTTGGAGAAAGCTAAAAAGATAAAATAGTTGCCTAGGTAGTGGGAGTTCAATGCATAATTTCTTGGATCACTTTGTCAGTCTAAGCCTGTAAAATGTAAAAAAGACTGTGAAGAAGGTGTCTACTGGCTGCTGTTATTGCTATACACTAAAATTCAACCATGTAGATCACTTCTATGAACTTGCAGCTAAAGAGGAATTTTTAGGATGACCCATCTTTATAAGAAAATAAAATTCAGATTTTGAGTACGTCTTTTGCAGTTGCAGCAGGCCTTAGTCTAAAAAGCTTGAAAGCTCCAGGAAATTACACAATTTTTCCTAAAAACTAACAAGAACTGAAAACAAATTAACAAGATGAAAATAAAACAATGGCATAAACTCAGAACTCAAAGTCTAAGAAAATTATTCATCTCATCAGTAAAACAAATCTAAACTCTAGTTTCTGCAAGATCTAATGATATACAAAACAGAAGAGCAGATGACAGTTTTAATACTGCATCTGGAATTTCAATCAGCAAGTAATTATTTCTTCATTTGTAAACACCAGCATGTTTTGCTATTTTGCAAGTGCTTTATTCTCTTCTCTATCTGGCCACATAGAGTACAATGAACAATTAAAAATGAAAAATCATTAAAGGTACTCATTTAATATAACGAAGAAGAACAATTCTCTCCACCAGCGGTAAAAAGTTTTTTAAACTCTGAGTTGCAAAATAAAACCTCTTAAACCAGAACTATGATGTATACATTCTTGGTACCCTCTGGTGACCGAAAAATTTGCAGTGAGAGTACTAAGTGGCCTTAGCTGTGAACATGATTGAGGAAGGTTTTCTTCCAAAACAAATCTAATGCTGAATTTACTAGCACCTTACTTAGCTGCAAGTCTCTGCATCTCTCCCTGGTATGAAAGTTTTCAAGAAAAAAAGTGTAGGTCATTATAGTATTTATCAATCAAAAACACTCCATACACAAGAAACATAGCAGTAAATGAAAGACAACATTCATGTCAATATACTTCCCAGTCTTCAAGTCATGCCACGAAATGAGAAAAAGTCTGATTTGGAAGAAAACTCTACCTAACAGGAAGAAAAAAACACTTTTTTTTTTTTTTTTTTTTACAGTCTTTCAGCTGCAAAAGATCACTTGCATATGATCTCAGGGGACTCTTGAATGCAATGAAGGGGTTTATTTATTATTATTGTTTCATTAAGTAAAACAGTGCAGAAGTGTTTTCAGAGAAGGCTGATGACAGTAACCTTGTCTGAAGAAATATATTATTAACATACATGGAACTGAGTCTGGTATGCCAGAGACAATTTTTTTTAATTAAAATGCTTTCCAAAAATGCTCCAGTTTTCTAATAAATGGCACACACTACTTTCCTGTTATTCTTTCTGGTTACTCATTATTCTTACATGCTGCCCAGGTTACTTTTCCTGAACACCAGGTTGGACAGGCTGAAGTGACCTTCAGCTGCAAGTCAGTAGTAGGAATTATTTGCTCACTCTAACCCAGCTAATTTGCTGGCAAGACTGATTCCAGGAGTGCCCACGCATGACACTGCTGCATGGCTTATTTTTGTAATTATCAAAGTTGATTTGCCAAACTTACCATTGGGTTGCTTTACAGGATGGACTGCCACAAGCCCCAAAGGCTGGTGAATGTTATAAATCATAACTGTTTGGTTTCCTCCATGCCATTTATTGGCCCGAATTACTCGATTAGTATAGCGATCACTCCAGTACACAAAATCTTCAAAGACAGTTAGAGCATGTGGATGCTGCAATATCTAAAAGGCAAGCATGTTTAGCAATTTAGTTCTGGAGATTTGTATATAAAAAGCTTGCAATGAATTAACAGAGCTGAGCATAATTTAATTTTGTTTTTTAAAAAAGCAGCTATGTCTCAAAAGATATTTTTCAACAAAATAATATGAAATACCATCTATTGCCTAACAACAAGACATTAATTATGGGGAAATATAGATTTTTTTATAATGAAAACACTAAATAGACTGTGTGATATGTACAGCATGAGGAATTAACAGAGCAGTCTAACCACAGGGCAGAACACAGGGCACCAACAGATAAAGACCAAATTGTAGATTTTCAAGGGCATGAGATAAAATGTCTTGTGGGACTTATGGACCTGTAAAGACTTTGCACCTCTGATAAGCTCCCTTATAATTTACCAGACAGTCAAAGAAGGTGGGTTATCTAAATTTCAGAAAACCAGGAATGGGGCAAGAAAGATTGTATCAGCTCCTATTCCACAAGAATTGTCTCTCTGGCCAAAAATAAAAGCCCCAAGGTCCAATTCTTGACAATATACATGTGGTTATTTATGCCAGCTTGTGTGTACCAGCTGAGCATCTGAACTCTGGTGCTGGCACAGGGCCAGTGGTACAGGCTGCCAGCAGCATGTCACTGGGAGGGAGCCTCCCAGAGGGATGGTCTTCACGAACAAGTCCTAGCAGCACAAAACCCCTCACTGATGTCAAGAACAGCAGCAATCATTGCTCACAGAGGGTGACCAGGGAAAGTTGTTCCAAGTTTTTTGTACTTAATTTGCCTACAGCAAATGCAGCAGCAAGGCGGCAGTGTCAGATGTCATCTTTAGACTTCTTGCATGCAGACAGAACAAATGGGAAAGATCTAAAGCGCTATATCTATACTTAGCTCCAGGTTCTGTTGAAGATCTTGAGAGAATGTGAATAAGATATGCAATTCTTTTTCCACTTGTAGGAAGCAGCTAAAACACTTCACATGCACTTCGCCCAAGCATTTTGAAGAAAAATACATCCAAGTCTAAGACAGTGTAAATACATTTTAAAGTACTATCAGCAAGGACACAGGAAAACAATGGTTTTTTATTAATGTCTTACCAGATCGCTTGCAAGCACCTGTCGTCTGTTGTTTCCATCATAATCA
Source organism: Patagioenas fasciata (assembly GCF_037038585.1). NCBI lineage: Eukaryota > Metazoa > Chordata > Aves > Columbiformes > Columbidae > Patagioenas > Patagioenas fasciata. Next base: position 21,222,582 of record NC_092526.1, read on the forward strand.
CAAAAATCAATATAATCAAGATAAGCATCAGCAAAATAAAGAAGTTTATTTGGGTAATCAATGGACAGTCCATTGGGCCAGTAGATTTTATTGTTAATAATCACTGTTCGCATTTTGCCATCCATGCTGGCTTTTTCAATTCGAGGGTTTTGGCCCCAGTCAGTCCAGAACATTACATGAGCACTGTAAAAAGCAACTCATGGTTACCAGTCTGAAAAACAACTAGTTGCCTATTGAGAAACATTAATGAAGACTCATTAGCCAAAGAACAGACATCGTGTTTTTAAGAAAAGTCCTACACAATAATACTGAAATTATTCATGTCAGCAACATTATTTACTTAAGATATAACCATAAGTTCTGTTGTAAAAATTATTTCAACACTTCTACTGCTATTTTTGTTTATAAATAATAGCAGCATATAGAAGCTACTGTTATCACTGGTTTTCAACAGTGATTATAATCTGACTCTCCAGTTGCTAAATAAGAATTTGATATGGGTTTGTACTTTTACAGGCATGCATTGATAATGTTAACAGTGCTACACCTGAAGAGCCCCATGTGGCTGGCAGTAAACAGAGTTCAAGGCGGTAGAAATGTGTTAATATTTCAAATGAAAACATTCAATTTAGTCTATGCCACTTGCTGTCTGAAAGTAATCACATTAATATGGTATAGATAACTATTTTAGACTTGGGGCTATGAAGGAGCCTGTTCCTTGCCAGGCAGGCATACCACATTATTTTACATGCAAGTTTGTGTTATACCACCAACTGACAATATATCAGAATTTTGAATTAAAAATTCTTAACTAGGAAGCAAATGTAAGAAAATCTGCTTCACCATTAAAAAAAAAAAAAAAACAAAACAAACCAAACAACAACATTGTTACAGTGAGACACAGCAACAGATTTCAAATAATTACCGTATGACTTTAAATATTAAATCAATTCTGCAAACACACCATTTAAAAAATTGTCTGAAGTTTTCTCTTCCGCTTATCTTTTACAATTACAATAGAACTTGGGCATATCTCAAATTTGAATATGGTTACATCACAAAATATGCATCTTTTCAAAACAGAACATTAAAAAAAAAATCTTACTCAATTCTGGGATCTAACACTAGTCCCCTTGGGTTTGTTACATTTTCACTAATCAGCACAGTCCTGTGGCTCCCATCCATTTTAGAGACTTCAATTGTTTCCAGAACAAAGTCTGTCCAGTAAAGATTGCGACCTACCCAATCTACCGCTATGCTTTCAGTCACGGTGACACCACTGTCAAACACCTGTTTAATAACAAAAATTAAAAAAAAAAAAAAAAAAAAAAAAAGAAGAAGAAAAAAGAAGAAAACAAACTAGTTGATATCAAATTTTTACACTTTTCATTTCTATAGATACAGAACACGGGGAACAAAATCTCCAACATTTTCTAGGTCTCTTATGTAGAATGAGTCACAATATAGCTATTAAAAGCACTGACAAAGCACATACCCGCCCCTACTAATTTCAGTGGGTCTACTGAAGAAGTTAGCATCTCCTAACAGGAAAATCAGCTTATAGCCTGATGTTAAAATAAAAGGGCTTCTTGAAAGCATTCCATTTTCTTTTTTAAAAAAAGTTATATGACATATTGGCTTAGTATTTATGAAGTTGTTTCACTTTGTCTGTGTTATCTCTCTTCTTACTATGTAGGGATTTCCCTCTTCCCCTTCACTAACTGGAGATAGAGTGTCTTCATTTTCTCTCCACAACGAAGGGACAAGACTAACTTAGTGAAACTTACTATTTTTCGGTCAGTCCCATTTTGATAAGCACTCCAAATTTTATCCTCTGTTGTATCAGACCAAAAAATACGACCTGTGATTGAATCAAAGTCAATAGCCACAATATTCCTCCCATCCCGAACCAGAGAATAAATACTGTGTGACTGAGAGGTGATGTTGTCCACAACTATTTGGTTACGACTTGCCACCAGCAAAAGCAGATTCCCAGACTCTGTCAAAGGAAAAGAAATTAAAATAAGCTACTAAGCTACTCAGTAGTAATTCTGCAAGAAAAAGAAACATTGGGTAATTTGACATGGCATTATAGCACCAAAGCTGTTGTATCTAGACATACGTATTGAAAGGCCAAATTCGAATCAGCTCTCAGGCTGAGATACTGTATCATATCCCATATGTCCATCCTGACTTTTGGACCTACCTCAGCTTTTCCCCACCCTTTCTCTATCATTTACTCTTTCTGCTAGGCTCCTCACTTCCAGTCTTGTACCTGGTCCTTGGGTCCTCTTCCCCATTGTGCAACCAGCTTGCTGCCTATGTCCAACCCTCGTTCCTCCATAAGTCACTCTTGGTTCTCAGTCCTGATTTGAACCCCAAAGTTCTTTGTACCACTCTACTCAGCCTGACTCTTCCTACTTTTCAGTCAGTCTGCTCTTTTTTCCCCTCTTTAGACTGCCTGGGGACCAGAGAGGAGAACAAACAGACTACAGGAAATCCCTAAACTACTGTGGTTAGATTGGTGTGCAGCAGCTTACACTGATAAGCTGTGGAAAAACAACTGAAGAATAGCAACCATAAAGACAGCAACTATGAGAAACTCTTTATTAGTAAAGGCCAAACTTATCTGCAGGTAAATTGCAAGAGTGTTCCACAACCTGAGTATATCCCTAAACCAGGAAACCTGTGGTGACAAGTTCCACTGGGTAGATGGATCCTCCATACTGCCAATGTACTACATAAGCGACACAGAACAATGGCCAGCTGGGCTGAGCCAGTGTTGTTTGCTCGTTAGTAACGAGCAAAGTATGGCATAGGCATCAAGTCAGTCTTGTGAAAGGCTGGGATTTAAACACTCCATGATCATTGAACTTTACAAAGAGCAAAGTTTAACCTAAGACTTACAGGTGCCTGGCATTGCTTTTCTCTGGAATATTACTTTTGACCATTACAGGGTTAAATATATCATTTCAATGAAATAACACTACCCCCCTCAGCTGATAGTTTTAACATTCAAGGTCATCTGCCATTACAACTTCAAATGGCTGTTTACATCAGCTCTTAAAAGAGAACAATATGAAAATGGCAAAGCTGGACATTTTCCAGCCACTGTTGCCATTCTTTAGGTTGACATCAGTGTTCCTCACCTGCTGCTTTACAAGTCCTTCCATTGGTTTCTAGAATGTATCCTTCATCACAGTAACACCTAAAAGACCCTCTCTCATTGTAGCAATGTTGACTACAAAAGCCTGGAGGGTCACATTCATTAATATCTTCACAGGTCTTGGAGTCATTTGCAAGGCGGTATCCAACCGGACAGGTACACTGAGCTCCAAAGGGTCCTTGGATACACTCATGAGTGCAGCCAGCATTATTGTCAGAGCAGCTTTCCTGGTCTGAAAGGGAGTTGGGGAAGGAAATAAGCAGTTAACAAAAGCTTATTATGCTAAATTTAATACTTTGCAATTGCATTACTAGCCTAAGACTGCTGCTAAAACATGACTGCACAATCATCAGTCATGCAATGTGAGACTGCACTGAGGCTCTTATGCAAAATGTAACACACACAATGCACATAAAGGCAGGTAACAACAATAGTAGGTACTACTGAACCCCACAAAATGCATGCTAAACAGAAGAGTATTTATAAGAAATTTTCCAACATTAGCTAGAAATATTAAAATATTTACTACACCACTCCAAAACCATATTAACAAACAATAATTTAAAATCATCTATAATCATACCTGGCTGGGGTTCATCTGAGAATGCATATTGATTAAAGAGGAGAAGGAAGCAGGAAGGAAAGAAAGAAATAGGTTATGCTTAAATCAATTCATAATCAACATAAATACAAATTCTGGCTACATGTGAGCTTTTAGATCTTCTTCATGATTTTTGAAGTTAGAAATTTAAAAGAAAGTATTAAGGACGGAATCACATTTCACCTGAACTTAAAGTATAAAATGCTTTTGTGAATGTGTTCAGGAACACAAAGCTCAATCCCATATTGTTATATAAAAACCTATATTGAAGTCAGTAGAAGTCACATTAGAGTTCAAAGCACAAGACTGGACATAGCTAATGAACTAATCAGTAATCACCATGGTCTCCTTTCACTGCAAGCAAGTTCCACTTACTAATGTGAGGTCCAATTTCAGTGCGATTACAATTTCTGCTAGGAATGTTGATGCACTAAATACTGCACACTGAATATTCCATTTCTTTCTGAAGCGGTATCACATAGCAGGCTACAGTAGATGCTTGAACAGTAACTTACTGCACAATGGGGATTCGTCAGCTCCATTAGGACAATCGGCAGAATTATCACATACTTTGCTCAGATTCACACAGATACTGTGACCTGGACATTGCCACTGCCAGCTGGGGCACCGGAAGGGCTGAGTCGGACAATCTCTCTCATCGCTCATATCCCTGCAGTCATTGTCACCATCACAGATCCATGCATGATGGACACAGTTGCCATTATCACAACGGAAAAGCGATGGAGGACAGGTCCTGGTAGGGCATCTGTGATGTTCGTCTGAGCCATCTGCACAGTCGAGATGGCCGTCACATTCCCAATTAGCAGGAATACAATTGCCGTCTGATTGACATTGGAATTCATTCTGGTGGCACATCCCTGGTGGTCTTGTTGCTAAAATAGTGACATTCAACAGTTCAGAAGCTGCTTCGATTTTAGACAGAGAAGCAAAATCACTATGTTCAATTGACCACTTGCATAAGTAGTTACAATACTAGTAAGAAATGTGTTGCTTTTACATCAGGCCATAGAATCACAGTCAGACAATCTACATGACATTTCAGAATCTGTCCAATTGAATTCATACTTTACAATATGGTGAACAAGGCAATTTAATTATTGTTATATTTTGAGCAAGCACATATTGATATCTATATATGTGTCCAAAGCAATATGAAATTGCTTGCTGAAACTAGTTTTCACTGCCCTGGATTGCAACATTCTAAATAATTTAAACACAAAAAATTAGTCAAGGAAAAGTTTCAGTCTACCTCTCATGGATACAAGGTTTTCAGTTTTCTAGATGAATAGATTTCCTAATTTTACTTTTAAATCCTGAGACTGAGGTGCTGAGGAAAACAAAACATTAGAGCTGAAACAAATGCAAACTCTACTCTTTGCCAGACAAATCTACTCTTGAGCTGGAACCTACTGTGCTTGAAGTTTCTGCTCAGAAAAACAATTTATAGACAAGTTTCCCTAAAATGAACTTCGAGGTTTTAAGGATGGTAGTGCCAATTATTTGGTATAGCAGATAAAGAAAATTTTCAGAAGCATCACCTAATAACTGAAGCTTTACTTTCAGCATCAAGGTACTTACGGCAATCAGTCTCATCTGAGTGATCATTACAGTCAAAAACACCATCACACCGGTAATAAGTGCTGATACACTGGTCTCCACTTAGACATTTAAACTCTGTGGCACTGCAGTTATAAACTAAAAAAAAAAAAAAAGTTATTTATTTCATTTACAGAGCTAGACTGCACCTGATTTTTTTACAGGTGCCCAAGTCAGATATAATAACAGGAGTCCAGTTTCCACAGAAGACCGTGACTGCCTGGAGACACAGAAAATGCAGTGACTACAGAAAACAGAGGAAAGAGACTTCAGCACTCTGCAACCAGCCTAGGGATCAAAGGGTTTACCAAAATGCTACAACAAGCATCACAAACAGGGTTAATTTATGGATAGGTTTATTATGCATTCTGCCATCTTGGAGCTGGTAATATGAGGTCACTGAAGAGTTCTGAGGGGGCAACACTGAGGAAACAATAAAGAGGCATTCAACAAACAAAGTTACACTTACTGCAGTCACGCTCATCAGCACCATCTATACAGTCTTTGTCTCCATCGCAGACATAGAATGGGTCAATACAGCGATGGTCTGGACATTGAAACTGCCTGGGTTCACAAGTACCTGCGAAAGCTATTAAGAATGACAGTAAACACAGATGTGTTTCTTTTCTCTCTTCCAAAATCAGCATAATACTGAGACACTAGAAAGACACTATCACTAACTTGCAGCATGTAATGCAGCAACTAGAAATCACATAAACTACAAGCACTAATACATTAGTATCAGGTAATTGTTTGTTATATGTAGGCTTGGACTCATGTAAAAAAAAAAAAAAAAAACAACCCAGAAGATTTGACTTAGCAGTAAATAAGGCTAAAGAAAATATATAGAGAAACTACTGTCTTATTTCTGGTAAAATCTTCCAGGCTAGATTAGCTGATTATACCATTAATCACTACTGAGATCATTCATGAAATAAGTGCTTAGAACATCTAAGCTTTAGCTGCTTTTTGCTGTAAATAGCAGTGGGTAACATTATGCAGCACCATGATTATAACTATCACAGCTGCCCCTTTTTATTTGTTTTCATTCTTTTTCTGTATTCTACTTGGCTCTGGTAGTTCAAATTAGATGAGTTTTCCACACCTTATGGACAGTTGTGATACTCACTGCAGTTTTTTTCATCTGACCCATCACCACAGTCATTATCAGTATCACAGAGCCAGATCCTAGGAATACACCTTCTGTTATCACAGGTGAACAGGGTTGCAGGGCATGAAGTGGGTCCTTGTGTAGGACAATGCAATTCATCACTGCCATCAAAACAGTCATTATGTTTATCGCAACGCCAGTGACCTGGAATACACTGTCCACTGGCACAGGTAAAAGCTGATGAAGCACAAGTATTGTCTAAAGGAAAAAACAAAACAGGAGGATGCTTTGTAAAGATTTCCAAAACTTGCTTTCCCTGCCAGAATATTCAGTACATTTAATATACTTATAGAACATCTAAAATACGCATCAAATTCTAAAATGCACGTTGTTTAAAATGAAAATGTCTGTCATGCTAACATGCTGCAGAGCTGAACAGAATACTTATAAGCTTTTTAAAACTGTGAGAATCAGTAAAAAACTAAATTGTTAAGCACTTCAAAACAATCTAAAGAAAAATAGCCTCAAGTAGCCATTTGGTTTATACTTTCTTTTTCCTCAACAGACATTTCTGAAACAGCCCTCTAATAAGAAATAGAGTTTATATCTTTGTCAAACTAGTTAGGCCTACACATTAAGCAGCAAATTTTATCAATATGTGCAATTTTCTTGTTTGTGATTTAAAAGAAAGAATTAACTCTGAGGAAAGAAGCATCAAATATGTAATAAAAGCCAAGAACTTTTCAATATCTCATCAACTATAATTATTTCACTGTTCTCTCATTTTACTTAATCAACAGAATATTTTGTGTAAGACTTTTTACAGTCAAACCAGGAAATGAACCACTGTGCTTTTCATCCATTTCACTGAAAAAATCCAGATGTAAGTAATAGTTCAGAAGTGCCCAAATGTAATTAAAACCATAAAATTTCTATTCAGATGTTAAAGGAATCAAAATGTGTTGCTCTAATCTTAGACGAAGGTTATACAATGCATATGGATCTATTCTTTTTCTTATGGAGCTATTTTTTAAATGTTTTCGTCTTTATTACAATGTTTTGTTCCTCCCCATGCATCAAAAGAAGTGATATTCCAATACCTTTCAAATTTCACAAAAAATAAAAGATGACAACTTTTTTCTTTAGAAGATAAATTTTTGCTGTAAATTGAATTTTGAGAACTAATGAGAGATATTAATATTTTTTGTACAATCTTTAGGTGGCCAGTGTTGAGTCTCATATTCCCATGAGTTATCTGAATAATTTCCACAGGAACTAATTTCGCAAGTAGATTTCAGGATTTGTGCACAGATGTAACCACAAAGAATTGGGGTTTATTCCAACAAAATCAGACTGATCCATCAAACTTTCTGAACCGCAAACAACAAATATTAACTGTAAATTACAAGGGATTACTTACTTAAAGAACCACAGTTTTGTTCATCACTGTTATCATGGCAATCATCAACACCATCACACTGATAGTGTTGAGGCACACATCTTCCATTACCGCAGGAAAATGAGTAGGAGCCACACTGCAAAGTGGGGGGCTCATTGGATGGATCTTCAACACATGTCAGCTGATTTGAAGCCAGCTTCATGCCATAAGGACAACCACAAACTCTCTGAAAATTTGGTACTGGGAAGCAGAAATGGCTGCAGTCTCCATTGGGATTTGTTCCTCTATTACAGTAGTTAGAGCCTTCAAAAGTGAGAGAGAAGATCACTGTATACACTACTGATAGCAGCTGGAGAGCTACTAAAGGTTCATAGTAACTGTAAAAGACTGTTTTACAAAAAAAGATGCCATGGCAAATCCTGGGTTTGCATACACTGCAAAACAGAGTCAAGTTCACTGACAGTAACAGCAGTAGTAAGTCACAATAGCAAGTCTCTCATTCCATATACTCTTAATTGACACAAGTGTTTATGGAAGCCAAGACCATACAATTAAATTTCACCTGATTATCAGCAACTGTCTGGAAACAAGCACACTGCCACAAATGAGGAGCATTGTCTGAGCAGGGCTGGGAGAGCTGATCCAATCTTTGACACCAAATAGGTGGTGAGCCTTGGCACATGGTTTGATCATGCGTTTGCTAAGTCCATTGAGTGTTTTACTAAATTAACTACAATAACAAACCCTTGTTTCAGATCACAGAATTTCATATAATTCAGCAGTGAAAAGATGAAAAAGTTAGAGACTTATGCACAGTGATTACTTAAAGAATAGTATTTTGACTAATAAATGCTTACCCAATTCATCAAAACAAATAGTTCACTTGAACTAAAACTTCTACCAGAAAAAAAAAAGAAAAATATGGTTGTAATCGGTGATACCATTACACAAAAGACAATGGAATCATCATTTCATTTTACAAAGTTATTAAATAAAGTAACAGAAGTGGTGGAGGAAAACTGCCTAGAGTCACAAAACAGTGAAAGTCATGTGGGATTGCAAGTGTCTGTGCTGCCTCCCCTGTGCGTCAGCTATGATTCAGTAAAGTCATTTCAAAAACGGAGAGTGGAAACCTGCTGTCTTCGTATTTTGTCTCTTATTCCCTGTTTCATGTCTTTCACCTGTACAACAAAAGAGCTCACCTATTTGGGAATGAGCATCGTATGCTTTAACATGCATAATGTTACTAATGCCTCTCCTAATAATAGTAATTTCTCCTCCATCAGACTTCCTCACTCGAACTATTGCACCAAGTCTCCAATCAGTGAAATAGGCATAACCTGTGTGAAAGACATTTAACATATAACAATTACAAACCAATACGACACAACAGATGAAGCATCATGAGAAAAATAACCTGCAAAGTTTTTAATTTATTAATTTTTTGTAACTGTTTCATGAAAAAGTCAAAAGGACTTTCATCACTAAAGCAGTCAAAGTGAGTCCTTCAGTCATCAGCAGACATAACTTAGAAACACAAGCCCTCTCAGATTTCAATTAAATTGAGATAGAACAGACTCAACTGACATGTCAAATTCCAAGGAAATTTTAAAAGTCATTGATGAAGAAAACTTTCCAGAAAATTTTACAGTATTTTTGAAGATATTTTTACACAAAATCAAAATAAGTCACACGCTGACATCTTTCTTCACACACAACATAAATCCAGTCATAAACTCTACATACATGCAATAAAATCCTGAAATTGTTGATCATCTCTAGGGAGGCCATTTACCTTGTCTGTCCAGCATGAGCAGCCCACCTTGGAAGCTGTAATTAGTACAGCATATCTGCCTCATTGCACTAAAAGAGTTACCTGTTCTGCCTCGAATTATTTAAACACAAATATACATAAAACACAGTCTTAAAAATAAGCAACGAATACTAAATATGTATTTTACAGAAACTTTCAGCAGTGCTTTTTATGGGAAAAGCAGTATAACAAAGACCATGTTATCTCATATATTCACAGATCATCATAAAAAAAAAAATCTGTGATAATAACAGATATTTTTCCATGCCAGACTTACCTCCAAAAATAGTCAGGCCAAATGGGTGAGTCATCTGAGTAATACGTTCAAGAGTCCGTCTGTCCAGCCCATCAAAGGTGCTGTGCTCAATTTTATCAAAAAAGGCATCCACCCAGTACAGCCTTAGAGAACTAGAAATAATCAAAATGTGCTATCTCTTAAAATGATATTATGGCCATTAGGAAGCACTAAAATTTTCTCAAATAATCATCTCAAACCAGACAAGAGGTTATTGGAGTGTGTAGAGAGGGATTTTGAGAAAATCTGACATTTACAGGCTTTTCAACACATTGAAAATCAAGGTCTTCAATATGAAAGTACTAGTGCACACAATTTGACACAATTCCTTTTTTTTTAATCCCTAACAGTTTAAAGGAAGAACCACATTTGCTCAAAAAGCTTCTCTGTCTTCTGTGGTGTCCTTACCTCCAGTCAATGGCCAGGCCATTAGGCCAGCCCAGTGTTGTATTCACGATTGGCAAGGCATGGGATCCGTCACTCCAGGCCCTCATGATTTTAGCAGGACGGAACCAATCTGTCCAGAATATATACCTGAAAGGACACATGTCATAAGACACATAGACCCAATAATATAACACAGTTAAAGAGAGCAAACATTTGAACAGTTTTGACATTCTTTTTTGTATCACATCTTCACATACCTTAAAAAAAAATACAATTTTATGTTGACCATTTCCTCAGTTGGTAGTGGTACCAATGATTAATATTTATTCTGTGTACAACAGCTTCCCAAATACAGTGGTTTGTCCCTTTAGACGTAAAATATCCATAACTGTTAAAAATGTTAAGGATTTCATTCAAGTACTGATAGGGAGAAAGAATCAAGCAAAAGTGCATCTTCCAGGTAATACTTACAAGTAAGCACAAATATTACAAAGAATTTTCTCCTGATCATTTTGACTTAGGCCAACAGTCAAAAAGTTGAAGCTAGTGTTGAAAAACTTTACAAAGCAGCAAACAAAAAAGGTTGGAATACCCAAGAATTCAAGTTCAACACTATTCTTACAAGATTAATTCCAAAATGGTATATTTAGTTACTAAACATGAAAATTCAATATCCAATAATTAAGAAGTTCAGTAGTATGGCAGTAGGAAGCTGAACCATGCTATGAAAGAAACATTATTTTTTGGCATGGTCAAATAACACAGAGTATTGAATTAAGTATTTCCAACAAAGAGAAGCATGGCTTCATTTTACGTACACAGAATCACATATTGTCAGGTCTATATGAAATTCAGCCAGTAGTATCCAATATGTTTCAAATAAAGAAATTCAGACAGAAGAAAATAAAGGAACCAAGGTTAGCATCCTGGGAACTGCAAGAATATTAAAAATAATTTAGAAAACCTTCAATGATCAGAAATAGCTTTCTAATCTGAGTGACACGGAGAAACAAAGTTCCTTTGCCTGATTATCAACACACAGAAGTAAAAGGAAAAAAAAAATAGAAGGTAATTCTTTTGAGTGCTGCTTTCATGCGAAATCTGTCTCACTTTGCCCTTTTCTTTGGTTGCTGAATCCTAGGCCAGAATAAAACAAACAAAATAAAGACAAGAGAGCTGAAAAGAGATAGTATTTTGGAAAATAACATAAACTCAAACAGAAGTCCAGAATGAGATATAAATCTAACCTCAACAATTCTGCTTAACCCTTAAATTTGTTCATATAGTTGCAAGTAAAAATCAAAGCTAAACTTACCCAATAACAGGATGAACCACTATTGATCGAGGATTATTTAAATTCTGAACAATAGCTCTCCTAGATTTATCTGCCAGCCTCATCACACTAATGCTCCTGTATCGAGGGTCTGTCCAGTACAGATTCTTTGAGATCCAGTCAAAGGCCAAATCTTCAACGCTTTCCACTCTATTAGCTGTCAGGATTTCTCTTCCTAGAATTTATAACACACATAATGATGTTTAGGAACAGAGGAAATAACATTAATGCAATATTCAGTTCATAAAACCAGTGGTTTCCCTTAGTAAAAATGCTGCTTCAGTGCTACTTAATACAAAGGCCAATAAGTGAGGGGAGGGCAAGGCCTTTGCTCCAGGTGAAGGAGGTATATGTTCAGGAGCACAAACCCAAAAGAGGAGAAATAAAGACTAGCCAAAGATAAGACAAAAATCGGTCACTAAGTTTATGCCGAGAGGAGTTTTATGAATGAAGGTCAGTAAGGTCAGTGCAGAAAGGACATCCCGCTCAGCAGCCAGACCTGACCTGGTCTTTGCACAGGCCTGATCAGTTGCGGTCTGTCCTTACTCTGACCCAAGGCAGCAAGCAGCTCAGAAGACTATATGCTGACTTAATATATATTTGATCATTGTTATAAATTGGAGAGAAACATTCTTCACTCTACCACAAATGTAACTTCCAAAAATCTCTTTTTCTCTATTACAGTACCATAATGAATATCCTGCTCTCCAGATAGGAACATTAAAAAGAGAAAGTCAGTTTTATACTACTGAAAGGCACACTGGTCTGCATAACCAGCCTGGTGACGACAAACGCTATTTGTGAGAAGTGCTACAAATAGTTCACTCCCAAACAGATTCAGCAAGTTTGTCAAAAAACAGGAGACTTAATGAGTTTGATGATTAGAACATTTTTGACAAATATTTTCCAGATTACTGGACTGACACTGAGATTTATCTGTATATCTCACAATGTGACTTTTTCTGCTTCTTTTTAGAAATGAATATTCTACTCTCTTTACCACAATTACTCTACAGTTCCTAAGAATGATTCTCACCTGAACCATCAGTTTTCTGTTTATAGATCATGTCTTTACTTGTATCTGAAAAAAAAATGGTCTCATCCTGAGCACAGAAATCAATTCCAACAAAGTATGAAGGGCTCCCTGTTACAGGTATGATCACATCTTCCTGGGTGGAGAGATTGAATGGGATCCCCCGCACTGCCATTTGGGATGAAAACAGCAGGAACTGCTGCACAGCTGCAGAACAAAAAGATCAGACACAGTCTTTACTTATTCATGAGGTAAGACAATTGAGCATTAATTAACTGTAAAGCTTTATTTTCCTCTGGCAACACTAATAGCCTAGAAATAGAGAAAAGAAGGAGAAGATAGGAATTTAAATATACACAGACCTAAAAACTGAAGAAGAAGAACAAAACCCAACCCAGAATATTATGTGATGTGGTCAGGTATTCTTCTTCCATTGTTACTGTGGTCCTAAGACATCTTTACAGAAAAGATTATCTCTATGTAAGTAGAAACTATCTTCTGTGCTCACCTCTTTAAAATAATCTATTAAAAAAACAGTTCACAGGTTTTGTGGTGCCATCATATAACCAGACCATACCTGAGCTAGCCAGATAAATGCACGACCGAATAGTAAAACTACAGACAACATATCCAGCCTAATTTGTCAATACACAAGGTAAACCCTCCCATGAGTGACAATTCTGCACTCAAACAGGAAGTAGCAGATTGTTGATGGAAGCACACAGCTCCAAAACTCAATCTCTTATTCTTGCTATATGTGTTCAGAGGGAGAACATCAACCTGATCTGCGCATAACTGCACAAGAAAGCAGGCTTATTTGTTCAAAATAGCACAAAATCTGCATATCAGCAAGCTCCCATGCTTGATTTCAGGATTAAGAGCTTAATCATACAGTCGTCCACATATATTCCTTATCTAACTCTCTTAAAATGCTTAAAAGGTGGTGAGTTCAAGTTGTTGTGGCTTGAAACGAACATCAGCAGAAATGATTATATTTAAAGCTGTCAACAGGCACTGTGATGGAAAAAACATTAAGTCCTTGGCATATTGAACCACAAAGCTATTGAAGAGAGGAAGGGTGTTCTAGAAATAACTGGAGAGCTAATGGAATAGTGCTATTTCCAACAATCACCCAACATTTTCTTACCAACACAATGTCGTCCATCTATGTGTAGATCAAAGCCCAGTGTACATCTACAGCGATAACCTAGTCCATCATTATCTGTTTTGTGGCTCAGCACACAGATTTGTTCACATCCCCCATTATTACTTCCACAAGGATTTCTTACTGGAAAACAATACAGACAGGATTACAACTTCATCTGTTAACCTAATGGCATCATTATCTTGATTTTTTCAACATCCACAATAAATCATTTGGACTCTGTAGGAATTACATCACATAGAAATCATACACCACCAGTTCAACTCTAGAGTGCACCAAAATCACATGAGAGCTACCTGGCAGTTAAGGCATTCAGCTCTGTACAGAGATACTCAGCAAATACCATTGAGGCCAGAATCTGGGCTATCAATTTTTGCATATAGATCTACTTCAGAATGATACCTCACAGAATTCATTCGCACTGCTAGCCTTTTCCATCTGCACCCTCATTGCAGTGTTCAGGAAAAAAAAAAAAAAGTCCCAAACACCAATACTGCTCATAAGCACAAGTTTGACTCTTCCAAATATCAATCGATTTAATAAGACCCCCCCTTATATGTTGCATTTGGCAGTTCACTGGCTACAGGAGTTGGATGAAACCACTGTGTGATAAAAACCAACCCAGTTTTACAATATTAATTATTAGTTCTTCACAGCAAAATGACAGTCTCTCATAACTTTTAACAACTTTTGGTAAGATAGTTCCTAAACCTGCCTCAATAACTGAATTGCTGTCTTACCATACGGCTGACGGGCAGCATGGTAAACTGTCACTCCATAAGGTCTCAATGAAGACTGGTAGATCACTTGAGGGTTAGATTCTGAAAACTTGTTAGCTTTCACCACTGCCATTTTGGTCCAATCAGTGAAATAAACATTGTGTTCAAATAAAGTGATTCCATATGGGTGAGGAATCAGTGAGCCTCCATGAGCTATTGTTCTCCTGTTATAAAGAGGGTTTTAAAATTACTTACAAAATATTATCTAGAAAATAACTTTATTAACAAAGGACATAGGATTATTAATTCATTCACTTGCTCTTGATTGTACATAGAAGCTGCCAAAGTACAAATGAAAAAGACTAAATGAACTGAAGAGATGAAGCTGAACATACAAGGTACATAAACATAAAAGAAACAGCAGTGAAAACAAAGCAACCAAAGTGTTAGCAATTTCCAAGAAAACATAGCGAGTAAAGATGATGGCTCAAAAATGTAGGAAAAGGTCCATAACTACTGAGAGAAAACTAGACAAAGAGGCCAAACAGAGGAAATCGAAGACATCTGTAGCAATTTCAAATACTCAAGGATGCTTGAATCTTAAAAAGAAAAACAAATATGACTGCAACAGTAAGATATTACACAGAACCACAGAATGTTAGGGATTGGAAGGGACCTCAAAAGATCATCTAGTCCAATCCCCCTGCTGGAGCAGGAACACCCAGATGAGGTTACACAGGAATGTGTCCGGGCAGGTTTTGAATGTCTCCAGAGTAGGAGACTCCACAACCTACCTGGGCAGCCTGTTCCAGTGCTCTGTCACCCTTACTGAGAAGTTTCTTCTCAAATTTAAGTGGAACTTCTTGTGTTCCAGTTTGAACCCATTACCCCTTGTCCTATCATTGGTTGTCACCGAGAAGAGCCTGGCTCCATCCTCGTGACACTCACCCTTTATGTATCTGTAAATATTAATGAGGTCACCCCTCAGCCTCCTCTTCTCCAAGCTAAAGAGACCCAGCTCCCTCAGCCTCTCCTCATAAGGAAGATGCTCCACTTCCTTAATCATCTTCGTTGCCCTGCACAACAATATTGTGACAATATTTTTCTGGATAAATACTAGGAGATAAAGAGAGACCTTCAAGTCCTCACATAATACATAACAATAACCCTACAATATTATTTTCATAGAGTCATGAAGGAAGGTCTACAAAATCAGACAAATTCTACAGCTCTACTCTAACAGTTTGCCGGGTGATTGAGGTTCATGCTGTAGGCATGCAAGATGTGACACAAGTGGACAGTAAGCTGTATTTTAACATTCCCTGCAGACTATGCCATTGTCTCTTGCCCACTTGCACAACACTACAAGATTTTTGGTGTTGCTGCGAGCGATAAGTTTTTCTCTCCAAAACCCAGAGATTGCACTAAACACGTTCTTGTCTTACTACACCCTGATAAAGGAGCAAAGATACCAGCATTATTTTTATAATCTTGTTGGTGAAAAAATACATTGAGCAATAAACCTGTCAAATGAGCAGAGGGCTGTTTTTCAAGTCAATATGTAGGAGGTATGCTAAAGGGGACCATTTTCCTCTTGTGCTTGAGCTACAGAGACTAATCACAGATGCAGAGATAAACGGGCTTCTAAACACTACATGACAAGACAGAGTCCCATGCAAACTCAAGGAGTCCTTTCTTGCATGCTGTGATACAGTTTCCCCAGCATCATAGGAGGGTGAGTAATGACTTAATTTCTGACAGCAAAGATCTATAAAATGTATGAAGAGCACTTGATACTCATTACACGAAGAGGTGTGTTGGAGTGGAATATTTCAAATAAATTCATTCATGAAAAAGATGTAAAGAAATTATGATGGAAGACAATACTTTTAACTCAAAAATAATAAAAAGCAAATGCTATAAAAATGTGAACCGTAGTGGTGGACTATAAAAAAGTACATTATAAAAGAAGTGCAATAGGTATCCAGGGCAGGAAAAGGACAAAGAATGATGGAGGAATTAAGGACTGTCTAGAAGTAGCATGACACCAAAGATATCACGGTACATCACATTCATTATGTTGCACTTTTTATCCTTTGTGTATCTCATTTTGTTAGACAAATCTTTCTTTGAATCTGACACAAAATAATCAGTGTATCTGTAACCTCCAAGGAATAGTATTTCTCCTACCTTTGAAGCCCATCATAAGTTACAGTCTCAATGTAATCAAAGCGGCTGTCAACCCAGTAAAGTCTCTTTGATACAATATCGAGAGTTATTCCAGCAGGCCAGCCTAGTTTTGTTTTTATCAAATCCTGACGGTTTGTGCCATCCATGAAGGCCCTTTCCACTTTAGGATCACCAGATAGACTATCCCAGTCTGAGAAAAACAAATAACTGTAAAGGAAAAAAAGTAAACAAAGAAGTCCCATGTTTCCTCGAGATTTTACAAAAGACACAGCATTTTACATGGAATTTAAAATCGGTGCCCTTTCAGGACAGAGCTTCATTCTCAGCTAGCACACTATAAAAATACACTTTATACCTCCTGCCTAAGAAGCAATTTGCATTTTCTTTTATAGAATGAATCCAAACAACCTCAGCAGCACTGTTTCCTTAGTAAAATACAGATGATAGTGTACTGCCAGAAATAAACCAGTGACAAATAGAAACATCAAGAAAGCAGCACCCATCACTACAAGCTGCAAGAAATTTCTCTTCCGACTCTTTGAGGATCCAAGTTTTCATGGCTTACACGCATTTTTGAAGCCTGTTGCGTTGAGATACACCAGCTTCCCTGGTGTAACTTTGCCACTTTATTTCGGACACTAGGAGGTCTGTGAATGGTATCGCAATCCTCCAGGGTAACTTCTGCTCTTCTGCAGGGCAATTCCACAGATGCCCTGGTTGTCAGAGCTGCTCATGCACATACAACTCTAGCTATAAAACAGATTCCACACATTGGGAATAAAAGCAGGGCACAGCCCTACCATAACAATTCAGTGTGTAGAATAGAGCAGAATAGAATGCAAATGTTTAAAACATTTTACATATGATTCTAAAATGACCGCTCTAGTTACTTAGTCCTCCTCCTCTTGCCTGGGTATAAAGGAATTTCTGACATCTTTTACCATTACCCAACACATATCACTTACCCAACAGTGGGATCAAGCGCTATGCCTCTAGGATTTCCAAGATTTTCGGCAATAAGAGTCACACGGTTTGTTCCATCCAAGTTAACCATATCGATTCTGTTCACACTGGTCTCGACCACGTATAGTTTATTGTTAACCCAATCCACTGCTAGATTTTCAGGTGTGTCAACTGAAATATTTAAAACTTCTTGGAAATCAGAGCCATCAATATTAATGGAAAAAACCTGAAAACAACAAAACATTGTCAGTACCCACATGATATTTTGCTAATCACAAGACACATGGCACTTGTCCTTTATCATCACATTGAACACAGAACTACAATCAGCCACCAGATACAGCCAAGTTACTCACTAAGCTATTCCTTAGCTTAAGGTTTCTTGCAAAAATTTTGAAAACAATGCAAAAACTCCAGGAAGCTTGCCTTCAACTAGCATTTCTGCAAAATGGACAATGTAATGGACTAAAATAACCTTGTGCTTTAGCAAACACGACAAATTCCTGGATTAAAGAAAAACAGATGAGGAAAGTACATCTTGCTTTCCTGGAATCTAGCAAAACCCCGTATTTTCATTAATTGAAACCAAACCAACATGCTGTAGCAAAGCTCTCATCAGTGACCAGAATCAAGAGGGGGAGCTCTTACTGCACCAGCCACTCAAGGGAAATTGCAAAGCAAAGAAAGGGAAAGCTCTCCCTCCTGACAGAAAAAAGGCTCAACGTTGCTTCCAGTCTCCTTTATTTAAGGCTGGGTTATATGAAAAGCTAGGAATTACTATCCCTTTTTTGCAAAAAAAGCGTGAGATTTGGAACGTATTTAAATGAAAATACAGATTACCACAATTAAGTGTATGCAAGAAAAATATGAGCTGAAATAGTTGTATCATTTTAAACATTCTTCAGCTCCAGGTAACAATAATCAAGCAAACCATTTAACTGCCTATTCTGTTCTTTGGAAACCTTGTTGATAGAAGAGCTTATGGGCATGAGGTTATCAGGCAGTACACTAAGTGAGATAAAGATGACATAGAACACAACCCACAATTTTCTGGTTTAGTTTACATCTTAATCTCTCTCTCTCAAAGAAAAAAAAAAGAAAAAAAAAAGACAACCAAAACAAATCCCTTATTTCAAGATGTCAGGAGGAAAAAACAGCCATCACATAAGAAATTTTCCTATGTCGTTGTTTTCATCCGGGTGTTCTAGCTAGGACTTGATTAGATTAATAAATCCTCATTAATTAATTAGCATTTAACTATAGCAGGGCAGATAAAAAGGCAGTCCTGTCCATCTGGCGTGTGCAGTGAAAAAAATCCATATCATCTCTTGTTGATGCTTTTTACAGAGATAGCATAAATCTCCTGTCTCATGAAAGTTCAGATTTGACCCTGACTTAATTCAGCCCTTGTCAATACAATTGCAATAATGGGAACTCAATGCAGTGAAAATAAAAATGTCAAAATTACAAACAAGTCAAAAATTGTGCATATCAGTCCTGTCTTACTTGACAGCCATGCAGTTTGCTGTCCAACAGAAGCAACATGGCACTGTAGCAGAAACTATAGTGACACCAAACCGATCCATAGGTGATGTCAGCAGGCAGGAAGCCCTGGATTCTCCTGCCCTCTGCATGACAGTCAACACGGGGATGAAGATTGTGGAGTTTCAGCATTTGACCTAGGACATTTTTTGTTTCAGTGTTATGCACTGAGAAAAAGAGCAAGAGCAAAGTCCAAATTTCACAAGGGTCTCCAGACTGTTTTTTCAAATTACTCTGTTTTACTTTATCTTGAAGCTACAATGTTTCTCTTTAAAAAAAAAAAAAAGAAAGAAAAAAGTAACAAAATATTGGCTCATTACACAAAATACTGTCAATATTTGTTATCCAAGCTCAATTACAGTGTCATTTGAAGTATATGAAGAAATGTGATTTTTATCATCTTGGAAGGCACACAGCTTTTACATTTTAAATGATCATGTTTCAAAAAATTACCAAGAAAAATTTGTTCAGTTTTGAAAGAATGTCTACTATTTCTCTTAATTAGTTTTTTGGACTCCATCTTGAGTAAAATTAAAAGTTGCTCAAGACATTCTCATATAATAGGATTCTTTGTTTAACATGTCACATGTAATAGTATAGCTTGAAAAATGCAGTCATTAACAAAACATTTCAAGGAGCTTTTTTGTTAGAAAACAAAAATACAGCCAGCTTCATGTCTCAAAAATGAAGGGCTATCAACACATTCTGCCTCTTGCAGTTCTCCACTTCCACATACACAAGAATATATTCTTCCTGAAATTTCTACCCACCTTATCTTGCACTGTATCAGTCCAAAAGATTCTGTGCAAGTAAAAGTGAAAGTCCACTCCAACTGCAACCCCACGATTCTGTGACTGCACCAAAGTACGAAAACTTCTTCCGTGAAGATCTCCAATCAGCAAATCACGGCCGTTGGAAAAGATAAGTGATGCAACACCAGCTGAAAACAGGGGCGACATATAAATATATGACTACTCTGCAGGCAAGCTATTTTGCAAAGGGGCATTGAAATATATAAACACTCGTTCATACACTCTGAACAGAAAGGTTTATATAGATGCTCAGATTACAATCTGTATAAATGTTTCCATGTGAGTACTAACCTGTGCTGATTTGCCTTTGGTTTCTAGACCTGGAGCAAACCAGGCAGGAATATGAATTTAAAGCTTTATCAGGTAAAACTTTTACAAAACTCCTGTACATCTAAACTTCAAAAGACTGTTTCTACTCTTCTATTTCCTTGCTTTTGCTCCCTTAATCAAAGCATAAACCTTCTCAAGATTTTTCTGTTCCATGCAATTCAGATATTCCTTGATTCTAGCAGGCAACCCGTGTTTATCTTCTGTATGTACTGCTCTATCCTATCTACTTTCTTCATTCTGTCATTGCACCAGAAAATCTATGCTGTGTCTTACAACAGAAGAGAGATTCCAGCAACTCTTTGAAGGAAAACTCACCTTCAAAGTAGATGCCTGTTGAAAGGCTTGGTCTACATCTGACAAGAATATATTTAAGTCCAAATCCTATTCACCCTACACATAAAACCTGAACCAATTAAAACAAAAATGAATCCATGGAAACTGAGTTTGAGCAGTATGAAATTCCCCCATTAATAAGACAGAAAACCAACAACTCATTGGCCCAAAACTCATACTAATTTGAATGGAAAGCTTCTTATGAAAGATAAAGAATTTTTCTGGAAAAAGAACAATGTTCCCAAGTGCTGGCATATGCGTGTCGTAATACACTCAAGCATAATTCATTAGCTCTAAAAATTCCCAATTTTTTGAAGACATACTTAGAAAATTGCAAGATGAGACTACTCTGCAGACGTGGCTGAAGAAAGATGGAAGAAGGAGGGAACTGGGCAGTTCCTGCTTTTCTAAGAAGCAAGACTGCTAATCAGCTATGCCAGCCAGGGACTCCCAATCCCACTGAGCTCCTGCAGGCAGGAACTCCTGCCTCACACAAAAGCCTGTTGGGCTATCATATCTCCACAAAGAAGGGCTTCCCAGGGCCAGCTTTCCAAGCAGAGTAGGAGGTGAACAACCAGGAGCAGCTGGCTACTGTTGATGGGGAACTATGCTCTGAGAGGCAAGCATTCCTGCAGAGTTCAGACTCGGGGATGCTGGAAGCCAAGAGCACGGTTTCACTCACAGGCAAGTGTCTGAGCTCACCATTCAGCAAATCCAGCTTTTTGCACGGCACAGTCCCTCTAGAAAAAGTGAGGTTTCCTGATTTCTTGATTCCTCTGAGTTCCACAGAACGTAGGTGAGGGAACTGCCTCCCACAAGAGCACAATTTTGTCTATTAAGGAGGGCTCTGGCAATGACCTCTCAACTCTGTGGAAGTCAGGAATGCTGAGAAAGTACTGGAGCCTGGAAGACATTGTTTTGAGGAGAAGCAGCCCTGATGAGGCTCCACCAGCCTACAGGTGCCAGCAGGTGTGGAGTCTCTTGTGATGTTTGCTGCTGTTCTGAATGCTGTCCTGACCTTAAGTCCTTAAGGCCAGAGTTAAGTTAAAATCAAACACAGTTGTATGGCATAGCCATGCCAACCGACCCATTTTGCCCAGCTCTGTTGATCAGTCCAACAACAGGAAGAGACTTGCACTGCTGCACACTCACCTGAAGTGTTCGCCCGACAATGCCGGTGATGCTCTAGGAAATAACCTTCCACACAGTGGCACTGGTGATGTCCCACACGATCTTCACACAGCTGGTCACAAACACCCCACATTTTGCAGTCATCAAAATCTGTCAAGTGAATAAGGCGTATTTATAAACAATGCTTTGTATAAAAGGGATGTCATTATATTTGGGAAACTGCAAGTTTGTCCTCTGCTTTCTTTGTATCTGTTTGCAAAACTGTGGCATGGGAAAAGAGGTTTTATATGTTTTTCCACAAACATTTCCGTTTTCTATTTCTGGATAACAACTGATGTTTGCTGTCCAGGGACCTATCTGTGCCCTTCCTTCCCCTCCCCCTGCCCCCCCCAAAAAAATAACCTCACACCTGCCAGTGGAATAAGAAAAATCATTGGAAGTGATGTCCTTGTCTACCCTCCACAATACAGAATATGTCTACGTGGTATTCTTCCTGCAACCAATCTGTACGCTTTCCAAAAACACACTCATGGTTGAATTTAAGCCCACTTTGAAGGAGAACCCTACCTTTATGTCAGTGCAGTGCTCAAGCTAAGAAGTCCTGCTAAGAGGCAGTGATTATTAGCTCAGACTTGGTACCATGCGAACAACTGTCTGATTTCCAATGAAAGCTGGCTGTGCACCAGAACCAGACAGTAAAAAGTACAAAGTTCACTTTGACATGCAAAATACCATATAGGTAGAGTCCGCAACTAGGGTGACCCAGCAAGTTCTCACTGATGTGCTGTACAAGCAATTTCTAGGGTTGCTGCAGAATCTTTTACTTCTACAATTTAACTAGTCATCTTTTAAAGACAAGGAATTTTTAAACTCTGATTTTCTAAAACAAAAACCACTGTCTGGTGTTTCATGCTATCTGTGGTTATTTAAAGTCTGGATTTCTGACACTACTTAACTTATGGTTTTGACATTAAAAGTCTGACTTCCTTCACCTGAAAACCTGAGTAGAATCAGTACATTACATTGCTGGAAACTGGTAATTCTACTGTTAAGCCAAAAAAGGAGAAAATGAGACCTCAAATATTCTTCCTACTGTAACTTCTGGTTTCAAACATTTATTAAAACATCAGTGAAAATGAAATATTTCCTAAGTAGTACATTTTGGTACTGAAAAAAATGCTGTTCTCAGTAACCTTCCAGTATATAGTGAGCCAGAAGCAAACCAGAAGAGAAGACAAATTGAAAAGATTATGTTTTCAAACAGTAATACACTTTGCTAACATGATAGTTTCATTCTTCTGGTCTTAAACCAAAAACGCTGATTTAAACTTAGATCTGGAAATATACACTACTGACTGTAAGCCATTCCCCCATGGCAAGTTTGCTCCCACTACAAATATCTGCCTAGATCTCAGCAAACCAAGATACGGTGACTTGGATTTATGAGACAGAAAGAGACAGCTGGGTTTACAGGGCAGTCAAAGAACAACAGAAGACACTGAGATTGCACCAGGTTTGCGAATGTATCCTTCACATATTTCCCACATAAGTGAAAGAACAGAGTAAATTTTGTGCCTGAAGTCAGTGTATTGATTGCTCCTCTCTATTAAGAGCAACCATGCTGCTGCTAGGCCTCCCAGTATTCTTGAGAATACAGAAACCTCATCAGACACTGAACACCTGGACTACTTCTAACAGGACAAACACCATAGCTTGCATTGAAAATCCATAACAGATATTTATCCAGTTTCTTATACTAGGCAGTGCAAAACTTTCATGATTCTGAAGTTACTCTATTTCCAGTTACCAAGAAAAATAGTTTGTACTACCAAGGGTTTGTGCTACCAAGTTACAGCAGTTACAGAATAGAAATGAAACAACAAAATACCTTGCTTATCATTATGTTCTTGCAAATATTCATCATTTTAATGTAAATAATGTATGCACTGAGCTGTCATAGGAGATACAGCCATTTCATAGAGCAAATACAAAGCACCCTTTTCATTTGGAAGTACGATGCTCTACTGCCTTCACATGCAGCCACTTTCAAAAAGTACAAAACACTTCAATATCATTAAGTGTTTTTCCAGGCATACAACAAAACACATCCCTGGAGCAGAAACAAACTCTACCCATCCAACTATTACAAAACCTGTAAAAAAACATGATAATAAAGCAACCATCTAAGAGCAGATCTTCTTAAACATAACCATATTCTATGTCTTTAATGGATTTATTGAAAGAGATATTTATGTTATCTCTCTGGTTTGTTTCTGTGTCACCCTGCTACCATGGTACTACTTAGATTTTTATTCTTTTTCTGACTTGTGAGATTTCCTATTTGCCAGTATATTCACTCATCTGGAACTTACCTTTCTAGAATCCAGACTTTCCCGATAAGCTATGAGAAGGTACTAGATATCTGCAGCCACTGTACTTCACTTACCAACACAAGTACGGCTGTCATTACTACTGATAATATATCCTGCAGGGCAATAGCACATCCCTCCTGATGGAGACGAATGACAGCGATATTGGCAACTCAGAGCAGCACAGTTTGATATGTCTAAAAAGGAAATAAACCAGTTCAGAAACACAATTACACGTATTACCAGTAGAACATATTTTTGCCTTACTAATAGTTACAAAGCTATAGTCTATGTGCTTTCGATCCTAATACATACTGCAGTGTCTGCCCGCTGTGATGTTCGTTTCATCTTCTCCCGCAGGACAGTCGGCAGCCCCGTCACACACCTTCCCAACAGGAATGCAGTGCCCGGAGCCAGGGCAGGCCCACTCTCCCGGGTAGCACTCGTGGCGACCACTTTCTAGGGGAAAGAAAAAACAAGGATAATTGAGGAGTATCTTTCAAATAATACTTAGAATTTCTTCCCTAACAGCTTCCCAAAGCATCTTTGTCCTTCATTACTCGGTTTCTGGTTCTTGCACACAGCTGGGAAAGACTAAGAAAGAACCATCATCTCTACTTCCTTGTCATTTTATCTTTGAAGTACAATGCAAAAAATATTCATGCAGACTTGTAAATCCTTCTAGTTTTCTGTGTTGTAGAACCATCGAACTTAAGACTAACTGGTGCACCAGAAATGGAATGAGAGTTTTCTGGTTTCAAAACATGGAAAGGCTGTCTGGATAGATAGAATAATGCTCATTGTAGGAAAGGCCAATGAAAAAGAAAATGGTGCACTTTCATTCATTAAAATTTCTGTTTCTCGCATAACAAATCTTGGCAAAACTGAGTTATTTTCATTTTTAACCAATTGATTTTGGTTATTCAGTCACTGAATCTAGCCTTGTGTCTCTTAATAGATGATCTGAAAAAATCTCCACAGGAAAAAAAAAAAAAGAAGAAAAGACAAGAAAGAAAAAACGATGATGCTATATGCTAAACTTAGTTTGCATCATACTTATTATCACAGTGATAACTCTCATACACACCCCAACAAAAAAATACTGTATAAGACAAAAAAAAAAAATTCTAAGGTTTTCACAGAATTAAAATAGATTCAGAACATCTTCACTGGAAAAAAATTCATAGAAGTAGCTTAGGGAGGTCATCATTAGAAGTTAGTATTAGTATGTACCGCATCCTCTTTCATCTTCATTATCTTCACAATCATCATCTCCATCACATATCCAGCTCTGATGAATGCAACGACCACTTGGGCAAGTGAAGAAGTTTCCTCTGCAGGTTGCGTAAGCTAAGGAAAGAAACATGAGAAAATGAAACTACTATAAGTGACAAAAAGGTTAGAAATAGTTATATTGTCTCATAGATGAATAATCATTTATAATTTCTCCTGAAAAATGGAGCCAGTTCTGTATCTTGTATACATTGTAAACACTGATGGTTTGCTCTGGTTTTAGGTATGAACTTTATTTTAGAATGCTCTGGTTCTTTACATAAATGAAGATAAGTCTAAATTTATCAATTAGTAGTGCAACAAGATGCATAGCACCTTATTAACAAGATTCCTGAATGTGGACATGACAAGGAGATAATAATCTAGACACCATGAGGTGAAATATTTGTACGCCTCGTACTCAGAGAAAAAGAGTAAAAAAGTCAATTAACATTTATGTCATAGCCCTCCATGGTTGGAAGGATGCTCTGCTAAGAGTTCAAAAACATCTGTGGGTCCTACAAAGGACAGGGACTGCCAAACACATAAAACAGAAATATTCAGGGGGTGTGCAAGGGGGTGTGTATAATCACACTATTGTGAGGTCCTTGGTAGGGCATAGCAACTAAATGGCAATATGTGGACTTTCTACAATGCAGAATATAGAACTAACTTAGATCCTATAATCAGTGTGAGACCTTTTCAAATACATACATCACATGACTGATAATTCAACAGCCATGATTCCGGCTGGAGATGCAATACTTTGGAATACCCTGATTGTGAAGAAAAGAACAAGCAAGAAATTTCCTTATGTGAACATCTGAAGGACAACCTTCTGTACAGTTATCTCTCTGTTAAGTTGCACATTATAGTCACTGGGAATAACTCCCTTCTATTGGAAAATAAGAACGTGAAAGAGACAAACACATTTGAACAAAAACCAATAGCATGCTGTAGGTAACTGACATTTCAGAGTGAAGTAATTACCTTTGGGTCATACTGAAATAAGAAAACAGCAACAATCTGAAGAAGTGAAACTATATGGGTTAGGAAGCAAAATGTCACTGAATCTAGCAAATTCATATCCTAACCACACACCCAGGCACTTGGCAGCAAAGACCACCTGAAAAAAGTCTATCAGAGTAGAACTGCAGTTTTCACCTTTCCATACAAAAGAGTCCTTGCAGCACAGTGGCCAGCTTTTGATGGCCGTACAGCCAAGCAATCTACTTCCTGCCATCTGCTTGAACCAGTTCTTAATAAAACAATTAAAGAAAGTAGGAAAAAAAAAGTCATACTGCAAGAGTTTTCATCACTTCCATCTCCACAGTCATCATCATGGTCACAGATAAAGGCTTGTGGGATGCATTCTCCATTAGCACACTGAAACTGTGTATTGGTACATCCATGTGCTGAAAGAGATTTTAGCACAGAAAGACATACAGAAAATCTGTCAGGAAACTACAATCTTTAACTTTTAAAGAAGGTCTACAAAGCATATTTGTTTGGGATCACTCTGCATGTTCTACTTACTGCAATTAGCTTCATCAGAAGAATCTCTGCAATCAACTTTGCCATCACATCGCTGGCTTGCATTAAAACATGCTCCATTTGCACATGATAACTGTTCACATCTTGGGTAGTCTACAATAAGAAATCCTTCAGTATTAGCATGAATGTTAGACTATAGTGTATTATGAGTCATATATACCCAGTGTCAACAGAATATCTTGATTTATAGGAAAACAAAGAAGGAATACAGAACTTCCCATACTACTGCTGGCAAACAATCCATTTATTCAGTATACCATCTCCTCCAACAGATATTTAAGAATAACCTCCTGACAGATGCTACAAAACCTCACAAGAAACAAGGGAAAAATCAGATGCCTTCCTGCACTCCAAAAAGATTTGCAACCCAAGTAGTTTACACTATGATAAAAAACAACGCAACACAAAAGGAGATCAAGTGGTGAACATTTATTTTTATTTACTTGCACCTCAGTTTTATGCTTTATTGATGCCAATCAAAGTGCTTAGGTAGAAAAGAAGTTCCTGAAATTTACAGTTCCTAGGTCCTCTTAGAATGTCATGAGTTCTCACACTCAGAAACTTCAAGTTTTTGTGGTTTTTTTTCTAATTAAGCCAAAGACATTAAACTTCTAAGTCCACCATCAACTTTACGACCTTTGGTTTTTATTACTTATTTTCCCATTCCCAAACCAAAAAAGATTCTGCAGAATGAATTATGTTACTGTTTCTGCCTGTTCTACTTATGTAGGTGGCCTACAGGTCAACACAAGGGATTATTTCAAACAACTTAAAACCAATTCTGAAAATACTTATGCATACAGACAGTGAGTTCAGTGGAACTATCCAACAAATTAAGCATACGCACGTGCTGGAGTTGAGTAGGAGAACATGAGCTTAGTTTAGCTCATTGCCGTGTAGACAAAAGTTACTTATTTTAAGAAAACTGCAAGTATGAAAGCAAATAATTGCCATTTTTAGAAGTGAGATTATTAAATCTTTGCCTCTATACAAAGATCCAGGCAGATAAATGAATTCAAGAAACAGAATAATCAAATTTCATTTTGCACCTTTTAGATTTTCAGTTTTAATTCTTATCTCATTTTACTTCCATCCAAGTTAATAAAGCAGAGAGCAGGTTTTCACTCAGGCACATTTTTCATTCATACTCTTGGAATTCAAAATATGGATTATAAAATTACTCAAGCAGAACTCAGAAAAGCTTTTTTCCAGGCAGTGGCAAACTCACTTCTACTGTTCTATATATCATCACATTCCCACTAAACTTCAATCACCTACGAAATAAGCTTACATTATTTCCTTTCTTTCACCTTGCTTTTAATTGTGAAGAGCCTCCAACATGAACATTGTTTCACTTATCTTTTCCTCCCAAGAACCTTTGGCTAATTGCAGCAAACTGAAAATAAGAGATCTTTTCCCAGTGACTACAGTTCCTAGAAGATAATACAAGCTTTGTGAACATGGGGAAATCCAACTATGTTCATTCCAGTGCTCAGGAAGAAAGGGAGCTCTTCTTTCTCTCCCCTTCCTCTCAGGCATCTCTTTTTCTTAGCCAAAATACTTCTCCACAATCTGTCTTCCCTGCAGTATGCCAGCATCTCAGTTGCAAAATATAAACAACTGGCAAATGACAGATGAGGCACCTTGCTCTTTGTAACCCACAAAGTTTTGGGGCACCAGTTGTAAACACACTTAAATGGCATGTTTTGATATAGACACATGGAAAATGCTTGAAATCCATGTCACAGGAATTGCTAAATCTGTGTTGTTTTGCCCTCTAACACTGTTGTTCTCCAAGCTGGAAGCAAACCCAAGCAAAAACAGTAACAGCAAACAGTTGCACTTGGTAGTTGATACAACAAACACTGATTTCTGTCACAGAGTCAGGAAATGTAAATTATGTAACTCTAACTCCTGTTACAAGAAGCAGAAGGCCTGTGGCTGCCTTCCTCACCTTGCTCCAGTTTTGTTTCCACCCTGTCCTAAACTCTCCCTGGTGGAAAGATTTCCTTCAGCCTGAACTTCTGCCTTGCCCTGTAGCTGTTACATGTAACTTGTCCAATATCAAGGACATTAGCCTCTGACCATGGCCCTTTCCTCCTGCTTCAAGTACACCCCTTATGATATCTTCAGTTCTTGATTTTTGCTCGCTTTCAACCTCATCTCTGCCAATGTATCCACCTGGCTTCTCACTTCCAGACCACAACAGCTATTTAGCGTAGCAAACGAGAGGCAAGAATTAACAGGTTAGAGAGCCGACCCATGGCAGCAACTCAACACTCAAATTAGAATTAAAAAATCCAGATTTTTCTGGGCCTCCATTCAGCCCCTCAGCCTCAAACAACACATCTTTAAATTCTTCCCCTTTCCCTCTCATGGTCTCAGAGCAGTGCTCGGTCACCAGAACTGTCATTGGGAAGATTACCCTGTCAGTCACAACAAAGCAACATAGACATAGCTGGGATTTTCACTTTTCAACTATGAAGCTGAGGCAGGAGAGAGAATTCTACCTTTAATTGAAAGAGTGTAGGTATTAGGTAAAAACACAGAAAAATTACACCAGTATTGGCTGCTTACTCCAAAAAAGTATTTGTTACCCCAAATAATATGCAATTTCATTCTACATCTCTAAAGTTTTATAACGAAAGTATTTCATAGCTGCTGACTGTTAAGAAAGCTGGAAAAACAACCTGATATATCTATATATTTAAAGAAATTTTTTTAAACCCAGCATTTTATGAAATTATAACAGCTTCAATGCACTAATTACATGACCTGTAGCTGAAACACTGGGTAGTTTTCCCTTGCTGTTAATCCCATTAGCAGTAAAATGGACTAAGGCTTTGAATTCCTTTGTTCTATTTTTCTACATGTTTAATTGCTGAGTTACTTCATATTGGTGACATTTTGTATTTGACTAGTTTCTTAAATAATGTTACTTATTCAGCAACACAATTTTATCCTCTTTACAATCTAAATCTGCTTGCAGAGAGATCAGTGAGTGCAAGGCCTAAGTAAACAGACATGATAAGTTTGCATTTTGTTATGCTCCATGAAACAACAGTATCAATTCTATATAGTTTTTTTTCTTTCATTGCTCCTGAATGTTTCATTTTTATTTATGAAACCATTTAATGTAAATTAAGTAAGGGAAAAATAATTACAAAGGAAAAGGCCCAAATAGTTATTAATATATTTACCTTATATTTTTTTATATCAGTTAATGTGGAAAAGCAAATGGATGGAACAGTGAGGAAAATTAATATTCAAAGTAAATATTAGAATCTGCTTTAAAACATTAAAATATAGCACTTATACTAATCCATACTGTATAGTTGATCATAAAAATCACCAAATTATTAATTTTATGTTACGGCTTCTGTTTAAAGTTCCAGGTCTTGAAAAGACAGAAAATCAATAAAATTAACCAGTCTTTCTGGAAAGGTCTTGTCATTACATTCTTCTTAAATGTCTTGTCTTCAGCACCATCGCATTTCTGTAAACTAGTCCAACACTCCTACTTTCAACTTTCTAAGTCACAGTCATTCTTCTGTCTTAGAAAGACTGTCAACACATATTGTAATAAAGCAGAGTGGAGGCTGTTGAATGATGTGAGGCAGTCCTGCTCCCCAGGGCTGCACGTGCTACTGGCCGGCACAGCAGCGACTGGTTTCATACATGGTAGCAGAGCGCTACTGCTAAGGGATCTAGAGGCCCTTTTCCAAATTGCCTCTCCATTTACCTAGTGGAGAATATTAAACATGAAATAAAATGGGCACTTCAATTTTCAAACATCACAGCATCTTCTAGTCTGAAGAAAGAACTGTGAGTATTGTCTTTAGGACTCCACTCCCAGTTTGCTGCAGATTTTGTGCATTATAACAATCACACCATTTCATCTGTCTATTCCATAGTGTATTCAATGACTACTCATGGATTTCTCAGAGGTGTTGAGCAGTTCCTCATTTTTAATTCACAGATAATGTTTTTTTTAAACAAATAACTTTTCTTCAGGATTTTTGTAATGTGTCATAAATTTGTTAGATTAAGTTATCAATCTCTTTTCTTCCTCTAAACTTTAAGATAAAAAATGCTACACTACAGAAGATATTCTTCCAGCAATGGTATGGGGTACTTTGGATCTTGGTTTTTAAACATTTGTGTTGGTGACTTCAGAACTGGCTGTGGGTCTGTCATATGGAAAAGTTCCAAGCCAGTTGTCTCAGCAACCTTTTATTCCAGAGTAGCATATACTTCTAAATCACCTTTCATTCTACAGAATGTACATTTTAGCCACTTGGGTGTCAGGGAAAAAGCGCACTAGCAGTTGACTGACTGTGTAACATGCTGGTTTTCCTTTGTACAGCATATGTGCATATGCCCTTTTTTCCTCCAAGCACAGCCATTAACAACATTTTAATTCTTGTTTCTTTATCCAATCCTTAGCATCCCTAGCCTCTTTCCCCACTCTCCACCGTGGGCCTGGTTCAGAGCAAACTTTACAGTTATGTCTTTTTCCCAACGGCACACTTAAGTTCTCATAGCTGAAATAGCAGCTCATATGTTATTATACATGTCACTCATGACATGTAAATCTTTAATATCAACAATTGACAGGTATGTTGTTACCCACTGCTGTGTAGGTATTAGGCAAAAACATCTCTGAAAAATGTAGCCTCTATTCTGCAGCCAGCTGTCCTTTCCAGCAGTATTCAACCCAGGCCAGGATCTAGGGAGGTTGTCACCAGTCAGGCAGCCTCAACTCTGTGGAGACTGAAAAAACGATCTGTGCATCTGCATTTTGTTGGCACACTATAAACAGCGTATCTGAATACAGCGTGACCAAGTGTCACTTCATCTCCATAGGCAACTGCAATCTAGAATACAAATGCTTTTAAAAGTGTCGAAGTCCCTCAAATAAATGTTTTGGGGTCAAATTCCGCTTTTCTGTACAGATTATAGTTACCACTGATTTCGTAAGGAGTATGCAAAAAAAATATGAAAAAAATTGGCAAAGTTAGCTCTAAGCCTCCTAAGGCTTTAAGTCATTTAAACACAGTTGCTTTTTTCCAGTGCAATATTAACTTTCAGACCATCACAAATAAGAAGCCCTGATTCTATGGCAGCAGTCTGTATTTGAGTGCCGCAACAACGGGATCTGTATCAGAACATCAGCTCTAATACACCAAAGAATCTGAAATGAAATTCTCGTAACAAGCAGCATATTGTGGTCATCCTGTCTGTCAACAAGCCCTTTAATCTTACAAATTTATTAAAATGCCACAGAGAGATGAGATGAAACCTGATCTAGTTCTAAGAGTTAAGACTCACGGCAGACTCTTTCATCTGTTCCATCAGAGCAGTCCTTCACACGATCACACCAGTACGCACTCGGGATACACTGTCCATTGGAACACGTGAACTGCTGACTTGAGCATGTCCTTCCCGCTGCAAGAAACAGGAACTCAATCAATCCGTCTTTTCCATCAATCAAGATTTTTTATGCAGAAAAATATTTTCCCTCTTCCTCCTTCTTAACTACTCCATCCTTTTCACAAATAGTTGCAGAAGACTTTCTCCTCCTGTACCTTTGTGTACTCAGAGAGATTAAAGAACACTTGACATGCACATGGCAGATAACACAGTTCTACAAGGCCTGCTTTTCTACCTTGAAGGTGTTGACCTCAACATGAAAAATCACCTCCCTATAATTGTTCTGCCTAAAAGACTGAACTACCAGTTCTCACTGTTCTAAAGTTTTCTCTATTATTTTGTTTACCAGGTCAAAATCTGCCAGTAACTGTAACTTATGTGGTCAACTAGAATGCCACAATGTAAACACAGCAGAGCTAGAGGTAAGGTGCTGTTTCTAATACAGCCAGGGCCTCAAGAATCAGGAATATTTTACATTCAGAACTAATAAAAGATCGAGAATGAGTCCATCTCTTCTCATGACAGCTGTGTCAGTGAAAAGCAACCACATAAAACTCTGCAATTCCACTCTGATTCCACTACAGCTAAATTACACTGTCTGTTGTTCTTAGGCAAATTAATTGAATCTATGAAGATGTAGCTGAAGGGCAGAATTACCGCTAATTTTTCCTCCCTTCTGTCACCTCCATGTTTGTTTCTTTCAAACCCATGCTATATTGCAACAACACCGCAGTCTATACACTGGCATCGGGTCTGCTGCTTTACAAGGGCTCTTTATTACTTCTTCTGTCACCAGTATTCCCAAAGTAAGATCAGCTCCTGGGATACTGGTGTCATGAGGTGAAACAAGAGCAAGACAGTAAACCAAATTTGTTTTAATCCTGCCTGTGTGACTTACAGAGCTGTTCGCCATTCTTCTCAGGAAATATTTCTAACCTTTCATGAAGGAAAAGCTCCTCCAGGATTCCCAAGCACAGAGATAAAAAGTTTAGAAGAATAAAAACAAATACCAGGAGCTGGCTCAAAACCAGCAAGCACCACAGTGCTGCTGCATAGTTACTGACACTCATGATTAACCAGTACATGAAGTTAGAGTGACCCAGTTCAAACGTCAACTCAGAACTGTTGCTCATTTCACATTTTGTATCTACAGATTCCTTAGTTAAAACATAACCAGCAGTTACGCTGACACCTCCAAGGAAGAGGGGAGCAAAAAACAGTTAACCTTAGTTCCAATTTGTCAGTCCTCACTGGGAACAATATAAAGATATAAAAAAAAAACCAAAAAACACACCTCGGTTTGTGAGCAAAATCCTTCCAAAACTCAAACCTGTGAACCTCCCCAAAATCAAGGACGTTAGCGAGTAGCTCCATAGCTGTCCAGTTTAAAGAGATTATCCAAAAATTACACAGAATCAAAAGGAAAACAAATGAATCTTATCCTCATCACTTGAAGCAACTTCTAATACTGGAAGGAGCAAGGAATCCGTTCTTTAGAACACGACAACACTTGTTCTTCTTGCCTTATGCAATAATGCAGAGGATGTATTTTGGTGCAATATTCATCTCAGTTCACTGTTCATCACTTTGGCATGTACTTAACTGTATGCAGCCCTTAAACCGCTTAGTCATGAAACTCAAAAATCAGAGTAACATATTTCATGTGTGTTTATCTTGCTATCAATACTGAAAAAAAGAGCGAGCCTATGGTTCTGGCAGTTAGGCTGCTAAATTATTTCTTTGCTCTAAAATATACTGAGAATGTTAAACACTTTAGCTTAAAACAGCAATTCAAACATAGTTAATACAACGTTTAGCATATTAAAGTGAAATACTAATAGGAATTATGTCCTAAGATTAAGCTGTTTCAATGATAATGAAAGACTAGAATTTCACCTCACAGGAAGACTTTTGGTATTCCTCCTCTCTGAATATGATAAAGAACAGCTCTGGTTATTTTAAATAATAATGCCATTAAATAGCATCACTGAAGATGGTACAAGAATCTTAAGCAATGTTCACTTCAACTGCCTGATAATTCCTCCTTTTTTATATACACAAATAAATGTAGAAATTTTCTACAAAGAAATTAATGGGGTTTTTTTAAAATAATTCTGAGATGCCAGTGTGAATTTTGTTATGCAACAAATTAAGCAGCTTTTCCTGTGACTGAGACAGTATTTGAACATCAGAGTACTATGCATATTTCACTATTTTTGGAGCTACTACTTTTTTCATCAACTATAAAACTAATATGCACTGTATATTTTTCTCATTTTTTTTCTCCTGTTAATTAACTGAAACATCAGTAATTTTCAGATTTCAAGAACTGAATATGTCTTTTTGGACATGTTTTATCTGTTTCCATTTTCAGATTATTTCATTTCTAGAAACTACTTTAGGGAGACTCTTCTGGTAAAAGCTGTACTTACAGCAGGCTTGTTTCTGTACGTTCTCAATATGCTACTATGTGAATTACCTTATTTCACAAAGCTGGTATGACATTAGACCATAAATACTTACGACATTGTTGATGCTCATCTGAGCCATCTTCACAGTCTTCCTCATCATCACAAACCCATGACTGCGGGATACATTCACCATCAGTCTTACACTGAAACTGATTTCCCTCACAGGTAGGTTGTGCTAGTGGAAGCAATGAAAAAAAAAAAATGTCATTTCACAGACATATAGGAAAGTACTTTCAAAGAAAAGAGTTAAATAAGGTAAAAGAAGACTTAAGGTTCAACTGTTGATTGACTGCAACTTCCACTAAACACATGAAGCATTTGACAAATGAAAGAAAATGGACCAAGCAGGGAGGGGAAAGTGAGCCAGCAGAAGGATGCTTGAAGGCAAAATTTAGTTTAGTGAACTCCTGCGTGTGAATCGTCAGTTTTGTATCCTCCCCTGGAGAGACAGTTTCCTCCATAAGGCAGGTCACAGCAAAAGCTTAAGGCTCTGAACTGCCCCTCTGGCAGAGCCTCTTTTTTTTCCCACTTACACATGGAATTATGGCAGCTTCCCCAATCTCACAGGGGTCTCACAATTGCTCTCACTTCACCTCAGGTGCTCTGTCCTTGGTACAAAGGTCTTTCAAAACAAGCTCAAGACCCTTCCCTGTGAATTCACGAGGCAAAAGGGAGCATCAGGTCAGAACAATGTGAATGTTGTTGCCCCAGCTCCACTCTGTACTTTTCAAATAGCCAAATGACCCAGAGCCATCAAAGAGAAAGATCAAAATAAATGTTTGAAACTGTGTTACTGTTTGCTCCATCCCTAGTTAATACACCTGGGAAGAATCACATGGACAACATAGTCCACTAGACAGGACTCTGGTCTTAATAATCTTTTTTCTCAGGACCATGGTTTTGCGGTACTGTAAAGTCAACAAGAAACACTTTGTGCTCATGGGATGATACACAAGCACAACTAGCAATGTAAACAAAGCATCAAGAGAGAAAATCAAATCACTTTGTAGATTTAGAGAAGTATGAAATTACATTAGAAGTAAAGTAATTAGAGGGATAAAATTGATCACATACTACAGAATGCACTTTGTGCATACTTTTCTCAATTCTTGTTTTAAGAACTGAAGAATAATCTTGTAATAGAATTTTAAACTTAGGTCAGTTTTAAACAGTTTAAAACCATCTTCCTAGACACTTACGTGCCCCAGTACCTATAGCACATTAACACATTGTTTTTAAAAGTCCAATTAACTGAAAAAATCTGAAAAGATTCATTTTCATCTTCCTAATTCATCACATGTATGAAAATGAGAACAACTAACTTCATGCTTATGATAAACATAGTAGGTGTCAGGTTGGGGTTTTTATTATCTTTCACGAAGTCAGTGTGAATTTTACCCACTCCTTGTTCAAAGCCGAACCACTTCTTCCCAGTTGCAGTTCAGAACTAAGCTGCAATAGCAAGCTATAGGACAACAACGTTGTCTTATCATTTTAAGGCATTCTTCATGCACAACTGCACTGGGTTTTGGAGCTAACTAAAGTGCTAAGTAACAAATCAAACTGCCAAGCTGTGTGAACGATTTCCAGCTATTATATGGCTCAAGCAGCAAAGAAACAATCCAGTGTGAAAAGAACCAATATAAATTAGTCTTTTTCACTCCCCATCAGCTGAGGGGCAAAATCTGGCCTAACCTAGAATTTGGCTGATAATGACACCAGCCCACAAGAACTCCACACTAGAACTGAGAAGTTAAAATGCAGATGAGTTCCTGAAAACAGACTATGGAGAGAATTTCTTCATTTTCACAACTTCTTCACATTCAGCTTGAGAGAATCTTTTGCCATGGATATTACAGCCCATCTGAATGCAATTGTTGTCCCTGAACTGCTGACACTGAGAATAACACGACAACTAACCGAGACTGCATTTCAGGTGCAGTAGGTACAG
Organism: Patagioenas fasciata; assembly: GCF_037038585.1. Lineage (NCBI taxonomy): Eukaryota > Metazoa > Chordata > Aves > Columbiformes > Columbidae > Patagioenas > Patagioenas fasciata. Next base: position 21,259,572 of record NC_092526.1, read on the forward strand.
CTTGTCATCTAGGGTCTGAAAGATACAAAGATTAGGAGCTCAAGTGATGCTGGTGGTAGCTGTACATACATCAAATATTCAGGATTACTGCAATAATAGAATACAGTACACTTCTACACCCACATAGAACCTAGCCAATTAGTCATCAAATGAAACGGCATTATTGGACACTCAGAATTTTAAGGGACGGCTAAGTCAGAAGTTGAGCACTTGATTTTCTGACTACCAAAGCAAACAGATTCAAGAAATAGGATTCTTAAGCAGATTCTCCAGTAATCTCAAGATAACTAGGCGTTTTCTCCCCCTCTAGTATTCATTCTAGTACCACAGGTACATTTGAGCACATTGGGATCTCAGCATTTCTTGTGTTACAAAAAAGCTGCTCTGTAGTTATTTCACTTACGACAACCAGCTTCATCTGTGTCATCCGAGCAGTCTCTAGCCCCATCACACCTCCAGTCCGCAGGAATACAGCGACCATTGCCACAGCGGAACTGCCCACGCTCACACCCTGTGGTAAAGCAAAGCAACAAGCAGGTTGGTAGTACCAGCACATAAAAACACAGTGGAGTGAGCTGTCAAACAACTGTAACCTTAGAGCATGGAGAGAAAATACAATAATAAAAAAGATAAGGAAGTATATATACACACATATATAAAATTGGGCCAAATCAAAATTGCTTAGATGTCTACACACCCAGTCAACCAGAATAAAAGAAAGAAAAGAACCACCTCTAGGTTGCTAGAAAATTCCCATAATTTTAATATATTTGCATATTATCCAAAAAACAACAACAAAAATAACCTAAACAAGTCTCAGAGGAGCATCTACACTATAGAAACCTATTTAGCAGGAATAAATCAATTTAAATTCTCAAGCAGTATAGACCTGAATAAAGGTAGGACATCATTTCCCACATTATTTCTAAGGGATAAATGTGCTCAACATTAGTCTTCTCCAGACACTCTAAGGATTTTAAAAAATAATAATAATCCCCTTAGTTGAAGTAGAAATCTTTTTTCAGCAGTGACCTGCTTGAAAGTATAGAAAGACCTCAGTTTTATTTTGTTTTCTTAATAATGTCCTAATATTTAAAATCTTTCCTCTGAAGTACAGGAAAGTATGTCTTCAGTCAATATTTGAATAGCAAATAATTTTAAAAGAACTTAAGCTTTCAGATATTTATGGTTGATCAGCAGCTATCCTGCTGTCATTCCTCCTGCTTGACCTACTAAGGATTAAGACCTGATAAAGCAGCATTCATTCCCAGGTGTAAATGCAGCTGGATCAGGCCTTTATTAGAGTCGACTAATGAAATCTCTAGTCCCATAGGAAAGAGAAAACGCACTGTTTATGGCCTTCTGTTGTGACTATGGCCTCATAAAAAGGCAGTGAACAGTTTTATATGTCCCCAAAACAATGAACTATAACATAATTATGTTCAACCAAGCTCTGCTTCATGTTAATCTGTTGTCAGCACCTCAGAGAAGGGAACACTGAAAAAAACTGAGGTATTAGCAAAGCCCAACTCTGAAGAAAAAAAATCCTGTTTCCTGATTTAATTAACAGCTGTATAATTAAAACTACATCTTTCAATTATTCCAAGTGGTTTGTCCAGAGAAGATAATGTCAGTATGCATAAAACACAATCACCTACTTTTTGAATTCGTGATGACATAAATAACATGCTACCTTAACTTTCATGTAAAACCAGGCATATCAACACTGTCACATAAACACAGTTAAGTGATGTATTCCTAAGGGATATAGGCAAGCTACTTTATGCAAGGAATGTTCAAATCTGATTGTCTGGTAGTGACATCCTGATTTATAATGTATCCTGCAAATGGTCAAAAATTTCACTTGGATAAATGGTGGTACGGAGTGGTACAGGAGTATGTTCACCCAAATACCTTCTATAGACTAATGCATGATGGTGGTTGGTGGTGCAGGTCTGGGGTTGGTGGTGCAGGTCTCTTATCAACTACCTTTAAAACACAACAACCTCCCTTGCAAAAATGCCCTGAAGGAATGTACAAGTTCACTCTGGAATCCCAGGCCCTCTCGCTGAATTTTGCCCTACAGAGCAACATTTCCATTAGAGATTAGCAGTTAAAGCTCTAATAAACACAACACATAAACCACCATTTATCAGTTGGAATCACTATGCAAAGCGAATACTAAATCTGCTTGCATACATAGTATATTATTGCTATTCAAAACCACTGAAACATTCATAGCCACTTAAAAAGAAGTTACAATACAGAATTTCTAATGAAATAGACACTTATAAACAAGTAATATGAGCAATTTGTATATTATTTGTAAATAACAACTAGCCAAAAAAATTAAAGCACTATGTATAACACTGCTCATTTATCTCCTCTATCTTGTATTAACTTAGTATAGTTAAACATATCCTTACAGTGATAAAAATGAGGAGATAACACTGATAAACTTTTTAGAAAGTGCTATAAACATAGCAGCCTTCGTACAGTATGAGAAATTGTAACTGAATGTTAACAGAAAACCTGCAAATCATGCAGCTCTATGCTCAGTAACACTTTGCAGAACTACAGTTCAAGTTGTTCACACCTACAAACAATAAGCACTGTATCAATGTCCATTTACACAATTCTTCCGCAGATCTGCTATAATTAATTGAATTATGGCATTAGGCTTTTCAAATGTTGTCTTCCATGTTTACTTATAAATGAAGACAAAACACCTATAAAAATACAAAAGACTGATACTTTACTAATCACTGTTTTGTATTATCTTTAGAACAAATAAAATTACATAGCAGAAAACAATGTTAATTCATTAAAAATACAGTCTTTGAAAATAAGTAATATGGAAGAAGCGAAAGTTATATGCAGTATCAAGGGCACTTCTCACCAAGGTTCTAAAAAGCCTCTGTTTCAACTGCGAACAAAAACAATTCTAACCTTGATAAAGTCTTCAGGGGAAAAATGCATAATTACGTAATTACTGCTATGAATACCCAGGAGAAATATCCAGAATGAAAGAAAAATAACCATATCAGCAATAACCAGGTTTGTTACTGTAGACAACTACAGAGACCATTCGCTCAAAACTTAACTGAACACATTCTGCTACAAACAAGTACTGGAAAACTATAAGATTTGAAGAACTGTGATTTAGTTACTATGAATTTAGTTCTAGATTTTAAACTGTATTAATTTAAGCAAAAATGTTGCAGGCATTATTCAATGCAATGACCCGCAAAGGATGCACATGGAGCCCGACAGAACAATTTCCAGTGGCACAGGCTGTGCCACGCCAGCCAGCGGCGCCTGCACCAGCAGGGGCAGGGACTCTCAGATGACAAGGGGCATCCCCTTGGGTTTTGCCTTTATTTGAAGCCTAGATTCACTGAAGAATTAGTACCTAGCAATTTTATGGAAGACTCTGCTTTCAATAACAGATTTTTTTAATGGCAAGACAGCTGATGAATCAGTCAGACACTGCCAAAAATTAATATTAATGAGCTAATTTCCATAGAGATTCTGATATACTCTGACAGAGGCTGATAAAACCAGACATCTCTCTCAGGCAAACAGAATCCTTTTAGTGGGATTCCTGGAGGAAATAACCACTGAGTTTAATAACAAGCAATAAAACAGATAGTGTTCACTGTCATGCTTTCAATTTGCTAAAAGAGAAGAATCTAGGTGACATCTGAGAACCCAAAATGTGTTGCTCTATTTTTACTACAATTCAATTTTAGTCTTCTGACTGTGATTAAAGCATTACTAAAATATGGGCTAAAAATGCATGGCAGACCTTATGAATTGCACCAGAATATACATAAAAAATAATCTGTTATTTTTTAACAAAAATAATTTTGAGATATAAGATCTGTTTCGACTGTTCAACAGGAAAACACCAAGGAAAAACTAAATATATATCATGTTTAATACAAATCAGTCTAGTACTGAAAAATGCAAACCAAAGATCAGGAGCATACTTATTTGTCCCAATATGTTTGTGCAGAAATACTTAGATTGAGAATTAAAGCTTGAAATCAATCCTCTTGTACTAAAACCATAATTTTATGTTTAGGTTATAATGGAAACCAATACTGCCCACTCTCTGCCATTTTGCATTACTTTAGACTCCTTTCAGTTCCTCTCTGAACAGTTCTAGTCTTTCCTGGTTATTTCGTACATTTTCTATAATACCTGCCTATTCAACCTTGAAGTCTCTCATACTTTTAACTACAACTCCACACCTGCTGAATTATAGTTATGATTCACAGAGAAAGGGCACTGTGACTGTCTATTCTGACTATACAGAATGGGCCAAACCCCCTCATTCGTTTGTTCTTCCTGCTGCTCACAAAACCTTCGAGAACTGCTAACACCTCTTTAACAGTAAAGCTTGAATAAAAGATTCAAAATTATGAAGAATGCATTAAGCCCAGGGTAGATTGTACCACTCTCAAACTGTCCACTCAAAAATGAAACTTCCACTACTGTGATTACTTCAGGAATCATCTCTCTCAACAGATTTTTTGTGTTTGAAAGACTAATGTTCTTCAAGGCCATATTTTTTCAACTGAACAGTTTCACCTTTAACACATCTGCAGTTTTTCAACAAATAAGTGCAAATGGACTGTACATTACAAGCCTTTTACACATAAATTTTACAAAAAGAAAAATAAATGACAAGCTTTCTTTTCTCCCTTCTGCCTTCCAACAAAGGGTTCTCTTTGTTCCCATTCGGCCCCCAAACAGCACAGCCACTCCAGTGGCCTTGCAGGTAGAAGAATCCTGGAGAATCACCTTCCATGCGCTTTGATGTCAGAGTTTTGCCTGGCTTAATTACATGTCAAACAGCCTGAGGTTTTGGAATGCTCAGGGAGGGGAAGCTGAACCTCTGGAAATTCCATCTCTCTTCTACCACACTAATGAAGAAAGAAATAAAATCCATACTTTAGGAAAAAACATTGCTTACTATTGTAAAATGCCCTGTGATACTGAAAAGTAGTATTCTGTTAGCAATTACAACAGGCAAATGAACAAAGATTATTTCAAATATAAAGAAAAACAGAGATTGATAAAACTATGCTGAATGTTGTATACCTTGAGACAATATTTAACTTTCAGTCTTCCGACACTCTGTAAACTCCATTTAATACAAACTATTCAGATTAAAGAAAACCCACAGACCTCACAAGTATTTACAGGTATTACAGAAAGCAGTACAAGATTTGTCTTCAGTCTTCAAGATCTTGCAATATAAAATGCCTTTTGTACCTACATGTCTCTAAACTAGATTATATTAGAGAAATAATTTTAACAGACAACATCAACCAAGAGACAAATGTGAGTCTGCACCAACTTTCCATGATGGCAAGATCTCTGTATAAAGATGGATAGGTGGACAGGAGACTAGTCAAGGGACAATCTGAAGGTACCTGAGAAACAGAGTTACAATGTATAGGATTTCTATTGCTGAATTATCATCCAATTATATAGTATAACCAGATTATAACCAAAATAGCACCTACAGACTCAGCAGTTAATCAAGGACTCTTTGTGCTTTGCACTGTACAAAAACTCGGCAAAAAAGAAGGGTCATAATCCAGATAGTTTGCAGCATAAAGGTAACAGGCACTTGAACTCACTTGGGTGCCCCAAAGCCACCAGGCGAAGGCCAAAAGGTGCCGTTCTTCCATTCGCCAATGCACATTCATATTCTACAGTGTCTTCAGTAGGCATGCTCAGTTTTGCGGGTACATTCATTAGACAGCACAACAAACAAGTCATGTACAGCTCGATCCTTCCTATGGAGGGGCCTCCAACCTTCCAACAACCAGTGTTGGAAGGATTCCTAGACAGAGACTCTTTCTCTAACGCTGGTGGTCTTTAAGAGCGATCCATGCACTACTCTTCACAAAAGTTCTCTACTCTGGGTTTGAGTCTGTTTATTCTTCTGAATGCCAACTACACCATGTGATGCATGTGCAGAAGTACTTTGTTTATTTAATTTAATTGTTTTATTATGCACTCCCCAGCCTTCAAGAGAAGATGGAGACACTTGAGAAAACTTTCTGGTACATAAGCCTTACAGATTATTGGGGAGGGGCGGCACAGATGTGGAAATGAGAAAAGGACTGAACTTGAAGCAACAGATTTGGTTCTCTACTGACAATAATTGGAGTAAGCGAACTAGCACTTGCACAGATTCCTCAAAAATTAGCAGAAAACCACTGATGACAACAATAAAATAGCTTTTACTCCACCAAACAGTAGAAAACAATACTTCTAGCCATTGACTCCTAAAATCCACCCACATGTAGAACTTTTTCTATTATTTGATTATAAATAGAACTAATATCAGGAGGGTGAGAGGAATTAAAACAGAAGAGAAACTTAAGTTTAATTTTTGCTCATTTGTTTCTTTCTCTAAGCCTACCTGAATATGCAGAGTCTGTTTCCATCTCATGAATGAGCTAGGTGTTCCATATTCAGGGGAGAGGAAATTTTGAGTAAACCATACCCTGAGGTTCAGTGGAATGATGGGGATCTGAAGCTGTAATAAATAGATCTCGCCTGTCAGAGTAGAAGCCAAAACCTACATTTTGAACTTTTACTCACTGAGTAAAAAATTCAAGAACAAAATTGGAAATCCTGTCTTTCAGTATGGATTTAGAAATACCATCTTTCACTGCAGCAACAGCAGATTTTTATGGTTTCCTTTTCAAAATCACTTGCCAAGAAGTGGGGGAAGAAAAGAAGTCTGGAGACAGCAAAAGCTACATTATATTCTGTGCTTTATGTCTGTATGTTCTTGCACATACAGACACTTGTCAACTAAAATCACTGTTAAAACTAAAGCTCTCATTTTAATAATGCTCACATGCAAACTCTTTCACAAAAATACTTAAAATTAGTGTATTCTATGTTAAACTATTTGTTTTCCGTTAATACAGTTATAAAAGGACTTCAGATTCATTTCTGCTAATGCCTCAACATAAATCCAATAATTACAGAAATTTAGGATTTTAATCTACTGAAACTAAGCATGAAAGCTTTCCTGCAAAGCAAAAAGGGTTCAAGTCTCCTGCAGACAACAAGTTCAAAGGAATGACACTGTAAATGCCTCCTAGCAACATTAAAGATATTCATAATCCTCATCCTCTCTACCTTACTTTATTAATTGAAAAAGCAATGCATGCAAACAGCCTGATAAAAATAGTTTATAAATTCATTTTTAATAAATCTATTCTTTTTATTTTCAAGTGTAAGCCTGGACTAACAAAACTAATAATAAAGAGAACAAGACGCTAATTTTCTGAGAAACTTCTCCGAAAAAACCCTCAGGTTTTCATGGTTGTTGTTTTGTTGTGTGGTTTTTTTTTTCTCTGTCTCTCAAAGCTCTGATAGTCAGAACAAAATAACTATGGTTTCTACATTATTTCTTTAAAAACAGCCATTCTGGAAAAAGTAAAAAAAAAAAATCAAGTTATACAGTATTGTAAAATTATTCACACTGATCCTAAATGTAAAAAAAAATAAACTTCTTAAGCATAAAATCATGACAGTTTCTTCATCATACACACTCACAAACAGCACGTATCCACACTGCGTATCTTTACCACCATAAAGTACTATAAACAAATTAATCAAAATCAAGTTCCTTTACAATGTTGCTTCAACGCATACACTTTAAAAAGCAATAAATGAACTCTTACTGTCTTCCTAGTCCTCTAACAAGGTAGGAATAAGAAGTAATCCTTTTAAGCAAGGGCTAACTCTAATAGACAGGAGGTGATACCATTTTCTACTGATAAAGTAAAATATTCCTTATATTGTGCAGACGTGGCTGCTTCTTCTGTTTAAGTCACTATCAAATTTATTGTACTTCAGTGATAACTGATAATCAGCCACTAATTGTTACTGGACACTTCCTTTAACCCCAACTGCATATAAAGTATTTTCTAAGGTGAGACTAATGAAAACTATTTGTACTCCTTTCTTAGAGAAGTCAGTGAGGTTACTAACTGTATGGCCAAATTCAAGAGAACCTGGATTTGCAGTACTGAAAGATTCGTCTTCATAATATAAAAAATGGATTAAAGACACATCACACGTAAAGAACACATTCCACACTAAATTGGATAACCTCAAGCAGTTAGGTGTGTTAATCCACATAAATCAGTTGTGATTGTGTTAGCTGGCCCTGTGGATCTCTAGGGAAGCACGCATTTCTGAGCCTTCCAAAATCCCAGAAGCTTCCTTTTCATGAATGGCACATTAAATATGCAAAAATCTGTTCTAACTGACCAATTGACATAAAGAGGAAAAAGAACAAGCAAACACAGTAGAAATAAAGACACCCCCCCTCCGCTACTCACAGAAGGAAGCATCCCAAGCATTTTCATAAGAATGAACCTTGCTAATGGCCCCAAGGCTGCTGTAAAATTACAACTGGGTAACAGAGCAGGGAGGAATATGACCAAAGGAGGTAAATCTTCAAGACTAGGATGTATTTACAACTACACAGTATGTAGAAAACAAAACAAAAGAGTGCTTAAAAAACTTAGATAGAACATGTACAGTACGTACCACTGAGAAAGTCCAATAGATGCAGTAGCAAATGATAAAACCTTCTCAGGAAGCTATTGTGTTTTTGAGAGTTGTACTGTTTTTTAAATAAATTTTTCAACCAATCTGCTCTCAAAGTTAGACCCCGTGCTGAGATGGTGAACTGCATTCAATTTAGTCATGCTCTCCTGAAAGCTGATGAGTCATTGCAGCACTAGGATTGGAAGCCTCTTACTGAGACTCATTCCAGTTTGTGACAGTGAAATTGTGTAATTTTTTTCTATTTCTTTTGTGTATTATTGCTAGATTGAAAATTGCTATGCAATCTAACACTTTGTCAAATCATAAACCTTACTGGAAAATTCTTCCACAGGTTAATCACTGAAAAATGAAACTTGTCATGCAAAAACAAACCACTTTCCCTTACAGATAATAATCACAGTAAGCACACAGAGTGAAAGCTATTTCTCTCTTCCCACCACAGAACCCATATCTATAACAAAATTCTTCACTACTTGAGTAACACCATCATGCTTAGTGGGACTCTCAAGCAAAAAAGATAATTTAAACTGTGTCCCAAAGCTTTACAGGGATCATTTTGCACTTCAAAAAAAAAAAAATCATCATGTACAGTCATCCTTTTGCACTTCAAAAATAGCGACTGTTACTTGTTGCAAACTAACCGTGTGAGAACATTTTCAGAAAAAACAGAAAAACTAAGGTGTCCATGCACAACAGACAGATCATATGCTGCAAACATCCTGTATGGCTAGATAGACATTCTAATGCTACTCACTACTACTGCCCGTGACATTAGGAACTACATATTTTGCTTTGGATGCCTCGACACTCACCACATTTCTCCCTTAATCAGCAGTGACTCAGTTTCAGTGAGCAGCTGAGAGCTATGGATGGTCGCTCCTTATCAAGCTTCTTGAACCGGAAATTCCGTGTGCTAAGGCAAGCCTGAGTAAAGGAAGGATCAATTGAACTGAAACAACAATGTTGTCCAGTGTGCTTGCACAAAAAGCAACTTTACCTTAATAAACCTGAAAATGACCAATAACAATGAAATCAGCCATGGTTATTTGATTTCTAAATGTGGTATATATTCTTCATATTTTTCAGTTTAAAAAATTTTTTTTAAAAAAAATCCTTTAATCCAAATAGTAATGAGTTCATCAAATTAAAAAGGTAAAGTCCCTAAATTCATCAGAAGAGGATAAATAGAATACATATCTCCCACAGAAACACTACCCTTCCTGTCAGCCCCAATGGAAGCATTTTATTTAGATCTCTCCTAACCAGACAAACTCTACAACTGTCAGATTTACTCACCCTTTTGGATTTATTAAGAATGCTTGATTCTGCTGACACTTCCCTTCATCGGTGGTTGCTGGGCATAATATTTTAAGTAATTCTTTAAATGACATTTGCTACCTCCTGTAAGCAGCATTCCAGGCACAAAGGTGAACAGCAGGGAAAAAGGGTCCCCTTGCTCTACCCTGTGTAGCTGGGTAAGCCCTACACTTGCTGCATCCTTGGAAACACATGAGCAGACAAGTATAATACTGCGTACAATGTACTTACTGCCAGCAGCAAGCACGCAAAGCCACAGGAAAGGTGCACGTTGTCTCCCAAGTTACACAGTGGTAGCAAACATGACATAAATTACACTGCCCATGGAACTGCAGGCATCTGCCTACAGACTAGCAACCTTCAAATCATATTCCCTTCCTCAAAGCATCAGTCTTTCAAAATGCCTGCTAGGCATAAGATTGGAACCACACCTGCTCTACTGCCAGCCAACAAGTCAAGATCTCCAGAGAGAATGTTTAGTGACCACAATCTTCCCTTAACTGGGTGATAATTTGGGTCTCTCTGTCTCTACAACATTATAAAATTGCTTGGGATTTAAGTCTCTGAGAATTGTATTGGACATCTGAAAAAAAAAAAAAGGCAATTGATTGCTAAAAAATGGTGAAGAATAGTTTCTGTTACCTAATAGGTGATGAAGTCTTAAAATATTAGTATGGATAAAGTACTTAATCAAGGTTGGAGCTTTTACCTCTCAAGTAATTTAAATTTTGCTACCAATTATTTCACTGATTTTAACTATTTTTTTATTTCTTTTTTCATCAAACAAACCAAGAGACACACAAATTTCTAAAGGTTTTAAAGTTCAGCTTTAAAGTTTCATTATACTTTGTTTTTTCACTGCAAGACAACCATTTTATAGTACATTCTGTGGCAGCCTTAATGAAGTTTAAAACTGCAAAACTGATAAAAGCTAGTAATAACAGCATTCTTGCATTTCCACTGTTAGATTGTCATTTTTTTCGATCGCCTACAGTTAGAACACAAATTCCATGGCACAATATCACTTCTGCAAGCACCAGAGGAGCCTGATTGTTGTTGTTGCCCTCTGTCCTCAGGCAAAGTTTCTGGTGAAGCAGATGGATGGACAGCCTCACCAAAAAGATGAGCCACAACTGAGCCACAGCTGCGGCTCTGCTCAGGTTTCCCATTGGTTCAGTCAACAGAAATTTATCAAGGCTCAGATTAACGACTAAAGTAGCTGCAGTTTAATTACTCCACTAAATACCTGTTATGTACTGCACAGGGAACAAAAGGATGTTTAGTATTTTGCTACACTTACAGAATATTAGGAACAAAAATTCATTGTCAGTGAGGCTTTAAAGTGCATTCTGTGGCTGACTTCTTACAGAAAAGTCAAAGCTGCAAAGCTAATAAAAATAGCTCCTATATTCATATGGAATACACCACAAACTTTGTCACTTATTTCAGACACAAACTGTGGCTCGTTTGTTTCACGTGAAATGGTTTAAAAACCTGTTAGATCTCATAGTCGTAAAAGTTACTTTTATTAACACAGCTAGAAGCCCAACAAAAGCTGCAGCAGCATTCCACGTGCTTGGTTATCAGCCAACTCATTTATTGCATTGCAGGTTGAGAATAGCCCTACAATCCTGCTCAGAAGTGAACACGTGAGCAGTCCCATTCAAGTGAAGCCATCTGTTTACACTTGACAACTTGACAAAAGGGTTTCCCGCAGTGCTAGCACTGGTTCACTATAGCCCTGGTGGGACCACTCTTGCAACCAGCATGCTGGCCAAGCACTGCCTGTATGTTCCCAGCAGTAGCCCTAAGCAGCGGCTGCATGGCCAGCTGAGCCAACCCACTGACCTTCTATAGCAAAAGGGGTCTCTCTCGCCCTCTTTCCAGCTCCTCTCCTACTCCCACTTGATGCTAAGGTTCACTTTCACACTCCAGCAGCTACAAGACCTTTCTGCATGCTGCTCTAAATCACCAAGCCACCAGGAAACCACCTAATTCCCTAGGCCTGGTTTAATTTTCCTCCAGGTTTGTAAGGGCAAGCAGCTCACAGAGAGATCTGCAGAGCAGAGGTGCTGGTGTAAAGCAGAAGCACGAACTCAAGGCTTGGCAGCAACATGGGAATGGGACATTGGAGGACAGAGGGAAGGAGAGTGGGGCTGCCTACTCCCAGCAGCAGTGAGCTGCTCAGCTGGCTCATCACTGCTCAGGAAACTGGACCTTTGGGTGACAAGGTATGATAAGGGCTTGATCAGCTCTAGATGGGGTTTCCCACTGGTGTTGAACGATGTGAACTTTACATAGCAAACTTCCTTCTTCTGGGCAAACCTGGAGAGGATTATTGACAGATGTATGTACCCCAGTTCTGCAGCCTCAAACTAAACTAAGCTCTCTGGTACATTTATCTGATAATGTGCACAATTGTTTCTGAAGATAAAAACTATTACCTAGAATCTAAATATATGAGTGAATACATCAGTGCCCGTGATATCTTGTGGACTTTTTTTTTTTTTAAGAGAAGCCACAGAACATGACTACAACCCCCACCCCTGCTCCACAAAAGCATAAGCCTGCAATCCCCATCAGAGGGAGTCCCTATTGGAACAGATCCCCATTCTTCGACTCAGCTCAGCAGGGTGTATCATGACCTGCTTGTGCAAGAAAATAATTGGGCAGACACACTGCTGCTGTAAACAGTGCCCTTTTGCAGAAGATCTGGCTTCTTGATTGTAAAACAAAGGTAATTGATTCATGTTAAAAGCATAAAATAGAACAGGTCATAAAAGTAGAACAATTTCAGTCAACTCTTATATGTCATTTCATTAATCCAAAGCAAAACTTGTAACAGTGATCCTTAGATCTCTAATCCACTTTAAGCATTGCAAAACAAAGGAAACATTAAAAGCCTTGAAACCAACAGTAAAGCTTATGGAATCCGCTAAAGGCTATCCATTCCATTAAACATTTCTATGCTTACTCATTGAACTTAACTTTTCTTAAACTGTTCTAAAAGTGTGCTGAGTTAAGGAATCAAAAAGCAGTTGACAAAATAAACATTATCATAAGAAACTGGACTTCAAAATGGATCTCAAACAGTAATAAGCTATTAAAAGAGATGTTCACTCTTCACTGAATCCTATTTTCTGTCTCTTAGATCAGTACAACTACAGGATAATTTCTTTGAAATTAAGGGAGGTGCACTGCATTGAGTCAGAATTGTCATTCCTTCATCTAGAAACAGCTCAAGGTATGTTTAAGAATAAAATATAATTATCAAACTATATAAAGAAGCACTTTAGGTTGGTTTAAATAATTTTAAAAACAGCTCTGTCCTTTATTTGCCACATTCAGTGTAAGCTGTTAGAAAGAAGCTGACAAATTATCTGATTTCATTGTTAATTAGCCACAGTAGAATAAAAACATCACCTTCTCTTTAAATAGATGTCAACCTGTAGACCACTAATTAGAAGGGACCTTTAATGTTTTTCAACAATGACAACTTTCAGAAAATATAATTTCCTTTGAAACATCCAAAGTGCTATATGGTTCCAGCAGAGGTCTGAAAGAGGATAAACAATTATAAAATCTTGCTTTAAAAGTGACAATACAATGTGATTAAAAGTTACATTTTTGTCTACCTGAAGAGTTTTCACAAGATCTCAGATCTAAAAATAAGTATTGTAGGAAGACCAAATGGCTTTTGATCCAATAGTCATAAAGGTAAAATGAACTGCCTCTACAATGTGCTTGTTTACTGCTCAATTAAAGACGAGTATTCAGTTTAAAAAAAATATCTCAACAAAAGAAACTCTAGGTTCAATGCTAAATAATGAGAAGTTTTAAAAAAAGCACATTTGGGCTTGGATCTGGCAATAATCTAACAGTGCAAGAAGACATGTGGAGGGGAAAAGGCTCCAAACAGTGTGATTTCATGTCAATCCAAGAAACACAAAAGGAAAAGAATTAAAAGGCTTTAATGAAATTGCATTCTACCTTTCCCCCAAATGAATCTTTGCTCATTTCCTGCAAAACACATGGAAAATAAATCTGGATTAAAGTAGGATTTCATTGCTCAAATTTCCAGTGAGCTCAATACATGAAAGAAGGTTTTGGGCTGTCTTACAGGGAAATAGATGCATCACACACATCACACATTTATCTTAGCTGAAATCTCCTTAGATGCTCTGTCTCTATTTGTCTTGACTCCTGTAGCTTAATTATTTACTGTAATTCTAGCATTTGGCATAGACCCTAAATCTAACTCCAGGTGTCATCCAATTACTGCTTTTAATTTTTAACTAAAATTCTGGGATTTGTCCCATTCTTCACTTTAGGTGATTAGTTTGCAAATTCCTTGTATGCTTTGCTGAACAGAATACAGAAAAAAAGAGTAAATTATTAAGAAAATTCAAGAGATTTATGAAAAGAGGGCTACTCATTAAAAAGAACCATTAAAAAAACCCCAACCTGTCAGTGCACAGAAATACCACTCATTAATTAAAATGTGAGATTATATTTGACTGATAGGTATTTTAAATTGTCAGCCCACAAGAAATAACTTCGTTCAGAGCCAGGTAGGTGGACACTCAGTGGGATTTTTGGTCTTGATTTTGTGTGAGTACATCTCTGAGAACAACCAAGAAAATTATACCTGTAAGCATTATGAACACTACAACCCCTAGGTCATGCACAATACCTATTAAATTGTACTTCAGGACTGCATTGGTATATTCATTTTCTTTGCCATCTTTCTCCCTTCTCATTACCCCCAAATTCTCAATCCCCAAGGAAAATCTCACTCAAGGTCTTCAAACACCAGGTCTTGGCAGAGGCACAATCATACAGACAGGCTTCTCCATCATTCAGGGGTGCACAGGGTTGTACGAGAGAGGATGAATACCGACTCTGGCCTGTCGCCTACAGCAATGTCACTGTACATCAGCCTAGAGACAGATTAAATAGATTTGAGTGAAGGCAATGCCTAGGAAACACTGAATTATTAATTTGGAGATTGAACTATTACAATGCTTGATGGGAAAGCATGTTTCTTTCTCCGTGCTATTCTGGAAAGAGCTGCTGTAGCTCTTCTCTACTTGGTCATCTTGTACCTGTTCGTTATCCACCTCACTTCGTGCAAATGTTCATTGTGATTTCTGAGATATCACACCATATAAATCCATTCTTAGAACAGCCTTCATTGTCAGACTAACACATCACCTTATAACGGTAACAAATTTTAGTCGTATTGACCTGAGACACATCTAAGCCGATGACTTATTATGTTTATGATGATTTAGGTTGTATATAAAATTTGATGCGTTAAACTTTCATGTTACAGCAAAGCTTCTGCAAAAATCACATTTTGTCACGATGCATACAGAATAGATAATCACCTCTCCCAAAAACCAGTTTAAATTAAAAGTCTTCTGATCTTGAGATCAACAACAGAACCCTAGCAGTAACTATGAGTTATTGAAAAGAGGAGCAAAAAGTAAATATTAGAAGTCAACCTTGCTGTAATATTCTGGCCTCTTAATGCGGAATCAAAAAATTCAAAAATTTAGCATATTTATGTAGAGAGAAAGACCACTAATGGAGATGCTTGCATTTCCAGCTGCATTTCCCAGAGTTCACAAGTTTAGACAGCTATCAGCAAGGGAAATATACAGCCTGACTATGCAATCATTGATCTCATATGATTCACATCAATGTGAATGTGTCATCTTTGATTCCATACATAAAAGAAATAGGAAGATCCTCAGAAGTATCCACCAGAAAGAAAGGCGAGGCAAATGGCAATTGGTACACAACAGTGAAATCCTGGTCTTTACGTTGCAATTTGGTACTTTGCAATAAGCTGCAGCAAAGCCAGCCTTTCAGTGTAACTACATGCAAGTCTGAAAAAAAGATTATACTGGCATTGTTTTCTAACTTGCATTAATTTAACAGCATTGGTGGCAAAAATCAATACCAATGTAATTTATTAAATAATTAATATTATTTTAATACTCATGCATCTATTTTCTGAAAGATTTGCATCATCTCTGTTGAAAGCAGGTCATCAGGACCTAAAGGACACCAAAAAGCAATGAAGGAAATTTAAATTATCTGAAATATATAGGTTACAGAAGTATTAACTATAGCAGATCTGTGCAGAATGTTCTTAATAGTTTGTGTCTAGAGGAGCAAGCTCTTTTTTATAACAAAAAGCAGGTTTCTGTGAATTATGTATATATTATTTTTTATATATGAACGGTTTTATAAAGAAACTAAACAAAGATTTCCTCTAGTGCTGAACTATTAAGAACAGAAGAAAAATTCAAACACTCTCAGGTACTAAATCCTCCTCAAAAAAAGTACAGCAGGCCTTCCATGTTAGATAAGGTGAGCCTGATAACAGCTACTACGTGGAATATTGCATGAGTGTGTAGATCTGGTACCCCTTGCAGTAACATTAACTAACTCATAGTTTAGATGCAAAGTTGCCCTACTGATCTCATTTGCCCTCTGCATAACTGCTGAGAGTGCGACATCCTTCCAGTGTCTCTAGTTTATGACTGGGAGCATGCAGCATTTTGACATTCCTCAAAACAAACATTAACGCTGGTCCCGTGATTCTTCTTCTTGACACCACCTTCACTCAGGTAGTTTTTTAGATTCCAGCTGCAATTTTTTTTTTTTCTTATAACCATTACCCTACAGGCAACAAGGCTGATAGAGTAAAGGTTGCAGAGCGAGCCGTTGTGCTAGTGGCAGTTACAAGAGCAGTATTTTTATTCAGTTTATAAGTGGTACATTTAATTCCAGTAAATCCAGAATTAGATAAATCAAGGAGGAATCATGATATTATTTGAGCTACTTCTAGAAACACCCATCTTACACAGGAAACACTCAGGTAGTGCCAACAAAACAACCTCCAAAACCAACACAGAAGCACCTTTGAAAATACTAAGGATTAGACAAGATAATATGATTTTCACCATCTTCCTTCTGAGCCTTGGAATGGCTTTCATTATTCTTGTAATGGTTTTGTTTGGGTTGTTGTTTTTGTTTGTTTGTTTGTTTAATGAGAGTCTGACACGATCTCAACATTCATGGAGCTGGAACTTAAGAGTACCAAATATTTCACAATAACACTGTGGCCAAGATTGCTATCCAGACATTCTACTAGTATCGGTTACCCATTACTAAAACTATACTGTTTCATTTGCACAGTTATTCTACTCTGAAGGGTGGAGAGGGGTGGGTGGGAATGATGACACCAAAGTAAAAAACTTATATACTTCCACTGCCTATGGATGTAAGTTCAAAGCTTCTCCCTGCTTATCCTGTCATGTCATTTACCAGGTATGTCCTAAACGGTCAGAAGTGGCTGTAGAGCAAAAAAAATAAACATTTAGATCAGCACTGCAGCTTCCGTTCTATCCAATATAATAGTGCATAGGATTAAGTCTGGCCAGTGTGACCTTCTTGGCTAGAGCTTTTGCAGGTCTCCTGCTGCACATTAGCTATCTCCTATTTCCCTGCTTGTAAGTGGGAGCTGCTAGCAGCAGTTGCTATATAATTACTTACTTTATTCTGTCTAAGGAGCTTAAACTAAGAGTTGAGCAAAGAAAGCAGATTAACAATTTGAACGCACATGTAATAGACACACACACACAACCAGCAGGACCGCCGGGTCAACCCAAGGGGCCGAGGAAACGCACTTCAGCCGCTCTTGCTCCGAAAGACAGGCTTCATTTTCACTGCAGGGCTGTTAAACCGCGCGGGAGAGCCGGGCTGCGGCAGAGCAGGGGAACGGGCTGGCGGCTCGGCCGCCCCGTCCCCAGCAGCCAGATTAGCGGCCGCCCGTCACATGCCGGCGGCGGTCGCTTGGCAACAGCAAAGCCGCAGAGAAAGTGCTCCCAGGGCCAGCCCAGCCTGCCTCCCCACCGGCTCAGGGGCTTATTGTGCCCCAGACTAAGCAGCTGGTTCTTTCTCAGAGCCTTCTGCAAATGACTGCATCTACCACACGTACACAAGCCTGTCCACCTGTAACACCCCGCCACGCACAACCTGCCTACGTGCAGGAGCCGCAGCCTGTGTGCTTCTCAGCAAAAACAACCCTGGGTACAGCTCTAGTGGTCACCAAACCTGCTCTGGGAATGCAGGTGAACTCTGCTCTGCAAACCTACACACACTCCTGTAGCAAGAAGGGCACAAAGATTGCAAGGAAAAAATGCAAAAACTTTTGGGGTGCTTTTTTTTTTCCACCTTCTGCACCACCTGTGAGCAGCACTCACTACACTACAGCAAGTACACTAAAGCAAGCTGCCCCCTTGCATCTCTGTAAAACTGTGAGTTCAGACCGTGGAGTTGCAAAGTCTGAGCTGTCCCTCCTAATTTAGCAACAATTGTGTATTGCTGTCTCGTACAACCAGGAAAAAAAAAAAAAAAAAAAAAAGTTAGTACAAACCAGAAAAACAATAAGAAAAAAATATCCTGGGATAATTTAAAACTAAGATGAAGTGAAGCTAAAGAGCCGGGGGGTGTTTGTGGTGTTTCTTAGGCGCTCATCCCTTTTCCACAACAGAAATCGACTCCATCAAATGGCTCCTGGAAAGAGTCAGCTGTCTCCCCTAGCTATTAGAAAGAACTCCTTGAATCGGCTCCCGTCAACCCTCTACTTTCAGGCACTTTGGTCCTCTCCTGTGAGACCCCAGGACAGGGATGTGCTTCTTGCGGTGCAAGTCCCGTTCCGGAGAGGCTGGAGCATAGCGCTTACCTTGGCAACTGCCCTGCATTATGCATGCAGTGAACAATATGAGCAGTTTGCAAGCAGTTGCTGCTCTTCCCTCCATCCAGTGGCGAGGTCCCATCTGGGCTGGGATGCTCCAGCTCCCTCAGAAGCTGGCTCCTCGGCTCCGGGGTGCTGATCTGCACAGCAGCAGCACAAGGAGCCTGGTGTCTTTTTCTTACCCCGCTAGTTGTAGAAGAAAGGCGTGTTCGCCTGTTGAGACATCGCGTTTTCTATAAACTCCCACCCTCCAGACATCGCATAAAGCTCTTTATACCCGGCGGCCCCGGAACCAGCATGAGGAATCAGGCAGCGCTCCAGGCCCCGCACCGCGGGCGGCCCCTGCCCCTCCTTCCGCGCCCCGCAGCACCGTCCCGAGCCTGCCCAGCCCCGGCGCTTGCACACTTCGGATCTCGGGGTCCACTGCTGCTACACTGCCTATTTTGAGTAGATCAGAGCAATTTCAGATTGCAAGTGAGGTATGTCCTACGTTTCAGTGTCTCAAAGGCGTGCTACAAGCAAGAAAAGTATTTTTGACAACTTTGAAAAATGTCACAACCCCTGCTTACCAGTGTAGGGGATAAAACTTTACTTTTTTTAAAACTACTATTCCTCACAGAAATATTACAAAAAAAGAACTGTGGGGGTGAAACTTACTTCTGCACTTTCTCAGCAGATAAAAGCAGTTTGGTGAAGTGCTTTGGCTGAAAATGCTTGAGGTAGCAGCTGGAGACACCTTACTCTGGTTCTAACTCTCCAACGGTGTGTGCAGCACACATGAAATGCTAACCTGTGTTTTACTGCTGCCATTTCAGGAATCATATACCTACTAAACGAGGGTAAAACAGTGCAAAGTAGCACAGGGAAAGATAAAAATACCCTAATACTTCAGGTTGGAATGCAGTCTTAGGAAAAGAGCAAGCATTTTGGAGGCTTTGCTTGCAAGATCAGAAGCATCATACATAAACTGTGTGAAGTTAAATCACTATTTTGTTTTATATTCATTAGAAATAGTCTTCCACGTATAAACTTTAGTTATGCCAAGCTGTTCCTTTCTCTGTATGTGTGCACACATACACATTCAAGTCCACAATTACTGCTGTGCATACATACAACGGGAGAAAGATGAGTCTATTTGTCTTGCAAGAGGCTTTCTCAAATTAATTTTAACAACATCATCTATATAAAAATCCATATATTTTTGTTAGCTTTATGCCGTGTCCATTATACTGCAACGGGTGTTTGCTGATACTGCTAGAGAACTTAAGTGGTATTTCAAAGCATTAACTCTTATTTTTTGCCATGGACTACTTCAATTAAGGGGTAGAGGTGCCTGCATTATTCATGCCAAAGTTGCGGAGGATTAGATATTGTTGTTTATTAGCAGATTGTTATTTACCTCCGGGTCCTGTAGGCCGCTAATCTCAGTAAACCTTCCCGTAAAGGTTTTCTATCTATCAAGATAGAAAAGGGGGTGGGGGGGAAGGGGGAGAAGATATGGAGTGTAGGCTTTTGCAAGGTTGTGATTTATGCAGGTTCAGGGCTGTTTGGTGTAGTGGTACGACACAGCACCGGGGTCAAGCCACAAGAAACACTGAGGGCAGATCAGAATATTCAATTAGCTTCCTGGCACCTCTGAATCACAAAGAGAGGATAAGATCTCTCCATCACAAGATCCAGAGCTGCCGGGGGAGGGGGGAGACCTGCCCTCTTCAAATCTCTCTCCTCCCTCCCACCCTCTCTCCTTTCACTGTAGGAGAACAGTGCTTGAAGCATTCCTTTCTGCACGGAAGGACTTTTCCTATTGTTGTTTTCTTTGTGTTTCAGTGTTGCCAACTTACTGGAATTCTTGTCGTGGTTTCACAGCAAGGCTCAGGCTGACCAAACGGAACCAGCTGCGTTTGTGTATGGGGCCGCTGCCTTAATCCCCCAACAACACCGATGAGGAGGGAAGGAAGGGATCCTCAGAGGGGAGCAAGCAGATCCGCTCAGTACAGATGGGTGCCTGAAAAGCCAACACACAGATTGACTGTACTTAATTAGAAGGGGAATTGTTTAAAGCAGTTCACACCCCGGCAACATGCAGACAGGGCAAACAGTGCTTTGGAGATGCATCACCACATTGGGAGCTATGTGCACTGAATGTTTGGGAAGACCTGGATACAGGTCTTTGGGAGGCACCTACCCATGTTTAACTCCCACAGAGCTGGCAGCCAGAAGGTCTGCTCCTGCCCTATTCACCATGGCCATTTCTACCCATCTATTTTTCCCAGAGGGTGGTGGGCAAGAGAGATTCTCAAACAGGAATGGTAGAGATGCTGCTGATAGTTAGGGGAACCTTGTGCTGAGACAGTGGGTCAGCATTATTTATCATCCATTATTCTTTGCATGCAGAAAACAAAATTTGCATTCAGAGACAAATTAACTATCAGCCCAGACGCTTCACTGCCTAAGAATGATAGTCACTAAGTCACATAGGACAATGCTGTTCTCCATTTACTTCATCTAAAATTTTCTGGCACCTCATCATCCAACCAAAGGGACCATGTCCTGCTGGACACCATCAAATGGGACTTCAGTGAGACTAGAGCTGTGAGATCAGATTCAGACATCTCAGAGCTTTCCCATAACCTCATCCAAAGTTGTCCATGCTGGTGTAACACACCTCTCCCTCTCAGCTTCCTGTTGACTAAATGTCAGCCTATCATTTTCTGACTGAACTAGATCTATGAATTTTTAATTGATTTTTTCAGGTTTAAGAAGATGCAGACTACATCTGTTAGAAGGTTAGAGGGAGAAAAGAGGCAAGGGCAGTTGTTCACTGAACTCAGCTTTCAATTCAAAATATAGTTTGGGGTGTGTTTACTTGCCTGGATTTTGCAATCAAAAAAAGCTGTTAAAGGTGTAATTTGAAATGAACAACCACATTGCTTACACATTAAAGATGCATGCTAAGCACAGAAGTTAAAAATTAAAAGGCTTGATTTTTGATCAGGGTTCAGTTCTAACTTAGTGTCCAAACTCATCCAATTCTTAACAGGCAGA
This sequence comes from Patagioenas fasciata, assembly GCF_037038585.1. NCBI lineage: Eukaryota > Metazoa > Chordata > Aves > Columbiformes > Columbidae > Patagioenas > Patagioenas fasciata. The sequence continues at coordinate 21,281,326 of NC_092526.1, forward strand.
TAGAAACACCAGGGTTGATGTGTGACCAGATAAAGACAAAAGGTGATGGCTAATTAAAAATGTATATATATGTATTCACTTAAAAAAACAGTAGATCAGATCTGCACCTCTAAATTTGTCTCTTCTGAACTTCTCAGGGCCAGGGCAGTTTACAGAGGCTGAGAATCTGCCCACTGCATTATCCAGTAAAGCTGTAATTGCCACTGGCATTTGGTAATCTTGTAGTCAATCTGTCCTTAGATAAACCTAGGTTTTTCCACATAGAAAACATTTTACATTACAAGCTGTGTCTCCAACTTCAAATTTAAGTTCCATCATTAAATCCCTTGCCTTTATCACGACAAGCTTTTCTGTTTTTTTGTTGAATCATACTAAAGCAAGGCTACCTGTAGCCATGTTCCTTTTGTGAGAGCACAGTGCTAATGACAAGTCATATGAATCTAAAGGCTCTGTCCCTCTGCCTGGCTGGTAATAATAAAAGCACCCAACAGCAGCTGTTCAGGCTTCAGATTTCATCCATCTTTACTGTTCTACAATTAAAAGTGTCCCATTTATTTCTGAATTTCTGTTTTACAGCAAGCAACAATGTGTGTGTGCACGCACATGCAAGTGTTCATGTGTATGCATGTGTGTTAGAGGTTTCCTTTCTTAACAGGCTATTAATGGCAGGAGGATCTCTTTAAAGGTGCTACTCTCAAGGCGTTTCCTTCACCTACGGCTCAATTCAGATGTAACCAAAGCCACCAGCCTACAGGGAGAGCAGATTAGTCGTTTTCATGTGGGTCCACAGTAACAATGTGTATTTGGACTTCACCATTTAATCCTTCCAAGTGAACATAGTGTGAGCAGAAGCAGGAGGTCATGTTTTAGGATATTGGGCTGCGTGTTGTGCAGAGAACCAGTATTGATTTCAGTTCCACAACATATGGAAGGGAAAAGCAGAAAACAGCCCTGACTTCACCAAGTTTCTGATATAAGCTACATCACATTTCACAGGATCTAAAACAATGGCAGTTATTTGCCAGAGAGGTACTTTTTCCAAGGATTAAAAAAACCAAACAAAACCCCCCTAATCTTAAACTAAGAAAAAGAGGGTCTTGTTCAATATGGTTCCAAAACATCTAATGCTTATTCACAACCAGAGATGGATTTCCAGAAGACTGGATCAAAGGTGGATCCCTAGCCCACAAGAATGCGAGAAATATTAAACTGAGGAGATGTGAATCGAGCCAGAACAGAAATCACAGTCAGGATTGCACAATGCAGCTGGCACTGTGGTAAGAAGTTTCTTCAAGGTCTCCTGTTTAGTGACACATTAAAACTTCACTCTTTCAACCTGGAATCATATCACTGCGCCCTGGAACAAGATGCACTGGATGGGAACCATGCACTTTTTTGGTAACTGCCAATGAACACGTGAGACCAGCAGAGGGACAGTCACTAAATAAGCTTCCAAACAACTCCAGTGTATTTCACCACCAGAATTTGGCCTGTGGTGGAGTTTAACAATAACAGTACAGAGATGAGAGAGTTTATTTACTTGGAAGGCAGAAGGAAGTGAAGAAAGATTAAACAGCTTCCACCCTTTGGTCAGCACTGTCTGGTCCAGCCTTCAAGTCCCTATGCCCTATCCTGGAGACACAGGCACATAGGGCAGGCAGGTATGCTTTACTCCAGCTATCTCTCTAGTTACCAAAGTTCCTGGTACTTGCCTTACTGCAAGCAGACTTCTTCGGCACTTTCTCTATCTCTGCGGAACAAAGGTCCCCATTTTTTGCTGCAGTTCAGTAGCCCTTCTGTGCCTGCTCTGCCCTGCAAGGAAGTTAACAGACAGAATTTATACTTGAGAAGGAATGGTAGGTAAAGAGGCATTTCCAAATTACTTAACATTCTAAAAACTTTTTAGGGTACTCACAAGGGAAGTAGGCTAGGCTAGAATAACTCTGAACACCTTTTACAAGAGAAGATTGAGCTACGCTGAGAAAAGGTGAGACTGGCGTCCTTGTCTTGATGTTTTTTCCAACCACACTACAATTTACCAAACAAACCTGAGCAGCATTGCAAAATCACAGGTGCACATCCCAAGAGTGTTCATAGGGTAGAAATCAATTACTCTGCAGTCACATATAAAACAAAAAAAATAGAAACATTATCATTTCCCCCATGTATTTAGGTGTTCTGTATAATACTCACTTTCAAGGCCATGTATCTCAACACAGTACTCCATAAAGGAGAGAAACATGCAGCATGTCTTTTGAAATAAGAGCCAATGTATCCACTTCCAAATTCAGTAACTCAGGAACAGTTTAATTACACAAGGACCTGTTGTTTTTCATAGGATGCTAACTCATACAATATACCAGCAGACTATTCTTGGGTAATCCATGAGGATAAAATAGTGAAGGAAAGACCCTGCCTCATTTATTGCAGAAATGTAATAGCAAATGAAACAAGAAAGAAGGAAAGCAAGCTTACCACACTATGGAACACTATTCTAGCTCTACCTAGGCCATAGCCTTTTTTTAATATAAGAATTCACTTAAAACTTCTGAAGCATTTATTATTTTCTGATTTTAGACACCTGGGCCTGCTTAGCAAAACCTGAAGTGCTCATTGCTATAGCCAAAGTCGATAAGAGCTGTGATTGAAAGGTGTAATACCAAGTACTCTGAAATTCCAAGTTCTTAATATCTTAATTGAGGTGTAAGCAAACAAACAAACAAAAAACCAAACCAAAACAAAAAAACACAACACACAAGAAAACCAAAAATGCCAACACACACACACACACACACACACACACACAAAAATCACACCAACAACTAAAGGATATTTTAACTGTAATCGTTTTGTGCATCAACTCCCTATATATAAAACTAGATTAATCTCTTGGGCACTTCATATATGAGAACTAGAAAAAAATCCGAGAGGAAATTAGCAACCTGCTTCTCAGTGAAAAATAAGTAGTATGAAAGACAGGAGAAAACAGTATACCATCCGTCTCAGCTATCGTGACAAGTAAATACAGATGTCATGTTATAAGGGCTACCACTGAATGAACCTAGCATGAGGCAAGATTATTATTCCTTTATATATCATTCAAGCTAGAATGTCCTACAAATTTCTTTTCCTCTCACTTCCCACAGAGAATTAGAATTTCAGGCCAAACACAGGGTAACAATAGTATGCAAATAAGAACATGGTTTAGCAGTATAGGGGTTGCAGGGGATGGATTCTCACAGTTTTGATACATATTTCAGAGCAGAGATTAACCACTTCCTACTTAACAGAAAAGCTGAAAATACGCTCTTACTTCATGAATTCTGTGAAAAAGCATTCGTGCTTATTGAAAAAGAGGACTAGACAGTAATAAGCCTATGAAACAATTTTTCTGAGAACAAAGCTACTCTGTGTATGACCAAAATATAGCTACCCTGCAACACCCTGCCCATACCGACCATTGAGTGTATACTGAGATATTGATAGTATAAATATATTTTGTTATATTAAATTAAATGCAAAAGTATGAAGAAAATGATAGCTCAAGATAAGCCACATTTTAGCAATTCTTAACTGATTGCTAAGGAACAATACCCAAAATATTTGCTTTGAAAATAGTACCTGATTCAGCCAACCTGCAAAACTACTTTGACAAGAAGAGACCAAACTCATGAATGCATGAGGTCAAAAGGATTACAATAATTAAAAAAACCCCAACCTCTCTCCTCCTTGGGGGACTTGTTCACAGGAATGAGATATAGGACAGTTCAGTGAGCACAGACTTTGGCAAGCAGGGTAACAGGCTTGAGAAGTACACCCTTCCCCCTTTCTCCATCTTCCCTTGGAGCTGCAGCATTGCAGTTCACTCTCCCTTTTGTCCCCTCGGTTGCGCAGGTCCTTGAGAGAGCGCTGACCGCTGTGCCCGCCTTACAACAGTCCCACAAACATGGGACAGAGCTGCAAATGGCAGTAAGGAGCGCAACACACCGAAACCAACTTTACTGCTCATGCCAGCATCTCACCAGAGGCAAACCAGAAGGAAGAGGATGGCGTGCCTGGAGAAGCCAGGTCCACCCGAGCTTCTATCAGGAGAGCATACAATATTATTTTTACAGCCACTTCACAGAATACACAATTGTGAGGTGGAAGTTTGCCATCAAAAAAACAGATTAATGATGTGGTTTGTATTTTACAAAATATCTAACTGAATTCTTCCTTCTTCTCAGCACTTATTCTTGCATACAGAAGTTATTGTTGTATAATCCAGTTCCAAAAGATAAGATTTTTCCTGATTAGGATACTTCTAAAGAGCTCAGCACAGTAAAGGGCACCTCCTGCTGTTTTACTGTTTTGAATAGAGAGTGATCAACATTATTGAGGATGAGACCTTAAATTAAAACCAATAAGAAAGTTACTTTTCTGGTGCTTATCTTAAGAAATTTCAGGTAGGTAACACTTGAGTTTCTAGTGCAGTTGCACTGCACCATAAACTGAACAACATATTCAAGAAACTGGAACACGTTCTTTATTCATTTTGCCTAAATTTCCACTGGAACAGTAGTTTGTGAGTTTGAAAAAAACATGTAAGAAGAGGGCTATGCAACATACCCATTGTAATTACTGATGTCTCAGAAGGCTTGGGGAGGTAGTTAATTGCTTTTTTTCCTCTTTAACATAAACAATTGTGTTTAAGTATCACTGCAAGTCAGAACCACAAGGTATTAAAAGTAAACAGGTTACATACCACATTCCCCTAGATATTAAAACTCCTTTTGTTCCTTAAGAATGACATTTAATATTTAGCTTTTCTAGAGAAACTGGAGCTATGTCACTTTGTGTCAGGCACTTTAAGAGATACTAATAAAATGCCCTAGGTCTCCATAATCCTTTGTGGCTGATTAGGTACAGTAGAAGAAGTTGTTTCATTAATTTGAAGGCCATAAGCCTGAACTCTCATATTGACCTGAAAGTAATGTTTTATTCATATTGTAGTGCTGTAGTCAAAACTCCAGAAATAATTAAGAGACCCAGCCTCAAACCTTAGACCTTTGAATTATGAAGCTGAATACCCAGTTAATTATTGCACCATGGGAAAAGAGTGAGGACTCCGCAGTCCTGATATATTACTATTGCCATCTACCTGTGAAAAGGTGATGGGTGAGCAAGTACATATCAATAAGTATGTCTACAATTCTTGAAACATTCAAATGATTTCCACAGGTAACAGTTTAAAAGCTTTCTTCTGGATTAAAAAAAAAAAAAAATCCACAAACAAAACAAAAAAACCCCACAAACAAACAATAAAACAACCCAAAAACATCAGTTTAAATTCTGGCTCCATTAGACTAACAAGGGAAAACTCCAAAGTTTAGTAGTTTCAGCTACAATTCATCAGCTCCCCATAGCCGTTACTGGAGCATAATAAAGTGATCCAACATGAAAGGCAAAGGCAGGTATACATGAATGGTGAAAATCTCATTTAAAAAGCTGTCATCATCCAACAGGCTGATGATAAGAAATGCTGAAGTAAAGACTAATAAGCAGAAACTCTGCTGATCCATTTTTACCTTTTCCAGCAAAGTAGATATCTTTCTCCTATATCCGGCAATCAAAAAGATCTAGTGAAAATTCAAGACAAACATTTACATCCTTAGTAATCAACTCAGGCATCCCACATCATCCTTGTAATATGATTTAGCCAATATCTGTTCCTTTATGCACCTCATTGCCAATAATCACTGTTGATTCCATCTTGCTTGGCTTTGACAAGTCTCATGAATGTAGTAACACATCAGCTTTAGATGAGCTTTTTCATATTTTAAATCATTTCAGGTATGTGAGCTTCAATAAAACTTACAGAACACATTCAAAATACATTAAACTCTTCTCATTTTTCACTACCATCCAACTTTTCCAAATGACAGACTAAAACTTTCAAATACCGAAGCACTGACTACAATCAGCAGAGATTCAAATTATATACAATGTTATTGCCAGGACGCTTCCATTCCTGCACCAAGGCCTTTTTTATGAAAAAGAACGAACATTACAGCCAAATCTTGCTCTTAGAGCTACAGCATCAAGAATGTCTTAAAGAACATAATGCTTTCTCCTTTGTTTATTTCTGTTACTATAACCTGTCTTATCCCAGTGTGGTTCACACATTCTTCTAAATTGCCATTTCCTTTTCCTTCTTTCCCTCACTCCCAATATGTTCTTGTCTTCCTAATATCTTCTTGCAGGCATTAATCTGCTTCTTTAAAGATTAGGTTACAAGAGACAGCAAACATGACCGCAAACAAAAAGAATGTAATCAATAGGTGCAGTAGTTCTTATTGCTCTTCTTATAGCACAACACAATTACTACTTATGTAAACTGACATATTGATCAAGTTGCAGTACAAGATACAAGGTCAGATTCACAATTATGAAGCTGCTGGTTTGAACTAACTTACCAGTATAAAAGCATCATACAAATTCAATATGATTTAGGGTCACCAGAGCAGATCCTACTCCAGACCACAACTAGAGCTCATAAAAGAAAGAGATGAAGGTACGACACTACACCCTCTATATTTTCCTAGTTCCCAGAGATCCCTGAATAACTATCTATGAGATAGAGCAGTTTGTTGACTACTTACTATACCCATGATGTTTAAATCCCCATAAACCAGGATTAGGAAAGGACAAAAGGTACTTTAAAGCCACCTGTCAACATCTCACACTCATCCTGAGTTAAACACAGTGAAAGACTAGGGATTTGTGGACTGTTTTCCATTTTAGTTTGACCTTTAGGTTTTAACAGTAAAACAATCAGGCTAAATTAGAAGAAAGCTATTAAAAATATCATTATGTCTGGGATTCAGTTAAGGGTTAAAATCTAAGAACAAGGTATCTCCCATATTCTGGAATACCAAAGAGAAACATTATTATTTCTGAGACTAAAAAAAACCTGTCACAAATGACCAGTTTCCACAGGCATATGATTACACTCCATGTCCTCAATCATAAGCAGCAGGAGATGCCTTTTTTTCATCCTAGCGAAAGGTAGTTTCCATGGGTCACATTCCCTACTCATGTTGCACTGTTTCGAAATATAGAGTACATAAGGATATTTCAAGTAATGCTTTTCATTAAAACTTAGTATCTAGGATCCTAATCATATTTTTACACTGTTCCATCCAATTAACTCTTCATCCTAATTGGGTGCCACTTTCAAATAAGCATGTAAAATTATTCTAATAATTGTTTTATTACTAAAGCCTGAATAATAACTGTGTTGGACATCAACACCAGTATTTACAGTATTTTTAAGTAGCCTAGATATTAATAGATACTTTGATTTTTACATATGGACATGCACAGATTCTAAATACATAATTTAAATGCTACCTCCTGTTCTGGAAAACACAATAATATATTAACTGATGCTTGCTACCTACTTACACAGATTTTTCATAAATCCATTCTTATGTCATAGCAATTGCTAGCTAGCTACATCTATTGCTTTCAAAATTTCAAAAGCCAGTACTACATTTTAAAGAATTATTAGCAGCGTCTAAGTGAGATACAGAAAACAGAATATAATTAAACCAGCATTGTTTTAGATTATTTGAGGAAGAAAATAATAAAAAAAAAACAAACGGGCCCATCTTCCAGTGTATCCAGCACAGCCCATTCTCCCAGATATGCCCAGTCTGAAAATATTATATAGCACAGATTCCCAACATCCAACTGTGACTATATAGTCAGATTCCCAACAGCAGCTTTGCCCTTGATTTAAACACCTATAGCAATGCTGCTTTTGTTACATTTTTGGTACATTGCTGGCACACTTGCTTGCTGAAGCACAAAAGCAATTGACAATGGGCTGTATTGAGCCTTCTGTACAAAACAGTTCAATATTTTTAGGGACTTCACCACACACTATTGCTCTTGTAGCACCTATGTAACTCATTGCTCATTTTAGAATGCAGTCACAGAAGGGCTAGGCCAAAAGTAAATGCAAATCACTATAAGCAATTTGAATACACTAAGTATTGGTTTGGTGGTTTTGCTCTATATAAGATGAAATATTCCCTTTTACTTTTAATGTCATTCTGATCTTTATGTCTGCATTCCCCATCTGCTAAACAAAGCAGAGATCTTTGCTACTGTCACTTGTTTCCTTGAGATAAAAAAATACATTGGTGAGAAGGATCAAAGGTAAAGTTTTGTAGGCAACAGTAGCATTCACATTTTTAGAAACTACTTAAGTTTTCAACTCTAATGGTTTGCTGAATTTAGTTTCGGTTTATTTAAACTATCTGGCAGAATCATCTCAGATTTCTGTTTGCAGTTCTTTCAGTATTTGGTTTACACAATTTTCCAGACAGAATGAATGAATGACAGAAAAGGAGTCAACAGAATCTTTTCTATCAACTCAATGGCAACATGAACGATTTCACATGCACATTTGCAGAAAGAAGCCCTATTTTCCTTGAATTTGAGTCTGTGTTGTGACATGCTAGAAGCTGACTCAAATTCTGCAGCTAAGGTCTGTTCCTCTTCGCAGCAAATTTCTTCAGGTGAAAAAGTGGGAGATGGCTGGAAGGAAGCCTGGTTCTTTTAATCTTATCTAAGCACTCCTGAAAGGAGTTACAGCTGAAGATAAGGAATGTTGAGTCACATGCCTTTTCTGCCTTAGAGTTCTTATCACATATGGGGAAAGATCCTATTTCTACAATACCAATTTTAAGCTACCACAATTCCTGCATCTTTACAAGAGATGTTCCTGAGATGCTCAAATACGAAGACAACAGGTGTAGTCATAACATTTAACTGTGACAGTAAAGTTAGGGCTACTACCTACTGTCATTGCAATGCCAAGTGGAAAAAAAAAAGTAAAAGCCATGCTCGGCCTTTGAAGTGATCTTTACTTCAGCTGCCCCCGGCTAAAAGGGTTTAAGGGGAGGAGGAGAAATTTTTCCTGATCTCTGAGGTAACATTTAACAGACCCGGGAAACAGACATGGACCACGAGGGTCCACTCGGGAAGGCCTATAGCAGGAATGACTTCTAAAAGCAAATAACATAGTAATGCAATCAGTACACTTAACATCTCATGCTTTGACAAAAGACTTCTTCTTTCGTGACTTTATCTTCCTCTTGATAGTAACCATTACCAACAGGGCGGAGATGGACCAAATACCTGACACAGCAGAGACTGTAGGAAAGAAACACACAATACTCAAAGAATCTTACATCAAAATCCTTGTAAAGTCTGCAAATTCCTCCTGCTTGCATTTGGCATAATAACTGTTTTAACTATGCCACAGCATGGTTTATAATATACAATGATTAGGACCAGGAGCAACCACGTTCAGTTTAGGTAACTTCACTTCTAATTTTTTTTTAAAAAATCCTTCCACTAGAACTTTATCTATTTAGAGTGGGGTAAGAAGACCTATTCCAGACCAGAGTTCTCAAGAAGTTCTCCAGCCAAGGAGGCAAGAAGGTCTAAGATCCACTGCTTTGCACCACACTACAAGCAACAGGCACCACAAGTAGAAGCGGTTGCTAATTTGTGTAGGTCAGGCTTTGTGAGTATGCAGGAAAAAAACCAAACAGTAGAACTGTTTCCTTCAACCTAACCTTCCTGCATCACCCATCTTTTCCTAGTTCCCAGTTACAGCTTAAGTGCATCATCCCAGAATTCAGCAACCTCTACAAGCATGTGGTATTTGTCATTACATCATTCATGGAAGTGAGTTTTGAACCTTATTTTGGGCAATTCTATCCCACAGTGCCCCCAGCAACTCTAATCTCCACAAGCCAATGAGAATCAATTAAAGATGTTCCACAAAAAAAAGCCACTAATGTGTAAGATATGTATCTCCAGCTGACATGTCCACATAAAAAACTGCCTAGTTAGAACGTAAGACACAATGAAGAGGCTTCAAGATCCTACTTGATCCTTCAATGTCCTATAATATTCAGCTAGCATGAATTATATCTGATGTTATCTCAGTTCAACATACAGTTTCAAGAATATTAGAAATCCAGCACTAAAAAGTTTCTTAACTTGAACTGTGTGGAACATTCCTTCCCAGTTATGTCAGCTTTCTCAGTTCTACCACCTCCCTCTTGAAAAGCAGTTTCATGAGGAAAACAAAACTTCCTGAAAACACAAGCAATAAATGCAGGTAATTAAAATAAGTGGGGGAAAGAGCAGAGTGTTAGGCTACCTTTGAGTCTCCAAAAAGACAGGGAAGATGAGCTTTTAATTTCCTCATTTCGGAAAGCTTCCAAAATTAATTTTGCTTAATTAGTATCATATCATGCACTCCCTTGAATTGGATTATATTTCTCTGGTAGTTTTCATACTCTGAGACGATTCAAAACAGAATTTTAACCATGGAAACATTACAGAATATTTTGAATCGGCATTTTCATCTCAGTTGAATCACTAATAGCCTGAGCTCCATTCACAAAGCTTGGCAAAACTTTTTTGCTACTGTTTGTTGTTCCCTAAGTATTTTTTTATCTCCCTGTCTGCCAGGTGGAGATACAGACAACATAAGGTAATATAGCCTTAGATATTTATTGCATATGCAATATACAAAGCTCAATTAAGAATACCTTTGGGAAGAGACTGTAGAAATACTATTAAAAACAACCAACCAAGCACTTTATTTTCTGCAATGCAGAACAACCGAAACTTTACAAGTGGTTTTCAGAGCAAAAGGCTTAAGGTTTGTCACATGAGATTAACTCTAAAGGGGATTAGGTTCTCATATAAAGGAAAAGTGCATGCAAAGGCCAGTAAATATACTAAGCAAGCTAGGTTAACTCACAAAAATCTGTATCTCAGTCATTCCAGCAGGGAATGCTATCCATACAGAAGATATTACACCCCACCACCTTTTTCTCTACTTCATGGACACCTCCAGGAGCCCACACATCACTACAGGCCAGTGCTTGCTCAGCAGTTATTTATGAGCAGCCCACAGATCAGGGAGAAGGAAACATCAGCCATTCCCATATACATATTTCTGATACGTAGGAAGAGCAAAATGCCCAAACAGACCATTCAACAGATAAACAGAACTACAAACCCCCACATTACATGTTTTGGTCTCTTCTTGAAGGCAAGTGGCTATAGTCATAGCACTGTTACTCCTACATGACAAATCAATTTCCTGAAGTCTTAAAAAAATAAGTACATTAGTCATAGTACTGATATTAATAGCCTTGCTCTATCAGTCATGTCAAAGCAAAGCTCTGCAGTCAGCAATGCTCACAAAACGTTCATAGTTCAGTCAACACCGACACCCAGTGGCCACATATTAACTTCTTTTTTCCTGCCAACCTGCTTTTTAAGAACTAATTCCTCAATGAGATTCTACTCCAGACCTTCAACCTTCCCTTCTGAAAACGACTTGAAAAGCTTCAGTTGTTCTATATCATACATACCATAAAAATAAATCTGCTGAAAACTCATACTACATATAAACTTGTTTCCTTTAGTGCTTCTAACCAGTCAAATGTTTTGTAGCACTATGCACATGCATTTAACAAATTTAGAATATCACAGGCTTTAAAAAAATGAAGCTAATCTAGTCCCACCTCTCTACTCATTAGGGTTAATAGATAATAATATCAGAGGAGAGAAGAAAGATGTATTGATGTCAAAGCACTGTGGCAGGTTAACTACTTCAGAACCGGATATCTATTTTCTGTATTTCCACATACTCCCTTTTACAAGGATTACAAACTGTAAGCATAGCATTGGATTCAAGTATTAGTGATTAATTAGTGACTGATTGCAGTATTAATATACAGGTTCTAGCTACTGAACTGCAATCTAACACCAAGGGAAGTAATTTTTTTGTGGAAGTAGAACGCAGTATACACATGAAATGATCATCATACATGGGAAAAATTAGTTTACTTTCTATGTCTCTTGCTCTATTTATTTCAAAAGCATCAATACTATAACAGATAAGGCTATTTTGACTGGGGAGGGTGTGGAGGGTATCATTAAATCTAACTGAGAGACAGATAAGTCATGTACTTGTTTGTGAGATACTTAAAAATAAAAAGGTTCTTTTTATTCTCCCTCAAAGACACCAGCTGTTATGAATTTGTCCATGCATGGTGCCTTGACAGGAATAACTACATAGAGTTAGGATTTCAGCTTATTCGCATAACTTTGCTATACCATCTTCGGGGACTAGCCACAAGTGCCTTCTTTTTCATGTGTCCCATCTTTGGTAAATGCTTAGTTATATAACCCTTCAATGTGGTCAACAAAATATGGCAGAATGATGCAAATATCACTAGGCTATCATGATAAGTGGTTATTATTTCACTAACACTATAAGCAGCTTAGCAAATGCATTCAAGCCCTAACACAGCACACACCAGCCTAACAGATGAGATGAGAGAGCAGCATCAAACCAGCAGAATCGTGTTTTATCTCATAAAATATGACTTTGCTGGATCGATGTCACTGTTTTACCAGCTGAAACACCCAAGAATCATTTATTTCAGATGCACTAGGTTTTCCATCATAAGCAGTGGAAACCTAAATATCCTGAAAAGTCTGAGACAGAAGTCTCTGAATTTTGAGTCTGACCTCTGGTTAGTCTTCCTCAGACACTATATCCATTTCAAGAACAGCAATAATAACTTGAAATGATTTCTAATCCTATTTGGAGGAGATGATGCAAATCAAACCCTCTCTCAAAATCATTTTTGATGCAATATGCTGCACATGATGCCAATTATGAAGAATCAGATGCTTGATCTGAAGTGTTTCAGCTTCCCATTTGAATAGTAATAGAAGAAAGTAGTAAGGGCGCAAACAGGCTACCAGGAGAATTTTTTTTTTATAGCACAAACCACAGCATAGTACTCTGGGCCCATAGCATTAGGGTACATGATTTGCAGTGCAGAATCCAGAAGAGTTATTGCTGAAAAGATACCCAGTTCAGCAATAACACTGGATAGTACTGTAGTAGCATCTATGCACTCATAATATCTGCAGGCAGGTCAATCAGATCGCCTGCTGAAACACAGACCACTTTGAAACAAATCATTCAGACTACCAGTAGTTTCTGCCAGAATTTTTTTCTGTTGCTCAAAAGGCGTAGAGTAACACTTAACATGAGGATTTATAAAATGCTAACAGTCACAGAAGACTGGAGTCTACAATTTAGTGTTCACACCATCTATATGTGGTGCAAAATATTACATTCACTTTTACTCTATGTAAAGTGAGTTAGAAGCTTGCTACTAATACCAGTAAAAATCCTTCTTGTGTAGCAGCTGTTCTTGCCTGCAGTGGGTCCGTGTCTGTAGTCAGCAGACACTGATAACCCACAGGAGAGAAGAAATGAGCCAGAAGTGCATATATCTACACATACTTCTATGACAAAGTAACCTGCTTGCTTGGTTTGGGGCAAGCAGTGGACATTGTCTACCTAGATTTCTTCAAGGCTTTTGATAAGGTTTCCCACAGCCTCCTTCTAGAGACACTGATATGTTACAGTCAAGACAAGTGGTCTCCATGGTGGTTATGGAACTGGCTGATATGCCATATCCACAGTGTGGTGGTAAATGGCTTCTTTTCAAACTGTCAACCTGTCACAAGTGGAGTCCCTCAGGGATCAATATTGGGCCCAACACTGTTTAACATCCTCGTAAGTGATCTGGATGATGAGATCAAATCTTTTTTCCTACCTCTACACTTCAAAGGTAAAGCTGAGTTTCACTGAGGTAAGACCTTGGAGTTAAGCCAATATTATTCTGTCTACAGTTGACAATAATATGGTTCATGTGACAATCAGAGTATCTAAAGTCATGCTAACCTTCCGAGTTCTTGCCATCTTGTATTTTTAATAATGAAAAAAAAGTGTAGATGAAACTTTCTCTTCAAGTTGTGCTTGCATACATTATTTAACATTTGACTGAAGTACTTGTAAAGCCATGCTATCAAATTTATATTTCACTTCAACACTTATATGTTTTATGTAAAGAAAAAGGATACGTCAGCTTATTGTAAAGAAGAGCCTTACCAATTTGTTTTTCTTCTTCAGCATACAGACCTAACAAGCCCACAACTAGCTATTTTTAAGTACAGCTTCCTTCCCTCAGCTTCATAGTGCAGACTGTACTCCTTCACTTCTGCAGAGGATTTTATGGCTATATCAGATGCTTAAGCAATTTAATGTCAACACCTGGCAGCTGGCGGGGCCATTCCTGGCTCCGCCAGCCTGTCAAGTAACTCCCATAGGGCAAGTCCTGAACTCGGTCCCATCTACTCGCTTTTCTTGCAAGGTCTAACACAGTGCAGTTTTTACCAAGTTTCATTTTACCCCTCCCTTCATCTTAATCACCTTTTAAAATGCTTCTACTGCTTACTGAAGTGCTGTAACAGTCAGATACAGAATCAGATACTGAGATTAAAGACATTTTTTTAAAGCTAAACAGTAAGATTTGGCTGGTTTGGGGCTCTAACTATCTAAGAATAGACAGGATTGAACACTGCCTACTGCTGTCAGTTGTATCTGTGCAATGCCATTCAGTAATACTGGCATTTCATTAAGCTATTAAATCATCAGGCCATCATATAGGCTTCTTCTGCAGCTTATGTGTATCCACATGTAAAAACATATCTATGGGGCATGCCACAGGCATACCTGAAGGGAAGAGCTGTTCAAGCACTTTAAAAAGTGGATGCATAGATCAGAGTTCCTCCTGACATCATTCCACAGAAGCAACTCTTTACTGTTTCTGTTCTACAAGTTTTCATTTACAAACATACATGTAAACATACTCACCTTTTTAAAACCTCAGAATGAGGTAGAGTTTTCCTCGAAGTGCAGATCTACCCCAGCTCCAGCAGCACAGCATGCAGCCACAAGCAAACACTGCATAGCAGAGCTGATGTTTCACATGGGGCTCACGGAGAGATTCATCAAGAGCTGCAGCTGCCCACTATTGTGCAGATGCCCACCAGTGTTTGTGCTGAACTGTATGCAATGGCACCAGCTCTGTCAGGAGCAGCAATGGCCATCTGTGTCCCCCAGGGCACAGCCAGGAGGGATGCTGGACAGGGCCTCTCAGCCAGGGCCTGTCCCCCTGTCCTCAAGGTACTGGGCAGGCTAAGGCAGCCCCAGCCCAGGCTGTCAGACACCTCTGACAGGAGGGGACATCAGCCACCGGTCAAGCCCAGCTCAGCCCATCCAGACAGGGCTGTGACAGAGCCAGCTGCAGCACCAGGAGGACTAGCAGCCTCAGGCTGAGCTGAAATAGAGTCCCTGGATCCAGGGGTGTGGGCTGGGTTAACTAGGACCATTAAGGTTTATTAGCATATTAAGAGGCCATGAGTCTAATTCCTACTTTTATAAGCACTTTTAAAAATCCATACATCAAAATATGCAAACTCTGTTATTTATGCAAGTTTAGAGTTACACTGACAACAATGATTGTAAGATAAATGTTGGTCTTTTTATAACATTATTATCACCTTTCTGAAAGACTAAATCTATTCCCGATATTAAAAGGATTACCATTTTAGAACTGTATGGAACTTCACTTTTTCTACCAAATCTATATAATTTTCATTTGCAAAATACTGTTTACTACATACAGCAACATGTTTTAACTTGCTAAATATATTTCCAGCAGATTAATTCCTTTTCCAATTATCAGTCCATATCTTCTCTAAACGCGCTAGGCAAGATTAAAGCATCTGCTTTTTACTGCAGTTCCATCAAAATATATGAGCTTCCACTCCTGAAAAATGGAATTACTGCATTTAAAAAGGAATAGTATAAAATAGTTTTCTATTGCTAATTACAGTTACCATGCTGCCAGAAATCAGGCAGGTAGAAGAAAACAGTTGTGCAAAGTATACTTTGCCATAAGAAGTATGCAACAGCATATGCAAAATAATTAATTGTGTAACTACGTTTTTATTGGCACCGATGTAGCAAATCAAATCATAAGATTTGGTTTAATTTTCATTTTAAGAGTGTTCTTGATCTAGCTAAATGCTCAGTATCGTCAAATCCTCAGTCAAATATTTAGTATGTTAAAAATGTATCTATCTGTACTGATATATATGCTTTCATGCCCTTGTGAGGCTGAATGCTACAAATACTTTTGAAAATAACAGCTGCATTGTAGATGTGCTTACTTACTTATGCTGTGAGGTGGAAAATATCTCCCTGTGAAGGAAACTAAAAATGAAAGAAAAACTCTTAGAATAAAAGTAGAAATAAGGAAATATCTTCAAAGCAAAGGCTAATATATCGATATCACACACAGACAGATTACGAGTACTTATTTGACACCAAAGTGCTCAGAGTGAGGTTTTGGCTGTATTGTATAGGGATAAAATGGGAAAGTACTGAAGACCTTATGCCTCATTGAAGTTTTCACTTCACTGCATGTCCTGAAAAATGTTGCAGAAGAGCATTATCAAAAAAGGAGGAAATGGAGAGCCAGGTTCATACCAGCTGCCAAAGAGGATGGTGTATTTACGACTCCAGTCCCAAAGAATCATTAAAATCTGTTAGGAGCTACACAAAGAATAACTCTTTGCCATCAAAGACCTTGCTTACAGCATGCTTAGATGGAAACACAATAAAGCTGATCTGCTTTGATCAGCTCTTCCAGATTATATGCTCATGATTTGTACCAAACAGCAAAGACAAATCCTGGCCCCACTGGGATCAATAGTTCTTTTGCATTCACCAAGATTTCATTACAGTCTTTTATAAGGCTGTGCCATTAAGACATCATTATTCATATAGAACAATCAGGTTTTGTCACAGAACATAGGTCCCCATTAATATTTTTTTTTTTAACTGAAGGCACAACAGTTGGCAAATATACGTCAATTTATCAAGACTTATCACACTCAGATGACTATTCAGCCTCAATTTTGAGCTGTCAGATCCACTAAAACACATTTTGCAGTCAAAAGATTAAATACAGGTTTCTATTTTATCCTTCTTCAGATACAATCTTCATTGAAGTTGAATTTTGATTTTTTAAATTTTCTTGTTCGATTATTTGAACTTTTGAACTGTTTTTCCTAACATTCACACATGTGATACGACTTCAGGGACTGTGAACCACATTCTTAATAACACTGCTATTCAATATCTCGATTGAAAATATTGTAAATGGTGTGCTTTCATTATTTTCCACAAGTTCAAGTCAGGTAGGTTTTTGTTTCTTCTGGGCACTTTGGTCATGTACTGACATGTATAGTGTAATGAATTAATACTCTCAAAATGCCATTACAGTGTGATACAGTCAGGTTAAATGGTCAAGACTATCCTGAGGCCATGAAACACTAGAAGAAGATTGTGTGAAATGTACGTATTTTTAACAGTTCACAGCAGACAAGCTATGTGCATCATTCACATTGAGGTGGCAAAAACTGGCCTCCCTAGTGGCTGAGTATTCCTTTAGCATATAGAGACATTGAGATGGTACTTTGCCAGCTATGCTGGCTCTATCTCCAGTCATGTTGCAGGCTTGTTCGGCACCTTGAGAAGGACTAGTCAGGGCTCTGTCACATTCTAGTGACATGATATCATGCTGAAAGACATTAGTTAATCCCTCTTAACAGAAATCACTCAAGGCTTCTCAATAATGTACTGAATTTTGCTAACCAATGGATGAAGTGGTCACAGTTGAGCCAGATCAGCCTGTAAGAGAGGTACCCACAGACGGGAGGGACAGACAAGAGAGCACCAGGAAAGACGTTTGGAAGAGTCAGGCTTGTTGCTACTTCTGTCCATTGGGAAGTGATAGTGATGGCTGTTGCTGACACAAGAGGTCATACTACACCACAGCAGCTGGCATCTCTAAGCCCCAGTTCTTCATTCAGTGTCTCTTCAAAGTGGCCCTGCAATCTCATGTAGCTCTGAAGCTGTTACCACCTATACAGTGGTAATGGCAGTGATGAAGGGGTGTAGTATCACTTTGGTCTCCTTAATAGTGCTTAAACACACTCACTTGCAGAAAAACTGTATCTTTCTTCATGATATCTCTCCTCATGCTTCTAAAATTATAAGGAATTTCCTCAAATTGAGTACAGCCTATTTAGCTGTGGTTTTAAATATTTCTCATATCCCCCTTTATTCTTTGAAAAAATGTTAGGCCTCTCTTTTCTCAGATTAGAATACTGAGATTAGGCAGCTGAGAACTCTTGGATTTCAAACAGTGATGGAAAACATCCAGAGATCTGGATATGCAGCAATATATGAGACCTCAGCTTCAGCTGGTGCAATTGTAACATGGCCTTTATATTAATTTCAGTCTTTGACTCCTGCAAAGATTACCAACCTTAATGTCAACTGCTGTCATATTGGAAGCATATGTGACCTGGGGCAGCTGGGCCCAAATTTGTCAACTGAGTATGCAAGTCTGTAGTGTCATCTCTCAGAGATGTCAAAGATACTTAAATAAGTTTAAATAGTTGGTGAACAGAAATGTAATTGATTATGTGCTGAAGCATCCAATGTCTAGATTCCTTAACAAAATATAAAACATTTTATTTCTTAACAAAAATTTGAATTCCAGCAGTAAATTTATAACATTTAAATGACAGCATGAATGCTCTTAATCATAGCTTTTAAGACAATTATTCCATTTAAAGAATACATAGAGTGTAATGCCATTAAAATGTTTAAATAAACACTTGGTAAAGTTTGTAGTGAATGAGGAAAGAAAGCTTATCTCAGATGCATCAATGCACGCAGATTTTACATTGGTCTCATTTAAGTTTTGATAAACTGTAACCATAAGAATTGTGCAGGTACTGAGAACATCACAACTTCAGAAGGCTGCAAGTCTAGAAGTGTAGTGTATGGTATGTCACATACCTGGAATTCTGGACAGAATATCATGCATCCCACACAAAGAACTATAAAAATGTGGAGGCCTCACTAAGCTTTTAAAGTTGCACCTGGAAAAGAAAAAAAAAAGAAAAAAAGAAAAAAAAATTTATCTTGAGGGCAGACATCATTCATTAGTAAAAGGAAACCACCTGAAGCCAAGAACTTGCTACTAAACATACACACAGAATAGTTACTTAATTAAGAAATTATTCGCAAGATATGTTTTAAGGTAGGAATTAGCAGTGAAGAAGAAAGAATGACAACGTTTTGCTTATGGGAGGCACACAATCCCAATCATAGTTAACATGCATTTTCTTGCTAGAATCAGATTTTTTTCTCAGTAAGATTTAGGACCTGTGTGAGATTTATTATATTATTTTCAGTTAAATACCATATTATTTGTGTTCCCTAAATTGCCTTCTCGGCTGTGGCTGTCAGAAGTGGGCTGAGCTGGTGGACATTTAAGATGGAAAGGAGGACAGCAGTTAGCATTGGGTCCTCTTTGTCTGCGTGTAGGTGGAAAATGACAGGCTCACAGAAAAAAAAAAAAAAAAAAGTTATGTATTTATGTGGAAGAGGGCTACTTGTTTAACATGTTTCTTTGTACGATCCATAGCCACATAACGGGTTTTGAAGCATCACACCATGTCTCAGTCCTTGTTCTCTAACTATTACAGTCTTTGACAAGATATGTGTGACAGACAAGCCTGGAGAAACTGCATGGCTTTTGGATTGGCCTGTCTTTTTTGACCTCCTCATGCTGGGCAATCTCAATAGTAACTGAAATTTCAATTGGCCCAGTCCATGGGACAGTAAATATCTTTCTACTACAGCAGTAACAGGAATCCCTTATTATGAAGAGATTCATTTAGGTCTGAAAGAGATCCTACAGACATGGACCGCTATGATGATGTTGAAAGTATGATGCCCAGTACCAAAAGCTGCCTTGCCAAAGCATGACAGATGCGCAGAAGGATGGTGGTCAAAGGTGTGAGGTAGTGATGGGGGAAGAGAGTGAATACAACTGGGCTGGTGAGCAGGGAATTGTGTTGAGTTGAGAGCAGTCCTCTTCCATACACGTCCAAGTATGGACGAGGATTTATGTGTGGAAATGGCTGTGGGGGACTAAGCCTAGGATACATGAGCATAGCCTGGGGAGGATGAGAGGAGTGGGCGGGTGTTGAGAAGGAGGAGTCAGGTTTGCTGTTCTTCCTCCTTGCCTCTTTCTGCTGGCCCCTCCTGACACACGACACCAATTCTTGCAGGAGCTTGCAGCCCAGCCACTCCCTTCTCTCCTCACAGAGCATCCAGCACAGGCAGGACAAAGCGGCTGACAGCAGGCCCAGGGCAGCATCCTGCATCTCTGCAGAGCCTGCTGCTTAGGAGCATCAAGGTAAGAAGCCCCTCTCCTCTCTGTGTCTGTGGGCACCAGAATTCCTGTCTTGAACTAGCAGGAGCTGAGAAACCCTGCAGACATGGCTGTGTTAGGGACTTCCACGAGATGATAGTCCCGGCAGGTTCATTCTTGCCACAGAGCTGCCCTTTTGCTCTGTATTGTGCCTACCTGGGGAGAGCCTGCAGGCAGATGACAATGAAATCAAAGTTGGGCAGGACTGACTTGTCAGGCTCTGAGCGGCCTGTGAGCTCCAGGTGTGCCTGTGAGCCCAGGACAAACAGCTCTGCTCCCTGCAGAAGGCAAAAGTCCTGTCAATAGGTACCTGTCAAGCCTGAGCTCAGCGCTCTGGGCCCACATCTCCCCAGGGTGGCACAGCAGGCACATTCATGCCTGAACATCACCCTCAGGCCATGACTGTTTTTCTGTCGGACTGCTGAGCACAGGAGGGCTGTGATAGCAAGCAGAGTGTACACGAACGACCCTCTGTTCTTAAGTAAAGAGAGCAGGGAAGAACTTGGGTCTGCTCCTATACCTCCCTGTCCTCACACCAGCTCTGGAAAAAGCAAGTTTTAAAAGAAACCACCCCTGTGAATGTCTCCAGCTTGTCATGTGCTAGACCTATAGGCACTATGCTTGAAAATCACTCCAGTATGTCCCTGTTTATTATTTATTACATTTTAAAAATCAGCTTATTTTTAGGGACCGTATTTTAAAATACAGACTGCTAAGCAACCTGTTGAAGCAAAACTGAACAATGTTTTATTGTCCTCGTATTGCTATAATTCTGTATTATTATTTGTGTTGTTTAGGAAACAGAAACCAAACAAATTATGTTCTTCAGATTCTGGTGGCTTTTGTGGATACTTGAACGCCATGAATTTTTGGCAGAAAATCTCAAGGAAGAAAAGACATATGGATTGAGAAGACCAAAACCTAAACATATTCTGTCAAATACGGTAGAAAAATATCCCAGCCCAGGTGATCCAGGTGAATATAGTAATGTTAAAACAGGTGTGGATTTTTTCCCCTGATTCATTTACCCGGATTCTGTACTACACAGCTAACTTGCCCTGCAAGATATTGCTTATAATCAGCCAGGCTTGCCTCATCCTACATTTTCACTTGCCTTATTTTTGCACTTCTGTCTTTTTACTCCCACATTTTGCTTCTCCTTTTGTGTATTTCCAAAAAGGAGATTTCTTCTGATCTTTTTATGATCTGGCTAATAGCCTGTTACTATTACTACAGGAATAATAGCCCACATAATTGTATTTTTATAGAAGTAATATAATCAGTGGTTCACCAAATTAATACTCTGCAGATTCTGCTTTTGGAAACTTTTATGTCACTGGATGTGAGTGCCAGTACCAGGGACAAAACCTAGCTCTGTCAAATCACATTCCAGTGTCTTATTCAGTAAGACTTATTTTCCTGTAGAGGACTTCGACCTTCCCAGTCCTCATGCTGGTAGGATATTCAGTGAAATACCAGGCAAGAGGAGAGAATGAGTATATAAAACCACTACAACATTCCTCATTTCATTACATCAACTCACCTTCAGTTTCTTGTTCCTTAGGGCATCTGTTCTGAAGCAAATTCCTCAGCCCCTATATGTTCTGTCTTCATGAAGGTCTGACACTTGTGATCACAGATGTTTTCAAAAATTTCCATAATTGCACTCCCACTTTGGAAGCCTAAAATACATGTAAGGGTAAGGGTAGAATGAGACTTGGTATGAAATCACTCACGTACCTCCATATTTATTCTAGATGAAGACTGCATTCTGGAAATTGCTTTTTTACTGGACAGCTCCGAAAGTGCTAAGGACTATAATCATGAACAGCAGAAAAGATTTGTACTGGAAACAGCAGACAGAATGAAAAGTCTGCAGCTTAGTTCTGGACGTACCCTTAGCTGGAAGATGGCCTTACTTCAGTACAGCAGCACTGTTTCCATAGAGCAAACTTTCCATGACTGGAAAGGTCCTGAAGCATTCAAATCCCACATTGCTCCCATCACCTACATAGGTCATGGCACCTACACAACTTATGCTATAACTAACCTCACACAACTCTACATGACTGAAGGGACTCCCGGTAGTCTGAAAGCAGCAGTGCTCTTCACCGATGGAGTGGACCATCCAAGAAACCCAGATATTTTTGCAGCTACAGCTGATGCTAAACACCAAGGAATTGTATTTTTCACAATAGGGATGACCAGAGTGGCTGAGGAGGTGAGCAATGCTGCCAAACTCCGGCTCCTGGCCAGTGTCCCAGCATCCAGGTTCGTTTTCAATCTCCAGGAGAAAGAAACTGTGGAGAAGGTTCTCAAAGAAATGGTATGTATGAGAAAGGATTTGAAATCATTATAGGAACATGTGTTAAAATGGTCTTATTTCCAATATTTTAAAACACCATTGCTATTAAAGAACCCCATATTTTTTACATGTTAAAGCAGCACACTTTTATTAAGAAGACCCTTGCACCAAAGTCCAGGTTTCCTTTTCCTCCCCACAGTTCAGGTCTTGCCAGCCAAAATATTTGAAGTTGTAAACAGAATTAGAATTAAAGAGACCTGTTGTGAAGTTATTTTTCTCTCTGTTTTTCCTCCTAAGAAAGGTATAGTAAACCTCCTTTCTTAAAAAACCAACCAATTTTTGACACCCTAATGCTTTCTTCTGTAGTAACTAGGAATGTGACATTGCCTTTTGTACCAAAAAAGATGCAGCTCTTGCAGAAGTGCAAATAAATTCGTAGACCTTAATGGAGATACATCATTTTAGATAACACTTGAACTTGGCCATCGACATCTTTAAATATGCAGGGAAAATCTACCACAAAATCAAGAGGAAATGTGTAAATTAAGCTTGAGGTTTTGCTTGGGTGCCCTTTTTCTGCCTTTTTCTATGAACCTGATTTATAAAAAACATTCGCTGCCAAGTGTGAAGAATAGAGCCATCCTCTAGCCTATAAATCTGGTGACACAAGCTGTGGATGAAGTCCTGATTCGAGCACGCTAAAAGATAAAAAATAGAAATGTGAATAAAAACCAGGAGACTTATGCAGCCAAAGTGACTCCTAGTTGATCTCATACAGGCCTAGAGCATGTACACAAGCTGGCCGTCCTGTCTGTCCATCTGTCCTTCACTTTGACAGCCTGCCACTCTGCACTGGTTTCCCTGCGTATCACCCTCCTTATCTTCTCTGGTATTACCATTGCTTTCTGTATCACAGCAACCAGTTCTCAAATGACTAAACACACTTTATTTTACCTGTTCCAAACAGGCAGCCACCCTGACGTGCCTTCTTTTGAGAGAGTGGCTGCTGTCTGGTTTAAATAATGGCTTGGGCATAATTCTATGTGCATATACGTGAATTTTACAGATGTATATTGCATTGCTGCTCATCAACACATTTATGTCCTCTCAAGAGACTACATCAGTTGTGAAACGTGGGACAAATGCATTGTATGTGGGTGTTTCAGCTGTAGAGATCTTCCAAAAAATAACAGCTAATTCAATGATAACTCAATGTGATCAATGCCGAAGTTGAATCTTTTCTAAGGTATTCTTAATGTTCTCACTTTGTGTGTGCCTAAGAGTATGCATAGAAGAGCTTCTGATTTTCTCAGGTGTGAGGTATGTATTATTCGCTTCAAGGAGAGGGCTGCTGCTATTCAGCACTTTGGAAACTGTAGCTTCTGGGTGTGCTGTTCTCATCTACCCAGCTAACTATGGTGGCTTAGCTCTGGTTACTATTGTAATTTTGGCAGATTACGGCTGAACAGGGAGAGTCAGTGATTGGCGGAGTCAACAATCTGTAATAGGAGTTGAAATTAATTAAAATATATTTAGACTGAAGAGACTGCTAGAATGTTTTCAGAAATTAAAGCTTAATTATGTTAGTTAATATGTTAATTGCATAATTCAGTTAACTAGCTGCCGAAACATTTTAACATCTTTCAGTGTCCTTCCTGTAACGCTGGATTATGACTTCAAGTTTCTAATGTTGTTTCAAATATCTGTCTTTACAGAAAGATCTGTCTGAGGAAGAGGTAAGTATTTTGGTTTCCATTACAGAACTATTGCTTAACATAGACATTTACAATTATATGGAAACATTATTCAAGGAAATTGATAGCTCAACGAGTTGGTTAAATATTGAGTCTAATGGGATTGCCTTCAAGTAAAACATGCTTTTGTATTTGCAGGACAGTGCTGTAATTGTTATTCTAATGTCATTTACTTTCCCGCCTTATTTTCAAAGTTGAAAAAGAACAAAGTGTGAGTATTCAGGTTAGCAAGAACTTGCTGATATGTCTCAGCACATCATGCAGCAGATTCAGTGGATAAGAAAACATGACACAGAGCTGAATGGGGTTCAGTTCTAGCTCTTAATGCCCTTCCTATGTAACAGAGTTAAAGCGCAGAAACTCTCGGTAGGCTCCACCAGTGCACTTTTCCAGTTTGTCCACACAGTGTCACCCTGACTGCAGGTGTTGGTAGGTCGGCCTGCCATTTTTGGGGGGAATAAATTCAGCTTTCCTTTTAAAGATGTGAGTCCTACTTGAGGTACAGTTATTTCGGGTAAAGACTGTTCTGATGAGCAGCTCAAGGAAACGGCTAAATATTACACGTTTGAAATAGCTGAAGCATTTTATTTTTCACTCCAGTCACAGACATGGCATATCAATAAACCAGCCTTGTGAAGAGTTTGGACATAAAACCATTATCAAGATGATTGACATTTCAGGAGTAGGAACGGTATATATTTGTGGGTGGAATGTAGGAGACCACATTCCTGATGAGTGGTAAACTGACTGTTAAAAGGTTTTTGTAAAACATGTAAATATAACTGGCTTCTGATCATTACTGGTGTACTCAGACTTGCCATACAGTAACTTAAAAGCAATGTTTATGTGTTTTCTATTTCTTCTATTAAAATGTGCTGATTCAGACTATTTTCATTCAAAGTGTCCCCAGGCTGCTACATGTAACTGTGAGAAGGGGGAAAGAGGCCTTCCTGGCCCTGCTGTAAGTAGCTGTCATTTCTCAAATAACTGAAATACAAGATCTGTTTCATTGTTGGAGTTTTTTTAAGAAATTATTTGAACCCAAGTACTGAGACAATGAAAGTTCAAGGTGTTCAATACACAGTCCTCTATAGTTATTATTATTCTATGCATTTACTTGGAGAGTGCAAGTAGCTCTTAAAAAAAACAAAAGCATACACCTCAAAGAGTTCAAAAGAAGGTAAAGCACTCACTTGGCAAGCTGGGTAGCTACCAAAATATCTGATCACCTCTTTTCTTCAGAGGAGACCTGAACAATTTTTGTTTACAGCAAAGACAAAAAGAGAAAAATGGTTGCCTATTGAGGCGGTCCCGCTGCTCCCAGAAACTCAATTTCAAGGTTACGGTAAATATGAAGAGATTTAATAATAAATCTATAGGAAGCAAATATCTTAAATACTAAAAAATAGTGCATATAATGTAAAATAAAATAATTTGCCTAACATGTACTATAGGAATTTTATTTCGTTGTTTTCAGGGTAAAAAGGGTCGCACTGGGGATGATGGAGCTCCAGGCCTGAAAGGAGCAAAGGTGATGTAATTTTTCAGATTTAGGAAAAGCTTTGGTACTTCATTAATATGGAAAGACTACCCTAATAGTGCCCATGTATTTTCCACCTGTGAATTTCTTAAACTTCATCTACTCTCTTTTGCTGTAGTAAAGACTAAGATTCTTGACAAATTAATATCTTATATCTAACATATAAAATCATGAGAGTTGTAAAAAGACGGAGTGGGTATGCTTTCTGTATTTTGCTGAGATATCCAGATATAGGACAATACTATCTTTTCCTGATTTCACTGATCTTGATGTTGGATTATTGACAGGGTGAGCCAGGTCTTAATGGAATCCCGGGACAAGATGGAATAGAGGTAAAAAAATATTTTTTTTCCTTCTTCTCCAATGAGAAGCTGATTTCAATTCTGCTTTACCGGCTAATGATTCATTAACACTAGAAGAACTGAAAACATGATCATTGCTTAAAGAAAGGGAATAAGTCCTTCTTATAAGAGCGATCTAGAAAACACTCTCTAATAACACATGATATAACAATCTAAGATTAAGCTTAATCTAAGTTTAAATTTTTAATTTGGTAAATAAAGAGGATCCAGCGAGTAATAGCAATGAAAAAGATGAATAAAATACATATAAGAAGTAACTGCAGGACCAGTCTCTTAGTGCTTAACTCTGAATTCATTCACACAGTAATCACGCTACTTTATATTTTCCTATTGATTCAGTATATCCTTTTTTGTTAGTGACATTTTTCTTACTTTCTTATTTTAGCATGTTTCTCACTAAGATGGAAAAATGAACTCTAGCTGATCTGCTCTTACATTCTTAAAATCCCAGTCTAAAGTGAAACTTTTGTAAGATTTGTTCACACATAAAACAGCATCTATCATGACCAGTAGGTGTAGTATTTGGAGTCATATCAGAGATCACCTTTTCTACCTAATTGGTCATTATAACCTGAAATGCTGTTTTTCTAGAGAGAGAGTCGAATGTTAATAGTGCCAATACTCACATTCTTACATTTGGTCTATATATCCTCCCAACCTGCCTTGCTTTTTTTTCCAGGGGAAATCTGGATACAAAGGAGAAAAGGTAATACTTTTAGTCAAAACTTCTGCTTACATATAGATGTTTGATGACATTATTATTTATTATACATAGTGCCATATTTCTTAAAAATACTAGTAATGAGGAATAACATCATCTTACCAGCTGCTGCTCAAGCTCTAATAGACGTGTCCCTTCCCCAATGAACTTACAGCAGAATTGCTGGAATATGTAATGAAAAAAAATAACATCTAGGTTTTCAACTAAAGCACCCAAAGAATAAGGATGATATGCTCAATATACCTCATAAATATTTATTCCTGTTCCTTTCCAGGGTGCAAGAGGTGAATGTGGAATCCCAGGGATAAAAGGAGACAGAGTAAGCAGCCACAAATTTGTTATGCTTCTAGGAAACAAAGCTGAAATAGAGAAGACCCACAATCCCCTGAATAACAACCACAGTGATAGATATAGGGCAAATATTAATTCTAAGGCTGAGAGAAACTAACAACTTACAATTTTAAGAAATGAAGTGAGCAAGGATCCCATTTTCAGTAACTTTCTCAGCTCCTTCTATATTTTCATGTGATTCCTCTTAAGGCTCAAGCCTAAGCCTGTTCATAACAGTAACAGAGGTAGAAGGCTTGTAAGCAAAGTAGGCTAGTAAGCAAAGGGAATGAGAGGTGAAAATGAAATCACTCTGGTCTTCAAGATGGGGTGTGTAATTGCTGTCAATATTTTAGATGAAACAAATAGAATTTTATCATGGATTACTGGTCCTTGATAATGAACTCTTCTCATTCTTACTCTGTATTCTGATTACGGTAGTCCATTTAAAAAATATTTATTCAATAATTGCTAGCTGCTGAGCTTCCCTTGATATTTTCTTTATTTTAATGTGAAGATATCTAAATAAGATACCTTAGCAAAAATTTATCTAAAAGTGCTTTTGATGAAATCTAAATACACATACATGTATCTTTTTTTCACTTGCCTTTCAGGGTCCTGAAGGTCCAGTAGGCCCCAAAGGAACAAGAGGGCTACAGGTAAAAAAAAAAAAAACCCAAACAAGTAAACCCCACCAAAAACTGTGAAAACAACAATACCTGGTTCCATGGGATTCAAAGCTGTGAAATAACATCACACCACAACCATCATGGAATCTTTGAGTCACTGAGTTCAAGGCATCCAAAATCTTATGTTCTTAAACACCAAAATTAACAAGAATTTGGAGGATCAGTCTAGACAAATAAATTATCCTTAGAATTCATTCAGTCTCAAAGACCACAACAAATGCAGAAAAAACAAGATAACTCATTTCCCATTCAGTGTCTTAAATATTTCATTATCTCATGGAAGTACATGGAAATACTTCAGTCTCTTTCCATCCCAGTACTCCTGGACTGAAGGTCAAGAAGCTTAGTCCATCATAGATGTTTCAGTAAATCTTGACTATAGATTACCCTTAATTGTATTCAAATGAAAGAAGCCAAATTCTCTCCCCGATTACTAGACCCAGACCTGACTGAGTTGAATCTATACATGCATCAGAAAGCAAAGCTTCAATTCTGAAATATTTGTAACTCATGTTTTCATGCAGGCTAGAGGAAATTAGAATTATTGAGTTTTTTACACTGCCATAGTTCTGAAAGCTTGAAAAATCTCATTAAAACCACTCTTGTTTAAATAGGGTCCACAAGGACAGTCTGGAGATCAAGGGCCTGAAGGCCTTCAAGGATCAAAGGCAAGAACTGCATTATTTCTTCTTTTTCTTTATATTAAAAGGTATTAATACAGCCTGACAACAATAATGCTTTTATCCTTATACCCCATACCCTTGTAGGGGATGCAGTCTAATGTCACATTGCTAGCAAATCATATACTCTCTGTATTCTACAAGGTTCCTAAGAAAGGTATTCATTTGCCCTTTGTATTGGATTCAGGTCCAAATCACGCTCCAGTCTTTCCCCATAAACAGTTAAAATATGTAAACATAAAATCTATTTAAAAAAAACCCAAACCTTCTGATTTATCAAGACCTGAATATTTGTTGGGTTTACTTCTCACGCCATTGCAAATTCCAGTTATAACAATGGAGATTTCTTGATTCTGTAGTTCTGTGGTGACTTGATATCTTTATCATAGTAGTTCAATGGAAGATGCAAATATCACTGGGTATTATAGACAACTGTTTTAACTTCATTAAAGGAGACCACATTTACACTTTGCTTCTCAGAAAAACCTTAAACCGAGTAATTCAGCCAAGGCTAAGGGGTTCTTCAGCTATCAAAAGGAATATGTTGTGGAGAAAAACTTGAAAAAATTTGAAGCATTGAAAGGGTGAACAGAAGAAGTACTGCGTAAGACAATTACAATGGGTTGAGATTCAGGATATAGAAAAAATGAACTTCAAAATTTCTTTTTTCAGTGGAGTTAAGCTGATTTCTCTAGACACCAATTTATAATCAGAATTGTTTCTTTTTTATTCTTTGTAAAGGGTGAGAGAGGTCTCCCTGGGCCACCTGGCTTGCCTGGAGAGATTGGAATAGGACTGCCAGGCCCAAAGGTACAAGCATCTCTCCTCTTCCAAATTGCATGTATTGTAGGATAAAACCAGAGACAGCTAAGATAATGTACTTGCTGGTACATGAGAAAGTTCAAGCCCCCAAATGCTGTTTTTATGGTATTGGAAAGGTATTTTGTATGTTGATCAAAACTGTCTAGGAAAAAAAAAAAAAAAGGAAAAAGAAGTAAAGAAGAACATTTTAAGCACGTACTTTAAAGGACTTTTTTACAGTAGTTGTTATGCTTGACATAATTCAATCCAAGCAGTGTATGGCTGAGTAAAAATGCATACACAGTCTTAAAAAAAAATTATCCTGTGAAAAACAGGCTTGGTGGTTTGAACAACTGGCTTAAGGAGAACAGAAACACTATGATACAAATACTGATTTATGGGAAAAGGACAGTAACTAATGTACTAGGAATATGATGGGAACAACTAATAGTTTAGATTCAACATTGTCTTCTCTTAAACGCAGAATTGAAGCTGTCCCCTAGTTCCGTGAAACTGCACCAGTTCAGTGCCTGTTGGGCCTTGTGTGGCATATGACTCTGAGGAGACTCAGAGTTTCTCTGTCATTCCTGTATTCTTCTGCATCAAGTATTTCAAGCACAGAATATCTGACGAGTTGTTATATGCTGTACACACAGAAATACCTAAATCAGGCATTTTCAAAATACATCTTTGTTTGAAGGGTGACACCGGTTTGACAGGAAGACCAGGACCCGTTGGCCCACCTGGAGTTGGTGAGCCAGGACTTCTGGTATGTCCATTTTTGATTTGGTGAGAGGGAACCAGGACAGAAAGGAAATATTTGTGATGCTTCGCTATTAAAATGAATGTATGTGTGTTAAATAATACCATTTCTTTTTTTTCTTCCTCTAGTTCTCACTCTCATATATACTACATTGTCTGACTTTCATTTCTCTCAATAAACTGGAAATGTTTCCAGCTCTTTAACTTTTATAATTATCTTTGTCTCCAAAACAGATATGAAAAAATTACACTTTATGCAAAATCTATGCTGATAGATTCAAATCCACACGTGGTAACTTTCAAGTTGACTGCTTTTCAGTATCGTTAGAACATGGACATCAGGATGGCTTTGAGGGAGAGACTCCATTTCAACCACTCTAACACTGAAAGAGTCATACCTAAACTACCTTCTTAAAGACATTCAGATCGCATAACTGGTCGCAGATAACAATTTGACCAATATTACCTTTACTGGAGATAATAAGAGGCAGAAAAAAGAAAAAAAAAAAAAGACGACTTTCATAATTTATAGTATGTTTGGCTCTGAAGACTTTTCCTTCTTTTCCTTCCTCTCCTTCTCCTGGTAGTTTAAGTGTCATGGTCACTTTTTTCCAAAGTGTCAGCAACTTTTACCAAGCTATTTCCAATACAGCAGACTCAAATTCATTTCTCATCACCTGCATGAAAGACCCCTACTGCAACCATGAGTGAAATTATGTCAATTTTTGTTCACAAGTAGCTTTTCCCCATTTACAAGGAAAGATTTGTAATATTCATTTCAAAAAAGATGCTCCCATGAAAAAGAAAAAGATGGTTTGGTAACTGAACTGACTGATCTCAAACCTTCTTGAAAATACACTACTGGAGAAAAGTGAGTCCTTGTTCAAGGAAACGACCATTACTAATAAGGCCAGTGGTAACAGTCAGTCAAAGCGGGGCAGTGATGCTTCCTGAGCCTCTTCAATAATGGCACAAAGAAAAGAGCCACTGTCTAGAGGAAGAAGTGCCTGTGATGTGCATCTTTGTTAGCCACAACACCTGTACTGATATAACAAGGGATTCTGATTTAAAAATGTACACTAAAGGTATTTTTAAAATTTACTTTGGAGTATATTTGCCTCAAAAGAGTTTTCTTTTTATGGTTGAATGCAGTATAATTACCCTTACCTAAGAAACAGGCGTAATTCTAAACCTCTATGCAGAAGAAGCAGAAGCATATTTAGACCCAAATCTACCAGGATTCTGTGATTGTGTGTAATTTCTAGAAATAAATCAGGGGAAAAAAAATATGCAGGAAAACACTGTGAAGCAGCCTCAATATGCACAGGTGTTGGACTTGCATTTAATGAAAGGTTTTAGTTGTCTTACTTGCCCCTTGTGCTCCTACCAGATCTGCTTTCAAAAAGAGAAGGACACGCTGTCCTCTTCACCAATTACAGTCAAATCTCTCTACAGCTGGATCTTCTTCAGTAATACTCTGCACAGTCTTTGATTTGGTCCTCCCTGTCTCTCATGATAACACTAGTACATTGATAAGGTTCAGTAACAACTTGTAAATCAAACTTAAGTTTAGAGAGTAAAGGTTTCAAAAGCATAAGGACTAGGAATTTCAGCTACATAACCTGTGATTCATAAGAAACCAGAAGGGTAAAACAGTCTGCCTTGTTACTGCTGCAGGCCAGAATGCTCATCATTTATTCACTGTGAATATCGTATTACTGTACTATTTTTAAGAAGTTGTAACTATACCAACATTTAAAGACCTGCTTATACCCAAAAATTACATAGAATATGCTGCTGTTGATTTGAGTGATTAATACATATTCTAGGCCATTTTAAACTTATGTTAACAGGGGCCTCAAGGACCACAAGGTGTTCCAGGAGAAAGAGGTCCACCAGGAGAAGGGCTTCCAGGAGCAAAGGTATAGCAGTCTAAGGGTTTTAAGATTCGAGCAGCACCATTAAATGAGTGCATGCCAAAACAAGTCCATAGCAGACAAGGGAATCTGAGAAAGTAACTTGTAAATTAATTTTAAAATTTGGCATCAATTAACCTGATATATTTTCATAGAATTCATTTGGTCCAAACATGACTTTCAGGCACAGCTAGCCTTTGGGACCTTGCAAATACGATATTTAATTTAGCTGATGCTTGATTTGTGGGATCTAAGCCTGGAAAGAATTCCAGCTGTAATTTAAAAACAGCCTCAAGCATCTGACTTAAAATATTATAAAAGTGATTCCTAGATGAAAAATTTATCTTGTTGCTTTTTTCTAAATCCTTATATGTAGAGATCTTTGCTGTCACTAAAGACAGGCTTCTGAGCTTCTTACATACCTCAGCCACTGGCTTATGCCTCTTAGCCGAAGTCTGAATTTAGTTTGTGGGGAAAGGAAGGGGCTGCTACTGATTTTCAGATAGAGTGGAAAGCAATGACAGCAGTAGTTGCACGTACATGGATGGACTCACTAGACCCTCTGTTATCTCTTTTTGCTGCCCACTGAAAACCACTCCCAGGTTGAGTTATCATTTTGACCTTTGGTTAAAATAACAAAGTGACACAGCTTATACATGAGCTAAATCACTAACTGAATGGTTCACTCATTTTTATGCATGCACCAAGGAAATTTTGGTTGGCAAAACAATAAAAAATTGTTTCACATGCGCAGGTCCCAATTTTCCCTTCACTTAAGATTTTTGCTTAGCAAAATAGTGTAATCAGCTAGGTTTAAATTTGACTGCTGCTACCAACATAATATCTTCAAACATCTAATATATATTTTATGATGAATTATATAAATGATTTAACCTCATTGTTGATGGTCTGTATTTGCTTAGTGGATCTCATGCATGAAAACAAACGAAAATCTATTTGAAGAAAAAGCATTTAGAAATCACTCCATTGCCACTGAAATACCAGTTCATGTGGGAAGAAACACTACAGCTAGTAACTTAGGTACAGGACCAGTGCACAGTAAGAACAAGTAGAGAAGAAAGCATAATCTAACCAAAACTACTGAGTGACTGAGATAGGCAGAATAAAATAATCGAAGTAGAATTCTGCAGGCATTATTGGAACTCTCGGTTCTGTTAAAAAATGTACTACTTTTTGCTGCCAAATCTGACCTGAAGCCAAGCATGTATCAACAGAGTCTCTACATATCTCTAATCCTATTTATGGCTGCCAAATATGTCAGCTCTCTGCTTTTAAACACATTTTAAACAGTTGATCTGTTAATCTAAAGCAAATTTTACAGCTGCTTTCTTCAGACATTTTTACTAGCTCATAGTTCAACAAAAAGGAAAATGAAGGCAGCTGTTCTAAAGCATCAAGGGTATAGAATGTTATTTTAAATAGAAATACACATAACATATTTCAGTCAAAGTTAAAATGGTGGAATTGGTTACTAGGGAGCCTGGGGTGATTTTGTGAAAATTTACACAAGCTAAGATCTGTCTCTGCATGTTTCATTAACAGAAGTAAAAGAAAGCACAATATTAGTGTCCTTATTAGTAACTTGCATTTTCCCAAGACTACTGTTTCGTAAATAAACATGTAAAAAGACAATGATATTTGCAAATAGACTTTTGCAACAATACAGTTTGGCCTGGTCTTTATTCTGGCAAAATTCTTAGTGAGAGCTACATCCTCACTCCCACACTTCAATGAGATTAACCCATGAGACCAATAGGCAGAATTCAGCTTCCAGTTAGTTGCAGAACTCAGCCCTGCGGACATTTAAATCCGTTGTGGTTTTGCCATTGATTTGAGGGGAAGCAGGACAGGACCTTAAGCAATCGAGGTGAGCAAAAACATAAAAAGAAGCTTGTTTAGTTCTTTCATCAGCAATTTCAAGCTGCAGAGCAAGCTGATTTGAAAAGATGACCTCTCTTGGTATCCTGGAAAACAGATCCAGGAGCCACTTCCTGGTTCTTCTCATTTTGTGTTTCATGATAATAGAGTAAACAGTGTCTCTACTTCAGAGAGCACAGCCGTGTCTTTACAGTTAACAACATATATTTTTTTTGTGTAGGGAGACCGTGGGTTTGATGGACCAAGAGGCCCTCGTGGACTTTCAGGCATCAGCATAAAAGGTGAAAAGGTGAGCAGTACATTCACCAGAGGTTGAGCAAAGTGCCAATACATCTACATAATATAGGGAAGGCAGAGTTGATATTCACTACAAAAGGTGTAATGAGGCAAGGAACCCACAACAGGCCCTGGACAATAAGGTATTTTGTAGAGAGATTTATGCCCAATACACTCTCTCAACCTATTTTAACATCCCTTCATATTAAAATAGGAAATGTTAAAAGTAGCATCCAAGTCTGTGGAAAGGTTAATATTTACAAAAGGCAGAAGAGACTAGCAGTTTTTTGCACTTGAACCAGCAGGGAATAAATGCATATATGCGAGATTAAAGGCCAGATCCCCAGCCTCACTGACTTCAAGAGGGGTTAAGTCAACATGTACTGGCATGGGAGCTGTCTCAGATTTTTTCTGTATCTTTACACAACTGAGCAATTGTACTTTGTTTGCCAGGGTGAATTCGGTCCTCCTGGTTTACCTGGGCCAGTTGGATTACCAGGAATTGGAATTCAAGGAGAGAAGGTGCGGTTTTCACTTCCCCCTCGCCCCACAGTTAAATGTGCAGTAACACAGAGTGTTTCGTTTTTAATGCTTAACTAATCTTTTCAGGGTGTGGAAGGCCCAAAAGGACCACCTGGCTCTAGAGGGCTACCAGGACAGGGACTACCTGGACCAAAGGTTAGGGAATTTTGTGAAGTAAAAGCTATGGTGGTGTTTTTACTTTTATGTTTCCTGATTAAGAAATGATCTGCCTCTATTCTTATGCCTGTTTAAGTGCTGAGCACTAGTCCAAGTATTGACATAGCTGCATTATTAAACTGTACAGCAGATCCTACTCCACTGAAAACCCTTGCTAAACCAATGCCATGGCTATCTATTTAGGTTTTGGCTTGGCTCACCACAGAACCTTTTGAGGTACTACGTATCAGACACTTCGTCCAATACATTTCCATAGAAAAGGTTGTCTGCCTTAAAGTGGCAGTTTCATTGTTACCAGGTGAAGGTGCAGTGAATCAATTCCAAAAAGTAGTTGCACTTAACATAGAAGAACACCAACATTTCAATATCATCTTTTAACCTCACTGAACTGTTTCCATTCCAGAAAAATACATACACATCTGTACAGATTGGTTCCCTTCCTTGTTACTTCTGCTGCCTATTGTCTCACCTGATTTTGTGTATTTACTGTATCTATCAGTTAAGAATGGACCAACGTATAATGAAGATCACCTTTGCTGAAGAAAAACTGTTTGAATAATTTAGCCTTGACTGATTCACAAAATACAAAAATGTTAATGAAAGACATCACCCTTGAAGTGTTTGGAATGGAGATTTAAAGTGATTTTCTGAAAGAGGTGACATATAAAGTTCTGAATGACTGAAAGCTATTACAGCATAGTACAAAGGAACTAGGAGTGTAAGTGGGTCAAGGGTCCATGCCACGTAAAGTATTTTGCAGCATCAGAGATCATCTCTAACATTTTCCATGATAATGTAGGGATATGCTTTACTCCTGGTAAAAAGGAAAGAGAAGGGTGAATTGTTTGTGGATGTCAGACATTCTCCTGAAGTATCATCTACTTTGGCAAGAAACATTCGCAGGGACATATAACTACAGATTTACAGTATTAATCACTTCCACCAACTATTTGGTCACAGTTCAAAACATGCTGCAGACTCTCAGTCTTTGTGATCAAGGGTTTAATACATCATACTAAAGACAATATCACAGTAATCTTTCTTTAAATATAAGCAACCTAGAATATGCTTTCATATTTTTCCATGATAATGGTGTTAAAAAATAATTGCTACTTAAGGGTGAACAAGGCTTGCCAGGAGAGACTGGAGTGCCAGGAGAAAGAGGTATTGGAGAACCTGGTTCTAAGGTATGTTACTAATAGAGGTGTTTGTTTGTTTGTTTGTTTATTTTTGCGATCTGTGTTTCCCGAGTATCCTTTCTGTAGGCACTTAAAAGTAGGTTCAGAAATTTACGTTCTTGGTCTTTAAAATTTTTGACACAGACTTTCAATAACTTCCAGAAATGGGAACATTCTAAATATGCCAGTTCTGCACAAAAGTTGGAAGATTTATTGTAACTGAAAATTTCCACATGCCTGACCCATTCTCAAGTCAGTGTTGCATATAGATCACCTCCAGCTCTCTCCAGAAAACCATCCAGAATATAAAACTGTTGCCAGAACTCACAATCTACAGCAAAACCTAAGCTATAGCCAGAGCTGGTGAAAAAAAGCACTGAACAGTGGTTATTGTGCTGTCCCTTCCCTTTTCACACAGGATAGGATGTGAACAGAGCAGCAGCTACATCCTGACACCTTCGTATGGGAAACAAGCTGTGCTACCAGACAGAAAGCACACTCGCTTAGAGGAGGGGAAGCTGTAACCAGATCATTTTAGTGCTAAAGTGACCAAGATATTCTCCAGGCCCTATGCGATTAGCAGCCAGACTAACATAAAATATGGGTATAGATGAAAAAGTACTTCTGTGACAGTGGAAAGGCACGAGGCTGTCCTGGTTTTGCTCTTCTTTGTTAGGGATTTGGGACAGTACTTGGAAAAGGAAATAAATTGCTTAAATTCCTTCCTTAATTTCACAAAATATGGTAAGGCTGAGTGAGCCCATTTGACCACAAATGATCCCATTTCTTCTAAAACCAGGTCAGGCTCGTGAACCTTATGTAAACAGGCCAATGGCATTTCCACTTCCATTAATAGATTTGCACGGATATTCACCAGCAAGATATCAATCATCATGTCACAGTCAGCTCTATCTGACATTTACTTAAAATGCTGCCACTTAATGAAATGATTACACTGTTTTTTAACAATGAGCTGGAGCATTACTAGCTAATAATATTAATTGCATAGATCAAATGTGAAGTTCAAACAATCAGACAATATGGTAGTTCCAGATACATGAGAGTTGTCTTTATTTAAAAAAAGGTTAAGATTTGGGTTCATATGCATAAATGTTTGCTATAAATATATAGATTAGTAAACTTTTAAAAGTAGATTTCCTTGATTCAGAGAAAGAATAGTACCAAGTCTGCATTTAATAGAAGGACTTACTTTTTATTGATGTCAGGGTGAGCCAGGCCCTTCAGGACTTGCAGGTCTGCCTGGTCTTCCAGGAGAAGACGGAGCCCCTGGACAAAAGGTTGGTTCATTTCTGTCTGCAGGCTACCTGCTTCCCTCCAGGCATTCCTACTGTTCTCCGTGTGACAATACCCAAACATAGAGAGTGTTCATGTACAAGGGGAAAAGTAGCACATTTTTCAGTGAAAAAAATTATCTTTCAAACCTACTTTTTTAGGGATTTTTTTTTTTTTTTGGTTGGGGAATCTTATCTTTTTTACAGTTGTTGGCTTTTTTTCAATTCACCAAATGCCCTGCAACTGAGAAGGCAGACCACTAAAATGGCTGTAAGAAACCTTTTGTAGCCTCCTGATCATGCTGTTTTCCTAGAATCAGAAACCCCATATCTTTATGATTATATACTCAGAGTGTTCAGCCATCACAAAGGAAATAGACTGCTTCCTGCATTCCACTCGGAGTTTTACAATGGTTGCTTCTGAATATGGGAAGAAAATCCTGGGCTCACTGACATCAGTGGGAATTTTGCCATTGACTCTAAAAGGTCCATGATTTTAATGAGCTTGTTCAAGTGAATACAGAATTGATCTTGTCCCATGTCTATGCAGTGCTCTGAAATGCTGCTTTGGTTTTTCTATTCCAGGGTGAACCAGGGTTACCTGGTCTTAGAGGTCCTGAAGGTGCCCCAGGGATTGGAATACAGGGGGAGAAGGTGAGAATTTCTTACTAAAGGTGACCTTCAAAATTATAATGTTCCAGAAATAGGTTTGTCAAAGTGTTATCTTTTTTGTGTGTATTATAAGTAATGAAAAAATATATCTCGAGGAGTAGGCTAATGACATCTTCTAAAAGTGGTTAACTGCAGAGTTTATTTTAGCTCCAGCCTAAACCAACAACTTTTTAAAATAGCAAAGTTAATAAAGGACCACTCGGCAAATCTTTCTCCTATTTTTTTGTAAATGACAGCACAACAGTTCAGTGGGTCACAGTTTCCAATACCTGTGGCAGTATCTGGTCCAAGAAGTTCACAAAGAGCTAAACCCTTTGCTAGGAATACTACTTCTCTGAGCAGGAATAACTGGGCCAATCTTCTAGGTTCTGGCTCTTGTACTGGCCTTCTGTACTGATTCAAAGGTGAAGTAATTCTGGTTTCTCAGATCATCATCTGTATCCTGTGAAAGAAAGATGCTGGAAATTGCTGGAATCATTGTCTAAGAAGTTGGACAAGACATACAGAGATTAAATGTCACAATAGAAGAGAAATAAAGCTGTTTCAACTGCAAGGATGAAATCTTTAAGACTCCTTTGGTTCTTATTTTTTTTCACAGTACTTACTGGTATGTTGGTTAATTTAATTTCAGATGACATCTGTATACTTTTAACTGTACAAATCCAAAACTGGACAATTACTGAGCAGAATTAACTGACTGACTAGTGAAGGCAATAAGAATGGCTCGTGTGCACCAGCTATGACATAGAACTTCACTATCTTTCATTGATATTTACAATTAATTTCAGTTAACACATTCTCCATTTTTGTAGGGAGATCAAGGTCAGAGAGGAATACGAGGATTAACAGGACCAGCAGGAGTGCCTGGACCTGCTGGAGCTAAAGTAGGTTTATTATCACATTATGTGTGTAAAATACTCCCCCCCCCTCAAGCTGTTCCTAGTTTTAGAGGTAAGAAACATCTGTCTCAGAATGAACTTGCTTCTTGAAAAATAATTAAAAAAAAAAAAAAAAAGTTCAGCTAAGGCTTCTCTTAGCAAGACAGGCCATGATCCCTACAATGTCTAGAAGCATGTTTAAAAAAGCTTTGCATTCACCATATTGCTTCCCTGACAGTTTGGAAAAAGTTAAGGGACACTAATACTGGTATTTTTATGCTGAAGTATTTGGGAAGATAATATAGTCTATTGCACATATGTATGTGCCAGGACTTTACTTTCCCTTACACTGACTCATAGCTCATATGCTTTTACAGATTTGGAGTTTCTATTCAAATACTCAGTACTCACTGAAAGTGAGAGAAGGGTTACTTCAGGTTTCTCTTCCAGTTTCTTATTAAGTCTTTTGCTATCTATTCACACATAAGAGGAAAAATAAAAAGAGGTAAAAATATGCCGAAAGGACAATTTAAAAAAAATCTAGTCTCACGGGAAAATATATGTGTTTTCAGTATGCCTACGCAGCTGGGAAGGAAGCCTTGAGTACTGGATATGCTGGACCAAACCTCAAATACACTAAGAAAGGGATTTCTATTAATAATGTATATTTGTCCAGTGACTAAGAAGAATCTAATTTCCATTGAGAGATCAGAACTATGCTTGTTATCAGTCCTTAAAAGAGTTAGATTTCAATCCACATAGAATA
This sequence comes from Patagioenas fasciata, assembly GCF_037038585.1. Lineage (NCBI taxonomy): Eukaryota > Metazoa > Chordata > Aves > Columbiformes > Columbidae > Patagioenas > Patagioenas fasciata. The sequence goes on from NC_092526.1 coordinate 21,321,155, forward strand.
TTTGAAGTTCTAATAGAACTGCAATGGAATACTGTAAATCGTTGCATAAATGTTTTCTCTATGAGTGCTCATGCTGACTTTCAGAAAAATCCATCATTTTTGCCCTCCTTCCTTTACTGCAGGGAGAGCCTGGTGTGCCAGGACGTCTTGGAATGCCAGGCCCTCCTGGAAGAGCTGTGCCTGGACCAAAGGTAACATCCACACTCCAGCCCGAGTGCTTATCAACACAGGGTGAAACTGTAAAGCAGGCCATGCTATTATTCATGTAAATAATTCCAGCCTTCTGAGGTAAACTAAAACTTCTTCTTTCCTATGAACAGAGTTATGAATTGTATCCAGTCTAGTTATGACCATGCTCTGGTATTAACTGTATGCCAGTTTGCCATGTGGCCTACCTATGTTCATTTCTTTGTTCTAGATAGCTTTGGATATCAAAATACTTCTCTTTCTTCTGCTTTTGGTGTTTAATGCTTGAAAAAAAATAGCTATTACATTTGATATATATATGTTTGTATAACAGAAATAAAAAAACTCAGTCTGTGACTGGTGTTTAATAAAATATGTAATTAGAATATATATTTTCTTCATTGCAGGGTGACATTGGGTTACCTGGTCTTGCTGGACCAATTGGAGATCCAGGTTTGGGGCTTCCTGGGGCAAAGGTAGCTCATAAGTTGGTAAACTAATTCCTGATAGAACTGTAAAATACAGCAGGATCTCAGTGAAGCAACAGCAAATTGCTTAGGATAGCCAAGCGTTCCACGGTTCTTAACGTGCATGTCATATAATACTAGCAGAGTGTAATGATTTGCAGTGCCAGAAGACCATAGATGGTCAGTCTTCCAGACTCCATGAACCATAAGCTTTCACGTGGCAGAGAAACAGGAAAAAAATGACTGTTTTTAATTGATGAGGACTGACTCCGGAGAGAACACCTGATTTAGGTGCATACCACAGCCTACCTGTCAAGCACGGTTAATTTTTCTCAGCCAGACTCCTTTGCTTCATTCCTAATTTTGACACAGGGTAATCCATGGACTCCAAAATGATCCCGGGATATGGGCCAAACTGTGAGAAGAGGTGCCTTAAGTAGTGCAAAAAGAGCATGGACAAGTAGCTAATCTCTAAGGACTCTAATCTCTCTAGTACTTTTCTAGTATTGCCTCAGAGTCACCTAGATTCAAGTTTTGTAAGCCACCCTTCGTTCCAGGGCTGATTTTGTCTGAATACCAAGAAGTCTGGAACATAAAAACCTGTGCTTCTCCAAATAAACCAGATCCCCCCACCTTTTTTTTTTTTGCACTTACTGAATTTCATAGTACTTTTGAGTATAACCCTTATCTCTTTGAGTCAATTGAATACAGGAACAGAGGCATGAGAAACATGTAACAATCTCTATCCCTTTTTGATCAGTTAGTGGTTTTCAAGATCCTTAGATTTATTTTTATCAGGAGAAGATGATAACAATGGAATCATGTACGTTTTGGTACAGTCCGGTCAATTCAGAGAACTGCATGTTGTCCTATTCCTGGGAATCCAACAGGAATCAATTAACAGGGAGCAGGTCCTATGCTCAGAGTTGCCAGTCTCTCTCCCACAGCCTTGAGTCCTCAAAACTCTTTCAACTGGGTGACACTGCATGTTTTTTTTGCTATGTTCTTCACTTTTTGCTGTGATGATAAAACTATGGGGAATATGACTAAGGTCATTCCTTCTTACATGTAGGCCACAAATGACAACAAAGCTCTTGAAAAAGTTTCAAATTAGTGACTCAGAAGTGAAAGGTCCTGGGAATCCTCAGCACTATTAAATGTCCCAGTTTTAGTCCAGCATTAATAACCTATAGTAGTAATTCACATAGTAAAATACATTAGCAGATAGACAGATAAAATCAACTTACAGGATATTTGCCAAAGAACTTTCACTTTTGTGGAAAATTTCCTGCTAGCAATTGTCTTGGCATTCACCTCAGCTGTTTCTCCTGCCTTCCTCAGGGTGACCGAGGTCTTCCAGGACCCCCCGGACCCTTTGGGCCAAAAGGAGATGGTTATCCTGGCCCACCTGTAAGTTTATTGACAATTTTTTTAGTGTGAATTGAAAACAAATAGGCACTACACTGAAGTTAATTAGCTTCCACGGCTGACATTCCATCAAAGATTTGCTGGTCTAAAAGCATAAAAAGCCTCCTCAACTGTGGAAATGCATTTTAGCACAAAAGGAAAAAGAAATCTCCCTCTCCAGTAGTCAAAGACCTTCCATGTCCCCAACTGCTCCAATGACACAACATAACATATTCCAAGTGGGTCTTTTTTTTTTTTTTTCCTTTAATATCACTGATGCTTCAATCAATTTTTTCAGTATCCAAGATACTGTCTTCCACCCAACCACACAAAATTTATTCCCTGACAGGAGAATATAGCCAGCTAAGAAGCTGTGTCCATATACATGGGTGTGAACTCAAGGCAACAGAGCCTTCCAGAACCACTAAAAAAGCTGCTTCTGTCCAAAGAGCCAGGAGAGCAGACAGCCCTCAGTTGTGTTCTGTTGAAGGAGTGGCAACGAGCTGGTTGATCTACTTTCCAGCCTTTTACTGATGTTTCTACTGGCAGATGTGACCGATCCCTGCAAAAGGTATACAAGGAGAAAAGACTTCCTCCTCTGCCATTCTTGCAGATGTGTGCAGCTCTGCAGTCTGCGCCACCAGCCCTGGCAGATGCACACCTGTGCATTTAGGAAGTCCCAGGACAATTGCTGGCCAGAGGCATGGAGTTTGGTGACACACTAGCATTTATCTGTGATAAAGACAACTATAAACGTGCACGCAATTGCCACACTGAGGCATAAAAATTAATGAATGCATGTCAAAATGGAAACTGGAATTTCATTTATAACACTTCCTGATATTTTTGTGCAATCCAATGCAGAACTGCTTCTGCACCTGCCTCTCTGGATCAGAACTTCAAACACATGCAAGCCTCCTGCATGACTTGCAATGCATGTGCAAATTCCACTGACACCACTTCAGGTTTATCAGAGTAGAATTTAACCAATTTTAGACCACTGTGATCCCACCGAGAGACAATATATTCAAGATACTACCATATTAATGTTAACAAAAGCATGTGGTCAGTATAGGTGTAAATTAAATTAATATTGTGTCTGTGCATGTAATTTCAGGGGTTGCCAGGCCTTCCTGGGATTCCTGGTGAACAAGGCCCAGATGGAGTTGGACTACCAGGACCTAAGGTACAGACCTTAACTTCTAGGAAAGTTAATGCATGTCTGTACTCTACTTCATGCAGATATAATCCCTACCCATAGGTCACCTTTAAAATCCAGCTTCAATTTACTTGCCAGTATATAAAAGGTAGACCCCAGAGAAGATCTTGAAGCTTCACTTCAGAACTTATCTGGATGCTGACTGCAGGATTACTGGAATTATAAAGGCAATTGAAGGCTTGACCACAGCTACTTAAATATGCTTAATGTCTCTTAAAAGGATGTACATATTTTTTCCACTCATTTCAAAGCCCCAGCTGTCTGAAGGCACTGATAGGAAAAATAAGCTACAACAGTGCCAATGTGAACATACATTCTGATTGGCTGAGGGAGCTAGGTCTCTTTAGTTTGGAGGAGACTGAGGGGTGACCTCATTAATGTTTACAAATATATAAAGGGTGAGTGTCACGAGGATGGAGCCAGGCTCTTCTCAGTGACAACCAATGGTAGGACAAGGGGTAACGGGTTCAAGCTGGAACACAGGAGGTTCCACTTAAATTTGAGAAGAAACTTCTTCTCAGTGAGGGTGACAGAGCACTGGAACAGGCTGCCCTGGGGGGTTGTGGAGTCTCCTATTCTGGAGACATTCAAAACCCGCCTGGACGCATTCCTGTGTAACCTCATCTGGGTGTTTCTGCTCCAGCAGGGGGACTGGATTAGATGATCTCTTGAGGTCCCTTCCAATCCCTAACATTCTGTGATTCTGTGATTCAGCTGCCAGGCAGCAAGCAAAAACATTTTTTTGTTTGTTTGTTTAGGGGACCTGGAGTTCATTATAGCATTCAGAATAATTCCTGCATAACTATTGCATAGTTGACTGTACATGTCTCAAATACGTTTAGACTACCAGCCACTGTTTATCCCCAATAACTTTCTTGTCCTGCCTGCAGTATTCGTGGGTTAGCATTGTTTAGACTTGGACCATGCTGTTCAATCATCCTCCTCTCTTTGTCCCATTTGAGTACAACAGATGCTGAGATTTCTAAAGATAAATTGAACTTTGGTATTCACTACTTATTTTTTAAAGTATCGATTTTCAGGGTGATCCCGGTAGTAGAGGACCAATTGGTCTCCCAGGTCCCCCAGGAGAAGGCCTGCCAGGACCAAAAGTAAGCCATTTAAACAGTTATGTCTCCCACTGTCTATTTTTTTAAAAAAGGAAAAAAAAAAGTATACTGTAAAAATGCACGATCATGCATACACATCTGCATGTTTTCTCCCTTCACTCTTCACTAGAAACAGCTAAGCTGACAAATAAGATAACTAGGAAATACAGAGTCTTTATTTTGTGGAAAACCAGAAATGTCTTTGGTGACTAGTCATAAACCATGGCCTTCTGCCTATTGCATACAATAAATTATAAAGCGATAATCTTGCAACGAAGATCAGTGACAAAATATTTAGCTCCTGCAGACATTAGCTGCAATTGAGTAGCAAAAATTTCTTCTAGCACTGGTCAGAATTAATGGCCTGGCAAGCACTGACTATGTCTTGCCTATACCACTGTTAGAGCCACAGGCATACTGTTGAGTTCTGCTGGAATTAATTCGTCATTTTTACTGTATCAAGTACATTAATAATAATCTAATGACCAATATGATGACCCATCCCTGCAAAAAGGATTATTTGTGTAATTACAATATACACCACAGCAAAGGCCTGAAAATAATTCTAACGATAAAAAGCAATTTTCACTATTAAACCTCCCAAATTGGAAACTCTGCAGCTCAGCTTTAGAAGTCTATTAATACAAAAGACCTTTCTTAGAATGTAAATGTAAACACACTGAGCAGGGTCAAATGCAAAGATTTTGCAACATAATAATATATTACCTGCATAATGTGTCTTACTGGTCCTCGAGATTCAGTTAATGTTGGCATGAAGTCTTGATCCAGAGCTGAGCAAGGTGAAGCCCTTCCCCAGCCAGCACTTGTCCCAAGGGCTGGTGTGTGCACAGGATCCTTACAAATGAGGAAACTGAGAATATTATACTATGTGGGTTTTGATTGCTTCCTATGAATAACATATGGAACTGAAACATTTTCTCTAGAGTTCTCTTAAAAACTAGCTGAGGAACTAGCAACAAGTGTTTATTTGCAAAGCCACATTAGTATGTCGATAGGCCTTACTGTGTAAGCTTAATGGTGATGAAAGGTAACATAGCAATAATAATCACGTCTTAAATCTTAGTTCAGTTCCCAATGTCCCACCAAAACAATCCATCTTTCAATGCAATGTATATCTCTATCAGCAAGGTGATTCAGGTTCGATGAGCATTAAGCTGAGTGACTCCTTTGAAGTATAAACTGGATTTAAATAATCTGATAAAAGATAAAAAGACTCTTTGTCAGCTAGAGCAATCTTATCCTCACTACTTATAGAAAGACATTGATTTGGTAGATGCAGGACAGGAAATTATATGGTGGTACAACAATTTATTGTGTATTTTTATCACAGTATCACAGTATCACACGAATATTGTATTTAACTTATGCGGTTTCTCTCTAGGGAATCATGGGACGCCCAGGGCTCCCTGGCTCTGTGGGACCTCCTGGTGAAGGTATTCAAGGAATTAAGGTAAAAAGACTCAGTGTCTTCAATATTTAACTTGTGTTGAGTAGTCAATTTGACCATCACAGTGTTAAGGAATTAAGAAACAGATTTCACATTGCTTTTTATAAGACGAGAGCCTCAGGCTAGAAAATGAGAACAATAACATGAGCACCTACAAAGCATGCTCTGTCTCTTTTGCTGTAAACAGCAAGCCCAAAGGTGTGTGTATTGAGGGAGGAGGAAGCAACGGCATCTTTTATCAGTGAAAGACAGCTTTACAAAATTAAAAATACCATTCTCTCTTACCCAATTCTCATGCCCACAGAGAGTCTCAGTAGTTACATGAACTACCACATATGGTAGAGAAAGTGTCTCCATCCTGAATCTAAGGATAATATTCATTTTTCCCTGCAACATGCACTTTTACCCAAAGCATAGATCAGGTGAGACAGACACAAAAGAAAGAAATAGCAAAGAAGGAATGAGAAGGAATAAGATGGGGTGGAAAGAGAGATCAGGAGAATTAGAACCAATAATGATAATGTGTTTATTTTGATATTATATATTTTTAGAGTATTTTTAGACATACTGATGAAGTATTTGAGAAATATAAGCTAGCTACCTACATCACCTCAAGTGCCTCAAGATACTTGTTAAAATGCAGTTTGAAACACTTTGAACAATTAAAATTAATGCACGATGAATGATTACAAAGAGTTAATATCACTACCTGGATGATCATTAGGGGGAACAAGGAATTCAAGGAATGCCAGGACCACGAGGCCCCCCTGGAGAAGGACTTTTGGGACAGAAGGTATGATATCTAAACCAGAGATAATGTTTCAGACCAAAGCCAAAATACTCAGCTCGCATTGGGGGCATGTGAATGCTGTGATAGATATTGGATTTAATATCATGGCCTTTCTTCTACCCACCCATCATGCAAAATGTAGGTGCTACAAGAATGTTAACAGAAATGTGTGTTGGAATCAGTTTTTGGACGCGATCACATCAGCTCAGAAAGACTGTATGAAGTCCCACAGCCTATTCATAATCAAACCAGGAGGCACTAATTCCTCTGTTTGTGATTCCAAACACCTTTCCTGGGCAAAAAGTTTTCTCAGAGCGATATTTCCATTATTTATTCCACCTATGCCTTTGCCTTTCTTCTCAATTTCCCTACTGTTATTTTATTTTTCTCAGACACAGATGGTAATTTCCATCATGAAATATCCCACGAAACTCCTCTGTCTGCATGTATTTGTTTGAGATGGTTCGCTGTTTAAACTGCTTTAGCTATTTTTTCCCAAAAATTGCTTAGCCAATACTACAAGTTATGCATGAAATTCACAAATACCAATTGATTAAAATTATCTTTGATGTACAATTCTAATTCATGTCAGAAGCTGAAGGTGAATTTGATGAAGGCAGCTAGAGAGAAATGTGAAGTGTAACAGAAACTGACACTTTGCTTACCGACATGGTTTTAAGGGAGATCGAGGAGCTACAGGTGAAAAGGGGAAAAAAGGAGAAAAAGGTGATGTGGGTGACCCTGGTTCATCTGGAGAACCTGTGAGTAACTCAGGTTTATCACATCTGTTTTCTGAAGCTGCTTAATAATAAAGCTAGGTTGTGTGTTCTTCTTGCTATTTAACTACACATAATCTGAATTACTTAAGAAACTGAAACTATGAAAACCTTTAAAAGCATAAAGACGACATTTCCATGCTGAATACCCCACTTCCAAAACACAGATATGGGTTCTTTCTTAAGGCAGTGAAATAAAATTGTGATGTTTTGAGACAAAACTATGCAATTGTATCCTATGGCTACCACGTAACTGTAGCTCAGACTTTCCCTCAAAGCTGGCCAACAGATGGAGGCAATGGTAACTCTTGCTGCTGGGCAGCTCCCCAGAAGCTGGAAAGCAAAATATGATACCCTTCTATGCTGACATTTGCATGCTAATAAGTAGGCATACATAAATACCACTGCTGTTCCTGCCCTGACACTCTCTCTCTTAGACCCACACACCTTAAAGCAGAATTCTGATCATTCCAGGGTGTCAGGCAGGTGTAGTCTCTTAAGAAAGGAAACAAACACAACATGGTAGACAGGAGAGCTTTGCACACAATGTCCCTTTCTAATGTAAACTGACAACCCGTGATCCAGTGGGAGACTCGAGGTCATCCAACTCCCATAAAACACTCATCACATTAGAAGGTTATAGATATTGTATGCACAAGGTAATATCACATGAATGCTACTTTTTCTAGCCAAAGCTCTTATTGGCCAAGTATTATTCTAATAATGGTATTGAATTACAATGTTATTAACTAATTGCAGTAGCCTAATTAACTATCACTGTTACAGGGCAAAACTGGACCAAAGGGAGAGCAAGGCCTAACAGTAAGCAAATTCCATTATTTAGATCACATTAATGCAAGATATAAACAAAATGAAATATACTATCAAATGTATCTTATGTTAGTTATTTTGGAAAGAGCTTTCTAACTGGAAGTGGTGTCAGTAATAATAAAGAAACCATGCAAAGGTTTCTGACTTTTTCTCCTCTACTTTGTGCTGAAATAGAGTCTAAAGAGCAAAGATCTTCAAACCTGTTACAGTATATCATGCTACAGACTTAATTATACTTCTGCTAAGTCTGAGCTGCACTAGACCCAAATACATTAAACATGTCAGAGAGATATAAATACCCCTGAGGTTTATGGTGGAAGCTGAGCAGCAGTAGCAAAAAGTTGTATTTGAAAGACTAACTCAGTGCCAAATGAATCCTGCCATATACTCGGAAAAAAAAAAAAAAGTTTGCTCTAGTAGTGCAAAAACATTTGTTTGCATGTCATGAAACAATCACTTCTCTGATCAGACAGCTCTAAAGGCAGCAGCTCTTTTTTTGACACTGAAAGCCGGGTAACACAGTGGGCCAGGCACATCAAGTTCACCAGTCCCAGTTCCATTCTGTGTTGTCACACTGTCATATGCCAGCTCACTACAAGCAATACGCTTCCAGCAGCTGGGTCTATTTTTCCACTCCCAATAGATATAAAATGGACATCCATATTATTCAGGTGCTAAAATATGAATGAATTTTGACTTTTAAAGTTTTAATAAGAACCAAAGAATCACAAAACATTATTTACATTACAGTAGTTAATTGTTTTAGATAGAGGTGTCATTGTGTTGTCAAGTTAATGGTTCTTATATGCCATATAAAATAGCTTATTGTAAAATGTGGGATTCATTCCAAGCTTGGAAGGTCAGGTTTGAAAGTTAAGCAGTGAGATTTTTTGTATGTCCCTCTAGGACACATATATTCCTTATAAACAAAATCTTTGGTGGTATCAATATTATACCTCATTTGAAAGAGGCGAATGGTAAAATGCTTTTTTATATGTATTTTTTTTTTTATATCCAGAGAGAAGATATAGTTAAATTAATAAAAGAGATATGTGGTAAGTACTCAGGAAACCTTTATTTTTCAGACTCTTCCTTCATTACATTTATATTCTTCTCCTTTCCAAAAGGATACCAAGTAAAATCATCATGATTTTTTTTTTTTTTAATTTAATGCAGGTTGCGGTATTAAATGTAAGGAAATTCCTATGGAGCTTGTATTTGTGATCGACAGCTCTGAGAGCGTGGGACCAGAAAATTTTGAGATTATCAAAGACTTTGTAACTGCTTTAGTAGACAGAGTAACTGTAGGCAGAAATGCTACCAGAATTAGCCTTGTGTTATACAGTTTAGAAGTTCAGCTAGAATTTGGTCTCAACAAGTACACCACTCGACAGGATGTTAAACAAGCAATTAGAAAAATGCAATACATGGGAGAAGGCACTTACACAGGAACAGCTATCCGTAAAGCAACCCAGGAAGGATTTTTCGGTGCTCGAACAGGAGTGCGAAAAGTAGCTATTGTGCTAACAGATGGCCAAGCAGACAAGAGAGAAGCTGTAAAACTAGATACTGCCGTTCGAGAGGCTCATGCAGCAAACATCGAAATGTATGCAATAGGAATTGTAAATACTTCAGATCCAACACAGGTTGAGTTTGTGCGTGAACTTAACCTGATTGCTTCAGATCCAGACAGAGAACACATGTACCTCATTGATGACTTTAATACCCTTCCAGGTGCGTTCATTGCAGTTTTATTCTGAATTTTATCTGATGCTTCTCAGAACCGGGAGGTGGGGGCAGGGGAAGCATTGTCTTTGTGGACATGTTGTGTTTTGATGCTGATCAGGATTTAGTTACACGATGCAAAGTAACAGGAAACTAAAGATACAGATTCCCGTATTTTAAGGACTCATGTTTTAAGGCAATGATTCATCACACCAGTAAGAGATGTCACCTACAGTGCAGGAAAATAGTTGAGCAAATGCTAATGCATTGTCAATCTGCTGGACTGGAAACCAGAATCTAACCCACTGGGGTAAATTCTACTTATCCACTTCCATTGGGATATAACCCATTTTCATTTGGTTATTCCCAACTACAAGGTAAGCAGTTATTTTCCCACTACCAACTAATAGTTGTTACTAAGCCCAGATAAACACCTTTAGGTGAGTTCATTATATTTTGTACCACATAGAGGACTTATGGGCTGGCAAATTTATGACAAATAAAAGCCATAGCCCAGAGAGCCTGAAATAATCTTCTTAGATGCATATAAATAATCCAGAAGAGTACTGCATTACATGTGTATTATTTCTGTGTATAAAGAATCCAAATTCAAAAAATAGATTGGATTTCTCAGTATGATGAGGTTTTTTTACTTTTTTTTTTTTTAAACAGCTCTGGAGTCCAAATTAGTCAACCAATTTTGTGAAGATGAACATGGTACCTTAGTATACAACCATAATGGAAATGGTGCAAGCATAAGTGGACCATCATTACACTCAGTATCTTCAAGTTCTTTACATTACATACTTCAGAACAACCAGGTTAATAGACAGTCACTTTCAGCACAGACACCTGGAGTATCGACAGTAGAAAGTCCTTTGAGCCTTGGTGATCTTCCTCAACCATTAATTCCGGTATGAAAATGCACCAGGCTTTAACGAGCAAAAGTTTTAGATAAATTTCCTATTTTGTTGTCTGATGTAACATTCCCCCTACTTTTCTACAGAACAGGTACTGTAATAGCTCCTTTAACTTGGCATGCTTGGCGGTGGTTGTTCCAAGTAAGAGTTCTGATGTTGCATGTAGGCAGTCATCTATTGGCTATAATGTATTCCTGATACTGTTACAAGGATTATTAGTCCTGTGTTTAATACAGTAATATTTGTGCCACAGCGTGAAACCTAATGTTATTAAAATGCAATTACACTGTAATAATTAAGTCTAAGAATAGTAATTAAACTCAACTGTTGTCTATATTTTTAGTTATATAAATAGAAATCTGTAAAGGTGAACTACAAAAAAAAAAAATCCTAGGTTTAGGATTGACAACCCTCCTGGTAAACCAGGTAAGGTGTAAGTCCTGATTCTTAACACTGAAGTCAGGGTAAATGGGAAGGAAAAACATTAGAAAACCTCTACGTGATGAAGGGCTTGTTCATTTTGAGACTCTTCACAATATCTGAAAAGCAAAGAAAATCAAATGCTTATTTCAGACCAAAGTAACTCCTGTGGTAGTATATGAAGACTATGAAGAGGAACAAGAAGAGGAACAGTCACCCTTGCTAACAGTGGACACTAGAGGTATTTATATCTTCATTCATTTCTTCATCCTCTAGTTATTTTTGGCTGATCAAAAATCAATGTCTCATTCTGTTTCTTTTCACCTGCAGCTGTGGTATCATTATTGCCATCCAAACCACCATCATCAGATAAAGCGATGACATCATCTCTTTCAACTGCAGTGCTCACACCAAGGCCAGGTTATAGATCACAACCAGTATTTCATTTTGTTCCTTCTTATCCTGATACTGACGTTTCATAAGGCTTTAAATCAGAGTAATTTTGTTCCACACTCTGAAGATTTTGTGAGCCCATACTGTGGAAGATAACCTATTTCAGGATTTTATAACAGATCCAGTTGCAGTTCTTGTCCAGTCTGTTCATCAGTACTTGTTTTTCCAAACACCAAATCCTATTGTTCCACTTACAGCAGAAGCAATGTCAGCTATAACCTGAGAGGTCATAAATTGCATCAAAAAGAGAACAAAGTGCTTGCTGAGGTGGGCCAGTGAGCAGGTAATTCATTAGCCAGGATAGGTCAGTCCATGGAGATGGAAGGCTTCATTAAAGACAGAGAAGATATACAATGATTTCAGAACTGGACAGAAAAAATATATTTCTCCTTCAGAGGAGAGTAGAAAAAGCAGTGTTCAGTCATTTGAAGGAAAGTATAGTAATTGGCTCACTGCTCAAAGGACTGACTATTTTCATATGAAATGTCTAAATGTATTCTCTTCATCATTTGGGGGATTCACACTTTTGAGTTTCAGTAATAGTGTATTATGATGGGAGAAACAAAAGAGAGCAACAGAAACATGTTCTTGTGTTTCCTGGAACATGGGCATGACTATTATTCGGATGGAATTTTGATGTCACCGCAAGGAAAAGTATCTTCTATCTCATGGTATTATTAAACTGAGTAAGACTAGGTCAGTATGTCACACTCCTCTAATGCATATCTGTATGAATCATTAGATCAACAAGCTTTACATTCAAACGTAACTAGTGTGTACATAATTAAGTAGCACAAACAACTTACAAAAGGAAGAGTGAAGTTTTATATTAGTCTCATGATTCTAAGGTCTCTTCCCCCACACAACAAAAAGAACTAACGTACTAAAGCAATGTACTGCAAAAAGATGATGGTCATACTTGTAGTTCGAAAACAGCAGATGCAACAAGTTTATAGCTCTTTGGCTCATAGTTTTGGGTTGCTCACAAGACTGGTTGCTGATAATTAAATTTCAAAAATTATATTTCAAAATTATCAGATTCATATTGTTTGCTCTTCTTGTATGTGGAGCCATAATACTATTATTTCTGGAGTTACTAGAACCATGCCAGTAAAGGAACAGTTTATTTGACCTACTAAGGTGAACTTTCAACTTAACTTCAATGATACCATCTTTGGAAGTGAATCTTAAACTGCTGTGTAAAATTAGCAGAAAAAAAAAAGGGGGTTAAAAGTTAAAATCTACGCATTACAACTGACTTCTAAAAATGGAATTGCTTCTATTCCTTTTTTCCTTTATTTTAGAAAGTATCCTGGACCTCCGATGCAAGTTAAGGCTGGATCAAGGGCCATGCCGTGTTTATGTCATAAAATGGTATTATGATAAACAGGCCAATGCTTGTGCTCAGTTTTGGTATGGTGGCTGCAATGGAAATGCAAACCGCTTTGAGAGTGAAGAGGAATGTAGAGAGGCTTGTGTATTTTCTTCTGGAGGTAGGAATTTATCTCTACATTAACAAGAAGCAAGTTGAAGCTATTGATTGTTTAGTTTCGTTATCAAGTATCCAGCATGATATGTAAAACCAAACTCACTAATTTAAAGAATGTTAACATTATGAATTCATACGCTTACTAATTTAAAAAGTCTACCTATGCAAGGTTACTTTCATTATTTTTGCATATATTGTATGATCCAGTCCTTATGTAACAAAACAGCAATTTTTCAGCAGTATCAAGAGTACAAAATTTTCTTTTTACTACAATATATTAAGACCAGTATGGCATTTGCCATAGTAATTGCCCTTCTTTCACCTAGATCTTCAAATACTACCATTATACAATCACTAAGTGTATCTGATTTTAGATTATATATGTGGCTTTGGAAAGCAATCTTTTGGTCATAAAAGTTATGTAATTTCTTTTCTTTCTGTTACAGAAATGTAATATTTGGCATGGATTCTGCAAGGAAGACTTCACCTTTTTTAAGTGTTCCCACCGATCTTATTTTAGTATTTCAATCAAAAAAATATTGATTTCCAAATTACATGCAGAATACTACTCAGGGGTTACAAGATAAATATGGCAAATTGTGGCCTACATGCTCTCCAGGTCACAAGACAGGGAGGTGGCTCAGCTACCCACCTTTCCCAACCACATCACAGTTACATTTAGTATTTTTTTCTGTAAACTTTCCTCCATTGCCATTACCTAGCAAGATATATGACAAACACAATTTAAACACATTCACAGATTTATATGAGTGACTAAACGAATAGCTGGCATCACTAAATTACACTAGTTCTTGTCTAAAGTGGTTCCTGACATGTGTTTCTCTTCTGGAAGCCAAGTCTAATTTTTAAACGTATTTTAGTAGTCTGTTTCTTAAAAAAAAAAAAAAATTAAAACTTATATTCAAAACATTGAATGCAGCATAGAGTTTATTCTTTATTGCCCATCACTGCCATATTGCTTTGTACATTTATGTCTGCCTGTATATGATGTATTTCCTATTACTTGACTTACATACTTAAAAGCTTGTTTCTAGTAAAACATTTCTGGTTTTACTGCCAGGGCAGAGAATGTATAATGGTACCTTTACAGGACTAAAAACTTACCTCACAGGTAAATGACACTTACTGTTAAATGTGCACCTGATGACCACAGGATTTCTCCACAGCCCTTAACAAGACCAGGCATCTCAGATTTAGGCACTTCTGAATATGAAAATCCATGATCATTTTTAGTTTTTTGCTTGTTTTCCTGAACACATGGTAGCATATCAACAAAAAAAGGAATTTGGCGTCAAGCCAAACACATGGCACCCCTCATACTTCCAGAGGCCCTGTCACGCTCCTGCCGGGGAGGGCGACACACGGCCCTGCCTGGCGGCGCCGCAGGGAGCGGGGGCGGGAGGGGTGCGGAGGGAAGAGGCCGCGCCGATTAGGATTTTCACTCCGAGTTTGCATCGAGTCCCAGGTGGTCCCGACGGGCTCCTCACCCGTTCAGGGACCAGCTCCAGGGAAGAACTGTCAAAGGACAAGCGTCTTCCGATGCTTCGTGTTTTTTCATTATTATTTGAAAGTGGCAGGATACTGCAATTAAAATTCAGATAAATTTTCGAGTTATTCCAAATTAAAAAGAGAATGATACACGGCATCTCGTTTAACAACAAACAAACAAACACAAAAACAGCAGAACAAAACCAAATCCCAGAGGATTTAGAGCTGTAACACACCGAGTCAGCGAGGGTTTTCCAGGTTCTAGGCTCACCGGCTGTACCGGGGGTGGGTTTAACGGTGGCTGACGGCGATACCGCTGTTAACTTGTACCAGACAAAACTAAGACGCGAGGAAAGGCTGCTATTACTACAAGTTCCAGCGACTCGGAGGACTCCGCTCTCCGGCACAAAACGCTCACAAACGCCAGGCCGTGGATGCTGCCGAGGCTGTGCAACCGCGCCGGCCACAGGGCCTCACGGCCAAAGCGGCGGAGGAGCCGGGCAAGCCCGTCCCCACCAAAACACAACCCGGTGCCGCCGCGGCCGCTACCTCAGCCGGGCGAGGGGCGGGGCCTGCGAGGGCGGGAGAGCGGGCGGCCCCTGCACGTGCGCCGCCGCAGCCAATCCCGAGCGCTGCGGGGGCGTGAGGCTCCACCCCTGTTGCCAGGGCGGCGCGCGCACTCGGCAGAGGGTGCAGCGGGCGGCGGCTGGCAGCCATGAGCGGGGTGCTGGACGTGCTGTGGGAGGACAGAGATGTCCGCTTCGACATCTCCCCGCAGTGAGTGTCCTGGGCCTGCCCGCTCCTCACAGCGGGGCTCTCGGACCGGACCGGCGCCTGTCCGTAGGCTGAGCGGTGTCGCCATTCGTGGCGCGGTGCATGCTGGGCGCCTTCCCCGTGCGGCGGGGCGGGGAGCGCGTTTACTTGGCAGGGCGGGGAAGGGCCTGAGCGGGGTTGGGGCGTTTTTGGTAGGCGGAGTCTAGTTACCGTTTCCAATCTGTGAAATAAGAGAAAATTAAAAAGAAAAAACACCGCAGGTTTCACACTGGAGGACCGAGGGAAGGGTGTGCTTTCCCCAGCCACCTGTAGCGTTGCCTGGCGCTGAGACGTGAAAACACACGGAGCTGAGGGGCTGTCTGGTCCTTCCCGGGCAGACGCTGCCGCCTCACTCCTCTGGGCCCCAGTCTCCCTAAGCCTCACCTGAGACATAACACTTCTGCTCTGGTTTCTGTGGAAAAACCTGCGTAGCTTTTGTAATGTGGACCTACAGATTAGCAGCTGGTTGGTGATGATTTTGAGGGTGAAGGCTTGAAGGTGTACTACCATGCTTGTCTCTCTCCCGCTCCTTTGGCTGTACTGAGAACAGCCCCTCAGACACTTCCGTCAAGTGTGCTGCCTGCAGTAATTTTAGAAATGTGAAAATGTATTTTGAATGTTTAAGTAGTTCTGGTTTATTTTGTTGTAGAATTGTCATGTGGACAGAGCCTTCTTATGTATTTTCTTTAATGCTAATGTTACTATTCTTGCTATGTCTTATATAATATATTTTGTGCTGTTCTGGTGATGTATTACTGAGTCCATACCTAGTGGCTCAATCCTGATCTCCAATGGAATTGCCCTCCTGGTAATGCATTTTTTTTCTGTCATGCCAATACACTAAAGAGTTTCGGCTGCTTTACACAATGCAGTTAAAAGATAGCAAAACTTCACAGTACATCTGTTGTTATGTAATTAAGTGGCTAGAGCAGTTAAATCAAGAAAAAAAAAAAATCGAAAAAACCCACCAAACCATACCATTTGCGGAAAATTTAGCAGAGCAGTTCACATGTGTGTATACATATGATATTTCCTTTGCTGGCATCTGTTCTTTCCTGACCCTAACTCCACTCCTTATGACCTAAAATTACAGCAAGAGGCAACGAACTCCATCCGTTAAAAATTATGTGAGTGCAAATTTTGGGGTTTTCCCTCCCATTTTCACACACCTTTTGCCTATTTTGGGGTATAGTTTGCTTGGTTACACTTGCTATGTAATTGTTTACTATTTTAATTTAATAATAAAGATATTAATATTTTTCATATGCCAGATGCAGTGATAACAATTTCAGGTATATAATATTGATCTGTGTGTATGTGTGTGTATATGGATTTTTCATTGTATGTTGCACAAAAAAAAAAAAAAAAAAAGGAGAGAGAAAAGTGAAGTGGGGAAATAAAAATGGCCTTCTTTTGGAGGAGAAATCTAATAAATTTTTCATTAGGTAATTTTTTTTCTTTTAGACAAATGAAAATGAGACCTGGAGAGGTCCTTATAGACTGCTTAGAGTCTGTTGAAGATACCAAAGGAAACAATGGAGACAGAGGTAATCACATACTGAGGGAAACTGTAGACTTTCTAATATTTAACCTGTATACGTTCCTGAAAGCCTTGTTGGGTTTCCATTGAACTCAATATCAATGGTCTGTTGCAGAAAACAGATCCTGCCTGTTTCACAGATCTGTCTCCGTTGGAGTACTATCAAATAGGATCTCCTGATCAAAGTTATACGAAGGTGATAATCTTGTCTCAGAATTTGTTTAGAATTTAAAGCCTTATAAGAATAATCCATTTATAAACATTGTGGTGATCTTTTGCTGTAATCCTCTTTAATGCTTAGTTTTTCCTAACCTGGTTTAAACTGAATCAGTAAGGAATATATATATATAGTATGCTAGGGCATTAAGCTGCCAGCATGCTGTGACCCTTCCTGGGGCTGGGTGTGCTGCTGTACAGGGTACACAATCAAATAAATTTGCATGTGACATAAAGGGGTGAGGTTATTTGTGAAGACAGCTGCGACAGTTAACTCACTGCCTTCCCCTTCTCCTCCCCAGAGCAGTTCTGCACTGATCGTGTCTCCACATTTTTACCTTAGACAGGTGGATGGGAAATCAGTACCTGTTCTTGGTTTAGTTTTGAGGAATGCTGGTGTATTTTAGAGGTTGTTTCATTTGTTTCTTGCTGGATTTTTTCTCCTAGCATTCGAAAATAAAGAAAAAGTGCTTAGTGATTTTCAGGGCAGGGGTGGGGATGTCCTGTGCTTTTCTTCTTTTTGCTGTCAGGTTAAGGAATATTCTGGTGTTTCAAAACAAGAGGTAACTATGTACCACAGAATGGAACATTTAATTTAATAGCAGTTATTCAGATTAAAAATATCTACACTCTTTTTTTCCAGGTAGACTGCTTGTGACAAATTTGCGGATTATTTGGCGCTCATTGTCACTGCCCAGAGTCAATCTCTGTGAGTATCATCTCCTGTAAAATTACTACAAATTTTGTGTTTCCTTTGTGGTAGCAAGCTATTCTTTCACAATCACATTGATTAAGGTATAGAACAGTAAAGTGTAGTTCTACTGTTCTGGAAAGTCTGAAATAAATGGTTACTAATGAATCTATTTCTAATATAGGAACTGTTACTATAATTTGTAGTAAAATCTTAAATCATTTCTCAAAGCAGAAGTTGAAGAGTACTTCAAACATATTTTTTATTTGGCCTGTGTGGGCAGGATTCATTTGTTATTCTAGAAAGAAACAAAAGTTTCTTCATACCTTGCTTCACTTGTTCTTGTTGCCACCTGTTTGTTCACATTCTGGACTGTCCTATAGTTTGTATTCCCCACAAGTACCTGCCTTTCCAAATTTACTATTGTAAGTTCTGAATAAGCTTCTAATTTTAACTATATGAGTATCTAGCAGTCTACCCATAATTAATTCAACTTGCATAAACAAGGCAGGACACACTTACTTTGTACACAAATTATTTCCAGTGTATTGTCCCCAGAAGCTAGTCAATATTGAAAAATGTGTATTCTGTTCATAATGTATACAAAATTATGCCCTCAGCCTGCTTGCTTTTCTGCATTTGCTATCTCATACATGCACACACATACAAGTGCACCTACACACACTGCTACTTTCATGTGTATTTATAAATTTAAAAAAAAAAGTTTGCTTGTGTATTTAAGTTTGAGGATAGACCTTTTTAGAGGAGATCACAGAGAAACTTATGGAGTAGTTCGGCCCTATAGAAACTCAAGGAAGTCTAACCTGTGGCTTTTAGAGTTTGAAATACTCTCTAGCTTTCAAGATAATGTATTATTTCTTATATTAAGATAATAAATTGACAAAAAAAATATTGGATGCTGCTTTCGACCATTGCTGTTTCTTTTAGTTTTAGACAATTTCTCATAAGCAACATAGGAAATAGTATTTTTCTGTTATTTTCATAAGTATTAATTCCATAAAAATTTAATATTGCTATGTATATAACTGCTGCCACATCTGAGCTTTTGGAGAAGCAAAATCTTCCCAAAGCAAATTCTAGTTGTCCTTTGATTTTTGTTCTTTTTTTTTGGAACAAGTCTGTGCTACTGTTGGTACCAGTAGCAGGGTTGTCATTGACATTCAGATTTAGCTCAGCACCATTTTAGTACATCCATTTGTTTTACAAAGAACATCTGGGATTGTTCCTGTTCTTATTTTGTATCAGAGCACTACAGCAGAAGAGGCAAAGTGGAATTTATAATTGTTTTTTCCTCTTATTTTTGTTTCTTGTCCACTTATACTTCCATTTTGCTGCTTTTTTCTTTGTCATGGCCTTAGCTCCTCTTCTACAAAATATTATATCCATGTAGAAAATTTTATTTATAAAGGTAAAATTTACAGGCAACATAATGATGAAACAGACCTTCTTGAGGCAACAGTCAAACATGAAACAAGGGAAATTCTGATTAGATATTAGAAGAAAAACGTTCACAATGATGGCAGTCAAACAGTGGAACAGGAGTGGTTGTGGTTCCTGGAGTGGTTGTGCAATCTCCTTCTTAGGAAGTATTCAAAACTGAAGTGGACAGTGTCTGAGCAGCCAAATGGAGCTGGTCATGCTTTGAGAAGAGCATTGGACTAAGGTCCTTTCCAGCTTAAACTAGTCATTGATTTTGTGATGAGGGCCCAGACCATTAACAATGATGTGTAATTCTCATAAATAGCATCCAAAGCTGTGCGACGAAATTCAATATTATACGTGCAATTTTGTCTATTTTTTCTTGTTCTCAAAACTGTTCTTTTTTCTTTCATCCCCTAACTTTTAGCTGTTGGTTACAACTGCGTTATAAATATAACTACAAGAACTGCCAACTCGGTAAGTTTCAAAAAATACTTTTTAAAATAATAAATGAAGCTGTATTTCATTGTTTATGCTTATTGCACTATACCAACAATAATCTGAAAATTTACTTGCAAGAACAGTAATAGAGTAGTAATGAAAGTTTAGTTTTAAAAGTTTACAGAGTTTTACATTCCTGTAGGACTGTGTTTTTAATCAGTTTCCTAAGGCAGTAGAACTCCTGTAATCGCACTGTCTGGTGATTTTGCTCCCCTCCAGGTAAGGCCAGCACCTCTTGGTTCCTTGTGTCTAAATTTAACAAAGGTCTAGAGAGGCACAGTTTTGTGCAAGAAAGCTCTCAAATACATAGCCTGAATTACATGGAACTGTGAAGCCATTTGTTTAGCTTGCAGCAAAGAACTAGCAGGGAGATTATATAGGTTCCCAAGGTAAAAAAGCCAAAAATTCTGTTTCAGTTACGATGTTGCACATATATAGCAGCCAAGCTTCATTAGTTCTACTGTTGATGGAACTGCTAGTTTCCAAAAAAAAAAAAAAAAAAAAAAGAGTTCATTTGAAGATTTGAAGACAGCAGTGGATCAGTGGTAGAATCAGGATTACAACTTTCAGATCTACTATTTAGAACAAGAATTTAGAAAATATGTCAAGATTATTTATCGCCTGTACAGTCAAGCTACGATATTGTCAAAATGTTAAATTTCTTTTTTTTCTTACAGAAATTACGAGGGCAGACAGAAGCTCTCTATATATTGACTAAATGTAACAATACACGGTTTGAGTTCATATTTACCAATGTTGTCCCCGGGAGTCCCAGACTCTTCACTTCAGTTATTGCTGTACACAGGTAACTAACTTAAAATAGTATTTCTTCATTTACAAAATCCAGTTAATTAAATATGTGGAATTAGTACGGCTGATGGGCTGAGTATATAACTGCCCAAATTTAGCATTCAGAAAACTTTACCAAAAGAGGAGAATGCAAGAATGGAGAGAATGATCACAAATTCTAGTAGATAACTGTGAATAATGAAAATTAATATCTGTTAATACCAGTCATTGATCACAGTTTATACACCTAGTGTGTATAAGCTATCAGAACAAATAAAAGTACAAAAGAGTGAATTTCAGTGTGCATTTTCTATCTATAATTTCTGTCTCTAATAATTTCCCATTACTTTGGACCATGTAATGGAAAGGAAAAACTCTGGTCAAAACTCTGACTGTGGATGTTTCCCACCTAAAAATAAGTCATCTGAATGAATGTGTCCATAATAAGTTACCATATGTCTCTATTGAAGAGCAATGGAAGACTGACATATGTATGTTGAATGTTTGTGACTTAACTGGCACTGAAAAATAAAGGTTTCCTGATGTCCATACTACATATAACATGAGACGCAGAAGACTTAGGCTTTGCAATAGAGGCTGGAACATTAC
The DNA here is from genome assembly GCF_037038585.1 of Patagioenas fasciata. Classification (NCBI taxonomy): domain Eukaryota; kingdom Metazoa; phylum Chordata; class Aves; order Columbiformes; family Columbidae; genus Patagioenas; species Patagioenas fasciata. The sequence goes on from NC_092526.1 coordinate 21,342,520, forward strand.
TATCTTAAGGAAAATAAAGAAATAGTGTACACAATACAGGAGATCAAAACAGATGTCAAAAAACTCCCATTTAAGTTTAAAGATAATATCCTTAAGGAAAGCTGAAATATAATGGTTTAATAGTACTCTCATTTCTGTGCAACGTGGTGATAACAAAAGTTGAAAATAAACAACATTTCATATTGGTGCTAAAACAAACAGTAAAAACAATAGAAGACACTGAAATGATAATGTGTATTTTTTATTTTTTTGCAGAGCTTATGAAACTTCTAAAATGTATCGTGATCTAAAGCTGAGAAGTGCATTGATTCAAAACAAGCAACTGAGATTATTACCACAAGAACAAATATATGATAAAATCAATGGAGTTTGGAATTTATCAAGTGACCAGGTATAGTGAAAAATGAAACTATGTTGACTACTGAAAAGTTAAAATGTTTTGGCTTTCATTAAGCAGTTCTACTGCTGTAGTTTTGTAACCTCAAAGGAATTACCCTAAATTCAGTCCATCAGCTGATGCATGTGGAGAAGTTGGTCCCATATATTTGCTACTCAGTACAACAAAGTCTCTTTTTGGCAACCTGAAGTCTACTTGACTTGGTTAATATGCAAGGAACTAGACATACAGCTCCTGTTAAAATGGTATATTTATGAGCGTAAAGCTCTGTGTCATCCTGAAAGACAATCACACCGTTTCCAAAGTGCTCTGCTGAATATTTGTGTGTTTACGTGCGGCTTTGACTACAGTGTAAGACTGTATTGTCTTTTAATTACAGGAAATTGAAAACATTGGAATAGGAATCCATGTCTTAAAAATTGAAGACCTTAAGGAAAAAAATAGTAAACATATCTATTATTTTACAGGGCATTAGTTGCAAGTATTTCCCAGAGCCGTGAAACAAAATGGGAGCTGTTATTTCTGTCTGTGCAATTTTAGTCCAGAATGGAAATAGGATCCATCCTGACAAGCTGAAAAGTTCTTTCCTCTGCATTCCCTTGGCACACATCTCTACAATTGCCTAAGTTTAACCCACATGCCATTATACTTACGCGGTACACCAATTCCAGATCTGTACAGTTAAGAACACGCTCAGATGCTTCGTGTCCCATGAGGTCTGCTGTGCTGTGATTTGATCCTGCTTTGCTGCAGTAATAGGTACTCCCTGCTATTTTCACCACTCAAGTGCTGTATCCTTTGAAGATTGCTTCTTGCTTTCTTGCAATCATTAGAAGCATTTCAACTGGTTTTGATGGTAATGAATTGGGCTTTTACTGAATTAAATATGAAGTTGTTTTAGTTTAAACAGATAGCGGTAATCGTGTTTGGAAAAAAGGTTTCATACTTCAAAGCAGTTCTAACATACCTTTTCTTTAATAGGGAAATTTAGGAACATTTTTTGTTACTAATGTGAGGATAGTTTGGCATGCAAATATGAATGACAGCTTTAATGTCAGCATACCTTATCTACAAATCGTAAGTATCCTAAAACAATAATTTTCGGAATGAAGTGGCCTAAGTTCAAGTCTTCAGTTAACACTCTCAGCTCGCCAAAATTAGTACTTCACGTTCCACAGTCAGGGACGAATTTTGCCTTACCAGCGTCAGCCACAGGGTAGATTTCCATCCAGATCAATTGGGGGCTTTCATGGGCAGGTACAGATGCTGAAAATGGCTTGTATCTATAATTTTCAAACTGTTTATGATGATGCTTCGTGTCAGCTACATACACTGAGATTAATGACCTGTGAACCTAATGTTCAGAAATTAACTGTTACCACTTCTCATAAAAACATTTTTCCCTGAGGTTTCACTGGTTCTGATTTGTAATGGTAAGTGTGAAGGAATGCTGGTAGCCAAGCTTCCAGAACCAGTAATTGTAATTAGTACAGTGTAAAAAAAATATATATGAACAAGAGAAGAAGCACATTTTTATCAAGTAATTATTAAATTTTTTAACAAACAGTTTTTACCTCTTTACTCTCAGCGTTCAATAAAAGTAAGGGACTCAAAGTTTGGCTTGGCACTTGTGATAGAGAGTTCTCAGCAGGTAAGAAGCTTTAATAGCCTTTTTTCATTGTTGCTTTTTTATATATAATAGTTCTACAATTCTGAAATGTTGTAGGGCTACTTCTAAGGTACTTAGACTATCCTGTGTGCCCTTTTGAACAGAACTTTTTAAAAGTCCTCTTTGCACTGCTTAAAATGTCTGTATGTTGAAGTCAATATGGCTGTTGTGAGTTCAGGTTTCTCTAATGGAAGCAGCAACAAGCCAGTATGGCTAGTTAAAATAACTGTTAAAACCAGTGTCTTCTGACAGATTATCTTTGGGATCTAATTACTTCTATACTTAATCACTATTTTTAATCTTTGTCACTTGTGTATCTCTTTTGCTGTAAGAGACAAAATTATTTTTCTTCCATTTGACCTTAATCAGAAATGCTTTTAATGCTGATTTATTTTAAAGTTCAACCAACTGTATCTGAAAGCTTCTTCAGTAACAACATCCAAGATCTAACAAACTAAACGTTTGCTGAGTAGCTAGTAATAAATCATTAGTATCACTTCCGAATTTGTCCCACCCTTATTGACTGTTGTTTTTCTGTGTAAGAAGTTTGTTTCCATTTATATAATAAGGTAACAGTTAAAAGCTTATTTACCTCATAGAATAACATTGTTATTGTTTTTTATTTCATCCATGGGTTTAGTGGCAGAATGAAAATAAGATGATACCAAAATACAGATAATGTTTTATCAGCAAGCTGAAATTTGCTATCATTAAACTGCAAGTCTCCATCAAGGGGAAAAATTTGTTTAATAAGCAACACTAATAAATATATGTCTTTTATTTACTCTGTTATATAGAGTGGAGGATATGTACTTGGTTTTAAAATAGACCCCGTGGAGAAACTACAGGAGGCAGTGAAAGAAATTAATTCACTTCACAAAGTTTATTCAGCTAACCCTATATTTGGAGTGGATTATGAAATGGAAGAAAAGGTACTCCGCTCATTTATTTTAAATTAGATACAATATTGTGTTAATATAGATTAAAATGATAGATGGATTTACTTACTTCAATGCTTTAATTTGCAGCCTCAACCTCTTGAAGACCTTACAGTGGAGCATGTTCAAGATGATGTGGAAATAGAATCTGATGAATATACAGATGCATTTGTGGTAAGCTGCTCCAGAGAAAACTAAAAAATGAAATAATTCTTATTTAGTTATTCAATTGTAAGCAATATATAGCTGTAATCCTCTATTAAAGATAAGGTACAATGGAACTTTTTATATTTAAAACACACCTACATGCCTTTTGTTCAAAATCCTGATTACTATAGGACTTTATTCTGTGTATGGATTTTTAACTTTAGAACAAACTATTATTAAAAATAAATAGTATTAGATATTTAAAGCAGTAGTTGTATGTAGTTTTTCAACACACTAGGATCAGGAATAACTTGAAAACCAGCAGTATAATATAATCAAATACATTGTATTAAAACAAGTCTTCCTTATTTTGGAGCAGATTAATAAATGGTGATATCTATACGCTCAACCCTCACCTAAGATTCAAACTTGAAAGATTTTTAGAAAGGAAACAATAATTTTGAGTCACTTCTGGCAACCTTTTACTCCTGATAATACCAGTTTGCAAAACCGTATTAGTGTCTGTCTCTGAGTATTTCAGGAAAATTTACTTCTAAGTGCATTATATTGCCCAGGAGCTCGATGATCTTCCTTTTAGGAATTTCCACATTGACTGTGTGTGATTGACTGCACAGGTGGACTGCAGATGTTTGCAAGTGCTACCCTTGAGCCATTGACAGTTGACATATCTTAATTCTTCTCTGAAATTTGGTAAACTAGCAATACTAACACCAGTCTTATTTCCACTCTCTTCTTTTGCTATCATTATCGATGCAGATAAACTCTTACCTGTTCCTTTCTCTCTTTTTTCCTCACTTTTTGCCTTTTTTTCTGCTAGTTTCTGCACAGTCTTATTCAGCCTTCAACACAGTTGAAGACCATTTCCTTAAACGTAGGTTCTGTTTGCTCTATGGGTGCTTTTGTCACCTGGATTAGCTAACTGTGCTTTGCATATTCTAAAACAAAAACTGGAAGCTGTAAATGACTAGAAGGTGTAGAGGTTTGTACAGCTTGAGATCCAGTTGAGCAGGAAAACGCTTCCTTTGCTGACCCTTGCCAGTCCATAGGGGAAGCCGAAGCAAGATTGGGCTCTTTTTGGTAAACATGAAGATCTAGAGCCTGCTGGTCCAGAGACTTCTAGAGCTGTGGCTATTTTCAGATATATCTATTCCCGAACAGTTTGAGTCTTAATTTCCCCACACACAGAATGGGAAAGATTGTATTTCTTTCCCAGATCTCTGAGAGTAGAATAATTTAGTTAAGTGTTCAGTTACTCTGTGTTTATTTCTTAGATTATGCTGTTAACTGAATTTTGATATTACTTATATATTTTAAGTACTTTTTTGAAATTGAATAATAAATGCTGCTGCATGTGAGGCAGAAACGGAGGACGCTGTCAGCTTGCGTTTGTATTAACGTTTATTCCGTATAAAGTATTTGTCAGTGTGACAAATGGAACATGAAAATGTTACAGTTCAAAAATCTTCATTTATTATGATGGAAGATTTAAAGACTGGCATTTAATGAAAAGTACCATAATCATTAACTCCTGTTAGAACCCTTTTGTTACTTATTTAAACACAGGAAAAGCTTTCAGGTTGTTTATAAAACAAAAATAAAACCTATACAGACTGATTTGTTGAAGAAAACTTACCAAATATAGCTTTGACCCCAAGGAATTCTTAGGAGATTTGGTTTTAGACTGTATTTTTTTTTCTCAAGGTTGTGAAGTATTTGTTCGTTCTTTTGCAGGCTTACTTTGCTGATGAAAACAAGGTAAGAACATATTATTTCATATTGTCAAATTCATGTTCTTAAAATATGATAATCAAGTTTAAAATTACCTTCTGTTTTATTTTCTTTTCTCTCATATCTCTTGCATTCGAAAAAGCAACACGATGGGGAGCCTGTTTTTTCAGAAGAACTAGGACTTGCAATAGAGAAACTCAAGGACGGATTCACACTCCAGGGACTCTGGGAAGTACTGACCTGATTTAGGTTGGCATACCATTGGTTCCTGAGCAGGGAAAGATGCTCATTTCTTACTGGGCTGGTGAGATCTGTAGAAGATAATTTAGAAATACCAGAGCAGCAGAGAAAGAACATGCCAAGGCTAAAGAGCAGGTGAATATTATATAACATGGCCTCAGGATATGTCATAAAGGAAAGATTATTCAAACCCCTTATATCTGTAAAAGCTTTTTCTTTATGGCATTGTTTCTGTAAGCAGTGGGAGGACAACCTATAGCTCATATCTGAAGGGGTGGGGCCTACCTCCTGCAACTCCAGAAGTCCCGCCCTTCCTCTGGTCACATGGTACAAAGGCCAGTGAGGTCCCTCTCCTGGTCCTGTCAGGTTATAAGGACCTGAAGTCCCTCCTCACTACATGCATGGTAGCTGCCATTTTATTTCAGCCACCATTATGCAAAATGGTGTACCCCACACGTTTTCATCCTCCTTTGTGATTTGCTGGCCCCAGGTTTTGACACATTTGTACCCTGGGGGTTCTTAGGCATATGATTGGCAGGACCAGCCGCCCCTGCTTCCCCCAGGAGCCCATCAGGGCAGGAGGACCCCCCCAAAGCAACACAGGCTCTGCCATGTAGGGCAGTGTGTGGTATATACTTTGATGCTCAAGTTAAAGTATTTGTTTGTTTATACAGAGCGATGTACTTTCCCATAGTGATTATATTTAAAGCAAATTTCCATAACTTGTTTAATGTTGTGCAAAATAGAAATATCATAATATGCAGAACACTTTGTATCTAGGCATACCGGCTGTGTCATTGCTGTGTTACTAGTAACTTTGACAAAAAGCAATACTGTACCAAATATTCATTTTTTATGTCTTATAATTTCGTTAAATGTTTAGCACATATAATTCCACCAGGTACTTAACTGTAATCCTCATATCCTCATATGGTTGGTTTTTTTCTTTCCTTTTTTTTTTGGCTAGAGCACTGTTTGTAAGGAATGATCTAGAATAAGTCGGACACACAAGTAACTTGTGTCTGAGTCATTAGACCTTTATGATGTTATGTGTTAGAGAGAAATGAGTCATTTATTGATTAAAGGAAGATGCAGCTGTTACGTTTTCTAGTGAGATAAGGCCTCTGCGCTCTTTTCTATAAGTGGAAAAAGTCAAATGAGCTTTCCTCTCAGCTGTTGTTTTAGCAGCTGACTGTTAAAGTAACCGTGGTGTGAATATCATTGTGGTATTTGTAGAAAATCTTCCAAGGTATATATTTTAATGCAATACTATCTATATTGACAAGCAATCGTGATTTCAATAAACTTTGATAATGTTATACCTTGTTGTAGATCTTGCATTCAAATAGTTGTGTTTTGATCCTGTTTCCATTACATTCAAATAACATTTTACTCTATGGGTAAAAAGCATTCTCTATATGGGCAAAATACAGTCCTTCCTCAAGGTACATTAAACAACTTAGATTGTCAAATTTGTTTTGGATCTGCATTACCACCTTCAAAATAAATCAAAATGTTCCCAGTTTAAATTGTGAAACCTTCAACATAGGCATAATTTTTCTAAATTCACATTCACTTTTCAAACTACTTGTATGATTTGGGGCTTTTTTAGTTTAAATTCTGATTTTTTCTAGGTTTCTTAAATTACACATCCATTAAATAACGTTAATTTGGTGGATTACTTGTTTTTCATTCTCTGTTATACCTCTCCTGTGTACTGGTTTTGGTTTAGTTTAACAGCAGTTAACACCATTTCTAGTACAGTAAAATTTTAAAGGATTAATAATGTCTAAAGATTACCTGAAATGAAGGCTGGTGTGTATTAAAGGGGGGTGGAGACTTAATTTTAAATTATTTTTGAAAGCAGAACTTCGTCTAAACAGTGTATCTTATATGTCTAAACAGTAAGGTTTTGTTTATATATAAAACCAAATGGATATTAAGAAGCTCAAAATGAATTTCAAAGTCTTATTATCATTATCTAAAGAAATTGCAGATGTGATGTGGGTATGTAAGAAATAATATTAGAGCATAGATAATTGCTGCAAAGTTGTGGAATTTTTTAATATCTTTATGACTGCAGTAATAAAATTTATTAAGCAGCTCAAAAAAAAGAGTAATTGCAGCTAACACCTTGATTAATAATATTTCTATTTCAGAGTATTTGGTAACATGGATATTTACAATCTTGCTCATAGCTGTCTCACTAAGGGTCAGATTCTTATGTCCTTAATCATGTCAAATAATTTCTTACATTGCAAGTAATCTCATTGATTCAATGTGGAGAATGATGGCAGAACCTGACCAGAGCAACTGAAAGCGGCAGTTGCTTCTTTCAGTCTTTGACAGCTGCGAGAGCAACTCTTTTTTTTCCAAACCATCCATCCTAAATTCCGACCTGTAAGAGTATGTACCTATATTTAGCTACCGAGATTAAGTTGCAGAGGCTTCAGGCAGGGCAAAGCACATTGGTCTGCCTTTTCTAGAGACGGAGCGTTGGGCAGACAACAGCTAAAGCTTTCTGCTCACGCCCTTTCCCAAGTGTTCGCGAAATGGATTCCCAAAGGGAACTCACTGAAGAGCTCAGACTTTACCAATCCACCCTTCTTCAGGATGGTCTCAAGGAACTCCTCGAAGAGAAAAAGTTTGTAGATTGCTCTCTAAAAGCTGGCGACAGAAGCCTGCCTTGCCACAGGTTGATTCTGTCAGCATGTAGCCCTTATTTTCGTGAGTATTTCTTATCTGAACAAAATGAAGAGAAAAAGAAGGAGGTGATTCTAGAGAATGTTGACCCCAACATCCTGGATATGATTGTCAAATACCTTTATTCAGCAAGTATTGATCTTAATGATTCTAATGTGCAAGATATTTTTGCTTTGGCCAGTCGCTTTCAGATCCCTTCTGTATTCACTGTGTGTGTCTCTTATCTTCAGAAGAGGCTTGCTGTTGGTAACTGTCTGGCCATCCTTCGATTAGGTGTTCTGCTTGATTGCCCAAGACTTGCATTTTCTGCCCGTGATTTTGTTTCAGATCATTTTGTGCAGATCTGCAAAGAAGAGGACTTCTTACAGCTTGCCCCGCATGAACTCATCTCAGTTATTTCACCTGACAGCTTAAACGTAGAGAAGGAAGAACTGGTATTTGAAGCAGTAATGAGATGGGTCCGAACAGACAAGGAGAACAGAGTAAAGAGCCTGGGGGAAATTTTTGACTGCATACGTTTTCGTCTTATGCCAGAAAAATATTTCAAAGAACATGTTGAGAAGGATGATATAATTAAAAGCAACTCAGACCTTCAGAAAAAAGTAAAGATTATTAAGGATGCTTTTGCTGGAAAACTGCCTGACTCTAGCAAAAGTACAGACAAGTCAACCACAGGGGAGGTGAATGGTGATGTAGGAGATGAAGATTTACTGCCTGGCTACCTAAATGACCTTCCCAGGCACGGCATGTTTGTCAAAGACCTAATTCTTCTGGTTAACGACACCGCTGCAGTGGCTTATGATCCTCTTGAAAATGAATGCTACCTAGCGGCTCTGGCAGAACAGATTCCCAGAAATCATTCCAGTATAGTCACCAAACAAAATCAGGTCTACATTGTTGGAGGACTGTATGTGGAAGAGGAGAACAAGGATCAGCCTTTCCAGTCATACTTCTTTCAGGTATAAGCTTTATCATTGTTGGTGCAATAACAGGTGCTTGTAAGAGTTACTGAAAAGTATTGTGAGTCTATGCAAATGAGCTGTCTGGTCTCTCTACAGTTGGTGGAGAGATACAGAGAGCTATTCCTTTCTCAGATAAATGGAACTGAGGGACTTGCATCTCCTTTTTCAAGATCAAGCCCCTGGTGAGATCTCAGAAAGATTAAAAACATCAGTACATTACATGTAGGCACTGACTTTCATTGTTTAAGGCCTAAATTTAAGCCTAATAATATTTTTGTAAAATATCTTTTGTGAATTTCTGTTAGCTTCCATGGAAGTTGAGTGCTTAGCCGCTTTAGATCTAATGAGACATCTTATTTTGCATCTGAAATACTTTTGTGATGGTGGTAATGTGCATATTTTAAATGCCACTTTTTCACTCAAATTCTAGAAGTCCTTTTGTCATATCTACACTGGAAAGCCTTAGGACATTCTAAAATACACAATTTAGAGGTGGAAGCTTGTTTTCTTGGCAAACTGCCTATGCCAGTAGACCAAACACTATGTTTGAACTGAGAGCATAATTTTATATCTTTTTAAAACTGTATACATATAAGGATGATTAATGCAAACGGTAACTTCCACAACATATTTCAGAAAATTAGCAAAAATACAATTTGGCATGCTTACATTATAAACTAATTCTGTTGTGTTTTTAGCTACCTGGCTACTTGCTTTGGGGGATATTTAAACTATCCCATGATGAATTATGCTGCTGGCCATTTCCTGTCTTTAGGCACATTGGCCTAAAGGAGTGAAATTAGGTCCTTTCAGTATTAAGTAAAGCAGAGTGATAAGCAGTGATAGAACTTTAAAGCCTTACATATTAAAAAATGCAAATATTAAGTGTTTATAGCAGTATGGCTCACTGTGACTTCAGGCAGAATAAAAGAGTTGGTTTCAGGCATTTGTTATACCTATGAGAGGGAAATCTTAGGTTGCTGGAGAGGGATTAGCACTCTTTCATTTCCCTGTGTAGGTGTAAAACACTAATCACTGAAGTGCAAAATGTTTTGCAGAAATACTCTTCCAATAGAAATACTGTGTTAATGTCAAAAATGTTTATAATCCAGAACTGAATAGTCTAAATCTCAGGCTACTAGAAAGGGGCCTCTGAAAAACTAAACCTCAAGATTGATGTTAAAAATTGATGAAGTTTTCAGAATCCTACCTTATATGTCTACATCATTTCCTGAAATCCTGTTCTCTTGCTTGTCATCTTTAAGCTTCCTTGCTGCTGCTACTGCCTACAGTTAAAATACTTTGCATTACCCATTTGGCTGTTGTTCCCTCTAAAACATTAATGTGGTGCCAAACCGATTTTCACTTGCTGATCTCCCTTTCTCCATCTGTGAAGCACCTGTTACCATTTTATTTGGTAGTTAGCAAGCCAGTTAGCTACCACCAGCTCAAAAATGCATGACTAGTTTATGCCCTATCGTCAGTAGATACGTCATCTTCAAGACTGATTGACTAAGCATGCTGTGATCTGTGATGGGTACATCTCATCATTACCCCACCCAGCCCCAGCTGCTGGGACAGTCCGTGTCCATGTCCATGAATTTCACTGTTGCGATAAAACTTCCTGTCCAATAGGGGTGGTCTATCAAATTTGGGAGATGCATTTTAGCATGGAGCCCTTGACTGTTGGAGCATACTTCTCAAAAAAGGATGTCCCTGAGCTAAGCCCATGATGACTTTGACTGAACTTTCTCTTGTTTTCCATCAATACTTTATACCTGTGGAAACTCATATTTTACCTTCCCTTCCTGAAGCAAAATCTATATGAAACAGAAGAGAGAAAATGTTCTTTGTGAACGTTTAGGGAGTATACAGGTTCAAGTGTAAGTTCTCGGATCAAAACAAAAAGTAAGCATCACAGTTCTAGGAAATTACTGTTCTGGTTTGTTTAGTTGGGTTTTTTTTTCTTGGTTGGTTGGTTGATTTTCTTCTGTCTTCCTTCTACTGTTTTTCTTTAGATGTTTTCAGCAGACTGGATGTGAAATGAGACAGTTGTAGGAGTTCCTCAGTAGGCATGACACTAATATTATTGCCAATGGAGCTGCACTGCCCACCGGTTTTGCTTAGGAATGAAGTCTTTATTCCTTGTGCCTTCAGAGATCTCAGGAACTTTTGAGGCTGTTTGTGATGAAGCACCACCTCTTTTGCTCTACGGATTGCAGAATATCTGTGCCATTTGCCATGTGAGGATATCAGGCATCTCTTGTAGGGATGAGCACCTGTGTAGTGTGGAATAGCAGCAGTGTCTGCTCCCTGCTGGCAGTAAGAGGAACTTGTGCTTTCCAACATGGGATAGGGAACCTAGAGAGTCAGGGTCCTTTCAACAAGGAAGAAGAGCTTAATAGGGCAAAGAAACCGTGAAGAGTGAGAGTGAGCATATGCAAAGAGAGCTGTGTGGCATTGACTCTGCTAGGTCTTGGCACCAGGAGGCATGAGTGGGTACAAGTCATCACTCATTAGTTGCACCAAGGGAAGGGCAGGTTGCTCAGACAAGCAGACAAGCTGTTGAGAGACACTAAGTGCAATTAGATCTATTTTGCAGAATTATGTTAACTGTGTGAACTTTTACTTTTTTCCTTTCCTAACACTTGGTGTTCTGGTGATCTTTCAGCTGGACAGCATTGCCGGTGAGTGGCTTGCCCTTCCTCCACTGCCATCAGCCAGGTGTCTCTTCGGGCTGGGGGAGTCGGACAACAAGATCTATGTAATCGCAGGCAAGGACCTTCGCACTGAGGATTCTCTAGATTCAGTATTGTGCTATGATCCTGTGTATGTTTAAAATTTGATTATGCCCACTGAAGACATGTAAATAGCCCATTGATAGTTGAAAGAGCCTAACAGTGATATTCTTCTTGTTCCAGAGCAATGAAATGGGGTGAAATAAAAAAACTGCCTATCAAAGTATATGGCCATGCTACTATCTCAAACAACGGATTGATATATTGTCTTGGTGGAAAAACGGATGACAAGTGAGTCTCTAAGTCTTTCACAACAATTTACATTATTTGGTTGGTCATTTATAGATTATATGTCCTTACACTCAGAAATAAAGTTCTATGGGTGTGATTAGTGCTTTGTAGACATGCAAAGATTCCCAGATTAGATACATCCTCTCATGGAGAGGAAAGAGGTGTTATACACAAACCCACACAATCCATCTCAACTAGGCCTCACTTGGAACAAGCCAAAAGTTCATTAGAAATTATCACAGGTTTTCTTTTTCCTCCCCAGGAAGTGCACTAATAGACTATTTGTATACAATCCCAAGAAAGGAGACTGGAGAGACCTGGCTCCAATGAAAGTGGCTCGCTCAATGTTTGGAACAGCTATCCATAAGGGCAAGATTGTCATTGCAGGTGGTGTCACTGAAGAAGGCCTTACTGCATCTGTTGAAGCTTTTGATCTGACCACCAATAAGTGAGTGCAATATTGAAGCTATTTTTAAACAAGTGTTTTATCATCTAGGCTTTTAGGAGCTCTGAGGTAAGAGTCACAAAGGTGTTCAGGTGCCTGCACTCCCACTGAGACACTTGATCTACATTTGCATCTTTAGCAACAGCAGCAGCAACTTAAAGAACCCATCTCTGGCCTTTTTTCCTGCCCCCACATGCATTTTCTGTGCTCACATAGCTACATTGCAAGCATGATCAAAGAGCTCATGGAGCAAAAATAACCCACTCTCTTATTTTTTAATTTGATTACTGTCCCAATTTAGTTGACTACACAGCTGCATAAACAGGTGTGCTGGCATAATAGGGGAGAAGTGGGAGAGATGGCCAAGGGCTGCTCAATCTAGTTGAAATGGCACTGGCACTAAACATGAAACCACAGCAAGAGAAATCTGGTGCCTGAACAGGACCAGCTGAACATCCTTTGGGTACGTGGCCTTGTGAGGTCTTGCTTTTCACTTACCTCGTCATGGCAAATACCATTTACTACTAGTTAGTGACAGACAGATAACAATGCTTATTTATTTAATATGAAAACTCCAGGAAGACTTTCAATTTTAAGTGCATGCTCTGAAATACTATGGAGAAAAAGTAATGACAAAAGAGAGTAAGTTGTACCTGGAAATAGCTCACTTATTTGGTCCAGATACTTTCCAATGTTTTTCCTTGCAGCCAGAATCTTTTGCAGTCAGCATCCCTCAAATGTTTATGATTTTCCAGGAGTTTATACCCCCTGTGTCTTTCTTACCTTAATTTTCCTTTTTGTTACTTTCTTTTCTTTTCCTATCATCTTATTTACAACCTTTCATTTAAAATATCAGTAAAGCTTTATTATGATAGCTCAAACTTGTAAGTGGTCCATTCACTCAAAAGGTCCTTGGTACCTGAATTTATGTCACCCAGAGGTGTATTTTAGTGCATTAAGTTTAGAATACTTCTCATGTGTGTTTAACTTAGGTTTTTCTTTTCATTTTTAGGTGGGAAATTATGCCTGAATTTCCCCAAGAGAGAAGTTCCATCAGTTTAGTCACCTTAAGTGGAGCTTTGTACGCTATTGGAGGCTTTGCAATGATTCAGCTTGAATCTAAAGAATTTGCACCCAGTGAAGTCACTGACATATGGAAGTAAGTTTAATTTTATTCACACTTTCCCAGTGGAAAGCCCTATCTAAAATTGAGGTTTGTAGACACTGGATGGTAAAATGAATTGCCTGTTTAACTCTGGAAATGAACCATAGCACAGGTTCTAAAGCATTTGCTGACAGATAGAAATGTTTGTCAGAAAGTAACAAATATACACACAATTTGGATCTAATTACTACTTCCACCTACTAATAATTTGAACAGTTGGAATCATGATCTTCAGATTCTTTTACTCTCCAAAAGAGTAAGTTACCATATCTCTTGACAGGTTTAGCCTTGTGAGTGTACCATAAAAACATTCTTTTTTGTGATATTCTTACACAGAAAAGCCCACATACACAGAGGTCTGTACATGTTTCTATGTGCTTATAGTCAAATGAGTAATTGTTCTGAGAGAATCAGAAATCCTTATCTCCAAGGTTTTTTTTAATCTAAATTATGGTAGCAGTGATGAAACATCGCATCCCTGCTGTGATTCTTCAGTTGCTAAGGTATTAATGAATTCAGGAGTTTTAACTGGCAGGAGGATAGGAAGGATTTCTAGAAAAACCATCTTTATACATAAAAAACTGAAGGAATTCAGAAGAGGTATTTAAGACAAGGAGGAAGCTTTTATAGGAGTAATTAAAGTATGTCACAGGCCAGCAACAAGCTTTAGGGACTAGGAAAAGGACAACTCACATGTACCAGAACATCTTTCTGTTCTGGAGGACAAAAGCAGCCTTTTGTGGCATCCTGCAGCACATGTGTGCTACAAGCCTTTGCAACATGTGGACTGTCTTCCATGTATGTGATGAAACATCAAACTCAAATTTTAAGAAGCTATGTTCTGACCTTATTTTGTTAAATGCAGGTATGATGATGAAAAGAAGGAATGGATTGGCATACTGAAAGAGATCCGATATGCTACTGGAGCCTCCTGCCTGGCTACACGCTTAAACCTCTTCAAGTTATCAAAACTGTAAATAAAATGCTGGAAAATGCAATATGGTGAGGAAGTTTTGATAGGCTCCTCTGGTTTGGTGCACGAAAATGTCCCCAAATTGTACAGTTTTTTAGCAGCATACTAGTGATACTGTTAACTGTTCAACAGTTCATCTGTCATGTCTGAGTCTTAACATATTTACTAGCAAATCAACAACTGAATTTTTGCCAGCCTTTAAAATCCTGAAGAATTCTAATTAACTTTGATTAGAATAAATGAAGATTTCACAGAGAACTTCATTTTTTGCTCTGTGAAATTGCCAGTAAAACTAGTTAGGCTTTTTTACACTCAGACAATCCAGGATATTGGTGGCTTATCCTGCAAACCATGCCCATGAATTAATTGTTAAGTTAAATACAACTGGTAGGTAGCTAATGTTATTCTAGCTGGTTGTTTGTACAGCCTGATTTTCCCTTTCAGCAATGTTTGTAAATCCTGCATTCTTCAGCCATATCTTGAAAATGTTTTCGTTAAGAGCCTTCTAAAAATAATTTAGCCTGGAATTGAAGTGCATATTGAAAACAAAAGTGGCCTAATAGTACGTGGCCTAAGAAATGCCAACCTCAGCTAAAGCTGTACTAGTAGCCAGACGTGAGGAAAGAGAGAGAAGTTCACAAGGTCAATAACTCTCATGTTTCACCTACTATGTTTAGGCTTCTGGTAACAAGGATTTTCCACTTTTTTATGCTTTTGTATTTATTTCCAAAGCAAATATTTTACAGAAGATTTTCCTCAGAGATCTGAGGCCATTAACAAGCATTCATTAACAAGTCCTAGAAAAACTGATCATCAGCAAATACCTATGGCAGAGAGGACTTTTCCATCTAATAAAGAGTTTATGCATTTTGATGTTGGAAATTTTAAGAATTAAACGTTGTTTTTAAAACTCCAAAAGTATCACTTGATGGTGTCTCTTTTAGTGATCAGCTCATCATCACTATCATATTGACAAGACACAGGTTTCGTAGTACAACCTTTGCCATCTAAACATGAGGAGAAACTTCTTTACTTTGAGGGCACCAGTACACTGTAACAGGCTGCCCAGAGAGACTCCTGGATACATTCAAGGCCCTCCTGGACACATTCCTGTGCAATCTACTCTGGGTGACCCTGCTTTAGCAGGTGGGTTGGACTAGGGGATCTCCAGAGGTCCCTTCCAACCCCAACCATTCTGTGATTATGTGAAACAGGGCACTCTGTTTTCTTCAAGTAGAGCATGCCCACTATAGAGTATCCCTTCAAAGGATTTCTCCATTGAATAAAGAGGGTGTCATAAAGCTAAAGGATGTCTTAAATCTAATTACAACTGACGTAGCAGGAAAACTGGAAAAGCAGCCCACCACACCTGACTGAACAGCAATTCCAGCTATGAAATGACCCCTTGCATTGCCTTCCTAGGAGACAGAAGTAAACATATGGCAAAGGCACAGCCATCATAGCTCATCTCAGTATGTTACTGTACACAGTACTTAATCTGTGGGACATCTTTCCTGTTCCCCCCTTTAGTACCCACATCTTCAGCTGTTTTTACCATTTTTCATTGGCTTCAGTTAAATCACTGGTTTACAGCAGCCCATCTGCTCTAACACTTGCTGATGTATTTTAGAAAGAATGACTGCAAGGATCAAAAGCAGCATATTTTACTGAAATACTGTTGTATTTTGATTTTGTTGGATGCCCTTTCTGAATCCACTCACAGCGAGTTTTAGTCCTCTCCCCATTGTGAATACTCATAACTTTATCCATATGTAACTTGAACATACCTGAGTTGGCACAGGTTGACTGCCGGCTACCTAAAAAGTAGGGTTCAGCGCAAACACATGACCACTGCAGCTGCAGCCACTGCCACCTTTCTTGCGCTCCAAGGTTGCTACTTGAAGGCCATCTGTACAGAAGCAGGGACATGCAAGAGCCTTCTGACTTGTAGCCCACATTCTGAAATCCTAATCTATGTTTATGATTGTCTTCTCCAGTTTATACAAAATATAATGTGTTCTGTGACTTCAATGACATTTCCTCAAACACTCATCTTCTATGTCTTAGAGTCCTTGTCTGCTTGATACTATAAGCAGACAACCATCTGCTATTTTTTTCAGTCATCCCACAAAAACAAGGGCTGCATCAGGAGGAGAGCACCTTGCAGCTTAGATCAGTTCTCTCTGTTTTTCCTGGTTTTTCATTAGTGTCCTTATTCATATTCAGTCAATAAAAATATATTCTTCCACTACCGAGTAGTAAAAAAAAAAAAAATAGTGACAGCCAGGTGCATAATGACCAATTCAGAAATGCAGTTGCTTACCTATGCCAGGTTTCAAAGGAAGCGCTAAAAGAATGTCTATTGCTTCTACTAAAAAGGCAAGAAAACACATACACTTGTTTGTGTGAAAGAGATGGGCAGAGCTGGCAGTCGTGATGTAATGGCAGGTGCAGTCACCACATTGCTGCTTCAGAAAATGGGCTCATCTGAGGAAGTATGACCACGCTACAGTTCACTACTCTGCAATGAACATTCTCCTGGCTATTCCACATTTTCCTTCAACATCTCAGTATCTTGTGCCTCCTGACACAAATAAGTGATCACAGAAAGCCTGGGAACTGGCAGATGGCTTTGAAACATGATAAATAAACCAGCAATGTTTTTCACCACTAGTAACCAAGGTAGTTGTCATTCTCTGAAGACTTTTCTTGGTCCTGATCCTTGGCTTCAATTTTCAGCCTATTTTTGCTCTTTTGAACAGTGTCTTCTTTACAGAACAGGCAGGTTACATAGTTTGTCTAATTTTGTTCTATTAGCAAGGGCTAGTCCAATGCATAATGCCACAATAACTTTCATGAATTAACCAGTTGCTAGTAAGTCCCTGTGTCTGACATAAGCATTGTTTTCTCCTTATCTTGTATAAATCTGTCAGGTATCTCTTTCCAAGTTGCATTTAACTGGAGTACAGGTGTTTCAGGGGTCTGGGTGGCTGCCAGACCCCTAGAATTATTTTATATTTTATGAATGTGAAGGTGTTGCAGAACGCTCAAGCCATTACTACTTCTGCACATGCCACATCACAGGGTAGGAGAAGCAGCTGGAGGTTCCTTACCACACAACACCCTCCCCCAACAGTCACCCACAGTACCTCTGTTCTGGAAGATGGAAACAGTGTGGCTGTAACAGCAGTCCTATTCTTAGCAAATCTGCATGCCAGTTTCTTGGTTTCACAGTACAGATACTGTTTGATCCCTCTTGCTCATTCTGTCACATGCTGGAGAACAGTTTCCAGTAATCTGCTGCCTCCTCCCTCACAGCCAAGAGTATTTCCACCTTTTTCTTTGGACAGTTTTATATCTGGCTAAGCCTCTGCTTTATTTAGGAGACAACAATGTAATTTTATGGCAAAACTGTCACAGACTCACATACGTAAAGAACAGCTTCCAGACAATAGGAGATTTTAAGCATCCTTATCACATCTTCATGGCCTATTGTGATGTGCCTTTTGCAATCCCTAAAAATTTAGGATTAAATCTCTTGACACTTGATGCCCCATGGTAAGCCTTGGTCCAGCTGAATCACAGACAGAGAGATTTCTTTAATAAGTTTACAAGAAGTTAAATGGTACGTGAAGTGTTTATATAAAAAATGCTTTTGATTACATGTCTGGCATCACTGCGTTCCATATAGATGCTTTTTCAGATATTCTACCTGTTCACTTTTTGTTGACAGAGCCATAGAATTCCATTCAAAGTGAGGAATCTGTAGAACAGAATCACGGAAAGTGAGCGTTAACATTGTTAAAATTAGAGTGGGTGAGCAACTACATATACAGGAGAATCTGCATTCATGAGCCTCCATTACCCAAATGTTTCTGTGCTGGTGGCTGTGAGTCGTCTCTCACCCCTCGTCTCACCTGTCCCAGCACTGTCACTGCAGCAGACAGGCAGAGTCCATATCCCATCTTGCAGCTGCTGTACTCAAGGAGGATGTCTTCAATCTTTTTCTAGTGTAGAAGTCTTTGTTGATTTGAACAGAAATGCTTGTTTCACTTATTCTCCTTTACTCAGGCTACATTGAGATTGTTAGTTTGCCTGCAGTAATGTGAGACCTTTTGACTTCAGTTTTGCTGCAGCCATTTTCACAGAAGGTGCAAGTTCTAGGATGTCCTTAAACCATCTTGAAAGTGCTTGGAATTTCCACCCTAAATACAAAACTCCTCTCACCCAGAAGGTGCTTTTAACTATTAAGCTATCCTTAAATCTTTTGCAAGGGAAATGTATAGGTCTGCATTATTGATACAACTCAGAAAGGACATACAATATTGCTGACCGCTCACCTGAACTACCCGGTACCCCAGCATTTCCAGGTGTCGTTTTTTCACTGCAGGTTCTCCTTTCAGGTGACGTGAATCTTTGGTAAAAGCTTTTGAATCAAGACATTCCAAAGCAATTCTGCAAACAACAAAAATGTGCATTTGCTTTCAGACTCCAGCTGAATAGTGCATAGTGAGAAGTGGTATCTCTAGTTCAGTATTGATAGTTGCAGCAAGACTTTTACTAAATAAACCTGATAATTCATAGAAAAAGAAAACTAAACAACTCTCTGAAACTGGACAAAACATTTCCTCTCTTTTATCTAGAGATTTCTGAACTTCACATGATTGAGAAAAAGCATTTCCTCCTTCCATCTGGTTTTGTGCAAATGGCAAAACCAGCAAACCGGCACTTTGAAGGCTTCCACGTGAAGAGGCAGAAGGAAACCAGTATTCCAATCTCATGGAACACGTTTCAAGAACACCATGTCTGCCCCAGTGAACTGAGTCTGGCTGAGATGGAGTTACTTTCCTTCATAGTGGCTCACATGGCACTGTGTTTTGGATCTGTGATCAAAACAGTGTTGATAACACACCGATATTTTGGTTGTTGCCTCCTGTTTCTCACTCTGCACCCACAGTGCTGGCCTTGGCAAGAGCTTGGGAGCGGACACAGCTGGAACTTCAACTGGCCAAAGTGATATTCCACACCAGATAACATCATGCTCAGCAATAAAATGGGGAGTTTTTCCAAAGCAGTCACTGCTCTGGCATTGGTCTGCTGGTGCTGAGTGACTATATTTGCATAAATCGATCTAACTTCCCTTTTTTGTTTTGTTTCTTCTGCTTTCTTCTCTTCACTTATTAAACTGTCTTAATTAAAACTCAGGAGGATTCTTCCTCACTTTTGCCCTCCAGAGTCTCTCCCCACCATTCTGCAGGGGAGTGAGCAAGCAACTGGGTGGGAGCTTAGCTGCCAGCTGCGGTCAACCCACCACACCTGGGAAGGCTGAACCTCACAAGGCTTTGGAAAAAACGAACAGGAAAACATAAGTAGCCTAGGGGTTGCAAAAACCATTTAGGACATAAGCATCAAAAACCTCGTCTAAACTTGGAAGAACTAATGTGCAAGAATTTGATGTACTAACCTCTGAGCTCCTGGTGGCAGAGCCTTTCTCCCATCATCCTTGATGTCATGTCTCAAGTGTACTCCCTCCGCATCATCCAAAGGTATATTTTGAGCCATATAGGAAAGAGGCTTTTTATTTTCATCCAGAATGCACTCAAAATCTGCAAGAAAACACAATAAACCTGTTTACTGACAAAAAAAAAAAAGTAAAATAATTAGATCTGTACTGTGTTTACTTCAAGAAAAACTAAGTGATAACCATAATTACAGATACCCAATATTATTTATATTACACAGGACTTTCTAGAAACTGTATTTTACACAACATTTCTTCTTTGTAGTATCTTGTGGCCACATGCCCAGGGATTTCCTAATCTTGGTGATATTAGTGATATCAGGGTTTACCACAACAATCCTTAGAGGATTAACTTCTCACCTATTTCATAGTAGTATGGTGTGAGAACAGATATTCTTGTGTAATTGCTCCCTCCTAAGATCTCTGTCAGCATTCTGTGAACATGCTGTCGCAGTGGATTTATTCGGCTACTGCCTACAAAGACAAAATAAAGAATTCATACATCAAACTTCCAAAGTTTTGAAAACAGCATTTTGTGACACTGCGTTTTTGTCAGCCAGCCTACTGAATTAGAGCTTTTCTAGAGATCCCTGGTGTTCCTCTATAATTCAGAGACCATGTGACCGTCTTAAGCACAAATTTCAAATCCAGACTTTCCATCCCAGGATTTTTCACATTGATATACTACAAACATGTTAGTTTCAGGTTTTAACTGCTGGATTCTCTTTGCTTTTAATTGTACTTAGATAGTTAAATAAGTATTTACTTATTTTGCATCTATCAGAGGCACACCCCACTATCTGTTGCAGATTGTTTAATGGAGCAAGGTATTAAACATCTTCAGCCTCAGAAATAAAGTGGCTGAGTCCAATGGATAGAAAAGCAGATCACTGCCATAAGATTTAGTGAAGGAGGCACCAAATTTGCATCAGCTGGATTTTCTGAACTAATCACTATTCTGAAATATCTCAGCTGCTATGCTAGACCACTAGCCCACTTTTCCATCCCTCATCTTTGATGGATCTTGATTCTTCTGAGGAAGATGACAGCAGGGAGTTCAAGAGGAGGCAGCAAAAACGCTCACCTTCAAAAATTTGTCAAATGTTCACTCTTATAAGTGAAGCTTGGATCAAAGTGACCCACCTCCTCCAGTATACAATCCTAATGTTCTTCCTTCCTGCCTCTCCATCCCCCATACCTTACACACTGTTTCTGTGTATGTAAATGTTATTTCTGGTGTAGGAATATCTGCTCTCTATTTCATTAATTCTCACTGGGAAAATGGCTTTGCTATCTGTCACACTAACAAGTGGTTGCACTTTTCAAGAACACATACTCAGCAGATGGTGGGGCGTGCCTTTCGGAGCTTCTATTGTGTGCTAGTGTCAACATGACTGTCTTAGAAAAAGCATCTGGCAGACTGTTGGAAACCAGCTATTACTAGTAACAAGGGAAGCTCTTCCTCTAAGTTACTTACTGTTACGAAAGACATGTTGGCAGTAGCGCTCGTGAAACCAAGGGATGTAAAACTCTGGGCATTCCAAACAGACTGCTCTGTTCAACTTCATGAGGTGTGAGTGGACCCTCTGCTTTAGGGTGTCAGACAGGACTGAGTTAAACAAAATAAAAAGGTGTGAACCAAGTAGTGAAAAATCCAACATGTTGAACTAAATGGCTACCTCTGAAGTCTTTACTGGAGATGCAAATATCTACACTACAGCATTTATAAAATTCATGCTGCAGAATCTTAGAAAGGTTCTCAAAATCTCTGAGGAAAAAATGAAAAATAACAATTTTACTCAGTATTAAGAACAACAGCAACACAGAAGAAAGCAGCAATGTAAACTCTCTTCTATCATTTATCTTTTAATGAAGTGGTTGAAGGCAAAAATGGCAAAAGTACATTGATAGCAAGCAACATAAGGGTAGAGAGGAAGGAAACAACCAAACAGGCTCTTATTTAGAGAGCAGAGATTGGTGGGACTCATTTCTTGCAGACAAGAATCCCACATTATTTCTTGAGCTTTGTGACTATTTCTAGTAATAAATATCACACTCAAGTAATTTTACTTCTAATAAAATTCAAGAACCATTAAATACTGAGTACAATAAGCTGACTATAAAATTTGTTTTGAATGAGCTTTTCTCACCTGTAACACGAACCTGTACTTTTAAAACAAAGCATGTATTTTTGTTCATTCCTTCCGTTTTAGCACTCAAATAATGACTGAATTATATAGAGGGGTCTTTCTAGAACACTGAATCATTTAAAGAGTAATTCTACTTCTCAGGTCATATACAGGTACACATTTTCATTTTATGCCCAATGGTACATAATCAAATTCATCAGAGCGCTAGGTATTTACCTTCAAGTTGAGAATCCAATTTGCTTAGGAAAGAAATGTTAAATATCTTCTTTATCAGAACTGGTGGAAAATACCCAGCCACTGCCAAAACATGACCAAGCAGCACCAAGTGGTGAGTTTCAAAACAACCTTTAAAAACCAAACAGAAATTCATACTAACACATGACGTAAAGTTGAAAGGATTTGCAACACCTGCCCAAATCATCCAGGTTTCTCACTTAACATACTAAATGAACGTACAGGCAGATTAAGTACAACCTCTGCTAACTGCACCAAGGCGTAAAGTAACTCTTGCCAGTTCTTTGAAGGAGAAAACTAATTAGTCTTAAAGAAAAGGTAACTCCACAATATTTCAGTAGCCACCAAATTTTCACAGGGCTGCACCAATCAACAAAAAGTCTCTACACATTTCCTCTACAACTTCTCCATTTCTTTGTGATGGATCACAAAATGTATCCTCTCCTCAAATGACGATTCCTTAGGGAATGCCACAACAATTCTATCCAATAACAGCACAACAAATTATTCAGAATTTTTGCTTGCTTTCTACTACGCTCAAGATACCTTGCTAGTTCCCTTACCAACAGGAATTTTTAAAAGGTGAAATGAAGTCAGAAAAAACAACAGAAGCATACATCGAATTCTTGTCATGGTTTAACCCCAGCAGGCAGAGTACTAGCAGTAACATACAGACACACTTTGCTTAAAAAAAATGCCATTCTATACCTATTTTTATTCAGTACAAATAGTATCTTCCAATGATATTTATTTGGTGTCAGAATATCTTTGTCTAATACACTTACTCAAGTTAGAAGTAAGATGTTGGATACAGCTCTCAAAGAACTCTTCATTGGCAGGAGGGTCGTAATTCAGAGCAGAGAAAAGGTGGAGAATAAAACAAATTTCTAAAGGGTGGATCTGGAAAAAAGACATCCTAAATCAAATCACTGCAAAATATCCTAATACTGTTTTACAATAAAAAGGGGTTTATAATTCGTTCAGAATTAGGAGATTGAAGACTAGATTAGCTATTTTCTAAATTATTTTGTCAACTTTTTCTGGAGAAAAATATTTTAAAACCCTCAAATGTACAAATCATTCAAATTGTAGACATGGTGAAAACTTAAAATCTACTTCATGTAGATGATCCAAATGTTTCCATATGCTTAGACTTTAAGGAGCTTTTGAAAAGGTTTTGTATTAAATGCTCTTAAATAAACTAAATTGCCATAGAATAAAATCAAAGATCTATATAAATACCAGCTTGAGAAGGAGAAAAAAGCAAAACACAGTAATTTTGATCAAAAAGACAACTTGATGTAGTTGAAAATGTCCCTGCTCATTGCAGGGGTGTTGGACTAGATGACCTTCAAATGTCCTTTTCAACCCAAACTATTCTATGATTCTATTGGGGAAATCCCTACAAGAATGTGTAATGTAAAAATATATACCATGCGATGTGACTATTTTTAAAGAGCTTAAAATTATTTAAGCTGTTCAAATGTAAAGCTGAATGCAAAGGATTATGCTTGACCTACCACTGACTGAACAATATAATAAAAAAAAAAAAAAGAGAAAGAAAATTAAAGAGAAGAAAGCAAGTACAAAATAATACACATGAAAGCAAAACAGCTCTGAGTGAACATAGAAAAGGATGAGCTCCAAATCAGTTACACTGAAGAACTCTGTGTGGGTTGTGCTCTGACACACATTAACTACTAACTTGTCCTTTCTTACTGAATAACTTAAACAATAGATAGAAAGAAAAACTCTAATACCTTGTGTATATTTTCAACAGCCACAGAAGCTATTCTGTCAAGTAATGGTGTACAACGGTGGTTTGCTTTTATTAGGAAAAAAGACATCTGTAATACATTTGCCCACGTTATTTGGTCTATCAAGTGTTGACACATGGACACAGTTTCCTCATTGAGAACTTCCTCAAACCACTCTCCATTCACATGTGTAAGTTCTTCCAACAGAAGGTTTAAGTTGTTGGCTTTCTGAAGTCTCTGAAATCCACAGTCATTTAGCTTTTGCAGGAGCTTTGCACATAGCTCAGAATTGTTTTGCCAGTGTAACTGGTCATAATGACTCCATTTGACAAGAGCTGTAGCAATGGAATTCAAATGATGAAGCCTGCATTGTGGCAGAACTGCTGCTGCTTTGTTTATAATTATTTCCTCCACTTGAAAGGAAGGAAACATGGCCAGAACACGAATTATTGCAGCAGTATCAGCAGGTATGACACTAGATTTCAAAAAACTGGAAGAGACACGGAAATAAAAACAGACCATCAGTACTGACAAAGTGCGAATGTTCAAAAAAAAACCCCAAAAAACCCAAACAACAAACCACAAGTAAATGACATGCATGAAGATTCTATTTTTAAAGGCAAAAGCTGCACATCAAATATAAAACAAGTAGAATATTAATGACATGGTAGAAATTCACACAGTTAGTGACCACTGTCTTTTTTCCTTGAGAATAACTTCTCCCTTCTAATTTATTCAAAATTGAAAAAGAGAAGAAGACAAGGATCATTGCAGTCAGTAATTTCTGTCCTGGGGAGCAGCAGGGTCTGAGGTGCCTGAAGAACACGAAGGTATCATCCACAAAAAACCTGTACAGCCAGAGCACTACGTTCCTATAGAGGCTTAGCAATGGAAGCAACAGCAGCAAATAACTCCTCCCATGAGTACAGAAATGGTTTCCCCTTCTATGCTGCAACTGTACAAGCCTGAGAACTAACCAAACAGTTCTTCAACCAAAAGAATACGTCTGCTTCACACTTTCACTTGTCCCAACCATGGCATTCTTACTGTATATTATTCATTACTTGTTCCTTCAAGTATGAAAGACAACATTAATACCTACCTTTCCTATAAAGTACCAATAAAAATTTCCTGTTCGATGTCATTATATTGCAGCAGCCAAATGGTAAGGGGTAAAAAAAATATATTTTTAAAAATAGATATTATCTATTAGCACATACTATTGAGTCTACAGTTAAGACAATATCCATTTCCTATCCTCTGATTTATGTATATAATGTAATCAAATATTTGTAACAGTTTGCTACTTATGAAAACAAAACAATTTAACATCTTAGCTTGTTTCTTAAAATATTAAGTAGACAACTGTTTAATACTTAAATAGCTACATTTCCAAGAATACATGCTTACCCAAATAGTAACATTTTTAGTTTAGCAAACAGCTCCAGATTGTGAAAACGCAACACCACCAAGTACTGTGTTAACTTTACCAACTGTAACACATGATAGCTATCCAAGTGTTTGTGCAGAACAGAAGCCATTCTGAATAGAAAAAGAAAAAGATGACATGGTGTTATGCCAATACAGCAGATATTGCAGAACACAACATCCCACCTGAAGAAGGGCTGTCCTATGGAGCTCAGTACTGAGCTGGAGGGTTCCACACACCTCCACTCCTCTCTGCTCCAGTTTTGATGCTATCCAACTAAGACAGAGCAGCCTCTCTCCACTTACTGAATTGCAAAATTACAGCCCTCATCACAAAATTTCTGTTATAGATCTTACAATCAGCTAAATTTAGAGGGGACCAAGAATGAGATAAAGTAGAACAGTATCACCAGCTTCAGCCCCTCCGTACTCACTTACAATAGTGGTTGCTACAGCTAAGTTGGTCTAAAGCTGCAAGAGGGGGCTAATTTGCACAAAAAGACAATACCTTGAGACCTTCTTTAGACAGCGAGATTCAAGGAGAAAAAGCACAAATTCACCTGGTCTTCCGTTTAAGACCACTCTGCTCCACAGTACTACTTTTCCTTTTGCTTCCAATGATCTATTTGGTTCATACAACTACATTCAATCCACAGTTATTGCTCACAACATGCATTTAACTGCATCTGTCACATGTCTGATACTATACCTTCTGTGCCCAAAACACCAACTACTTTTCCCTTCATTGTATGAAAGAAATCAACTCTCCCTCTTTATCCCAGTTTACAACTGGAGAAAATCTGGTCCCGGTTCTTAAAGATGCAAGACTTAGTAGTTTAAAGTAGGGCACAATAATTTTTGAAGAAATTATTCATATCAGTAACAGGATCTCCTAGACGGGACACATTCTCCGCAGCTTACTATACTGTCATTTGTCCCACCAGTTTACAATAATTGTTAGAGGCTAAGTTTACTCAGATAGGATCACACCTTTGTAAATAAGCCAAAATTTATATTACCATTAACTTGCTAGGGTTGAAATACCCTTCTATGAAATTTCTGAATTGGCTCAATTACTTCTGGGTCAAGCTGTGATAGTATAAATACCTGATTATGTATAGTGTATGTGCATCTGTGTGCAAGTGACATACTCTCCACTCCCAGCTTACTGGATTTCACATAGTTTTTCACACTAAATGGAAGTAGCTTAGCTAGACAATACAACTTCTTAATAGTATCCAAAAAATTACTTTTTGAGTAGATGAGAATTTCTGCATTTCATTTTCTGCATTGTCTTCAGTATTACCAATACTTGATAACCGCTAAATTCTTCTGCCATGCACGCTGCAGTTACTAGCAACCTGAAGAAGAAAAGATATTTTCCAAAGAAAAACAGTTGAAAATCTCCAAAGACTGCAGCCATTTTCTTTGTCTAGGAGGGAAAGAACCAATACACTGCTTCAGGAAATGCAGGAAAAATTCCCCCAAACTAGAGACCTTCATTCTGTGGACCCTTCTTCTAAACAGTTGATTGGTGTGGCACAGAAAAAAAGATGTGAGCGTGTTAGATCAGTACATATTGCTCTGACGCTACAAACCAACGAGTCCAACAATTCTGAAAGCAGACAAGAAGCAGTGAAAGAACTCTAAGACACTGAACACTTCACCATTAATCAGCAAGCTACAGGTAACAGAATTAAACATGAGTTGGACTGGTTCTGGGGCAAATAAAACTAATTACTATTTCTTCCTCACACTGTTTTTTACCAAAAGCAAAATAAATTAAAAAAAAAAAAAAAATCTAGGAAAAGCTTTTGGAACTAAATCAAGTACAGCAAAACCAACATGGGTTCGCAGTATATGCAGATCTCTGAATAGAGGTTCACAAAGAAAAGTCTCAAAATAGGCCTAAGTGTAATTAATACAGCAAATTCTGCAGACTTCGAGAGACTACGACTAATATCAGCCCCAAATGGATTTTGTAGCACAAGAAAAACAGGCAGAGAAAAATCTGCCACACAGTACCATGCTCTAATTGATAAATAAATGCTAAAGTGTTCCCTGCTAACAACCTTTCATATGGAATAGGATGTACAGCAAACTGGGGTAGGACAAGACCCAGGCTGTTTCAGCTACTGCCTTAAAAAGGAAAAAGCAACACATACCACTGCATATATTTCTCAGGAGAAAGCCAGTTTTTTACTACCATCCACTGTGAAAAGGCGGCTGTACTCTATGAGCTACGAGTGAAAGGCAGCCTTGCATGACAGTACACACAGCCCTTCCCTCACGGATCCAGCCTCCTATGCAACTGTTTCAAGACAAACTGCTGTGACAGTGTTTCCATCATTAAATAATACATTGCTACAACGTTACAAGTAGGAAACAAAATGGTCAGCTCAGGATAAGCTCAGAAATTCCACCTGATACCTGTACAGTTTTAATTTCTGTGCAAGACTACATAAATATCATAAATAAGACAAAATTGTTAATAAACTTACCTTTCTCGTACGTTGGAGCCTGCTATAGGCCCAAGAGTAGAAAATAATTTTGCAAAGGTTTCAGGATCATAGCAATCATCTATAGTTTCAGACAGTAGCTGTTTGGCAACCAAGCGAAATTCAGCATTGTCAAAACCCAGCTGCTCATACAGTCCAAAAATAAGACTAATACTGTGTATATCAAGATGGGAGGCACTTTTAAGGAAAATCTTGTTGCATTTTTCTAGCAATGGGTGATATCTCAGTTTAATATTTTGCAGAAACTGTAGTATTCTTTTGGCATAGTTGAAGTGGACTTCATGCTTGTCTTCCAGAAGCTGTTCAGCTTTCTGTAGCAATCGATCTCTAAAATTCTGCGAGATAACATCAGATATGCTGATCATCAAAACTGACAAGATCCTAAAAAATTCAAAAGATTTTACACTTACACAGTGAGCGCAAGTAATACACTTTATATTTCTTAAATAAACTACACAAAGAAAGGAACATTAGTCAGGGTGTTGCTGGCTTCTGCATAAAAAGGAATTTTAAATCTAACACAGAAAAAACAGATGGGTAAAAACCATTTCTCCTACCAAAGTAAAATTTCTGCTTTCAGTGAATTTTCGAAATGATTGGGATTTTTCAGCCATCCCTTACAGACTTGAATGTGATGAAAGCTTTTGCCTAAGGCAAGACCCTGACTTGCCTGATTTAAATGTGCAAAAAGATCTTTAATGTTCAATGGAAACTAAAGAAAACCCAAATGACTCTCACGTGATAGAATGGGAGGAAGAGTCATTGTCACTCCTAAAGAAAGAATCCCTTCCTAAGAGAATAAAACTTAGGACTATAAGGAGAGTCATTTCTGCAAAGAAATGCAGTCCCACGCAATGACTTTCACAAGCAGGTTCCTCAGGTCCACAAAAGTAAGTGTTGGGACTGCTGGTGCTGTATAAAGCAGAAAAAAAGGAAGAACAGCCTTTGCTATATTGGCCCTGGGGAAAGAGAGGCAAGAAAAAGTGGCTTGGACTTCTTTGACTAGGGCTTCGTTTTAAGTAATTTTAATATTAGGGTAAGGCATTAGACCTGCTAGCAAGAGAACTGGTTAATTCAGCTTGACCCAAAAAAAAATGTTCTGAAGATAAATAAAAATAACATTGCTTTAAGACTTCTTATTGCTATTCACAAACTATAGAGAAACTATCAATGTCAAGGAAGAAAAATATCTTCTGGTGAGTCAATAGCCTCTAAATTCTAAAAAAAGTCCATGTAAAATTTAGAATCAGGATAAAGCAATATCTGCTGTTTTTCCACTGTAAGTGGAACATTAGTTTTAATTAAGTGTTTAAATTGGTTATAAAGAAATTATTTGGAAAATCAATTCACCTCAGCAGGACCTGTCCATGAAAAAAATCAATGCACTAAGACAAATCATCTCTTTCCAACAAACTCCAAACTGAAGAAAAGCGAACTCCAGTTGAGAAAAAGGAACAGCGTTCAGCAAAGACAGCCCAGTAACTGTGACGTGTTGCTTCTCCTGCTACTCAGTTTCATTTTGACACTTACCTTATATCCTCTATAGAATCTAGTTTCATGTCCACAATATGAGCTACTTTGCCAGTTACAGGACTGCAGTGTCTGCGTTGCTTGTATAAACACAGTGCAAATTTAGACAAAGCTGGCAAACTAAGCCTGTCAAGACAGAGAGAATATTTACCTTTTCTTTCTAGTGAATAATTAAAGACAAAAATCTACTTCAACAATTACATAAAAGACAAGGTTATACTCAAATTACAAAACAAGGAAACAAAATACCTAAGTACCTACACTGATACCTTGGTATCACCTATAGTGGTACCTTGGACTTAGCCAAAACACCTAGGTATTTCATATTAAAGCATATTGTGTACACGGAGGTCTAAAAAAATTAGAAGTTCTTCACTTAACCAGATCAGTGTACGAAATCTATAAAGGCTACATTCTCAAGCAATTATGTGAAATAGCTAAAATGAATGTGAACAATTTGTTATCTGAATGTCATTTTGTGTTCAAGCTACACTGAATTTATTCACTTATCAAGATGCCCCAGGTGTTAAGCTGGGAGAGGTGATTCTGTGACACTGGTACCAAGACTGACACTAGCTTCTGCCATTAACCTGACATTAAAAAGTGAAAATTAAAATTAAAAAAAAAAAAAAAAAATCAACACAACCCAAGGAAAAAAAAAAAAAACAACAAACCGCACAAAGGGAAAATGTTGATGTTTTACTACAGAAGGTTTTTACTAAAATTGAGATGAGAGGGATTCTAACAACCATGGAAGAGTGAGACAGCAAGCACTAAGATAAAACTGTAAATATTAAAAACTCTGGTTTAATTCAAACACATAAATCTACATGGACAACATATTTCAAAATCTTAAGTGTTGGTCTCATTGTTGCAGTATCTGAATTTGTGTACCGAAGTCCATCAATACTCAAAGCCTCCATATGTACAAAAATAACTTCCAAAACCTTCAAAAATACAACTAACACTTAAAATATAGAATGTTTAAAACATCTTGTAAATAGTCTTCAAGAACTCTGTGGAGCCTCCCATGAAACAAGTCACACTTGCAACTTACACCATTCACAAAGCATAGTAATACAGTACTTGCCTTTCTAACCTTTTCCATGCTTCTGTAACAAGCACTTCTGCGAGAGAATCGTGGTCTTCAACATTGAGCCTTCAGAAGAAAGACATAATAGTTTGAAGTTTGCTTCAAAAGTTATACAGAATTAAGACATATGTCCTTTCATTATTTATCATAATGTTTTGCTTTTCTAATGCTCCCTCCATTCAAACAGATCACAAGCATTTGCGCATTAATAATCATAATTCCTTTTACTGGGAGCGCAAAACAGATCAGTTCTGCCTGCATCTCAAAAACTGAGGTCCAGGACATGAATTTGTCTGTGTCACACAGTCAGAGTACAGAAGCTGGGACAGAGTCATCTCTCATTCTCTTATAGGATGGTTTTGTAATCAAAATTCCATCTCTTTTTATTACCAAATGTAAAATGCATAGATGTGGAAGTTGGCATAATGCTGCTTACCTCAGAATACTATATAGGGTGTCCACTATGGCCTCATCTTCCATGTGTTCCACCTTGTTTTCTGCTAAAACGCAAAGGGCAAGAAACTGGGAGTGATTTCTAATATAGTCACTAGTCCTTAAGAGAAGTGGCCTCCTCTTTTGCAATTGCCACAGCATGTTCAGTGCAATTCCCACATGTTTTTCAGAAAGCCTGGCCTTGTTCCTTCCAACAAGGCTGAACACTTCATCTTCATGGGTACAGCTGTATATCTGGTTCAAAAGCAGATCACTACTCAGAGTCCGAGCTTGGTAATGTCTCAGAGTAAACAAACAAACTTGCCTCAAACAAAGCATTTTGCTATGCCACCCAGTTATCTTTTAAAGCGTCCAGAAGGATTCTTCTTTCACTTTTCACAGTAAACCATGTTGTTACAAAGAACAAACTCAAGTATCTGAAAAAGAGAAGATCATTTTTATTTCATCCCGTATGGTCACTGTCTTAAGAAGAATTCAATTCTGAGGTACCTGTAATGAGACAGAATTAAAGCAGGTAAGTACAGCCATATCTACTCGCTAAAAACCAAATGTCTCTATCTTTCAATGTTCTGAGTAAGGTAAGCTTGAGAAGAACCTACAGCCTGGATTCTTCTCAGAGAAGCTCCCAACAACGAACACTGACATGCTCACAATCATTAAGAGAAGTCAATCCACTTGGTAAGCTTTCAAATTTAGAAAATTGCCTTTAAAAGCAGATGTACTATCATGCCACTACTGAGAAGGCAAAGCTGAACTTTTTAACATGCAGGCACTGCATGACTAAGTCAAGTGAAGCTTGTTCTCACTAGGCCACTCCATAATCCCAAACTGAGGTGTGGGAAATGCCAGAAAACCCAACTATTGATGGTAAAAGGAAGTAAGATGGCAAGAGCAGCTGAGCTGGCACCACTGGATTCCTCTGGCTCTATATGTACATCCATCCCACAGTGATATCTACTGTTCTCTGTCTATGATAGTGGAAGCTACATTCTTATCTATTGAAATTTGGCAAGTATTTATTTGTTTTTTTAATATATCCCCTAATTTGTACACAGTGCTACCAAACACGTATTCTACAATCTTCAAAATTGGTTCCAAGCTGTAAAACACAAACCACGGGCAGTAAATATCATGGTACACCAAAAAAGACCCATCAAATTCCCTTAACCCAGAGATCATGGAAAAGGCTAGAAATCTTGCTTTAGGAGATATAATCATTAACAACAAAAAATTATCAACATACCATAACTTCAGCAAATTTGAATGCTCTTCAACTGTCAGCATGATTCCATCAGTTTAACATTATCAAGGCGATGGCAGCAGCACGTACTGGGTCTGCTGAGAAAGAAAAAAACCTTCTTATTTGAGCAGACGGATATAGCTGGATTTGTTTTGATGTCTGCACAATCAACTTCAGAGAATAAAAAGGATATGACACATTGTACTCGTACTACACTGCTCTTGCTGACACTGGGGCTGATACAAGAAAAGCTAAAATGAAGTAATTTTAATTCGTGATGTGCTTTAATATGAAATGTTTTCTTCCCTATGCAAAATGAAAGCATATAAAAGGTACGAATTTTCCAGATATTATGTATTAAGCACCTTTTACAATAATGATTTGGTTTATAGTCCTTTTTCAGAGATTGCTTTTATTACTTCTATTTGTTCCATATGATAGTTGTCTTTACAAAGAATTTATTCCACTTTATCACTGAGAAAAGTTGTGTCATATTATTTATTCCATGTAATCTCCATAAAAGTTATTTTTTGCTTTTCCCTCTTAGTACTTAGCTACATTTTAGAAATACATTGGACTTCTTACAAGATTTTATACTATGTATTAAATAACCTAAAATACAGGTAAAGGGTTGGTCAAGCCACTGTTAAATCACAATCTAGTAATCTTCCACAAAGTCTCAAGTACTAAATTAACCACGTTTACCAGACCATTTGACAATTTTTTTACCCCACGGCTCTTCCAGTTAATTAAATGTATTTTTTCTGTTCCCTTTTGCCATGTAGATGGACGTAGATAGAGCAAATGAGACACAGGGACATTAATGAAAAGCAAGAGTGATGGACTGTTCCATCAACAGCTTCTTACCAGAAGCTGCAAAAGAGTTATCACAACTATTGAATTATACAAACTACTTAGTTTAAAGAGATAAAAAAAGCATTTCCCCTCTAATAACGTCATGGTAAACTACAGCTTACTTTATTATTAGAGAATTTTTGCCTTGCTTACTGTTCTTCTATGTTCAAATGTTCATCTGATGAAAAAAATAGTTACAGTATCAATTCACATTTACTTCCCCACAGTACTGGCAAGCTAAACTGCCAGAAGACAGGACAAATTAGATACATGGTGAATATAAAAATAATAATTTCCTTGTAAGCCCAGGTAATGCATCTTTGCATCTTCTCGTGCTGCAGTGGCCCTTACATCCCTTCTTGTAATGACTGGGAACCAGGATCGCTACTAAAACAACTTGCAAGAAGTTTCCAAATGTTTCTCTTTCTGGAAGGTATTCAGCAAATATAAGTGATTTACCACAAACTTGCTTGCAATTTTAAATTGCAATTAATTCTAACATCTTATAAAAAAGGAAGTCAATAGGAAATGTTTTGAAACTTACACAGATTAAAAATAGGAAATTTGTATCTACTTCAAGAACTGTTTCTGAAGTGTTTGACTTACCATGCAAAATATATACTAAAAGGACAAGAAATTCTTTAACATCATTTCGTATCAGTTGAAACAGAATAAGCACTTTCAAGGCTGTATTACAAACTACAGTGACCCAGAAAGCCTTCCACAAAGGAGAAAATGAAAACACCTAACCCCCCAAAATATAAAAAGTATTAAGTATTTAAGCAACTAAGTGTTAAGAGAGCTGCTTGTGAGGTAGAGTGTTTTCCACCTGTCTACCGGAGTTGCTCTGTTTTCTCGAGCCCAGCAGCTCCGGCCCCGCTGCCTACCTCCCCCTGCCCGCCTGCCGCGGCCCTTGGCCCCCGCTGCTCCGGCGCACCCGCGAGAAGCCCGCCCGCGTGGAGACTGTGATCCAGAAGCGCTTCGGAAGTAGCTGGGGAAGAGGCTGAGTCACCACACGGCGCTTAAGGCGGCGGCAGGCGGCGGCGGCCAGAGCTCCACCTCGCCCTGCTCCCAGGGACAAACCTCGGCGTCAAGCTCGTTTCCCACCGCCGCCAGGCCCTCCCTCAGCCGCCTTTAGCCTAGCGGGGGCTGCACAAAACGTGTACGCTCGGGGCAGAAGAAAACCACGGCCCTGCTAGGCGGGAGGAAGCATCGGGCCCGCCCCGGAACCGCCTCGCACCGCCTGCCCTTCCCCCGCAGGAGGGGTCGCGGCCCCAGCCCGGCAGCGCGTAGCGGTGGACGCCGCCGGAGAACAGCGGGAAAGCGGCGCTGCCCGGGTCGTGCCACAGGCAGCCCTCTCCTCCCGCCTACCGCAGAGGTGGTGCCGGCGGCATCCAGAGCCCTTGCGGCGGCGGAGCAGGCTGCCCAGCGGGGCGGGCGGCGGGCGCGGGTCAGCTCCTGGCGGGCCAGAGCCGCGGCCCCGGCCCTGCGTGCGGGATGCGAGGGGTCTGCCAGCGCAGGCTTACGCTGCTGAAACGGCCAAGATCAGCACCCAGCCCGGTTAAATAAGGAAAGAGAAGGATCAACGCCCCTCCCTGTGCCCGCAGAACCCAACCGGGGGAGGCCTTGGCTCAGCTTTTTCATGAGGCCCTTGCTGGAGCCAAGCCACAGACCGACACCGTGCACAGGTTCAGCCTCTGCACTGTTACTCACTGTGCGCTTGCCCCATGAGCTGCAATGTCAGGAAATGTATGGTGAAAGGGAACGTGCAGCTGGTTAGATCTTCCAAAGGAAATTTTTAAAAAATCAAAGTTCCAAGGTCATCTTGAGTATTGAGGTCATATTAATAAAACCAACGTTTGTGTAACACATCCTGAGGAAGGAAAAAAGTCCTCCTTGTCTAGAAAAATCACAAAGGGGCTGAAGTTCAGAAAGAATGAAGTTCAATAGTTTGGCTTCACTGTACTGGAATTAACATTATTTTACATTAACTTTTTCCAAAGCATAAAAAAATTAGAAAAATCTATGAGTTCTGGAACACAAATCTAACATATGTTGCAAAATATATATTCCTTATGTTGCACAGATGTACCTCCAGGTCATATTTCTGGACCTTTTCTCACCACCACTGATAATAACAAGGACATTTAGATAGAATGATAACCACTTCAGATTGTTCTGAAATTCTTTCTAAAATCACAACCAGGACTTTTACCATGACCAATTTTGACTACCTGTTTTGGACCTATCAAAGTTTAGGATTTTTGACTTTTTGTCTGTTGTTGGTCATATATATACCTCATATATTGCATGCTTATGAATATGAAATGAAAACTAATAAAATATCACCTATTTTATTATAGATCTGTAGTGGTGTAGAGAAACAGCATGTACAATTTTTACCTGGGTTTGTAACAATTTTTCTAACTGTAAAATTCGTAGCTGGAACAGCTCCTGCAGCCTTCTGCTAGCAAATCCAGATCACCTTAGTTACACTCTACGCAAGTGTGCAAGTAACAGAGTGAGACCCAAACCCTGCCAGGTAATCCCAAAGGGCGGTTCTTACCTTTTTCTAGAATCTCAGGCCTTGTGCAAAGTCACTTGAGAACTCCAAAGCATCTGATCTGCTTTAGAAAAACTATTTGATGTTCATATGAAGGCGCCTTCTGCAAATTATGCGGATTTTTCATTTACAAAGTGCTGATCATTTTACTTTTGACTTGTCAAGTACATTTGGATTAAATCAATTAATAATGACTAAAACAAATTTAAACTGTTAGATAAACTTACCTTGAATTTTATGTTGGAACCATAGGGAAAGCAAACAAGATTGACCAAAGTGTGTTGTGCTGAAGCCAGTATTGATTTACTGAATAGAAGTCCAGTCACCAGCTTCTTCAGGATTTCAGGAGTCAAAAGTGGTCAACCTTCCTCTTTTATTTATTTTTTTTTTCCCCCCAGAAATTCAGGAGATAATTAGTTTTCCTGCTTTTAACAAACTTCTCAGCAGCCAGTCACAGGACTTTGATTACCTCCTGGTATGTACAATTACTAACCCAAATACCCACTCCTCTGAATTAAAAACCTTCAAGGGAGGTACATACTTCTGTGTAAAATGTAGTTAATTTTGAAGGTGCTCAGAGCTTGATGCATTGTCATAAAGATTCATGTACTTACTTTTAAGTTAAATAGAAATTAACTTTGAGTGGCAATACAGAAATACAGACGAAGATCGTCAGGAACTTTTTCTGTACAGCTGGTACAGAATCCCATTTTAATTCTTTACAGCTCCTAATGACGCATGCCAGGTACTCCTGGAGTAACCCTAAGGCCCTCCAGTACTGTTTCGGATGTTTCATTTACCAATCCCTTGGCAATTTTCTGGGCTTTTCACTGAGGCGCCGGCAGTGTCCCGCCCGCAGGGAAGGCCAGCGCCGGCCGGGGGCACGTTTGGTTGGGAAGCCCTCATGTCCCTGTCGGCGGAGGGCAGAGGCAGGTCCCCCGCGGTGCCCGCCGCAGGCACCGCCTCCCTCCGCTCCAGCGACACCGGTGCCTTCCCGCGCTGCACCCAGCCGGGCCCCAGGCGGCCGGGACCGGCGGCTCGGGCCGAGGCGGCAGCGGCCCCGGCAAGCCGGGCGGCGGGAGGGGGCGGAGCGCGGCTGACGAGCTTGAGGAGGCGGGCGCCCCCTTCTCCCAGCGGCTTCGGCTCCTTCCGAACGGCCCCCGCTGCCAGGCAGGGCTGCACCGCGGCCGACGATCCCCTTTTCCGTTCCTGGGCCGGGGTGCCGCTTCTGCCGTCTCCGCGCCCCTCACCTCCTCCCCCGCCGCACCGCCCCCGGGGTCGCCCCCTCCCGCCCTTTCCTTCCACTGACGCAGTCTGTGCCGCACCAGCTCTAACATGGCGGCGAGGCGCTGAGGAGCGCGGGGCGACGCGGGCCGCGAGCGGGGTGAGTGCCGGTGCCGCAGCTGGGCGCCGGCCGGGGTCCGACCCGGTCGCCATGTGGCCGAGCGAGGGCCGTGGCCCAGGCCGTCGTGTGAGCGCTGGGGGTTCGGGGGGCGGAGGTCGCAGCGCCGCGGGGCCTGAGGCTCGGTCACGGACAGGGCTGGGAGCCCCGGCCCGCCCAGGGGACTACGCCGGCTCGGCCTGGCCCGGCCTGGCCGCCGCTCCAGGACGGGCGTGGGGCAGTTGCGGTTGCCTGCGCTGGCTCCCCGCGCACACACGCCCCCTCGTAAGGCCCGGCGGCCCGTGTGCGAGGGGCGGGCAGGCCGCGGCCGGGGCTCCAGTGCGGCCCGGGCTCCAGTGCGGCCCTGAGGCGGCACCCGGGGCGTCGCAGGTGAGGGTGGTCCGCGAGAGGAAGGGGCGTGTGTGCGGAGCTGCGCGCGAGGCCCGAAGGCAGGTGGGCGCGGGAGACGCAGGTGGAGCGGCGGACGGGGCCTGGCGACACTTGCGCCAAGCGTGGGGTCCGCGGGGCCGGTGTTGCTTCTCCACAGCCTAACGAGCTGCGGGCTGGGCCCGCCTCGGGTCTGCCGGCCCCCTGCGAGCGCCCTGGCCGGGCTCGGGTGTTGCTGGGTGTCTGCTCGGGAGTTTGAATGAGTCCTCCCTCCGCCCCTAGAAGGCGAAGTAACTGGGCTGTCTGCGTGCCACATGTTCTCCTCCCTCTGCAGGCCTCTGCTGGGGAAGTGGAGTCTACAGGAGCTACCATGACTAGCAAGAGGGTCCTCTGCCTCTCTTAAGGATTTCCTAAGGCACTTCAGAGATTTTTACAAGTAATTAGCTTCAGATTCATTTTGTTTGCAGCCACAAACTATAAGTACTGTGTGTATATGCTTGTACTTTGGGTCATTAAGGAGGCTTTGAAGGAGAAAATAGTTGTTGAAACTATGGACAAAATATCTATTGTGGTGCTAAATATTGCCTTAAAATTCACTCACAATTAGAAAAGTAGCTTCCCTAATGATGATAAGCTACTTTTGCTAATAGTTGCCTAATGTTTGACTAGTTAAGTTAATTATGTTTTAGCAATCATCTGAGACCTGTTTTAAGAGGAACATGAGACCATTTCTTTTGTATTAAGTATTTTCTAAGATATATCTTTTCCTCTGCTATAATAGTTTGGTTTTCATGTTTTTGTTCGATATTACCTGCAGAAGAGGCTGTTCTTTGGGCAGAGGTAAATGTTTTTAGTTTTGTGTTTTGTTTTGTTTTCTTTACCCCATTTTGTTTCACAATTCCCATTCATTAATGCATTGAGGTCCAGCATGAATAAAATTTTAACGTGCTACCATGATAAAAATATGGAAATCACACATTATTTATGAAGCACTAGTTTATCTAAACTCAGACCTTGATTTATCAATTCTAAAAAATAATAAGGATTTCAGAAAAAAGTGTAGTTTCCTGTATCTGAAGTAGCTTTGAAGAGGGACATACACAGGATACAAACATCAATAATCCTCTGAGAGTGTCCTTTGGGACTATATTTCTTATTAAGAATTCCAAATTTTCCAGTATTCTTCTGTGAAACAGAAACTTTTTGAAGTTAGCTGAGCAGTCATCAAGCTGTTACCAGAACTGGGAGGAAGGGCTGACATACCAGAAGGCTGTGTTGCGATCCAGCGAGACCTGGACGGGCTGGGCAGAGAAGAACCTGATGAAATTCAACAAGGGCAAGTGTAGGGTTCTGCATCTGGGGAGGAACAACCCCAGGCACCAGTACAGGTGAGGGGCAGACCTGC
The DNA here is from genome assembly GCF_037038585.1 of Patagioenas fasciata. Lineage (NCBI taxonomy): Eukaryota > Metazoa > Chordata > Aves > Columbiformes > Columbidae > Patagioenas > Patagioenas fasciata. The sequence goes on from NC_092526.1 coordinate 21,381,453, forward strand.
TGGAAAGCAGCTCTGCAGAGAAGGACTTGGGAGTTCTGATTGACAACAGGTTTACCATGAGCCAGCACTGTGCCCTTGTGGCCAAGAAGGCCAATGATATCCTGGGGTGCGTTAAGAAGAATGTGACCAGCAGGTCAAGGGAGGTTGTCCTCCCCCTCTACTCTGCCCTGCTGAGGCTGCACTTGGAGCACTGCGTCCAGTTCTGGGCTGCCCAGTTTAAGAAGGACAAGGAACTACTGGAGGGAGTCCAGTGATGGACTATGAAGATGATTAGGGGTCTGGAACACCTTTCTTATGAGGAGAGACTGAGAGAGCTGGATTTGTTCAGCCTGGAGAAGAGAAGGCTGAGACAGGATCTCATAAATGTTTATAAATATTTCAAGGGTGGGTGTCAAGAGGATGGGACCAGACTCCTTTCAGTTGTGCCCAACGATAGGATGAGGGGCAACAGGCACAGACTGAACCATAAGAGTTTCCATCTAAACATGAGGAGAGACTACTTTGAGGGTGTCAGAGTCCTGGAACAGGCTGCCCAGAGAGGTTGTGGAGTCTTCTGCTCTGGAGACGTTCAAACCCACCTGGACACATTCCTGTGCAATCTCCTCTGGGTGAACCTGTGTTAGCAGGTGGGTTGGACTAGGTGATCTCCAGAGATCCCTTCCAACCCCAACCATTCTGTGATTCTATAAAATAAAATATTTTTTTTTACTCTTGGGATTTCAGAAAATCTGTGGATTATGAAGGAATTCAGAGTGGAGAATATGTACTACAATGGAGGATTTTCCTCTGCTGCAGCATGATGTCTCCACTATTGGTTCACTCCTCCATGCATGTGCATTTAGGAGACATCTTCCGTTTGGAAGCAGTCAATGCCTGCCTGGGAGGAAATATGACAATCTTCTAATGGAGTGAGGTTTAGGTAGGAGGCTGGAATGAGGCTTTGAAGGGATCTAGAGCTAAAGTAGTAAAGCAAAGAGGAGAACACGAGAATAAAAGATGATAGACACTGTTTAAATAGTTCAAAATAATGTTACTACCTTCTCAGCTGATGTTATCCCAGATGAGAGTTATAACTGGGTGTGTATTCTTTACATACTTTAGTAACAAAAGACTAAATTCATGTTAATCATTGTAAAAATCATACTGAAAGTGATGTAAATGAACTGCACAGTGTAGTAGTGTTAGGAGTATGTACTGCATATTTAGTCAGGGCCTGTCTGAGGATGGTATTTTCTTAAATTTCCCCAAGAGGATAGTGGGCTCTTGCCTCATATCCATGGAAGACAATGGTTGATATTGCCATGTATCTCTTAATTTGATTTATTTTTTAGGAGAGGAAAAATACGGTGTCAGTAGTCTAAAGAAGACTTGTATTATTCTAGAGAAGGAAGCCTGATGTAAAGTGGTGTCAATCACCTTTTTCCTGCAGAAATGTTGAAAGCTTTTTTGTTATTGGCTTTTTCCCTTTAAATACCATTAGAAGGGTTAGTCATGTTGAAAACCTGTATGTGATTTCTGATGATGAGTAGCAAGTCTACCTTCATAAATTTCATAGATCTTCTATGTAGAATACATGTTTTGTTATTTTCTTATGCATGTGTAAAGTTCACCTGATTGCAAGGACTGCATCCTAAACCTGAAATTTGTTCAAGTGTAGTATCTTATTCCTAAATCTCCTGACAACAAAAATCGTATGCTGCTGATGAGTAAAATGAAACAAACAAATAAAAGTAATTTCCTTAGTTATCATTGCTGCTGTTCAGAGTTTTTTGATTGTGAAACACAGAGAAAGAGATACTGTTGTTTGGAGAGAATGTTGAGGAAATGATGGAGATCAAGTGTTGGGCTGGTTGGATTTTTGCTGATCATGCCTTCAGTGTCATCCTAACATAGCTGCAAGTTCTGACAGGAATGGAACTGGGAACAAAATTTGATGTCTCCCATTTAACAGTCATAAATTCATTTCCAGTTTAATCTGTACTGGAATGAAGATATAACATTCTTAGTCTATTGCTCCACTGTCACTTTAAGCTGATATGTGCTGCTGCCAAATCTTTGATTGTGGGCAGTAAAGGGTAGTTTTTGTGCAGCTGGGTGGCCACCTGCATGAAAGCTAAACATGTGAATGTATGAGCCCTCCAGTCTGGTATCAGACTGCATTTATACTGGCTTTAAGTGACTGGAACCACAGCCTTAATGAATGTGATATATGTTTTGTATTCACTTTGTGCGTTTGTGTTTTCTAGCCTCAGAGTTTTGCTTAAAAATATATTTCTGACGATTCTAGATGTCTATTTTTGCAATAGAAATCAATATGGTTTCGTCTTCCTGCATTTGTAGATGGCCTGAAACAAAATGCTAGGAATGTGACTTTATACACTTTATTGTTAGTTTGGGCATTGTATGAAGACCAGTGCAGAAGATAATTGTAAAATGATGCAAGGAAACAAATACGGAGGCAAGGTAAAGGAGAAATTAAGAACAGGGGAGAGCTGATGATGACAGAGAAGGAAGTGAAGGAATAGGATACTCTACATGTTTTTCCTACTAAATACATCTTTGCTCCAAATTTGTTTTGTCCTGTGCAGGGATTGAAAAATAAGTAGTCCAGTGACCTGTTCAGCATAGTTACAAATAAAGGGGTTTTTTTTCCCCTACTAAAACTAGGGAATACTACTGTATTGCTGCTTGCGATAATCTCTCGTGACATGCGTGACATGTTGATACTTTGGTTGATGTGCATCTGTGAGTGCTTTCTAGCCTGTTTCAGTCAAAAGGAGCTAGTTTATATTAAACAGTATTAATACCAGATCCTTGCTGGCATAGGTGATTTTGAAAAAAAAAAAATCCCGAAGATGTGTTTTTGAGCATTTCAACACAAATGAGTGATGATCTCTGGCAGAGAGATGCTTGTGAACAGTTTGGGATGGTTATCTTTTTCCGTTGGCACAGATCATTTTGAAGGAGAACAGCTGTCTGTAGCCTCACTGTGAATTGGCCAGCTTTATCATACAAATATTTGAACAAAATATGAGGCTGATGGAGGTGTAAAGGGATGTGAACCCTGACAGAGACAGCTGGTGATGCACTGGTTATGGATGTAGCTGTTCTGACAAGATTAAATATTTTTGGTGTATTTGTCTTCTTTCTGAAAATGGAATTACGGTTCAGCTTAGACTATATTAGTGTTTCTTGACAAACAGGCCTCTTGTTAAATATACTGAAGTGAGTTTTCTCTTTGGTGTTTGTTTTTGTTTGTGTGTGTATTTTTGTTTTTTGTTTTTTTGGGTTTTTTTTGCACAGTGTCTACTTAGGCTTGGTAAGAGGTTCCTCAAACAGGAGGTGGTTGAAAATGGTAAATGGCTTGAACATTTCAGAATAGTGCTTGGGTTGTTGTATTGTCTATTTCTTACAGAGTTTTGGAAGGAAGAAGGAGCTGATTTCTCAGGATTACCCTCCTGTATAGCACATTTCTGTGTGTTGACTTTAAAATAATTTTCCCTTCAGTAGTAAAATTTCATCAAGTTCACAATTAAAAGCGAGGTATCGTGGATTAAGAGTATCACATTCTGATTAAAAATAAATCTGAAGAGAAAAATATACAAGTCATGTAAGTTCTTTTGTTACCAGATGTACCTGTTGAGCTGTACTTATAATTTTGTGACTTAATTCTTGGTGCTTTCCAATTGTGGAGGTTTTTTGTTGGTTCTGTATTTAACAATCATACCTCATACTTGCTCTTAATGCAGACAGGTTTTGAATTATCAGTATGTACAAGATTGTATTTGATATGTGAATACTACAAGAATATAAAATTAATAATTATGGATCATTTGTAACTCAGTAGTTTTCCCTGTAACACTTCAGGAGAAGGTCTGTCTGAAGTAATAGCTGTGCAAAGGATACTTAAGCATATTGGAGACAAAACACTCACTTGACTTATAGGTAGGCAGGATAAATGTCACTGATATTTTAGCTTGGTTTACTGGGCAACATCAGCTGGAGTCTGTGGTATATTTACATGGCCTGTCAGGGAGTTCACACTGACCAGTTGACATGACTGTCATTTAGAATCAAGTGCAGCCAGTATTTAGGGTATAGTGTTGGAGGATTTAGGGCAAGTGCAGGGGATGTTGGAGGCAATGTTTAGAACACACACTAAACTTCATTTGTTCCACTGTTGATGAGAGAATCTAGAGGTCAAAAAACATCAAACAGAGCAAAAGTTGGTGAGAGTAAGGGGTTCTGGTAGAATTCTTTATTCCTTCCTTCTATCTTCCACCCTTTCTTTACAAAACTGAGGTAAAAATTGACTGATGTAGGTATATTGATATTTATTTTGCAATTTAGCATTAGTCATTGTCAATGTTTGAAGTAAGAATTGTGTCACATATTAAGATAGTTTACATTTATTTTGGCCAAAATGCTATATATAAATGTTGATGCATACCACTACATTTCTGAAGCAAATCGACTGCGAAGGTGGAGTTAAATCCCTCCTCACTCAAGCACTACAGCTACACGTTTAAAGTTTGGGTACAATTGTTTGCTCAGTTGTGGTACTACTGATCCGTAGGTATCTTAGCTGAGTTAAAATTGTCAGTTCTACCACCAGACAATTTTTATTGCAGCATTTATTCTGAGAGATTTCCTAGCCACAAACATCCCCATGCCCCTGGGTGCAGCTGTGTGGTCTGTGCTGCTGCTGGCAGTGAGTGGCTGCTGCCTGCTGGGTTTGTGCAGCAGCCTGGTGAGCTGCTCAGCCGTCTGCTAACCCGACAGCACCAAAGTTCTCAGCTACAGATGTTTTCCCTATTTGTTTTTCTACCTGGCCTACAAAATTTGTTGTGTTAATAGAAGAGAAATGGTAATTCAGGGAGAAGAGCAAGCAGACAGAAGGAAGCCTCTGACTTACATGAGTTGGTGTATTGGTTATACAGCTTAGAGGATATCTAGTGAGATTCTGCACGTTTGCAGAGCCTTCTCCTGCCAAAAATTACACAAATGGTAAACAACTGAGTGGTGTTTAATTTGAATCAGTCTTGCATTGTTCTTGTGATTTCCACTGTGTAACCTTGGCAAAACAGGAGTGGCACTGAGCACAAGTAGAGAGAATATAGACTAACATGATTGCACTACTGTCTTTTGATTTCTTATAGCCTCTGGTTTGGAAGCTGTGTGACAGATGGCGACAATTGAATTTTTTCAAGGCTGTTCTGTGGCATAGCTATGAGTAAAGCTCTAGGAGAGATACATGCAGTATGTCAGCTAGATTTGACTAGTGTTTCCTGGCAATAAAAAAATTAGAACAGAGAATCTATGGATTATATTCCAAATTCTGGCAAAGTTACTCCAATCTTACAGATCCTTTTGCTGTCATTTTGTTTTTCCCTTCTCTGAATTACTTCAGAGAGGATGGGGCTTCAGAAGCAGAAAATAATATAATGATTATACATAGTGTTGGAATGCCAGAGATACAACTGAGGAATAAGACATTGCTTGTTACACAAAAATAAGGGGATTTATATACTCAAAGATAAGGGAAAGGTTGCATTAAAATTCTTCATAAAGAATTATAGAATCATTTAGGTTGGAAAAGACCCTTAAGATCATTACGTCAAACTGCAAATGTAACACTACCAAGTCCACCACTAAACTATGTCCTTAAGCTCCGTGTCTACGTGCCTTTTAAGTATCTCCAGGGATGTTGACTCAAAAGAGGTGAGCAGTGACATAAAAGGAAAAGAAACAAAAAAAAGCCAAAATAATTTCACTTAGCAGTAATTGTGGAAGAGCTACATCTTTGTATTTTTTTCACGTAGAATGGTTTGCATCCTAATTAGAGCAGCTCCTGATAACTGCAGTGACAGGAATCCAGGAAATATATTAGTAAGAAATTGAATGCTTAAGTCTTAACATGCGAATATGTTGGTGATTTGTGAAGTTGTAACCATCATAAGTTATTTTCCACTCCTTGACCATTCTCTATTTGTGGCAAAAGTTCTGATATTTTGGAAAGTATGCCTACTTGACTTGCACAGTTATTACTCACCTACAACACCTGAAGAAGTTCACAGTCCTGGGCTGTTCACCTTTCTGTGCTTCTGCACAAGCAGCATGTTCTCTCTTGAGCAGCTGTAGCTCATGGCCCAGGTAATTAATAGTAACTGAGATAAACTGAACTGGGCAGTGGATGCAGCAGGTGGTGTGTTCCTGAGGACAAGGGGCATGATCTGGAGCTGGTAACTGACCAGAGCGGTGGGCTGGCGCAAGGAGGTGGCAGCCTCCTCAGCCACTAAGTGAGCCTAACAGAGATTGCAAATTAGTCTTTTTTAAACAGTTGAAAGGCAGTTGCAGAAAATTTGAGAGCACTCAAGTTTTTTGGTCTGAAAGCTGATTTTTTTTTTTTTTTTCCTCTCTGATACTTATTTTAGCTAGGATACAGAATTCTAGGAGCAAATGACTTTGATTGTTACCTGTGCCATCTGGATAGCAAGAAAACTCCAAGCTTTATTATTCCCATACATTACAGTACCTATTCTTTTTTTATTTCCTCATATGAAGTATGGTACTCAAGTTTATATTTAATACTGTTGCAGCAAACATGAAAAAAATAACTCATTTGGGTCCACAAAACATGAAAATTACCTAAATGTGTTTTCTGAACCTTTAAGAATACTAGTTTGCTCTCTGGGTTTTTTGGGGTTTTTTTAAGATTTGCTTTTCTGCAGTTTTTGTTGCCTTTGTAAAATCTTCGATATTAACTTACATGTAGCTTCACTGCACAAAAGAAAAAACTAAATTGTTTTTTTATTTCTTAACAGTATTTAAATTTTTGAAGCCATGGGAGTAAAGGTCCAGAGACCTCGTTGCTTTTTCGACATAGCCATCAACAATGTACCTGGTAAGAAAATCAAAATATCCATTTGGTAACATGATTTTCGTATAAGATATGTAAGAATAATATGGATACTAGTTACCTGCATAATAAATATACTTTTTTTTTTCTAGCTGGAAGAGTGGTCTTTGAACTGTTTTCAGATGTGTGTCCAAAGACATGTGAGAATTTTCGCTGCCTTTGCACAGGTTTGTAGGTTTTTAAATTTTATTTATATTTTTTATGTTAGCTAATTTGATGTCTCTGTTGTTTTTCCTGATGTTTTCTTACATATAAAAATAAGTGTGTAAAACATTGGCTCTTGGTATCTCTAGAGATTTAGCTGATTTCTCATATACGTTTCATGTAGAATCAAAGCAGTTGCAGCTTTGGCTTAGTTTTTTGCAGGGACTGTATACTAATTAACTTTAAATATGGACACAGTAAGCTGATTTTCTGTTACTAGCATAGATATTACTGTTCACATTACATAACATCATCCATTCTTGAAAGTTAGCCAACGAGAGGTCAACCATGGAGACTTTTCACTGTTGCGCTGCTTTTAAGATGTCTGAAAGGTATTGCTGGTATTCATTAGTATTTTCTTTTTCTTCATTTTAATTTTTCTTTATTGATGGAGACTGGTGATTTCCATTCCTATTGAAATACAGATGATTTCCTTGAACAAAATACTGAGAAGTTTCTCTCCTAGAAGCATTTCCAAACAGAATTACTGTCCTGTGGACTGCATGCTTCTGTTGAAAATGCTAAGTTTAGCAATACAGGTTAGCAAAAGAATAATTTTGTGAATACATAAATAGCATACATGCTTCCTGTCTTCATCATTTTCTGCTTCCTTTCCTTCCAGCTCTGCCGCTTTTTAGGTCAAGGCTCTGTAGCTGTTAATACTGAATTGCTCAGTGGTACTAATATGATCTGAATCAGGTGTGGGTGTGTATTTACATTCATGTCAAGTTAGCTAGAACACTGAGTGCACCATTCATGATGTCTGCAGGAATGTAGGTATTACTTGATCTGGTGTTAGATTTACTGACACAAAATCAGATTATCAAAATTTGTTAACCAGTGTAAACCTTACAGTGATTCTTTTTAATGTCTGTGTGTTATAATATGACCATGGCATTCTTGATCTGCTCTCAACCACCCAAAGTCAGATGCATTGGCTAAAAGTGTTATTCCCTACTACTGCTTTAAATTTTTGACTTGAAGTCTTTCAACAGCATTTCAGGTCAGAAGCATGTACTACAAAGTAGTTGTTCACATTCAAAATCAGATGCTGAACTAGTATGCTGATTTAACATTTTGAAGAATAATAAGAAAAATATACAGGCACAGTGTCAATGATATGAATCATCAGCAGATTAATTCAAATTTTGGTTTTGTTTGTTTTCTTTACTCATTTTTGGGGGGAAGTTTTGGAAAGTATGTGGTGTCTTCTTAAAATAGGCATCAACAGCTCCATTTTTCCTGGTAAAAACCTATGTTAGGCATATGCCAAGTTAGTGGAACAGACACAGCTTCACATTTATCAAAGTTCCAAGATGTTTTTTCTAGTGAGTCAGATCCATGTGATCCAGGTGTGTTACAGGTGAGTTCAGAGGCAACTGCCTTTGACAGAAACTCAGTTCAACAGCTCAGAATAGGATTATAAGAAGATACAGTCTAATAGTTTGCCAAGACTGAGGAAGAGATCATTTTTCTTCCAACGTAGTCCCACTGGTTACTTTACTGTTACCTTGAGGATGGCTGTGCCATTCACAGGACCCCCCATGAGCCACCCATCTTGCTGACTCAGCAGAGACACTATTTGAGGGTGGCAGGGAAAGTAGATGGTGTTGCAGCTGAAGCAGAGGGTCTGCTTATGGGTCTTAAGCACCAGAGCTGGCATAAGTGAGGAAGATGGGAGTTGTAATCCTAAGTGCAGGAGGGAATGATATTCCTTGTCCTTTCCTCTGCCTCTTTCTTTGTCTTTTTTTTTTGTTATGAGCTTTTATGGCACCTTAACCTTGCTGTGTTTTAACTGAAGATCTGAGTATTTCTTATGTGCTTCTGAGCAATGCCAGTTATCTTAAACCTAAACTGGCTGTTTTATTTCAATCAGTCTGCATGGGAGAGACCAGAGTTGTATACTAATGTCAGTGAGGAGTTCCTCTAGCAGAATTGTAGAGACATAAGGTGGTTTCTGGTTTGCTTTCTTAAATGCTAGTTTCCTATTGGCATTACAGATACGTGTCTCCCTCACAGGCTAATTTTTCAGAATTTAGTAGATGATTTTGATTACGTGCATACATAGCGCTTTTTTGTAGTGGAGATTCTACAGGTACAGAGAGTAATTTTGTTTTTTGTTCCTCCTCTTCTCCTTTAGGTGAAAAGGGTACAGGAAAATCCACCCAAAAGCCATTGCATTACAAAAGTTGTCTGTTTCACAGGGTTGTGAAAGATTTTATGATCCAAGGAGGTGACTTCAGTGAAGGTATGATGTGAATCTTTGAATAAAACTTTAATGTTTATGTAATAGAATACTATAAGAGTTCTGTGTAGTATCATTTACTCACATTAATTGTTCTGTGATTTAACTGATATTTTCCTTTTTTTCCGCATAAGAACCTTTACATGAAACCTTTTGTCATAAACTTATATAGACTTAGTGGGTGCACACACTTTTGCTGCTGGGAAATACAGAAAAAAGGGAGATTAAAGCAGAATACATGGGAGAATACTTTCTTGTTTTCCAAGTTTGCTTCAAGATTATGAAGATGCATCTTGATCTTTGCATATCTTGAAGAATAATGTCAGCCATTTGGATGCAATTGGATCAGTATTTCATATTACAAAGCACCTTCCACATAGTGTGACTTTTTAGTCACTAGTTGAAATTGTAACTGTTGCTTTTCCTCTTTCAAGGAAATGGCAGGGGAGGAGAATCCATTTATGGTGGCTTTTTTGAAGGTAAGAGTTTCATCAGTCTGCTCTATTTTGGTGTTACTTTAAGCTCTCACCTTTGCATTCTGTAGTCACTGTTCTGTAAACCTGAACTGTGGTGTTTTTGTTAAGATTTTCTCTGGTCTTAAAAACCTTTGACTGTCCAGTTTAGGTTATATTATTTTACTTACATGAACCTTTGTAATTAAGGGGAAATTAAAACTGAACTCCTTTGTATTTGTCCATTTTACCCAATTCACATTTTTATAACTGTTTTCAAACACACAGTTCTGGTTTGAGCAGCTAGCTAAAGTTGGGAGTTGTCTTTTCTTACAGTGAAAAGGAGAAAGACATGATATAGTCAGGTTTCCTTGCAAATCTTTATTTAAAAGAAAGCATAAAGCTCTGCTTTTCCTGAACCCAAAAAGAATAAATGATGAAGAGGCCATCAGTTTTCTCATAGTCCTGATTCTTTTTTGGTCATTGTTGCAGAAGTACCTCCTCTGCACTCCAGTGTGTTTCTCAGCCTGTGTTTGTCCAGAAAGTAGTGGAGCATCTCTGTGTTTCTTGGAGCAGTACTTGAATTACACCTAAACCCATGTGGTGGCTAGCTGCCACCAGCAGGAGTGGTTATACTCCTCCTTCCCTGCCAATTTTAACATTGGTTCTTGTCTGAACTTGCAGCAAATGATCAAAAGAATTATTTGTAATTCTGATAAGCCCAGGCAGCAATTCTGTGTCAGACCTTGAGTTGAATCAACAGTCTGCAACTGCCAAAAGCGGGAGAAGGTCTTACCTTGTACCAACTGTCATTCAGCCAGCTGATCCAGCTTGCTCAAAAGCCCAAAGGCTATTGCAGCAAAAAAATGTCTTTATTTCGATATTAGTGAGCGAACCCAATTTAATAATTTGGCAAGCATCAGAACCAACACAAATGAGTAGCTGGGTTTGAGGACACGTATGACTGGGGGAGATGGAAGCAGGACAAAGCCTACCTGCCTACCTTCTGGCAGTTGCAAGCTGGCTGTTCAACTTGAATTTGTGGGAGTTTCTGCCTTTGTGGATCCCTTAACCAGCTCACCATAGGATTAGATTGACACTTGATGTGATCCCAGAAAGCAGTTGTTCAGGTGACTGGAGATTGTGTGGGACTGTCCCTTTCTCTGCTAGTGACACAGTGTGATGTGAAACCATACCCTTACAAATGGCATACTTTCCTTCTTTGTTAATACTTCTGCCATCTGTTTCTAAACAATATTGAGCAAACTTCCTCTGTCTGAGGAGTTTGGATCCCCCAACAGCCTTTATGCTGTTTTGGGAAAGGAGGGAGATAGGAGAATCTCTTACAGATGTCTTAAATGAAGAATAGTGACTACGTTTCACAGTTTCATTCTGATTTAGTTTGAACTGTTACAATGATTTGCTCATCACAAGTAGGATTCAAGTTGAACTTACCAAGCCGGCCATTAAGAAAATAAGTTCACTTGTGTGTCTGACAAAGAGAAGTTGTTTGGGATTGCTATCAAACTGGGTATCCATGTGTATTAAAAATAATGAAACAACAAAACTGACTGTAAATAAGTGGTCTCTTAATGCACAGCTAAAAACCAGGTTCTTCTCCAAAGAGACAGTGACCTAGAATGTACAGAATAGAAAGAGCAACAACTTAAGATGATGAAATCTCTGCTAATGTTGGTAGGAAACAAAGTTCTTGAACAAGAATACTCACTTTATAGTGTTTTTCTCAGGCTATAAACCATATATTCATGTTTCTCCTTTTTAGATTCTTTAGAACAGAGGGAATAATATAGTAAAAAAAAAACTATTATTTTGAATATTTTTAATACAACTTTTTGCTGAAGTCACTAGCAGATTTAATAAGGATTAGTTTACTTAGATTATAGCATTTATTTAAGCATATATGGTATATTTAAAGTAACTGAAAACACTTTATTTAGATGAAAGCTTTGCTGTAAAGCACAACAAAGAATTTCTCCTTTCAATGGCCAACCGAGGGAAAGATACAAATGGTTCACAGTTCTTTATGTAAGTATTGTGCTGTCCTGAAATGTGTGTGTGGTTTGCCATTTGTAAACTGTAAAGGTAATCCTTTTAAATATTGAGGACTAGCTCCTGTGCAAACCCAAAGTTGATGGCTTTTCACAAAGTTGCGTGGAAATAGCCATCTTCCTAGTGCACTGTTTAGGGAACCCGACTGTTTTTAGCACTTTTGTGTTTAGTGCTTATTGTCTGTGCAGAAGAGCCTTTGGTAGTTTTCAGTAGCTGTGTTCTAACTTGGGCAATAAAACAAACCTGTTAGTTCCTTCTAGAACTCCATCACTTTCTTCTAATAGGTTTTGCTTGGGAGGAAGCAAAACAGCTCTGGGGGCTCTGGAAATAGTAGAGGGTGGGTTTTTTTCATCACAAAATAACTTTCCAGTGCAGCCTCACAGTTAAAAGCTTAGTTTCTTAGAGTACATTGCAGTAGGCTCTTCTTAAGTGTAATTTATATACAGAAAACATTCTTGAAATACAGTACAGTTAGCTGTGTTTCATGACCTTAACATGGTGAGTTGTGGATGTCATTTACCATTAAATTCTCATTTTGGAATTTCTGACTGATCATTACTGTAATTATCCTAGTTTTTTACTTCTGCCATGGCTGAAATCTGTATACCTTAGTAATGCTAGTATAGGGGAAAGCTGAAAGTCAGATCTACATTTGTGTCAAATAGCATGTACATACAGATAGTTGGGTTTTTTTTTCTTTCTTTGGTTTCTGATTATTTTCTAATGCATAGAAGATTATTTGCAGTTTTTCTGCTCTGAGACAGTTGCTCAATTTTTTTATCTGTTCCTGGTAGTATTTATATAATTTAATAAGTAGAATACTTACTATATCCTATATGAGGATGCTGTGTAAAAATTTATGTGCTTGTGCTAGTTCAATAAAATGTGATAATCAAAGTAAGGAATTTAATAGGTAGTTTAATGTATAAAACATTAAATACTTTTAAATCCACACAACCTTAGAATAATATATGTTGGTTTTATTCAGCTTTATTATTTCACTCAAAATAACTTTTACCTTCATGTGTGTATATGACCTGCTTCAAATGCTGACTGCTTTCCACTAATGCTGACTTTTTTTTCTCTTTAAATTTAAATCTGGAAACAACAGAACAACTAAACCTACACCTCACTTAGATGGGTAAATATATCTTATCTTTCTGTTTGTTTGGGGACTGCCTTGAAAAAAATAAACACTAAGAATTTTTACTTTTGTTTAAATTCTTCAGACATCATGTTGTTTTTGGACAAGTCATCTCAGGTCAGGAAGTTGTGAGAGAAATAGAAAACCAGAAAACAGATGCATCTAGTAAACCATATGCTGAAGTACGCATACTGAGTTGTGGAGAGTTAATTCCAAAATCCAAAGGTAAAGTTGAACTGTACATTTAAATAGATGCGAATGATGAGGTAATTTTGCTCACTTTCTTCCCTGTTGGTTGCTTGTAAAATATTTATAAATTTATTTGTGATAGATGGAGGGGCAATTGGTAAAAAGGTAAATAACACTGCAGTATGGTTTGTCTCCTGAAAACCTTTAAAGGTGTTGATGCAGAAGACATTAATGAAAGATCATATATGCTTTCTTCAAAGCTTTTCCTGCTATACTACCTAAATTTTAGTACAAAGCTGGCAAGCACTTCTTCTACAGAAAGTAGAGTGCTTTATTAAGAAGATTGATGTCAGTCTGACTTTTGGATAACTACTGCTTTTTTTGCAGTTATTGAACTTATTTCAAGTTTCTTTCAGGTAAATCATCAGAACAGGCACTTGAAGCAGAAAAGCCTGGCATTGCCCATAGCATGTGTCCTTTTTAAGTTACTATAAACTGTGTTCTTAAACAGGGGTGTGACAGAACCTGCCAGAAGGAATGCCCTGCTGTACTGTTCTAGAGTTGAACATGGTATTGGAGTTTGGATTCTGTTTCCCTTACAAAATAAGACTCAAACTAAGATGTTGCTGTCAATCTGGAGAATCTCATCAGAGGAAACCCAGGATGGGAGAAACTGTGATAGGGGTCATCATGCTTTTTTGTTTGTAGCACCTTCTGCCAGTACCTACTGTGAAGGGTTGCACTAAGGATGTTGAAACACAAGACAAGAACAATTATTTCTTTTGCCTTAGAAAAATAGAGGCATTCAAACTTGAGCTTTTTGGTTTTTCTTCTCCTTTTTGATGAAGTTCTGTGTTCACCTGCTGCGATGTCTAGCAGAGTGACTTTGGAGCCTGCAGTGATCTCTTCAGTACCACAGAATTCCAAGTAAAGTTATTTTATGGCTCCTGACTTCTCAAAGGTTCTAAAACTTCTTAGGCTAACTTGCAAGTCATGTTTTGTGTTAGGACATAATTTTGTTTTTCTGGACAGTACTCAGGAACATGGTATCTGTCAGAAAATGCCCAGATGACATAGGTTAGAAAATAAAATAGAATAATGCAGGTACAGAATGGGCGAAGCTAGTGGGTATTTATGTCTTCCTTGGTTTGCCATGCTCCCTTTTTAGTCCATTCTGGAGCACTTGAAATTGATGACATGGAAGTTTTGGCACTCAGCAGCCTGACTTAAAGCCATTAGTCAGGGCTTTAAAGTATTTATTGAAAGAGTGAATGAACTAAATACAAAATAGCTTTTTCTGTTAGCTTCTCCTAAAAGAGAATAGGCTTCTGGAAAGATTTGATTTGTCTGATCCTACCCATTTGTCTCTGTCCTGGAGCCTGCTTCCTCTAGCTGGTCTGTTGTGCCACGGAGGGAAATTGGTGCCAGGGCGATGGGATAGCCCACTCGACTGACTGTATGACATAGTACTAGGTAATGCTGAGCAGCAGGAATGTTTGGAGAACAAGAGGCCTTGGGCAGCAGGATCAGGGAGGTAGAGGGCAGACCTGAGTGCAGGGAGGTGGGGGCACTAATGCAGAGCCAATCTGATGAAGGTGCTGCCTGACAGACCACAGTGGAGCTCCTGGGGAGGGGAGAATCCTGCTATTGGAAGGGAGGGGCTGTCTGTAAGACTTGAAAAGGAAAGTCTGCTGCTGCTGTGACAGGTGATGATGTGGCTGGAACTGTTTGCTAAGTGCACAGTGTGGAACCACTGATGAGCTGTGCTGACCTGAGGCAGTGAAGATAGGAGGACTGTTTGTCATCACATCAGAAGAAGGAAATTTGCGACGCTGCAGCCCATGGCTGACAAGTGGAGCAGGGGAGGCCCTTGGACCTTCAATATATGGAAGAGGCCAGGGAATCCAGATAGGAGGAGCCATTTCTGGGAGGTGAGCAGTGTTGTGGGAGATCATCAACAGAGAGTCATCTAACAGTGCAACTGTTTGTAGCCCGTTACTATGGGAGGCACAAGAGAACTGATACTCTGAAATATGAGGCAGTTAGCAGAGAAGACTGCTTCTAAGAATTTATTGTTAAGACGAAGGAATAAGGAGGTTGCTTGAGAGGGGGAGTATAATGGCAAATTTCTGTGGGAGGGTACATTATGATAGCAAGACAGGCTTAAACTATTTATTGTATGAGTTTCTCTGGTAGGCAACACAAAGGAAGAAATTAGACAAGTCCTTATAGAATGAAAAGAGAGCTGTTGCTTCTTGGGTTTAGCAGGGAAGCCAAGGTGGCAGTAGCAGAATGAGTCACGGTAGAAGGTAGGTGCTTGGTATGAATGTTTTTCTCTTAGGTTAGAGTTGAAGAAAGGCAGTTGGATTTTTGAATATGGAGTGCTTGATGAAGTAGCCGGATCTGCCTCTTTGTAGAGAAGAATTTGATTTATTTAGCGGTGAGTGGATGATGTACTTGACTGCGCTAACTTACTGGATGCTATGTCAATTGAATGATACAGTGATCACAACTATAATATTGCAGAGGCCTAGATCAGCAGCTTTCACCTGTGATTTGAGAGGATGATAACCTAGAAAAGTGGAACATTTGTTGTCTTTTCCTTTTTTTTTTTTTTTTAATTTTATTTTTATTCAAGTTGGAGGAGTTCATGAAAATGAATGAGAAAAGATAAATTATAAAAGGACCTCATCTCTGGCCAGGTGGTATTATTTTTAGAAGATCTTGAAGTTCCGGGGAAAATCATGAAAGCTGTGAGGGGAGCGGGGGGGTGGGGAAGAAAGCTAAGTATTAAGGCAGTATTTAGAAGGGTTATTATGAACTAGCTAAACTAATATAATTCTCAATAAAAACTGTGGAACAAGTAACATAATACTAATTTCTTAAAGACAAATTAAGAGTCTGATACCAATTGACAAAGTTTTGCAGAAGAAGGTCTAGTCAATCAAGCCTGGCTGTATTGTTTGAGATCGTGATGTTGGTTAATGAAAAGTATATCTGGGATGTTTTCAAGAATGTAAGACCCTGACATTCTGATTGAAAACCAAACAAAAGGTGTTGAACTGTTTTGTGCACTGGGCAGTTTTTTAACAAGAGCCTCTAATGAAGTTTTCTCATGAAAAATGTGTTTCTGGGGATTCTGTATGGAACAGTACTAGGCTTGATTCATGATCGTCATTGATGTTATAGATGTCCCTGTGTAGAATCACTGCTTATAAAAGTGTGCTCTGCAATTTAAGGCAGATGATGGCTGCCTTCATAATTCATCAAAGAACCATATTGTAATTACATCATTCTATGAGTCAAATTTCTTTTTTAAAAAAGTACCAGTACAAATTGTCAAGCACTGATACAAAGTTACACATTTAGGAATCATGAAATATCTTTGGAATAAGAGCTATCTTAGAAAGTGATGTTTCTGGTAAGTCCCATCTTACCTGGACTTTTGATTCATGTCTCTTCCCTTTCTTCTTTTCTTACCTACTCAACGCCTACAGTACTCATTTCTCCTGCAGGTTTGTTACACATCGTTTTTAGCCCCCTTTCCACAAGCTGGTTGCTATGAACAGTTGTTTCAGATTTTTTGTTCCAGGTGGTGGTTTTGGTTTTTTTTTTTCCTGATGTGGCCACTAGGTATAAACTATTTTTGCTTCAGCTGAAACTGTTCAAAGTGAAGCTAGAGGTGGCTTTGTTTAACTGTTCAAGGTAGAGCTAGGAAAGGGTTTTTTTACTTTTGTCTTTTTTTTTATCCTTCTTTTTCTTTCCCCCTTTCTCTGCTGTTGGCAGTTGTGTGGTAGGTTGCTCATCTACAAAAACCTCTATGTCCAGAGGCTTTTGTGGTACAGGACTCCTCATAGTAACAATGTCATTTGATCAACAGGAATCAAGTGTGGCAGTGTTCCCTAATGCGTATCTCTGAGGACTTGATTACTCTGTATAATTTTGGCTGTAAGAAACAGTGGGTCCTTAATCGAGCAGTGAAAAGCGTAACAGGAACCCATGGCAAATAACTGAAACAAGATGCATGTGAAATAGAAAAAAGGACCTGGTGCTCTGAACAGCAGGGTGATTAAACACTGGGAAAAAAATATTGGGGAAAGTATCTGTCTATACGTCCTGAAGTAAAGGCACCCTATTTTGGGGGACTGCTCTAGCCTAATACAGATTATTTGGCTTGATATAAAGTAACTATTTGAGTGTCACTGATGTGAATTACAAGATGAGATCATCTGTTCTGATTCTTGTGCCTGAGCCCAGCTGCTTTCTGATCAGGTCACTTCTTTTCAAGTCCAGGTATCAAGGGGCTCATGTAAGACTTGCTACGGTCCTTAACAAGCTGAGATGCAGAGAGTGCTTGGCTGTGCCGTGCAGCATGCTCACGTAATTTGTCAAGTCTGGCAAATACTACAGGTCACAGTGAATGGAGCAGGAAGCAATAGATCTATTTCAGATGTGGTCATAAGTTGAAACCTGACCCTGAAGTTAATGAACTGGAACAGTTGGACTGTAAATAGAAGTCTGTTTCTTTCTCACTGACCTTCATGCTACAGGATTGGTTTCATAATTTGTTGTGTTCTGCAGTTGGCCAGCACCAGGCTGGTTCAATATTCAAATAGCATTTGCTGCTGGACAGAGATAGTTAGATGTCACCAGAAAGTATATCAAAAATCTCCTGCCACATATTGTCTTTGCTGGGTAAACAGTTCTGGGCTTTTTCTTGTTTTTTTGTTTGTTTGGTTGGTTGTTATGGATTTTTTTGATAGTGTTTTTGTTTTGGTTTGTGGTTTCCTTTTTTTTTTTTTTGTTGGTGTGGTGGTGTATGGTTTTTTTGGTTTGGTTGGTTTGTTTGTTTGTTTCACTCCCTACCTGACGCATAATTTCCCAAATACATCTGACATTGATCATATGTGTGGTATGTTAAGAAACATGTGTTTGTTGAGGTAGTTCTTCACTAACTTGCCTCCATTTGTGTCTGTTACTTACCCGTTTTACAGGAGTAATTACAGCATACCTGAACTTGTTGCAAGAATGCAGATAAAACTGTCACAGATAGTTTTTGACACCCTTAAAACAGGTGCAGGGAATAACTGCATTTATTGATGCCTTACTTAGGCATTTTGAGATTTATCTTGGTGCCATCTTGTTTTGCCTGAAGGCTTGTAGGGAACAGTATAGTGCAACATAGTGATTTCTTTGAATGGGCCAAACCCGGAAGTGTTGAATAAATAGGAAGCATTTCAAAGTGTCTTGGGACTTCAAAATTGGTTAAATTTTTTAGTACATTTTGTTTGTGGCGTCTAGAGCTCAGGTGAGATTCCTGTTTTTGTTTGGTTGTCACCAGGCCTATATGACATCAGACTTCCTTGGTTCAAATTACTTTGGAAACTATTCACCTTTCTTTCATAAATATGTACTTGTTACACCCTGTGAATGTACATATATTTAGACAATGTAAAACTGATTTAGTTCTACAGAGACTTTTTATTAAGTATAGTGTTTTAATACAGACATTGAGCAAAATTTTGAGAAAATAGATTGGGTATCTTGATCTGGACCAACAAGGGGAGTAAAAAAATATAATGAGACTTCTGTCTTTTGGAAGCATTTTCCAAGAAGCTCTAAAAACATCTGATGAAAACCAGCTGATTTCAATCAGCAGGCCACCCTAAACAGGTAAGATGACCTACTAGTTTATACGGCACCCAGAACTGACCAGAAGATTGATATAATCTCTGAAGTACAGAGGCTGTGTTTCAGTTGGTCGTCAGGCTTTCATTGGTCTGTATCAAACGAGGCTTGTGAGTAAACACAGAAAACACCATGAAAACAGTCAGTGTAGAAGTCATGTGGATATGACTTACATCAAGTTAGTGCAGTGGGATTAAGTTTCATCCACTGTGCCGTTTTGGCAATTGTGTCCTTAAAGAGTGTGACACAAAAAGGGAGGCCAAGATGCCGTATTTAGTTGTTTCTGCTGAGGTTGTTCTGCACCATGTATCTGATCCACTGTTACCTGAATTAAACCTCAGCTAGTTTGCTGTTATCCAGATCTTTTATTGCAGCAAGTTCTTTGGGAAGGAAGTGTTCTGTATCACTATCTTTTACCACTGTGTGTGTGTATATATATATATATATATATATATATCTGCATTCTGAATGGGAAACCTGACAGAGTAGGATATGGGTTGGTACAAAAGAAGTGTTGGCTTACATAGGTGATCTAATGCTACCTGCTAATACTTTGTTTAAGATAAAGAACAATACCGCTTTAGCTTTTTCCTAAAATATAGGTTGTTTGCTGTGATGAGGAAACAGGCTATTTGGACATCAATATATTTTTTTTGGTATATATTTCTTCTGTTTAATGGTGAAGGTTCTGTTTCTTCTCTTTGTGGATGAAGTATGTAGTATGGTGAATGATGAACTGCCTTTGCAATTTTCAATGGCAAAGTAAAATAATATTAGATGCTAATTAGAAAAGTCAGCTGCAGCAGTCTGAAGACAACCAGTGTGCTCTTCCGGATTTTCTGGATAGAGCTTATAACTTCATGGACAATAGCCTGGTATGAATTTCATGACATGTTTGAAGAGTATTCATACCATTTAACTGATCTACCTGAAGCGTCATAACTTGGAAGCCTAGTCTTCCTTTAGTGAGGTTTTTGTAGTATGTATTTTGTTGTATATATATATATATATTTTTTTAAATTAGTGTGACTGAAATAATACTTGCATCACTTTTAATGATGTAGGTAGGTCTCAGATCAGCTAAATGGCATAAGGAGGTGTGTTTGTTCTGGATTATTTACTGTCAGACTAATATCGGGTTGCCAGTGAGCAACTGATGTGCAGCTCCAGGAGCCACACAAGAAATGGTGAAATATGTAATTAAGGACTAGTCTGGTCTTTAGCAGGGTTCCTTTTCATAGCAGATGGTTAGGAAGTTATTTGTATCTTTGTGCTAAAAACAAAAAAAGTCCAAACCAACCAACCAACCCCCCCAAAAAACCAAACAACACATGGTGAGCTGGAGGATTAGAACTGTTCTCTGAGCATGGTTTCACTTGGCAGGAAGGCTGGTTATTTGAATCTTCCTTCTGAGCTAAATTCAATGAATAATCAGTTTAGTCTATGCCACCTGCTTTCTGTTTCAAAACTAATCTTGTTTGTGATTTGAAAAGATTTTATATGAAGTCAGGTTAAACCTTTTTATAAGCACTTTCTAAATAAATTTTAAATAATTCTTCATATGTTTTCTTATGTGTTTCTAGAGCTATCCTTTATTGTACTTGAGAGAAACAGCGTTTTCTCCAAAATTTCAATTTGTTATTAAGTATTTTGATGAAGTAGTCTCATTACACAATAATTAGCAGCTCAGGCAGATACTGGCTAAATTGCTTCTTCTGAGATTTATTTAGAAGTGTTTGATATTAAAATGCATCTTTGCTATTCTGACTTAAAGCCAAGAAAGACGAAAAGAAAAGACACAAGTCGTCTTCCTCATCCAGTGACTCAGAGAGTTCAAGTGATTCGGAATCATCTTCTGATTCGTCATCGGATTCTGAGAGTGCTTCAGAAGAGAAATCTAAGAAACGAAAAAAGAAACACAAGAAAAATTCAAAAAAACATAAGAAAGAAAAGAAAAAGAGAAAGAAAAGCAAGAAAAGGTCCGTTTTGAAATTTGTTTTGTTACATGTACGCCATACAGTACTGTTTCGTTGTCCTGTAGCTGTAGAATAGCATTCTGTAACTAGCAAAGTGGGTATTTTGAGGTTTGGGAAGCAAGCAGTTTTCATATACAAGCCTCACTTTTTCTGATGTGATGGCAAAGGACAATGTCTATGTGCACACATGCTGCAGCTTGTAAAGGAGTGATGGAATGGCCTAAGGTATATTTAGCTTGAAAGCTGCAGGAGTGCTTGCTTTGAAGTGCGTGGTGACTGTTTCCCTAAATTCACTTTTGTACAGTTCAATTTAAATTACATGCAGTGGGACTTACAAGAATGTACTGTGCAGGAATATAAGCAAAACTAAACAACAAAAAAAAAATAAAAAAACACATTTAACATTATTTCTGTCCAATATGCCGAAAGTCTTGCAGTTTCACTGGAAGATAACTAAACTCAAAAGGCGCTCTTGCTTCTGAAAATGTTATTTCTCATCTAATAGTTTTTTGCTTATAGTTCAATGTGAGATACAAGTTGTGTCAGTGCAAATCACATTTTTCTAAGCTGGCAATAAAACATAAGAAACACTTGTTTAGGGCAATGCTGCCTAAACATTGCTTCTGTGGGACTAAACCCATTTCACACAGATTTGTTTATACCGACTGCTTGAAATTACAGTAGTTTGTAGCCATTTACATATACTAGTGCAAAATCTGAATTTGATTCTCCTGATTGTGCTTTTAAAAGCCATTTAAAAAAAAAAAAAAGCTCTATCTAAATAGAGAGTAAATGTATGTTTAGTGTTGCAACATTGGAATTCATAGATAAAATGTTGGTTGGAAATCTACTGCAGTTGTATGTTTTGGAGAAAAGTTATCAGAGGGGCAAAAAAAGTTGTTTCAGAAATAGCTTGTTGCCTGAGTTCTTTGTGGTATCATTGTGTATTGAATCAAGAGATTTTTCCAAATTATTTAAATAAATTGAAAGGGCTTCCCTCATCCGTATAACTCACTTTAAGTGTAAATATTTTTCACACAAAAATAAAGCTCATCCAGTGAAAGTCAAGATGAAAACCCTGAAGCACAGCCATTGTCGACTGTCCGTCCTGAAGAAATTCCCCCTGTACCTGAAAACCGGTTCCTGATGAGGAAAAGTCCCCCCAAAGCAGATGAGAAAGAAAAAGAGAGGAAAAGCAGAGAGAAGGAAAGAGAAAGGTAGTATATTGGATTTTTCAGTTTATTTGCCACTGGTGTCTGTTCTAGAACAAAGGCTTAGCCTTTAACATGGTTTTAGTGAATGAAAAGTTTAAAATGACTGAATTGAGAAAAAGGAAGTAAAATACATTGCAATTTCATGTAGAATTTTTTAGAACTGTCGAATCTGAATCTAGAATTTATTCTTCTTTCAAAAATGGAAAAACAGAAATCTTTTAAAATATTTTGTAGTCACAAAATCTGAAGTTTTTACTGTGTGGTTGTTACCATCTGTGCTTATAACAAAAAATAAAATTAAATGTGTTTTCATTTAGCTTTATTTCATTTTGCAAGAGATTTTTAAGTATGTTATGTTTTCTTTTCCTTTCTTTCTTTGACATTATAAACAATATATCTTTTTAAAATTATTTTTAGTACTCTATCAAATTCACAGTCAGCATACCAGAGGAGGCTGTTAGTGACCAGATCTGGAAGGAAAATAAAAGGAAGAGGACCAAGGGTAAGTGTTTACAGTCTGTTCCCCAAAAGAAACAAGATGGCAGCACAGTCTTACGGGGGCTGTTAGTGACTGTTTTCATTAGGATGGTTCATTTTTTTAAAGAAAGGCAGGATTTATGGTGCATCATAACTGATTTGGGGATTGAGGCTTGAAGGAAGACAACAAATGGTGAAAATGAAATTGATTTCCTGTTTGCATACTGAGTTTATTTAAATGGGGGGGGAAACGACACCTTTTTTTATGTTACTATAGTATTCTGTGAATCAGTGAGTGGAATTAGTTCAAAAAGGGCTCTGGCGAACACCAGAACCAGTACAACACTAGTGCCGGGAATGTGGGGAAGGCTTCTCACCTTTTTGGCAGGTAGGAGCTGTCAGACTGATTGTCCTGATTTCGTGAAGCCATATGCTATGCGCTGCTTGTAGCAAATGTTTTTAGTAACAGCAGTCTCTCCCTCAAATTTTTAGGAAAAACATTAAAGCAGGAATTTGAAGTATTGTTTTCATGTTGCTTATCAAAGCTAAGAAGAATTTGCATTGCTAGAAAAGCAAGCTGCATTTTTGCTAATTAGAAGCAACAGGAGGAGGCCTCTCAGCAGAGTACAAAAATCCTGAAGTAGAAGTTACCTTAAAAATAGTTACTTGATCAGACATTTTGTACTCCTGCTTTAGCTGAATGTCAAATATGTTTTTCAGTAAGTTAATAACTTGTCCATGTAAACTTGGTGTAAATGTGTGAAGTGTAACATTAGGTGCTGTGTAGAATGAGCCACCAGGGATAAAAATCTTGCTTAGCTATCACACATGTGAAATTCAAACTTACACCCAGTTTTCTGTTTTTGCCTTCAAGCGTTATCGGACTCCTTCCAGGTCCAGATCAAGAGATCGATTCCGACGCAGTGAAACTCCTCCACATTGGAGGCAAGAAATGCAAAGAGCTCAAAGAATGAGAGTGTCTAGTGGAGAAAGATGGATAAAAGGGGACAAGTAAGATTATTTCTTTCTGGAGTACATGTATTGAAATTTTTTTTTAGATATTAAAAGTAATGCATGATGTCTTGGATTTTCAATTACAGTTACTTCAAAAAATCCAGGGCACTGACTTGGTTATCCCATTACTTAACTGTGTCTGATTTTAATCATGCTACTGTAAATATGTAGTTATTAATATAGATGACCTAATGGGATTTAAGTTTTGGTTGTGAAGCTATCTCACTTCTGACTTAATTTTTCAGAGTGCAGGGGATTCAAAATATTTTTTAAATTATATCTTTCTCTCTCCAAGGAGTGAAATTAATGAGAACAAGAAAGATAATCAAAAAAGCCCAGGAAGAGGAAAAGAGAGAAAAATATCAGACCACAGACAAGTTTCTGAAAGTCCAACCAGAAGAGGGGAAAAAGAGAAGAAAAAAGATCACAAATCCAGCAGTAAAGACAGGGAAACAAGAAGGAATTCAGAAAAAGATGACAAGCATAACAAAAGCAAGGCCAAGAAAAGAGCTAAATCTAGAAGCCATAGTAAAAGCCGAGAGAAATCAAAAAGTAAAGAAAGAGACTCTAAGCACAGCAGACATGATGAGAAGAGAGTAAGATCAAAAAGCAAAGAGAGAGACCATGAGAAAGGCAGAGGAAAAGAAAAGCGCTATGATTCTAGAGGGAGAGATAAAGAAAGGAGTAGGAGCAAGGAGAGAAGTAAAAGGGCAGGCTCAAGAAGTAATGACCAGGACCACAGGAGGAGTAAAGACCGGGAGAAACGCAAGTCGAGAAGCAAAGAGCGTGAGCACGCTAGAGGGAAACATAGTTCTAGCAGTAGAACAAGAGATCGAAGCAAAAGCCGAGACAGGGGTAGGCGAGGAAGATCAAGGAGCAGAGACAGAGATCGTAGTAGAAGTAAAGACTATTCAAGGAATAGAGATAGAGAAACAAGAAGAAGAGGAAGATCAAGAAGCAGAGAAAGGAGAGGTACACCAGATAAATACAGAGGAAGAGAGAATAGGAGGAGGAGAGAATCAAGGAGCTCAGAGAGGGAAGAAAGTCAAAGCAGAAACAGAGAGAGGTATTCAAATAGAGAAAGTAGAAGCTCATATAAGCGGAACGATAGTGAAAGCCAAAGGAAAAGGCGTTCAAAAAGCCGTGAAAGTAGCAGTCCTGAATCCAGTAAAGATAAAAAGTCTAGTAGAGATCAGGATAGAAGTCCAGACTCAAAAAAGAGACCAAGTAGCAAAGAGAGAGAATCAAAAAAATCATATTCACGCAGCAGTAAAGAGAAGGAAAAGACCAGATCCTCAGCAGAGACAGAAATAAACCAAAAATCAAAGAGTCAGGAAAGAGATCATGCCCCTAGTAAGGATAAAAAGTCTGATCATGAAACAAGTCCTGGAACAGATGACGACAGGCACGGATGAATTTGTGGACTTCATGTTTCCATTGTCTCAAAGTTTTAGAGACATTTTGGGGAACGCCTTTTTTTAAGATGTGGACTTCAGTTTGGTCTTTTGATAATCTAAAACCTGGATCATTTGTACTGCTAAAGTTTTAATAAACTTGAAATGAAAAACAAATTATATGTGTAACACAGTGTGCTGTGTTTTAAATATTTCATTGGTTTATGTATCCTTCTTGTGTGTTGCCAGCTAGAAAGGTAACTTCTAGGCTGCATTTATTTTTTACCTGATGAACCTAGTTTAGTGCAAACAATGGCTGCCTGTGAAGAAGCTTGTTTCATGTGTGAAGAAGAAAGCTGCAAGTATACTACATGTTGTCTTAAAGCTAGGAGAATGTTGCAAGGCGTCTGGCACTCCAGTGTTGCTACATCTGTATTTCAGTACGTATAAATCCTAAGGAAATTGATTTATAGAGGAAAATTACATTGTTTTGGGTTTGTGATGGTTTTTGGTTTTTTGTTTTGTTTTGTTTTGTTATCACGAAGTGGATAAATTTAAGGAAATCTTTACTTTTTCTACTTCTGCAGCTGCCAACAGTAGAATTCATTCATGCTGTAAGGCAGTCATCTGTGTTTGGGAGTTATTTCTTTGTCCTAGAAAATGTTTTTGAAGTGCAGTGTAGTTTGTTTTTTCTGTAACCTCCTTTTTCTGTTCCATGCCTTCATGTTTGTCTACTGCAGATAATTCAGCTTGGATGCTTCATACTGCCCCGCTTCAGTTGCCAATTAAAGGATGCACAGAGATGAAACAGTTTACCAGAATTCACAGTGGGTGTCAGAGTAAGGAACCACAAAATCCTTTCTGCTCTTGCTGCTGCTTGACAATCTATGAGAAAACTGTTGCAGTGCTCCAGTACTGTTTTTTGTGGTAGCTGAAGCAGAATTTCAAGTAATGTTTTTAAGACAAGTTCTTAATTTTTTTAAAAACAAAAATTTGCTTTCCTCTCTGCATCCCCTCATTCTGTACTGTGAATTCCTCCTCATTCTCTGCTACTTGTGTGTCTTCCTCAAACCAGTTCATTACCTTTTGTGCTTTATTCTGCCTCTAGGGCCCAACCCTGTTTTTCCTGGCCACCACACCTTCATACAAAAGAGCAGGAGGTTGGCTGGTGGTGCTGCAGGAGAGTGTGTGTGCGATCACCAAAGAGCAGCTGAAATGATGTCACTGAACACAGAGGGCTGTGAGGAGGATAGATTTGGTACAAACCCCAATGCTTCTTTCAGTCTTTTGAATTATTCACACCAAAGGCTGGCAAATCTTGAAATTCCTTAAGAGAAGTGACAAGCAGTAATGTAAAGCTGTGACAAAGAGAAACAAAGACTTAGCAGATTATTTTCTGGCAGATCTTTTGAGTGTATGACACAACTTGTTCTTACTGTCTTTGAGTTTGTCAACGTTTTTGCTCTCTAACCCACTTTGTGATCAGTGTGTGTCTACAGCAGATCAGCAGAATTGCTGAAACTTGGCTTGACGTTGTGCTCTGGACAATTGTTACTCTAAAGGAAAACGGAACAGTTATGCCTTCAAAGCAAAAGAAAATACAGGATTGTGAACAACAAAAGCAACCTTTTAAAGGGAAGATGACTGGAGATGTGTAGTGTTAGTTTTTAACAGAATAGTTAGTAGAGCTGCTGTGGAGTGGCTTTGGCTGTCAGCTTTTTTTTCCCCCCATGTTTTAGTGTGAATTTTGCATTGCAGTGGTCATTTTATGCAGAATGTGTAAAAATGTTTCCCAAGCCCACATGTGGGTGGATGATTTAGCTGTTATCTAAGAGAGCTTATAGGAATGAATAGAAGACCTGTACAGTAGACCTGTTCAGTGTGAAGCCACTCTAAACTCTCTATGACTTTGGAGAAGTGGTCCTGTTTTGGAGGACTGTAGTCTTAAGAAAAAGCCAGGAAGTTGGGCTTGAGAGAATTGTATGGCAGCTTGGACAAAGGCTTCCTCAGCGCTTTTATACTGTGCTATGCATGCCATGTGCTTCAGTCTTATTTAAAACCTATTTGCCACTGCAAACTAATTTTTATGGAGCTGACACACAAGCAAACTATTGCTGAAGAAGTATGTTTGCACTACTGAGAGTATTCTTGGCAATACCACTGAAGCTCATACAAGCATACAAACAATCAGAAAAACCCTCCGCTATATTGACTGATGTAGAGGAGGGGAAAATGCCGTCAGCAATAAGGCAGTCCATAGGAATTGTTAAAGAAATTGTTACAAAGTCTTGAATATATTTATTTAAAATCTCAAAATAGAACTATGTCCAATTGTAGTTTGCAGTTGTATGTAACTAGATATTTCAAAAGATACACTTGTATGCCCTTTCGTTTTTCCTTTGTTAGAGTTTAGAAAATTATTTGTACAATTTAAACAGGCTCTTCTTTCATGGAACATTACAATTCATCTGAGTTGGTGGCACAAAGCTCATTTTCATGTTTTTAATGTAGTTTGTAACAAGTTGGTTGCTTTTAATTGCACGTGGTTGGATACACTTGGTCTCTTGCCTGTGTCATATTTGATGGTAAATTGTTTTTGTGCCAATCACTTGTTTAAACTGAAACACAATTGCAGTCTTGTAAGAGGGAGGATTTGCCAGATTTGTGCTTTTATCAAACTGGAAATTAAGAATGCTGATAGAAATTTAGTGGGACTGAAGCACAGTCCCATGGACAGCAAGATGTCCC
Organism: Patagioenas fasciata; assembly: GCF_037038585.1. NCBI lineage: Eukaryota > Metazoa > Chordata > Aves > Columbiformes > Columbidae > Patagioenas > Patagioenas fasciata. The sequence continues at coordinate 21,409,187 of NC_092526.1, forward strand.
CAAGCACCAGTGAGGTCTTGCTGCCTGGTGAGGCACTGACTGCTGCTCTTACTGCTCTGGAACCGTCTCTTCCCGCAGTGGCAGAGCTTCCCGGTTCTCAGCCTCCAGTGACCACCTTGTGCTGTGCTTAGTTCAGCTCAGTGCTGTCTTTGGCTGCTCTGTCACAGGGCATGTGCTTTTGGTTCAGAGAACTAAACTGGAGGCATATTTAAAAGCAATACTTAGTGTACCAGAGGTGATTAAAAAAAATGTGCATGGTCTTTCCTTGTGGATGTGGAAAAAGTGGTACATTTAGAGAACAGCTGTTTCTGACAGTACCCCCTCCAGACTCAAGGTAAAATGAGGGTGGAGAGTGCTGGACTAACTTTGTAAGCATACATTTATGTACAGGCTTGAAATAATTTCCAAAGTGCAAAACATGCATTCTCTGTCATATTGACAATAGATATTAGCACTTCATTGATACCATACAGCCCATGTATACACGGAATGCAGAATTTAGTATTGGCAGTAGCTTTCCAAACATTATCAGAAAGAGACTGTTAATGTTGGATTTTCTGGCTACTGCCACCAACTCAGAAGCACAAATTCCTACAGAGGGTGGGTGTATATAATGTAAGGTTGTGTAGACACAATTGCCTGTCAAAGGTGTGTTACTGTCTGCTAATTCATCAACACAGCCAGAGTGTTTCAGTTGTTGCTTTGTCTTTGTGGAGTCTTGGTTTGTTTTTCGGTTGGTTGTTTTGGTTTATTTGGGGGGGCGCGGGGAAGAAGGCTATGGTTGCATTTTAACCCTTTGTTCTTTCCAGTTGTCAAAATTTTATCCTGAAACTTTTCACTTGCCTGCTTGAAATCCCACAATATGGACTGTTCTTGCAATGGTCTTTACCAGATGCTGTGAAGAATTTGCAGTGATCCCCTAACAATGTCTAATTTGTAATCGTGTCAGTCTGGCAAATGGATTTTAGATTTATGTAAACTTAAAAGAAGCAGTTCTTCAGTCACCTTTCCTGGAACTGTAGATTTATTGTTGATTTATTGAAGCAAATAAAGTATTTTTGGACACACTTTCTAGGGGCATAATAGACTCATTGTTTATCGGATTGACAAAAATGTGTACCCTGCTTTTAAGACTTCCCTCATAATAGAAAACCTAGAGATAGATGTATTATGCTTTATCAAAGACGTCTCTTTTAAGTCATCTACACATTCTCTCTAATAACTTGAAGAACAACTTTGTGAGAAAAAGCAGTATTATTTTAGCAGCAGCCATGAGCTTTTTTTTGTTAACTTAACGTGCAGAATGCCAGTGATAAAACTCATCATAACGCATCTAGGAAAGTAAAGAACTGTTACTTACACTTCTTTTACCGAAAGAGTAATTTTTCTAATGCAGTATTTAAATAAGTACTGCAAGAAAATGCATATCAGAAAGTCTCTGAACTCTGCATTTTTCAAAATTTGAATTTGGTACAATTCTGCGGTTTCCTAGCATAGGCTTTAGCTTTCCATTTTGTTGCTTATGTACTCTTAGTATAATTCTTTTTTCTTGCCCTCGAACAATTAATGTCACTAGGAGCACTGTTCTAACAAAACTTGTGTTGCATAAAAGCAAAAAGTAATATTCACCTGCCTTAAAACAAACAAAACCCCAGCTATCATACCAAAATAAATTTTCTAATTTTAGTATGAAATTTCACAAAAGGAATAGCAGTAATAAAATACAATTAAAATGGTGACATTAGATAGTAAAACTACATAAAGGTAAAGGTATAAAGCTACATTGTCTTAAAGAATTAGTGTCCTTCCTTAATCATAAAGTCATTGTTCAAATCCAACTAATAGGGCAGTTAACATGAGTAAGTTTGGAGGACAGATCTTAAACTGCTAGAAATGCATATGGTTGGTTTTAAATTTATGTTTGCATTCATAAAAGTTCTATCACTAACATTTAAAGGACTAAATAAACTGAACTAATGCAGCACGGTGACTTTGAATTGAAATTTTGCAACATGTAAAGCACTTGAGGAAACTTGCTGGTTTTGGCAGGGAAGTTTGACACTTCTGCATACCCTGTACTTATCCCTATAACTGTACATACGAAGTAGTCTGTGTGTTGCTTTAACCATAACTGATGATGACAAGAATGACTGGAAGAATTGGAAAGAAATTAGGCTATTAATTTATGATCAGTGGTAAGAGGAACCAGCTGATATCTGGTTTCCTTCAACAGCTAAGAGAATTGCATTTAATTATACAAGCAGTATTGTGCATGTAATACTTAGCAGAGTATTTGGAAACCTCAGTCTTTTGGACTTTTTGTAATTTGTAGTTCCCAACAGGGAAGATGATCGAGTTGTCTGCTGGGAGAATGAGTTCTTGATATGAAATATACAACTTGTGTATCAAAGTACTTCTCAGAAATAAATGCTTTTTTGCATATACTTACTGTCTTCTGTATTTAGAGTAACATTCACTTCTAAGTCATATGGTGCAACCTGTGCCTGTAAATGTGCTTGTGTCAAATCTGCAGCCTTGTGAAGTGGTAGTACTGTTTGTACAGATTTACAAGATATGGCAATTTGATGTCAGGACACTATCCCTTTAGTTAAACCAAGATCTATCCATTTTTACTGAAGATGTCAATCGTCAGATTTTTATTCCATGCTGAATTGGATGGTAGTGTTGAGTTATAGAGGGAATCGGACCTTTCTACTACAGAATGACAAATGAGTTTATTCATTCTATGTGTATTGTGACATACAAAAATGCAGCCATATAATGAAGCTCATCTGGTGTCTTATCACTAATTTTTTTGCTAGTTGCAAGCTTTGATCTTGTAGTTGCACAAATACAACTTTTTTTGTGTGTGTGAAGCAGAATAGTTTTCACTACTTGTAGAAGAACTACCTGTTTGATGATGTAAATTTAAATGTAACAGTGCGACAGCTTACAGTCAGTTTAGAACTGAGAGAACAAGTTTTGATCAAAAAAGTCATCTACACCAGAATCCCAGCCGGAGCTCTGGCCTTGCCGGCGCTGGCGGGGAGAGCGGCGTTACCTGGGCTGGCCGCGGGCTGGCGCAGCGCCCCGCCTGCTCTCTGGGGCAAGGACGTTCGGCCCGGTCCGGCAGCTGGGGCCGGCCCTTCGCCTTCCCCGGGCCGGTCGTGCGGCAGCCGCCACCCTCCGCAGCCGGCTGGTGGCACGCCCGCCCCGCTGCAGCGAGCCCGTGCCCGGTAAGAGGCTGTGAGGCCCCCTCTGCCCCGTCCTCGGCGGCTTCTCCTCCCGCTGGTTCGCCTCTGCCCGGCGCGGCCGGCGGAGGGGCCTTTGGCTCCGGCACACGAAACCTTCATCCCGCCAGGCCTGCCCGTAGCGGGGGTGTTGGGCACTCGCCGTTCTCCGTTCCCTGACCTTAAAATGTGGCTCCTGGGCGCTGTTTTCCCAGAGGAGGGCGCTTGGTGCCTCTGGCAGCTGCATGAGGGAGGAGGTCAGTCTCCCCCCTCCCAAAAGTTCCTCTCTTGCCCTGCCTGGAAGAGACTCCCCACCAGGGAAGGAGTTCATCCGTCTTACATCATCCTACATCCCTCTTCCATCTGGTTGCTTCACACTGTAGAGGAGGTAACACCAGCTCTGCTGGGCCCCCACCTTGCAGGACGGACCTGACCTCCAGGGCAGCCTCCTGTCTTGCTCGAACCCTGATGCTGTTGGAAGCCAGGCTCAGAAACTGGAAGTCACACAAAATACACATTTTACAAACTAAAATATTGGCAAACATCTTTTATGAAACTCTCCTAATTTGTGTTTTTTTGAACTTGTGTCATTGTCTAGTTTGGCCAACAGAGATGCACAGCTGTGGGGCTGGAACAGCAGGTTGTGTGTGAGAAAGCAAAGCTTCAGCTTTCTTGGACTTTATTTTCAGTGGACCTCAGGATAGGGGGATACCCAGTTTAGACCCCAGGATACTGGTGAAGTCATCATAGGAAACCCTAACTGACCAAGGCGGGAACATGATGATAAAGTTTCAGCAAGGAAACTAAGCTTAAGGAGTGAAATGTGTGTGTGACTTGGGTGTTGGAGACTAAGTCAGCTGAGGATTCTCTTTACCACGGATTGAATCATTGTGAGTCTTTATGAAAGAACAATCTATGTTGTCTCTTGTTGCCATGCTCTCTTTTTGTAGTAGCTATTTACAGCTATGCTGGGACCTGTTTTCTTCCTAGGTGACCTTTTAAGGGCTATGATCAAATCACATTCACATTTTCATATAGTGCAGCTGATTTATAGCATGACATTTGTTTTATAGAGGTGGTTGCAAAATGCTATAAAGACTGCAATACCATAACTGTTGTAACTTTCAACATGCATTAAGATGGGGTTTTTTTCCCTGTACAATCTGTAAAGTTATTTTGGTTTTTGGTTTTTTTCTATTACGGGGAATACTTAACTGGAAATTGGATAGTGAAAAATGTGACCTTTTGCACTGAGAATTCGTATCCCAAACCTGAAAAACGCAGGACAGTGAATTTTTAGAGTAATGAATAATAAAAATATAACAGTAATAGCAAGCTTCTGGCTGGAATGGATTACATTGATGGTCAATTATACATCATGAATTTCCATCTCAAGTTTAATAAACTAACTTTCATTAAATACAAGGTGGAGATTTTTTTACAATATAACCAGTTCTCCAGCATTTTTTAATGGACTTCCAGGTTCATAGCAAATATTTGATGTAGATCATTTACAGTTTAACTCTGCCCATAAGGTTAAAAACAGTTGTTTCCTTTTTTTTTTTTTTTTTATTTTTTAACTATGTGAAAACTGTTTCTGCCTTTCCTGGCTGAATAGTCTCAATGGCTTTTCATGTTCTTAACTTCTTGAGTGGTGCTCTCAGAACAAGGTCACTGGGTCCCAGCACTGTCCTGTGCTTGAAAACTCATATTTATTCCTTCTCTCCCTCTGGAAGAAGACTGATGCCCAAGTCTCTTCCACCTTTGCGTGCTTTGAGAAGAGGATAAAGATGATGTGTAGTCTTGGACTCTGATTCAATTACTTGCTTTGCATACTTCTGAAATTCACGCTCCTTACAAAGTGCAATAACCTCTTTCTGAGCATCGTAGTCCAATTCTGCTTGCTTTTCGTCCTGTTTTTTTGCCTGCTTTTCAGCCTGAGAGAGAAAAGGGAATAACTAAACTTAGTATTTCCTTCACAACCTAACTATCGCTTAAAACTTAGAGAGGGTAAAAGCTTACAGGAGATCTGTGGTGATGTTAGTTGGTACTTGTCAAATATCATCCCTCCCCATGTCTCTCCCCTGCCATACCCATCACAAAAAGGGTACATTAAATAGCTGAGTGAACATCAACATTAGCTGCAGCTTTTTGGAGACCTGCCCAGAAGATAGAAGAGGGCCACGGAAGCATAATACATAATGGCACAGGACAAAACGTGATCAGTCACTGCAAATCAGCCTTGACTTGGACCACTGCTCTGACAAGAGGCTGGTCCCCAACACTAACATGTGTGGAGCGTGCATGATTTGGAAACAAAACCAAACAAAACCAAAACCAAAACAGTCAACTCGCCCCACCAAAACATGCCAAGCTACTTCTCTCTTTCCCTCTCAGGCAGGAGCTAGTGCTGTTGGTTTAGATGCATGTGTCTTTCTGAAGGGGCTAAGAGGGTACAGCTCTTCTGTTTACCATTTGCTGGATCTGAATTTTCTGTACTTTCATGCTCGCATCACGTTGTCTTTGTTTCTTGGCTTTTTCTGTTTCCAGGTAGATGCGGCTCTTTTCCATTAAGGCATGAAGTTCCTTTTTACCTTCTGCTTTTTCCTCTCTCTCCTTTTCCGCTTTCATCTTAATCTATATTTTACAAAATACACAAAACAGTTAACCAAGGATCTAGACTGCTCTTTGGGCAAAAGCAGCCCTGTATCAGTGCTGTGATGAGCACGATCATTGTGGCTGCCCAGTGCCCAAGCGCAGTGTCTTCAGCAGCCCTGGCAGATGTGCACCCAACAGGGAAGTGGGAGAGGGGACCCCAGGAAAGATGTCAGCGGACCTGCTGAAGCATGCTGATGCCTAGCACCAGTGACACCAGCTGTGATCTGGGCCAGGCCCCTCAGCTGGAGTAAACAAGAATGAGAACAGCCTCAGCTTTCTTACCACAGTGGCTCTATATTCAGCAATAGATTCAATGGCTGCCTTTTCTTTTGCTTCTTTCTCTTTGCATTTTTTTTGGTATTCAGCTTCTTTTTTTGCAACATCTCTAGCAAAACGATCATCTTCTCTCTTTAGTGCCTCACTCATTTGTGCAGCTAGTTGGGTAAGAATTTTGGTCTGACGTTCCTGTGTTAGTCTGCAGAAGAACATGAGCTACCGTAACATACCAGTGTACAAACCTGGGTCTACCTGAAGCACTACTGCTACCAAACTCAGGAATCCTCCTTCTAGTCTTCTCTCCTCTTACCACACTTGGCTGGCCCAGCCACCCAGCTCCTTGATCTCCTTGTGTTCCTCCTGCTCTGTATTTTTTAAATTATCTGATTTAGCAAATAAATGTTCCCTGTGTTCTTGTAACACCAGCTTTCTTCTGCAATAATGATCTGGATCAGTTGGTGCGGAGTCTGTCTAGTATCTTACCATCAGGAGAGCAATGTTGGCAGCATTGGCCAGAAGCAAGAAGGGAGCCCTTAGATTGGCTCAGTGATATTTTCATGTTCTACCCTCGACATTAAATTGGTAAACTGTTTTCCTTTAATAACAACCCAGTGTAATTAATTAATATAGATGACTAGTTAAGAAGTAAAATTATTTTTCTTGATCTGTCTCAGAGAAGTATAGCTTATGCCAAAAAGTACTTTTGTCTAGGATTTTAATTGTCTTTAATTGTTGAGGGGGTGGAGGCTGGGCAGGCCATGTGGAAAATCACTGTTCCCAACACACTGGTGTAGAGCTTTGCACTTCCATGAGTCTTTGTGTAATAGTTTATTTTTTATTTTATTTATTTATTATTTTTATTTGTTTAATATTATTTTATTTTTTCTTTTTAGTTTATTTACCACTTATACTGTAGCTTTGTACCTACCTACGCATTTCAGCTTTTTTCTTTTTCACCATCTTGGCAATAGTTTCCTTTGCTTTAAAATGAGCTTTAATCCGGTCATTCTCTTCCATTTCTTTTTGTTCCTCTATTGCTTTGAGTATTTTCTGGTTACTTACATGCTCCTGTGTGGGCAAAATGGTCCTGATGTAACAGATGAAGTTTACAAAATCTGGGCCTGAGGGAGCAACTTAAAGAATCACTCCCTTTTCCCTCTCTCCGTGTTTCTTTCAGAGGAGAGAGAGAGAAGGGATTCTCAGTACTTTCGCTTACTTCTGCCTCCATGTTCCAGTATGCATAAAGAGGAGATAGATGTGCAGAAGGAAAAGGGGTATTGAGCATCGAACAGCTGCTTCTCCAGCCCGTTACACAAACACATTGCTCTGCAATGCCGTGAGCATCACCCCTTGCTCCCGTTGCCACACAGGGGAGAGGGGGGTGTTGACATGAGTGGGATGGTGCAACCCCCACCAACACATACACAGACCGTGCTGCTCCTGGCCCGCCTCATACAAAACTGTCCCAGGCTGAGAGCTTAATCCAAATCATAGCTGAAGAGGAGTTTTCTATAATTTTATGTTAAAAAAACCCATATTTTTTAGGCTGTATGAACTGTTCTGACACGTTTCTAGTTTGTGTTTAGCAAGATGCCTTCAAAGATTAAAAGGCAGCAGGTCTTGACTAAATTTCTAAACGATTCAAATCATAAATGGAAAGTAAAGTTAGAAATGTATTCCCTGTGCCTAACAAAGGAAAATGGGCTTAAAACAGCAGGTATGTGGAACTTAAATCCAGCTCTCAAGTCAAGGGGGATATTCCTTGATATCTACAGCAGGCTTTTGAATGATAGACTAGTCAAAGCATCAGGTGTCAATGTCCCTTCACACATGAGAAGGGATCTGCCTCCAAGACGCATTTCTCAAAAGCAGAGGAGACAGACATGGCCTGCAACTGGCAAGGTGGGCATGTGATTAAATGCTGCTGAAGCTGAAGTAGATGCATTTAGATATAGGAATGTTCTTGGTTCACCAGGCAGCCAAGGTGAAACAAGGATTTTGAACTCTGCTTTCCTGTTACTTACATGATGCAGCCTCTGGCGTTCAGCTTTTTCCTCCTGTTCCTTTTCCATTATTTTCTCAATTTCCAATTGGTACAACTGGTTTGATTTCTCTATTTGTTCTCTTTCTCTTTCGTCTTCTAGCTTGGCCAGATCTGCCTGATGTTTGTGCTCCTTTATTCTGAATTGAAAAAGGAGTTGGATAAACGAGCTAGGGACTGCTTGAAGTAATGAACAGATAGAGATTCTGCATAACCATAGGTACCTTGCGCTGAAGAATGTGATCCTTTGAATTGAAGGTGGTTACAGTATCAGAGGTGAAAAATAGCATCATTGTTTGTAATGGTAGCCCTCAGTCCTCTGACTAGAAAAGAGCTACATGGTTCACTCATAGATTGCAGTCTAGTGGTAACGAGCTTTATCTGGATGACCCCTTCGCACCACTGCATTCATAACCTTCTGGCCTACCTCTGCAGCATCCTCAGTGAACAACATTTCCCCAGTAAGTCCCACCATACTTATGCTGCTGCTTCTGGGCATGCAGGCAACAGCTTCATCTGGTAGTATGCTATATTAATTCTGCAAGGATTTATCTATTGGACATGAAATATGTGAGACCAGACTTTGAATAGTTCCTCTGCCTCTGGAAATTTGGTTCCTTCTATCAAACCACTGGGGACCTCTCTATAAGATTTCTGAAAAAGCTGAGAGAAAGAAGGGAGGGGGCAGTGATGTGTTCTTTTGATGTGTTCTCTGGAGTCTAGTTACGGACAAATAGAAAATCTGGTTTAACCTTTGCCTCTTCTGGAACCAAAATTTTCAGTAACTTGTGAACGGCAATTCAACTAAAACCTAGAGATGCCTGCCAAAGGCGATTTTACATGCAGACTGTTGGCAACTAAAAGACACTGCATATCACAGCATTTCCCTGTAATGCAATGTCTTTTGTGGCACTCTGGACTTTCAAAGTGTCGCATTTGTGAATCAGATTATTAGTAAGTTTATGTAAAAACCTGATGGAATGTATTTGTGAGAAGAGAGTTTAAGTAAATAATAAAGTCGGGTTACTTTTGTTTAATTATTACTTACTGTTCCATCAGATCTCTGCGTAGTGCCTGTTGATTCATATAACGCTGATTCATATAATGCCGATGTGCCTCTTCTTGCTCTCTGAGATTAGCTTCTTTACGTTCACGTTCCTTTTCTTCATCCTTCTTTTTTTTAACATCTGACTTTAACTTTTTAAATTCAACTTGAGCATCTCGTTCTTTTAGGACCTCTGCAAGTAGAAGGGCACTCTGCAAGAGAATATTTAAAGTAATTTGTGTGTTCATAAGTGTTTAAGGACATTCAGTACAATTTGAATTTTAAAAGTATAAGTTGTCAACAAACATGCAACCCTTTCACTCTTTGGTTCTGGTAGTATAGGTAGGTTTTTGCATGATCAATAGCCGCCTTCCGTTGTGCTGCTTGAAACTTTGCTTCTTCCAAATCAATTAACTTTCTTTCTTCCTCTTGTCTTTCTTCACGTAGTTGTTTGGCTTTAAGTTTCCGTTGCATCAGGCCCTACAGTGCAGATAAAATTAGGTATCACATTTAAAGCCCATGGATTAAAAACATATAACCCATTCTGAAAGTGATGTGCTCCATGTTTGGGTTGGGGGGCGGTTCTGGAGGGGGATGTTGTTGTTGTTTTTTCTGTTGTTGGTTGATCGGTTTGTTTTTTAAATTTTGCATTTTAGCTTTAATTCCAAAAACGTAAATGTTGATGTTAGGTGTTAAATGTATGTAAATGAAGTTTAGCTAAAACATATTTCAAAGCAAACGTTAAAGGGAGTACAGCTAGACATGTTACTGTGAGTGGTTTTTGCTTATATGAAAATTTGTTTAAAAATGTGTCTTGTACTTACCATAATGGTATTGGACCAATCTTTTACAGCAGCTTTGGAGCGTAAGCGCATTTCTTCCCGCTCTTTCTTCTCAGCGAGAATGCGTGCTGCTTCTCTAGATTTGCTACCAAGACTGTCCTGAATCCTTTCCCATTCTGCTTTTGGGAATACAATTACCTGACGAAGATCTACTTCCTTTGGAAGAAAACATTGAGCTAGAACATTATTTTCTTCCCAATGATGTGGTGCTGTGCAGAGGGAAGAAAAGATACTGAGGTTACTTGATATGAGAAAATCCTGTATTCAAACCTATATCAAGGATTTGAGTTCTTGCATCATGACAGTTATTCTTAGCTTGGTTACTCTCCCCGTGCCCCAGAGCTCAGGCAGGGTATGTGTATCTGTAGTCCAGCTATGTCCAGAGCCTGTATGTGGGCTGTGGCAATGACTGACTTCACTGTTTGTGTCCTCTGGTCTGTTTGTGTGTATGGACAGGTTTGGCTTGTGGTAACTAATGCTTCCCAGGCAGGACTTGGGCCTCATTCTGAGAACAGCAGGGCCCTGGGAGTATTCCCGAAAGGAAAGGGAGAGTATTGATAACGCCACAAACACTGCTTTTCTAGGTGATCAGTCGGTTTTGTGAAATGCCCCTCAAACTGTTACCAGTATTTTTGAAGCAATAGGCACTCTGTGCAGTGGTGTTCTGCTAGAAATTCTCCTGCTTTATCTGATTTGCAGCAGACTGTTGTGCCGTGTCTAAAATGTAAGGAGTCTTTCTCTCACAGTGATACTGGTGGCAAAGTCTGTTTTTCAGATGCAGCTGCAAATCTGTTTGCCTTGTGGTGGGGACCAGATCCCATCTCCCCCTTGTGCCCAAGGGGCAGGAGCTCGCTGCTTCAGATCAGTTCTCTCCAGGCGGTTCTGAAGGCCTGGCTGACTGCAGCTGCGGGGCAGGGTGCGGGTTTGGGGAAGAGTCATCCTGGACACGGAGACGAGGAGCACCCCTGGAGCTTGCCGGAGCCGTGTAGAGCCCGTGCGGCGCCGCCCGCCCCCCGGTACCCGCGGGAGAGCCCCACTCACGGGCGAGCTGCTGCCGCCTCCCGCGGGAGAGCCCGGGCCCCGCCGCCATGACCTCGGCCGCGCCGTCGGGGAACGCGTGCGGTTGCCAGGCAACCCGGCGGGGGTCACGTGATGACGTAGCCTCCAGGCACGTGGCGCACGGCGGGCGGGGCTCGGGCGGAGGGAGCCGGAAGCGGCGGGTGCGCAGGTGGGTCGGGGTCCCGCGGCCGCCGGCGGGTGGTGGGAACGGCCGCGCGCGGCCCTGCCGGCTCTGTCCGCTTCCCTCCCGGGCTTCCGGTCCGCTGCGGAGCCCCGTGCGGCGCGGCCGCTCCGCTTTACCCCGGCACGGCCGTTGTGCTGCTGGCTGGGGCGCTGGCCCGAGGGACGCCCGGGGCGGTGGAAGCGGCGGTGCTGGCGTTACCGTGTGAGAGGACTTGCCGCGTGTTGCTGCTACCAGGGGTTTCCGCAGCCGCAGGTACTGGCGTTGCAGGACCACAACAAGCACATTTTATTTTTCTTTCCCGATCCACAAACGGCAGCATTTCTGTTGGTTGGCTGCTTTGATTTGGTGCGACCCTATTAAAAAGACTGGCTCCATCTGTTCAGTAGTCGTTTCCTTTTGAAGTGTCTCTTAATGTGTTTGCTAGGAGAATCCCGGTTTGGTTGCATTGGCAAGTGATGATGGAGAAATTCAGAACCGCTGGTCAAGCCGATGGTGCGTGAGCACTGGAAGATTGACTCTATTAGCGTTTGTAACTACGCAGCATAAGTTTAGATACTTTCACGTTATCTATTTTAAACAGAAGTTTGGTACTGAACTAGAACTTTGACCTTTACAGACTTCAGCTTCAGCACAACTTCCCATAGCTGCGGTGGCCATAAATAGTTTACTTTGTTTTTGTTTAGATATTTGTCCTAATGCTTCAGTTTAATGCAGGATTTTCCTCTTCTGAGCACAAGATCAGGCTAGGAATTCAGTACATTTGTTTATATAAATAATTTTCTTTGTTTGTTTGTTTTGGAAACCATTTTCTGGCAGCCATGAAATTTCTGTTGGTTTTTGATTTTGACCATACAATCATAGATGAAAATAGTGATACCTGGATTGTGAAATGTGCCCCCGAGAATAAACTTCCTAGCGGATTAAGAAACTCCTACCGACCAGGACACTGGACAGAATATATGGGCAGAGTCTTTGTCTACTTGGGAGACAATGGCATCAGAGAAGATGAGATGGAAAGAACTATGACAACAATTCCTTTCACTGCGGGAATGGTAGATCTTCTGGGTTTTATTGGTGAGAACAAAGAGTTGTTTGACTGCATAATTGTTTCAGATTCTAATACAGCGTTTATTGACTGGATTTTGAAAGCTGCTGACGTCCATAAGGTGTTTGATGAAGTGTTCACAAACCCTGCAGCATTCAGCAGTACTGGCTATCTTACTGTACAGAACTTCCATGCTCACCATTGTGCACAGTGCCCTAAAAACCTGTGCAAAAGGAAAGTTTTAAAAGAATTTCTGGATAAACAGTTGGAACGAGGAGTAATTTATACACAAATTGTATATATTGGTGATGGTGGGAATGACTTATGTCCAGTAATGTTTTTGAAGAAGGATGATATTGCTATGCCTAGGCAGGGGTACACCTTGGAGAAAAAGATTTCTCAACTGGCCCAAGACCTCAGTCCTGTAGAGTGTTCTGTTCTGGTTTGGTCATCTGGTATTGACATTATGTCTTATCTGAAGCTGCTTATGAAGGAATAATGCAAATGGTAAAAGGAAGCTAATATGGTTGTATTTTATCTTCCATGGAGAGAAAAACTGCATGTGCATAAAAGCACAAAATTATAAAAATGGGCTGTTATCTGAACTTATGTTTTCTAAACACAATCTAAAAGTGTTTATGTTCAATCTTGACAGCAGTGGGAAACTGGCTTTCTAACATAGTACACATTCCACCATAAGTGGAGAAAGGGAGTTGCAAGAGGAATGACTCTTGGTCTTCCTTCCCTCCCCCAAAGCCTTTACCAACTGCATAACTGACCTTTGCTGTTCATGTGCTTAGGGGAAGGAGCTGGATTAGCGGACAAAATAACGAAATTCTTTACTTATAAAACATTAGGTGCCAAGAGCATTGTTCTGGAACTGTTGGCTTTTATATTTATTTGATCAGGATGAATGTTTAATTTTGTAAATTATTTGGTATGGTTGTGATCTTGTTTGATCTGAAGATGCATTTATATTTTCAAAATACTAAATATTTTACCAAACTAAATTACTTTTTAATAGTTTGTGTTATCTTGTATTGTAGAGACAATAAAAGTTGCTGACGAAAGCAACACACCTGATTTGTGTAATGTATTCTACTGGCCTGCGTGTCATCGGGCACCTGTCCTTGTAAGGGGGCTGGAGAGAGTGAACACAAGTGTAGGCGTCAGCCCCTGGATAACATCATCATGTATTGTGTCAGTCAGACCCCTTCTGTTCTGGAGAGCAGTAAGGACGTTGCTGTTCTGTTTAAAGAAAAGTTGCTCTCCCGTTCTGCTGACTGCCACCCTGACGGCATGCTGCTGCCACACTGCGCAGAGCTAACGCTGATTTGATCTTCCACGCTGACAGCTCCGAGTCACCCAGGTGCTTTTTTCTTGCTGAGGTTTTGCTGCAGTGCACAGGCCCACAGAACAGTGCATGTGTATAAGTGTTTACAGTGACTTTACCTGTTCACTCTCGTCCACGTCTATAATCTTCTCTTACGGGCTGGAAGGGAACTTCTATGTCCATTCTAACTTTTTAACAGAATTGTTCTGTCTTCAAGTAGTTTAAGGAATTGTTTGTGAACATAGAGTCTTTACCACTTGCAATGAGATGAGCCCCAAGAGTTGGGCTATGCATATAAAGATATTAAAAATAAGTCTAAAAGTTAAATAATGTATTTTCATGCCAGATGTCGTCCTTCTTATAGTCCCACAAAAGGTCTAAAATGATGATGTAGTCTGCTGTTGAACTGATGTCTGTTTTAGCTTAAGTGCCTTAAGAACTGAGAAATTAGTCCAACTTTTGCAGCACTTGGGTTGCAGATGCCTGATATGTAGCTCAGCAGCCTGTGATTGCTGTAGCTGTCTTCCTCTGTTTTCTGTGCAGCATTGTTCTCAGTTTCTTACTGCCATTTGATGTTGTCACTACCTTCTTAGTTGCAGATTTTTAGGAGTGGTCTTGCCTGTTTTCAGACTGATACTGTCAATAAATTAAGATTTCCTTTGAATACTTCCTTGTAAATGGTCATGGTTTTAGCCCTTCAGCTACTTTAACAAGTTGTGGAAGGTTTTTTTGAACAGTCTGTTGTGTAAGATGTCCAGATTAATATACCTGAGTTCTCAGGAGCATTGCTTTGATGATGGATATTTGATGGGTGCCTGAGATGTTTGTACTGGAGAACTTACCCAGTTGTCTTGTGCAGGGGCACAAAAACACCATCTGAAAAACTGGTGGGTCTCAAATTGTAGCAGGTTTAACTTATCTGGTTTCCAAGTCATACAGAAGAATGGCAATGGCTGTTGCACAGTACAATTTTGTATAGTTATTTTTTATTATTATTATTATTATTATTATTATTATTAAATTTTGTATCTCCATTATTCTGTATGTGCTGCTGAATATTCCAGATGCTGTCCTGGTGTCTTCCTGCTTTTCAGAACTTAGTTGTGAGACAATTTGCTTTCAGTTTGTCTACAGATCTCAGTTACTGCTTACTTAAAAACAAACGAAAAGCTAGTATATAAATAATTATATGTTTTTCTTCCACTTATATTAACTATTGTTCTACCTGTATTTTCCTGTGAGAATGAGAAATTCATCTTCATGCTCAAGTAGGGGTGCTTTTTGTGGGTTTGATGAAAACACTGAAGCAAGAGTTGAGAGTAGATTAAGCAAAGTAGACTACTTGAAGTATTAGCAGTTATGATCTAATCACTGCAAGTAGGGGGTAGAGGTGATAGATGCTATTTGCTAGGCAAAGTGTGTGTTGGAGACAAAAGAAATTTTTTCATTTCTAGTAGGTAGAACATTAAACTATTAATATGAATTGGGAGGGGGGGGGGGTGTTTTTAATAAAAGGAAAGAGAGAACTTTTCTGAAGCACCACGATTACCAGATTTTTCCACATTTGGATATGAGAGGAGATGAGTATTCCCAAAGGGCAAAGTTGTTTAAGCTGGTAACCCAGCCAAAAGAGAATGGGAGAAGCTCCTTGAAGGGATGTTTGTTCAGTACTTAAGTATTGCTGACCACCATGCTTGCTGACAGCGTACGTTAACATGCTCTCTGGGAGGAGATGTCTTGGATAAAGATGTTATGAAAATAAATGTGTAATGGAAGGTATATGTGTGTATGGGAAATTGTCTATACGGTAACAGGACTGTTATTGTACACCAGCTACTATAAAGAGTACTTAGTCTTAGTATCATGTGCCAGTAGGATGGCCAAGACCTGGGAGAAGTTCCTGCTATTCCATAGGAAGCTGATGAAATGGGAAGTGCAAATCCACAGCAAAACAAAGCTGTTGGCATGGGGATGTATAGACAGACTCAGGGCTGCACACGGGAAGGCTCCAAAGAAAGGGAGTGGGGAACACAGCTGAGGGCCAGAGACACAGGGCTACTGCCAGGTCCTGGGTTACAGCACAGAACTCAGATTTCCTGGGCTAACCATGCAGCAAGAGCAGCTGAAAAACTGATGGGAAAGATGTGTGAAGGGTTTGTTGTTTTTTGTTTGCATCAGCTTATTTATGTCTCATGTTACTATGTAAAGGCCAAGGGCAAGGTTGAGTCCCATTGCATGGTCAGCATGTGAGGAGGGGGCAAAAGGGCATGTCCGTATACACTTTACAGTTCTGATTCCTTCTCTAGTTCGTGCTTCCGATAGGTGTAATGGAGGAAGTACCACCAGTAATTAAAAGAAAAAATTGATGCTTTTTAATCTGTGAAGAGCTGGAGCTCTCCTAATGTCTCCTTTTGGGTATTGCTGGCACTTAGCTAATAATAACAAATACCCACCTCCTTTTGGTAGGAGAAACTGCTGCCAGTCCTTTCAATCCAGGAGAGGTCTGGCAGCGCAGGGGGAGCTGATTGCCCAGTCCCGAGGATCCAAACCCTGCTGCAGATGAAGGAGGGAGCACATCTGCTTAGACACAGAGGATGCTGTGCTTCAAATACTTTTAAAGGTCTCCACTGCAAAAAATGTTTTGCTAGCAGAGAAGAAAAAAAGGACTTAAATTGTGAACCATGTTTTCAGAAGTGGTAAAAGCCAATATAACCTTCCTGAATAATTTGCTTGTAGTTGGAGTGTCTGTGACTGTCCTTTGCCCCCTGCCTGGTTCAGGTGTCTGAGAATTCTGGCCACTTCTTGAATCCTGCCTTTCTGTGAGGGGTAGCCCCTCGAGCTTGCTGCCCTTCCCAGCATCGCTCCTCCTGGTGCCTGAAGAGCCGGGTGCCCCTGTAAGAGGCGGCTTCAGGTCGCTGTTAGCGGCAGTCAGAGGCCCCCTTGCTTTGTTGTGTGCTGGGAGCCACCAAGCTGGTGACGCTCCCCAGACATCTGCTTCTGTCCCTAATACAGCCGGGCCTTATGTCATCCTCGTACTGAGCCTTTTAACCCCTGCCCCCAGGAGGGGGGAGTCCCGGGGCAGCAGCGGCGGTTCAGGTTGGAGCGTCCCCGGGCTGAGCCGGCGGGCGGAGGCCGGGCTGGGCGCCGGGACCCGCTGACCTCGCGGAGGGCTCCGCGGGGGCGGGCAGGGCAGGCGGCCGGGCACCAAAATAGGAGCCGCCGCTCCGGCCTCGCCGCCTCCCGCGGGCTGCGGCTCTTCCAAAGATGGTCACGGGGCCGCCGCGGGCCTGGGAGCGCTCCCTGCCGCGGCCGCGCTCCGCCCGGGCGTAAGTACCGCGCCGGGGAGGCCGAGGGGCGCGGGGCGGGCCGGGAGCCGGCGGGCGCGGCGCGGACAAAGGCGCGGGGCGGCCGGAGCGGCCAGGCTGCCGGTGTGCCCGCGGGTCCGGCCATGGCAGCGGCCGCGCAGGAGGAGTACGCGTTCCTCTACCGGGACTCCGCTCACCCCGCCGGGTTCCTAGAGGCGTTCCGGGAGTTTTACCTGGACGGGCTGTTCACCGATATCACCCTGCAGTGCGCCTCGGGGGTCATCTTCCACTGCCACAGAGCCGCCTTAGCGGCGTGCAGCAATTATTTTAAAGCCATGTTCACAGCGGATATGAAAGAGAAATCGAAAAGCCAGATCAGACTTCCCGGGCTCAGCCATGCTGTGCTGGAAGCCCTCGTGAATTACGCATACACATCACAGATCCAGATAACAAAGAGGAATGTCCAAAGCCTGCTCCAGGCGGCAGACCTTCTCCAGTTTGTGTCAGTGAAGAAAGCCTGTGAGCAGTTCCTGGTGAGGCACCTAGATACTGACAACTGCATAGGGATGCACTCCTTTGCTGAATATCATGATTGTTCAGAGCTAGAAAAAGAGTCCAGGAGGATATTGTTATGGCAGTTTGAAGAAGTGTGGAAGCAGGAAGAGTTTCTGGACATTGGCAAGGAGAAGCTCTCTTTTATTCTCGCCAGAGAGAATCTCAATGTTTGGAAAGAAGAGGCAGCCATCGAAGCTGTTGTTAAGTGGGTTGCACACAACACAGAGGAAAGAATTGAAGACATCTATGAACTGCTCAGCTGCATTAAAGTGGACTTGGATAACATGTATTTGAGGTCAGCTTTAAGCCTACAAAAAAAAACCCGACTTAATGACAATAAGATAAGATCACTCATATACAGCGCTCTGAACCCCAGTCCCAAAGGTCTTTCCAGAAGACCCACAGCAGCCATGTATGTGATTGGAGGATATTATTGGCACCCCTTATCAGAAGTGCATGTTTGGGATCCTTTAACCAACACATGGGTCCAGGGAACAGAGATGCCGGATCACACCAGAGAGAGCTATGGGGTCACTAGCTTGGGACCAGACATATACGTGACAGGAGGTTATAGAACAGAGAGCATCGAAGCCCTTGACACCGTGTGGATATATAACAGTGAGAGAGATGAATGGACAGAAGGCTGCCCCATGCTCGATGCGAGGTATTACCACTGCGTGGTGACCTTGAATGGCTGCATCTATGCGTTGGGTGGTTACCGAAAGGGAGCTCCAGTGCAAGAAGCTGAGTTCTATGATCCTTTAAAAAAGAAATGGCTTCCTATTGCAAACATGATCAAAGGTAGGTAAGCTTTTGTATGGCGTTCTCCTCAGGTGTCCGTCCTTTCACATTTGCCACTTTTTAGTGCCATGGACATGTTTGGGGTTTGATCCAAGCTCTAGCGATGGCCATGGGGGTCTCCTGTTAGTGCTGGTGGGCTTTGGTTCACGTCTTTACCAGCCAAACAGTTGCAAACATCCAAACGCTGTGCTGGGCTGTGCCACAGAACACTAGAGTGGAAAAGAAGTGGTAGTTTCAGTTTAATTTTGCCTTCTTTCAGGAGTAAAATTTCTGTTCAAATTAGAAAGAAATTGGAAAAATACCTGGGATTAGAGTCCTTTCAGTGGATGGTCAAAGAGCAAGTTCCAATGAAAGGATTGTATTATTTTAATATAAGACCAGATTACTAAGATTGTCTATGCATTAATTTGTAAAGGTGTCATCTTAATTTAAAACTTCTTGCATGCAGTTTCCTCATATTTCAGCATATCATATGTTTAATATTTAGTGTGAGGATAATGAAAAGCACTAATACCTGTTTCTAGCAGCCAAAATAATGATCTGTAAAAAATGTATGGATTCGTATCACAGCCTAACTAAAGGGTATTATTTTGTTATAAAGTTAATACACAATTATACATTTTATTATACATTTTTATAAATCAATGCAATTATTCACAATTATAAAATTTTACTGTAAGTTGATGCAGTGTTGTGTTTTTCTACATACATGAGAGGCTTTGGAGGTATCTGTAACAGGAACAAACACTTCTCATACTCCTACAGCTTTCTTCATCGTTCGTATATTTTCCACAAACATTGCTACTATTGTATTTTTATTTCTTTTTATTTCCTTTTTTAAAAATAGAAATCCTATGCTAATACTGTGAGCAATTCAACGTTCTGTGCAGTTGTTTTGTCCCGTTTTCTGTGTGAAACTTGTTAGATGCTTAAAAAACCCACACTAATTTCCTAATTTTGGTTCAGTTTATCTTGCCAGATCCCTTGTTTTATTTTGTTTTGTTCTCCTCAAGCAAAATTAACATGACTCTGTTCTGTTTGTGTCCTTGGTTATACAATAGCATAATTAGCAATAGTGTGAGAAAGACTAAAGTTTCAGAAAAGATACCCCGAGACACTGAATGATCTCAATTCTCATCATCTTTGCCCTTGCCATATAAGTGACTTTAAAAGACCTTTATAAGAAAGTAATTCCCTGTTCCAAAACCAATGTGACAATATGTCTTCAATTACTACATAAAAAAATTGTGAAATATTGCATGGCTGTATTAGATGCAATATGTATCAGTTACTGTGGTTTTATTTATTGCTGTTGACTCACCCTCATAAAATAAGGTGTCTTGACAAGTTTATTTAATTTCACGGTCAGTTAAATACTTGCAAGCGTAATTTCACCCTAAAATATTAATTAACAAGTCATTTGACATGTGATTATGGATGCAAGTGACTGTGGTTATTGTGTGTAGTCTAAAGGTGTGTTGTGACTTTCACACTGTGTACAGGTGTTGGAAATGCCACCGCCTGTGTCCTGCACGAAGTCATCTATGTAACCGGAGGTCACTATGGGTACAGGGGAAGCTGCACCTACGATAAAATCCAGAGATACCATTCGGGTAGCAATGAGTGGAGTATAGTCACCACAAGTCCGCATCCAGGTAAACAATAATTTCTGTAATGAGCGTAGAGCTTGATTTGATTATTCGTATGTGGGAGTCTTTAAGCCCAGTTCAGAGTTTCTGGTATGTTCCTAATAAAAAGAGCAATTCCTTTAGGGCAGCAAGGGCCAGAGTGGGGTCATCTCCCAGTTCCACACTCTGAGAGGGCAAGGGGAGACCCTCTTCAAGCATCTGTTCTATACAAATCACTATACAAATGTTGAACTAAGGAATGGCTACATTCTGTTTAATAATATAGTAAACTAACTTTTAATAAAATCTATCCATAGGCATTTCACAAAAATAATTTATATTATTTTTAAGAGAGTTTTCTCTATGTTCTACACTTGTTAACAGTAAGTCTTTAAAGCAATTCTCACTAAGTACTGATGACCATGAGCCAGCACTGTGCCCTTGTGGCCAGGAAGGCCAATGGCATCCTGGGGTGTATTAGAAGGCGGGTGGTTAGTAGGTCAAGAGAGGTTCTCCTCCCCATCTACTCTGCCCTCGTGAGACCACATCTGGAATATTGTGTCCAGTTCTGGGCCCCTCAGTTCTGGAAGGACAGGGAACTGCTGGAGAGAGTCCAGCGTAGGGCAACAAAGATGATTAAGGGAGTGGAGCATCTCCCTTATGAGGAAAGGCTGAGGGAGCTGGGGCTCTTTAGCTTGGAGGAGACTGAGCAGTGACCTTATTAATGTTTACAAATATATGAAGGGTGAGTGTCACAAGGATGGAGCCAGGCTCTTCTCGGTGACAACCAATGATAGGACAAGGGGTAATGGGTTCAAACTGGAACACGAAAGGTTCCACTTAAATTTGAGAAGAAGCTTCTTCAGGGTGAGGGTGACAGAACACTGGAATAGGCTGCCCATGGGGGTTGTGGAGTCTCCTTCTCTGGAGACATTCAAAACCCGCCTGGACACATTCCTGTGTGGCCTCATCTGGGTGTTCCTGCTCCGGCAGGGGGATTGGACTGGATGATCTTTTGAGGTCCCTTCCAATCCCTAACATTCTGTGATTCTGTGATGCTTGTGTCTTCTGTAATGCCTTGAGCTTTGTTTCACCAAGTGTAGCAGAAAATCCGGAGATGTCTCCTAAGCTCAGTGGAGAAACTCGGCCACCCTCAGTGGTGCCAAATGTTTGTCACATAGTTGCAGCTTACGTTGATGTTATCATGCTGAGTTGAACTGTGTTCCTTTCTTCCTGAAGAATACGGATTGTGTTCAATTACGTTACAAAACAAGATCTATTTTGTGGGTGGACAGACCACGATCACGGACTGCTATGACCCCGAGCAAAATGAGTGGAAGCAGATGGCTCACATGATGGAGAGAAGGATGGAATGTGGCGCGGTGGTTATGAACGGCTGCATCTATGTAACGGGAGGGTATTCCTATTCAAAAGGAACGTATCTGCAGAGTATTGAGAAATACAACCCTGAACAGAATAAATGGGAAGCAGTAGGTAATCTTCCAAGCGCTATGCGGTCACATGGCTGTGTCTGTGTGTATAATGTGTAAACATTTAATTTTCATTTTGCTGTTACAGAGAACAGCAGATGCAGTATTCATAATAGTACTGATTACCTCATGAATGAGATGTCTAATACAATCTCTTAGCACACATCATTAAAAACTAGGTATAATTTGTCTTTATTTTGAACAATTCAGGAATATGAATGTGGTAACAAGATTTAAAATGACTGTCTTATAATACTTTGTGCAGCTATATAGGAACCACTGTGAAAAACAGATCTGTTTTCATTAATCACTGGGTGGAACCATGATCTGGTGCTAAGGTGAGTAAAGCCAATCAAAATCCTCTGCATTTCTATGGTCTGCTGGATTTAAGATGAAATCTTTGATGCTCTGAAGTTAGCTATAGAGATGGTGCATTGCCACAAGCTAAGCTTGTTGTACCTTTAGAGCAATTTCACTTGGATAACTAGGCCATCACACCCAGAAATCATGGGCGGTTCTACGATGCCTCTAATTCTGCCTTCAGGTGCCAGAGCGGAGGAGAGCACAGGCTCTGAGGGAAAAAGTGCCACACAGCAGCCCCAGAGCACAAGCCGGAAGTGAGCGCTAGTTTGCCAGAAGGAGAACAGTGCTCTGCAGCACAAGCCAGGGCCCACGAGAAACAAAAATGACTCTGCCTGGCTTTACAATGGGCTCTTTGGCCGATGCACAGGTATTGGTGATTTTTTTTCAGAGGAGAGCCTTAACATGGTAACTGTTTTTTGAAATAAAATTTAAGAAGTGTGTCTTTGTGGAATGGAATGAGAGAGACTGGGAAGTTGCTAACATCCCTCCAATATACAAACATCTCTATTTTGTTTAACACCATTTTGTCTTTTCTAAAAGTGCTAAACTGTGACTTGAGCAAAGGTGACAACTGGAGAAACTTACCAGAATATGTTATGCATGGAGAAATTGAATGCTGACTGGTCCACTGGATTTATTTATTATTTCTCTCATAATGTAATATGAGATCTTCAAATTCTGTCAATAAAGCAGCTTGAGATGGGCAGGAAGGGAGTAAGTTTGTCACCTCTTCACTGGGAGACTGCAGCAGGCGGCTCCCAGCGCAGCGTGGCAGTGCCAGCGCTGGCAGAGCAGAACCCATATGCGGTATTGAAATAGCGGATGTTTTGAGCCTGCCATCCCCAGCCTTCTCATCACCAGCCCTAGTTCTGCATCCTGCCACGTAGGTAGCAATAGAAATGCATTTGATTGGATCAGTACTGCAGTGACTTCTTAGGATTTGTTTTCTCCTTGTAGCTTGTATAGACAGTGTAACATGGGGCTTCTCGTGAGCTGGGTTCCCTGAGGGAGCAAGGGGAAAACTATTGTTTTTCTGTGCATGTGTCAGCTCCCCTGTAATGCTGGACTCACTTCTCTGGGTTCAGTTATGTTCTACAGAGAGGTATAGGCCTTTAAAATGGATACTTTTTTTCAGGTTTAATGAAAATCAGTAAGAGGGTAGAGGGGGAAAAAAGAGGGACTGAAGGAAGCGCGTGAGTTGTGTGGAAGGTACGTGGTGGCAAAGCCTCCCCAGTGCTGAGGAGGTGGCTGTGAAGAGCGTTTCTGCTCCTGCCTTTGCTGCCCCTCGGCTGGTCCTGCTTCAGCTGCTGTGGGGCTGCCGGCTCTGATAGTGATGATCCAAATAAATAAATGCCTTGAGGAGCGGAGAGGCTCTTTTAGCCCAGATCAGTTCCCCAATCCAGCTCATAAAATGACAGCAGAAACAGCTGTCACACATGGGCATGGGAGGGAGGGACAACAGGGCTGCTGCAGCATGTGGTGGAAACTGCCTACACCAGCACCACTGCCTAAAATGAAATTTGGGCTTTATTGGATTTATCACACCTGATATCACACCAAGCAGGTAAGCCCTGAGTTTATGATTGTTCTTGTTCATAAGCATTTTCAACATTTTTTTTCCTTTCATATTTTTATGTTATTTCTCACCTGCATTTGACTGCTGGTAGCAGGTGGCCGTCAACTCTGAGCTTTGATGTGAAGTTGTGTGCTGTATATATAGTTCTTGTTTTGATGTCTTTGTGTGTCACCTTACTATGGCAGAGGCCCATGTGTGCGTAGGTTCAGTGTTTTGCTTTGTTATCCATCCCACTGAGAGCTATTTAAGGATCCAGTGTAATTTGTTTAAAGACTAAACTGTGAAGAGGTGTGGGGAGTTGAACTCTGATGCTGTTTGAAAGGTGCAGGCTGGGCAAGCGGGCAAAGGAAAAAAAGTGAATTTGTTTCTACTGAAAATCTCCACAGCGGAGAACTGTTCAGAGGCAGGTGGAGATTTAAAGGACAGTATTGCAAAAGCATGAAGGTGATCTTTGTATTGAACGAAACTGTGGTGAAGTCAACACATATATGTAATTATTCAGTGCAAAATATGTGCCTGTGGAGCTTCATGTTTGTTGAAACACATGAGCATAGAACAGCAGCTTCTGTCTGGCCCTAAGGTTCCTTCTGGCCTGTGTTCTGTCACAACTGTAAGTCAGTGAAAATACGTCAGAATGAGGTAGGGACTAACGAAGCGTCCCCCTGTCTGTTGCTTCTAAACCAGCTGCTTCACTTGGGTGAAGGTCAGCGCTGCACCAGGGCTGGAGCACTGAAACCCAGAGCCCCCTTTTCCCTCTGGGCAGCCTGCAGGTGAGGAAGTTGTTGCTGCTTGGCCCCGTTGCAAAGTAAAAAAAAGCCTTTAGTTCTCACATGCTTAGAGAGGACTTGCTGATCTGGCACAAGCAGAAGTCAGTAACATTGCTGACTGGGGCTTCAGATAAATCCTGATTTGTTAGAGATTTTTGAATGCCTTGAGTGGAGTGTAGCAGTTCAGACTTGTTAAATTTTAACTGGTGCTATTTTTTACAGTAACCGGTAATGCCCTTTTAAATTCGCTCGTGTCTGTAGTGCATCCCAAGAAGGTGTGTAGCGATGGGGTGTTGAGAACCGCAGGGGTCTGAGTTCAGTGGAGGAGCAGGGCTCTGGCTCCAGGTCAGTGACTCGTGTGTCCCATGGAGGTGGAAAGCTCAGAGCTGGGGACCTGCCAGCCATCTGCGTGAGACATTTTTAATAACACCAGTTGAGCACTAAATTATTGTGCTATCGGATTTGTATTATGTTAAACACTGTTCTGCTGTTTCACTTGTAAGCTAGAAAATGAACATACAGAAGTTGAATCAATTGTTAAGTCAGGACTATTTATTTTTACTTGTGTGATCCCCTTGTTTGTAGCGCTATGGATGTCTACAGCACATCTATAGTACCTCGGTGAATGTTTGTAATATTTAATAAATGTACAAATAGCATCACTGTACCAATACAGCCGTTTGTTACTTCTGTTAACTGCAGACACGTGTGGCCAGACCCCCCGCCCCGGCCAGGTGCTGCGCGTTTCCCGTTCGCCGGTGTCCGTTCCCCGAAACGTTCCGGGCGCAGGGGCACTCCTGGCCACGCCGAGGAGCGGTGGCGGGGCGGCGGGGGGAGCAGCCGGGCGGCGAGGGGAGCGCAGCACCCGTGGGGCAGGGCTGGAGCGCGGCCGCAGCAGCACACGGCAGGCCCTGGGAACGCTGCGGTTCCCGCCCCGGAAGCGGCGCCCACGTGACGGGGCGGGCGGGGGCCGCAGGGGCTGCTGGACCGCGCGCCGCCGACTGCGGCCTTTAAAGCGGCGGAGCGGGGCCGCGTGCGAGGGGGAGCCGGTGCTGCTGCAGGTTGGTGTCCGGGTGGCTGCGCTGGGGGTTGGCGCCGCTCGGGCGCGTTCCGCCAGGCCGTGCCGGGGCTGCTGGCGGGCCGGTTGGGAGGAGCCCCTGGGGCGGGGTAGCACGTGTTGCGGCGCGGGGCCCGGCCGTGCCCGGCGGAGCTCGTGTTGGCCCGTGCTCGGCCCGCAGCGCTGCGGGGCGGGCGGAGCCGCCGCGGTTCCCGCCGGCAGCGCTTCCTGTGGGGTTGGGAGCGCCGGGGGCTCGGCGGCAGCACGGGTGGCGGCAGCGCGGCCCCGCAGCGGGACCCGGGCGGGCTGAGGGCGGTGCTGGGGCCGCGGGCGGCGCGGGAACTGCGGGGTATGCGGCGGCGCGTGCTGCCGCTGTGCGGGTGTAGAAGTGTCTGGGAACGAACCGATGGGCTCCGAGCACGGGCGTGGGGTTCAGGAGCCGACATCGCTGTCATTTACGTGCTGCTTGTAAGAAATTCCTGCTTATATTGCACCGATTCTACCCCAAAACTGACTGTGCCAATACCATTGTGATGGTGAGTGGTGGCTGTTAAAACTTACCTGAAACAAAGAGCTGTATTTTGATACAAGAACCTGGTCAGAAGGCTCAGGTCTCTCACACACGGGTTCCTGAGTTCCATCAATAACAGTTCCATCTTACTTTATTGGGGAATTGTTTTTTTTTAAAACTCGTTCCCTCTCTCTATTACAGTAATGGTAAAAGCAGTCAGCCTGCAACTAGATTTTATCCAGACCATAAATCTATAGATTACTGGTAACATTAAAATCCACCTGAGGGTTCTTCTGGGATCTCACTAGCATGGTGTGGGATGATATTGCTGTAGGTAAAGGGCTTGACTATCATTTTCCATTTGTAGTTTAAATCTCATGTCTACTTACATTATTTTGTTTTCATTTTGAGTAGTACTGATACAGGCTGTTCGCACACAGAAGGAACAGCTCAGTGTGGTTTAGTAAGAAAGCACTTAGAATAAACTCTTAGGTAGGATTTTGCAGACTTCAGACTGTGGCTGTTCTTCAGCGTTGCCAGCTTTTTATTAGTCTTCATTGCTGCACAGCGGCTGAAAACTATTGATCTGGAAGTTGGATCCAGAAGCCAGGCTTGTGCCAAATGACTGAGCTAAAGGGCCTGAAGTGAGCATGTGCAGCAAGACCAGAATTTCTCTTAAATTAGAAGGCTGCTTCTGCTTTATTCTAAATAGGTTAGAGCGTGATCAGTGTCTGAACTGAATTCCACGTGTGGCAAGCTTGACTCTTTCTTAGCCTTGCCTTCAGTAAGTTGTTACTTGCAGCTGAACGGGTGCTTTTTAGAAAAACTTTTCCAGGTGTAAGACTTAATCTGAAGGACTTGTCCCAAGTCTTGTGTTGTTTTGCACTTTTGTACAGTTTGGTTTTTATCTTGAAAATACTGCTACAGAAATAGGCTTTGTTTTTCATCTCTTCTTAGCAGTGGAGCTGAGCCTTATTATGTGGAAAGCGAGTTACTGGTTCTGGGTATTCTGGTACCCAGGGTGGGAGACTGGTGCACTGAGAACTGGGGATGTGCAAGAAAGAGTATTCAAGGATCTAACAAGGCTGAAGGAGTTCAGGTGGCAGAGGCTGGGTCAAGACAAAAGCATATGTTCTTTCATTATGCTTCACAGCACTAGTAACTTATCTTGGCATTTCTTAAGGCTTCTTGGATGTGCAACACTAAAACGAAGGCTGTCCTGCATGTTTCAGACTGGTGTGATTTTCTTTTTTGGTGAGGCTAGAAAAGCCAGGCCACCCTGGACAGATTGAGGGGTGGATCTCTCTAAATGACAACACCAAAGCAAAGTCAACAGCTTTATGAATGGCTTTTCTTGTAACTACACCATCTCAGACATGCAGCCTCTGCCTAATCCTCACCTCGTTAACTGGGGTAGAACTGCTGGTGATTTCACAGAATCACAGAATGTAGGGATTGGAAGGGACCTCAAAAGATCATCTAGTCCAATCCCCCTGCCCCAAGTTGTTAAAAAAAACCCTTGAATTTAAGGGAAAACGTGCTCCAGGAGATCCATGTGCTGTTCAGTAAGACAGGTTAAAAGAGCAAAGACTGCTGAAGGAGCAAGCAGGGAAGCTGGTCTGTGTTTCACGCTACAGAGGAGCACAGAGCACTTGCCCCCACCTGGCTCTTTGACAGTGTATTGGGGTCTCTGTCCAGCTCAATCTGTATTTCAGTGTGTACCAACACACTGTCTGTGTTCTAGAGCTCCAGAACACATTGTTAATGCATTTCTCAAAATACATAACTTAAAGCCAAATTATTTTTTTTCCTCACAACATGCAAGAGGGCAGAATTTTTCATACCTCTTAGTTGTTGTGGTTTAACCCCAGCTAGCAATTCAAAACTGTGATAAGTCACTTGCTCATTTCCCCTTGCCTCCAAATAGGAGACAGAATCAAAAGGGAAGGGAGAAACTCATGGATTGAGATAAAAACAGTTTAATAAAATAACAAAATAATATAATAGACTACTACTAGCTATATATATATATATATAATGGAAATAGAATATAAAATAAAAGATACTCAATGCAATTGCTCATTAACTCCATCCACACTATGCAGCCACTCCCTGGAAGAGAGAGAGAGAGCATCCTGGTCCTGAACAGCCAGTCCTGGGGGAAGAGGGAAAAAGGCAGAAAGGCCCAGAGGCCACTGCAGAATGGCAGGATGGGAAAAGGATGAACTGAAATAAACTCCTGAATGAAACTCAACTGAAACGGAGCAGAACTGAAATGTCCCTCTCTCTAGCTGGAAAACCTGTCTCTCCTTAAACATGAAGCATGATGCTAATGGTGTGGAATGTTCTCATTGATGAGCCTGGATGTCAGTCAAGGTCTGTCCCATCTCTTCCCCCTTCCCAGCTGCCTCACACCTGCAGACAGAGAGCCTTGAAAGGCCTTGGTCTCCCTGACAATAACTAAGATAACAGTAAGTTCTTACATTCTCTTTGTTTCAGCTCGAAACCTCCAGAAAGTTACTTGGAGAAAAACATTAATTCTGTCCTGGGGTGTTATTCTCAAACTAAATACAAACAACAACTGTGCTGGCTACAACAAAGAAAAGTTTCTAACTGCATGAAGAAAATTAACTCACTTTCAGTAGCACCACCATATTAGTAAATTAATATGTAGTCTTAAATGTTAATTGAGCTGTACTGTGAAAAGCACTCCTAAGAAAATGCTTCATTTAAATATGTGGCATACTGCTTAAAAAAATCTGCACCTGGAGAAGACTTTACAATGTGATTTAAATTGCCAAACTAAGGTTCGAGAATACGAAGATTCACCCAGCTGCCATTCAGTATTGTTGTTTGACTCTGAGGATATTGTTTGATGTCAAACCCAACCCACTACAACTGCTTGCTCCCACAGAAAGGTTTTTCTGATTTTCTTTTTTATTCTCTTCCCTGCCCTAACAGTTCTATCACTAGTGTCTTCTACAAGCTGATTCAAGTCAGTGATGAATTTATCTAGCAGAACTATTTTTTCATTCCTGCAGTAGGGATTAACTTTGTTTGATCAGATGTGACACCCAAAGAGTGTGGTCAGTTAGTTCATGCAGTAGAAAAAGCTGAGACTACTCCATAGACTGCCATTAAAATACACCAAATTAGGTATAATGTGAAATGGAACACTGGCTTCTCACAAGTCAGGTTGGGGACAACATCACAGGGGAGCGTTATGATAGTGCCAGCACCTGAATGGGGTGGTGAACTGAGGCAGCCTCCTGCAGTCAGAGTGCCTCATGTGAGACATCACTAAAGCAACTGCAACTGTGAGCTGGTGTGCAATGGCCTGGATTTTTGTGAAGTGCTTTGCAGACAAATGGATATCACCCCTGAGCATAGCTGTCGACTAACACTCACTGAAATCAAGCTTTAAGGAGTGTTACAGTGTTACGTACAGGTGGCAGTCCAGTAGTGGAGACCAGGATGCAAATGTTAAGGCTGCTAGTGCCTAGATTAAAAAGAACTACAAGCGAGTCAGAGAATGCACCCTGGCATTGACATCAGGAAGAGGAGGCAATAAGAGTACTGCAGACTGCAGGCTGAAAGAGGAATGGTGAACTAAACTACTAAAATAAGAAGGTGGGGCTGCTGTGTGGCTGTGCTGATGAACATAATTTCCTGTGATAAGGGAGACTCGGGATTTCTCCATACTTCGACCTTGTCAGTCATCTTGATGCTCTGAAAGATGTTCCTGTCCTGTCAGCAGCAGAAGAGCAGAATGTGTGTGCTTAAACCTCCCAATAAACCATGCAAGACATGAGTGCAAACCCATTTTGAGTAGTCTTAGTCATCACTGCTTTGTGACCTGGGGTAACTGAGGGCTATGAAACTGCTTCATCTTCTGCAGCTGGATTTAACAAGTGTGATAGTGGCCAAAGGGAGAAATCTGTACTTCATAGTTCAAAACTGAATTCAAACTGATTCTGACAGTTTTATAAAGCTGCATTTTTCCTCAGGGATTACTCTTCACACTCTATCCTTATCTTAAGAGCAACTAGAGAGATGTTTTCTGATGTGAATTAACTTTCTGGCCAGTAGCTACTTTCTTATCAACCTTCTAGTGCATGCAGTGGTTGTATCTGATGTATGAGGATTATATGCTTAATGGCAGTTAAGGTAACAAGTTACTTTCAAGTTAAAACAAGTTACTTTCAAGTTAATACCTCTTATCAAAGATGCTTGATTCAGTATTCAGGCAGAAATGCGTTGAAGACAAGTTTGTAAAGTTTAGGATGCATTAGTAAATGCAGATATTTTCATTCCATCCTCCAGGAAGTTCCTTGAACTTTCCAAGATTATTAGGAGGCAGAAGTTTCAGGAATAGTTTCTAATAATACCTATGTAAGAATATTAAACAAGTTTTGTTATTGAT
Source organism: Patagioenas fasciata (assembly GCF_037038585.1). Taxonomy (NCBI): domain Eukaryota; kingdom Metazoa; phylum Chordata; class Aves; order Columbiformes; family Columbidae; genus Patagioenas; species Patagioenas fasciata. Next base: position 21,439,376 of record NC_092526.1, read on the forward strand.
GCTTTGATGAGTGGTTGGATTTGACTTAAAGAGCAAACGTTGGCTCTCAGGTTTACTGCTGTTAGGTACCAACTGAGAATCTATGCCTAGAAAAGGTAAATAATAAATAATGCTGTAAAGTGCCAGCATTTTTTTTTTCACTTATCTTGAATGCAGAATGTCAAATGCTGCCTTACCAACCAAAGTATTTTGCTTTTATTCCCCTCCCCCTTGTTTCATGGTTTCCTCTTGGAGTTCTGCAGTCATGTTTAAAATGGCTCACAAGCATAAATATATGGCTAAAACCTCGGCTGTTATCTTGTTTAGATGAGGGTGCTGTAAAATGCAACACTACATAAATGTAAGTCTGTGGAAAGTACTATTCAATACTTAATGCATTTGCTCTATATTCTTTTGAACAGAGCTGGTTAAAATGGCTGCAAATGGAGAGAGTGAAAACATGTCTATTTTGGAAAACAAAATCTGTCAGCAAATTGAGGTAAGTTCGATTTATAGTTTGGGATCTGGACTGGGATGTAGTTTTGGAGGCATTCATTGTTAAGGACTTGGCTAATAGAAGTTAACTTAATTGGGAATTAGACCTGAGTCTTCAAAAAATGTCTGTCACAGGTCTATGACAGGTATTTAGTACTTTAAGTTAATTCATAATTGTAGTCTAAGTTGGAAGTTATACTTCTCTGGAGTTGCCTGTTAAGACCACCATTTAAAAACACAAAAGGTTTAACTTGGTAGTGTTTTAGGTGCTAGGGCAAGTAAATGTATCATTGAACAATTTATTCTGTGTTCACTGGGGTTATTCTATCAATGCAAATAGGAAAATGCATTTAAATTCTATATGACTTAATTGGAGAGGGGGGGAATCCTCCTACTGGGGAATCTGTGCTGATCAAAACATTGACAGATTGCATAACTTGCTATTACAATTTACCGCTCTGTAATTTATTGCTACAAATTACAACTAAACTTACATGCCTACTTTAGATTAACTGTTTCTCAGTCTAGAGGCTTGAAAGGTAACCCTACAATGGAAAACTGAGCACATCACTTAAAATGACATCTGGAAAAATAGTTTTCCTGAAGGACACAAATACAGCTGTGTGTGAATACCCATTAACATATGGCACTGTAGTCATTATTTGTAGGGAGAAAAAAGAACAGAGATTGAGGAAAAAGAGTCTACAAAGCTAGACTTGTGGTAATGTGATTTTGAGGTATACTAGAGGCAGAGATATTGTTATAAAACCTGCATTGGCTTTTTAAAGCACAATTATGTCGGTGGAAAGGGTTCAACTTACCCTATGCCTTCAAGTATTTGACCCTGGTTAGATTATTGCTAGTAAGCAAAAGAATCTGATTAACTTGTCTATCTTGTACTGACTGACTGAACTGGACAATTTGTCAGCTACGTGACACTCTGCTCTTCCCACTCTGGACAGGATCAAAATAAGAACACAGTAAATTAAAAAAAAAAAAATATTTTAATGTTACAGTATTTTCTTGAATGAGACCTAGAAACTCTAGTCTATGTGTAGGATTTCTCAATGTGGAAGATACAATATTATTGCTTATACATCCCTCAAATAAGGACTAAAACCTGAATGTGTTGGTGACAAATTTGACTCTGCAGAGCTTGATCAGGTTGATGAGTAATTTATGTTAACAGAACAAGCTTCCTGCTTTTCCTGAACAAAACTGCAGTCCTTTGCCTCATTAGTCCCATTGCAAGAAGCACTCTTTTTATAGAGCTTACGTGTGGCAGCTAGCTTTTCCAAAAATACCACATTAAAGCAGGCAATAATAATTTCAGAATTTCTAATTGTTCAGATTCGTTAATTTGATATGTCTCAATGCACTGCAGTAAGTTGTCAGATGAAAATTAGTTTTTAAGACCAAACATTTGAAGACAAATCTCTCCCCCCCCCCCTTTTTTTTTTTTTTGCAGTACTATTTTGGCAATCACAATCTACCAAGAGACAAGTTCCTAAAGGAACAGATCAAATTAGATGATGGCTGGGTGCCTTTGGAAGTAATGATCAAATTCAACAGGTAAAAACAAAGTACAACTAATCTGGATGGAAGGGTGATTTTTAGCTGCTTATTTGGGTCCAAATGTCCCTGGTCTGTATGTGCAGCTCCTACTGCTGTTTTAACATTTGGGTTCAGCTTTTCCTGTATATTTGTAATAACCTGTGTCTGCTTACTCAATAGGTTAAGTCGCCTTTCAAAAGATTTTAGTGTTATTGTAGAAGCATTAAGAAAATCCAAGACTGGTTTAATGGAAATAAATGAAGACAAAACTAAAATCAGAAGATCTCCAAACAAACCCCTTCCTGAATTAAATGACCAGTATAAGGCTGCAATTAAAAACAGATCTGTGTATGTTGTAAGTAAACCTCTTCCTTTGCTCTGTGCTGTCCTGCATGACTTCGACTGAAAACCATCTAAATGAAGCTCAAATTAACTTGTACTAGATGGCTTTCAATTTCTGACAAGGTTATAATTTCTGACTAGGTGTCAGTTTGTTGCATATAATTGAAGCTTGTTGATATTTTGCAGAAAGGTTTTCCACTAGATGCAACTCTCGATGACATCAAAGAATGGCTTGAAGATAAAGGTCCAGTTGAAAACATTCAAATGAGAAGAACATTGCAGAGAACGTTTAAGGTAGTAGCTCTTGCAGTGAACAGTTAGACCTGGGGCAGGGATCCCTACAAACAACATTCTGTTCAATTACTCCAGCACTGAATGTCTCTTACCATTTAACAGGGCTCAATATTTGCAGTTTTTGACAGTGTTGAATCTGCTAAGAAGTTCACAGAGATCCCAAACCAAAAGTACAAAGACACAGAGCTGATAGTACTTTTCAAGTAAGTGCACTTAACTGAGGTATGAACTCATAATGGTCAAGGGTGGATTCAGACGAGAATCTAGCTTGACTGGAGAAGCGTGCGTTTCTACACTGTTGTACAGGTATTGGTTGCTGTACCTTTTGGAGGCTAGCAGCTCAACTCCCAGTGATAATCTCAACTGTTTCTTGGCTACTGCTGTCATATGAAGTAATTGTAATGGAATACTTTAAGTGGTATTAACTGAGCTTGTTATCTATTGAAGGGAGGAGTACTGTACAAAGAAAAATGAAGAAAGAAGACAAAACAAAGTAGAAGCTAAAGCAAGAGCTAAACAGTAAGTCATCAACTGAAGTACCTGGTTTGGCTCACCTGACTGCACTTGAACCAACTGTTAATTAATTTAAATTTTCTACAGGGAAAAAGAAGAAAAACAGAAACAAGCAGCAGATGCTGAAATGGTATGGGTTTCTTAAATCTCTACACTGAAAAGTATGCAATGTTTGCTTTTGTATAGATTTTCAGCCCACACATAACAAACGTGCTCCTGCACCTACATTTTGTAAAGCTAACATGGGATATTTGAAGTTTGAAATTCTGTAATATAGAGCACATTCTAGAAAGCCAGTTCAGCTTTTCCAACTAAACTACAGTAAGGCTTTGTTATGTCATGGTATTCATTCTTATTTTAAAGGGACTAATTTTGTTTAAAGGATCATATCCTGAATTTAAATTATTAGGCATGTTTGCCTGTGCAGAACTGATCCTAAATGCGCCACTGAGATGATCCTTGTTCCAGAAAGGATTTAATCAGTATTACATAGATTTTTGACCTGAGATGTCAGCCTTCAGAAAATTGATTTGTAGAATTTAAAGACTGTAAGTCTCTTACAGGAAAGGAGTACTAAGTTGCACATAAATACATCACAGTAAGCAAAGAAAATTAGAAGAAAAAAAAAGAATAAAGGAGGGGGGACACACTAGGCAAGACTTAGACATCAGCATCAATAAGCTATGTAGAAAGAATGCTTGGGTTACTGATGGTGCAAAGTGGGGGGGTGACTTCAACTGCTTATTTATCACTGTCATGTTTTAATAGTCTCAGGATCAGGGGGAAAAAAAAAGAATATTCAAGCTTGACTCTTTGACAAAAATGTGGGGTTTTTAAATTTTGTTTAGAAGTCTCTGGAAGAAAAGATGGGATGTCTTCTGAAGTTTTCTGGTGACCTAGATGATCAAACATGCAGAGAAGATCTCCATGAAGTATTTTCTGGTCACGGAGAAATCAAATGGATACACTTTGTTAGAGGTGCAAAGGAGGTCAGTAGGATCTTAAACATTGAGTTAAGATCTCTGTAGTAAAGTCTGAAACTGAATTATTAAATGCTTGTTCTCTTTATAATCAAGTAATAAATTATTTGACTTGTGGAATCACAGAATATTTAGATAATTAAATTATTCTCTTAAATTCTTTCAAAAGAATGGATAAAGGTTCCAGCCTTCTCAGTTGATAAGTTCAACAGAGACTGTTTATTAGGACAGTCTGAGGGCTTTGTTTCAGTCTAGACATATTCTACATCATGCAAAATTAATGAACTTGCTGAGGTACCTAGCAGGATATGTTGTTCATCATTCTAGCTGAATGTTTGTGCAGTAAGATTCAAATGCAAATGCCGCTCTTCTTTTTAAGGGAATTATCCTATTTAAGAGTACTGCAAAAGAAGCTCTGGAAAAAGCCAAAGAAGCGCATAACGGAAATTTACAGCTTCGAAACAAGGATGTTACATGGGAAGTGCTAGAAGGAGATGCAGAGAAAGAAGCTCTGAAAAAAATACTGGAAGATCAGCAAGAACTGCTGAAACAGAAAACAAAAGGTCCTTCTTTTATTGGTTTAAGCCTTTATAATGTCCTAGAAGTGGCACTGTGTGAAAGTAACTATAAAGAATGAAGACATGATAAACACTAACTGTAAAGCATTCTTTTGAGCTTGACAGTCAAAAGATAGATGATACAAAGTTCCTGACATCTTATATCCCCACAGGACGCAAAATTAAAGGAAAAGGAAGAGGGGGAAAGATACCTCAAGGTGCACACAAAGGAAAAGTAGAGTTTCAGGGCAAGAAAATAAAGTTTGAAGAAGAAGAAGGTGGTGAAGATGATACTAAAACAGGTATGTCATTCTGTGCACTGGATGCAGCTTCTTTAGTACACGGAGCTGCTTTCTGGAAAAGTACCCGTGTTTCCTAGAAGTGTTTCAGATTTGCCCCTACATTGTAGTATTTCTGTCCTCTTTGTCAGTATCAGTAAAGTAACTTTTTAAGGGTCTTGTGCTTGATTCCTTCCAGAAATCTCCAAAAAGCATATTAAAATAATTACTAGATAGGTGAGACCGTCCTGCAGGGCTGGTCAAAGCATTCTGCGTTGAAAGATGGTAGTTGTTGGCAACATTACAGAACAGTACAGACTTAGTCTCTGGTGTGGTCAATTTTTTTTTTCCTCAAGGATCTGAGAAGACATAGTGGTTTTTATATATATATATATATATATATATATATATATACACACATATATATATATATATATACACATACACATGTGTGTATATATATATATATATATATACACATACACATGTGTGTATATATATATATATATATATACACATACACATGTATATATTTTGCTTATTCTGTGTATTTAGCTTGGAGAAGATGAGGAACTAAGCTTCTGTTCATTAGTTATGGCACCTGCTTAAACAAAACCCAGTAAAACCTACTCCTCTTAAATTGTATCCCTTCATCTTCTTACCTGCTTTCCTGCTGTGAAGTTATACAGGGAGGAAGCTCTTCAAAGTTGGTGTTTTAGAACATATAAAAGCTTTTAAGTCACCGTAATAAGTAAACGCTCTAGCATAGCAGTGGCTGTGGATAAACTAGGACTGATCCTTGAACTTACATGGTAGGAAGGTTTTTTTTCAGAAAATTGCAGGTAATACTGCAATGCTCTCCTTTACCATAAATGACTACATATTCAATCTTGCAGAACCAGCAAGTCCCAAGAAGAGACCACTAGAGGAGATGGAAAAAGAAGAACCTGCACCAAAACAACTGAAAACAGAAAACGGAGATGGAAATCAGTAATACTAAAATATTAAAAAATAAAATAATTCTTTTTATTGTTCCATTTACAATAGGTTTTAAAGACATGCCTCAGTTCAGGAGTTTCTTGGCAGAAAATCTAATGAAATCCACTTCAATGTCAACCTACAATGAGAGGAAAGCTTCATTTCTTTTAGGTTACAGCTTTTTGTTGTTGGTGTTCAAGCAGCATGCTTACTCTTAACATACCACCCTGCGAAACTCTTTTATATTTATAGTTCTGTTTATACTGTCAGATCTCTCAACTTTTCTGGCACCTCATTCAAATGTAAAAGGTTTTGGACATTACTGTAATCTTGCAGTTATGTTAAATAGCAGCTGCCAATAAATTCAGAACATAAAATGCTTACTACTGAAGCCTGGATGTTAATATGGTATAAAGCTGTAACTGTGAAGCAGCAAATCTGAAGGACATATTTCCATCATTTAAGTTCAAGTCACCAAGAAAACAGGTACAGCTGAATAAAACTTCTAGTCTTTGCTACTCAGCATTCCTAACCATCTTCAAATCTTGCTCAGTCTACTTCCCCTATGGTAATGGGATAAATATCTTCTAGGCCAGCATTTAGCACCCAGGAAACTTGCCCATGGGCTTAAGCTTCAATACTCCAGCATCCTGACTAGATTTTCTATTGTGAGATGAAGTGCACAACTTCCTCCTACCCCCTGCAACATGGTTCTGTGAGGGATTTCAATGGCTGTAGCTAGTTATAGGACAGAGCATGTAACACTGAAATAATGCTACAGCCATGAAATCCTAGTTCCTCTTGCCTTCATCACTTCATTCCGTTTAAGTTCCATTTGCAGATAGGATCAAGCAAATAACTATTAAAAGTTGTGTCAAGGATACTGCCCTTAGATCAGAGGTATCAAACTCATTTTCACCAGGGGCCACATCAGCCTAACAGACTGTATGTACAGTCCTAAAATTACATTCAGCCCTTTGAGGCTGATGTGGCCCCCGGTGGAAATGAGTTTGATACCCCTGCCTTGGATTTTCACGCCTAGTTGCAGTGCTGGCTTTAGTCTTTGTGTACAACTTTGACTTACATTACAATTATTCTTTTCCCTGTTCAATTACAAAATGTAGTAACAGCAATGGAACTTGATGCCATCATAGTGAAATTCTATCAGGTGCTGTGAGCATTCCTCATCCAGTACATATGGCCATCAAACTTAAATTTTCTTAAGTACAATTTATTTACCTGCCCAGTACAAGACAGAGCATTTTCTCCATTAATGTTAGGTCTTATACTTACTGATTTCTTCTTATGGAACTTGTATGATGCTGGTAGGTCATATCTAAGTTCTGTGAACAGTACAAAGAACACTTGTTACGCTAGAGTTATGATTGGTCAATTGACTTACACCCTACACCCATGTTCTCCTGTTGCCCCGCTCTGCTGCCCCTGACTGGATAAACTGTTTGGACCTCTGGACTAGATTATTACTGAACATTTAAGCCAACCGCGTAACACAGTAAGTGGATAGCAGAAATGCAGTTCCGTGCCTCAAGTTGTATGACTCTATAAAGCATCCAGCTGGTGACACGGAAGAACTGGGAAGACGCTTGAACAACTCTCAGAAAAATATTAAGGTGACTGTAAGGACAGGGTGCTTTTTTTGTGTGTGAGAACTGACCTGCACTTTGGTTTCATTAAACAGCAACAATCTCCTTTTGAAACAAGATGACAGCCAACTTCTGCTTGAAGACAGAATATAGTCCAGGAAGAAATAAAGTTCTAATTCTGGACAGAATATGTATTCCCCAGAGCCTTAGTAAGTGCCTGCTTGTGTTCTAGCCAGGTAGCAAGGTAATAAAAAAAATGCTGCTTACAAGAAGACCTATGTTATTTTCAGTGTTAAATCACACTTAAATGTACCTCATGCTGTTAAGACTGGCTAGTAGTGTTACAGGTATTAGCCCCCCAACAAAATGTTGGGTGGCTTTTTTTTTTTTGCCTTTAACAACAAATTAATCTTACCTGCTATGACTTCCATCTTCACTTCCCATTCATCTGCTTTCTTTTGAATGTGCTACAATATTAAACAGATACAGGTAAATTTAAAAGCTCTTTCTTACGCTGTCGCATAAACATCTCCGCTCCTGTATTTAAGAAGTCTCCTGTGCTTTTGTTTTTCAAGGTGAAGCATCTGATCATTTATCTTGATGTATGTGAGATCAGTTATTTGACAGGATTAGTAGTTAGTTGAAATGAGTTTCATTCCCATAAAGGTGTGAACAAATCAGTGAAGATATCTAGACAACGTAATTAAATGCCATCTATTTAATTGCCTCATTAATGCTCACCCTACTAAAATGAAGGACTTACCTGACGTGTTGAAGTTTTGTGAAGGGAATATACAGCTGTTTTTGCCATTTGTAAAGCAGTTTTCAGAAAAATCATATCCATTCCTAAAAGAATGTTGAAATTCTTAGAATTGTTAAATGCAAGCTTGAACTAGAGGATTTAAAGATCTGCTTCATACTTCAATTTTTCTGGAGTAAGATATTTGAGAAACAGCACTGAACACATGAAGGTACATAAAGTACTTCTAAAACTTATCCAATTGCTTTTAGTAAAAGAGAAAAATGATAGGGATATGAAATAGCTAGTAATGGTTATTTCAAACCCAGCAATTGTTATTTACAATGTTGAAGTTGATAATCTGTACTTGACAAACTGATTCCAGATCCACAAAATTCTAGGTAATTACAGTAGGTAATTGTAATTAAAAAGGGAGATGTTTCATTAAAAGTGTTTCCCTTGCTGTTTCATTCCTATTTATTTCTGACTTCCAGAATTACCAACCTTTATTGTGCTTTGTACCAAATGGTGGGTTCATAATAACAGTGTCAAAAGTCTCTGACATGCTGTTAGATATAGAGCAGACATCGCACAGAACCATGTTGATGTTGGTGAGCTCAAAGTCTTCAATATTGCTATTAAATATTTCCAGCGCATCTGCATCTATGTCAAACCCCACACAAAATCTATTAAAAAAAAAAAGTGCCGCACATTAGGCTGTTGCAAAATAAAATGGTGTTTAAATTCTGTAGTAAAGTTTTGAAAGAGATCTGTGTACACAACTTGTAACAGGCATATGCTATTACTTCAGTGCTAATAAAAATGCCCTTTCTCAAAGTTTGTGAAGGAAGTTTTACACGTTCATTTAGTACTTCAGGGGAAAGCAAACATTGTCACCTCCAAATTCATGGCAACTGTCCATCTCCTTCCACTATTTGAATGGTTATTGACTGTCTAACCATATGAAATAACCTTATTATGTACCAGATTAGATATTTAATAAGATTAGTTCAGCATTACTATGTCCTAATCTTATTTTCTACTCTTCTATACCAGAAAAAAAAACAACCAGAACTTAGTATTAAATACTTACCCTGCTCCTAACATTGCACTTCCAATGCTGAGCATGCCACAACCACATCCTAAATCTGCAACTGTTTTGTTTTCAATGTCATCAAAAGTATTGTGAATTGTATAAAGCATACATGCTGAGAAAAAACAAACAAACAAACAAACCAAAAATGCCACAGGTCAATAATATCAATTATGCATCTGATTAATGACGAAACCTACTTCTGTCTTCAGAAAGCTCTGAGCTAAAGGTTTCTTGTCAAGCAAAATTAAGCTGATGTTCTCACTGTCTGTTCTTCTTTTTCATGTATATGTGAGAAGAAGTTAAAAACATTTTGGCAAGTACTAGAACTGCAGATCTTTGGTGGAGAGATTACACATAGAGCTGTGAGTATCTGAGGAAAAATGTATGTGGGAGAAAACCAGATGTAAAATATTGAAAAAAAAATAATTAAGGTATGATGAGTGTCTGTATGTACACTTTTTACTGGTTTTTGTATGCTGTTCAATAAGTCCATTTCAGCTTTCTGATTTACAGATTAAGACATTTAAATCAGATTACCTTATTTTTAGATTATACATTAACAGCATACTTCTAATGAAAATAAGTTAACAGGTCATTTAAAAATAAGTAATTACATTCCTGCTGGATACAATTTCTCTACTACTTTTAGTGTAAAGCCTTCACAGAAGATAATACAATAGAAATATTTTTTTTGTTAAGTGCTAATGAAGAAGCAGTAGAAGAGACAGCAGTGCTGCAGGGAACCTGTACCTGCGATGTGCGGGCTCGTTGGATACTGCTCAAGGAGCAGTTTGGGACTCTCAAAAGTATCAACTTGCTGAAGACAGCTTTCCAGTTCTTTAAGCTTTATTTTCTTCATGTTTATCGCTTAACTAAGGAAAATAATGTGTAATCAGCTCCAATAATATAAATAAGCCACAGATAATATTTAATTATTTTACACTTTAAATCCCACCGCATTCAGCACCCTCGGGCTTTCGGGCCCAGCTGACGCCGCACGGATGTTTCCCCACCCACCGCCGGTAACCGACTCCCAGGCCAGGCGCCGACGAGGCCCCGCACCCGCCTCGGCCAAGGGTTCCGCTCCTACCGACGGACCCCGCAAAGCAGGAACCGAGTCCCGGAGACCTCCGCTAGTCGCTCGCCCGCCGGGGACCCTCTCCGCGGCCCGCACACCCCCACACCGGTGGCGCCGCCTCCACTCACCGCAGCCCCGGCGGGCCGGGCCCAGGGACCCCGCACTTCCGCCGCGCCGCCCGGCCCCTCGCAGAGAGCCGGCCCCGCGCCGCGCCGCGCCGCGCCGCGCCGCCCAGTGACGCGGGACGGCGAGTGCCGCACGAGCTGCCGGGCGCCGCCCCTCGGCGGGGTAACTGGTACCCGCAGGCGTGCAACGCAGCTGAGCTCTCCCGGCTTTAATTAAGGAGTGTTCGCTTTGCCTATCGCGTGTTATAAACGCGATACATTTAATTACAGCCTTACGTGTTACAACCGTTACGTGCTCGTGAGAGCCAGGTCTGTCCTCCAGCGCTCTCCACAGGGCTCAAACCACTGAGCTCCGCCTGGCCGGCGGGAGGGACGCGTCTGCAGAGAAAAGCAGCGGGTTTAACTGTTCTCACGTTTTCCTTCCTGCAATCCTGGCGGGGATACGCTGCACCGCGGGCCGATGTTCCCTGCGCCGACGGAGCAGCCACAGGAGATCCGGTGGCGAAGCCAGCAGAGGGAAGCCCGCCCGGGGAACCCGGGGTTCGCTGCTGTCACATAAAAGGTTACTTTCGTTTAGGGGCAGATTTTTGTTCTTTTAATTTTTTCCATTACATAGTTCAAAACCTACTTATCGATCTTTAAAGCGGTTAACAGTATGTAAGCTATGGCAGCTCGCATCCAAGTACATTTTCTCCAGGTGGGAGGGAGCAGTCGCGCTCCGGCACCTCACGGCGCGGGGCTGCGGGGACACCCGCGGCCGCCCAGAGGCGGGAGCCGTCCGCGAGGCGCGGTGCCGCTGCCGAGCCCGTCGGTGCTGCGGCACCTCCGGCGGGGCTGCCGGTGCCAGCGAGCGCCCAACACCGGCTCTGAAGCCTCAGAGGAGCCGCCTGCGTTTCCCGTCGCACTCCCGCCCTCAGAGCTGCCACCGCCTAACCCGGCGGGACCCGGCGGCCCGGGCTTCACGGCAGCCGTCCGGTAACAAAGAGGACTCCGCTACCGCCGGGGGTGCCGGCCACCCCAGGTGGGCCCGCACGGCAGTTGAGGCCACGATGGCAGGCGGCGCGCACCCCATGGCTGTCGCTTCCCCCGTCCCGACAAGAAGTTTCAAGCCGGCGGGCGGCGACATTTTGTGGGGCGGTGGCGCGGGCCGCGCACCTGCGCGCTGACAGGGCGGTGCGAGCCGGCGGGGAGGGCAGAGGAAGAGGAGGGGTAATGTCAGGGGAGGGGAGAGGCGAGGCAGCGCCAGGAGGAGGGAGCGGGCGGCGGGGAGGGCGCCGGTTCCGTGGCTATCGCGAGAGGGTGGCGCCGCTGGGAGGGGAGAGAGAGGGCGGCGGGGGGGAGCCCCAGAGCTGGGAGCCCGGCGCAGCCGTAAGGGCTCCTCAGTTTCCCATCATGGCGGGGGCCGGCGCCAGCGGCCGGGATAAGCGGGCGACGGCGGCGCGGCTGAAGACGGCGCTGGGCGGCGAGAGCAGCGGGGCGGCGGCGGGCGAGCTGCGGGCGCTGCTGGAGGGGGTGCTGGCCCCGGCGGCGGGCCCGGGCGGCGGCAAGGCGGCGGCCGAGGCGCTGGAGTGGTGCCGCTGCCTGCTGTCGGGCGGGGAGCCGTGGGACAGCTTCGTGCAAGCCGTGCGGGCCTACGACCCGGCCACGCTGTGCGGCCTGGTGTGGACGGCCAACTTCGTGGCCTACCGGTGCCGGACGTGCGGGATCTCGCCTTGCATGAGCCTGTGCGCCGAGTGCTTCCACCAGGGCGAGCACGCCGGGCACGACTACAACATGTTCCGGAGCCAGGCGGGGGGCGCCTGCGACTGCGGCGACAGCAACGTCATGCGGGAGGCCGGGTGAGCGCCGGGCGGCCTCGGCGGGGCGGGCGGGCACCTGCCGGCGGGGGCGGCCCCACCGGGCGGTAGAGGTGTGACCGGAGCGCGGCGTTTGCCCGGTGCCTCCCTGCGCGCCGGGGGAGGGCAGTGACTGGGGACACCTGCTTCCCGCCGGGGTCGCCTCTCTCGCTGGCCGTGGGTCGGGCGAGGCTCTGTGGAACGGCGGCCTGAGGAGGGATCAACCATGCCTTCCCGGCCGCCAGCCCCGGCTGGGGTCCAGTCAGAGGGCTTCCTTCTTTGTGGATGTGTGTGTGCCTTTTATTCGGGCGCTTACGCGAACCTCACTGCCCTTGCACCGAGTGCCTGTCTAGAGGGAAGGTGCTGTGGGGTCCTATCTCTCAGGTCCCAGCTAGCAGCCTCGGCCTAGCACAGGTAACCCTGAGGTGTGTCCAGATACTTTTGGCCTTTACGTGAGCAAATATGATAAAATGAACAGATTGGGTAAGAGGGAGCCATGTTTGTGTGTTTTCTCGGCCTGCAGTTCATCTTGCCTTCTGTTTTTTCTATTCTCAGCTTTAAATCAAGGAATTTGGTAACTCTTGGTTGAGCACAACAGGGTAGGGTTTTGAGGAAGTCAGACATCCTTCGTAGTCTGCAAGTGTGCAGACCTACTGGAGACAAGTACCTGGTCAGAAGAAGAGGAATGTGGTACCTCACTGTACCCTCCTTTGTTCCCTTTGTATCAAATTGTAAAAGGAAAGATCAGTCAACCAGTTGCTGTGTGTAGATGATACCTAGCCAGTTAAACTTCACATATCACAACTGAGTGTCTTTTTGAAGGTCCCTGTGTACCTCTTTATTCAACAGAGAGCTAAAGACTGTCAGAAGACAGTTTGGAGTGCTAGAGTGAGCCTTCTCTTCTGACTAGCTTTCTAGAATAGTGTCTATCTGGATCACCTTAGCCTTGGTGAGATTGCATGCTCTCATAAGAGCCGTCTCATCTCTTCCTAATAAATCTTGAGTGTATCTAGCAGAAAATGCTAGGAACATATAGAAATATCAAAACGTTTTGCTTGGTTCTTTTCATGTTTTTACCATGTGCAATATGTAGTTCTGCATAACGCTGCATCTTTTGCATTTCTGCATAGAGATTTCACTAATTCTGCTGTTTTCTGTTGCTTGAAGGTTGTCATCTTGGCTCAGACTCTTAGTGCCTGTATTCACCATTCTCCTGCTCTAGGCCTTGAGGTGGCTTCGTTCTTTGTTTCTTGTAATGTTTCCTCCTTTGTTTCTTGTACTGTTAGCCTTCACTATTTTGTCATTCTTCCTTTTTGGTAGAACCTCTCCTTATAGGTAGACTCCCTCTAATGGAAAAAAAAAATTCCTCTTTTTGTTTTCATTGATCTTTAGTGGTTTCAGGGGGCTGGTCCTTAAGTGATTCTTTATTTATCAGTTCTTGTTCAACTTCTGGTGATTCTGCTTTCCTCAGTATCACGAAAGTAACAGTGCCCCTTGATCTCCAGTGCTCAGTGTGGGATAGATTAAGGGCTCCTCTTAGTGGCAGGATTTTATTAGAGCGCAGACAAATTGATCTACTGTAGGTAAATATTAAAATTGCTTCTCATACTGCTCTCATCCAAGAGTTTATAGTTTTCACAATTGTCTTTTCCTATTTTAAACAGTTTTATTCTTGAATTAATAAAGAAGGAATAAGGTATGCTGTTACCTTTGCAAGGTAGGCAGATGCAAACCCTGAGGGCGTAAGAATATTCTCCTAATTTCTCTGTTATATTTACCCTACTTATTACTTCTAATAGTAGGATTTGAGAGTAAGTTGTCTCGGGTGTGTGATAGGTCCCTTCAGGAGGTTTGATCATTCTAGGATAAGAATTCCATAGCATTCTTTCAGAAACAAGACTCTTGAGTTGAGCAGTAGATTTTCCAGTCCTCCTGGACATACAGGACAGTGCATCACGGTATATGGGGTGTCTACACCCAACATAAGGTCGCTCCTGCTTATCTAAAGAATTGATGCTAAGTCAGTGCAATTAAGTGAACTAGAAACTTTGTTTGCTGTGCAAGACAAAGTAAGCTAAGCTCAAAGCTTTAAAAAGGAATTAATGCGTGCAAACACACAGTTTTGCCTGTTGAATTGCTTCAGTGCGGCATGTTTAGATAAACTGATTTAACTTCGTGTGTACAAATCAGTTGCACAATTACAGAGGTAGTGTTTTACATGGTGAAGTCAGGAGATCTTCATGGTAGGTTGAGGAAACTGGAGTGTGTCTAGCCCGATATAACCTTGGCCACCACAGCCTAGGCTTCTATTAATAGCAAAGGAATCAAATGCGGAGCCTACTTAGGAACTTTATCTGCCATCTGCCTGCTCAGATAAAATTTTGTGTAGATACTGTATACAAGTAGTATAGTAGAGTAGTTTGTTTCTGTTGGTTCTTGTTATCTGGTTGCCATGTTCAGAGTTTTTTTGATTCAGTGTATCTCAAAAAATACTTCTGATGAAGCATCATTTAACTGATCATCTGTAAAGGAAATCTCTCCAGTTTGCTATGTGGAATATATTTTCATTTTCTTTAGGAGTGCTAATGTGAATCTAGAGATGGTTTGATCTGGGACATAAGCATGTGTGTGTAAAACTTTTATTACTAATAAAAATCTATAATTTACTTTTTAGAGATACTTGAGTGTTAATTTTTTATTTCTAATGCCTTTTTATAAGGAAGTTGGCATATAGTGTAATAGATGGATGCTGATTTGCTTTAGGTACTTTGTGTAATTCTCATTTGTTTTAGAAAAATCAGGTTGTCACACTCTTGAACCTTTTGATTCCCATGCATATTTCAGTGTTTTTGATTATGAAGTTAATTGCAGTTGGTCTGATCTACTAGAATGTGACTTAGACTTTAAAAAATATCTAAGTTTGTAAATGTAGCTGCTTGTCAAAGCATTACAAACTCTAGCTGTGGCAAGGTTTAAGAGATTTTAAGATCCAGCAATACGTCAGTAGTTGAAAACAGTTTGTAGTCGTCTCCCATATGGTATCTAGCCATGGGCAAATGAAATTTTGCAACTCCATCAGAAATAATTAATAATGTTTTGAAGAAGGCAAAATCTTCAGTTCTAAAGTATTTATGGTAGACGTATGCTCATAGTTCAGCAGGCAAGTTCATCTGTTGGAGGAAAAAAATAAACCATGCAGTTGGACAGGGTAAAATTCAGACCGGGATATTTTTTGCTTGGTAGATGATCTTGTGTTATAATGCAAGTTGATAGTTTATAAAATATAACCTTGAAGAAAGCAATATGCCATGTGGTTATAATAACAGTATAACTAGTCAGTAATCTGTTACTGATGAGTACCGTCTTGTTTCTGTGGCTCACTTGTTCTGATTCCCCTTTAAGTCTGTAGACAATAACCTGACATACTAGAGCCTCTACACTTCGGCTATTTCATTCCCCCGTGTCCTGTTTCTGAGTGTGCCTCACTGTGTGTTGACTTATTTGTTAAATTAATCATGTGGGAAACAGATGTTTTAGTGCTGCATTACAGCACAAAGAGAATAATATCTCCATCAAGGGCTATATATCCTGAAAGGCAAAAAGCCAGGTTAAGAATTTCATTAAACAGGCTTTTATATTGATGTTTGCTGTGTATTTGATGGTAGTTATGGCAACCAATGGCTCCACTGACATAGAGCTTTGCCTTCTCTTATGATGTATCTAAGGGTCTAAGAAATTATCCATTTCCACTTGTGACTGTGGGCCATTTTTTTTGTCAGTAGGCATGTGTGAAGTTAAAAAAGCATTATAAGAAATATAACTGTCACAGATTGACGATGTATGCCATGTGTCGAGAAGCACCTTCAGGTACCTACCTTCAAGCTTTCTGCAGTCCTGTCTCTAACAATTCATACTCAACTTTCCATTTAGCTCTGTCTTAGAGTGTCTATCAATGTGGTTGCATGGAGATCTGGTCTGAGGTGCACACTAGATGAGACTTTTTTTTTTTTTCTCCTCTTCCCCATTGTGTCTCTTTTGGGGATTGATGTAGCTGTAAAATCTAGCATGATCCCTTATGAAACGGCTGGAAAATTCTCTTTGCCTCCTTTCACTGCCAACAAGTATGAGAAGTATATTCTTAGTTTCTAGACTGCTAATTTTCTGCTGCTTTAATTTATTTAGAGTTGTCTGTTTTTTTCAGTGCATTAAAATGTTCAAACCCCATATATATTATTGAATAGTTCAATTTTGAATTTGGACAGTAGATACCTAGTATTGATGATCTTTGCTGCTCTGTCCCCATATCCTTCTTTCCCTCCTCCTGATTCCATTCCTTATTTTTATCCCTTTTCAGGCCCACTTTCTTACGGGAACTAATTTCAATAAAAATGGCCTTACTGTGCTGTTTGTGAGCTGCAGAAGAACATATTCTATTTCTTTTACTTTCTGTTGCTGAGTAAGAGTAAAGGACCTATTTCCTATTCTATATTTGAGAAAATTTTAAGAATTACAGTGACAATAAAAAGCAAGGTTGCTGTTGAGAAAGCTGTTAGTAGTAGTTACTTTTGGATATGTTCTGTGCATATTCATCAGGCAAGGTCTCTTGTGTCATCTTTGGTTGTAGCAGCTGTGATCCACTTAAGACCAGAATCACAGAATGTTAGGGATTGGAAGGGACCTCAAAAGATCATCCAGTCCAATCCCCCTGCTGGAGCAGGAACACCCAGATGAGGCTACACAGGAATGTGTCCAGGCGGGTTTTGAATGTCGTCAGAGTAGGAGACTCCATAACCCCCCTGGGCAGCCTGTTCAGTGCTCTGTCACCTTCACTGAGAAGTTGTTTCTTCTCAAATTTAAGTGGAACCTTTCGTGTTCCAGTTTGAACCCATTACCCCTTGTCTTACCGTTGGTTGTCACTGAGAAGAGCCTGGCTTCATCCTCGTGACACTAACCGTTTATATATTTATAAACGTTAGTGAGGTCACCCCTGAGTCTCCTCCAAGCTAAAGAGCCCCAGCTCTCTCAGCCCTTCCTCATAAGGGAGATGCTCCACTCCCTTAATCATCTTTGTTGCCCTGGGCTGGACTCTCTCCAGCAGTTCCCTGTCCTTCAACTGAGGGGCCCAGAACTGGACACAATGTTCCAGGTGAGGTCTCACCAGGGCAGAGTAGAGGGGGAGAAGAACCTCTCTTGATCTGCTAACCACCCCCCTTCTAATACACCCCAGGATGCCATTTGCCTTCTTGGCCACCAGGGCACAGTGCTGGCTCATGGTCATCCTGCTGTCCACCAGGACCCCCAGGTCCCTTTCCCCTACGAAAAAGTCAGATTTGCCTGTGCCTGGGTTTTGGGATATACAGGTAATAACTATTTTACTGGTGTTAAGTAGAGTATGTGGCTATTTCATGGAGTGTCTTGCAACAGTGAATCGCCTGTTTAGCATACACATAGCATGTTACTGCTTTGAAAGTTGTCTTTTCCAGTGTGACTCTATCAACTGTGTTCTTTAACAGAAGATGAGAAGGTTTCAGTTCTCGAGGATCTTGGCTAGTTTTGGTAATGTAGCGTTGAGGATGGAAGGATGTTCTTTTGGACCTTTCTTCAAGAAGCTGCTGAAACCGATGCTTCATCAGCAGGCTGAGACCCTATACTTTGTCAGGAAGTTTAGCCTCTGAGCATTATGAAACTGCATAAAAACATCTTTGTGTTCAGGATTGTTGGGCTGGTACCAATGGCATTCTGTAGGACTTCTGTCAATTCCGTGCAGCTTCCCTGCTTTTGAAGTCCTTTGGACTGCCAAGGCCTTCTGGCTGAAGGGACTGAGAATTCTGAACTGTACTGCCTGTTAACTTGACATGAGAGTCTGAATAAACCCATGGTCATGTACTTTTGTGAGTGTGACTCTTCAGAACAAAAACTCTACTATCTGATCTTCCACATACAAGGTACACGAATTCGTGCTGGGATTCACACTTACCGCAGCATTTGAAAGAACTAGTTACTGTGCATTTATGAATAATTGATTCTCTCTGACATCCTCCCCACCTCCACCCAGACATAAAGCTCAGTATTTTGTTTTGCTGCTTAGGATATCACAGTAACATTCGGTAGTTTTCACAGTGCTTCGTGTTAGGTCTTATCCCTGGAAAGCGAAAGATTTCAGATCCCTGTGTTGATTACATCCATCGTGACATGCGGTCAGCTCACAAACCTGTCTGTCTTGATTTCCCTTAAGAATGTCTCCAATTAGGACTACATCAGCCTCTAAATTAGTTGCTGCAATGTTTTCCAAATTGTTACCAGCCAAGTGATAATTTTGAATTACTACTTTTAGAGCTGTGACCTGACTAGGCGCCATGTATTTTATATGTGCCTCAGGAATAATGTGGGGTTGTTTCAAAGGCATCAATAAGATACTCAAATGTATCACTATACATAACTTTAGACATTTAGAGACCTGAAGTCTTGCTGTGTTAGTCATTGAACATATTTATAATAAATGATGGTTCTACCCCAAAGCTTTTACTTTTTCGAACCAGTCTGATTTGAAGAACAGAACAATACTCTGAGCTTGGGAGATACAACAGCTGTATATTTTGCCTTGCCTGAAACTGCCTTATTTATTTTATGACTTGTTTATCACTTTGTGATGTACCTTAGCATCTATTCAGTTTAACAAGAACTGGTGTTTTGGACGTCTCTGGAAACATTTATATTTGGGCTAACCAGTGTTGATTTTCAGTTCCTTTGCTTTGATCCCGCCAACTTCTAAACCTCTTTTTATCTCTCTTGTGAAACAATCAGTGGTCCAGGATTCTAAGTTTGCTATGTCAGAGTGAAGTGTTATTTGTCTGGTACGTATCTGATCTACATGGATCTGTTGGAAACAGAATAAACGTGATTTTGGGTGTATGTTTGGGGAACAAATTCTTAAAGAACTTTTGTCTCTCAGGTCTTTCTTAAAGACAGTTAACAAAGGCTGATTCAGAGTTCAGGCCATTCTTCCTTATCACTTACAGAATATCAGGAGTTTTATATTTTAAAAAAATCTGTGAATGGTATCTGACAACTGCAGGTGTTTTTAAATAGTATTATTTTAGGTGCCCTCCTCTGTAGGGTTCTAGTGGTAAGCTTTGAAAATAATGTGATGAATTTTTTTACATTGAAGTAATGTGGGTAGCTGCATAAGTATTACAATAACAAGGACTACATAATGAACCCTGCCTTCATCAGGATGCATTTCAGTTTCTGCACAGCTCCTGCAGTGATAATAGCTCTGGCATGAAACACATGGACCTTTCCAAGAAAACTGGACATTACATATATATATATGCACCTTGTCTGTTGAAGGCCTGACCAAAGTGGTTATCTTCAGCTTAAACTGACGGCTTTTATTAAAATCCGCAGATCTTACTTAAATCCTGAGGAAATGAAGATGGTTTTTACAGTTGTCTAGCATTGCGCAGTTGCTTGGAACTTTGTCAGATGAAACATTTGAGCCAAAATGTTACATGCTATATGTTTACCCTGTTTAAATTTTCTTGGAAAAATTTTCCTAGCCACAAAATATTTTTGTTAACTCTATTTTAGAAACTTGTTTTTTTTTTTTTTTTTCTTCTTTAAATTGAAGATGTGCTGTCTGTATGCTTTAATGGAGATAATTGATGGGATTCTGAAAGCAACTGGACAGGGAGACTGTAAGTGAATGGATGGTTTGGGATGAGTGAGGGCCAAGCAAAGATGGTTCTGATGAGGGCTCAGGACCAGATATTCTGTTTGCTGATTTGCTTGTCTCTCAGACCTACTTTTGAAGTCAGCTGGGAATTCTGCTTTGTGAATGCTATGTAAGGCTAAGAGCTCTGAAAAATCAGATTCTAAAAATGATGAAATTAAGCATCTAGAACTATGCATTGTCTCTATTAATTTCTCTATCTTTAGGTTCATATTTGAGAAAAATAAAATAGATTATACCTTTGAAAGGTGACTCAATACTGTGAAATAATTTTGAATGTAAATATTTTTCTTGTGGGCTTTTTAATGATAACCTTCATGAAGATTGCTTTTTAGAGGTGAGTTTGAAGAGTATTCTCACCAATGCTTTTTCAGTACAGTTCAGTACAGTGAAGTACCAAATTAGCTGCTCTTTTAAAAAGTACTGTTCCTTTCCTCAACTCAAAAGGCTGCAGTTCCTGTTGCACAGAATAGTTTGAGACTGTATTCACACATGCAAATGCAGAATTAAGATAATTTTAATAATCTTAATATTGCCCTTAACAGCATAACTGAGGCCACTTATAAGGGCTTCACTTCACAGTCACTTATGTTTGACAAAGATGCACCAAAGAGAATGGGTATTATATTTGTAAGTTAGCTAGCTCTGTGTGTGTTATCATACAAATATATTTTAAATTGTGTGTAAAGTGATGCTTTTTGATCAAGCTAGGCTAATGGAAACTGTACTTAGATGCAATTACAGTGCATTAATTACATCCCAGAGCATCCACCCTTTTTATAAAGGCAATATTTTTGCAGCAGAAGATTGTGTTACTCCTTTGAATTGCTCTATTGTCTATCAAAATGCTCAAATTCAAAAACTCTCTAGGTCAATTCAAACATAGACTCAGCTTCAGCTCTCCTCAGAAGTCCATTCCTTCTCATTCGCACTGTATTTCTAAGGTCTTAGAGTTAAAACTGCCCAATCTACTGTTTTTGATCGATAGTAGGCACTTGTATACTAATGAAGCTCATTGTAGTTTTATCTACTGTACAAGATGTTTATGTCTGAGGACTAACAGGAAATGATAGAAACGCTCTTCTGCAGAGCTTCTTTGTCTGCTTTGCTTTGAACTGGAGAGCTGGCTTCACTGGAGAATGCTCAGTGTAGCACTGAGCACCAGTGGAGTGTCTGGTGACTCACTGCCTTTCTTCCTGCTGTTCTGCAAGGATCGAAATAACTTATAGGAGTCAAATCTCTGATTTCTAGCCTCCTACCCTGGCCAAAAAACTTTGTCATGAAAGCTTAGAGGCTGGACAGATGTCCTTTGGAGGTCTTTTGGGGTTTTTCTTCTTGAGAAGCTGTTAATTCTTCTTCCATGTTTCACTGTTTTCCTTTATTGACTCTAGTGTCTCTACTTTGGAGCTTTCCTGGCTAGAAGGGTTAGACTGACATCCTTCCAGTTAGCCTTGCGTCTTGTTGCAGTCCCTAATAGCAGAAATGCAGGTATTGTCTCTGAGCTTCTCTGTAGCTTGCAGCTTTCTTACATAGCAGAAGAGCTGTTGTTCCTCAGACCTTGAAGTCAGTACCACATTGATTCACTTTTGAAAGCCTGTTTAGCAGACAAAAGGAATTTAACTATTGAAATTTAATTACTAGAGTGTGTGTGGGAAACATGTCTTAAATAAAAGCTCAGTTTAGATGTGACTTATTGTTACTGAATTGAAGAGTCAAGTAGAGGTTTCCTTTCTTTGCTTAGGAATTGATTGTATTTTTCATTTGGATCCTGTCAGTTGTGTCCCAGGTTCTTGTCCCTAAAAGCTGCCTTTGGAGTCAGGTACTTGTAGTACTGTAAGACTTGTGAAAATGGGATGCCTCCTTTTGACAGCTTTATGATCAGTTTTAAATCAAATTACTTTTAAACATGGAGAGGCAGGGGACAAAATAACACGAGAAAAGTGAAGGTAAAAATAGTCCCTCTGTTTATACATGAACTTATGTTAAGTTTCTGGAATGCAACTGAAACTTGAGATGCTGTGGGATGTAGTGGAAGGAGGGCTGAACAGATGTTCAAAAGCTGTAAAGGTGTGGTCTGGCTGGTACTGGAGGCATTTATCAGCTGCTATAATAACTGGGGAAGTTTAAAAATTATTTGAAGCGGAGGAGTTGGCTTCCTGGTGAGCCTTGTATCCTCTTGGTGTGCTGGATGGCCAGGACAGCGTTCTCCTTCATTGTTGGGTTTTTGGTTTTCTTTCTTTGTGTCTCGCTCCTTGTCAGGTGAACAAGGAAAGGGATGATGGCAGGATGATTTAGGGATTTCAGTGTGATTTCCAAGGAGGCAGGCCTGTGAGTTCTGATGGATTTAAGCTGGCCCAATGAAATTATCTTTTTTTATTTTCTTAAAGTAAATAACTTATGCTGGCTTAGCTTCTGAGCTGGTTTAACACAGGATCAATCAAGTGCCAGTGCTGGAATAAATAAGAGGGCTGAAGACAGAATTGTGGCAGGAGTGACCTAATTCAACTCACGCAGTTGTGAAACTGTAGCCTAAAGGAAAGGAGTTAGTTATATTACCTGAAGCCACTTCTAAAATCCATTTTGGAAATCAATTCACGTTAGAATTATTAAAGACAGAAGTAGTAGAAGAGAATGGAATGAATCTTCAAAGTCTAAAGTGAAGGTTGCTCAGATGTTAATGCTGCTTGTGGTGTGCCTATTCATGTAGATGTCAACAATGTTGTTCTACCTTTTACAAACAGGATATCAATGCAGCATAAGAAATTTCAGGAATTATATTTTAAGTCATGTGAACAAGATTGCTTGTTAAAGCTCTGTTTTTATTTAATTGCAAGGTACTGTGTTATTTTCTCCTTTTGCTAAAATTAGCTTTGTCTTTTTGTGAAAAAGTAATTTGAAAGGTAGTAAACTGCATAGAAAACAAAATTCAGAATATACTTTTGAATAGGAGAAAAGAATAAGGAAAAAAAAGTTATGATTTTTTGTCTCCTTGTAGACCTGTATTTTAGCACATGCGTGTTAGACCTTCAGTGCGACAGTACTTGAATATCTCTGACTAGTGAATTGACACTCTCACTGAAACACTCCTATTATTAAAACTCATTGGATAATAGTGAAAATATTTACAAGAAGATTGTATAGCACAAGAAATATGAAGTACTAAAGATTAAATAGGAACTACAGGTTTGTTGGAAAAAAGTATTTTGCAATATTGAAGTAGTGTAATAACTGACACATCGCCTTGATCTAAGCTTTATCTAGTCAGTCTTCCTCTCTGTAGTTATTTTTATTTCTGAGCTTGTTCAGAAAAAAAAAAAATTTCTTATCTAGATTCCATCCACCTTTCACAAGGCACTGTTAGAGACTTCTGCCTTCTCCAAGTGGTGGATTTCTGTGGCTTGATGTTACCAGGAGAGATTTGGAAAATACTCCTTTTTGTTGCTCATTAATGTTGCCTGTTTTAATAGTCTCAGAAGCATTTTGAAATGTACGTTTATGTAGACAGACAATTCTTTAACTGGTGCTATGGTGAGGAAGCTCTTTCAGAAGTACAAGGAACTGTTCATGGAATAACTTTGTTTGCTGTTTGTCCAGTGACTGTGTAACCTGTTGAAGAAGTTTGTCACATGTGTCTCTCTGCCTGTATAAGAAGTTTCAACTGGTTTCTTCCTTGTCACAGCTTGGAGTTCTGGCTCTTGTTTAGTTAAAACAGCTGTGATTTTAATTCTGGAGGTCTTCAAGTCATTGTCAAGTATTTGGGTCAGTATTTGTAGAAGAACTGTATAGTACTCTTGAACAGCAATAGAGCTTTGAGTAGAACAGGATATTGGTGTTTCACAGTTTTGGAATGAGCACACAGTTGCAGGCCTGGTTTGCTGTGGTTCAGCATAAAACAGGGTCTCGTGAGTGAAGATTACAAAATTGGGTTCAGTAAGATTTCTTCAGCCTGATTTATCAATAATACAATCTGAGCATTGGCATTCTGGATTGTTGTGGCTTAGATTAATACTTGCCTTTGAAATTCAGTATGGCCAATAGCTTGTCCATTGGTAAGTCATGTCAGTAAGAACATATTCTGGGATCCTTACCATGTACATTACCATGTTAGTTAAGAACAGCTACGATAGTATATTGATTTTGGGAAATACTTCAATACTGCAGCCTTTGAACCATAAATGCAGAATATGGCTCATCTTGTAAAACTATACTGGCATTCCTAATATAAGGATTAGGGGCTGGTATCTAGAAATTGTTCCCTGTTTGGAACTTCTGTGCATTTGACAGTGAAAGGATGTTTCCTTACAGTGAATTGAATTTGGGTTCTCCCTTGATCTTCTAGAACCTATATTAATATACCAATAATAGCAGTCTTTGTAAGTCGGTAGTGCTTTTGTGGGAATCTCAAGAGAAGGCATGATTCATAACCTTCAGCTACAGGATGTGTTGCATTTGGGATAACTAGTCCATAGGCTGTTTCACAAGTGGAATGCTGGCATAGTCTTCTTGGGGAGCAGAGCTTTTTATTTTCTGTAGAAGGAAGCCTTGGACTTAGCATAAGCTGGGATTTAAAATGACTTTATGTGTGAGTTTTGTTACTGTGGCTCCCTTAGCTTGTGATCGTAACGAGTCAAAATGTCTTCTGGCTGAATGCAAAATATATGGAGGGGACCAGTACAAGATATTAAAACACATTGCATGGTAATTCTTTCCTTGTGTGTCTTTAAAGTCTTTATTTGCTTTTGATCTCTTCTTATAAGGGTAGTGGTGAAAGGGAAACCAAATACCTTTAAGATAATAAGTGAGGTACCATATTGCAGCCTGGATCAGTTTAGATTTGTGATTTATGGCAATTTAGGCTTCTATATGTGGATGAGACAGAAGTGAATGATTTCATAACTTCTATGAGTGTCATTTGCAAGAGTGAATGACGAAAGTGAAAACCATCTGTTTGTACATCGATTAACAGGAAGTTGTTGGTCATCACTGAGGTCCTTCTGTCAGGCACTTGTTTTGTCCCGGAGGTGGACAGGCTGTATATACAAAATGCAGATCATCTGGCTATTACTGTCCTTGCTTACCTTTTCTTAATAAAAAAAGTGTCATCTCTGCGTAAGAGCAAAAGACTCTTCAGTCTTGTGAAGATGCTAACCAGTCTTGTGAAGATGCCATCCTCATTGCTGCACTTTTGTCCTCCTTTTTTGTATTTTTTTTGTCCCAAATTCAGCTGCTTGCTTTGTGGCTTTCTTTTATTTCCTTCTTCTCTTAAAGTTGGTACTTTAATGGTCCTCAAAGAAGAAAAGGTTATGTTGTAGAAAGTAGTAGGCTTCTTCTGGAAAACATGGCATTGCAAGTATAGTGAAGACATGAATAAATTTAGAAAACAATTTTTTTATTCAAACAAAGCTGAATCCAATTCTGAATATTTATGTTGAAGGATTACTGGTAAAATCTAATGAATCTTTCCAGTAGTTTGCTCGTGTATGATGTGTTTTTAGACTCTTTCTTCCTTGTTAGCTTCTTTTTTGATGTGGGTAAATAACTCTTTGATGTTGGTAGATGTCCTTTCTAAAAATAGATTTGGAGCAGAAAAGTGTTCTGTGTCTCTTGAGTCAGACTCTTGTTAAATCAGTGGGAAATAATTCTGTTTGCTCTATTGGGGTTTGGCTCAACTTTGTGTCATTGTGTCTTAGCCAAGCCTCAACTACTACCATACAGGACTTCTCCAAAGAAGAAATGTTTTCTTTTAAATTGAAACAATTTGCAGAATTTTTGCAGGGTGTTTCTGCCATGCTTTGATAAATAAATCTTAGTTGCTATATGTCTGAACTAAATACTGATCCTGCAGACTCTTACGCTTTTGGAAGTTGTTTTTGTTAATGTCAAAAAACATTTTAAAACTCACTGTCTGGATGAGAACTTGAAGAATCAGGTCAGCCCCTATTTCACAGAAAGAAGAGGAACTGTTTTAGTGAGATATTTTCAATTAGGCTGTTTAGAAACTGGGAGGTACATCTTAATAAAGAGAAACTCAGTGTTCTTCTAGTTGTTCAATGGAAGATGATTCTAACCTGTATGGGAAGAAACTGGGATGTTAGACATGTGAACTTTGAGAAGGGAAAAATAATTGGGAACTGCAAAATTTGCTGGACAAAATGGGTTTGAACATATTGGAAATTCAGAGTAGCGTTTTCTTACCACCTTTAAAAGTATGTAAGTCCCTGAAAAATGGAAAAAGTAATGGTTTTGTTAGTGTGTGTTAACTCTGCTGAGCTGTGCTTGGCTAACATTTTTCTCATCTCTTTTATAGGTTTTGTAAAAGACATCGGATTAAATCAAATTCAAATGTTCCATGTGTCCCGAAAGACTTGTTGATGATGTCAGAATTAGTTCTTCCACAGTTCATCTTTAGTCTTATTCAGCACTTAAGAGAGGGATATAATGAGCCTGGTAGGTTTTAAATTTGCATGTGTCTAGCATATCTTACCATGCTGCTATCTCTTGCTTTGCAGTCTGTGAAGACACAGTATATGAATATATCAATGCTATCCATAGTTTATATAATTTAATTTTGTGCGCCTTTTCCTAAAGCATGTTACTGTCTGGCTAGGCAATTTGATTTTGTTTTCTGCTGAAGAGCTGCTTAAATATGTTTTAAGGGTTAAGGACTACCCAGCATTGTGTTTAGCTCTTCCAGAAAATGAAATCAGGATTAATTTGAAACTTGTACATGTGAATTTTAGCGCATTATGAATATATAGAAATAAATTTATTTTGTGGTAGTAATTGTGAGACTCTTGGCCAAATTACATTACATTTACATTGAAGTTCTTCTTATGTGGTTTTCAGCTCTTGATCTGCCATCAGAGAAAGACCTTCATAAAATTCTCCAGGTTTTGGAACCTCATGTTTCCTTTCTAGAGGACTTGACCAAAATGGGAGGAGCAATGCGATCAGTTCTGACCCAGGTTTTGACTAGCCAACAGTTCTACAAAGATCTTAGCTCTGGTATGTTTGTGTTATTTCTAATAGTTAAATTTTCAAATTATAAACAATTTAAGGGCATAAGTTATGTTTATCACTTCTGTTTCTCCATGTTTTTATTTGACTTCTCAAAACCCAGAAAAATGCATGTAAAAACTTTTTCTTGTTGAGAGAAAGGGTGTGGGCTTCAGAGTGACCCGAAACCTTTGTTATTAAGACCTGTAAGAGCAGACCTCTTGTCTTCTCTGTCTCAGATAACCATATAAAGATATATAATTTCAGGAGAGTTTTTTAATAATAAATCCGTTCTCTTTAAAGTGAACACAGCAGCTTAATACTTCCAAATGAGGCATATCAAGCTTATTAAAAGTGGAATATGTCTAACTTATTTTGGGATCTGCTCTCACAGAGGTTACTGGAGATGACCTGAATGGCAAAAGGCCATTGCCTGTCCTGCACTTCTGTGCAAAACCTTTTTTTTTTTTTTCTTAAAAACAATGTCCCCCGGTTATTTCTTCCATCCTGTACCAAAGCATAGTGAATCTGAAAATGCTGAACAGTCACTATTAACTGCAAGCCACCTAGCATAAATTAATTCCATCTCATTTTCTTGTGATTAGAAGGTGTCTTTTTTTTTTTTGAGGCCTCTGCATACTTCCTTTGCATAGGCATGGAACAAATATTAATTACTGTGGATTTAAGTTGATGTAACTTGCTGGGGCAGCAACTAGTTGAAGAACAGAAAATCTTCAAATCTTTATTTGAAAGGAGAAACGCTTGGGAAAGCAAAGCTGCCTTGGGGACAGTTGTCTTCATTCTGTTTCCTTCCTCTTTTTCTCTCTAATAATATTTGAGCAGGAGAAATTTAATGATTTCTCCCTATATGTGATGGATTTCCTGAGTTAGGAATGGGAAGTGAGGCTTTCTTATTTGGACTCTTGTAATAAAGTATATGCGTGTCTGAGTAGGTAGAGTTTCTGGGTAGGTAAAGCAAAGAAAGATTTTAGAGCAAAACCTGCCATTCTGACTTTGAATGCAAAAGGTGTGCAGCTGAAAAGATGCCATCATCTTTTTTTCATGTTTTCTTTTCCTTAAATACTTAACAAAATTTGCTCCTCTAAAGTGTATTTTTTCGTATATAGCAAGTGTGTTTGATTTCCGTTAGTCCATTTCTTTGTGGGTAATTTTATGTCCTGTGCATGCAGTGTGACTTTGCTTCATCAAACAGTTGAAATGATGGTGTATTTATGAATAGCCTCCATTAATTGCAGCTGTCAAAACTTGAACTTTGAAAGAAAAATTCCAAATATTAGAATTTATATGTGGTGTATTACCACTACTGTTTTTTTTTTTTATTATTGGTTAATTTTTTTCCCTTTGGAAATTGTGGGTCCCTGTCCTTTCTGTCTAAAACCAGCTGCTTTGAAATATCAAAACAAATACTTTTTTTTTCTGTAGTGTTAATGGTGGTAGCACTGACAAAATATAAAATAAGTACATCTTTTAGATTAAAACAGAGCAGTGGAGGGGAAAAACTGAGACTGTTTCATGTCTTTTGAATTTCATTTAATCAGCTGGAAAAACTCTTTAGCTTCTACATGTTGTAATTGTACAGCTTATTAAAACATTGTGGGCCATTTTTTAGATTGCTTGTAAAGAATGTGAGGTCTATGAACCAAATAGCTGTTGTTGCACTTTAATGATGTTTTATGTATGTATTCAAGGTGTTGGAGAGAATGCGTGTGCAAAGAAAAGTCATGAAAAGTACCTCATTGCTTTGAAAGGCTCTGGACTGGCATTTCCTGAGGATAAAATTGCATGTGGTGTGCAGGAAGAAGGAGCTGGAACTAGCACATTAGCAGTTCAAGGTTTGTGTAGAATAAGCAATTATTTTAGATTATTTTTTGAAAATAAAAGAAATCTTAAATACAGGTAATCCCTTATCTTTCATTAGGGCACCACGAAGTTACAGGACTCATTTTAATCCTATCAACAAAGCTAAACATATTAACTTTTTGTTGCTAATAGACTAAGCATCATTTTCCAGTCATAGCATTAGTGGAATTTGAGTAGGCAAGATGAAATTGCTCATAGTGGAATTTTGTCACTGCACCTAAGTTAAGCCACCTATTTTTACAAATGTACTGTGGATTTTTTGTGCCACTGAAGGCTGTCAGAGTGGTTTTTTTTCAATTTCTGAAAGAACATGTCTCTGTTAAATCAGTATATTGAATTTCTGCAATGGAACATACTTGCAAATCCCTAATTTTGTATTGCTTGGAAATCTGTCTTCAAATTCTCAGTCCACTGCTGTGTATCTCGTAAAATTAATATAGTGTTTCATTTCATACTGGCTCATTAAATATCATAAAATACTGTCTTTTCAGTATAAGACTTATGAAAGGAATCTCTGAATTTTTTATTTCAAAAGGTTTAGCAGGTGCTACGGCAACATCAGGACAAGGGGATTCTTCAGATGAGGTGAGACTTTTGAAAGACTATCATGAACTGCAATGGAATATGAAATGGAGAAAATGCTTGCAGACAAATCCCATAAACCTTAGCTCTTCTATCTACCACATATTATCTCCATCTTAATAGTTAGAAACAATGCAGATACAAAGGAATAGATCTTATGCCTTTGATTTATGAAGGACCTCTTGAAAAATCCTTATTTTTGCTAATTCTATTTCAGTTTAATTTAGGTATGTAATGTAGAAGGACCTTCTAGTTCAAAAGTTACTGTCAAATACTTGACTTGATTAAAACAAAGTTAAAGCATGTGATGCTGTGAATGGTGTTAGCAGGTTTTGGCACTTGAGAATCCAGCTGAACTGGTGATAGCAGCAGTGAGAATTTCTCTGTAGATAAATTCCCATGTGTAGACTTGACCTTACTTACCAAACACATTGAGTGGGAGTAAAAAGGAGGGAATCTCCTTTTAGATTAAGTTTTAATACATAAGTGGAATTTAATGAGGAAAGTTAAATTCTGGTAGAGTTACTTTACCAATTTATTATCATTTTTTGTCCCCTACTATTTAAAACCTACTTTCAACTAGTAAGCCTTAGCAGCCATTCTGGTAGAGTAGTGTAACAAACTTTAATGTGAAGTGTGATTTTAATAGGAGTTTTGCTTACATTGGATTCTTTGCAAACAAGTATTAAAGTAAAAACTATTGTTTGTGTCGGGCCAAAACAGTTGTATGTTTGCCTCTGTCACGAGCACAACAGCATCTGTTAGGCTTTCAGCAGGGCTATTTATAATTTGGCATCTTTCAAAGTATCGCTTGTTTTTTTGCCATCACTTGACAAACAAACAGACAAAACCCAAACAACTGTGAAAGACTGCTGACAGTATCACCTTTAAGGCCCATGAAAGGAGGAGACAATTCAAGTTAATGCTAGGAACCTCAAGTGGTGGTTCAGCATGCTGCTTTCTGTTTTACCAACAAGTGATAAGAAGGGGGGATTTTACTGAAGTTGCTACGAGTGTGAAGAGAGATTGGATATTGCTGATATTTCCTTGAGGAAAGAACTCCGAAGTCCAAGAGGGAGGTAGAGACAGAGAAGTGTTTTAAGGAGAATGAATTTTTTTTACCAGGAAAAGAGATTTTTTTTTTTTCCAATGAAAATATATTTTGTGAATAAAAAAATGAGGAATTACAGCAACTGTATTATAACTTGCTAGTTGAAGATATCTGTTTTCTAGAGAGATTTTTCTTTCTGATTTCCAGGATATAAGTACACATGTAGGTATTTTATTATGTTGCTGCAGATGTGATTTTTCTAAATTAAAATTCTGCATATACTTACATACCCAAAATCAATTTTAAGATGTTAATTACATTATTAAGATACATTGTAGAAAAGCACAAGACCCTGTTTTGAAATATGTATTTAGGAATTTTTTAAAAAGAATGAGGAAATAATGTGGAAAAAAACAATAAGCACTAAAAGTTTTAATTTTTAGTATATATTTTCACTTCTGAATTTTCCTTTCATATCTTTAATAAAATCACATTGATACAGTATGGGATGCAGTTAAAAATTATTTTAAAAGTTACTTGATTTTTCTTGTCTTTTTAATAAAAAAAGGCCTCAATTAGTGGCATCTCAAAAAAAGTTAATTTTTAATTTTACAGTATTTCTCTTAATAATGGTCTGCTTGACAAATATGAATTGCTGAAAAGAAAGTCCAGTCCTTTAACCCAAAAGCCAAAACAGAACAGTGCAGGTGGAAGGCTGAAATGCTTATTAGAAAAATGATGTTATTAGAAAAATCCCTCCTAGAGAAATGAGGAAAAAGTTATTTTTTTTTTATCATTTCTCTTCCTCTCCCTGTCCTCCCCTATAGGCTACAAGGGATTTACATTTTTTTTTTAATGCCTTATTCTACTCTCTTATAGCAGAGTAAAATGGTGTTCTAATTAAGAAATGTAGCAAGGGTACACTTTTAACTAGATTTTCTTCCTCTGGTATTTAAGATGAATGTAGAAAGCTTGATGTTCTTTCTTATCCAATAAGTCTTAACGGTAGCATTGCTTCAGAGATAAAAGGCTAGATTACAAAATTTATGTAGGCTACAAATTAGAGCAACGCTTCTGCAGGGAACTAAATATCTTATAAGGTTTTCCATAGCTCAGTATTTAGTTTCATTCCTACAATAGTAGACGGATCTAAGCTAAAAATGAATCTGAAGGATGGATGTATCCCGAGATACGTGTTGTGGGTTGTTTTGTTCTGTTTCATTCCCCCCTCCTGCCGCAAAACAGTATAGGCTCACTTGTCCTTTACTTCTCACATGGTTTGCGTCCTGTCCTATGGTATTTTGGAGAGAACTCGCCATTAGTTTCCTTTATTAGCTTTTCTTCATGATGTTTGCCTATGTGGAAAAGGAGGAAAAAAAGGCCCTCTCTAAACCCGTCCTCTTGTTTAAGAAGTTTCTGTGTTCCAAGAAATCAAATAAAATCTAGTCCATGAACACTTTTGCTACAGTGACAAATAAACCTGTTTGTAATGGGTTTCTCTTTGTGGCTGCCCTTGGTTTATTGAGCACTGAATGCCTTATTACTCATTTATATAGTTATTGACTCTGATTGCTATTTAATGTGATCATACAAAAATCCACATATACTATCTAATATTACATAAAGTATATTATCTGAATTTATAATGGATGTGGCACACCTTAGGCTAATATTGTTAAATATTCCATTATGTGAAGTAACTGCATAGATCTTTACTGTTATCCGGGTGTATTTACACAGCATTATCCAATGGGTAAAAATAAGATATTCTACATTTGCTCACTCGTTCTCTTACTCTGTCTCTGGGCCTGGCAGACAGCATGTGACCTAACACTTGCTATCTTAAGGCTGTTAAAACTCCTGCACTTGACATTAAAATTTAATCCTACCTTTCTGAAGCAATGGAAGCCAACTATCCAACATTACTGAGGAAAAAAGAGTTCTCAAGGAAGTGTTTCTCATAAGTTACGCAATTTTTCTTCACTTCAAAAGTTGCGATGAAGACTGTCACGTTTAAATTTTTTCTCATACTGTAAAAAGGGAGATGCGTTTTCATTGCCAGAGCAGTGGTGTTGGAAGCTAGAATCCAACATGTTAATCACAATTTACATATCCAAATGCATTATTTTGTGTTTAAGACCCCTCTAGCAATTCTCTGGATTAACCGAGACTGCTGAAGAGGTCTTGAGACCTCCATCTATCAACTTACTAGCTATAGGAATTGAGATTCCTGTTCTTCAGGGCAGGAGACTTACATTGCAGAGTTTTGCAGTTCATAGTAATATCTCAGTAGGTCTGATTTTTGCTTTAAAGTACTTGGCCCCTCTGAAAGGTGAGTGGGCAGCAGCAATGTCCTGAGAACTGACTGGCTCCTGGTTAAAGTACAAAAGTAACTTGCATTCACAAAGACCACACGACACCTAAGAATTTAAATGTGTGTCTATCTAAAAATGAATTTTCAGGTGGAGGCACTGAAAGGTTAGGCAAATTCAGACCTTTCATTAATATGATACTTTTGGTCAGTCTTTAGATATAAAATATGGATAATCTTTCTCCTCAAGGAAGGAGAGTCACTTCTTGAGTACCACTGAAGCTTGGAAGTAAAATATGGCATTTATTTAGAGAAGCAGGATATTGATTACTTACTTTTAACAGTAAATATCTGCATTGATCATCTCTCATTTTATTAGGTCCAGTAGGAATTCATCTCTTTAATTAGAACTGCCATTGTTAGTAATGTCACTTTCTTTTTTTAACACCTAGTGTTACATTTTGGGTAGTGGTGGTGATGATGTTTTTAACTAGGATTGTGTTTTGGAACCTTTGCCGTTTTGTTTGCAGAATGCCTTGAAAGCTTCAGATAACAAGTGCCTGCATAAAGTGCGTCCATTGTGTAGGGAACAAGCAATTAGAGTTCAGCAATTAGAACTGGCCCATTAAAGGTGTCAGAAATACTTTATACTTGGATCCAAACCTTATACTGATTAGAAAATGTCTAGCTAGTTCTCTGAGTTCCCAAATTTAATAACCAATGTTGGCTGATATTTTTTTAGGAAACAAAAAAACCTTGAACCCTGTAGATGAACACCGTAAAAACTTGGATCTGCAAGACTTAGAAATTTTGTAGCAGTAAACGTTTTTGTAGCAGTCGATTTCAGAACTCAAAGCAGATAACCCAACAGAATTAATGAAATTGATGGAGATGTCTGAACTTGCCTGTAGGGGAAAAAAGGCAATTTAAAAAACTTGTGTTTTTTCTAATGAGTTGCACAGAGTCCATGGTTCTTGTACACAGCAAAAGTATTTTTCTGGTAAGAGAGTATACTCGGGGTTTGATAGTTAAACCAGAATTTTGAGAGCATACAGTTTCTTGGCAATAAAATTCTAAATATGCGATTATCAATTTTTTTGAACTCTTCTCCTACCCCAGGAGGACCAGGATGGTAGCCAAGGTGTGGGCAAGCGCAAGAGGGTGAAACTAAGCAGCACCACCAAAGGTATTTATAAAGTACTGATCTCAGTTTATCATATTTGCTTTATGTCTCTCTTAAAAATTATGTAGGGATATTAATTCACTTCCCAAGCACTGTAGTGCTGCGTGTGATGGGTAATAAACATAGCAAAGTCTAAAAAAGGATAGCAAGTGAAGCTATGGTAATTGGCAACTTTGATTTCCCTTGAGTACCGCTGTCTGGGATTCTGACCAGACATTTTGTCACCTTCATATCATAAGCTGACCTCTAAAAATTCATTCAGTTTCCACTCTGTGACTGGCAAGGTTACAATACAGCTTGGCAAACAAGGTTTTGATGTATTTGTTCTTAACAATTATTTTTTCATCAGTCCTCTGTGCGATTTCTAGTCCAGCATGAGCAGCACTCACATTGAATTAAAACTTGCACTGATCTCGGAACTGACCATAGACTAGAGACAAGGTAGCCCTGTCCTGTGCTTGTCCTTGATGTGTTTTTGTGCTAAAAATTGTTTAAATAATGATTTTTTTAAACTCTTACTATTAAAGAACACTCTTTTTTTTTTTTTTTTTTTTGTGAGTATGAGATACTGACATAGGAAGCACAAAGAAATTGCAAGCCCTGAGAAAAAAACATTTGGGTGAAAAAAATGTGGTGAAATTTGGAATAAAATTTCTGGAAATGCTTTGGAGTGAAGGTTTGGAACTTGAATTTGAGATGCAAGGGTTCATGAAGTCATTAAAAAGGTATGAAGGTGTAGTGAGGCGTATGGAAACGTGAGATTGTAGTGGTTTCAGATTGAAGGAAAGATTGGGAAGCTGCAAAAGCAGAGAGCTGAATGTTTTGGCAGTGGTGGTGTTAAGAGGTGATCTTAGAAACGGTGTGTGAAAGATAGTGGCAGAGAATAATAATGTGGAAGAAGTGGTGGTTTTGGAGAAGTGCAGGAAACTTACAGACATCTGAGGAAAGCTCTCTTGAATTTTAGAGGCTATTAGCTTGTCTAAAAGATAAGTTAGAGCCAGGCAATGCAAGAAAAAAGTCTGGTTTTCAGATGCATAATAACTGATTATGAGAAGTACGCAGGTAAGAAACTCAGGTTGAGAAGCTGTCAGATCTGAAAACCAATATCAGCAGTGGCATTTCAGGAAAAGTGATACTTTAATTCAACATTTCATTTCCCCCCAGGATTGCAGTCTTCCCCCTCTGAGGCATCCCAGCATGGACTGTGCTCATGATGTTGATAGCTCCTAATATCAGCCCCAGAGGAGGGAGTCTGCCAATGGGGGAAGGGTAAGTATCTGTTTTTATGAAATATTGAATAGTTTTCTGAAGTTTTCAGTATTCATATTTTATGTCCAATAGGGTATAAAATAAGAGTATGAAAAGAAAATTTTAGAAAACTGAGTATTGAATAAAAACAGATTTACCTTTTCCGTATAAGCAGACTCCCTGGGCCCATCCTAGGTTTTTAGTGGTACTATCTTCATAGAGAGTTATTTATATACTGGGGATATCTTGGAATACCAAGACTCATATTCCAGAGAGATGATGTGTTTTAACCCAGCAGGTAACCAAATGCCACACAGCCACTCACTCACTAACCCCCTGCAGTGGGATAGGGGAGAGAACAAGAAAAAAAAGTGAAACTCATGGGTTAAGATAGAGCCAGTTTAATAGGACAGAAAGGGAAAACAACTACTTAGCAACAACTAAAACATCAGTGTGTTATCAACATGATTCTCATACTAAATCCAAAACACAACACTGTACCAGGTACTGGGAAGAAAATTCACTCTGTCCCAGCCAAAATCAGGACAGAATCCACCCCTTATTCTATACAGTTTACATCATGTCCAGGCCCTATGCTTTCCAATCCATTCCATTTAATCACTGCCACTTTTCCTGTCTTTTGACACTTATAAACAGATAAAATTCCCTTGGTCTATGGGCTATCGCTGTAAAATTTGTGTTGAGTTCATTTAGTCTGTGACTTTGGGCTCTGTTGTAACTGTCCTTCAGGGAAGGAAAGGTGGTGTGTGGTGTTGGATTGTTGTATGCAGAAGCCAGTTATGGTTCCATCACTGTTGCACTTTTCTCGTTCTGTCATCACTGCACTTGGTTCAATTTTGTCAAAGTTCATTCTTTGTTAATCTAGGTCATTCTTACTGTAGTTCCATTGATATGGCATATAGCAACCATAGTAGTGATGACATACAGTATCACTTAGCAATTAACTTCATACAGTTCAAGTCATTGGCTGTTCTCATCCAAAATCAAGTCCCTTTGAGGTATACATTGAACTTCCCTGTCCTTTCACATCACCCACCAGGTGCACTCAGGTCCCTGAACAAAAGGAATCCTACAGATGGGTTTGGCTTTGCCTGAGGCAAGAGCAACACAGACTATCTTCTCCAGTGACTTTATCCCCTTCTACAGCACATAAAAGTTTTGATTGGGCAGGACCAGCTCTTTTGGCAGATCCCCTAGGGTTGACTAGCCAGGTGGCCTGTGCTAAGTGTGTATCCCAATGTTTGAATGTCCCATTGCCCAATGCTCTCAGTGTAGTCTTTAATAGTCCATTGTGGTGGTTGATTTTCCTGAAGGATGATGCATTGTAAGGGATGTGATATACCCACTCAATACCATGCTCTTTGGCCCAGGTGTCCATGAGGTTGTTTTGAAAATGAGTCCCATTGTCTGACTCAGTTATTTCTGGGATGCCATATTGCCCTGAGATTTGCTTTTCAAGGCCCAGGATAATGTTCCAAATGGTGGTGTGTGGCATAGGATATGTTTCCAGCCATCTGGTGGCTTTATGTTGAGGTTTGCTGATACAGGCATGGCACTGAGTATTGAGAGAATTTTAATTTTTACTCTGTTTCAAAACCTGCATACTGCATCCATCTGAAATACCTGATGTTTAAGACTATTTTAAACCCACAGTCACTGTGTATTTTTTTTTTAATTTGTTCAAAGAAATTGAAAATCATGTGATGCTTTTCAGAAAAGTGGGAACATTGTCCCAGTGTTCTTGACAAATTTTCCAAGTTGAGTAAGAGCATTCTGCCTACTTAAATTCTGTAGCAGGTAAAAGTGGATATATATTCTTCCATCCCTGCCTGAAACTGCTGTATCAAGAAGTCGATACACACTGTTCAACTGTGATATGTGTCAGAAAAAGTCGCACATCAGTGACAGATAAGGTGCTGTGTCACTTGTCTTCATGCCTGGTGTTCTCACTCAGGAGCATTTGGCGCTCACCTAAAGCTGTGCTCTCTGTCCTGTGGACAGAGGATTTCTCTGCATGGCTACTAAGGTTTTGTGGGCAGTAAAATCGTATACATAATTTATTAACAAGAGATGAAGGAGAGAACATAAGTGTTAATCATATGTTTGCTTCAGTAGGTGATGTGTAGTGCTTTACAAGAGATTTTACTATTAAGATATGTTTTATGACTGTGAAGGTAACTTTTTATTTCAATGCTTATAGGATATTTTGAATAGAACATATTCTTTTCTTTGTATGGCTTGCTAGAGTCTTGAGGAGATCCCTAAAATTTAACTTATTTCTCATGATCTTTTGCAATTCCTGAGTTGTTTTGGGCTGATTGGTCACTTGACTGGGGAACTCTGACCTTTGGTAATGGTGGTAAATGGAGAGAATTGCTGCTTAAGATAGGCACAAAGCTATCCAGTGCAGTCCCTAAAGCTGTCATACTTCAGCAAAGAGATGAGTTTTCAAGGCCAGATAATGTTCAGTGTAAGTGTTTTTGAATCTGTACTGGTGAGAGCACTTCATACAGTCTCATTGAAATATGGGATTTTGTTTGGGGGAGTATATCCTCAGGTCCAGTTGATTTCTAGGTATAAAGGAGCAGCCTTATTATTATTTTCTTTAGTCATTCTATGTTATGGGAGTGAACAATGCCTTTTATGGTTTTAAATCGTAAATAGTCTCTTGAAGAATGATGATAAGGAGTCTTTATATTTTAGTATTTAAAAAAAATTGAATTAATATGATTGATGCTCTGCCAAGCTGTAGCTTCATGAACAGTTTATTCTAGGAGAGGTCAATTTACGCAACTTTGCAATTGGGAAACTGATCTGCTTGAAAATGCATCTGACAGAATGGAAAGGTGACATGATTCCTATGTGGGTACCCCACAGGGATGTACTCTCAGCATGAGTAAAGGGGACAGAATGAATGGCCGGGAGTTGAATGGGGAAAGATGGCACTATCTCTTCTGGTACCATCAGGAGCCACTGCCTGATTATCTGATTATGGTAATTTTTATATTAAGAAAACCCAACCAACTCACCCAAAACTTTGTGGTTGGTCAATCAGTACATATATTGTTTTAAAAATCAGAATAACTGATACATTATTGATCCTATTTAGCTTGTTTAGAGCTTTGTAAACAGAACATAAGTGTTATTAGGTGATAGAACTCATCACGTAATCATAAATTGTATTTTTGTTATTTTGCTGTTTTAACTTAAGCTAAGTAGTAGTTTGTGTTAGCAGTTTCCCTTGATTAAATGGCTGTGTAAATACTGTGCGAGTTGCTGTGATTCGTTATAATCAGGGAGCTATTACAGTAAAGTGATATGATTCAATGCAATCATTGAATACTGGACTATGTGTGTTAGAATCATACTGAAAACTTTCATTGACTTCTCTAGGAGGTCCTTTTTATTGTTACAGACTCTGACACTGTGCAGTGTTGGCCATGGTCATTTTCCCAGTGTTTTTGAACAAAAATTTGTACAGAACACACTGAATTTTATAGAAGGCAGTGCAACTGCACTATCATGGGTTTTAGTTTTGATAATTGTTAAATTACACATCCCCTCCTCCGACCTTTTATGCAGATCAATCTATCATGGATGTTTTGAAGCATAAATGTTTTCTAGAAGAATTATTATTTTGGACAATAAAATATGAGTTTCCACAGAAGATGGTGACTTTCTTACTCAACATGCTGCCAGATCAAGATTATAAGGTACTTGCCTTTGTTCAGACTTCAATGTCTTTTTCCTGTTGACATACTTAATGTGTATTATGCCTTCCTGAGACCATATGTGTTTATATTTCAATAATAAGCAGTAAAATAATGCAGATAGGTAACCTTTTTTTGAGTATTTTGGTAGAAGGTCTAAAGTGTGTAGTATTTGAAGAGAGATGTGGACAAAACAAGATGGATACTTTTGGAGCAGCAGTATTAATTTTGTTTTCATGGGTGGTTTTTTTGGTTTGGTGGTTTTTCGTTTGTTTGTTTTTGATTTTTTTGTTTGTTTGTTTGTTTTCCTTTTTGGCTCTTGGTGCATATTCGCATCTGGGTTTTGTTCTATTTTACTTTGTAAGCTGGATTTTTGTCAGTTAAAGATGTGGATCACCACTAAATGCCTCTGTTGTGCGCTATGACTGGTAAATAATTGTGGTGACTTCATTCCTGTTGCAACTGTTGTAGTCAGCAGTGGTTTCTCCATATAGGCCATGACAGTGTGTGTGTTCTTGCTGCAGCCATGCCCTAGGTGATTTGGGCAGCCTTCCAACTGCTTCCTTACAGAGTTTTGCAGTTGTCCGTACCAAGTGTCTCCTGGCCTGGAGTCACAGAGACTGGATGTCACCTTCCTGTTTTAAATCCTGGTGTGCAGCCAGGTTTGGTTGTTTGTTCTACATGTTTCCAAGACCTAGTATACATAGCAATCGAGCTTAACATTTTGCTCTGATCATGTCATACCTTTGAGCCATGCAAATATTTTGAACTTTCTCAATCGCTGCTGGGAGGTAAAGATCAAGAAATCCTGAAGTCCAGGCATGCAGATTTCTTCAAAAATGTCTGTTTATAATGGGACAACCCTGTATTCATGCCCCCTTAAAACCTTGATGTATCAAAGCAAAGGATATGAAGATAACTTGCAAGGAAGAAAAAGATATGAGCCTTAAGCAATATCTGTCCACATCAAGACAGCATTGTGGTTTGGGATACCAGCATAGATCCATCTTGGTCTCAGATTCAGCTAGTACATCAGGAGACATGAGGACTTCTTAACTTATGATCCGTTGCCGTGAAGCCTGAGTTCTTCTTGCTACTT
Organism: Patagioenas fasciata; assembly: GCF_037038585.1. Lineage (NCBI taxonomy): Eukaryota > Metazoa > Chordata > Aves > Columbiformes > Columbidae > Patagioenas > Patagioenas fasciata. Next base: position 21,479,637 of record NC_092526.1, read on the forward strand.
TGAGACCCATGTGGACATCTTGTTCTCCTGATCCATTGCGGGCTGAACTCATGCATGTGAAAACACCCAACTGCTAGCAGCATGCAGACGAATGTGGTAAGTGTTGTTCTAATTACCTTTTTACTATACCGTGTAATAACAACAGCCTTTAGTGATCATGGGATCTTTTTTGCCTTTGACAACAAGCCACAGTCTTCAGTGGTTTTCTTCATTGTGATCATCATCTTTCTGCACTATGTACTCTGAATGGAGGCCATGGTATATTTGGTTTCTCTGCTGGCTGCCACCTTTATCTGGAAATAGTCCATCTTCCACCCATCAGTATTGTATGTTCAGACAAAAGGATTGTTTAAACATGCTTTTTCTGTTTTGTTTTGTTGCCAATTTAATATTATGTTTGATTAAGCAGTAAATACTTATGTACAAACTTTATAACTAGCACAAATCCCAAGTGTTTGCAGTCTTTTAGAATCTGCATTTATTTCAATTGCTGTGATTATCTAAAAGGTGTTTTTCAGTATTAAAGAAACTCAGAAGGAAATGTATCATACAGCAATACTAGGGAGGCAGTAATACTATTTTTTCCCAAGGTACCTGTGCTTTGTTGCAAAACCGTGATGCATGGATTTTAAACATGTCTTTGAGAGGTGTGCTTAATTTACAAGGAATGGCTCTGCATTGTACATGTGTACATAGAGAATATACCATTTTCGGAAGAATGTTTTATCTTTCAAGCTTCCATTTAACTTTTATGAAGGAAAAGCTTGTTTGCTGTTTGATTACGTCACATCCTCAAACAGTAGGAACACTGGTAGGGATTTAAACTGTTGCAACTGATATCTCAGCCTTTTGCTACTTTATCCCACCCCATCTACACCACATGTATGGTCTTAATTTTTTCCTGACTCTACTGTTGCGCAGTTTGTTTGATTCTTCATGACCTGATTTAGCTCATTAAATCAGCATCATTCTGCTGGGCTGGCTTTCTGCTAAACTGAGCGAGCTAGCCAGGCAAAGAGCTGGCTATGTGTGCATGACCCTGAAATTGTTGTGATCTCTGACCTCCAGCGTAAATGTGGTAGAGCTGACTGAATTCACCATGCCCTATGCAGCAGTCAGTGAGCCACCAGTAATCTCTGTTGCACAGATTTATTTTTAAACAGGAATACAAACTTCTCTTTTAGGATCTCAGTGTGGAAAAGAGGTGTTGAAAAGGGCGGGCTAAAACCCTGGGTTAATTATAATAGCTTTTGCCCCTCTCCCTCCTTCTGCACGAGAGAGAGAGCACAACAAACAGTGTGGTCTTTGCCTTACAGGGTTTGTGCCTGAAGCATCCCTTCCAGCATTCTGACATTTGAAACTTGGAAGACTTACAAGTGAAGAAAAAGAAAATGGAAGAGAAATTTGCTGGAATTTTCAAGAAATTAGAGATGTTATGGTATGGACAAGGTTTCTGCAAGAGAAGAAACAGAAGGCCAGAGAAATAAGACTGACCTTCTTGTGACCAAGGAGAAAGCAAAGGAAGGGTTGGCAATAAAGCAGAAGCTGATGGAAGAGTGTAAATCATCCAAGAGCAGAGCCTTGCTGAAAGCTGGAATATTGGAAGCAGAGAAATGCAAAAGCATCTGTTAGAAATAATGAATCAACGAACATCATTATCAAAAGTGCTGTGCATCATCAAGCACCTCCCACAGTGAATGTTGAGCAGTTATTACAGCAATAGGGCTTCACTAATCCCTGAACATGTTCTTCTGCAAATTCTGTAGAATGGTTTTTCTACAGGAAACTTAGTTTTGCCAGGTGAAAGCTGTGCTAGAATTATTGTTTTCTTTGTACTGAGAACATAAACATGGGAGATGCAAGTTCTAACTGAAACATGGGGTTGATGTTAGGCTGCTGTAAGTTCTGGGATTGTTGAATGGCCACCAAGAGAAAAGGCCAGATGAAAAAAATTAGCTCTGTTTTTGCATAGGTTAGAAATTTAGAAGCTGCACAAGATCATAGACAGTAAGTTAGTGAAGGTAATTAAATACACAGAAAACATGTCTCTCTTAGGAAGCCACTTCTTGCAAATAGCTAGAAGATGAGTAAGTATTTGGAAAGATGTTTTATATCAATATCTGCATTATTACTCCATTCTGTATTTTTCCTTAGTTTTATTTGCAGCTCTGGCCACTCCAAGACAGGATACTGACCTGGACGGATTGATTTGACCTACTATAGCTGTTTTTATATACAGACTGCAGTTTACCACAGTATTTCAGCATTTTAACTTCTGCAAATGAGTTTAGTTTCTTCCTCTCAAAATTGGAAAGGATTGTATTTGTTTAACTTCCAAGTGAATGTAGGAATCAAGGTTATGTCTTTTCTGTCTTTAAGTGTATTACAGAATCTGTCATTACACTATATCGATAATGAATTACAGCACTTTCAGAAATTTCACTGCCATATATGAGTGAGGCAGAAGAACTTTTGATGTGTGCTCATTTAAAATAAATAGAATTTTTTATTTTTTTATTTTAGAGAGGGATCATATTTTTGCAATCGAATTGAGAATGCTGTGTAAAACAAGTAAAATGTAGTTCCTGCACCACAGAACCTGAGAATTCTACTTAAACATAATACAATGTGAAGAAAAAATATTTAGATATACTTTTTTACTAGCAACATTAATATACTAACTTCTTAAAATATCAGGTGCATCATTTGTGTTTGGGGCTTAACTTTAATTGTGTAAATATCTTGATGTTTGTTACAAGTGTCAAAAAAAAAAAGTGTTTGTTACCAGTGATTAAAGTTGTATCAAGCTTTAATTTATAGGAAATTATGTAGTATGTTGTTTTGCCTTAGAATACCAGAATGATATTGTATTAACTCTGCACAAGTATTGAGAATACATTGTTCCAAATAGGCTTTAGCTGGAAACAATTACCATGGTACGGAATGCTGTACATAAAAGACACTTTCAGTTATTATACAGGTTTCCATCAGTGTGGACCAGCTAAAGAAAGGCAAGTTAAGCCGTTTGGTAGTGTTTCACAGAGTCACAGAATGTTAGGGATTGGAAGGGACCTCGAAAGCTTATCTAGTCCAATCCCCCTGCTGGAGCAGGAACACCCAGATGAGGCTACACAAGAATGTGTCCAGGCGGGATTGGAATGTCTCCAGAGAAGGAGACTCCACAACCTCCCTGGGCAGCCTGTTCCAGTGCTCTGTCACCCTTACAGAGAAGTTGTTTCTTCTCAAATTTAAGTGGAACCTCCTGTGTTCCAATTTGTACCCATTGCCCCATATCCTTGGTTGTCACCAAGAAGAGCCTGGCTCTGTCCTCATGACACTCACCCTTTACATATTTATAAACATTAATAAGGTCACCCCTCAGTCTCCTCCAAACTAAAGAGCCCCAGCTCCCTCAGCCTTATCTTGTGAGGGAGATGCTCCTGCAGTGATGTCACCATCCCCACCCCAGTCCATTTTTTTTACATGAACAACTTTATCTTTGAGGACGTTTGCTGGAAGAAGCAATCTTTGTGCCCAACATCAGCATTATGGCATCATGATAGTTTTTTGGAAGTGTATTCTAAAGGAAAATAACATTATAGTGCTATAATAAAAAATATGAGAGCACTGAGTCTGAGGCAGATAAAATGAAGTAGTGATTTGTATACAGTCTGGTGAAAACACAGCTACCTGAGGGTGGCTTCAAAATTTCTAATTTTATGCTTATGAAAGACTAATACTTACATAAGGAATAGACAGGGGATTTTATACTTTGAGCTGAAATTTTTTATCACTACACAGCCTGTATTATCTCTTCTTATTAAGCCAAGGAAGTCCAGATGGTGTTAATTCAGAACTTGAAGTACTAAGTGAGAAGTGATTTCAAAACTGGCAGATATGCACACATCTATATGCACTGCAGGAGGTTGGTTTACAATGCAATTTGAGGCTAATGAAGTGGGACAAGAAATTGTACTAAGATTTATTATGTGTCAATAAATTTAAACACTGATCTGGTTTCAAAAAAATAACAAACAATTGCGTAAAGAATAGCAAATCTTGCTAATGACTCTATTTTGGAGAACATGCTAAAGATTTATTTTAAAAGTATAGGATGTTATGATAGCAAATGAAATTCAGTGTTGAAATGTCATCCTTGACAGATGAATGAAAACCTTATTCCGTGGGTAGACAAGTGTAAGTGATAAGGCAGCTTTATTAGGCACCATTAATGTTATCATTCATAGTGCATCATTTTTGGACATTAGTCCCTGTTTTAGGATGCAAACAATGTAGGATAAATTCATTATTAGAACTTCACTGCTTTCACAAGTATGCTGAGATCTTACATTCCTTGTTTAACATTTCTGGGTGTTTTAGTGTAAAAGAAGTAGGATGAGAAGATTAGATTTTGGTATAAGGTAATGAAATTGAAGGCATAAGTTTACCCTTCTCTATAGATAGGCCTTTTCATGTGAACTGTTTCTAGACACTAGATATGGGATAGTTAGACAATCAGTTTTGGTTTGTCATGGCAACCAGTGGTGTTTCCTAGAATATGTTGAATCTACTTTTGTAAAGGAATATTTTAAAATGAAAGAAAGCTATGATTTTTGTATCATGCTTGTTAACTACGGAATTTCTTTATAATTTGCAGATTGCTTTTACCAAAACTTTTGTTCAGCATTATGCTTTTATTATGAAAACACTGAAGAAAAGCCATGAATCAGACACAATGTCTAATAGAATTGTGCATATCAGCGTTCAGTTGTTCAGCAATGAAGAGCTAGCGCGTCAGGTAACAGAAGAATGTCAGCTGCTGGACATTATGGTCACTGTTCTGTTATATATGATGGAAAGTTGCCTTATTAAGAGTGAATTGCAAGGTAAGTTAATTTGTTTGTTTGCTTGGATAGTTGATTATCGAAGAAACTTAAATCTCTCTTTTTGTTAGTAAATCCACCCCTCAAACCCTTCCAAACAATGCACAGGATCTAGCAATACATGGTGGAGACCAAGTCTCAAAATTTCTTAGAAATGTAAAGATAGGTATCAAGAATGATACTGATGTTTTATCCTTTTGTTTGTAGGGTTTTCTTTTGTAATAATGCTATATAGTCAATAATACAAAGAATTATCTTGCAGGTGCTTCATTTGTTGGGTAAAGTGCATAAACAGTATTTGTGCAGCTCATTTGAATGAAAAATTATATATGCAAATGAAGACCTTTATTGATTTAAAAATATTTTCAAAGTATTTCACAAGCTGTTTGAAGTATTTTAAATGGTTTTAATTTTTCTCATCTGTGGTTGCCTTAGTAAAACTTGAGGAGGAGCATTATTTAATACTTTGTGAATATAATCATTTGATCACGCTTTTGGGTGACAGTGGCAATTTTAATTTGAACTGGTGTACACTGTATAACTTTTCTAGTGAAAACAGCTGTCCTATACTCGTTTCACCTGTCCTCATCTGAACATGGTGGCACAACGAATCTTGCTGACTTCTGTTTTTCACACTTTCATGTACCCAATAAACTGCAGACCTCTCATCTGTCTTTATCCTACTTTGAATCTGAAAATGCTCTCTAAATAGGCTGATTGCTGCTGCCAAATAAGTACCATCAACTTCTGCATGAAATTGTCATTTTTCTTGTGTAAAGTATCTTTTCTCTCTGAGTCCACTCTTGTGTAGCCTAGTACGGAATGACTATAGAAATGGGAAATCCTCAGTCACCTGGCATAAAGAGTGCCCTCCGTCAGCTGCACTTCAACATAAGAAATATTTCTGTTGTCCTACGCAGATTGCTTTACAGTAGTCAAAGAAATATGTTGCATCTTTCTCTTTAACAGTTTGTATATCAAGTGACGTTTGTAAAATAATGCCATATTGATGGAACGTCACATAAAACTACTTTCAAGTAATTGTTTTTACTTGTTGGTTAATGTTGGATGTTGGTAGCATGGTGGTACGGTTCTGTCATGGATCAGAATTTGCAGCCAAATAGAAAAGGGCTATGACTCTGATTCGACATTCTCTGAAGAGACTTCCTGGTAATTCATTAGGTAAGCTGGAGCTGCTAAGTTAATAACAACAGACATATTTGTGATAGATTAATGAGAAAAGATTTATCCCTGGAGCAGCTATCCCAATATGTGAAGTGGCCTGTTTCCTTTTCCCAGCACCAGTGATTTGTCTTGGCTAATACTCTATCATGGAATATGTCCAGTGCTTTTCAATGTTTTCACAACATTTCTGCCTCACTGCTTTATATATACTAGGTGTTGAGCATAGTTATTTAATACAGATTTAATAAAACACTCTTTTAGGGTTTTTTCTCTCTCATATTCTCACTAGTCTTCTTTTGCATTTCTTTGGGCTTGTATCTTGTGCATAGTTCAAGGTATCTCTTAGGATGCTGGAAGTAGTTCGAAGTCTGTGCTGGTGAGATAAATTGAGAAAAATTCTGTTTATGCAACTAATGCAAACAAGTAGGTTGTTCAGTATCTGAATGAGACAAAGTGTACAAATCCAGCAAGTGGGTAGATGGAGAAAACACACTGGAGAAGAGAAAGGAGAACACTGAGCAGGAATTGTATCTGCTAAGGCACGTTTAGTTTGCCTTGCTTATGGGTCCTGATTGTGTTTTACACAGCTGACCTCTTAAAAGTATAGAGTTCATTAAGGCTATTTGTGGCTGCCGAGTGACAAACTGTGTGCCTGAAACAGAGTTGACCTAGGAGCTGTGTTGATACCAACTTTGAAAGTGTTACTAGCTCACCTCACCACTCACATGTGAATGGATGAGGAGATGAAGTACGCGTGCAGATGATAAAACTTGCTGCCTAGGAATATCTATGTCCCTATGCTCTTAGACTTTTTTTTTTTTTTCCTCTCTATCAGCACCTTCCTCCTGCTGAACTTTTCATAGGAGAAGAATTTACACCTCAAAGAAAGAGTTTTGGTAATGGTTTCTCCTTTAAAACAAACAAAACCAAAACACAAACAAAACAAAACCAACCAACAACATCAAACCCCAAACAAAAACAACAAACACCACACCAAACCTCTTTTCCTTTGACCCACCTTCTGAATAAGAGGCAATGCCACTGCCGATTCGAAGTGACTCTGGATTTGTCTAATCTAAGCTGGGGCAGAGAATCAGCAACATGTAACTGTTGGCTTTTTGCAAAGTCCTTCAGCGGGTTCAGGCAGGGCCAGCTGAGATGTTCTCCTGTTCTTGCGTAGGCTGTGTGAGCACATGGAAACCAAGGAGCTGAGCAACCAGACCTAGTTTCCTTTCTTTACAGGTGTGCCACATAACAAGAGAGAGATTAAAGAGTATTTGGGCAGCTGTGGCACAGGAGGTTGAGAAGCCATGCGGAGTGCTTCTGGCTCCCTGTTCCTTCCAGTGCTTCCATGTAATAGATTGGAGTCAGTCTTAAGAAATGGAGGTCTATATTACCTTATGGTGACAAGAAGATACCTGTTCATAGTTGTGTGCAATTTAAGCAGCATATGTATCAGGCTGAAATCTGTTATATTTTTCTGACTGCTGTGTTCTTGGGTAGTAAAACTTGTCAAGATCAAAAAGTTGTATGATTTTGCGTTATAAAACTTGTTGACATAACAGGCAAGAGAGTATTTTTTTTTTTTCCTAATACAAACAAACCAACAAAATAAACAGCCTCAGAGTGGAACAAAAAGAAAAGTATTCTCTTCAGTAGTTACAACAAAGGGGAGGAGAAAAGCTTACATATATACCAAAGGAACCATTCCAGGTACAGGTGTGCCTTATCAGCCAGTCTAGAGTTTCTTAATAACAGTGTCTTTTTAGCTGTGGCTGTGCTGTACTGCCTAAGACCTTTGCACTGTGTAAAGGCTAACTACAAGGGCTCCTCAGTGCATTTGAACTGGACAAAAGCCAAGGCAGATGGTCATCAGATGCAAATTTTCTTTCTCTGTTTGTTTGAAATAGAATGGTGACTGACAGATGGGTGCTGGAAGTTACTTCCCTTGGACTGTGAATCCAGGACCAATCCTGTTTCCTTTCTGGTCTTTCCAAGAATCCCTCTTATGAAAATCAAATAAAGAGATATATTTGACAGCTGTAGAGGACATGATTCAGGGAGGGAGACGTCTACTCCCTGCCCCCCCGCCCCATTTTTTTTCTTTCCCTTTTTTTGGGAACCTTCTCCCACCCTAGTCTCAGGAAGGCTGCATAAACCCCATCTCTGTCCCAGATTCTGCGTGGAAATTATTTGCTCTCCTTCTCAGACTCGACATGCCAGTTTAGATTTTGATTACCAGATTCCTGTTTGAATGCTGTAAGGTAGCTTACTTTCTGGAAGTGTGTCAAATTCAAAATAGATTTCAGATGTTCATAACAGTAATTATTTTGTTTGGTCTTTTTATACCTGAGAGTATTCAAAAAAGGTATTGCTGTGATGGTTTTACTGATGCGCTGCTTTTCAAAGGTTGCAGTTGTTCAAAGTATGTGTCTCTTTCTGAGTGGGATCTATGTTGATCAGTCCATGATGAGAAAACAGTCTCAGGTGCCACAGAACAACCATTCTTCATTTCTGCAGTTTTCTCTGGGTGTGTCTGATTGCAACATTACAGTAATACCTAATTGTTATTTTTGCATTATCTTGTAACATTATTTAAAAGCGACAACAGTAAGGGAAAAAAAGTATTACTTTTTTTTTTTCCTTCCCCTTGTTTTTTTCTTTTTTAAATCTAGATGAAGAAAATAGTTTACATGTTGTAGTGAATTGTGGGGAAGCACTACTGAAGAATAATACTTACTGGCCCCTCGTTAGTGATTTTATAAACATACTTTCCCACCAAAGTGTGGCAAAGAAATTTTTGGAAGATCATGGTCTTTTGGTAACGTGGATGAATTTTGTATCATTCTTTCAAGGTATGTGGCTTTTATAACCGGTATTAATAGAAGGATGTTAAGACAGCTTAAAGTTCGCAGTAGCAAAATCCTTACATTGCTATATTTAATTCATTAACATTTTCATAAGTCTGTATTCCTGGAAGGGAACAGTATATTCTAGAAAACAGATTTGCAAATGATCTAATGGATCTTGGTCTTGTGTGGACTAGTTAAAGAGCAATTGCATCACACTTGACTGAGATTCATCGTGCCTGAATTCTCAGGATGTGCTTAAAGTACAAATCATACCTTGTGCTCAAGTGTTCTACTGGTGACATTCTACATTTAAATACTGGGTAAATTAATCTGATAAATCTGGATCTTTTTCTAAGTGCTGCTGTGAATAAACTTTTTTATTATTAAAAAAAAAAAAAACAACCAACTTTTCAGTACTGATAAATGTTCTACCTAGAAAGAGGACCAGATGTTTTCTATCCAGATGTTCTTATTGACTAAGCGAGGTTCAAAGTAGAAGGACTGCTGTCCATGTTAAGGTTGCCTGAACAGCAAAGAATGCAGTTACGAGACAATCTAGAGCTATTGTTCTTTTCTGCTCTACTTATGTTCAAACTTTGATTCTTGTTCTCATATCTAGCAGCACAATAATGGATAAGATAGGTTGTTATGCTTTGCGGTTTTTTGTCTTAACAGGTGTGTGAATGTTTAACACTAAAAATTCTGCATTCTACTTAGTCCTGGTTAAATATTTGGTTTTATAACTCTGCTTAAATCTTTCAAGGTATGAATTTAAATAAACGCGAATTAAATGAGCATGTGGAATTTGAATCACAGACGTACTATGCTGCCTTTGCTGCTGAGCTGGAAGCCTGTGCCCAGCCAATGTGGGGTCTTCTGTCACACTGCAAAGTTAGGGTAAGACTGACGTTTCTCTGTCATTATTCTGGAATCCCAAATCTGAAAGGTCTATCATTTTTGTGTTTGAAAAGACTTGGGTTTTGCTGTCTTTGTCTACCAAACACATAAAACTGTGATCAACTCATATTCTGTGTAGAGTGAGTATAGAACTCAAGCTTTTATCTAACTTACTGTCTCTAGAACTGGGATTACAAGTTCACGATGTGTACAGTCATCCATAAGACTGTACGTATGGAAAAACTTCCAATCTGATGACAAACTTGATAAATGTCTTTGAGTCATTCTGCCTTTGTCTGGTGGGAAGGGAGATGCATAAGTTAGGGGCTATAATGTTGATTGTGTCTGCAAACAGATGCTTCATTATGATGGGGGATGGAGTAATTTATGGGTTTGTGTTGTTCTGCTGACAACCTGAGGTGAAAGTCTCTGAAGTTCTGACATCTCATGATCTCCTAACTAGAGCAAAGAGTTGTTCCTATTTGTTAGACTGTAAGTTATATCAAGTTACAGTGAAAATTGAATCAATCAGCTTATCAAAATACTGAACATGTGGAAAAACTGACTTGTTATTTTCATGAAATAAATACTTAACTTTGAAATTAGCTTGTTAAGTTATGTAGTAGCATCCATGGGACAGTATTACTTGGATTGAACTGTGCAGTTAAAAAATGTGTGTGAGCATACCATGCAATTTTAGAACAGTTTCAATCAGGCAGTTGCAAAAGCCTTTCCATGTTGTAAGTTATACTGATACATTATGAATATATCAGTTTATAAGTCTAAATTATCTTTTGAAAACTGAATTGCAGCTTGTCTTTTTGAAGTATTCCTTTTTATCTTGGGCATGGGAAGGTCTGCCTTTTGTTTAATGCCTGTATGACTCCTAGCTCTGCCTGTCAGCTTGTCAGTCACGTTTTCACCCCCATGTTTGAATTTCATAGCGTAACTGTTGTAGTTGTTTAATGAAGGTGAAGGGTGGGCAGAGATTCCAGCTCGCATCCCACAGGAGAGGGAGAGCTGCTGGAGCCTGTGTGGGTGGAGCAGCAGGATGGGAACGTGGCTGTTGTGTTTCCTGAGGAGAAAAGGTGTTGGACGGAGCCTGTCAGCACTTGCTCAGCCTCTGGCTGGCCTAAGCCCTGCTGGCTTTCACACCAGAAGTGTGTCAGAGTTATCCTGTGAGGCAGGACTGGAGTCTGTGTTTGGAAGGGAAGATTAAAGGAAAAGTTCATGATAAAACAAGGCTTTGTGACTTCCACTGATCATAGAGCAATTTTGTTTAGCTTCCCTCCTGCTTTCCCTTCTTGCACATCACTGCTTTGCTCCTGGAGGGCAATGTACAGCTCTAGTCTTGAAATACGTGATTTAATCTAAAATATATTATAGTTTTAGGGCATTGTTGTAGAGTTATACAAACAGAACAAGGTTTGCTTATGGGTAAAATCTGTGCAGTATTGTGTTATTGTTGCATTTCAGATGCATTGTCTAAGTCAACTGTAAGGACCTTTCAGTAGATAAAACTTAGAGGACATTAGCCATTCCCTTTGGTTGCATGGAAATACTTTGTTTGTATGATTACGTCTATAAATTTTTTGCAAAAATAAATGGATACATTATACTGTGGGGTCTAGGAGCACCTGTCCGTTCTGAAGTTGCCTTAATTCTCACCATTGAAATTATCACCTTTTAGAGTAACAATGAAGCCATTCTTAATACTCACTAATTTCCATGTGATGAGGACATAAATAATGTACTGTAAAAATATTATTGAAATATTTATTTCTAGTAGGAAAACAGTGCCACTTACTTAAAACTGCTTTGTCTCGTGTAGTACACTGGTTTCTCTTATTGCAGGAAACACAGGAATACACACGAAATGTTGTCAGATATTGCCTTGAAGCGCTGCAGGACTGGTTTGATGCTATCAACTTTGTAGATGAGGTAAATATCCTTAGTGAACTTAGGCAAAGTATTGTGAAAATCTGATAAAACTTAAAAGGTGATAACACTATTTCTCCCTCACCCACCCTTAATTGAAAAAGAAGGATTGCCTTGCTGATATTACAGTTTCTAGTTAATAGTTGCAATGTTATGTCCTAGGATCCTTTATTTGTAGAGTCTTGGTGGTTTAGATTTGCTTGTACAAGCTTAAGCTGTGTGAGTGTTAAAAACAGTGCTAGTGCTCTGTTGTATGAAGAGCTGAAGCAATGGCAAAACAGAAGTCCTCCTCTGATACGGTAGTGGAGCCTGCTTTGCCACCTTAGCAAGCAGTACTCCCAATCCAGAGTGTCATTATCTACTGGGGGCTTATTAAGAGATTCACAACAGCTGTCTGAATATGGGAAATTTCTGAATCCTCGAAAAGTCCAGGGGAATTAAGTAATAGTAGGTTAGTGGGAAGTCCACCAAATGAAGACATGCAAGATACTGTTCCTGGTGGTTGTGATGAAGACATGTGTAGGTTTGGTTTTTTTAATATATGATATTAAAATATCTTTCTTTCACTTTCAGCCAGCTCCTAACCAAGTTACTTTTCATTTGCCACTGCACCGTTACTTTGCCATGTTTTTAAGTAAGGTAAGCATATGTTTTAGTCACACAGAAGATGGAAATTCACCGTTGAGTGTGATTGTTCAGTACAGCATGTGCTTGCTTTTGTTTCTAGGCTGTCAAGTGCCAAGAGCTAGATCTGGACACTATCTTGCCAGATCAGGAGATGCTGATGAAACTAATGATTCACCCACTTCAGATTCAGGTACGGGCAGACTTCTGACTTCGATGCAGATATAAAGATATACAACAAAAAGTAGTTGTTCTCCAGTTCATTTAATCCCAGTTATTTAAATCTGTTTCAAAGTATTTAACAAAGTGACATGTGTCTTAATTGTGGAATATCAAAATCAGCAATATGTGACAATAATAACCAGAATATATTTAGTAGGTAGGATAAATTAGCGCTTTTTTTTTTTTCCTTCCTATTTCCAAAATTAAATATGAGGGATTAGTTATCATACTCTGCGAAGTATAAAAATATTCAATGTAGCACTTTCAAAAGGGTAGGAAGAACAAACCTTTTGAAGACATGGAATTGCATGTTCATGGAATTGCTACCAATGGAGCACAAGTTGAGAATCAACTTGAATCTTGAAATTTCATATTTTAAATGGAGAATGACTTCAAGAACGGATGCATTCTGCAACATCTTTTTAAAATTTACAAATTTATATTTATTTGTATGTAGGTGGTAGTGAGCAATATTTGTAATCACTGCTTTTATATCTAACTTCTTTTTAACCATGATGCCTTCATCTTTGGATTTTAACAAGTAAATTAATCACTTCATTGACTTTGATCACTTTTGTTGTCTGAAATGTGTTCTCATATGAAAGTATGGTATCTGTTTAATAAACTTGCAGTGTTTCCTTTTCGTTCTTCACTCCCCAGAAGAAAATAAGTATAAAAAGGTATGCTTTTATATAAAGATGTAGATCTGCTAACACTGAGCTGAATAGCTGAATATCCCCAAAATGTTTGTAAATTTTTATTTCATTTTACTTTCCCTGAACAGGCAAGTCTTTCTGAAATTCACAGCAACATGTGGGTTAGAAATGGTCTACAAATTAAAGGACAGGCCATGACTTACGTGCAGTCTCATTTCTGCAATTCAATGATAGATCCTGACATTTATCTGCTGCAAGTAAGTTATGTTTTCTGAGAAGCCAAGCCAATGCTTGTTTACAAACAGACTACTGAATAAAATAAATTTATTCTCTTTCTGCAGGTCTGTGCCTCCAGGCTGGACCCAGATTATTTTATTTCGTCTGTTTTTGAAAGGTAAGGTTAAAAGATGAATGCTCTTGTTCAGTGTTGTGCTAGCTGTTGACTATTTTATGCTATGTGAGAGAAAAGATGCGTATCTGATACACATCTTCAGTTGTTCAACTCTGCCTTGCCAAAACTAACACTTACCTAAGGGCTCTACTGAAGGAGGTATCTCAAGGTATAATCTTCATTTAATACACAATTGGCTTTTGATTTACAGTTCAGTGGTGAAGCTTCAGACATTTGTTTTCTGAGCATCTTTAGGGCTTTTTAAGTTTTACATATGTTTGTATACAAGCTTTCAGTATATGCTAGCCTAAACAAGTAGATCAATAGAGCTGAAACAGAAAGGATGCTTCTGCTTTTCAGAATAGAATAAAATCAGGCTTTGAAAACAGATTATGTTTATAAACATAAAGTGTTTTCATATAGGACATCCACAGATAGTTAAATAAAAATCCAAATTTAAAAACAAGAGGGTTTGCATATTATTGCATTATATACATTTCACTTTGTATTCATTTTGGGTTGTTGTGAATTGTATTCTGAGTTTATCAGTACATTTCACATTGGTGTTTTCACGTTGGACAATGATGTTTCTGACTTTACTCTTTGCTATGTAGATTTAAGGTGGTAGATCTATTAACAATGGCATCGCAGCATCAAAATACAGTTCTTGATTCAGAGCATGAAAGGTCCATGCTGGAAGGAGCCTTAACATTTTTGGTCCTTCTACTAAGTCTTCGTTTACATTTAGGTAAGAATCACTGCTTTAGAAATACTTGTATGTAAATAACACGCCTGTTCATTTATATTCAACATTTAGTAGCTACCATTAAAATGATTAGCTATATAGTAACTTAAAGCATTCAATACTTGGCTTCATTTTTGCCAGTTACTGAATTTTAATCCCTTACGAATTAGAAATAGACATAATACATAAAAATGGAGAAAAATAGATTTAATAGAAATGAGTGATTTGTGTGTGTGATCACATGAAGATACTTTTTCAGAAAGACAGCAGTTTTAGTTTGTACCTGTATTTTCTGGCTGAGGTTGTGTCTCTTAAAACATTTGTGTCCCCACCCCTCTTTTTTGCTGTATTTTTATAGCACTGTATCATTACTTTATGTTTGTATCAAGTTTAACTTGCATTTAATGCCAAATGTATGCTGAATGCGTGTTTTAAAATAATTATATTTTAATGGCTTTTAAAATTTTATTGTTCTAGGAATGACAGATGATGAGATCCTCAGAGCAGAGATGGTAGCCCAACTCTGTATGAATGACAGGACACACAGTTCATTACTGGATCTCATATCCTTGGAATATATTAACTAATGTGCATGAATGAGAGTGACAGGTACCTAGATGGTAGTGGGATTTTGGAGCTTGAACATATTTTCAGCGTACATAATTATAACAAATTGTGTCAAGATGTATTTGTATATACTTACCAGCAAAGGCATTTGCTCCAGCTTTGGTTATTCTTACAAAATACACGATAATTTGTAATAGTTTGAAGTTTGCCCTTTTTTAAGTTATTTTTTTTAACACTACAAAAGTCTTTGAGATGTGAGGTGAAAAGTCTGTTTTCAAATGACATTGTAGAAAGTTTAACCAAGCTTCACCTTCATCTGGATTTGAGCCTTTGATTATTGCCAATTTTATGGCAGTATTAAAAAGAAGCCATTCTATACTATATTGGCTTATTGTATCAATAGTTGAAGATGCAAATAATAGCAATTCTGAATGCTGCTTTGAAATTAGAGTGAAATGCATGTGTTATGGGGTAAAGTGTCTTACCTGAAGAAGAGCAAACTCTAGGAAGTCATTCTGCGCAGTGATGCAATTCGTGTCTGGTACCTGACAGCTGAATACAAATACGCAGGTTTTACTGCTCTCGGTGTATTGGGCTGTGTAGGCAAATGAAATAGCTTGTGGTGATTGACCAAAGGATGGTAGGCATTGAGCAAAAATGTTAGAATTTATAAAGATACGAAAGGAGTAGATTGAGAGTTACAAATACTTAATAAGAATTATTAATTACGATATGACATAATAATTCAGTCACTTAAGTATGTAAAATTAGCAAATCACTCAAAGCGCTTCACTTAAGTGAATCACTTAACTATGTAAAATAAGTGAATAATTTGTACAAGAAATTACCTATTAGTAAGCAGAAATCTCCTCATTTGTATTTGCTGCTTGTGATTTGGGATAATGTCAGTAGATCAATTAAGTATTGCTACCAAAAATGAGAAATAGCCAATCCAAGATGGAGAATTACTTACTGTGTTTATGGATCCCAAGCTATTTACTTGCTTTTTCTGCGCTTAGCTGTAAATGCAAAATACTCTTGCTATGAACAGAGCCAAAGTGTTACTCAATAAAGGCAAGTACAAAAACTTTATATACACTACAGATAGTAGATTTTATTTCTCATTTAATACTTAACTCTTGAGCCAAGCATATAGACATTGGCTTGCTTTAAAATGTTTGATGTCCTGGCTAGAAGGTTTTGATTCACTTCAGTTAATAGTTATTGTTCCAAAGCAGCTGGAGCATACAGACCTCTGGTGGTAAACACAGAGCACTGCTGAAATGTAGCCTCTGAAATAGGTGGGAAGTAGAATGCTGTCCTCCAACTAAGTTAACTTTGTTTTCCTTAACACAAACTTTACATTCCAGAAAACCCCAACCCTAAAAGTGGTATTATTCCAGGAAGCTTAAGCTTTGAATCAGTCTTGTCAGCAGTTGCTGATTTTAAAGCTCCTGTTTTTGAACCTGGAGGTTCCATGCAACAAGGAATGTATACACCTAAAGGTACAGTAATTGATGTCATGTTATACTCAGTGGTAAGATGCTTAACTTAAGGTTGTTTATTTGTTCGGTTTTTTTTCTTTTTAAAAAGATCAACCAAACAAAAGCTGAACACACACCAAAAACCAACCCACCAAACTGATAAATCCATCCCACAAAACAAACAAACAAAATCATCTCCATGAAAACTCTGCAAAGCTTGTTTGACTTGTTCATTATTGCCTATTGCTTATATTTGAGAACATTACCAAACACTGTTACTAGTCTTTAATAAATTCATTTTGATCTGGAGTGAAAATGAGCTTCTCTGTTAATCAGTTATACTTAGAAAGCAAGGGAAAAATGGAGAACTGAAAAAATACATCACTGATCTGCACGCTTAATTATTCGTGTGATTTTTTAAAAAAGTCCAATGTACTTTCAGTGGAGTTTAGAACTGTTTGCATTAGTGAGGTGTCAGTTGTGAAGACATTTTCTTTGAAGTTTTCCACATTTTGATTCTTAAAGATATCATGGTGTTTAATTTTCTTTTATGTTGATTAACTGTCTTAGTAGCCTGTAACATTTTTCCCAGTCAATAGTGAGGGTCTAGAACAAAGGTTCAGACTAGACAGGTTACAAAATATTGTTCTAAAATTCTGCAATTCATACAGAGCAAAAATGATAGATTTCTTCCTCTGACCAGCTTGTCATCTAAATTTGGCTCAGCATGGTGTTGGTATATCAAAGGAGAGGTGGAATTTGAGAACTCAGTGTTCCATTGCTGTTTCCTCTCACTGAGCAGATAAGCCTGTAGGAATCTGAAATGCTCCATGTGCTCTGGTTGTTCTTCAGCTCATGGCAAAGCTGTAGAGGGATTAAGTCCTGCCTCCTCTGCGTACCTCCCTTGAGAACTGGCGGAGTTGGGGTCTGACAACTTTGAAACCATTTGGTTTGTAGGCTGTGTTCTATCATGGTTTTCTCTGTTGTTGTTAATGTAGGAACTAATACTGTACTGACTTGTTTGCCAGTTTTTGTACTGGGAGGTTGATGAGTCAGTGAAGCTCATACTTTTATACAAATGAACAACCAGTGAAGTAATTTTGTGAAACCAGAGTTTTGGGAATTGATCTGTTCTGGTTCCTTGATGTGTAATTAGGCAGCTTAACACCTGCGTATTTCAATAACTTTATTTTAATGTTTTCTAAACTGCATTTTCTTAAGTCATGTCTGGTTTCTGGAGCTTGTGACACTCTGGTCTTTTTTTATAACAGAGTGTGAAGGTAATTTTTAATTATAACATTTTATATTTAGGGAACCTGATGCTAGATTCTAGGATTTTTCAGGTTTTTTAGTGTTTGGTTGTTTGAGATTTTTTACATAGTTTACCTCTGGAATAGATTATTTATCTTAACTTTTTTAAAGTATCTAATCTATAGCAATGAATACTGAAGCAATTTGTAAGACCATGCAGAATTCCTTTTTCTTAAAGTAATAAAAACCTGAAAGAGCTTCTGCAGGAATAAAAGACAGCATGGTTTTCTTGTGTACTATAGGCTTTTAAGTGTCTATAATCTATATAGGTTCTCAAAAGGGATGGTGATATTCCAGTTGCTCTTAAGAATTGTAGTTTGTGACCTTTCACAGTTTAAGTAAATCACATAGAGATCTATTCCCCCTAATCCCTTATTTCCCTAAATTTAGGGGAAAAAAACGTTCTCTACGATTGCAGAAGCCCCAGATTTTGCTTCCATTAAACATCAGTTAAAAGAAAACCAGACCAGCTTCCAAAATGGGGACGTGGTTCTTGTCTGTGGATTTGTGTGCTGAAGATGAGCTGTGTGTATTTCTGATACTCCTTGAGTGGCTCCCTCAGTAATTTTTCCTTATTTTGCATTAGCAGCCCAAACAAGCTTGGTCTGTGTTTCAGACTGCAGTAGTAAACTCTGTCCAGAAAACATGAATTTTTCATGAGCTAAGTTTGATCCTCTTTCAAACATAATAGAAACTATGCCAAGCGTTCTCTCAGCAGCGCAGGAGGGTATCTGTAGAACTGTTGACATTAGCAGGGGTTAATAGGTTTATAGACCACTTGTGTTCCTGCCTGGGGGAAGGTAATCTCAAAAGCCTGATAAAGCTGCCTACTTTTGCCTGTGAAAACTTTCTGAAGCATGTTGTAAGCACTTGTGTTGTGTTACACCTGCTGGTGGAGCTAAAATTCTGTATTTGTTGGTTTTCTTCTTCCTTTGATGGGATAAGTGAATCTGGCCATCATGTTGCTGTGTTGCAGGAGCTAAACACTTCCAAACAATTAATAGAATTAAGAGCTTCCTTTGGCTTTAGATTGGAAACCTAGAGTGTTTTTTTTTTTTTAATGACTTGTAAATAGGAAAAAAAAAAGTAGAAGTGGGATATCTTTACAGTTTGGGCTTTTCTGTTTGTGATTGCTCTGGAGAGACACTCTGGATGTTACTTTAGAGCTACTAAATTAAAGGAGGATAACTTAACATTTTAATGCCAAAATAATGCATAGATAGATAATCATTATTAAACAAAGGCACGTTTGTAAAGGATTTATCACAGACATTACTTGGTAAGAAACTTGGCCATTTGTGACTGAACAAAAAATGGTGGTGTTGTCATTTAATAGTTAAATATCACCTACCTGCTAACAGCTCTGCAGACTTTACTTCCTATTTTTCAGAGGGCTTGCACTGAGTGAAAAACAGCTAAAACCTTTTCTTTCCATGTACTTGTATATTAAAAAGAGCAAACCAAGATGTGTACAGAGAAGGTGTTTTTTAGGACTGCCTTCATATACTTATAATTGGATGAATACATTAACTTACATTTAATTTTTTTTTTTTAATTCATCATGTGTTACAAGTGTTATTTTATCAGAAATATGTGATTTTTCTTTTTTATCCCACATTGTGAACTATTATGCAATAGAAAAGAAAGGTAGAAGATGCTTAAATAAAGCTTGTTGATAGAAAACATCTATTGCCTTGATTGATTTTTGATTTTTGTTTTGGAGCTAAGAAAAATATTTTTGATTAAATTTTTATATCTTGATAAGTAGTCATAATTATTATTGTAGTAAGTATTATTAGTAAGAATTAGCAAAAATTACTGTACTTTTCCGAAAAGAAAAAATATCTAATAGAAAATTATGTAATTAAGCATAGTTAAGGATAATCCAGAACAAGTTGTAAGGTCTATAAAGAGAATTTTAACATGTGACTTCTTTAAAACAACAGCTGAAGTCTGGGATAAGGAATTCGACCCTGTCATGGTAATACTTCGCACGGTTTATCGTAGAGATGTGCAGTCTGCAATGGATAGATATACAGCATTGTAAGTTGGATCATTTTTGGAAATGTAATATAGTATTGTTGCTCATTGCACAATACATTTTTTGTTTTCACTGTCTGGTAATGCTAGTAGTGTTATTTGTGTTTTCAGGCCCTATATTTTCATTGAGGATATAGATTACAAGTTTACAGGCAGAATCGGGGTTTTGGTTAGCTTAGTCTGTTACTATTCCATAAATGTTTAAAAATAAATCTGGAGTGCCACAGACAAAGTAGTGGATGTCATCACAGCTAAAATACTTGACCAAAAATTAATGTTTAGAAGTCAGTTCAAAATTACTAGAAGAAAGCAGCCGTATCTGTTTTTATTTTACACTTAGGTACATGAAGCACAGTATTACCATGTTCTGTGTTTTGAAATTATTTTGAAGACAATGTGGGTTTTTTCCTATGTATTCACTCATGACAGAAAACACGGGTGAATTAAATTTCTGATTTAAATACAGGGAAAACACTTTGGCATCCTCTTAAGTTCTAAGAAACAAGATGATTTGGTCTTAATACTGTCCCTTAACATTTCATCCATGTCTAGTGTTTCCTACTGTTGCCTGTAATCCATTCCTACAGATGTGGCATTTCTGTGTTGGATATCTGACTAATGTGGATTTGGGTGGAGTGAAAAGTTTTTCATCTCTATGTGACTCTTAAAATGAAATTGAATTCTTAAATTCATAGCTTAAGTTCATAACAGTAATTAAAAATCCATTTCACTTTACAAGTGAAGGTCATTTAAATCAGCGGTAATCCACAGAAAAATAAGACTGGATTCAGCTTGTGTATGCATTTTTGGAATGCTGCTTAAATATATTAAATGGCATAGAAATGCTCATCAATTTTGAAGTTGATCTAAATAAAAAGAATGTGGGATAGGTATATATAGCAGTGGCAGGTGTTTATGTTACTGCAGTGTTTAACAGAAGTCTCATCTGTTTCAACAGTTTAAAGCAAAGTGGTAAATTCCCTGGGAACCCATGGCCTCCTTATAAGAAGAGAACACCACTACATCCAAGTTACAAAGGTCTCATAAAGCTTTTGCACTGTAAAACCCTGCACATTGTGCTGTTCACACTTCTTTACAAGGTACAGTCATAATTCTCATTAAGTTCAGTATTTTACTTCCTTTTTTTTAGAACAGGAGTTCTTATAAGCATGATTTTTGAATAGGTTATTTACAGTAGTCAGGTTCTAATTTATATAGTTTTTTGTTTGATTTCTTTCCTAAGTATAGTATGAGGTTTTTCTACCACTTTCATCTTTTTTGAAGAGTACATTCATCAGAAAATGGGACTTTGAATCTGTCTTTGTTCTTGGAAAAGTGCTTTCAAACCAACGTGCTGCAGAGGCAGATGAGGGACTATAAAAAGTGGTTTGAGTAGTGCTTTTCCTGGGCATGCTCTCCTTTTCTACTTTTTAAAGTGCTCCCAGCTCCCCTAAAGTTTCGTTTCACTGTGAAACACCTGTCGTTAAGTATCGTAATAACTGTGATATTCACAAAGAGCCAGGCTTATTCCCATGGAGTTGTATCAGCTGATTTCTTTCTCTAATGAAGTATCATATAAGTTGTCAGTGTATCATTAAGATGAGTGAAGATTTTACCTGAATTCATTCAATAGATGTCATCTTTATGACAGAGAAGGACTCTTTCTCAAAAGCTTCATATTGCTTACAAATTAATGACTTCAGTAAACTATAGGTTTTGCTATGTAATCAGTGCAATTTAAAAAAATCTACTTAAACAATATAAAATACAATTTTTTTCTGTTTTACTACTAATTCTTCCTTACCTGTAATAGAATGAGACATGTTGTGGTGAAGACTGAGTTTAATGTGCGGAAACTATTAAATGAAACTTTTGGAAGCTCAGTAGTACAACATCTAATGGTTGGTCAAGGTTTTCTGTTGTCAGACATCTAGTTCCTTATCTTGCCAAAACATAACCAATGGCTGACATTTATCATGCTGAATGCCTGTTCTGGCATGAGTTTCCAAGACAGAAGGACAAAATACGTGCCTTTTCCCCATGTTTTAAAGGTTCTTTTATCAAGATTCTGGACCTGAATTTAGCCAAACTGTAGACATTGCGTAGTCACATTACTTGCGTGTTCAGTGACTGTTTATTTTATTCTGTTAACTGGTGAAGTCCAAAGCAAGTCAGCCCCACACCAGGGCCAATAGAACTTTGCCCAGAGCAGCAGTACCTTGTTTCTCAGGGATTTCCGTGGTCTTGGCCAGAGAAGCTGCTGTGTGCAGTGTGTTTAACCCTGCTCACCCCCGGCCTGCTGCAGGGGCTGTGATGCCCGAGCGCTGCAGGGTGAAAAACAAGGCTGAGGTGCGGCAGTATGATATGTAGCAGAGGCTGGGGAAGGAGCATATCCGGAGAAAGTTCTGGACAGGAGGCTTACAGGAAGGCTGCTGAAGGAAAATGGACCTTGACATTATGTATAAGATGAAATAATATGTCAACATGAAAGAAAAATGGAGAAGGAATGCATCTTCTTTTACCATCTTGCTCTGTTTGGTTTTTTCTTTGTTTGTTTGTTTTTTTTTTTTCTATTTGTTTTTTTTTTTTTTTTTTGGCCATTCTTTCTCTTATTCCTTTAAGAAGCTTCAAGGACTTACATCTTGAGAATCTTAAAATTTCTGGGTTGCTGTTTTAGCTGGAATGCTGAATACATTTCTACGAGATTTATGGATGGTAGAAATCATTTAGTGATTTCCATGGGTTGGCTCAAATTATATTTTGTCTATTTGGGAAATTTTGCGAATATATGACAGCTTTTATACCTCTTGATTTGTGGGACTGCCTACAGAAGAACAGTAAACTACATTTGACAGTTTGACTTTTCAGAATTGTTAGTCGACATGGCATTTGATCCTAACTGGAGTATCTGCACGTGTTTTTCATGTTAATGTAATTAATGTCTGAATTGGCTGCTCAAACATAATTTAGAAAAGCTATTGTAAAACAGTATCTGTTTTAACAACTTTTATCCCTCTGTTTCTAATCGGTGTTATCTACATAGGAAATTTGGCCTGTTCAAATCGTATTTAAAACTTTACTAGGCTACACTCTAAAACTATTCATTTCTAAAGTAACCTGCCTACAATGAAATTTTAAACATATTTTCTCATCAATTTTTTTGGTAACTTGTAATTTCTTGCTATTTTCTGCCCTTTAATTCAGAATATTCTCAAGAGGAAAGTTGTCCTGTTTTTTAATTTCAGCAGCACTGGTTCTTCCTCTCAAAGCATTGAAAGCTGTTTTAGAAGCAAAATAGGGGCATTTATTAATTTAAAGATAAGGTTATTTGTTATTTGTAATTAAAAAAGATTATGTGAAGCTGGTTGTGAACTGAATTCACATTAACCCTTCTGGTGTTCCCAGTTATCCAGGTGTCACTTATAGGACTAGCAACTCCTGAGGCCTTACAGTGCCTGGTCCTGTGAGAAGGGAGGGTGCTGGTGCTGGCCGGGTGCAGCTCTGCTTGGAGCTGACAGGAGTGCCACCTGTGCAGCTTTACCTGGCACTTAAAGTGCTCTTAAGGTAGATCACAGCTTGAACTAGGAACAATTGTAAGGGACAGGTTTGTTTGACTGGAAAGAAGTGTACAATGAAATTTTACTCTTGTGCTGATGCTCAAAAGTTAGTTTTTTCTAAACATCAAAAATAAATTTTAATCCTCTTTAAAAAAAAATATATATAAAAACTGAAGAGTCCAGAGTGTATTACCCAGAACACTCTGTA
Source organism: Patagioenas fasciata (assembly GCF_037038585.1). NCBI lineage: Eukaryota > Metazoa > Chordata > Aves > Columbiformes > Columbidae > Patagioenas > Patagioenas fasciata. Next base: position 21,503,197 of record NC_092526.1, read on the forward strand.
TGTTTAGATATACTGAAGTCTTAATAGGCTGAATGGAATAATGATTTCCTGTCCTCTAAATACAACACTCCTGTTGATCCATCACATCCAAAATCGTATGTCTTATTTTGTACTAGTATACAGTTACTGTTACTGGAGAGCTATATTAACGTTATTACTCTTACTATTCTTGACCTACTTGGAACATTTTTTTTTATCCTATAGCATAATCACTAACCAGGTATTTTGTTGGACCATTCAATCATTAACATGAGTGAAATTTAAAATATCTTGCTGATGTTTAAGAGTAGATATTCCAGGAACCTGAGCAGAAAATTTACTGCTCTTGAAAATATTTTCTTCTTAACTGTATTTTTATGCTTGTGACAGGAGTTTGAAAGTGCTACTATGCAACAATCAAAAGTAATTAAAATGCTAAAATCGATGCTCAGTGTCTACAAAAATTCATTAGGGTAGCAAGTGTTGTTATGGTGTTCTGCCTGATTAGGCTTTTCGTATCTCATGATACAGGTCTTGTGAGCACACTTTTTGGCAGTTGTGGGGGTTTGTTTGTTTGGGTTTTTTTTGTTCTGTTTGGTTTTGTAATAGGGATAGTGAGAGTATCAAAGATAAACCTTTTAAGATGCGAATGTCTTGTTTTTCTGCCTAGATTTTAATGGATCATCAGAATTTATCAGAACACGTGCTTTGCATGGTTTTGTATTTAATTGAGCTGGGGTTGGAAAATTCTCCAGAACAAGAGTCAGATGAAGAGGTAAGAACAAAGACCATCTTTTTCATTAAAATGTAAAGTATTTGCTAATTATTCAGTGTTCTTTAAAAATAGATATTCATTAAAATGATAATTTTAGCATAGGAATGAAAATAAAATGTGTTTATTTACTTATGCAGGGATCGATTAAGAAAAAAAAAAAAAGAAATTCATATACTGTTGTGACAAGGAGTATGGTATCTTGTTATTTTTTTCAACAGTTTCTGTATATGTAACCTGACAACACAGATTGGTTGCATCTTTACTACTCTGTAAATTAGTACTTGAAATTGAATGTAAAAAAATTACAGTGATTGAATCTAAAACTTGCTTAGATTTCTAGATTTTCAACTGAAACTTTTGTCACTGAGCGTTTTATTGCTAAAGGTCTGTATTTTCTAAAATATGTGAATTAGCCAAAGTTTTAGGTGTGCTTTTGATGAGAATTCAAACATAAAGAGACATTATTTTCATGATTTCAGGTTCCCTTATGTTATTTGACTTTCATGATTTTCATACTGTTTAACATTGCTTACATGACTAAGGATCTGCCACACTTTTTTCAGAGATTGACTTCTGTATAGTTGGGATTTTTTGTATTAATCTTAGATTGTACAGCTTTGGATTACTGAGTAGTTCCTTTCACTTCTGCTGGATAGCACTGATTGCATGTACTTGATCATATTCAAATCAAATGTGTACATTTATGTATTTATCAGATGTGTAGTTGTCATGCTAGGCATCAGTCATATCATAATATCAGCTTTAGTGAGGTACATGTTGTTCCTGTCTCATGGAGAGATGATGGTCTCTGTAATACACTTATAAAAGCAACATTAATTATTGTAACACGTAGGAGAAAGTATACTTTTAAAAAATTATTATTTTAGGAATCTGCAGGTGGACAAGAGCGTTGCCATGACAGTTGGTTTCCTGGTAGTAACTTGGTTTCTAACATGCGTCACTTCATTAACTATGTCCGAGTGAGAGTACCGGAAACTGCTCCAGAGGTGAAGAGGGAACCACCTGCAAGTACGAGTTCTGATGGTTTAGCTGCATCACAAGTATGTACATACAAATGCCAGTCCTTTTTATAGATTAGTTTAAGTTATTGCCCATTTGGCTTTATTGTTGTTAGGATTGTTTTTTTACTGTTTTTATGAATTTCTTAGGATATTTTTCTTTCCTAAGTGTACTGATAACAGAAATAGAAGTTATTTCAAATGATACCTCCTTCCAAATGACATATTTAATGACTTTTTTTATCCTCAATCTACCAGAGTTCAAGGCGGAAGAGCCTCCAGAGAGAGGTAGATCTGTGTGCAGTCTGTCCTCCTAAGCGATTAACTAGCAACATGGCTTTAATTGTGCTTACCTTAACACTCAGTGAAATCTTCTAATTTTCTTGAATTTTCTTTTAATTCATATTGCAAGGACTTGTGCTTTTTCTTTTCCTTAGGTAGTAGGCTTTTAAGCAAAGACATGCCCTTATATTTTTAATACGTATTTTGAAATAAAAGCTTTCTGTCAAATATAAAGTGTCATTGATAGCTTACTGCTTGAGGCTTTGTGTTTAGGCCTGTTTTGTTTTGTCAAGATATTACTAACATTTAATAATATAAAGTAGTCCTAGCTTTCTTGAATTAGGTAAGTTTAACCTTACATTGAAAATGCATTTGAAATTATTAATGGCAAATTTTTGGGGGATGGGTTGGTGGGTGTTTTTGTTTTTCTTTTTTGGGGTTGGGTTTCTTGTTTTGTTCTTTGTTTTTTTGGGTGTGGGGTTTTTTTGTGAAAACAAAATCAATATGCAAATGGTGGGATCCTGAAAGATTTATAGCTGGTAGATAATATAATCTCTGTGTCAGGATTGCTTTTGTATATAGCACTTGGGAGTATTACATGCCAGATGTAGTGAAATACAATGGATATTCCTATTGCATGTTAATGTTAGCAAAATAGATGAAAATTTAAAGTCAGTAGGCAAGATGAAATAGACTAAAACATAAAGAAGGTAGGGAAGATGATTGTCAGAATACCTTTTTTATATCTGATTTTGAAGTATTTGATGCCTTTTGGCTGTCCAGCCTTCTGAGAAGGGGAGGGTAAGATTTTCAAGCATTCTGAATTTCACTTTCAAAATACTCAATAAACATCTGTTTGCTATGTATTTGGTATATGTGAGTTGCTTCCATGTATCCTTATTTGGGACTGTAGGCAAGGGTAGCATAGCCTAGATACGTTTGAACAGGCTCTGTCGTTAATATGCACTCATATGCTCATGTGCTCTGAATAGCAAACACTGCTTGCGAATATGGGTATGTGGCTTCTGGATCTCCGCTAATAAATCCACAAAAAGTGGGCAGTGCCCATGGGGATGTGTAGGCTCACCTGTGTTCTGCTGTGTGGGATTAAGAGTGACATTGTGTGTAAGCACTCAGTAGACTTTAATAAAGGCATTTAAATGGTATAAAATTATGAATATTCAAGACAAAGTAACGAAATATTACTTGAAGAACTGAATTCCAAGTTTGACTAGGGCAAAACAGGTTATTAACTGTTTCAGTATGGATTATATTTTCATTTTATGCTTGTCTGTTGTGCAGCTATGCATGACAGACATGTATAGAAGCATGACATGCAGACTTAGTATTTTGCTATACCAAATTTCGATAGATTTTTGGAAGGGGAAAGAAAACTTTAAATGTTCTGTGCTTTTCTCCTTATCTAAAGTATTTTCTGTAGCTATATAAATATATGTTGTTTATGCTTGTATTCTCAAAAATTAAATATTGTGTTTGTTTGTTTTTTTCCCCAAGAATTCGGGGACAGCTCAAGTGTTCAGTTTGGTCGCAGAACGTAGAAAGAAATTTCAGGAGATCATCAATCGGAACACCAGCGAGGCAAATCAAGTGGTTCGGCCCAAAACATCAATGAAATGGTCAGCACCTGGTGCAACTCCACAGCTAACCACAGCCATTCTAGAAGTCAAGGAAAGCATATTGTCCTTGCTGATTAAACTGCATCACAAACTCTCAGGAAAACAAAACTCTTACTATCCTCCATGGTTGGATGACGTGGATGTTTTAATCCATCCAGAAAGTTCAAGATACTGTCATGGTGATGGAATGACGGCAGTAGAAAGAATTTTATTGAAAGCTGCTTTACAGAGCAGGTTGAATAAACGTATAATTGAAGAGATATGCAGAAAGGTGACACCTCCTGTACCACCAAAAAAGATTAGTTCTGCAGAGAAGAAAGCTTTGGATAAAGAAGAAAGGTAACAATAATAAAGGAGTGGTGGAAGGGCAGTGTGTGTTGTGGATCTATTGATCCACCTGTCTCTAGGTCTTTGCATGAATTGCTTGTTAAAAGTCTTAACTCTGCAGTTTTCTTCTTTATCCATGTTGCATATACATGGTATACCTGGGTATTACATGCTAACTTAGGTCTTTAAAATAGAAAACTTTCATGATGACTTTATGTGATATACACACTCACCCTTCATGTTGCTGGGTATGCCACTCATACATACAAAGGTGCAGAATTAAGACTGTATAATTTTTGAGGCTCAACCGCACAACCTCAAGATGAGTTAAAAGATTAAGATTAGTATTAGTATTAGTATTTGTATTGCCTGGGTTTGTTAGGGAAGAACTGGTTTGTCAGGACAGAGTACTCAGACAAGAGAAACAAATGAAAGAACCTATTTGTAGTGAAAATATTGATGAGAGGGAATGGGGTCTTGAGACCTGATAGGAGAACGAGAATGCAGAACAAGAATGCAAGTGCCTGGAGAGCACGTTTAAGACAAAGATTGGCATTTAGGGAATTGAATGGCACCAGTTGGAAAGAAAGGTTGCCTGGATGGGGCTGTGGCAGAGATTGGCAGCTGTTTAGTGCAAAACACTGAAACACGGCATCTGAAGGGAGGGTTAGAAGGTTGGGGTTTAGTGAGTGGGGTGGCTGGGACAGAGAACTTACCATGTTCACTGCAGCAGAGACAGGACACAGGCTGGAGTGGACAAGAATACTGAAGTGCTTGTCTCTGCAGTATTTGGCTGTATATAACTATATAACGATGGTTCTAGAAATTTGGATAGAAACATGCAGCCGTCTGACTTAGTTGGTGTCTGGATTACCTTTAATTATGCTGATATTATTTGTTTGAAAATAATTTTTTCACTAACTTCTCTCCAATACATCCAAGATCTATACTTGAAAAATTAAACATTTTTAAAAATATATTTTATAAGTTACATACTTTATGAAGTAAAATTATTTTTTTTCTTGCAGGTGTTCTGTTAGTAGTTTAACTTCAACATCACTTGAAATAGTTCAGTAAACAAGATAAATAGTCAAGGTTTAGCATGTCAAATTTGTAAAATTGTCTTTCAGGAAAAGACAGACTGAATGGCTGCTTTAGATAGAACACAGCTACATCTCGGACACCTGCTCATTATTGTGCTCAGTAGTGCTAGATTTATGTACAGGAGAAGCAAGGGAATCAATGAATTGAGTAACTTTTCAGATAGAAAAGGGTAAGGTCATTCCTTTCCCCCTATAAAGGATGTTATATTTTCAAGGACCTTAAGTTTTCAGTTAAGTTCTGAGGCTAACATAATAATGAAAATAAATGTTTCTAGTTCTTTGTTCTGAGTGACTCTTTTCTTCTCCTCAGATCTGTAATGTCATTGGGGACTCATGACAGTGTGATAATTGAAACTACTAATCTCATAGACTAGCAGTGCTCGTATATTCAGGCTGCAATCTTTACTGTTTTGTTTTGTTTTTCTTTTACACTCAAGTCCAGTTTTGTATTGGTGAAGATCAAGCAGCCTGTGAGTGTTTGGTGATCACGCTTTTTGGTTACTTCAACGTAATAAGAAACTTGTCATCGCTCAGGCAATGGGCTGTCACTATAGAAACCGAAATACAGAACTGTAAGAGAGCTTGAACTGCTTGCAGTATTTTTTCGATTGCAGTGTCAAACTCCCATGGGCCATCATGGAAAATTACTGAGCTGTACTGAATCTGTCAGAGTTTGTTTATGTCTTCTTATTAAAGGCCTCTATTTACAGTCACTCTGCTTTTAGTCAGGGCATATATTGAGAAATTCCCAGGGGGAAGTAAATAAAAACAGGTTTAATGAATGCCCTGGTATGATCCTCTGGATAATGAATCTTAGGATTGTCGTAAATAGAAGTTATTTTGAGAAACGGTGGCTGAACAATGTGACAGATAAATGGGTAGAGATATTTGGGTTTTTAAGGTGCCTTTAAGAAAACAAGTTAGCAGCTTTGAGTTATGAACAGCCCACCTCAGGATGAGAGGTTGCAGTAAATTGGCTGCTTGGGGCCTGTGTGTGCCTGGTCCTGGGCCAGGACAGTGATAAGCAGACAGTGTTGGAGACTAAAGAGGACTCGCCCATCAGCACATCAGGTGCCAATTGATGTTTTGAAATCCCTTGTTAGTTATCTGAGTGACCTCTGGGCAGAGGGAAAAAAAAATCACTGTAAATGCTGATGCCTGGAGTTTGTAGCTGTGACCGACCATCCTGAGCTACACTGGAGAGGAGCTACACTGAAGCCCCAGCCATGGGGCACGTGGGTGGTACGCAGTTGTGGTATGAGTTCTGTTGGGTTTTTCAACCTGTACTCTCCCATTTCCTGTATTTGTAAACTCTTGTCAACATAAAGATCCTTTATTTATACTTCAGAAAATCAACGTCTGTTTTCTATATCTTTTTACATCCATCATTATTCTGCTATTTGTTGCAGTATGTATATATAGGGAGTTAGAGAATAGCTGGTCATATAGCCTTGTACAGATCACTAATGCAGTTTAAACAGAAAGACAGAGAAGAAAGAGTTTCTAATGCCTTCCATTTGTAAATACAGAGCTGCGTTAAGTGATGAGGAAAAAGTTAGTGAGGTCAGCTTGGCTCCAGGGAGATACGGTCCTTCAGTCTGTAAGCAGTCACAGACTTCTGTAAGTCCAGATGTAAAAGCTGTTGGTCACCAGTATCTTAGGTGGAGGTGGGGGAGAAAGAACCAGTATGAGGAGCCTTAGCTGGAAAATAAATTATTTGTAGTTGTTTACCTTGGCATCAACCTTGATATCAGAAGTGAGGCAGACGATTATTATTATTAACTTGTGAACGCTGGTTGCTCACAAGAGTATTTGTTTTTGTACAACAGTTGACATTTCACTCTGTTATTCTTCCCTTATGTAACAGAAAAATAACTTTCAAGAATAAGGTTTTGGGTTCTTTTCCTTATGATGCCACGTCCTAATCTCTTAAAAGATCCTTTGCTTTTCTGAAAGGTTTTTAAGGACAGGATTTCATTCCTTTTTTTCCAGACTGGGAAAAAGAAAGTCTTAAACTGTGCTTTTAAAGCAAGAGATTCCTGGATTAGGCTTGAAAATAATCCTTTATTTAGAGAAAACTTGAATTTTGAGTGATATTGTTGAAGGTGGCAGCTGTAATCAGCCTGACCCTATAAACTTTTTTAATCCTCCATTATATATACTGGGTTTTTTTCTTTTTTTCCCTTCTTCTTTTATTCAGACGACAGAAAGCCAGAGAAAGACAACAAAAATTGTTGGCTGAATTTGCCTCAAGGCAGAAAAGCTTCATGGAAACTGCCATGGATGTTGGTAAGTTTTTGTGTGGTTGACTGCTTGCTTTTTTATATTTTTATTTATTTCCATGTTAGTAAGATTTTAATCAAACAGTTAAACAAAACCTCCCCTCAGATACCTCTGCTGTATCCACTTGTTCACTAAATACTTCTTAAGAGGCTTAAAGCTGTGTTTTCTAGGACAGATAATACTGAATACGTAATTGCTAAGGAATAGATTAAATAATGTGTTCTCTTTTAAATACTTTCAAGAAAATCTGTGGGACATTGTTTTATTCTTATTTTTTCTTAATACACGGTGGATGAAATTATTAAATGTGTGTGATGTGTTTTAAAGTATTTGCCTTTTAATATAAAATGTCCTGAAGTTACTCTGCCTTTTAAAGACTCCATTTTCTTTAATCTGAAGTAATAACATTTAATATTATTTCTTCATAGAGCCTCAAATTTTAATATGGTAGAAATTTGCATCTTAAATTTCTGTATAGAATTAAGCAAAGCATAGGTTTTACATCATCTCAGTTGCTGTAACCTTCTATTATGTTGAAAATACAGGCTTTACAGCAGGATCTTGTTTTTCCTAAGGGTAAATTCTCTCAGGTTCTGCTGTGTAGAAAAACAATCTCGATTAACTTGCTTGTGTTTAACTGAGGAATGGAAAATATTTTCATCATCTAGATCATGTCACTGAAAACCGGTAATTTTGAAAGTAATATTTTTTTTCTTTTTTTTTCTTTCAATGCAATAGCATCTGCTATGTAGTTTTGAGTTTGCGGAATGATTAGAAGTATTTTGACAACTGCTTTTGCTGAAAAAGTCCATTTTTAGAAATTGTTAAATTCCCAACAGTTGCTGTGAAGATTTATTCCTTTATACTTATGAAGGTCTTAGACACAGCAGTCATTGAAATTTCTTTAGCAAATTAATGGTATTATGGTGTTATATTTAGAAGGTGTACAATACAACACAAAATTCACAGAAGAAAAGGAGTTTTACTTATGCTTATTAAATTAGTAGCTATTTCTTTTTAATCTATTTCTTGAAGTAAGAAAGAAGGGAAGAAGAAACACGCAGTTCTACTTAGTAAAAGTTGAGTATTCTTACCGTCATGGCTAATTGAAAGTGACTGGGAAACTTTTATTCTGCAGTCACCTATATTTTGATTTTTTGATATTGCAACTTTCAAGTTGGTGTTTTCATATATAAAATCCCATGTATCTCTCTATATATTTACCTCTCATACTTGTGTTTGCATATATACATATGTATGCATAAGTACTTCCATACTTGGGTTTTATAAGCTGTGTTTAAGGTAACTGCTTTGCTTTGCGGATCAAACGTACTAGTTAAATCAGTAAATTACACCACGTTTATTTGTGTGGAGGACTGGGAACATTTAGCTTTTACTTAACTATTTATGTCAAATGTTAAAAAAACCCTCTTAATTTCTGTAACAGGCAGACCTGGGCCTTGTTGCTTATGATTGTGCATGAAAGAGTTTTGGGGCATGCAGCACTTAAATTGTTTGTTTCTTAGTATTTAAACAATTAATAGCTTCAAATATCTCAACATAAAATACAGTGTTTGTCAATTATATCGGGTCATGCACAGCAGTAGATAGAATCAGCTTAATGGACCACATTTTCATAGTCGTTCTGCATGAAGGCATTTCTTGGCAACAACAACTTAATAGAATTCCAGTCATTGTGTTAGCTGAATAATTGCTTTGCTTTTTCACTAACTTTTTTCAGTGTCTTGTAGGTTACCATACTGTTTTCTGAGTTTGAGGTGAAAATTCACTGAATTTGTACTGTAGTCCAGTATTAATTAGCTTTTATGTTCTGACTAGCATTAAAATAGCTCACAGAAGGGAAGTATGTATTCCATTAGAATACATAGGATTTATTTTAAACCCCAGATTTTTTGCCAGGAATATTTTCTTAAGTTTGCTCTGTTATTGGTTTTTTGTTTTGTTTTCTTTTAACTGAAGGAATTTGTTCAGCTGTGAATGTAGTTTGTATATGTTACAGCCAATTAATGACAAAGCACGAACTATTGTTACTCAGATTTTAAAACGCAAAACATGGTAATAATTCCAAATCTGGTCTTTCTGGACTGATTAAATGTAAAACTACTGTAAGTATTTAGTAGTCTGTCCCTGAATCGTATCATAGCTGTGCAGAAATAGTACGTTTAAAAACAAAATAATCCTTTCATACTAAAATTAATCGGTTATAATGCATACCCCTCTGACACATTCAAACTCTGTTATCTGTTACTTTTATTATAAGTTGAAATTCAGCAGTAGTTTTATTAATTTTGTTTGATTGTTATAATAGTAATAACACTGTCAGAATGCAGGGTCGGTGAGACCTCAGCTCCCTGGCACTGATTCGGTTGGTGTCATTTGGGCAAATTATCATCATCAGCTTTCATAACTTCTCTGTCTATGAAATGTATAGAGGACTGAAAATACTCTGAAAATAAATGTGTCTAGAAGATGACAGGAATAATGAAGAGTAGCCAAAGCTTAAAGACTATTTTATTAAAACCCCCATAAACTTATGCATTTATTGAAGTGCACAGAACCACCGTTAATCCCCTGAGTCATTCCTCTTCTTTGATTGTTGGGATGCTGCGATGAAACATGGCCGAAAAGGAAGCTACCCAATTACATGTTCATTTTTCAACATTAGATGTGTCTCATTTTACTAGCAAAAATAGTTTATTTGAACTGGATTTCACAAATTCTTCTGAGGTTCTTAAAGTTCGGTGTTGTCTTGCATATAATAACTGTAAAAAAAAATTCCAATTATCTAGCACTTTCCATTTGTGCCCCCTGTTACCTTCTATTTATATTCTGTGACATCTGCAGAACTGCATTGCTATTCAAGCTTGCCTGGAAGTAATTAAGTGGAATTTAGAAACACTTATGTTAATGAACTAGAATGGAACAGAATCCACTGTGCTGTCTATAGCTGTTTGACTGAAGGACTAATGTAAAAAGTAGAAAAATAAACCAAGAAACGTCATTCCAAGAGCAGCAGATAAGAGCTTTTGAACTGAGGAGAATGTCTAGTGAGTCAAAAACGTGTTGTCACGTACAGTGTCACCTCCAGAGACTGCCTAGTCTCCTTCCAGTGATTGCTGCTTTTACATCTTTGTTTTGAGGGCACTAATCTCAGTGTGAGGCTACAGTTTATCTGTTATGATGCAGAACTCTATGCAGAAGATTTTTGAAGCTTCACTGCCTTTCAGGAAGGACTTGAGAAGAACAAAAATAAATCCCTATGTTCCAGGTTAACAGTAGCCTTTAACAAATTATAGTGATATTTGTAAACATCTGTCTATATAAGCTTTATACACATTAAGTATTATGGTCCATTCCAGGAGGCAAGCTGCTGAACTACTTAATCAAATGTATCTTAGTAGAAATTGGTAAATTGGTTAATTTGTGCATTATAATTATTAAGATATCTTGGATTCCTTTGATAGTTTTGCTCTCTCTGAAGTGCCCTATGTTGTCTGATGTTTTTTTTACTGCCTCATGATGAGTGTGCAATATGATCTTTGCATTTCTTTCTTATGATGGGAGTCTTGGCAGGACATCATTTTGTCCTTCAAGCCAATGTTCCTTAGCTAGAGGTAGAGGGAAGTGCAGTGTTTTGGTGCAAGGTGACATACATTTGCTAACGCTCAATCTTCTGAACCCAGATAGAAGAATAAATTAGGTACCGATCTCTTGAGAATATTTATGCTGGGTCAGGGCAAAGAATATTAGCATACTAATGGTTGCTTTGATGCCAGGGGGCTACTTTGACACACAATGTGTACAGCAGGAAAATGTTGACTACAGTCAACAGAGATTGTAAACTATATTTTCTGTGTTTACAAGGCCCTTTGAGTTCTGGGGTTTTGCTGGATGGGGAAAGAACAGGAGTGAATCTGTGACTCTGGAGAGTAGAAATGAAGTAATTCAGGCGGCAATGCATTCTGCAACAAAACAGTGTGCTAGATTTTAGCAGACTGATCAGAATTTGCTAGGAGGTAGGAAATGTTAGGATTTTGTGACTTTCGGTCTCTTACTCCTGTTGGTATGAAACTAACTTTTGTAGAAAACAGAGGGAGTGATAGTGTTTGGCACTACCCCTGATTTCTGTTACAGTTTAAATGTTTTCATCCTCCTCAGTATTCTTATCTTTGTTTTTAATGAGATTCATATTTATCCAGATTTCCAAAATGATTCACAAGGACAAAGAAAGGTCCCAGAACCTGCTGTAAGGGTGTGGGCTGTGTTACAACATTAAACAAACCTCGTAAGAGAAACTTAGTGAATTGATACCAATACTGTGTGTATTTCTCATTTACTCATTTTTCACACACATTGACATCATGAGAAGTCATGTGGAATCAATTAGGTTAAGTCTTTGGAGAATCAGAGTTTTAAATTGTAAGCAGTTCTGGTTGTATTACGAAGAATGCTTGGCGTAAAAATACTGTTGCTCTCTCATGTGACTGCTGCCTGGCCTGGTAAAACCATGCTTCAGCCTCGCAACTAAACCCACCTTGGTCTTCCTTGCTCTTCTGTTGCCACTACGAAACTGCAGGCTCCTACAAAACCTGTTTGAAAGGTTGGAGGAGTAATATGCCTTGAGATCGTATCTTGGCAAATGGCTGGCAAATGATTCTTGGGCACTCCATAAGGCACCGTTGTTCAGGGGCATCGCACACAAGTGCGGTTTTCAAGGAAATATCTTCCTAGTGTTGCCAAAAAACGCTGGGAATTTGTGTACCAGTAGAAGCAAAATAAGAAGATATAGATTATTCGTCACCTTTTAGTTGGAACTGATGTAGCTTTGTTCACATGACAGTTCTTGGTGGTGATTTGGGTGGAGTTTTTAGCCAGAACAGAAGGGAGTTTTGCATTATATTACAATCAACATTTTAACTTTTCATTAATATAAAAAGACATTTAATAAAATAACCATTTTTAATAAGCTGTCTTTTTACAATTGAATTCTAGGAGCTAGGAGATGTTAGCTCATGCTTTAAAAATTGGTAAGAACCTGTATTTTCTAAATCAAGTTAATAAAATAGCATTATAACTCTAGTAATTTTAAATAAATACTTCACAAGTTGCCATGGAAAACACAAAACAGTTATGTACTTTTGTTTATATGACATGAAAAAAAAAGAATCTGTGGAGCTACAAGTTTCTGGACATTTTAAGCTTCCATGTGAGTCCTATCGCAATAAAATACAGTTTGGTTTTGTTTTTTTAAATGTGAAATAGGAAATATATAACTGAAAGTGATGTAGAATTGGAGACATGCCAGTTACTTTATATGCATTAATAAAAAATTATTCTCTCATTTTCCACATAATTTTGAGTTGAAACATGTTTGTCCTGGTCCATGACAGTGGAGGTGGCGAGGCAGGGTCTGTGACTGCCACAGGAGCTCCACTGAGGCAGAGCTCAGGGAGGCAAGAAAGACAAGATTAAGATCCTTACTATAACCATAGCTTGCTTGCTTTTTTCCAGACTGCCAGTGATACATATTTCACTCCAGCAATTATGCTGCCTAAGTGTATCCTCTCAAATTGTAGCCCAAGTCTTATCTTCCAAAGAAGCTAACATCTAGTTTAAGCCAGTAATCAAGGTTTATCATAGCCCATTCAAAAATAATTGAGGGGTTTTGATTGGGTGGTTTTTATCTGCTTATTATTTGAGATTTGAAACTCTTGCCTATTGCCCTTAACCATGGATTTTGTGTAAGTTGACTTTGCCTTCTGTCACTAGCTCTAGGGGAAATTATTTTATTAGGAAGTCTTCCTTGATGCTAGAAATTTAGTTGCCCTGAAATTTTATTGTTTGCCAAAGTAGCCTGACACAAAGTAGTTGTGAAGGAAACGTGCATTTAATTATTGCGTTCTGAAATTCAATTAGCCTGATTTTTTATATGCCTGCTGCACATAGGCAATAGAAGTATAGATTGCATATACTGAATTGGTTCAAAACACCTTTAAATACTAAGATCTGTATTTTTTCCTTACTGCTTAAAATAAGCAATTTAGGGTGAATGAATGGTGTATTGTAAATTGAATGTTGACTGATTTTGAGGACTTCCACTGACTTGTTCAAAATCAGATTGACATGCTGTGTACTCTTCCCGCACTACTTCAAAATACTGAATGGATGCATATGTTATGTTATATAGACAATATCTTAGAAAAGTGTAAATAAGAAGGCTGGAACTCTCGTTATTCTGGTGCCATGTACTTCTGATGTATAGGTGTACGTGGGTGTGTGTTACAAAATTATGAGATGATGTTAAATATAAAAAATAGCTTTAGTATTTACTTCCTTCTGTACTGCAGTTACTCCTCGTTTTTCTGGATGTTTGGCCTTAAAACATTTGCAGTTGATGCATTCTGCTTTTTCTTTCATTGTATATCTGACTGCCACTAGATGGTGATAGACGTGTGTACAATATTAAGCATGTCAATGAAGATTCAAGTTCATTTTCATATGACCCTCAATAACTGACTGGGAAATCAATAGCTCCTAAAACAATGTAATTTTGATTCTGCCCTGTGAGGGAGAGCATTGCTTGGATCTTTTCATAGCAAAAAACCACTGCCTGGCATGCAGCACACCTCTCCTTACGGCCGCAGCCTCCCATGCTGAGAGTGTAGGCAACTTCCAGAAGAGAGCAGCTCCCCTGAAAGCAGTTCTGGAGGGAGACTCCTGCTGCTCTCAAGGGTTTTGGGTTCTCTATCCAGCACCTTGGCCTCCTTAATCAGTGAGATAAAAGGCATGGTTGAAGGTAGGGATGAAGTGTTTTGCTTTGTAAAAATTATCTTCTAGGAAAGAAACAAAGCACCCTTATATTCTAGGTTGAGAGGCTAACTCTATGTGTTCCTGAGCACTCAGGAGAGGATCATCTAGTCCTAAGGTGCTTTTCTTTCAAGTCAATAAATAGTTCTTACTTTTGATTGTAACATAATATAAAACTGGTTCTATTTTGGTTAGCCCCCTGCCTTGAAACCACCACCACTGTCATGTGAACAAAGCTACAGCAAATGCAATTACTTCAGTACTTTGGAGCTGGTCCTTAGCCTTGAACATTTGTCTGTGCACCTAGGAAATAATAATGTGGACCATTAGAAAACCAGGTCTCTGATACGTCTTGTATACAGTAATTGTTAAACTAAACATCTGCTGCATAGCAGCAGATTACTTTGTTTATGCACCCCAAATTTTCAAAGTTTCTCAAAGTTTCATATTAAAAAAAAAAATAAATTCCTTTTTAGTTGCATGTTTAACTCACCTTGTTTAAGCATCCTTACATTATTTGTAAGGTCTCCACATTAACTTTTTCTTTCTAATTGTTGTTAGAGTCAGTTATGAGCAAGTCTGTGTTCAGTAGGGTTTCCTTTTCATTACCCTTCATCTCTCTCTGTTCAAACTTCTCAGCGTAGTGTCTAATGAAACAGAAATTAGATCTCTGTTTTATAGAAATTTTAAAGAGATCAAGTTAAATCCAAAACTTGAACTAAACATTTAATTCCACTGTGAATAATTTTGAATATGGCAAAAATTTTACTTCATTGTGTAGGTGTCTTTCTTTTTGAAACAGCAAGGTAGGTTTCAAGTAATGGTCAATATTTTAGTTGTAGATAAATCAGAGAGATTATTTTGGTGATTTTTTTGTCACTGCCTCAATGCAGATGTAGATGAATTTCTCTCTGTTTAATATCAATTTTCTTATCCATTTTTAGAATCGCCAGATGCTGATATTGCCATGGAGGTAGCTACATCAGAACAGCATGTTTCTGAGGCAATATATGATTGTGTTATTTGTGGACAGAGTGGTCCTTCTACTGAAGACAGACCTACAGGGCTGGTTGTACTATTACAAGCATCCTCAGGTATGATCGTGTGACTTCTCAGACAAGCAGTGTTTCTGCAGCTTTTAGTATGTGTGCATAAATACTTGTGTGTCTGATGGAGCCTGGAAAGACAGAGTCCTCTCTTTTTTTTGTCGATGGTCCTCCATGAGGCACACATGTAGGTCTAAGGGTACTGAGAAAATTTTTAAATGGTTGGGAAAAGAGTGGATAGTTTAATTGTCTCCTCATTCCTGTCAGCTTTTGCAAACACAGCAGTATATAATAGACCTGCAAGAAAACAGGTATTGAAAGAAAAAGAAAATGAAACAGCCATCCATGTATCTCTATGTATGTATGTGTGTTTGTGTATGTATGTATGCTGTATTATGCACAAGAGCAGAAGTACAGCTTTTAATATTGTTTGTTTAATATTTTTTTAACCGTTTAACATCAAGAAAGCACATTGTAGAATCATAGAATGTCCTCAGTTGGAAGGGACCCACAAGGATCGAGTCCAACTCCTGTCCCTGCACATGACAACCCCACAGTTTGCACCGTATGTCTGAAGGTGTTGTCTAGTCTCTTCTTGAACACTTGTCAGGTTTGGGGCCATGACACCCCCCTGGGGAGCCTGTTCCAGTGCTCCACCACCCTCTGGGGGAAGAACCCTTTCCTAATGTCCAACCTACACCTTCCCTGGCACATCTTCCTGTCATTCCCTCGGATTCTGTCATTGGCCCCTAAAGAAAAGAGTTTGGCACCCACTTTTCCTCCTCCCCTTGTGAGGAAGCTGTAGCCATGATGAGGTCTTCTCTTCTCCAGGCTGAACAAACCAAGTGACTTTAGCCACTCCTCATACGGCTTCCTCTCCAAACCCTTCACCAACTTCGTGTCCCTCTTCTGGCCACTCTCTAGTAGCTTAATATCTTTTTTATCCTGTGGTGCCCAGAACTGCACACAGTGCGCCAGGTGAGGCTGCACCAGTGCAGAGCAGAGTGGAACAGTCACCTCCCTTGCCCACCTGGCAATGCTGTGTTTGAAGCACCCAGGACATGGTTTGCCCTCTTGGCTGCCAGGGCACACTGTTGGTTCATGTTCAGCTTGCTGTCAACCAGAATCCCCAGATCCGTCTCTGCAGAGCTGCTTTGCAGCATCTCATTCCCCAGTCTGTATGTACAACCAGGGTTGCTGTGTCCCAGGTGCAAAATCCAGCACTTGCTCTTGTAGAACTTCATGCGGTTGATGATTGCCCAGTTCTCCAGTTTGTCCAGAGGCGTCTGAAGGGCCTCTCTGCCCTTAAGAATGTCAACGGCTCCCCCAAATTTTGTGTCATCAGCAAACTTACTATGCATTCCCTCAAGTCCTGAGTCTAAATTATTTATAAAGACATGGAAGGGCGCTGTCCCTAAGATGGATCCCTGCGGAACCCCACTAGTGACTGGTCACCAGACCAACGTTACCCTGTTTACTAGAACCCTTTGAGCCCAGCCTATCAGCCAATTGCTCCCCCACTGCATTGTGTGTTTACCCAGCTGTATGCTGACCATCTTGTCCAGGAGGATACTGTGAGAGACAGCATCAAAAGCTTTACTGAAATCCAAAATGATCACGTTGATAGGCCTCCTTTGGTCAACTAGGTGGGTAACCTTGTTGTAGAACGAAATTTAAGTTGGTCAGGCAAGACTTTCCCCTCATGAACCCATGCTGGCTGGGACCAATGACTGAGTTGTTGTTCAGATGTTTTTCATTAACTCCCAGAACAATCTTCTCCGTGATTTTGCCAGGAACAGAAGTGAGGCTGACAGGTCTGTAGTTTCCAGTGTCATCCCTGTTGCCCTTCTTGTAGATTGGGACATTTGCCAGCTTCCAGTCCTCTGGGACCTCTCCGCATTCCTAGGACCACTGAAAAATCGCGGAGAGTAGTCTTGCTATGATGTCAGCCAACTCTTTAAGCACCCTTAGATGAATCCTATCAGAACCCATCTACTTGTAGGGATCTAGCTGGAGTAGCAGATCCCATACAAGTTCCAGATTGATTGGGAGTTTATTGTTCTCACAGCTGTGATTTTCTAGCCCAGGGTTATGGGGGCCCCCAAGTCTATCATTGGTGTTGAGGACTGAAGTGAAGAAAGCATTAAATGTCTCAGCTTTGTCCATTGTCCCTGTTAATAAGGTGACCGTGCTCATCAGTTAATGGGCCAATGATTTTTTGCATTTGCCTTTTGCCATTGATATCTGTTAAAAGCCTTTTCTCTTTTCCTTCACAGTATTGACCAGCTTCAATTCTAATTGAGCTTTGGCAGCATGAATTTCCTCCCTACCTCCCATGTTACCTAACCTTGCTTCCACTGACCACCTAGTTTCTTTTTTTGCTGTATTTCAAGAAGACGACCCCTGCTCAACCAAGCTGGCTTTTTACCTCGGCTGCTAGATTTTTGGCATTTTGGAATGGCTTGGTCCTGTGCTTTTAGTAGGTGATGCTTAAAAAATGGCCAACACTGATGGACCCCAACACCTTCAAAAGCTTCTTCCCAGGGAATCTTACTAAGTATTTCTCTGAGCAGCCCGAAATCTGGTCTCCTTATATCTAGTGTTAAGGTCTTGCTGGAGGTTTTCCTCCTCTTAGCAAAGATTTTAATCCTGACTGCTTCATGGTCACTGTGGCCAAGGGAGCCACCGGTTGCCACATCTCCTACAAGACCCTTTCTGTTAGTGAGTGTCAAATCTAGGAAGACACCTTTCCTGGTCAGTTCCCTTAGTACCTGCACCAAGAAGTTATCATCCAGATGCTTCAGGAATCTTCTGGACCTGTTGGTGCCAGCTGTGTGATATTCCCAGTTGACATCTGACAAGTTGAAATCCCCCATAAAGACAAGCGCAGATGATTTGGAGGTTTCACTTAGTTCCTTAAAGAATAACTCATCAGTGTCATCATCCTGGCTGGGTGGCCTGTAGTAGGCACCCACAACAGCGTCTGTTTTATTTGTCTGACCCTTAATCCTTACCCAGAGGCTCTCAACTTTGCTGTCACCAACTGCCAGCTCCATGCACTCCAGCCTCTCTTCTACACACAGTGCAACCGCCTGCCTATCCTATTCTGAATAGCCTGTAGCCATCCATCATGGCACTCCAGTCACAGGATTCATCCCACCAGGTTTCACAAATGCCAATTATATCATATCCCTGGGACTGGGCCAAGGCTTCTAGTTAATTTTTCTTGTTCCTTATGCTGTGCGCATTAGTGTAGTTACGAGCCAAAATTTCCTGATTGTTTTCTTAATTGTTTAGGATATTGTTATCCATTGCATTCTTTATTCCTTCTTTTCTTCATACAGTGTTGGGACAATGCCGCAGTAGCACTGAGCCAAAGAAACTACCAACTACTGAAGAGGAGCAAATATACTCTTGGGATACCTGTGCAACACTGCATGATGCGAGGCTTTCAACTTTACAGCGATACTTTAAAGATGTAAGTATTTCATGTGGACGATACTACTGCTTCTGAAAAAATTGTGTAAAAAGGTAAATGAAACTACAACTTAGTCCTTCTAGTTTCCTTTCTGCATTCAGTGAACACTTAGTCATGTTGCAGTAGTTACGAAGTGTGATAGGGTCCTTATTTTTAAATAGTGTCTGGCTTTTCACTAGTTACATTTTTCACGTAGACATCTAGTATATCTACAGGCTGCATGGTCATTAAATACCCATGCAGATGTTCTCTAGAAGATGGTATCTCATAATTCAGTGTCACCACACAATTGAGATGTGGTTTTGCTATCTTAGGTATTGCTTTCAAAACACCAGTTTTCTTGGGGCCATTCAGCAAATCTGATCAAGGAGTTATTCTTAATCAAAGTATTTTTGGCAGCACAGAGTAAGTGGAAAGATTTCTTTTAACCTGTAAGAGTTTTCTGAGCCACTACAGAGAAGGCGAGGATGAGTGGATGGGAAGGAGGGACCAGCAGACGACTTCACCCCCTTCTGCCGAATCCTCAGCTCTGCACAACATTACTGAAGTTCAATTTTACCTTAATTGGTTATTTTCTGGTTTGCAGTTCTGTTAGCTGTTCCAAACAGATTTTTGCATTTCTTCACAAAGCCACATTACAGCTTTTCGTATTTAAATTTGAGATCCAATTCTTGTAGCTTAACAGGACCTGTTCTGCTTTAGACCTTTGTGGAAGTCTTGCCTGTGACTTTCCTTGCTAGTATCTAAAACAGCCATGTAAAATAATATATAACTCTTCTGAGAAATCATTCTAGGGGAGAACAGTATGTAACGTGCGACACTGAATTAGCTCCTGTAGACTAGTCTTGGGCAAAATACCAGTTCTTAGGCAGATCTAACTAAATAATCAACCTTTAGAAGCTTTAAAGAGGAGAAACTGGCTGTTTTTACTCTGACATGATGGCTAGCTTTCTCATATCTGTCATCCACAGGTAATTGAAATTTGCCAACTGCAACCAAGCTTGCTTATGTAGAGTAGATTAATTTAGAATGAATTTCATAACTGATACAGTTTTAGAAAGTGGGCAATGTTTTCAGAAAAACATCTTCTCCTGAGGCAAGTATTGTACATTTCCTTGCTAGAAAGTAAAACTTTTGAACATGTAAGCAGGAAATGATTTCTGAATTATTTCTGAACGAAAGTTCAGAAAGAATTTGTGAACAAGCTTTTCTTCTTTTGATATTGATGATGTTTATTGTTTCAACTACTTAGTATTTTTTCATACTGAAGTGATTAAAAACATTGAACCAGTACTGTAGCTTTATTTTTACATGTTTGCATACTACGTATGGAAGGAGTTCCAAGCAAAATGTTTCTCAAAAACTTCAACTTACTGTACTGTGTATTTCCCTTTTTTGTGCAGTAACACTACCAACGGATTGGTCTAAAATACACTGTGATGCAATGAGCAAATGTATCCTGCCTTCAAAAATTCTAGTCCTGGTTCAAACATGAGTGGAATTTAGCTATCTTTGCTTTCAAGTTTCCAGGTCGCTACTGTGTTAAAAAATGTCTCTGCATGAAAGAACTAATCCTTAAATTTCTTCTGGGATAAAAACGGAAACATCTGTTAGTGTCCTGAGTGTCTTGTTCAGCTGAGCTAAGCAATAGGAAGTCCTTTTGTTTACCAACTGTGTCCTTCCTCTAACAACAGATTGCATGAAGCAAGAGAATAATTTCACTTAGATGTGAAAATTCTAAGTTACGGAACATGATTTAGCTTATTCTACTAGAAGAACAAAATAATATTCAAAAGCTACATGCTACATACAGATTGGGCAAAACAGGCTAATTATTTCCCTAGAGATTCCTTTTGGACTTTCTAGGCTGAAATTTGATGCTTGCTGTCAGTCAGGGAGTAGAGTTCTTGCCCATTAAAGGAAAAATCGTTGAAAGTGGTTATTTTTAGTATGGAGAGGTATAACTAGGGATTAGGAGCTAAAACTTCATATCCTGGATTGATAGGACTATTTTCAGAATCACATAGTACTCTGTAACCCATAACTCGATACAGGTGTGTTCCATCCCAAGCCTGTGGCTGGCTTTGAACACTTATTTCTGAACTAAAGAGTAATAGAGTAAAGCCTTTCTGGAAGGACTTTGGGGTTGTGTCTTTCTTCTTTTGCAAAAGAAAAATACATGCAATAAATAATGCTTTTCCTGAATTAAACTTTCGTCCTGGGGGTGCTTATCCATGTGCGTCGTACAACCGTGCCTTACTAATACTGTAACCTACTCAATCATGCGGGAACCAGCAGGAGAAACATAAAGTTTTCCTTGTCTGTGGCCTGAGAAGGTCATAGGACATTATGAATGTCAGGTTGAGGCAAGCTGAACAGGAGCGTGTCCTGTAGCTAGAATTTGAATTAGGTTGGTGCAAAAGTGATTGTGGTTTTGGACCTTGAATTTTAAATCATCGTGACTGGGCTCAAACACAGCTTTATTGATCAAAATAGGAACCATTACAATCAACACAGTTTGACAATGAGAAATAAGGTTTTTTTACTCCTGTAGCATAAAAATCTGTGCTTCGGGATTTGACGAACTCTTGGAAAGCATTTTTTGCATCCTGCTGGATGTGAAAGCATTTTTTGCATCCTGCTGGTTGTGAAAGCATTTTCCCTGCAAAAAGTTGTCAAGATGCTTGAAGAAATGGTAGTCAGCTGGTGAGAGGTCAGGTGAACACGGCGAGTGAGGCAAAATTTTGTAGCACAATCCCTTCAACTTCTGAAGCATCGGGTGTTGTCATGGAGGAGAATCGGGCCATTTCTGTTGCCCAGTGCCAGCTGCAGGTGTTGCAGTTTTTGGTGCATCTCATCAATTTGCTGAGCAGACATCTCAGATGTGATGGTTTCGACAAGATTCAGAAAGCTGCAATCTCGCTATTTTGGTTACATACAAAACTGAATGAAATGTATTGGAGCAGTATGTTGCCCATGTACATGGGCTAACTTGTACTATTGAAACACATGGTGGAGGCAGAGCCATCTTCATGCTGATGCAAGAGATTCTTTAAAGAGGTCATTTTACTAAGACATAATAACTGCCGAAGTTTGACTTAAGTGTTTGGCTGTTTTTTGGAAAGAATAGCATAATGACAGCCATGTAATTAGTGTAAATAAACACTTATAATTTTTTTTCTTTATTTCTACAATACATGTCTCTAATTATATAGCATGCAAATAAATAAATATATATATATATATAAGATCTTAAATTGTGTTGAATACCTTTATAACTTTATATATATTGTTGTTTTTTCTTACTGTTTTAGAGTTCCTGCCTGCAAGCAGTGTCAATAGGCTGGGAAGGAGGTGTTTATGTACAAACTTGTGGTCACACTTTACACATAGATTGTCACAAATCTTACATGGAATCTTTACGAGTAAGTACAAGTAAAGATAATATTTTTTAATTTTAATCTGAACTGTTCTTAGTGAAATCAATTGGATTTATGCTGTTCAGAGAAAGATAGATTGGCTTTTCATTAATGGACAAGATGTTATGTTTCAAGGACAGTAGACACTAAATCTCTTATTACATCTTGACATTATTAACAAAAGTACTTTGTTTTCAGAAGAAACACTGGACTAAACTAATCCTGTTCTTAAAAATTAAATCACTGGGTTTTGTTTTTTTCTGGTATGCATCTTCAGGTAAAGCATTTCTGTTTCATAGATTCTTATTTTGATGTTTAATGTGTGTTATAAATTACAGGGAAACTGAAGAAAAAATGAGGAATTTTACAAATATGAGCTACTCTTGGTTAATTCTTAATATGAAAATTCTGGTACAAAAAGTTAGATTTTTCTCTCTAGTTCTGTATGGTAAATATGTTATATACATGCAGTTTGGAGAAACGAGTTAAAATAGTTTAACTCTTGTGAATTATGCTTTTTTTTTTTTTGTTCTCCTTGGAAAATACTGTTGGGAAATTACTGCTATATATGGTTTAAAACTACATTTTGTTAGTTAAACCTCAATAATTGTTGGCTAGAAATGACATGCATTTATTTTCACATGCTCTCAGTAAACAGGGTAGGATGGATGTTGCTTGACCCGCCTCAGCCTTCTGCAGCCCAGTTGCAGATCCCTGAATGGCACCAGAAAACATTATCACAAGCTCAGTGGTAGAAGTCATCAGGTTTTAAGCAATCATTTCTTTCTGTGTTATAATATTTAGTGTAGTAAAACAAAGACTAAATGGTGACTTCTTGTTGCATATGAAGCTGCTTTTTAATTTTTTTACTTTTAGTTTTTCGTAAGCTTTGTTGATTTGTTTCCATTTTGAGAAAAAACTATGAGCAATTCTTTGGTGTTTTTAGTATCAGCATTGGTCATTCTGTGAAATTTACCTCTAGAGAAAGTGGCAGCTGTTCCACCTTTATTTGATCCCATGATTAATTGTTCTTTTCCATACGACTGTAAAGGTGCTTTCAGGGGTAATTGTACCATCAAGATAATTAAGCAGAATCTGGGCTTTCGTCGTGGTAGAATCTTATTTTGCAGAATTTTGAGAAGTAATCTTTTGCATCATTTAGACACTGAAGTCCCTTTTCTGGCGGATTCTCACCTAAACTCAAAAGAAACTCTTATTCTATCTCATAGTATTTGTGGGATTTCTAGATTGTTAAGTGAAATTTTGTGTGTATTTGCTTGTATTACTACTACCTAGATGAGTGCATCATAATTTTACCATTCTTAGTACCAAAATAATTTATGTAGACTTGTGTTCATCTGGATAAACCAATTCTTTTTACATAATGCAATCAGATATCAACATCCAGAAAGGTATGTAAAAGGAAGTTCACCAGAATGCCTCACCATTTGGGGCTGCTTGCTTGAAGTTGGAATTCTAGTCACTGTTAATGTAGCTGTTCTCTTCTCCCAGGAGGGGGAAACTGTTGAGGCAATTCATAAAGCTGAAGCAAGGCTGCTTGTTGGTAACAGGAGCACTCGGGAGATGTCCCTGCTTCCCAAACACCTGCTTCTGTGTCCATTTTTCTAACCTTCATGATAAGGAACAAATAATCAGGGTTTTTGTTATGCTACCCTTGAAACTTGATAAGGTTTTTCAGGCTTCTGAAAATAAAATTGCCTCTTGATAAATTAAAAGATCTTATCAAGGGAGTCTCAAACTTTATGGGAATTGGTAAAAAAAAATAACACGTGAAATGTTCGGAATATCCCATTGAAATATTTCTGTTTCATTATGGGGATATTGTTGACAATGAGGAGTAATTCAAATTAGGAAAATTATTTGAGTTGGAGGATTGTAAGAGAGTCTGTAATAGTTAAGACCTTTTTCGCTAAAAGGAGGAACTATTCTAATTATTCTTTCTTTACAATTTTTGGTTTTAGACTTGGTTCTTTGGCTATACACATAAAATACCAAAGTAAAAATTATAATGTTTTGCAAATTTCAGCTACATCTTCTTCATTTTCTTCTAGAATGACCAGGTCCTCCAGGGTTTTTCAGTGGACAAAGGAGAATTTACCTGTCCCCTCTGTAGGCAGTTTGCTAACAGTGTTCTTCCTTGTTATCCTGGAAACAACACGGAAAGAAGCCTGTGGCAAAGTCATAGCAACAAGTGTATGCAAGATCTTGTACAAGAGGTGGAAGATCTTCAAGAACAGCTGGGAACTTTCCCAGTAAGCATCAGTGTAAGGCAGAAAGATCCTTGTTAATTTGCCTCTACCTTTCATGTTTTACGTTTTGTTGCGTATGTGACCTCATAGAAACTTGACAACCTGGTAAACTTCATTTTCTTCTGACATGGAAGACAGGATAATACTTTTTTTTTTAATATCAAGAAATTTTAAACATTTACAGAACTTTTTGCATTACCTACTAAAAATAAGCCATTTAAAAGCTATGACAAAATGTGATTAATAGAATTTTTTACGGGATACATACTCACTTCTCTCCATAGTCGCTTATATATTATAGAATTGAACCATGTAATATAAATTCTGTTTATCATGTCTTTACAATGTAAAAACACTGATATCCTTGTAACTGGAATCTGTGTAAAGAATGTCTATTAAGAACATATTAAGGTATGGATTATTTGTTTTACAGAAAGAGCAGTTTTCAGATGCTCATGTATTACAAAGCTTCTTGAGGTCTTTCTGAAATATATTCCATGAAATTTTGCTAACCTTCCAGTCTTGACAGAGATACTTTGTGTTATTTTTGTGTATTTGTACAATGCAAATATATTTCAAAATAACACAAGCAGTGAGATTCCTGAACTTGACAAAGCAGTAATGTTTTCATATTCAGAAAAAATCAGAATAACTCAGAATATTGTAACCCTTCTGTGAGACAGAATACTGGCTTTTAATGTGTCTTTTTTCATAACCTGCAAATGTGTTTTTGTAGACCTGAAAGTGCTATGCTTTGCAATCAGCTATTGCGTTTCTTCAGGTCAAATTAGCTAATCTTCTTTTGTGTCTTTGTTCATAGTCTGAAACCAATCTCAGTAAAGAAATGGAATCTGTAATGAAAGATATAAAAAGTACCACACAGAAGAAATATACAGATTATAGTAAGAGTCCCGGATCACCCGACAATGATTTTCTATTTATGTATTCGGTAGCCAGGTAGGTATGTTTTTCTGTTGTGTTTCTCACTAATGGTATTACTCACCAGATAGTCTTCTTCTTAAAAAAAATCATCCTCTCCTAAAAGTACTTTTTGAGTACTTAGTACATCAAGGTTACATTTTTCTGGTTTCAATTGGAGACATATGCAAGATGGAAAAATGTACCTCTCAGTTCATTTTTCTTATATGCAGCAGTGGCACAAAAGATGGAGAAGATTTTGTCTCATGCTTATTTAGTTTTCTTCTTCATTCGAGGTTTTGATTTTCATATATCAAAAATTTACCTTGAATTTGTTTTTCCGCCTTCCTTTCCCAAACTGTCCGATCTCCTCTACTGCTATTTACCAGAATGCGATTATTTATGTGTCACTGCCGTATTGCTGGTTTTTAAGTCACAAAGTATTTTTAATCTCTGCATCATACATTAGTTTTATCTACTTAAAGGAGGATCACAGAAAGAGCCTTTTCTACATCAGCAACCAGGAATCTCTCATCATGTGAATAAGGCTTGTAAAAAAGTGTCAAAGCTGTCAGCATTTTCTCTGTGATGTTTGATTCCAGTTTTACAGCTGTCAGTGCCACAGACACTGTTTCCAAGAAAATCAAACAGTCCCTCCTCCCATCTATGCCATTGATGTTAAGATGCTCTGAATGGTTTATCTGTTCAGATTTACTGTAACACAGGGTTTTCCTATATGAAGATGTTGAAATACTCATGAAGCAAATAATTTTCTAAACTCTGACTTACTGAGGCCTGCAGGGCAGGTGCTGACTGCAGAGAAAGTACAAGCACACAAGTTATGTCATCTAGTAGCATTTTTTACTACAGTTTTGTAAACTCCAGTTGCTGAGTGTCTTTAGTATATATGCAGTTGAAAATATTCAAGACTTGGCTCAGCACTTGCTGGATATCAAATCTAAAGCTCAGCTTTTGATAGAAGGGTAGACAATCTGATCTCCAGAATTCTCTTCCAATGTGTGTTATTGTATAATTCTATTAGTAGCAATATATAGCTATCTTCTTCAGAAGTATCTTAACTGTGCCTTCATTGAGAAGAGCAATTAAATTTTATACGTAGCACATCAAAATATTATTCTACATTATTTTAAGTGGTATATGCTATACAAGGATAAATAATGTTGAGATTTTTAGCACGATGTAGTTGATCGATACAATTTAATATCCTTCCAAAAATACAAATGACACAAAATTGGTATTTCCCATATAGAAGTATGATTACTTGTAACCATAACTTGACATGTCATTTAAGGTACAAAAGTGATGTTATAATATAATTCTGGGTGTAATGCTATAGAATTTTAAAAATGCTATCTAAACACATGTTAAATATATCTATATTATATTATTTTTTATTAACACCATAAGCCCAAGATCTTTGTTTTAATTCCAAGAGTAAAAAATAGCTCCAACCAGAACAGCATTTGATTGCCACCTGCATTGTTGTGACCTCTTCTTGTTAGATTGAGACTGGTGTCAGTAATTTTCCGTTTAACCATGGCTGAAAGATTTTAGGTGTTGGATCCAGCCCTCTATGTTATTACCATAACTCATAAGGCCACTTGTGAGTGTGCCTGGCAGATCCGCTACAAAATGGTTAATTTCTCTTACCTTTCAGTTCAGCAATCCACATTTACAGGCTTCTATTACTTGATAATTACATAGAAACTACAGGTTAAAAAAAAATCTTTTAAAGTAACCTTAAAGTTTGTATTTGTGGAAATAAATGTGTAACTGAGCTGGTCATCTCCCAGAGTGAGTTTTCTTTGTATGGTTTTAGTACGTCTTGTCTAAGTAACCAAGCTATGGACTATCCACAGTTAAATTACAGAATGATTTAATTGCTTTCTGGAAGTTATTCCTGTCATTCAACCTCTTTCTTCCTTATTTCCATCCAATTATTTTTGAGGTAATGATATCCTTGTGTTCCTTACCAACCAGTTACCTTTAGGCATTTCTAGTTTCATGTATTCTGAAACATTTCATTGTTTTTGGTCAGACTGTCTTCAGCTGTTATTCATGTCTTACTGGTATTTAATCTAACATGCAGATAAGGTGGTCAAGATGATAAGTAGCCACTGTTTAAATAAAGCATGTGAACGCAATGATATTTTTATTGACTCTATATCTTTGTAAGAGAATTAGACACTCTTAATCTTCTTATAAGTCATGTTCCATTTTCAATCAGAAAGTGAGATCACCTGCAGTCTTCTGAAAAGCTGCTAGTGTACAGCCGGAGGCCAGTTTTGAACTGGATTTCCACATGGTGGAATGGGAATACTACTGGTTAAACAAGATGTAGCCACTTGCTGCAGCTTATCCTTTCTGCTTCAGGAAAATGGGAAGTTACTTTTCCTCGCTTTTGCTTACCCAGCCAGATGTCACTGGTAGCAGAGAAAATAAATTACAAGCACATGCTGGCCCCTGTCTGCTTTCCTGACCAATGAGGCACTCAGGGTCTTGGCATCCGGATTTTCATGCACAGCTGGAGGAAGAACAGCTCCTTGGCTACCTCCTCTATCCTGCCAGTCTTACCTTGTTAAGCGTATGCCCTTCTTGTATGCAGCCCTCCTTGTCTTTGCTGACATTTATGAGATTAGTATAGTGTGCCATTCACAAATCACGTGTGCCTAGCTTTAATTTTAATAGCTCCACATTGCTAACATTGATGACTGTCATTTGTGGCAGCATCTTGGAGGACTGTTCCTGTGTTGCATGGTAATAGGTCTCATTGTCTCTGTAAACAAAGCTTTTGTTTTTGCTGTCAGCTGTGTACAGACTAATATAAGAACCATGTGTTCTTTCCTTCCAGTTTGTGTCTCAGTGTCTAATTTTTTTTCATGTATATGTTGTCTTTGTAAAGTGAAATGGAAAAAATGGTAGTGCTTTACTTGATTATTCTGTCCCAGTAGAAAGAGGAGGTCCATCCAAAAATGTTCTCTTTCTGGAAAGGGCATTGCATTGTCATTTCCCCCTACTCTGTCCTGACATGAATGGCAAGGAATATACAGTTGCCGTTGCCACTCGCACTGTGTTCCTTTATTGGAAACCTACAAGAAGGGATGAAATAAGGCCGATTTTTTTTGTCAGAAGTCTGTACAGCTGAGCAAAATCATCTTCTTAGTTTTTTTTCTGTGAGTGAGGAAGATAAAGCCAGTGTTCTACAGAATCTATTGCTCCAATGAATGACACAAAGATTTCTAGATAGAGAAAACAGTCGCTCATGTAGATTTTTCTTTCTCCTTCTCTTTCCTTCATGTTGAGGGGGCTGAGAGAGCTAAGGATGCTTTTGGAGGCCACTCTGTGTTCCAGTCTTCTATGACATGCCCCAGGGTTTTTCTTCATTGATGAGAGCATAGACACTGAGAGCTCTGCTTTTCTTCAGTAGAGGGCAGATGCTGCTCAGATCCTCAAAGTAGAAGGGAGCTTGAATTGAGGAGCTTCAGTAGTCTCCCTCGAAAATGAGTCAGGGCTGTACCTGATGTAGAATGTTTTGTAAAGAAGAACTGTTCAGTTTCACAGAAGATGCCTTCCCTACTGTGCATTTTTATGCCAAAGTTTAGGTATGTTTTGAAAGAGATACCTCAGAGGAAAAGGCTAATATTTACATTTCCAAGAAAGCTGAACTATAACCTGCTGTTTTTGATGAGCTGGGCCAGTCAACAAAGCAGTGTGAGAGGTGAGAGTTGGTATGATACATGTGATGGAATGTATGTTTCCAGAAATCTCTCTCTTTACATTGATTATAGCAAAAAGTACTAAATAACACCTCGTACATATCAAGAAGAGATTTTTCAGAATTGTCCCTGAGGTTATTTTTTAAAAATTGTACATATTTTTTGGTGAAAGGAAATGTAAAATTCTAGATCTAGAAAGTTGTTCTTAGACATTCAGGTAGTGTTTTTGATTTAAATCTTAATTATCTTGGTTTTAAGGGAAGACTGCCATTAATTTTGTTCTACAAATTAGTTATCAGGAGGTTTGTAGAAAGAAAACACAGTTTTCCTTTATTCTTGCAATGAACTAGCACATGCTGATCTACAGTTGCTATTTTGTCCATTAATATGAAATTCCTGTCCCTGCTTCCTTGCTGGTAGATTTTTAGAAGTTCAGTGAGCACTGTAAATCGCCTGAAGAGTGGAAAATTCCCCTGTCACACAGATGCCCTTATCAGCAGCTACCAGATGGAGCTCTGAGCAGGCACATTATCAATGTTAAATTGCCTTTTCTGAGTAGAGAGGATTAAAGCGTTCCTTCAGAAATGGGTGGCATAGGCTGCAAATTCAGGGATAGCAATATTCTGAAATGTTACTATTTTAAAAGCATATGAAAGTATCTTAACAAACACTGCATTTAAAATGTATTATTCTTTCAAACCGATAGAACTAAAATTCTTAAAATATAATTTGTTTTGCATAAAATAGTCATCCTGTAGTTTCTTCTTAAATATATGGGGGGGTGTCTTAGCTTAGATCTATTATGTGCCTAAAATTCTAGATTTTCATACATACTAAGTCACATTATGTTGAACCTGAAATTGTTTGGTATTTAGTTAAAGGACAAATAGGTTTAGACTGAGCTTTGTAGTTTGGATTATATTAGGAAAATAACATTTTAGAGTATAATTGTATAATTATATTCCTTTATTTTAATTCATGGAATATATGTTGACTTACTAAAACAAACTCTCAGAGAACATAATGTAAATTGTTTGCTCAAAGACTTGAGGGTAAAAGATAATGCAATACTGAAACATCCAATTCCAAAAGTAAACAAAGCTATCGAATTTGGCCTAAACAATTGGTGCCTAAGTATCAGGTTCCAATAATACTAAGAAAGCAAGCATCAGTGTGTCACAGAGATTCAGTGACACAACTCCTGTTTCATACTAATGAGCTGCAGTGAATACCAGCGTTTCATTCAGAATTAACCTCCAAGGCTTTTATTAACTAACTTATCTATAAAGGTCAGTGCTTCCATTATAATTTAGACTGTTTTCATACTTAGTTACTTGATGGCTTATCCATTGTACTGTTTGTTTAGAGCAAAACAAAAGCCCTGCCAATGAAGAGAACACTTTTCAGACATATCTGATTGATTGAAATTTAGCCAATCTGTATATTGTCTTTTCAAATTTGCACATAAATTGACTTATTATCAATGAGTTTTGTGTGCATACAGAAATAAAGCCTCAGAACTAACATTTTTTTATACTTCAATCACAACTACAGCAGCTCTCTTAATATAGTACTTGCTAATCAAACCACTTTAAATCTCATATGGCAATAAATTGATAAAGTTTGTTTTATTCTGAGTCATATTTTAGCAATATCTCCCATTAAAGGTTAGCTCACAGCATTCTTTCATTTAGTGTAGGCTGGGATTTTGTGGTGATTCTTGTGTCTGTAGAAGCTTGAACAATGCTGTTCCATTCAACAGTGTTATGTTCTTCTTGCAGAACAAACTTGGAACTTGAGCTGGTCCATCGAGGAGGCAATTTATGTTCAGGAGGTGCAAGCACAGCTGGGAAAAGATCATGTTTAAGTAAGTTTTCTGTTATGAAGTACAATATAAATTATTAGAATATTGAATAAAATTGTCTAGATTTTTCCCAACATTTTCTAAATTATGTCAAGATTTTCTTTTATGAGCCTTTTTACTGCCATAACGAGTCTTTATCTTTTGTTGCAAAAGATCTGAAATGTAATTTGCACAAAATATTCATTAGAGCTGTTTGTGTGTTGTGGGTATAATCTATTTAGAAATCAATTGTGGGAGTATCCGTGTAATATCGTTTTAAAATTTCCCATTTTTATTAGTAAAACTAGAAGTATTTTAAGGGTAACTCAGCAAAGTGTTGTTTCACCTTTGCTGTTGGTAATAATAGGAAAGAAATTTGTTTTTCCTAGTGCTCATGTAGCTCATGACTTGGTCTCATACTTAGAAATCTGCAGCTACCATGTCCTGTGTCTTTAATTTCCCTAGTTCTTTCTTTGACATGAGAATTTTGCAAATTTTCTTTGGTAAAAGCTCTTAAATCTTCATTGTTCTGAAACCTTTAATATTTGGCAAATAAAACACTTCTGGTTGACAGAAGTGCTGTTTTTTGTAACATGAAATCTAGTCTTTTACTGGAATATAAACATTAGGAATGGACATTTTCTTTTGTCTGGAAAAATTGGAAAGCCTGCCAGAATACTACTACTACTACTAATAATAATGTTTGTTTAAATCAAGTTCATACATCATCGGGACAGATTCAGTAGTAAAAATGTCAAAAAACTTGGGAACACCTCTGCCTTTTGATACGTGATTTGTGGGTGATGCTTTCCTCATCATTTGCAGTGATGAGCTGCCAAAGAAGTCCCAGCACGTGCTATGCTGTCCACGTCCGCTAGGATAAGAGCCTTCCATTCCTGCCAGGAGTTGCAGTTCAATTGATTTCGTTCATGTGTTGAGATTTGCGAGTAGTTTTAAATCCCGCTGCATGTTGTCTTCCCCTGCCATCATTATCTCCCTTTTACAGCAGAGCAAGATACCTGAAAACTGTGTGCGTTAAAAGAACATTGCTAGATCGCTGTTTGCAAATTTGAAGCTTTTATTAAAATCAAGGCTCTACAGATAACTTCTACTTGGATTACAATATATTAATTGTATGTTCACCTAGTAAGATGCACACTTTCTATCTGAATTTTAGCAACGTAGTCGATGTGTTGCCTGTTTCACAGGCACCTTATTTGGAAGACTGTGATGAGCAGCTTAGGGTGGAGATTTCAGCTTAAAATTCTAAAGTCTTTGAAACAGTTAAAGGGGAAAAATTTATAATGACTTTACACGTAATGAGAGTGTACCCCTGTTTTCACATGGCTTTACTAGCCATAATAAGGTTTGATATTTTGAAGTTTAGAAGAATGTGTGCAGGGAAGTAGCCTGTAATCTCTAAGGTCATATTTTTATCTTACTGCTAGTTTTTCAAAGTCAAGAGATTTCAGCTTCTTGGTATGATATTTTTTTTCAAGATAAAGGTGGCATCAAGTACATTAATTACATCTTAAAACCCTGTGGAATTTTTGATGTCATATCAGTGTCAAATTTGTGTTGCATGTACCTATTTAGAACCTATATATGTGTGTGTATAAATATATATATATATATATGTAATGTTTTTTTCTCATGGTGCTTTATCAGCAACTAATGTCAGTAAGTGGTGGAAGATTGTGACTTTGCAGAGAATGGTTAAATCAGAGAGTGCTGGGAATCTTCCTTGGTGTTCATCTATAGAGCTTCATTATTTCTATTTAACTGTATCAGTTGACACCAAGGGAGGAACTACCTCGAAGTAGTTTTTGTTTGATTGGGGGTTTTTAAGGAGAAAAAAAAAGAGCAAGAAAGACACAAAGTGCTTTGTATAATACATGGTTTAATTTTTTTCTTATACTTACCACACCATCCCTTCAACCTCATCTTACATAAGGAAGGGCTGTTATATACTTAGGACCTGGTTTTAAAAGACAGCTATACCTTTTGTTGACAGCCAGTGAAAAGATCAGTCTGGATTTTTAATAACTATTCCTCAAATCTTGAAATGCATGAAGAACACTGTAATCGTAGGAGGAATTTGGTTTTGGAGAACGACAAAATTAGAAATTATACATGAAGAATATCTCCACTAGACAATTGTTTTATGCTGGATTGTTACGTCAACAAAACAAACAAACTGAAGTTCTGTTTAAATTCATATCACATTCTTACCTGTTTTTCCAGCACTTTTACTGTTCTGTATGTCTCAGAAAATGAACCAGTGTTCTCTGTTCAAAACAATAGATTACTGGAACAAACTAAATTTAGAGAAAGTTGAGGATAGGTATCACACTCAAGAAGTAGGGAAAACATCTTCTTAATAAGAAGCTTTAAGTAGGATTACATCGACTGTTCTTTTTAAAATACATCTCAGTTTACAAAATTTAAAATATTTATGAAATACATTTTGGTAACAGCAAATCATCTGTGCATTAGTTGTCTATACAAAGAGTAAAATAATCCAGTAACAAAAACTTCATTTTAAATCTTTGTCTTCAGACTAGTGTATGTATTTACACAGAATACATTATTTTCCCCATTATGTGATTCGGCTGTTTTCATGTACTTGCACACAAGAGCTTACTCTGGAATTGGTAGAGCATTTCTTATAATAGAAAATCGTGTTGATGATTTTTTTTTTTAACATAAGATTTCTTGTTGTTTCTACTTATAATACATTGCATATTATTTACTATTTTTCTTTCTTAAACTGTTATGTAATTTTGCTTTATTGAGTGTGTCGCACATGGCAATAGTGCTTTTTCATTTAGCAGTTGCATTACTTTAAGAATTCTAGTGCATATTTCTGATGAAGGGGTAGGGACAGGATTTAACTGCAATGCACCTGCTTTCGTCCAGACTTCTGGGTAAAATGGTACATTTTCTTATTTAGGTCTAAATCAGCCATGTTGCTGATTGTAGTATCTGTTTTGCACTTCAGAAAAATTGAAGAAGGCCATGAAAGCTTTCAGGTGAAAGACACTACGTCTGTGAATGTGTTGTTGCTTTAAACAGCATGGAGACATAAATGTCGTATATTAATTGTTAAAATGTTCACATGCTGGTTGTGTTCTGTATTGGTTTTGTAAAGTTTTTATATAGCAAACTAGTCATATTTAATCTTGCATTAAAATGGACTCAATATAAGGTAATGGCATTCTTGTGGAACAGACCTGTATAGTACTGCCATTCAGTATTATGGTATTTAGTATTGGACGTTAGGCTAAATATGAATAGTATGAGCAGCATTACTTTTCCATATATAGCAGGGTTTGTTTTAACTAAACCATTCCATAATTATATGAGTTTTCTTCACTGCCCCTCCCATATTGATGCATTTAGAGATAAAAAAATTGTACTTCATTAGATACATATTCTAGAATAGGTTTTATTTTCTTTCCATACTGATTTCTTTTTCCAAGAGGTAATCCTGTTTTTAAAGTTTCACTTAAAACGTACCTTCAGCTTCTTCATTGTCCTGTGCAGTGAGGAAAGAATGATTTTAAAAATCCATACCCTATCTAGAACTCGAAGACTATTTTGTTAAAGTCTTGCTTGCACAGGATTGAAATGGCTTTTGTTTTTTGAATTTATATCAGGTCCAGCAGAAGTATTCTAAAATTTATCTGGTTTTCTTATGTGCAAGGTAATGAGGTGTCTCTCTTGTGATTAAGCGCACCGCTCTGTATTAGTCTTGTAACAACTGTGAAGTTGGGTGATTAGATATTGCAGAAAACAGAATGTGTTGTCCCAGGTGAGCTGCTACAGCCAGAAGCGTCAGGGAGGATGGTGGGAACAAACAGGTCAAGAGCTGTTTCAGTAGCTTGCACCAGCAGGGCAGCTGCTCTTGGGAAGTAAAATTAAGAATGATTAATGTAGCTGTTAGTGTTGGTGATTGAGTCTGTGTGAGAAGACTGATGAAGAAAATTTGGCTGTAAAATTGCCATTTCAAGGTTTAAAGTTTTGTATGTGTGTTTGCATGAGTGTGTGTTACTGAAGAGTATCCAACCAAAAATGGAAATAGAGCCTTCTTAGAAATCAAGTCCTATTTTAAGGACCTTATTACACTTTTAGAATCTATGGCCTTGAAAATCTTCTTGGGTTTAGGGGATAATGATGACATATAACAATTGTACAGGTCTTACTTCTCTGTTTTATAAAGTGTAAGAGGTCTGATGTTTAGCTTTTTGTTTTCAATGTTATTGTATTCGTAGAACAGCTTCAGAACATAATATTAAGGTTGAATAATTAAGACTTCTCTGAATGACCTTTGTATCTTTAACTTGAGTATGTAAATGTTATAATCTAGTCCTTTCTTCCTTTAAACTTTTAAATAGTTGTTCTTTCTTTCTGGCTGCTTTTTTTTTTTTTTTTTTTTGTTTTTCCCTTTGTAATAAGGATAGGATTAGGGTTTGTTTGGGAAGTTTTAAATATTCTGTCACCTTGTCCTCTGGCTTCAGTTTCCCTGTATAGCAACCTCTTAGCCATACGCTTCCCACAGATAGCAGAGTCTGGCATTTCAGCATGAGCTACATTAATTGGAAAGGCTGTTAATTTACAAGTGGACATCAAAGAAGTATTTAAGACTTGTGTAGACTCACCTTAAAAATATTTTCAGCACTTTCATAACTTCTGTGATGGTTCTAACCATTGAGAAATGGTATTGTTCCACTGTTTCTTTTTTTTCTCCCTTCTCTTCTTTTCTCTCTTCTCCTTTTTTCTCTTCTTCTTCATTTGAAGTCTGTGTTTTGCATTTGTAGATGGCTCAGCAGTGTCATCTGTCTTGATTATAATGTTAGTATCAATTTAATCTGTGCTTTTAGTGTTCATGTCAGCACAGCAAGTCACCTTGACATGAAGTGTTTTCTGAGCTCTTGCTGCCCTTTCCATATAATTTTTTCAGTCACATTGATAGTCATGGCTGTCTCCATTTTATCAGTATTGCCAGTGATACTCAGAACCACTAAGTATGGTTTGTTCCCGTAGGAAGAATTAATAATTGCTCAGTTGCAACTGTTTCGCTCTTGTAATCTAATAATGTGAATATGGTTGCAAAGATTCCTACCAAGCTCACTGTAGACACTGAAAATCAGAAAAATAGAAGTAGTTTTCAGGAATGCTGTTTGCCTTGGAACAATGGGTTTCCATGGTTGATTGGTTTGGTTTGGTTTTGTGGAGTTTTTTTGTTTAATTTTTTAATTAGGAGCTGGCAATCTGCAGATCTTTGGTGCCCATCCATTCATGCTAACTTCGAAAAGGCAGTTTTTTTCACCAACAGATGATCATAACTATTTCCTAGAAAGCTTGGTACGCTGTTCATTCCTAGCCTGGGAGTGAAAAAGATAGATAGTTAGAATTCTATTGCTAAAGTTGATTTTATACACCGCTACATTTGATGTTGAGTATAATTAGCTGCTTCATCAACAATTAAGGCTTAAGATTTTGTAAAGACTGTTCATGTCTTAATGCCTTAATGGGCTTTTCCTGATCTTCACATTTTTTTTTCTTCATTGATTCCAAGCTACTGGATCAGTGATGAATGAGAAGATGCTGTCAGCAGGTTTTTGCAGCTGCTGTTGCTAAGTGGACTATATAAAGCTCTACAAGGAGAAAAATGAATCCTCAGTCTCCTTATTAACCATCACGTCCCATCTGGTTGCATCAAGTGCTTTTTGTTATAATCTACATCCTTCCTGATAGTCCCAGCAAGCTCTGGGAGAAGGAGGGCATGAGGTCACTAGTCTGGTAAAATCTTCACACAGCAGTTGAGACAAGGATGTTTTCCATCCCACTTGCAGTGAGCTGCTGTGTCACTGTGTTTTGTGATCTTTTGACATTGTAAATATGAATACTAATTGCTTGAAAGAAAAAAGACTGGTTCGAAAGAGCAAAGTAGAGATTCTCATGACCGGGGTAGGTTATTTATGTCCTTCTAAAACATAAATATCAGAGATACTGGGCAATAAACACATCATCTAGACTTTTGCAATCAAAATAAAGTCAGCTAGTTCCTTAGTTTTCTTTGTCATCATTATCGCAGCACATTGCTATACATTGCAGAAGCGGAAATAATAGCAGAAAAAAAATTCAACTCTGATTTCAACTTTAAATTGAGAGTTTACAGTTCAGAGACTGGAAAAAAGATAGGAAAAAAAAAAAGGCATCAAAACTCAAGTAGAAATTTGAGATCACTTTGGCAAAGACTAAACCAGGATTACTAGTGAAACCGAAACTTAAATGTGCATGTAACTTCCTGGGTCACTCATTTTTGTCAGTTCAGTACAGCATTTTCTGTAAGTTCTGCTGTTCATCTGTCAAATCCCTGTCTGGTTGTGTCTCTGAATCTAGTCATCTTTTGTGCTGTGCATACTATGCTAGACATGAAAAGAGCTGTGAAATCTCCTTTATCTACTCCTGTTCTATGCACTTTGGCATAGCGGAAGATTTTTAAGAGCTTTGTCAAGATCTGTAAAATCAGTGTGCTTTAATACTAGAAATAGTAAAGAAGGCATCTGCAGGTGCTAGTGCAGGCAGTGTGGATCTGTAGACAAAATACCAGTTTTCTTTGGTTTTTTATGAGAGGAACAGCATTAGAACACTTTCTCTAAAAGCTTCAGTCCCAGTGCAAAGACAGGCTCTTCTCCTTTGAGCTGCTCTTTTCAAAGGGCCAATTCCAACTGAGTTCATTGCTCCTCTCTCAAAACAGGATAACCCTGAGGAGTAGAGCTGGTGTAGGAAGAGTTGAAAAGAATGTGTACCAAGATCAACAGTGTATGGAAAAAAATAGATTTATTTTCTTAATTTTTAGAAATACAATTAGGAAGGCTAATACGAAGTAAAGTTAAAGCTAATGTCTAACTGGAGAAAGTGTTTTATATAAGCTGTACGTATGTTCTGTGGAAAACAAAGGCCATCTAAATAAGCTGGGAGAATTGAGGCAGTGCTGATTCAATGTAGGCAACATCTGAGTCATGGGAACATGTTTTGAAGCCAGTAATAATCTTGCCCACTTAAATGCCTAAATCTTGCATCCTGCCAGGCCCCTGATGACTTGCAGCCATAGGTTATATTGTGCATTCAAATGTTCTGATTTTTTTAATATTTATTCAATTTCACTAGGTCCAGCCTGTCTCAAATACTATGAAGTTATTAGGAGAGGAGGGCCATATTTAGATTATTTTAAGTTTACTTCTCATAATTTGTTACGAATAAACCTCTAATTCTCGTTTTGTTGTGACTTCATAATTAGCATTCTCAAGTTTTGCCGCTGCTGTGCTTTCTAAAATTAATATTCTTCTGCCAAGTTTTGTTGAGAATGTTATTTTGGAGACTCTGAGCTACAGCCAGATCCTGTCCACACCTCACAAAGATGGGTTGTCCTGGAGACAGTTTGCCATCAGTTACGCTGTGACCAGTGCAGGGGTTTGGGATGCCTGGTGACCTTTGTTTCCATTCTTCACCAGACTAGGCAAGATAGTTGGTTGTGGACCCTTGTCGTGTTAATGTCTTGCTGCTACTTGTTTCTTGTGGGGTTTGTGTTGTTTTAAAGTGTATTTTAAAGCTTCAAAGAAGGGTATAAGGAAATGGGAGGATATTCTGCATGTTTGTGTTTTGGAAAGATGCGTTCACATAAACACACAGGAAAAAACCCCCTGGTATTCATTTGTCCCAAGGCAGATTTCTGCCAGTCCCTCAAACATAAGAATGTGGTCAAGCACCAAACACTAAGAAGTTGCCAGTTCCAGGTTTTTGGTGCTCTGGGGTCTTCCTTGGCTTTCTCTAATACTCCATAATCATAGTAAATTTGCAGTAAAGCAATTGGAGTCACTGTGGTGTGGAACAGAAGAATGTGAAGAAATTAAACCTTTGTTTCTTCCTCTGATTCATCCTTAGTTTTTGCTGATTGTTGCCAAACTTGTCAGAAAGGCGAGGACGGATCAGAGCTCAGCGTGGCTGCCGTGGGAGGCAGCAGCTGCCAGACCCGTGTTCCTGGGGCACCAGTGCTGCTCCTTGCTTGCCCTGGCTCTAGAACCAAGCCTGGCTACACTGCGTTGGCTGAGAGTCAATTAATAAAAAATATTTCATAAAAAATCATTATCATATCTTATTACCTACTTCCTAGCTTTACGTTTGCATGCTAAACACATTTTCTTGTGAAGGCGTGATAACTGCCTTCACAGACAAAAAATACTGTCTTACAAGATTGCTAAGCTCAATATTTTTTGTTCAGATTCAGTGAATGTTAGAGTGTATCTTGATTCCATAAATGTTACACACTTAGAGATTAGAAATAAACTCTCCAGTGCAAGAATTCGATGCTTGCCTGCCTAATTTCGTATTAGTAAAAACTCAGGAAAATAACCATTGAAGGAACAGAGTGATAATTAATTATGTAAAGCTTTTCTTTTTCTTTATTTTTTTTTTAATAGTTGCCCATTTCTGTTTCAGGCAAGGAGCAGTTCAGAAAAAAAATTCCATTCTTTTAGTGGCAGAGAGGCAAGAGGGAAGAAACATGAATACTTTAATGGGTTTCATTAAAAATAAAACCATAGTGTTTTTGGGTTTTTTTTTAATTTTTATTTTGATGAGATATCAGTATATTTTCAGGGTTTTGAAGCTGGTCAGCAAAGCAGTATTTTACTAGAATCTCTTGCCAGGAGAAAAAATGACTTATTTTGTCCTCATTGACTGTTTTTATTCAGCAAGCAGGTGACAGCAATCATTTCCAATGCCATCTACATCTCCAATTATTTTACAAACCCCAGGAGCTAATTACAGCCCTCAGGCTCTGGCAGTCAGCTGACTTCATCATGCGACGTTTTTGGCCATTGCATACCTCTGAGTAATTGTCTATTTATGGAAAATAAATTAATAGCTGCTATTTCTACTTAAAAGAGAGGACCTTTGAGTGAGTCTGTAGGTTGAGCAAGTGGGTTGTAGAGAGAAGGGAGAGAGATTACAAGAGTAGGAAGCAAAGGGGTCAATTGAAAGAATAAAAGGCGGGATGGGGGGAAGAGGAATTTAAAATGAAAGGGAGAAAGGCAGCAGTGTCACAGAAAATTGAACAGGAGGAAGAAACATGGCAGCAAATAGCAAGATATAGTGTGAGAAGAGGAAAAAAGTGAGAAAAATCATGGGAAATAGTATTTTAAAATATGATTGTAGTATAAACCTATGAAGACAGAGGTGTTTTTTCTAATCTGTAACTGTATTATAGACACAGAAAAAGAAATGAAATCGGAGATTCTTACTGCAAATACCTCTGAAAACGCTGTCAACAGAGATGGTGCCTACTGCCTTAGATTGCTTAAGGGAAGAAAGGATTAGATGTTACCTTTATTTGTATTGATCATATGATTCATAGAGAAATGAAAACTGTGCATTTTAATATCGGATACTAGAATAATGTACATAAATAATAAACCAAGCATCCTTGGTTCAAATGGTTCTAGAAGTATTTTGTAAATGATATTTTTGATACAGTAGATATACAGAACATTTTAAATTGAGTATCCACAAACTCTGCCTGCAGCTTGTGTAGATAAATCTCTGCCGTTATAAAGACTATTGGTACTTTAGTGTCATTGTGGTGTGGTCAAACATTTCCCTCTTTTTCTCTCAGAATATTTACCTACAAAAGAACCTTATGAAGGCAGATGGAATAAGAACCTTTTAAGGATGACGAACCAAAGGGATCCTGCTATAGGCCAGAACTTCTGGCAACTTTAGGTTAATCTCAAATACATTGTGCACAGAACTCAGCTGTGAGAGAGAGGAATAAAAGCTGTGTTAGAAGTGTATCAGTCTCTGTTTAGAAGAGATGTTGAGGAAATCACAGCTTCTGGCATAAACTGGAGAGGGAAGTGAAGGGGGCGTGGAACCATAGAAACATGACAGCATATGAAACAGGATTTTTAAAAATACCTGTAATTAAGCGTGTGGAACTGTTGTCTTAACAAGCACAAAAACAACCGAGTTCTGTTCGAAGCTTTCTAGACAGCCTTTCTGTTTCAGAATTTCAGGAGATAAAACAATGCTTTTTTGTAAACATGCATGTGTTCACAGGCTTCTATTGAAATTTTACTGATCTTCAAAACCTTTAAAAAATAAATTTAAAAATATGCTTGTTAGGCTTTCAGCTTATTTGGAATGAGATGGCAGACTTTTCAGGATCTTGTAAAGCAAAGGGTGGCAACTTAATGTAAAATATTCAATATTTATTGTACTTAATCATCATCAATCTGTCTTCTTTACCTTTCAGATCAGCTGTTTCACGTGTTGGCCATGCACATGCGCCTCTACAGTATAGACTCTGCGTACAATCCTTGGAGAAAACTCACCCAGCTGATGCAGGATAAAAATTCAGAGCAAGTATTTTAATTTACCCAATATCACTTTTACCTTGTGAAAGAAACATCCTAACATTGGGACTTTGAGTAACTTTGTCTTAATTTAAATTCTCTGTGAGGTAGGCTGGTGAACCTAAAATCTAAAAATTG
Source organism: Patagioenas fasciata (assembly GCF_037038585.1). NCBI lineage: Eukaryota > Metazoa > Chordata > Aves > Columbiformes > Columbidae > Patagioenas > Patagioenas fasciata. The sequence continues at coordinate 21,544,700 of NC_092526.1, forward strand.
TATGTATTTGTAAAAATAAATTTTCAAATTTCTTTTACATAAAGTCTGACACATTCCAGTTTTGCGTTGAAGCTTAAATATGTCCCTTGTAAGCTTAAGCACATGCAAATCTAATAGGATTGGGTAAGTGGATAAGTACACTTCTGTTCTTGGTACAGATGCTAGACAAAATTTACATTGAGATGAAGTGCATAAATAGGTTCTTGAAAGTTAGGCAGTGGCTAAAAGCTGTTACAGAAATAACATAAGTAGGTCTGATATATCACAGAATTGCTGGGGTTGGAAGGGACTTTTGGAGATCACCTAGTCCAACCCACCTGCTAAAAGCAGGTTCACCTGCAGCAGGTTGCACAGGAATGTGTCCAGGCAGTTTTTTAATGTCTCCAGAGAAGGAGACTCAAATAATACTATTTGAAGCTAAAAATTTTCATCATGCTTCTTACTTCAAACAAGTTATTTACCTGAGTTTGCTTTGAAAACATTAACCTTATATGCACAGCTGTACAAGTATTAACAATATAATAAACAGTCATGCGTCTGTGTTCCGCAAGGACTCATCTCCCTACTTGACTGAAGACCCATCATTTTTCAGACTTTACCTTAATGGTCAAAAGAAAAGTTTCTTGCCTAAAACTAGATGATTATTTTTCTTCAGACGAGGAAAGCAGTAATTTCTTCTCTTTGCACATTGAACATCTTCATAGCTCGGTTCTCCACTTTGTAGGTTGCAGGAGTGTTGAAAATCCTGTTTTTTTAGTGCCCATCCAGCTGTATGTATTTGTCAGTGTGTTTCTTGGAGCATGAGGTGCAAAGCATCATGCGTTTTCAAAAATTCATCTAGGGTAGTGATGCCACAATCCTAATCTGTAAATCAGGAAAAATAATAATATTAAGAGATTTGTGCTTGCTTCTCATTTGCGATTTTACTGTTTGCCCTCTTGGACACACAGGTCTTTTTTTGCAATCAGCATTATGTTATTGTAGTAATTAGACTAGACAAACAGCTTAGTTTATAAACTAAAAACAGACCAAAGCATCAGGAATTTTATAACCTGAAAACCTATGTTATTCAGCATATGTTCAGACCCCTTTGAGAGTAGGTGTTCGTGTGATTCTGCCCTAACCGAGACTCAGCAGTGGAACAAGGTTAATAAATGTGGTCTATGGTTGAGTGAGTTATACCAAGCGAAATTCAGACCATGTTGGTGGGCTGTTGGGAGTTGGAGTGGCTGTGGGACTGACCATGAACTTCTCATTTTGAGCTTTGAAGAGCTTGCTGGCTTTGGAAGCAGCTGTTAACAGAGGGGCTGCTTTTTCTGCACATGCAACTTCTTTTTGACCATGGAGACTAGATGGAATTCACCGTGCATTGGTTGTAACAAGGTTAGATTGCTGTCAGTTAGATTTCATTAGGTAATTTTGAATCACTTTGAAAGGAACGGTCCTGTAGACCATAAGGTCTTGCTTTGCAGGAGGTGTTGCATGTTGGGAGTGCATTTGAGCAGTTCTTGTATTTTCTGCGCTGGTTTTCAAGCCTTCTTGGTAGATTTGCTGATGTTGGTTTGGCACTAAGTCCCAAATGGTTTAGGAAGCAGTAACTCAGAGGTCATTCATTTTGCTATGACCTAGTTTACTGCTGAGATGTATAGATGCAATCAAGCTGGAATATTTTTGCTCACTCTTTGGAATGTTTTTCCCAAGCTGGAATATTATTGCTCACTTCTTGGAATGTTTTTCCTACCTGAGTCTGCAGGCCCCAGAAGCTGCAGAGGAGGCACCTTGAGGACATGTTTTTAATGTATAAATTAAAGTAGAAGGTGTATATCTGTAATTATATTTTAGACGTTTGAAGAAGTAGTTTGACTTGAAGATGGCATTCATATGATTGGTGTGTATGATCTTACTGCGCCTTTTGAGAAATAAATCCAGAATAGGAGATATTTTCAGGTACAGGAAAGAGTGCTCAGAGCAATTAGAAAGTAATACACTGCTGTAAACTGAAGAAGATGAAGAGTGATGGAGAAATACCAGTGCAGATTTAATATGTGGATAGTACTCTGCCATTTTGATGGTAACCAAGTAACCTGAATCATCAGCCTGACCGGTACATGAGACTTCAAGTAAAGACTTGTAGAAAAATAATGTCAGTGAGAGGAAAAGATCTGTATTATCTGACTATATTACTGTGAGTCCAAACCATTTAGCATCAGTAAAGTCACAGGAGCAAAATATCTTCAAACCAACATGGTATATTTTTCTGTTTAATTTTAACTTCATTATTTCAGTTGAAAGCAATTTTCCAGAGAAGTTAGTTGCATGTTTATTTATTTTAAAAGGTAATTTTCAAAACTAAAAATGACAATAATCTATAGGATACAAGTGCCATTGCATTATTTTTTCACCCTTATTTAATTGTGATTACTTTATTTAAATGTATAAATATTTACCAAATTTTAACCGCCCAGGTATAGAGTGCTCTGTTTTTCACTTTGTTTTCCACATCCCAGGTATCATAATTCATAAATCATGCCTTAGTTCCATGTGTCTGGGAGAACTGATCAAAGTAGTTTTAGAGACTCTCACAGAATTGCTCTACTTCCCAAAGCACTTGGTTTGCCTGGTGTCACCTCCTACAAGTCTGTAGTTGAAAATGGCAGCTGAGAGGAAGGGTGGGAAGGAGCTTGTGCAGTCACACCAAGGTAGAGCAGAAATAGGGAAATTCTGAGCAAGAACATACTCTGTCAAAAAGGAACTGTTTGAAGGAAGAGGGAGGAAAAAAGATAAAAGTCTGGTGTACTATGAATGGTACAGTGGATTCTTTCTCCTGTGCAGTTCATGTTGTCAGATTTGATGTATACTTGGTCCCACAGGCTGTGCTTAAGCACATTGTTCTACTAGGGGCAGATCTGGTTTCAAGGGTGATCAAATAAACAATTATTGTGGTGTGAGTGGGGAATAATAGCTCCTGGGAGGGGGCAGAGAAGGAGCAGCTGGAGGCAATAATTACCAAACCCAGATGTGAATTTAATGGACTAGTCCAAATAGCCAGAGTTTTAGGAAGAGCAAACCTGAAATAAAAGGATATACTACTTTTAAATGTACATCTTTACAGAGGCTAAAATGTTTGTGTCTGTTTTGACAGACAAAATGTGTCGGCAAAGAACGATTTGGTAAAACATCTTTGCAGTAGAAGCACTTGCAGGGGGGAACCGCAAGATAAACTGAAATACTGGGTTATTTTTACTAAAGTGTATTGCTGATGTTTTGTTCTAAGCTAGAACGCTTTGGTGGTTGTTCATAGTGTCACACTGGAGCAAAAAACTGCAGCACAGGGATGGGAATGAGAAACTGTGCATGGCAACCTCTTAAGTTACATCTTCATCACAGAAAATGTTGTGAAATGGAAAAAATAAAGCAGTTTTTATGAAGCTAGCGCAAGGCAGAGAGTAGGATAATGGGCCAACAGGGTGTTTAGTTAAGGTTTGTGCAAGAGCTGGTACATACATACATGTGCTGCAACAAGACTTACATGATCTGTTCAATAAACCCACAAATCCTGCCTGAAACCCCCACGTCTCGGGACATCTGTTGTGATATGGAGGTTTCGGCAGTAACGCAGCTTCAGGAGGGCTTGCTCTTGGCTGTTTCTTCTTTCCTCTGTACTGTATTTCACCATCTTCCTCAGCTCTGCTGATGGAACCTGAGCAGCCTGCATCATGAACAAAGTCAAGAAGCTAATCCATGGTTTTATAAAGGTTAATTTGAGTCAGTTTGGGAGCAGGTGACAACGGAGCACTGGGGTCACAGTGGTGAAAGAGAGAGTGGGAGATGGCTGATGTTAGTACTGTCTGTGCAATCCTGTGTTGTATAATTAGAAAAACTGACTTGCTGTAAAATCTGCGGTGACACAATGAAAAGTAAATATGAAATTGTGATTAAATCCTAGAGTGTAGCCAGAACAAATAGTAGAATTCTACTTTCTTATCATGAACATCAGAAGCTGTGTATTACTCTGACCTTTCTGCAGGCTGGGATTTGTGGGCTGTGCTTCTCATCCTGCAAATGCTGAAGAGAAAATAAATTTGCAGTACTTGATTAAGCCTTTGTTTAGCTGTATCCTGAGCCCTGTGTCTCAGGTTTTCTGTTATCTGACAGTTCGAAGAGGTGTGAGGCTCAAAAGTTGCATTTTATTTATTGGCTTTTTAACTTTATAATCAGCTGGAGTTTGCATCAAACAAAACGGAAAGTGTCTCTAGCTGAGAGAAGAGGGAAGGGGAGCATATACGTAAGGAAAGACCATAAGCAAACGCTGCTTGTTTCAAAGTAGAACAGAAGTGATTCCCGATGAACCTCCGTCAGGAGGAGGATGCAGAACACAGAGGCAGAGCGGCTCAGTCCTCAGCTGATCCACAGCGCAGGCATTGGCACAGGGAGAGGGGCAGTCCGGTTACCTTGGACTGGAGGAGAGGTCAGTTCCACAGAGAAAGTCAAGCAATGCATTTTAAATTTTTCTTGTTGGTACATATTTATATTGAACGGTGCTGTTTTATTTCCATATTGCCCCACGTTTTTACTGGATACAGCATGCAACTATACTACATTTGAATCACTTTACATTACATTGGTCCTATCTGAAATTGGACATGCTTTCGTTTTATTCAGTGCTTCTGTGGCACAGTTTTTTGTGAAGTCAGATTTATCAAGCTTTCACATATGCATTGGGGATTAACAGGATGGGCAATTTCCATAAAACGCATTTCTAAACACATTTTATAAATTCAGTTTCATTGTCATAATGAAGAAGTTGCTTAGGCTCTTAACAAATGACAGAGCAGTTTTTAAGCACTTCGTATGCTGCAGCGCTTGATGTAAACAGAAGCAGCTTATCTAAAACCCTGACATTTAATGTAGCTTTACTTTTCCGATATATATGAAATGAATAAATTAGACAAAGAATTCACTTGGTCCTGCATGTGAAAATGAGTTCATTTAGTTGTGATGTTGCTAGTCAGTTGCAGTATTCTGTATATATCAGAATATTTCCTAATTTTGTCAGAGCTGATATTTGACCTAATTGTTACATGACTGTTAAATTATATTGATAGCCCTTTCAGAAAGAGGTGTTCAACTAAATGTGACCAGAGAGAGTTAATTTTTTTTTGTCTTCATGTTATTCCAAATTAATTTTCTTCCCAAATGTATATATAAATTAAAAATTAAAGGTGAGAAGTAATTTAAGAGATAGTCCTTGATTTTTAAGTCCTTACATAACGAGGGTTGTTTTAAAATTCAGTGTCATAGATAATAAAATAGAACTAGCTGTAGGTAAAAGCAGAATTAGAGAGACTTAGTGAGATTAGCACCTTCATTGCCTGAAAATTTTGAAATGCTGGGCTGGCTGGATGCCCAGAGCTATTGGAAGGCGCTAGGGATGTTACACGTGCCTCTGCATCCCACCACACGTGGACAACCTTTTCCCATACAGCTCTGCAAGAGCTCAGTTTGTACCTGTGTGTGATGGACGGCACCAAGGGCCCCTGGTACCTTCGTGAAGAGAGGCATCAGCTGTGCTCATGGAGTCACCAGCAGCAACTGGGTTGGGTCAGAGGAAGAGTTTGGTGCTCTTGGAAGAGGCAATAATTGGACCCAACAACAATCCAGCAGTCATGCTCTGAAAGTGCAGAGCTGAGACAGAAGAGAGCTTAAATGTCTTGCCTGTGTGTTTTTTTCCTCAGCCTGTTTGTACTTGGGTACTTGCTGGAGGGCTTCAGAGCCTTGTTGGGAAACTCTGCGGTCCACAGTGTCCTGCAGATCAACCAAAAGGAGGAGCGTGAGGCTGTGCTTTGGGGCGTAGATCTTAATAAGGATATACATCTATTTCCAGTACAACTCCCTAGTGCTGTATCAGCGGTAGTTTACCTGCAGGACAGGAAAAATTGCTGCAAGAAAGCATGAAGATAACCTTGAAACTGGAGCAGGCCAGAGGGGTTTTGATTTCCTGACTTCCAAAGGTGCCACATGGCGTAGAGGCCTATAGCTGCCCGAAGTAAGGGAAGCTCCTACCAGGAGAGGGAGAACCATTTTTTCTGCAATTTCTGACCAGTGAAAAGGATGACAAAAGAGGAGAAAAAAAAGATGAAAAAGCCTAAGGAGTGATAGAAAGAACATGCCCTTTCAGAACAGCATTTCAATCACATGGTAATCAAAAGGAACACAGTAGCATGTGGCGCTTTTCCTATACAACATTCGGGTTTGTTTGTAAGAAGCTGTTGAGGACTTTTTTCCGTGGGAGAGTCAGGGACAGTTAAACCGAGGCCTCACAATACAGCTCCTGTGGCAGTAGTACAGATAAATGTTGCAAACAGACGTCTGCTCCTTGGTTACTGCATTCAGCAGCCATCCAGCTCCCACCGCCACTGTTTGGGACTGGGAATAAGAACCCAAAGAGCACCTTCGTGTCTGGCGTTTGGAGGATCCATGTCGCATTGTACCCCCTGCTCCTGTGTGAGATCTCCTTCACACTCCCTGTCACTTCCAGAGGGAAGAATGATAATTTTTTTTTTTGCCACTTTGATTTTTCACCATTTTGACTCGGCTATTGAACCGGTAGAATACTGTTGGTTGGAGTATTGTTGAATATTGCTGCACCAAGCTAGAAAAATACTACCTCCTACCTGCAAGCATTTTCTTCATTTTAGTATAAGACTACAAGTGGATTTTATGTCATTCAGTGATTCCAAAGAGTTCAAAAGTTTTCAGTATCTCATGTGTGCTTATTTGCTGTCCTTCTAGCCATACAGGTTTAAAATAAAGACTATGTGTAAGATTGCATAATCCCACCTGCGATGGCTGCTTGAATCTTCATTTCCGTACATAAAGGAAAACAAAATCTTTTCTAAGGCCTTGGCATTCTCCAATAGGAGCAATTCCTGTAACATAAATGTAACCTGAGGATTTGTTGGTGTTACATCATGGAGATCTGTATACTTGTGAAATGCCGTGCTTTGAAAATCCATTAAGTTATGATGTTACTCTGCAGTGTATTTTCTCATTTTAGAATACAAGTTCTAAAAGTGAAATACTGGATGTTCCCCGATTCTGTACATATAAATAACTACTTCAGTCAGTTTTGGAAAGTTTCAAAGTACTGTAACAACAATCAGGTACTCAAATGGTGATTTCGTCTTGAGTTATTACAATCCAGTAGTAACATTAAATTGTTTTAAAATCAAGACCAGTTAGCAAATTGACAGGTATTTGGCTTCTGTAGGCTTAATATAAAGTGTAATAATATTTAAAATGCAAAATAAAATCTGAAAATTAAAAATGGGCTTATAGTATCAGAAGTTATTTTCTTTGGGTTTTCTTTCCAGGCTGGTAAGTGAGGAGCTGCCAGAAGTTCCTGTGCTTTACAGAGATGTCTCATCCCTTTTGCTTATCCAGATTTTAACCATGCCTCAACCATTGCACAAAGGTATGTTACAAAAATACATATATTTAGATCATTATGTACATGAAGCTGCATTCATGGTGATTTCCAGAATGGTAAATTGTAGCTTGTCTACTGTGTATTCTAAAATAAGGTTTCTGCCTTATCTACAGGAGGTGGCATTGAACAGAATTTTTGTTGTGGATCGACAAGCTTATCTGTGTCCCCTGTCTTCTCACCTTATCAGTCAGCCTAGTCGGTAAAGATACAAGAGCTGAGCAAAAACTATTAAGCACTTTTACTGAAGGAACAGTGTCCTTTGTTTGACCTTCATCTCTTTGCTTAGAGAGGCAGCTCAATACTTGAACTGAGTGCCATGGGGCAAAAGATTGTCATTTGGTTTGAATTTCAGAGGTTACACTGCAGCAGTCTTACATAACAGCAGATCATATATGAAGATGATAATTGCTGTAATGCAGCAACTTCAATAGACAGCATATATTATAATTTGGGATAAATATTAAATAGATATTTAAGATCTAAATTTTTTTCATTACTAAAATCAAAGGTGGTTTTAAACCTAAATTTATTTCTCTGTGTAAAAGGAACTGCTGAACCTGGTCCATCTTGCTAATAGTATATACTCCAGAAGATGGGTAGGTCAGACCCTCTGGTCTCTGACTATACCTTTATTTTAAAGTGAGAACTAACAAACGTCTTTTTTACTACACTGAGAGTGAACAGAGCATCTGCTTTAGTGTCTGTGTGGCAATTCTGACACCTACTGAGTTTTGTTAATGTGTAAATAGGTAAATACAGGGACTATTCTCCTCTTGAGTCATACACCTAGTTTACAAAGTACAGTAGAAACTCTGTTTCCACTTAAGAGCTGTTCAGTCCTCACTATTGAATGCTCAAATTCAGCTCAGTTGATTCTGTGTGTATTTCTTGACATCATGGGTGGAGGTTTTTCTATGTACATTTTTATGGATTAAGTATGTGCAATAAATTATTAGAATATGAAAATACTAGGAAAATAAAACATTCTTGAATAGGCAGTCTATGGTCAAAAATGTACTTTTTTTTTTTAACTACAGTTTAACTTAGCTTTTCTTGGAAGGACTTAACAAAAGCAGTAAACAAAAGTTTAACAAGACTAACATCATCTGAAATACACAGGAGTGGTGAAGCCGAAGTACAGGCAATGATCTTTTTGCAGTTTGTATTCAAGCATTGAAAAACACTGTTTATAAACAAGTATAGCTTATCATAGGAAAGAAAATATGCGATTAATATGCATCCTGTGGAGAATTCTGTAAAATACGACTGATCAGCAGCATGTTTTGCCATTGCTCTGAGGTTTAGTGTGTGTTGCAGTTGAAAGGGAAAAGTGGCAGGAGGAAGATGAATGTGTAACCACTTCAAATCTGCTGAGCATTAAATTGGAAATAAATTGCCATTTATCTTTCTAATTTTTGTTTCATCAGAATGGTTAGGCAGAATAAAAAGAAAGTCTTTCATGATTTCTTTGTCTTGGGGTATAGGATGCAGTTCAGAAAAATGGGACATAACCAATTTGTTTAGGACTTTTGTAATGGGTGTGTAAGTCACAGAGTTGAACTTCATGTCATTAGTTCTTGGTAGAGAGCTGAGGCATGAAAAGGTAAAACGCCTTGTGCAGTGTCACACAGCAGGTCAGTGATGGGTGAAGAAAAAAAATCTACATTTCACCCAACTGCTTCCTGAACTTTCTGTGCTGCTATGGCATTATCATGGGCTTGGCTGGACTCCAGTATGCAGGCAGGAGATGGATGCCTGTGACAGGTATTTCCAGTGGTTAGCAATACACTTAACTACAGTGCAGAAGAGGCCGTGGTACAGTCTGGTGCTGAACGCTTCACTAATAATAAAGAAGTATCTGTAGGATTTAGAATCCATTGAAGATTTTCTTCCTCTTTTAGCATGGACACTCTCCTGTAGTGGGACTGGTTTTGCAGTGTCATTTATTAGGTATGTGGATGTATTCAGAGAAACCGTGTTTGTGTCCTTACAGGAAACTAAACCAGTTCATCAGGTGTTAAATCTTCATGTTTGTAATCAAAATCCCTTTTGTTTACTGTGTTTCCTACAAACACTGACTGTTCTGTAAGGAGGACCCAAACTACTTCTCTTGTCTTTCAGATATAGCGTTAGGAATCACATTAACTACCCTGTTCTCTTTCGGATGAGTGTTGGTATCTTTTTCAATCCGACATTGATTCAAGCAATAAAAATGTCATCACTGTTCAGCCTCTTCATTCAGAGAGGAAAACTGATCTGAACACATCACAAAAAAAGAGCACTACTCTTTTTTTCTTTTTTTCTTTTTTTTTTTAATGAGGGAAGCATTGTAGTGGAGGTCATAGCATTTGCAAGCACTTAACAATTTACAAAATAGGGAATGAGGAAGGTAATGGATGCCTCCTGTGTAGTGTAACCAGCAAAATAAAAACTACGTTCAAGATACTAGAACAACTTGTTAGATTTTTATTTGTCACTAGAATATGGGCAAAGCTCTTAAAGGCTTCATAAGCTCAGCATTTTGAAATTGTGCAAGACTACATACATAATAATCCCCATAGGAGTGTCTGGTTTAATTCTGTGACAGTTGTGCAGATGATGGGCATCATTCATGGTGGTGTGAATTGGGACTCTGCAGAAAATGAGTATTTTATTCTTAGAATTTCTAGGTCCTTTCTTACAGAAAATGGTGTTGCGTGTGAAGAAAGGTAGTATGGAAATGGAGACAGTGGCTTGGTGGTTAACAAACTTAAATCTGTCCTTGTAAATTGAATTCAACACCCCCCACCACCGTTTCCTGCAGCACAGTTTCTATATACTGAACAAGTCATTTAATACAAATTAGACTTTCTTCTTTGTTACCATCAATTGCAAAGAATTTTATTTTCCCAGTGCCTGACTTGGGAGCCCTGTGGTCAGATTTCTAGAAGTGCAGAGTCTCGTAGCTTCCAGTGGCTTTATTTTCTGCTTTGCTTTGAATGGGAAAAATATCGTACTGTGGCAAAGTATGTAAAACCTGGGCTCTGGGTGAGCAGGTGTGAGCCTGAGGCTGCAGTAGGTGGCCAGCTGGCCAGCAGTGGCCTGGTGCGGTGCTCAGACTATCCCTCAGCAGCCTGGGCACAGCCGGGCCTTGCCCTGACAGGCCACAGGGCTGCTTTGAGGAGATCCGTGATTTGGGAGTGGTGGATATGCTCCAACTTGGTTTTGAGAGTTTAGCCCAACCTCTGTGGACTGTGGGAGAGGTTTTCTTCTCTGGTATGTAACACCTCAATTCGCTCCCTTTCTTTTGCAATTCTGGTAAGCCCCGGTGCTGAAGAACCTGACCTGGATGTTCTGACACGTTCTTTTTCTGTAAAGTTTCAATGACGTGCAACTAAATGCAGCGAGCAGCACTCAGGCGAACGCTAGCACTTTTCTTTAATGACTGGATAAGGATCTTGACTAAATATAGAATGAATGTAATCAGCTTGAATGGTATCCAGTTTCAATGTGGAAGTTGAAATATTTATCTGTATCCTGGAACTTTCAATTTACCTTTCATGGATTATCTGAAGTTCAGTGCTGTCTCCCTTTGTTCTGAAGTTATTTTTTCAAGTAACTGTTCAAGCTTTAGATCAAGAAGAATATTTTCAAAGGTTATTTATATAAAGATGCCCTTCTGAATTCACTAGAAAAGGTCCTAGGTCCTTAATTTTGCATTTGGTTCATTTTGTGGATTCTTTCTGCAGTCATTGCCTGCCAACAAATATAATCTAATTTTATACTGAAATTGAAAGATGCATATTGTTAGTAATACGTTTATTCAACTGCACATTTATTTTACTAATGTTAAAATTAGAGTTCTAGAAGTGTTCCTTGTGTAAACTTTATTTTTAAGGGAGTTAGTTTAATGCATATAATGGTTGGGATGCCTTGAAGTAATTTGGTTCCGAAAGTTCTAAAAATAAGAACATAAAAGCATTTCTCAATATTATTCAAAAATAAGAACAAAAGTTCTGCATTAACCTCTGTTTTGATTATAATGGCCTAGCCATAACAATATACCTTTTAGACTGTCAGAATATCAGATTAGGTGTGACTGCATTTTAGTGCAGAATGTTGCAGAGTATCTCATCTGCAACAGAAGGGACTGGCAGTGTTTACATAGATTACTCCACAGCATACAAAGATAATAACAATCTTTAGAATTATTACATCGAAGGGAAGATGTAGCAAAACCACGGCCTCCACCAAGATGTCCACAGGAAAACACCACGCAGCCCCCACACGTGTTGTGAAAAGGTAAATAAGATTGCTCTTTGCAGAAGACAAGTGCAACAGCTCCAGGTTTATGGATACCTACAGCTGTCAAATATTTTGCATTCTGCAAGTGAGAGATATTACATAGTCATGAAATAATCATTGATCCTCTGACTGGTGTTTTATGTCTCCCATGGGATGTGTTTGTGACTCTTCAATGCTTGTTTTCAAAGCCTGGTGTTCCAGACACAGTGTGCTGCCTCTGAGCTGCTCCTGTGATATTTTCCTAAAAAAAAAAGTGTGCAGAAGTCAAGACTTCTTAAGGGTGACCCACATGGTGACCCAAATGTAGGAGATAGTGTTTTCTTGTCTAATTCTGGCTTCTCCAAAAATGTACTTTGTAGTAATTAACGAGTCACGTACATGTAAGTAAATACAAGAACATAAATTTATTTTAAAAAACATAATATACACTAGGTATAATACTTTCAGCGAATTGAACAATAAGTATCAAGGTGGGGATAGAAACAAGAAGTAATAATATTTAACAAAAAACAGATTTAAAAAAATGTGATAGTTTCAGAGAGTGCCGAGCCAGCCAGTGTTGAGCGCTGCGCCATCCCCTCGGCAGAACGGGAGCTGGCCGGGGCGGGGGCGCTGGGGCAGGTCCGGGAATGCCCCCCGTGCTCTGGGGCTGCTGCGGGTGCAGCCGTTTCCATTTCTGCTGGCACAGGGTGCCGTCGGGCTCGGTGGCTTTCACCTGTCACTGACTCAGTGCTTCAGTTCAGGTCTAGCTACGACTATAGACTGTAGCTCAGGCCAAAGAGGCAATTCTTACAGTTCTGTGACAGCGTGTGGTTTATTCTGGTAGATACCAGTCCTAGAAAATTTGCTCAAAGCTTGCCTGCTGTTATTCCTTAGGAGGAGGATTGCTAAGAACATTGAGGTTTCTGCAGAGGAAGGAAGTAGGGCCTGGAGATCTAATGGCATTGGTGAATTCTATTTCTGTGGAAACTGACAGGAAAAAACATTATAATGCTACCTGCTCTAGAATGGGGCAGATGAAGCATAGCAGCATTCCTTGTCATGTGTAACAGAAGCTCCGTAGGAAGATAGTACAGAAGAAAGTACGCTTTTAATTACATAGTTACAAATTATCATTTAGGTGCTTAAATTGTGCTTATTGTATATATTCAGTAGCATATAAAGTTTTAAAATGTGTCTGGTTTGATTTGTAAAGATTTGTTACGTACAAAAGCAATTGTTATTTTACAAATTTAATTGTGTACTCAAATCCTGGCTAAGGAAAGAGAAGGAATGAGTTTCTCCCTTACCTGCTTTTCATTTTCATATACAAAGCTTGTTTAAACCCTTTGGGAAGAAAGAATGAATTTAACCCAATTTCTATGAGGTGCTTATGTAAATAAAATTGTTTTGCTTGACTTCAAAGCCTGAAAGGACTTTTTAAAACACTCATTTTTGCATACATTGTTTTAGATATAGTTATGTTTGTGCTTAAGGAACGGTGTAACTGATGAGAGAAACTTCTTTGATCTACCAAGATTTTAAAAGATTAGATAATTTGAGATGGGAAATACAACCTAAAGTAAAAAGAGAGAAAAAAGGACCGCTAGTGTATCTTCATTTCAGCCTTTTTTCCTGTTCCAATTTTAGGAAGTCTTATTTTGCCTGCGTTGCTAGCTACCCCAAAAAAGATTTCAAAACCTTTCTCCTGCAGCTTATGAGTAGGAGGTAATAATCCTTTAAATATTGTGAAAAATTGTAAACAAATAAAGGTAAGTTCTAAAATGGCAGGCAGTCTTTCGTCCTCCTTCTGTATTCACGTGAGGTCCAGTAATAGGTACTTGCCAAAGAGTGGTTTGCAGCAAGCCTTGTATGGCCAGACCTGTATCTGGAAGCAGAGATACAGACTCAAGTATGCTCAGTGTCTTTCTTTGGGAACTTAACTTTTCTGGTATTTGTATGAATGTAACTTGCCCCAGATGGTTTAATCATTGCCAGAAGAGATGGTAGGATATGCATTTGCTTACATCTGCAGCACCCAGTTAGTCATAGCTATCAGTAATCAGTAGCTTAACTTGATGTAATGTTTGGACAAAACAGAATTTTGTAATATCACCAGGTCCCTAGGAGGAAGTCACTGCCGATCAGGATTAAGATGAACATATGGAGCAGTGGAAAATTACTTGCCCTGTACTTGTTCCAATCACTACAGCTGCCAAGTCATTTTTGAAAGCAAATAAACATATTTATGTTGTTCTGTGTGTTTTGGGGATTTGTACTTTTTGTGTAGCACTTGCTTTTCATTTGAGAAGCATCATTTCCATAACTAGAGACTCTGTAATCAGTTTATTTGCTAAAAATATCAAGTGTTTAAAAGTGGCTTTCTTTGTGTTACAGAACACTTCACCTGCATTATAAAAGTGCTGTTCACTTTACTGTATACTCAAGCCTTGGCAGCATTTTCTGTTAAATGCAGTGCTGAAGAAAGGATGGCATGGAAAGAGTCAGGAGCTCTCAAAAAGGTTGGTTAATTTATTAAAACATTTATGAAATTTTGCTTATGTATTTCTGATAGGAGTGTAACAGGTACTTGTGCTTTGCATATAATAATTTGCTTTTGCCTTGTGAAAACCCAGTGTTTTGTTTCTGCATATGCAATTTTTGCAGGTTTTGGTATGTGATGAGACTCGAGATTTACAATGAAGATCTAGTTCCAGAATTGAATTTCATATTTGAGACTGTATCTCTAAAGTTCCTGTCTTGAGTTTGTTGCAATGGTATTGGGTAAATACAGCTTTTGTTCCTGTGTAATTGGAGCCTCTCTAGGTAAACCCTGGGTTGATCTAATGTACTGCTTCATGGGAAAAGCCGGCAAACTTGTTGGTGGTGAAAAAAACCTCTGCTGTAGTCTTATTTTTCATGCTATTTGTGGCTTACCATATAAATTTCTCTCAATATGTGGTCTAGAGGGCCCATGTGATAAAGAGGCAAAGAAGGAAATTTGTAGACTAGACAGGTAGATATTTCACTATCATTTCCTTGCCTTTTGATAATATTTACAAGTGAAGTGAAGGCGCATCTTGCTATTTCAGTTCAGCTGATTGAATGCCCATTCCCACCAAAAGATACAGTTCCCTGCACTGGCACCAACATTCGTTTAATCCCTCAGTTGGTTTTCTGCTTCATGGATTGGTTCCCCAGAAGGTCAGAAGAGAGCCAGTGCCAGACCAAGGGGAAGGATGGAAGTGTGGGGCCAGGAGAGGAAATGGGAGGAGAAAAACACCTTTATACAGCAGCTGCGCTTTAGATTGTGTTGGCAGTTAAACAAAACGCACACTGAGAAGCATGGCCTGCTTTTCACATGTAAGTTGGATTTGTCATACTGATCAGTCACAGCTCCAAGGCAGTGGAGACAAACTATCTGCTGGCTAAGCTGCTACTGTGTGGGATGTTTTTCTTCTGGACTTGAGCATTTGAGATCACTGGGCAGTACTGGATTTTGTTAGCTCCTTCTCTACCCCCTTCTTTTCTTAGAATTTCGAGAACATTTGCTTGAGATTGTTGCTGGTGAGAGTTTTTTCCATTTTTCTGTTCACTTGGGTGATTCCCAAGTGATAGATAATTTTGCAGTTTGAAGTTTGTGGTAGAATGCATATGAATAAAGTGTTACCAGCTTATATGCTTTTGTAGTCCATATGATAAACAAGGACTGCATTTTTCTTGGTAGCAGAGGTTGGAATTCAGCTGAGCATGTATTTACAATGCTTCATTTTCTGTCTACAGTGAGAGGTTTTATTGTATGAAAATAGACAGGGCATGCAGTAGGTGGGCTTGCTACCTGTTAATACTAAGATGTTTTTTATACAAGCATGTGAAATTATTTGCTTCACACAAAGCACTATGTACATGAGGCTTGCAAATTATGGTAATGGCTTAGGTGATGGATTTATGAAGTAGCCATCTCTCTTGATGTTAAAGACATTCCGTTTTAGTGGAATTTTCACTAATGTGCTGGTCTTAGCTGGATGATAAGGCTGAGTGGGAAACAGCAGCACATTAAACAGTATGTTACTGTGAATGGATGTTGTGATTTAGTGTAACTCAAATAACACAACAGATCAACTTCTGTCAGTTTGAGGATTTTTACTTTTTTTTCTGTGAGAAGCCCATTCAAGGCTGAGTTTCCCAACTGGGAGAGCAAAAGAGGTAGATAAGAACACTGCTCCCTGCTGATAAGTGCTATACTTACAGCATCTCACCCTCTTGAAAACATCTTCCTCCTTCTTCTTGTCCATCTCATGTAGATCATGTGTACAAAGGTCCAAGTTCTAACAGCACCTTGGCAGTACGTGCTTAGGGTGATCTCTGTGTGGCACTCAGGCATTCAGGGACTCCTGTACACTTCATTCTTAGCTAGCATTCCACTCCAAGTGCAGAGGCTTTGCAAAAGTCTAACATGCAAGTTTGTGCTTCCCCAGATGTCTTTCCAGTTTCCTGCTCCTCCTCCTGCATGGCATTGCTGCCTGGACCCCATGTGTGTGCAAGAGACTTCTGAACACTGAGGACTGGCCAGTGGCAGTCACACAGTTCCCTGCTCCTTTCTCCCAGCCCTTCTCTTCTTGAGTCTAGCCATAGTCCTCAGATTAATTCTTGCTCTTTGCACATCATGAGGAAAGCTGGGTTTTAGTTTAGGAATCCAAGTTCTTCCTTTGAAATTTCTTGAGGCCCAAATGGTTTAAAATTATGGTTCAAGCTGGCTTTTTCTTCTGTGCTATAATATTGATGTTTTGATCCCAGGATGACTACTTAGATGACACCTTACTTACCTTTTGTCTGTGGATACTGCCAAGTGAAGTAACTTTTACAGTTTGGTGTTCCAGACATTAAACATAAACAGAAGTCTTTCCTTGGTCTCCATGTTGAATGATTAAACAATATTAAGAGTTTAATTTCTCAGCAAGGCTGGGAGGTGGTTATTCTACTTTTGATTCCCAACTTTACTCTAGTTCATAGTCATATGAAGCACACTGTAAATGCCTGTGGAATAAAGTGGGTGAAAGGTTTGTCCTAACTGCCAGTTTGAATGTGTGGCCTTCTGGTTCTTAGACTATTAGCACAAGCGACAAGTCTGCCTTCCCGATGCTGAAAGGTGAAGGCCCCATCTAAAATAACAACTGTAATCAATGTCTAAATGCACTAAAGAAACGAACCGATTAATTATATACGTTGTTATATACTGAAGCCTTTGTATGTTTAATCTCACCTCCTTGCTTTGGGTTTTTTTAAAGTATCCCAGTAGCATTCCACTCCCTCATTGTTTGTTGTGTTGATTATATACTAACAGAGATCAAAATTCACATCCAATCATGTTTTTCCTGGGTATAATTATGAATTAGAAGAAAAATCTTTATGGGAATACTGCTTTCTATTTCTGATGGCTTGCTATAATTGCCTTTAAATGTAAATACTATTGCACAAAGTTAAATGGCTATTTATTCTTTCCACTAAATACTTTTTCTTATCTGTAGTAGATATTGCTCATTCCAAACACAACTTTCCATTTTCTGATAGACTTGTTGCAATCAAAGATACATAGCAAGTGTTTTTGTAATTTGTTCTGGTTGGTACATTTTTTAAAATTACTGTATTTTTTTAATTAGTTGTATTGGAATTCAGATTCTGTCAAAACACAAAGAATCCAAAATGTGATCCTTCTCAGTTTTAAAGTAAACAGAAAAAATGTGAGAAATGGAACATTATAAAAGTTCTCTCATATAACACTCAGTTTAGAACATATGTAACTGAAGTAGCAATTCACATTTCACTCTGTGAGCTTTCTGTAGAATTGTTTTTTTAATACAATGTGTATCTTTGTAGGACAAAATGCATGTGTTGATGAAAAGGAAACTACATCATCACTGCTACTTTTACAGGAACGTTTTGTCCTTTTCATGACCAGTGCACTTTGGATTTCTTTCCTTCTTATTTGCAGAGTACATCCAGTGGGGAAAAATCTTGGGAAGTATTGCTGGGCCACGTGATTAGTGAGCTGTCTAAAGGGAAGATATATGAAGAACAAGAGACTGAAGAATTAACAGTGGTATTGGCAAATCTCTTGAGAACGTATCTAGCATGTCCCCTTTCTGTCTGTTATTTAAGTTTTTCAGCCTTGTTGTTGCAATAATTTTTCTCTGATCTTGCTAAAGACTGCAATACAACTCTTTATTTTCTAGATCAAAGGACATCCCTTTGAGACAGTTTGCCTGTGCAAATCTTTCTTTTACTAACATCATATGTGGCCAGTGCTTTGTTGAAAAAGTTATTGACAAATACTACTACTAATTGTGGGTTTTAATCATATGTATGAAAGACCTTTCAGAAACTTGGCAAACTGAATAATTAAGTAGAAAAACATTTGTCAAGGGAGAAAGAAAACCCAGAGTTCTTTCAGATTATTAGTGAAATGCTGGCCTACAGAATGTATGTTTGATGCAGTGGTTTATATAGTATGCTTAAAAACTGTTTGGTTCATATTGGAGTTTCTAACATAGGAGACAGTTTTTCTGGGGCGGAATTCAGTAATTGCTTCTTTCCCCCGCAGGTAAATCCTGATTCTGTAGAGTGCGATCTGCAGCAGTTCTGCCTGCCGTTCCTCAGGATCACAAGCCTTCTTCAACACCATCTTTTTGGAGGGGATTTACCTAGTTGCCAGGTACAGATTAGAGAGGAGCATACTCAAGTGTTTCCATTTAAAAGCTAGGAATGAAAAATTAGCCTTTTCAGGTGTCTTTTTCATGGCATATATTTCCCATCCTAAGATTTTTTTTTTATTATATTTCACAACATTGCTCTGCAGCAGTATTTCTCTTCCATAAATTTGTTTTCAAGGCAGCTCAGCTTCCCTGAAAAATGGTACTATATGCTTAAAATCCAGCAAATACATGCTTATTTTATTAGATCACAGATGCCTCTCTTACAAAATACCAACATATTTTTTAAACTTGTCCAGCATTTGCAGAGATGTCATAATTGCCACACAGACTGGCATTCAGTCTTGATTTTTTTTAATGCCTGTTAACACGAGGACTTGGAGGCGTTGCATTAGTGGACAATTATGTTTCAGTTTCCTGACTGATCTGAGTTTGTTGCAGGTCAGCTCCCTCATTTCCTTGCCTCCAAACCGTTTCATCTCTAAAACAGCTACAAACCAATATGGGTGCTGAACAGGAAGAAAATTATTGGGAAGTTTGGGGTTTTCTTTCTTTTGTTTGTGTTTGTGTTAGATTTGTGGGTTTGTCTGGTGTTTGGGTTGGGTTGGTTGGTTGGTTGGTTTGTTTGTTTGTTTTTAATTCTGACCATTTTTCTTGTAATTTGAGCATCCAGTTTGAGGTAATCTGGGAAAAATGAAAGCTTCTCTATGTCTCTGAACATTACTATTAGCATTATTATACTAGAATGTCTTTACTGTTTTCATTGGAATAGATGCATTTTTAATAAACTATTTAAAAATTCAGAGTGTAGGTATTAATCTAAACTTCTCTGGTTTCATATGTAAAAGGAAGATGAAGAATTCACAGTTCTTGCAAGCTGCCTGGGTCTTTTACCATCTTTTCAGTCGGCTCATCAGTTCACCAGTGCCTCTTGTCTCGATTGGCCAGTGCCAGCATTTGACATGATATCACAGTGGTGCTCAGAATTGGTTTCATTTTCAGATACGCATCCAGATCAAGTAAAGGTATGTAGCAAAATTACTTCATTCAAAATAGTACTGATGTGGAGACAGCTCTTCTTTGTCTGATTCACTATGCGCACACACTGTTGTTTTGGATAAGGATCTGAGAAACTGACTTGTAAATGAGAGAGAAATTGTAATTGTAAATATTAGTTAGTGGATATGGGTTGGATGGGTTAAAAACAAAAATAAGAAAACCTGTTTTGTTTTTTTGTTTTATATATGATTACTGGAGACAGAAAATAGAACCGTTATCCATAGATGATATTAAGTGTACCCATGTCTTCTGTACCCGAAGCATATCAAGGACGTGTAGTAGAAATTTTGGCTTTTAAGAAAATACTAGCAGTTTTGCTTGGTTATTAGACATTACTGATATTTTTGAGCACCTTTAGTTGCAATACTGAAAAAGATCAAAAGGATAAAAAATGTTTAATAGTTAACTGATAAAAGACAGTACATCTTCTCAGAAGGTTAAAGATAGAATACCAAGGCTTGAATCAGTGCAATTGGAATATCAGTTGTGAAATGTTTCAACATCATTGCATTGTTTTTATGAAGAAGCTGCATCTCAACAATTCAGGTCGCCCTCTCCTAAGTTGATGGTGTCAAAGAGGCAAACCAGATGTGTTCTGTGGTCTGCAACGCGATCTGCACGTGTCTTAGCCTAATTCATGCCTACAAACATGCAATTGTGGATGAAAATTTGAATACTCCACAGCTGCTACCAACTTGATAGGCATGTGAGAGAGACTGCAGTGAAACGGATAACGTTCTTTTCATGATTGAAAAGGAACTGGGTACAAATGCATATTTTCCTTTTTTTTTCATTTCATACCTTGCAAGAAAGATCCCATCTGACTCGTATGCTCCTCAATTGTAAACACAGTAAAAATGAGTAGGTTGAAGGAAAACACATTACTGTCTTTAAAAAAAAAGGACTGTTTTTAAGAGAAAAGAGACGACTTAGGCTTGGAAACCAGTGTTTAGGTAGTGGTCTGCCTTGCCAAAATTTGTGAGTACTGGCAAGTTCTTAATGGCCTTAAAATTTGTGTGTGCAAGAGAGTTTTGAAAATCAGGCAGATCTCTTTAAATATCTTGTACAGAGCCCAACTTCACTTCTGTTTTTGAAAGTTTTAGTGTAAGTTTTAGCTAGGAGACAGCTTTTAGTTAGTGCCAGGGTTAGGCAATACTGTGTTGATGTTACCAAGCTACCTTAGTGTAGGGAGTGGGAGTTTTCCCTGTAGATTACTCTTAATCCTCTTGTTTTAGCTATGAAGATTTTTTGCGCTTAAAAAGTGTAAGATATAGAAAGCGTCCTTGGGAAAAGGCTAGTGCCCATTTCATACCTGTTACAAAAGATGAAACGTGACCACAGTTGGGAAGGGCATTCAGGCAGAGGCAGGTGACTATTGCAAGGTGACTTTGGACTTCTAAATTTGTGAAATGCAGATGAAATGAGAGATTGTTGAACTGCATGCTTCCTTTCTTTGGTATTGTGTTCTCTTAGAAAAGATAAATGCATGTGTAGAACTGATACATTGTTTTTCTCTTATTTGTAGATGTTGCTTATGCAAGAGCCTAAGTGGGACTTGCCGCGCCTCCTTCAGTTGCCTGAGAATTATAATACCATTTTTCAGTATTATCACAGAAAGACTTGTACTGTTTGTACCAAGGTTCCTAAAGATCCTGCTGTTTGTCTAGTTTGTGGTACTTTCGTATGCTTGAAAGGACTATGCTGCAAACAACAGAGTTACTGTGAATGTGTGCTGGTAAGAGAGAGTTAATTCAGATTCTCTAATTGAGTCTCACACTCATGGATAATTTTTAACTCCATTGCTCAGTTTCAATGGTTTTCTTTCCAAAACGTTTTTGTATAATGTTTAGTGCTTATTTCTGATAGATGGATCTGGACTGGATTCTAGAGAACAGTTTTATTCACAATTTTAAGCCCATGGCCTATTTCACCTGTCTGAAAAATGTGTACAAAGCCACTGTAGCCAATTGAAATTAATCTACATTCTGATTTTTCGTCTGTTATTCTATTTTTCCTCTGTTTTGTTTCCTTGATTTCTGCATACATAAGAATATCAATGTATAGGCTTGTTTTTTTCTCCTTTTGTAATTCTGATACACCTGACCATCTACTAGTGGTCTGCAGACTGTAGCTAGATAAGCATCATTTTAAGGCCTTTGACTTCAATTCAGAAGCAAAATTTTCAGGTCTGCAAATATGTAGTTACTTTCAGGAGCCTGAGTTGGACAGCATCTACTATTATTTTCCTGCCTGTGATAAAGGCTGGAATGACAGGGGCTTTACAAAACTAGGAGTGGAATTTGTTGGGGAGATATTTACAAATGGAGCATAAAATCAAACCCAAAGAAATTTCAGAGGGATCGATGGATCTTTTTGAAATTGGTTGACTCACCTTTCTCTCTCATACTGCTAATAGGGTAGGAGAAGGAGGGGTAGGCAAAACTTAAATAGAATTAAGTTAGATTTAAGGTGTCAAGCTTCATGAAAACAGGAAGTTATATTTTTTTAAAAAATCTATATAATTAACTATATTGAACTATAGTTGATTGGATTATAGCCTGTAATTGTAATAAAACTATATAGGAAGAGCAAGTTTTTTAATTGCTAAGATTAATTGATGAATACAGATCATGCCATTCACAGAGATGAATGACAAGCAAGAATTATTAAAAAATATTTTTTACTAAATTTGTATAGCCATAGATTAGATCCGTGAGAATGGACAGAGCAAGCAAATGTTTAACAATAAAGACTACTGTAAAAGAGATAGTGTTAAGTTTTGCTGAACATTTTCTCTTATTCTTTCCATCTGTGAAAAATATTTTGTCATGCTATACACTTTGCTATGCAACAACAAATTTAAAAGATTGTAGAGAATATTTTTGCTCGTTTTTGTTAGGTAATTGTGTTTTTTACATGATAACAAATATCCTCACTTTTTGAGCAGGGAGCCACTTTTGTATGCAAGTGTTATTATGGCAGCATAACGTGGACTTGAGTAATAGTTTGCTTGGAGAACTTTGACAAACTGTTTCTTAGTAAATAACAGGTCGTCTGGTATTTCAGACAAAACTAATTACTATTTTAAAAATACTTTTGTTATGAAGTTGACAGACGCTGACAGAATCTTTACCTTCTTTCCTTTCTACATCCGTAATATTACAGCATTCTCAAAACTGTGGAGCTGGAACAGGAATATTTCTTTTGATTAATGCATCTGTAATCATTATCATACGAGGCCATCGTTTCTGCCTTTGGGGTTCTGTTTATCTAGACGCACATGGTGAAGAAGACAGAGATCTTAGGTAATGTTTTCATCACAAGTGTGTTTCATTATTACTCCTGTATGTAGTTCAACTTAATGTTATGCAATAATCTACCTTCACTGAGTGGAAAGTCCACGTTTACTGCAAACTGCACTGACTTTTTTTTCATGTCTACTTTAGAGGTGATGTTGTCATGATCACTGAGCTGTACACAGCAGGCACCCAACAGACACATTCCTATGTTGCCATTTGCAATGACAGTCAGTTCTAAGTGTTGCATTGGGAAACACTTCTCTCCCAAAGTTGTTCTTTGGCCTTTAATCAAGTGATGCAATTGGATTCCAGTGCAGGGAAGGAGCGTAGCTTACAAGCTACACGTGCCTGAGCGAACAAGAGGTGTTTTCTGGATTCTGCTATCCAAGGGGAGGAAGGGAAGTTCCAACAGTTATTAAAAACAAAACCAAAAGCCCCTCACCAATAAAAATGCATGCTTCCCCTGGGCAAAAAAAGTATTGTATGTTCATTATATAATAATTAATCATTAGTTTTTCTCTTCTTTTTTTTTTTTTTTTGTTTCTACAGGCGTGGTAAACCTCTCTACATTTGCAAGGAAAGATACAAAGTACTTGAGCAGCAGTGGGTATCTCATACTTTTGATCATATCAATAAAAGATGGGGGCCCCATTATAACGGCTTGTAAATCATCATCATTATCTACACACCATATCATTGGTGTTACGGTGAATGAACGCATCTTGACTGACAATAGCTTTAACTGAATGGGAGTTTAGCTCTTAGGCTTGGGGTGGGCATAAAAGGGAAATGGAACTTTGACAACATGTGAAATTTTTGCAAGATTAGCTGCTGTTGCTACTGAATAATGATACAATAATTTGAAATTAAATCCTCAAAATCATGTGAGCAATCTGATTGCACTCAGTAGTCAATTTTTCTTTTGTTTTGTAAAGCTCATTATTGTTAAGAAGCACAATTTTACTTACAGTTGTTTAGAGGCTCCAGGGATAGCTGTCAGGTTTTTTTTTCTCTGCATGGAGTTGGGTTTTTAGCAGTTTTTGCTGAAACAGTGTATATGTCTACTACATCTACTAAATATGTTGCATAAAATTTCTTTGCCTTTTTTGTGTTGGTTTGAGGTTTTTGCTTGATATGCGTTTGTAATTAGACAGGATTTGTAAAATGGCTGTGAGACTGCACGGTAACAATTGGTCTGAAATTTGAATTTTGGTGAGTATTTCACTTATCATGAGAGGTCTATTGAAATATTTCAGGCATTACTGAAAACTTTTGCATTCTCAGGAATTTCTTATTTCTTTTCTCCATAAATAAGTGAAATAGCTGTAAATTAGATATCTTATAACTCCTAATGTATTCCAGAACACACATTGTTTTCTTTCTTTTCTTTTCCCCAGAAAGGAGATTTTTTTTCCACATCAATTGAATAAACTGTTAGTGATAACACATACAGAAATTGCTGTATATAGAGAATTTGTATGGTGCCCAGCAAAGCAGATCCCAGTTAGAAGCGTAACAACCATAAGCCTGCCTGTTGTTTCAAACCAGATATTTCAGAATGATTGGGTTGGAAGTGTGCAGGCTATTCTACAAATGAAACATAATTTTGTATCTTTCCTGTCATTTCAGGAGGTTCCTCCATATTGTATTTGTTTAGAGTAATCACTGTTCTTTCTGCTTGGTTTCCTAAAAAGGAAAAAAAAAAATCCGAGATAGCCTGGATGATCAGCCAATGCATGTGCAGCTTCATTGGATGAATGCCAAAACAGTTTGAGCATAGAGGGGTAAAAAATTGATGAGAACAGGCATGACTGGGCTAAACCCCACAATGTAAGTAGATAGGAAAGATTATAGGTAAAATACTGGTATGTAATATATTGCTACTAATGTTTTTTCACAAGTGTTGGATATTTGTTGGCTCTTTCATACAGTACTACCAAGCAGTTCCTGGTAGTTTTGACTTTCATAGCTTGTGTGTAAAATAAAATTTATATGTGTAAAATAAAAACATCTTATGATAAAACCACGTATACAATGAAAGCAGTTCCCCAGTGGAAGTCATTATCTAGTGAAAAGTGTATAGGGGAAATAAAATGACTGTATAGCAATCAAGGAGAACAGACAGAAGGAAAAGTAAGTGAATACAATGAGCTTTTCTGGATACCTGCAATCAAAAAAACCCACAATAAAAGATGCTGGTTTTTATACAAACATATAAATATATATATATTTCAAAAGTGTTACAGTACTTCCTGTAAGATTAGAATTACTCTGTTTCACCAACTGAATGGCTGTGTTTTTTCCAAAATACTACTTTTTTGATACTGTATTATAAGTTCTGCCTGTAATATTTTTGCATTGCTCATTATGAATATCAGGCCATTTTGTAAATGTGGATAAAGAGCAAAAGGATTCTTTACATCTCCAGCATAACATTATTACAGGGCTCATGAACTTGACTAATCCATAGTTTGAAGCTCCAATGCTATATTTACAAGAGATAACGTATCCAGAATTTGAGTACTGTGTTTTATTTAAAATGGAATGTTCTCTGGTTGTGCATATGGATGTGAAGTAAAACTATTAGCCTTAACTTCAACATTTGGGTATTTGAGAGTGGTTATTTTAGTACTGGTGAACTAGTCACCAGTCAATTTAAAAACAACAACAAAAAAATCACTTGGTTGAAAAATTGTACTTGAATATCCTTGCATGCTGCTAAACAAGAATTTTGATTTCCCCCGTAACTTTTTTAATCCTACTTTATTAAGCTAACCTTGAAAAATAACAGGTCCCAACTAGAGTGATGTGTGCGTGTATTACTCAAACGTTCTGGTGTGAAATCCTGTATGAATGATCATTTAAGTACAGTACATTACTGTAGAATCTAAATCTTTATAACACATCAGAAGAGTATAAAACTAGGAATACAGTAATCAACATTGTAAGATATGTTAATAAAAGTCTACTGTCAATCTGTGTGTTTGTGATTTTTTTCTCTCTACCCCACTCATCTAAAATGCAGTTATTATTGAATTCTACCCAATAGCCAGGCAGTTATTTAAATGGCAAAAATTTATGCATGCGAAGCTCTTTTCAGAGAGAGTAAATGTGAGATGTTTTTTTCATTTTGTTACTTAAACACAGTCATATGTTTTGTATTACTAATTTGGATTATTTTATTTTACTCATAACTATACCACTTAAAGTTGGGCTTAATTTTATGCCAGCTATTACCATGTTCCTGCTGCAAAATGCTGAGATTAAAATGCTAAGTTGAGAAACTGTACTTCTGGGAAAACTGTGCTTCATCTCTCCTGTCAAATCTGTTTCTGGAATAACTTCAGTTTGATGAATATAGAGAGATATATATATATTTATGTATTAAATTTTTCTTTTGACCTTTGAGAAATTTGGTGAAACACTCTTGTTTGACCTTGATCTTTGGATAATAGCATCTTTTTTTTAGTGGTGGCCTGCAGCTTTCAATTAATATTTTCATCACCTCTGCAATAGGAATCTTGTGCGACTCACAGCATTTCACAAGCAAACGACATCTTTTCCTTTAAAAAGTGGGGTTCTGCTACAGTATCCAACAAATTATTTTCTTTACTTTAGAGTCAGGTGAGATAAGTTTGTGCTGTCTGTATAGCCGCCAGAGGAGACAGTGAGTTTTGTGCTGATCTTGATGTGGTTTAGATCTAGTTTTAATGTAACCCTGATTCTGCAGTCCTGCTTTTCACTTCCGTTTCTCAGAGGTGGAGGTAATGATGAACGGAGCCTGTCTGAGCATTAGCCCAGATAAGAACGAAATTAGGCTGTTTGCAAAGTAAGAAAACCACAGGCATGATCTGACCCAGTGTATGGAAGTTCACAGCTCTCCATTATGAACTGTGGGGTCTGAGGGAGTGCATGTAATCTGAGGAGGGGGCTCTGCATGACAAGTGAGATCCGTGCTGCTGGGCTGAAGGCCATGCTATAGGAATGTCTCTTTTTGGTAGGGCTCGGGGCCTCCAGCACCTACTCTCATGTTCCCTCAAATGAGCAGTTGTTTGCCTGCAAGTGCTTTTACACTGAGAAGAGCCCCAGCGGCTGCAGGTTCAGCTTCCTGGCTTTACTTGCCTCTTTGGCCACTCTAATGTCCTGCCACTGCAGTTGTAATTTTGCTAGGCTGTACTAGCTATTAATTCCTGGAAATGGATGTCCCTAAGTAGGAAAAGCATATTCTCAGTGGCATCAAATGCTTCATGAATTCTTAGCTGTATAAATGGCTAGGGTGTTTTAATAAACTAAAAAATCCTTTTTAATGGGTTTTTAGGTTCTTTTATTCACTGTATCATTTGTACTTTCTTACCACTAGTGCTATTGAGATTTAATGCTACATGCTCCAAATACTGTGTTTCTTTCAAATACTACTGACAAAACAAGATTGAATCTTGTTAAATAAATGACAGTTTCAAAAAGCTAATCTTAATACCCTAAAACATGATTTTTGCAACGTACGCTTTTGCATGGTACAGGAAAATGTGGAAAAAAACTCCACTCTTGAAAAGCATTTTAAATTTAGCTCTCAAGTCCCAGTTAAAATGTCTCAAAATGAAAAGCCTGTTATTTGAAAAGCCATTTCCTGTAATTCTGTCACTTGATGTAGAGCAGGCTGGTCTCTTAATTTGTGATAATGGGAGCTGGTTCCATGGAAACCCCTCACATCATAGAATGATTTACTACCCAGTAAACAACTTACTATTCCTTTAGTCTGTATCCTTTGTATGTACCACACGGATGGTAAACCTTTCCATTTCCCCTGATTATGGCAACAAATGTCTTAAGGACTTGTGCTAATTCGTTCCTGTTTTTTTTTCTTCTCTCATCTGCTGTCATGGAGTGGGAATTTTCTGGGAGAAAATTGTTTTCCTGTAAAATCAAAACTCCCTCAGTTGATTTCTCATGCTGCCAGTAATGTCTGTGCTATTTTAGCTCTTGGAATTACATATACATCATCTACCCTCTGGTATGTTTCCCATTTAAGGACTACTTTCAATTCATAACTCCCAAACTTTTTAATAATTTTGATTTAAAACAATTATGCTGGGCTTATTCCTCATGGTTGAATTTTAAAGTTTTTTTTAATGTTTCAACAACAACAAAAGATAACCTTTCAGAGATTAAAACTGGGAAAACAAAAGAAATGTATTGCTTCTGTGATTTTAAAAACAGTTTTTCTAAGTGTTGAGCATATCTACTGTCTCTGTGCTTTGGCCTTTAAATATGGTGACCAAATGTGTATGGGTCACAAAGTAGGCTGGAACTGCGGGCTGAAGCAGTTACCAAATCAGAACAACATGTTCTCGGGGATTACATGTAAGTACTGGCAAATACCCAAAGCAGATAATGAGCCTTTGTTTTGCAGATGTCAAGGAATATCCTTTGCACTTGGCTCTTGAAGCTACTTTATACAGTTTACTTTGAGAAGAGTTTTCCTTCTGTTTCTTTGAAAAGCTGGGGCTCTCTCCACGTAATGCAGCCACTTTTTTCATGCCTTTGTTGTCTCCACATTGCATACACAACTACCTTGTTTGTGTAGGATTCCACAACAAAAGAAACCTAAAACAGCTCTAAAGCCCCCTGCAACTGTATAACAATACTTTGTGAATAAGATTGCATTCTCTCAGAGTGCTTTATGCACAAGTAGCCAGGGGTAGGTACAGCTTGAAAACTAGGTTGTAGAGGCTGTGGCTGCTTTGTAGCTCTATGGTGCTAGTCATTTTAGTTTTGTTATACATCAGCTTTGAAAACCTAAAACTCATTTTGCATTTTTTCCAAGGTATTTCCAGGTGCCCAAAAAGATGCTGCCTGTGTTGTAGGACAACTTCCATTACCCTCAAGAGTTTAGTACAGAGCTGCTGTTTTAACCTCAGAGGGCTCTGTAACAAGGTACTTAGAACTGCTGGTGTAAAGTTAAGCATCGTATAAACTATGGACATGCAGGTTTTATTAAACTAAGATTTTCGGGGCAGCTGATGGGACTGTTAATTATTGTTTCATTTAGGTTCTCTAGCTGTCCTTTTTAACTGTTGGTTTTGTCTCCCACGTAACTTGTAAGCTCTTTTACGACAAGGAACACCTCCTGTTTGGTTCAGTAAGTAAATGAAGTGCTGCTCCGTAATGGTAGACCAACTGGTGTTTCAGCAATCCAGGTAGCAAGATCTGCCATCAACTATGAAATACAAATGCACACAGGATTTAAGTGAGATACGGCTCTTTCATCCCTTACTTAACTTTTTGCATATTTTCATGCTTTGCTGCCTCCTCAAATGGCTCTACTTCCTGCACAAATATTTTGGCAGTAATAAAAATCACCACTAAATTAGAATTGGTTTGTTTCCCATAGTCAACAGTGACCCTGGACATGATACCTTTTCAATATCTCTCTTTTTTTTTTTTTCCCTACCAGAAGCTGCTATGTCAAGAAACAAATATAATCTGAGATTCAAAGATGCTTATTGCCTTTTGTAAGTCTAGTGCTGTATTTGTACAATTAATACTTACCAGCATGTGACTGATGTCATTCAAATAACCTCTAGACACCTGGCTATTCAGAAATGGCTCATACTTTCACTTTATTCCTACTTGGATTGTTATTTTTTAGTCATATAACTCATAATCGCAAGTTTTCATATGGAAAACTTTCCTTCTACAAGGAGAAGAGTATTAAAAAAAAAATAGATGGGTGCTATTTTAGTGACACCTATTTCAAAGACTGGGATTCTTTGTGTTTAAGTTGTGGGCAGAATTAGGGCATCTTACTATATTATTAAATATAATTTTACAATTTTTATCTACCTAAAGAAACACCTAAAAAAATCCCAAACAATCTCAAACTAAGGTACTACAGTAACGCTGCTCTTCTGTGTGAGTGCATTTCCAAGGATGATGCAATACAGTTTTTAACTGAATGCTGCACAGCTGCATTGGATCTGATCCTCAGAAACACAGGTCAAAAGACATGTTACACTGGTGAATACCAACAAGGTGGTTTCCCTAGCAACAATAAACACAAGAAAGCTCAGCCCATTCAAGTGATTTAGTTTGTGTGTGGCAGCAAAGATTGATTTTGAACACTACGGGAGCCCATTAGTTGTAAGAAGAAAAGCAGCAAATAAAAAACTGTAGATCTCTCTTACTCAGCATTGCTATTTATTAGAATTGTATACCATGTAATTATTGGGAATTTGCATAGGATATTCTTAAAGTGAAATACCATTTTATTTTTTCTTTCTGCGGCTTTTAATTTTCTCTACTAGTGGGGAAAAAAAGAATGCTTTATGTGGAAAGAGGAAAGAAGGAAAAAATCCGAGAAATGGACATGAATCTTTGGATAGATTCACCTTCCAAACTTAGTAATTAAGTCCTGCATATGTACTCAGGCCTAGTGTGACATAGGCCACTCAGTGCTTCAGATGTTCATCCACTAAGGGTAAATTCAGATATTTAAGCATAATGATTATGCCAAGTGTGCCCAGCAGCAATTCCTAATGAAGCCATGAGAGGTTGTAACCGTGCTCTCAGTCCTATTACTACTGCCTCTGTGAAGAAAGCTGTACAAAACAAGACTAAGGGTTACTCTTGGGAGCATCACGTTCCAACTCTGCAAAAGTAATAAAAGGAAAGTTTATAGTATTTGGGTAACCTGACATGTTTCGGAAGAGCTACACACTAGGAACCACAAACTGTGGTACACATTGTTGCCAGAATCTCTGTGACTCCTCCTCTTGGTGATTGCTATCTAGAAGACATAGTGTGTAGGTTCTTCTATGTGTATTGTTTGTTGTTGGCTTTCAAGTCCTCTGAGTCACCTTTCCTCTGGAGTTTACTGCTGGGAATGAATCCAGTATAATTCTAACTCATTATAGTTCAGTGATGCTATTTACATTTCAGTGCTGTCTATACATCAGCTTTCCATCTCCCCCCTTCTGTTTCCAGGCTCCCTGAGGTCTGCACTTTGTGCTTACGATTTTTAAGGTCTGGGCTATGGCACCTGAGTCTTGGCTAGAACTGTTACACTGTTGAACTGCTTCTCCTGCTTTTTCCCCATGCAAGCATAATTACTCTTTAATGCTGTGCTGCTACCTACGTGGTTTTGCTGCACTTCTATAGTCCTTATCTGACTGCTCTGCTGCTGCTGGCTTCTATTGGTAGTTTAAATCATTTTTGAATATATTTGTAAAGCTCCAATATTCTTCTCACTACTTCCATTGATTTCAGAGGCAGTGAAATCCACTCTTACATTAACATTGCTGTTATTTTATTTCCTTCATTGCTGAATAATTTTTAATGGAGGTTTTCTCTCCTTTTCAGTCCCCTTTGCTGTTTTGTTATTTTTTTTCTTCAAATCTGTGCTGTAAAAACTCCTCAGTTGCTTTGTCCTTGCTGTCCTCTGTGTTCAGGTAATGTCGTAGATTTGGATCCAGGATTTTTTTTCTACCAGTGCAAATGAGAACGAAACTGGAAGCCTCAGCTAGAGCAACCATCTTTGTATGCGAGTATGGACAGAGTCATTACAGCTAGGAGCTGTCAGCAACCATCTTTGTATGCGAGTATGGACAGAGTCATTACAGCTAGGAGCTGTCGTTTCAGACGCCTGTCTAAATGAAAGCCTAACTGCCTTAAGAGCTTGACTACCAGAGCCCTCAGACAGAGCTTTCTGTATCTGTACCTGCACATGTCCTGCTTTTGCTCTCAGGCAGCGGATGGGATGGTGGGCACTCTAGGATGGCAAGGGCTTTGGGACGAAATTATGATACAGAGATGAGAACTCTTATCTGAAGCATTTTGCTTGCTCCAGGACACAGCAGACAGAGAGAGTCTGGGATTTGGCTCAGCCGGCTGAGAACCAGCAGCTTTTTTTCTTTCAGGAGCCCTGACCTACACTCCTGCAGCCTGAGCCCTGATTTGGGACTAAGAGATGGCATCTGGGACTCTCCCAGGGAGCTATGAGAAATCACAGTACACTGTGGTCTTTGTACTCCTTATCCTTCCCTTTACCTTATTCTTTTGCTCTCAGAAATGCAGCAACCGTACTCTTAGGTAGAGATGTAGAGGAGGAAAGTAGCAGGCAGGGTGGGGGATGTTTCCATGTGAGCAAAATACAATACGATTTGGAAGAGGCAAGTCTTGGATGGAAGTCTTAATGTGAGTTCTCCCTGTTAATACAGCAGAAGACTGCTGAACTCTTGAGGTAAGGAAAGAGACATGTGAAGAACTGGTTGAACCACAGAGGGGTTTTAACGTTTGTTTTCTTCAAGATGGTGGCAACCCTTGAACAAGGTGCATTTGCATTTATTTAAAAGCTAAGAAGGGAAAAAACAAAGCAGCACCCAAGACAATAGAACACAATACGTGTGAACTCGGGTACTTACAGTTCAGCATGCTGTATCCACATTTGCATAGTGGGAATTTAAAACTGCCTCAAGATTTTCAGAGAAGTACTATGCATTTCCACCGTGTCCTTAAACTCTTCAGCAACTGGTGGTTTTTTTGACCCTTCCCCGCAAAGCCGTTAAATGTTTCTACGTTGACTTCTGAATCACCAGTGTTTATGATGTGTGTAGGTTAATGCAATCATGCATTCTGTTCAGAATCACGAGTCCATCTCTGGGCAAAGAAAAATGCACACAGAGATGAAGAGGTATTTAAAAAGCATGAAGTCCTCCTGACTTTTAAGGAGATTTACTGTAGTGAATAATGTTTCTGTATAGCCATTTGAAAAAGGAGATTTTAAACTTATAAATGAGGGTAAAACAGTGCATCTCAACTTTTTATTACAGAAAGAGTAGGTTCCATTATAATGATGTGGTTTATGATTAAAATACTTCCATTTACAATTTGTTGGCTACATGTTTCACTACATCAGTACTGTATGTTGATTTAAAATGTAACTGATTCACAAAAACTACTTCGTGTGCAGCAACTAAATGCCTCCATAGAATACACTTTGGAAAATCTCATCAGTTATATATTGTAGACTATTTATGGTCTAAGAGATACTTTATTCCCGTGCAATTCTTGAGGCTGTAGCATTTTATAGCATTTCATTTACTAATAGCTGTTCACCTTTTGGCATCTAGCCATGGCCATACAAATGACAGATTTTATTTTCAAATACAGCCTAAAGAAAGGCTAGG
The DNA here is from genome assembly GCF_037038585.1 of Patagioenas fasciata. NCBI lineage: Eukaryota > Metazoa > Chordata > Aves > Columbiformes > Columbidae > Patagioenas > Patagioenas fasciata. The sequence continues at coordinate 21,577,704 of NC_092526.1, forward strand.
AATGGCTTGATCTCTCACTGAGCTTGCATTAGTGGAGCCATTGTATAATTGGTCAATCATCACTGCACATGACAACAATTAAGAGTTGTTATTTTCTACTGGAAATTTGCAAGCAACAACAAAAAATAACTGCATGTAAATATGGCTTGTTTCAGTTTGGCTTCAGGATAAGCAAGGTTCATGTAAATCATAGTTTAAGATGGACAACACTTCCTATTACTGCAAACAATGACCTTAACAGTCTGACAGCTAACAAAGGCAAACCTTTGAAGTGCAGGAACATGACCAAAAATAAACCTATTCCTTTAACCATTACAAAAATTGAAGGATTATGTGATCTGAAATTTATTCCTGCTGAAATGGGCAAGTTATAATTAAGATAAAGGGGCTTGAGGGTTGTTTCTTTTCTTGTAATTTTAAATTCTTAGTGGCCTTTTCAAAATCCCTGTTAAGGTATTTCCGTAATTCCTAGATGACTCTCTTGGCAAGTTGTGAATTCCAGTTGTACTTACAAAGCCACTGCAATAAAAATTGAACCACAAAAGACTATTGTCTGGAAATCCACCATCATGTAGCCATCAGCACGCCATCATGTAGCTCCAATACAGTGTAGTTACCCCTCGTGACCATACCCTGACTGGAAACGAATGTTGAATGGGCTGGCAGTTTTTGGAAAGGTGATTCTAGCTGGTTGCAAGGACCTTGCGAAAAGGGAGGGAAAAAACATCAGCATCAGAACAAAGCAAGAAGGTACAGGGGAATATAAACTTGAGAGAATGAAATAAAGAAGATTAAGATGCAAATGAGCTTTTGTGACAGAGCTCATGAAGGTCTAGATTGTATGAGCCAAAAATTCTTTAGTGATAATGGAGGAAATTTCTATGGTTCAAAACCCAACCCAACCCAACATATAAATCTGGGAATAACCAGGGCTTCTAGATTCATATCGAAGAATTCTTGAGGATACTGAGGGGAAAACATGCAGAATAGTGCATGTAGATGTTATTTTTTTGCTTGAATCTAAGTGCTTCTTACACAACTTGATGAAGAACAATGACAATTTTAGAAAATTATGCACAACTGATAGGCATGTTTTAAAGTGTAACTTCTGTAAACTGAAGGTATGTAGGACTTAACATTTAGATCCCCCTTGGACAAGCCCATTGATTGTCCAACAGGGTCAGCTTATCCAGGTATATGTCTATGTTACTCTTTGCTGTCTATATTACAATTTGTTATTATAGCGTTTAGATAATCCTGTATACCACAGGATTTTACAACTGCAGACAAGGAAAGAAAATAATGGGTTGTGATGAAGACTTTGTATACTCCAGTGTACAAAAATGCAACAAAACCATAATAGTATGAAATGGAGCACTGCTCAGCAAAACTTCTGGAGATTCTCATATCACCACAGGTTTTTCTAATGTCATAGGCTAAATTCAGAGCAAATGCTTAGGATTTATGTTTCCTACTGACCACCTTAATCAAGGTTTACCTTCTGTTCCTTTCCGTTTTGATAAAGGAGTATCTTGACATAATTTATTGGAATGTGGATGCTAGAAAAAGATGTGTGTCTATAGGATTACAAAGCAGAGTTCACTCATCAAGAAAAAGGTAAAAAAAAAAATACTGTACTTTGGTCAGATTGACAATTCTCTGATAGAAACTATTGCCTTGTTAAAAACAAAACGTGCACAGCAATGGATAAAGGTGGCTGGAAGAATTTTGTGGAGAAATGCCCATGTTCCTTAGTCTTTAAAGTTTGCAGTTTCTAAGTGAGACCTATTTAATACTAGTTACGCATATATACTAATTAGTTTTATTTCTTGCTCCTAACTATTTCTTTAAAAGCTCACTAAACCGTCCCTTTACCTCACTGCGTTTACCCGGCCTGTCCTGAGAGGGCCCGGCAGCGCTGAGGTAACGGCGCGCGCCGCCACAGCCGCGCGGCCCCGGCTCAGCGCGGGACGCGGCCCGGGCGGCGCAGGGCGACGCGGCTGCGGGCCCTCGGCAGTGCCTCCCGGCGCAGCGCCTCCCCTGCCCCGCCGGCGGAGGCTCCGCGGCCGCCAGGTGTCCAGCCATGCGGGGTCGCCCCGCCGCTGTGTGGGAGCGGGAACGGACGGCGACCTGTGCCCTGCTGACAGGCCGCGGGACCCCTGCGCTGAGGGGGCCGGGGCTTCCGGGGCCTGCGGGTGCAGCGCCGCACAGGTGCGCCTGCTGGGGCTGAGCCGGGGCCCTGCCTCTGCAGGGGCACACCAGCTGTGCCCATTTTCCCCGAACCTATTGGTAAGCAATACTCAGAAAAAAAATCTTTGTGGTTAAATGAGCAGAAGTGACAGAAGATACTATAAGGCAAGAAGCAAGTAGGTGTGACACAGGATTGAGATACATCAGGACAAAGCCATGGGTAACTGGAGCAAGATATCCGTAAGTTCCCTAAATACCAAAATAGACCTGTCTCTAGCATGTAATACTTTTTAAGTCACCTACTAGTAGTTAGTGAACCATAATATACATTGCAAATGTGATAATATTTGATAAATTCCTTTCAGTAAATGTACGTGCTCTTTTCTCCCTCCCCAGTACATACAGATATGCAATTGTTAACAAAGGAAAGGAAAAGGTACTATTATCCATAGACAATACGGCACCCAAATTGAGAAGAGGTGGCTAACTTAAAACGTCTTTCTGCGGCGATTAGAAATGACGCACACTGGGACACAGACATCTTTCTAGTTGTTTCTCTGAAGCAGTGCATTCAGTTCTGTGTAAATACAAAATGCAGGGGGTTTCTTGTTTGTTTGCTTTTTTAAAATTTTTTATTTAAAAGATAGGGTTTTTTTCATTTCATTCTCCCCTTCAAAATCTGTAGTCTGGAATTCTAATTTCATCACACTGTGAAAACCACGGATCAGTGTTTGGTTTTGAGGTGTTCTGAAATTATTAAGTGGGAAATTATGTTTTTGTACAGACATTTCTGTTAGTACGAAGATGTATAATAATACTGTTTCAGTGTCAGCAAATCAGATGTTACTGACGTTTTTCTGGCAAAAACAGTGAATTGGTTATATCTTAATCTACTGTGGAGTCTTGCAGAATGTATCCTGAAAATACGCTGAATCCCTGTTTTGGATCCATTTTGTACTCCCAGATTTAAGTCCAGCTTGGTTCTTAATGTGCAATTTCAAACTGTATAGCATTTATTTTTCTAACATATATCCTTTAATCCTCTATTGTTTATCCAAGCTGGTGTAAATTACTGATATGGTAGCAAATAAAGTAAGAGAGTCTACCCGAGTTTCTTTCAAAAAATAAAAATGTGACTAGAACCAAGCCGAACTATTTTTCTTCTGGGCTAACATTTTCATATGGTAGTCTGCCTAGAAAACAAGGTGGGTATAGATTTCTAAAAGCCATTTTAGACCCTTCTAAAATGGAAGGTCAATTTAAGTGCAAATGGATTGGTTTGGAAACAAGCATGAACTTGTTTGCTCTCTTGTGCTGGTACTTGCTGCTCCATGGTGTTCCACCCTTAAGAACCCGTAGGACCATTATCTGCAGCAATAGATGGGTGTGCATTGGACAGTGAGAGCTGCTGTGTGTTTTCTTCCTCAGAATTATGTGCTGCCCTGTTGGTGTATGGGTGGAATAAGTGATTTATCTAATACCATCCAAAATCCTCAATTAGAAGAAATACTGTACTTGTATTATTGACTTTCTAACTACAGGGGAAAGAGATTTACTGAGCAGCACGGTAGCTGTTTGGTTGCTTTAAGAGCTGCCCGGACCAGTTTTGCAGTGTTTGTGCCAAATGCATTCAGAATAAAAAGTTCATTGGACAAAGACAATGATTCTTGCTGTGCTAATGCCTGACGAGGCTCAACAACAAGGGGCTCCTGAGTGCAGGCTTGTCTGAGGAAGAGAAACATTTTGTGTTGCAAAACCAGAAGTTATTGTCTTTACCAGCCTTCTGCCACTGCGGAAGTAGAGGAGAACGGAATGATGAAAAAGTGCTGATACACTGTGCAGTGCTGTGAGGATAATCAAACAACATTTGTGTTCAGGAAAGGGGTTTAAAGTACTAAAAATTATGGAAATAGTTTGCTTTTGTTCTGCTTTAAAAGTCGCTTGGTTCATAACCCTAGTTTTAAGCTGCCATTGGAACATAGCGAGATACATTTTGTGTCTGTAACTTCTCTTTTGTTTCAAACTTCCACTCCCTATGGATCAGCAAAGGAAAAGGAGAAGTGGGAAAAAATCTTTGTACAAAGCCTAAGCATAACTGGCCAGGTGAGCGCTTTTTACCACCCTATTCTATAGCTGAACTTCAGTAATGTAGAGCCAGAGAACAGAAATGCGTCTTTGGTTTGATTGTTTCAGGGAAGCTGGCAATGCTCTGCACCTGCAGGAACAATCAGTACTTCATTCAGTAGGAATTTTGTTGTTGTTGCTCTTTAATTCCTTTTCATGAAATTGAACTGAGCTGTACTGCAGCAGAATAAGCAAGCTGCAATGTATCCGGCAATCACCCAGGATACAAGTTCGGAGTGGGCATTTTTAGTAAAGACTCCTGCATTAAACTCTAAAATATGGAGTCACATTCCTCATAGTGCTAACAGGAGGAATCAAACATGTGGTCTTGTTTACTGTGATGGATTATCATTGTGCTCTTTGATAAAGCCATGGAGATCCTAAAATGGGGAGAGAAGATAGGAAGAAGGTAAGAGAGCTGCAGCAAGGACAGAAGAGTGCACGATGAGGGTGGTGGTCACCCAAGAAATTACAGTGCACAGCTGAGGAAAGCACCTATTTTGCTATTTGTGAAAAATGGGAGGGCTGCTTTGCAGGTAGAAATGGAGAAGGAGAAACAATCCAGTGCATTAAATTAGTCTCCTACTAGTTGTCTCCTAGCTTGTCCTGCTTTTTGTGCATCTTTCGCGTCTTTGCGCAGCTCTTGTTTTGGGAGTTGCTCGAGTAAATAGTGGGGAAAGGGTGTTTTGTCTGGAGTGATGAGATGTGACTGATTTGTGTGGTACTTCAAAGAAAGGGAACCCTACAATGAACCTGATGCAGCATTAACAAAGCAAGGCCTTGGGATTGATGCACCACATCAGAAACCTGGAAAATAGCTTGAGAAACTGCCGTTGTCTAATTGTGCAAAATGTCTGCAAGGAATTTTCCCCTCTCTGATGAGGAGAAGTTCTCTGAATAATGAATTGTGTAAGGCCATACATGCTTTCCCTATGTCAAAGCCAGAGAGCTGATAGCTGTGGCTAGGGTGTCACTACTCTGGAATAAAGGTCTGACAGTGTAAGGCTGAGCTTTCCTATCTGAATGCTTCACAACAGGCAAGAGACTCTGCTGAACATGGCTGAGAATTGGCCTGTGATAATGGCACATGAGGAGTGGCGAGGAAGTATGAGATTTTATGAGATTTTTCATTCTTTGCTGCTGCTTTGTAAGGAACAAGGCATGCCAGGAGCCTCTCGCTGGTCCTCTTTTTCTCCATCCCTCATCCAGTTGTGGCTTCTTCAGACACTGACAGTGCCCCACTGTCTGGAGGGGGAATACTGATATTCTATGTGGAAAAAGGAGATGTTTGCAGAACATTTGAAAATACTGGACTGAGTTAATTTTACAATGCTTTTTATAAAATAGATGAAAATTCAGGAAAATGAATGCGTCCCTTGACATAGTGCAATACAAATTAATAAAAGTAGCATTTAGTAGTAGAGCATGTATGAGATACAAATATGTCAGAATAAGGGAAGAACTAGCACATGTCCTTTTGCATCTTCCACTGTTCCTCTGCTCTTGTAGCTACTATTTTCTTGGTCAAAATACCAAGAGAAAGTGTAAAGCTGTGGAAAATGGATCTTCTTTTTGTGCTTATTCTGAGGGCATTATGGTTGATGACAATTAAAGTAACTGGAGTCTATTTTGTTTTCATTCTCTCTGTGCTGATGGTAGTATATTGACTGTGGAGAGAGGCGCGTTCGGTGGAGTGGTGAATGTGTTCAGCCCACCTGAGATAATGGCATAATTACTACTATCACTCTATTCATGTAGCTGTTTATTGAACATTCTGCATGGACACTACACTTTTTGGCTTTGCATGGACCTTTCTCACCTTTCACACAGTTTCTATCATTCACAAGAAAATTTCATCTCCTTCAGTCTTCAGGTCACATCACTACTGCAGCAGAAACAATAGGGAACAATTTACCCCTCCAATTCACAGGGCAATGCCTGCCCTAACCCCCAGAGATTTCTGTGGTAAGCAACCTGAAACACTTGAAAGGGATGTAATTTCCAGGGGTTCAGTGTTGATGGCTGAAAGCTTAACAATAGATTAAACTAGGCATTTTGATGGAAAAAAAAACCCTGTTTTTATTTAATCTGTGTTGAATTATTATTCCCACATTGTGTGTAATTACTGAAAATTATGTATTCAATAGCAAGGTTAATTCTGTAAAACAGATAGGACCCCTGTTAATAAATATATACATCCTGCCTTGTATTTAGCTGGGGTTTAGTCATAGAAGACAAGAGGTAATTGTCCATCTTCCATTGTGTTGAAATGTGAGCGGCAGTTGCTTGACTTTTCACTGAGATTCAAAGCTGGAGGGAGTTCAGAGCAAGGTATAAGAAAAAAATGTGAATTCCAAGTGGCATGGCTACTTAATTGGAGAAAGCAAGGTAAGGCTCTCGGTCCTGGTTTCACAGAGGCAGCATGCAGACAAAGAGGATTTCAGATATGTCCTTTACCTGAGTGATGCCCCCATCCCAGCTTCATGTGCTGCTCCTGCTTTCTCCGTGTTGTGGATGTCAGTTTAAATGTCAAACTTCCATGTGGATATTCACATTTGAATGCTTAACCTGAGTCCTGTATCTCTCTCCCCTAGAACTGGGAACCTAGCATTTAGGTGCAGTGTGCAGTGTCTGAATAGATAATGTCCTTTTCTGAATGCTGTCCTAATCATTAGTGTCTGCTGCACGGTATTGCAAGTAATAATAAGAATTCTGCAGAACAGAATACAGAGGAGCTATAAAATTCTCTCTTGAGAGGAGAAATTGATGTCAATTTTTCCTTTCATCCTGGCAAGGTTTCTTATCTTGGTTGGTACTTTCTAATTGCTATCAGCAGTATCAAAAGACACAAAGTTATGTAAAAGAAGTTCCAGCCTTTGCCCAGAAATCCATAGATTTCATTCCTGCTGTGCTGTGTCATATTCAAAAATAATTGGATGACCCAATTTTAAACCTGAGATACTGTATGAACTTAGAGACTGAGTGCAATTATAAGTTGCTTGAAAAGCACATCTATGGTTTTAGGTAGAAAAAGCTGGAGGCCAAAACACGGTGTAGGAAGAACTTTTAACAGTTACTGACTAAAAAGAGAGGTGACCAGTGGAATGGGAATGTATACAACTACTATATGATGAAAGTCAGATATTTCCATTTTAGTCAAATTCTACTTTGTAACAGATTGGTATGAAGGCAGAAGGCACTGTGTTCATTATTCCCCTTCATTGCAATAAAGCATCGTCCTGCTTCTTTCCATATGCCATTTAGTGTTTGAAATAGATCAATTGAGCAAGAATTCAAGAAACTCTCTAATTTCCCTTTACAAACTAAATCAGAATGTAAGTTTTGAATTTCTTTTTCATTCATCATGTGCTTTTGAGACCTCCTCATGTTCTTGTTAATAATTCAGCCTTCCCCTATTCTGGGTTTATTGCTCAGGGAGACAGTACCTTTGGCCGAGTCCAGCATATGGCCAACAGGAACTATGTCAGGTAAGGAATACAACCTTTAATTTTTCACCTTATCCTGTTTTGTTGGTAATCAGCTTTGGAATAGAACTGTGATGCATGAAGTCAGGTTTGTGTATGTCAACAGCTGTTAGCTTTGGTAGCAACTGGAGAAATGCCAAAGTTCTCAAGTGTCTTGAAGGCTGTCAAGCTTTGCTTTTTATGTTTGTTGTTGCAGCAGCTGAGAACACAGCAAGTCCTGAAGCAAACTGGATTAGGTAAGAAAGAATTTTTAAACATCATCTTCTATGGCATCCTGGAGAAAACCCATATGTGTTACGTTGTTCTGACTCCCCACAAAATAGCTAAGTCCTTGTCTCATTCGGCTCACACATCATAATTATGTTACAGATGGGCAGCTAGTAGCTGTGAAGTATTGCTCTGCTTGCAGCTTTATTTCTTAACCTTTTTATTTTTCCTTTTTTTCTTTCTCAAGTAATGAAACTAAAGCTATCAAGCTAGACAAATAGCTGACTCCTGATTTCATCATAGCACCAAGAATGTTGTGAAAGTTACTGAGAAGATATAATTAAAAATTATAGTTACTGACTGTTGTTGCTTCTCAATGCAGCCTTCATATGTTTGTAGCAGCACAGCCGTATTTGACTCAGGTTGCACCAGAAGTGTTAATTCTGTTCATGAACATTCCCTGAGGGTAGAACTGCCCTTGTGATTGTGGACTTGTTCAACCACTTCTCTTTCTGTTGATGTTCAGAAACTACTAGAGAGTCTTTTGAACTGAGTGGTGCATGACATGATGAAATACAGATCTCTGTGACTAGCGAAATTCTTTGTTATATTTATTAGGGAACTCTTCAGCCTCATCTCTGAAAGAAAATACAGGCCTTACACATTAGCTTCCTTCAAAAGATCGATTGTTATAGATCGTACCTTAAAAACTGCTAGTCTTGAGTTACGAGTTTGTAATGTCGCTGGTTTTGATGATGGGCAGTGCATACAGTATTGGAGGAGGAATAAGCTTTTACAACCTTGATACTGTAAGAAAGAATGGATTGTGAAGAGTGCAGCCTGTACTGCTTTCATTTTAACTCCTGTCCAAAGAACTGTCCCGTGGTATACTTTTCCTTGCTTAGGTTCTATGCCAGAATCAGGATTTATGGCCACATCAGCATCAATCTATAGTGAAATGAAATCCAGGGATTTCATTACCAAAAATTTAAAAGAGAAAGATGAGTTCACTGAAAACATTAATGCTATAGATAACACAGTTTCCAACTAAGGATTTACATATCTGTTAGCTCTTTAAAAAAAGAGTTCTTGCATGGGGTTCTTATGTATGGGTATAGTAACATGAGCAGCTCTTTTTAAGTCATTGTCATAATGGAGCTAATGACAAAACAGTTGGCACTGTCGCACTAATGTGATCTTCACTCTTGCAAGACAAAATATAGTTAGATTAGTGCATCTTTGCAGAGATACACAGTTATCCATGTGTGTAAAATATTTGACTACTATTAGCCAGCAGATGCCTGTGTCCTTGACAAAGCTGTCTTTGCAGGATGCATGTATCTATAGAATGAACAGTGATCTGTACTGTATGCCACAGTTTCCTATACAAAATGCTTTGTGACTTGCAAATATATAAACATTTTGGGGGCTAGGTGGTGATGCAAAGTGGAGTGATGCAATGATACCTACTCTGGTAAGACTGCCCTGAGGCCCAAGTGTATCAGATCGCTGTAGTACCAAGTAAACCCTCCACTCTGTCCTTGACACAGTTCCAGCTCTACCGTGGAGGCTGTACTGAACTTGTAGGTATGCTGCTGTGCCTCATCTTTGCTGCCTTCCCCAGCCTTTTCTCTTTCTTGCGTTTGGACACAGGTGTGCTAGTCTCAAATAGAGCTTGCTAACTGCAGTCTGGTGTCTCCTTGTGCCAGGCGTGCTGTTTCCTACTTATGGCTTTCAGGAGGTAGAAGTTTTTGCAGGACAGTTCTTTAGGAGGACTCTGTGTCACTAATAAGCAGAATCCTGTAAATGCTTGGGTAAAGCATTTGTTTGTGTGTGTGTGGATAATAAAGGAAAAGATAGGAATATTTAAGGAAAAATTTCTTCCTGTCATTGAAATCTGAAACAACAGAAAATGCTGCTTAAAACAGTTTGAAAGAGTGCTGTCTCTGCTCTTTTTAATTTCCTGGATAGACATAGGAATAGAAGAGTAATGCTCATCCCAAGGGGGATCTTGTCTTCATGTTTGACTACTACTTGGAAAAAGAAAAATCTCATCCATTGTTTCATAAATATTTCCCTGTGCAAGCAGAATTGTACTTCAGTCTGCCAAGTGGAGAGCTTCCTGATTTAGAGTTCTCTGCTGCTTCTACCCTCAGCTTAGGTATTGAGCGAATGTCAGGGAAAGAGAGAAATGGCTTATGATAGTTCAGCTATAAGAATAATTTGTTCTACTGTTCTTTGGTGACCAGTACTGTCACCACCTCTCATCTCTTCCATGGTCTCCCTACTTCTACTCTTTTCTGTTATATGGCCTAGCATGAACTGAAGGGTAGAAGGAAATTGCAGTTAATTTGGGCCTGGAAAACAGACTGGATTAGTGGTTTCAGAAACACTTCTTTCCTCAGGATCTCTGTTTGGTTGTGTTATTTGATTGGTTTTGGTTTTTCTTTCTTTGGGGTTTTTGTTTCATTTTGTTTTTTCCCTGGCAAAATGTATCCAAAAGTATCTAATTGGCAGTAAATTTTAACACAAAGTAGGAATTACCATAAATGGAGAGAAGATGGAAATGGAGAAATAGTTTAGTGTAGTGCAAGGATTTGTAGAGAACGAGTTGCCCTGTAGATCGAGTCCTGGAGGTCATTCCACTGAACACACCAAGACTGAGGCTGCTAGAAAGTGCTTTGCTTTACCGAGTGATAGATGTGATTAATTCCATATCCCTCGTAAGAAGAGGGTATGTTTGGTGCACATCTTGTTGTCTTCACTCGTTCTCTCGTGATTTCTGTCAATGGTTACACGGATGATCTTTATACTTTGTGTGTAGCCTGTGAAGAGGATATAAAGACCTGTCAGACTACCTTTTCTAATACGTTTTCTTCTGAGGAAACAAACCTAACATAAATGTCACCTGCAGTATGAACAACTGTAGCAGATGGAGCATTGAATTAATAGCTCTGAGAGGCAAGCCAGGAGAGATTATGGAATGAGATAAATGCGGTAGATAAGGTACATGCTTCAAAAAGATTTCCTGTGATTAAAAATGAGTATATATTCAAAAAGTTACAGAGTATTTAAAAATAACCTATCTGTTTTACATTTGCAATTATGTTTATAGGGAAAATCCCCTACTTATGGAATTAGAAGGTTATTTTTCAGCTGTGAGTGTTATATTATTTTGTAACAAATGTTTTGAATAAGCTGAAAGGTGGGGAATTTGCTTATAAAATGTATATCTTGTGGTGCCTCATGTTTTGTGGCAGGATCATTCAGTAAAAAATGATTATAAAACAAAACCGGTTGCTGTATTGAAAACCATATATACTCATCAAATGTAGAGGAAGTACAGGTGTTAGAGAAAGTGACTTGAATTTAGCAACTGATAATCAATAGGAGGGTGACAGTGCAGCTCCCTTGCTGGTGTTTCTTTCATAGGTCCAGGGAACAGAAGCATTTATAAGCTGGCAGAAGATTTGGAAGGTCTTCAGAAGTCAGCTAACAGTAAACTAAAGGAGTATGTCAGTGACTCATGTAAGTAGGGTAAGTTGCTTCTCACTAGTGGTAGTTTGAGCTCTTTCCAGTTTAAAGAGTGAAGAACTATCACAACTGACTATAATAATATATCCGTTGTAACACAGAGAAACTAGCTGGTTTGATAGCTGGACAAAAGGTGGGGTATGGTGATTTGTGATGGCAAAAGGTTGCTCAGTTGAGAGCTTCACAGAGTTCAGCAGCACAGGTGTCAGACTCCCTCATAGCAGTGAACTGGCTGCTGTGAAATGAATACCTTCTTTTTACCAGTCTGTGAAAAGGCATTTGGAAAAGAAAATTCATCCACTCTCTGTTGTTTGTGACAGGCTGAAAGACTGAGGATGCAACTTGCACAAGGAACAGCTGTACTTGTATACTTGTTAAATCAGATAATGGCCTTTCAGCTGTAAACATTTGTGATGAAGAGTCCACACCCTGCTCCCTCCTTCATAAATTAGGGTGATCTTTCCACATGTGAAAGTCTATGTATCCAGGGACACATCTTCTGCAAACTGATTAGCTCAATGAGAAACAAAATGGGGAAAATGGCATTTTAGCCTTCAGGGCTACACTGTGGACAAGGAGGCTGCAATGCTGCCACTTCCTCAAGATATGGTTCTTGGTACAGCTACCTTAGGGTTTGCTCTTATTTGCCTTAACGTGCTGCAGTCATTCCTCCTGACAAGATGTTTCTGAAGTGGGAAGACATGGAGTGGCTGTATCTGCCAGTAGATTCTAGTAGATTCCAGTTTTCAGAGAGCTCTATGGAGATAGTTAACTTGAGTTTCTCTTTTGATTGACAGTATCAACTTGCTCTGACATCTGATTAACCTGTACCTACTGCTGATAAAACATGTGTGCACAAACTCAGGTATTGCACAAACTCTGGTATTGCAGCAGAGTTTCTGTTCAACTCTTCTTTGCATTTTATGTTGAGTTGACTGAAAGAAAATAAAAGGAATATTAACCACTTGGGAAGGAGGGACTACAAACAGCTCCTCAGGGAGCAATGACAGAAGCTCTGATAACAAGCATATGAGGCTGGAAACTGGTAGTTTAATCTTAAACTGAAGTGAAACTGGAAACCCCCTGGGATGGAGAGCCAGCAGTCAGCACTGCACAGTAAAGCAACACAAGGGCTGCGAATGGGGTGTTTGGAAGTCAGGAAGCTGGCAGTAGAATGGGGCCTGCTGAAGGAACTGAAGAGGGACCCAGCAATCATCATGACAGTGCTGCGAGGGCTCAATAGACGATGTTTTTTATTTGATGAGGCTCTGAAGGAGGTGTTTGCCTTAGTTACCGTAGTCCCTCAAAAGCACAGAGCGGAAGAATTAATTGCACACAGGTGTATTTCTAGATCTGTAAAAAGTCATGTTACACTTTTCTTCAAAGCAGATTTATTGCTGTCTTTCCCATTGACTCCTCCCCATTCGGTTGCAAGATTTTACAGTAACATGCCATTCCTGAGGCTTTCCCATTTCTCTTTCTTTTCATCATCCAGTTGGTTACTGTCTCCATGCTCATGACGTTTCATAACAGGGACCATTTTAGTTGGTTTGTTGTCATGTGTCTCTCCCTATTAACCACATGCTCATTGTACTTTTGAGGTGGGTTCGAGAGCAAGTTTTGGTTTTTTTTCTGAGAATTCATCTTTTTAGTTATACTTTCCTGTCTGTTCTGAATGCAGTCAGTTACAGAAACATAGTCTGCTTCATCTAAACCAAATAAGTAAGTAAAGGTCAGAAAATTAATGGGAAAACTACATTCAGTTATGCTTCTGTCTGTGGATCAGTAAAAAGTGCATGGAATGCTGTCACAAAGTTACACCAACATTTTTTAAAAAGAAGTTGCAAGAATTGCTGCTGCTGCAATTATTTCTTGTAAGGAATGTCACAAACACTGTACTAACACCAAGATAAATTTATTATAGTCTATTCTTAGTAGTTGTAAGGTCTCCTGTGGTGTAGCTTTCTAACTTTATTTAATTTGACTTTTCTGAGTCTTAACAATGGAGAGATGCAGAAAACACAGTAGTTCTGTGATGCTGTAATGATGAAAACTTCTGTTAACTTTGAATGACGTGAATATAGAAACTTTATTTGTCTGCCTGGAATACGGACTCATCTTTCTAAGTAAATTTAAAATATCTCCTTTACTGTGTTGTACAGGAAAGGGCAATTATTATGAATGTTTCAGGAAGCATCTTACTCTTCACATTCTAAATTAAATGAAGGAAAGATCTTTGCCAGTTCTTTACTGAACAAAAGTGAAAAGGCTATATTCCTCCTTATTAAAGTCTTGATGACAAATGAGTATGAATATTTCATCAGCTAGAAGAATACTTTGTTACAATTTGAACTTAGTCTCATGCTTTCTTGAACTCCAGAGACTTATGAATCAAAATCATATTATAATCTGTGGCAAGGACTAATTTTGTTAAATAATACATACTACATTGCCATAATTTTGCAAGAGCTGTTGATATCTAATAGAAGAAAGAAAACAAGTGAAACAAGGTGAAAATAGTGACCATGAGAAAAATATGGCTGTTGGGTCTCTCTGGTTTTGCCTCTTGGTGCCCACTCAAGGAACAGTAGATCTGTGGGCCTCACTATGCTTTGGTTTGAAAAATGAGCAAGTTTTTGCATGTTCTGAGGGAGGCTAGCCTGAAAAAAGCCTTGGCTAAAGTGCCAGTAAGCACTCTGCAGCAAGGGCTGGAGAGGGTTAGGATAGGGTTAGGGTTAGGATAGAGTTAGGGTTAGGGTTAGGATAGGGTTAGGGTTAGGGTTCTGAGGGAGGCTAGCCTGAAAAAAGCCTTGGCTAAAGTGCCAGTAAGCACTCTGCAGCAAGGGCTGGGCTGCCCTGCGAGGGCCAGTGAGCCAGGAGCCATAGGGACCAGCGAGGCCGCAGGGGCAGTGGCTGCACGGAGCAAGGGACAGTCTGGCAGGACTCCAGCCAGGAGAGGGGAAAGGCCCAGGGATGGCAGCTTGGGTCGGTGACAGTCCAGTGATTGCCAGACGAGTCTGGAGCAACAAGGCAGACTCAAGGTCTGGCCAGGAGATCAAGTCCATGTGCTGGAGTTTGGGTCTGGCTGAATGGGGTACATGCTCCAGTGGAGGCATGGCTGTAGCATAGCTGGGGCATGGACCAGTGATGATGGCATCAGGTTAAATGCAGCTCCCAAGAGAAGCAGATTCCATGACATTGTAAACTTTTGCAAAATTATGTGATCCATTGTGCTTATGTCTCTTGACATATGCTTGGCATTATTCTTTGCTGCTTGTTTCACTTGATAAATCAGTTTTACATGCTAATCTTGCTTGAATTAGAGCTCAGGTGACTGTCTGCTGCAGGTTTGTTTTCTTCTAATGTTTCGGATTCCTGAACACCTTTGTTATGTCAGAATACAGCCCATTCAAGAGTAATTCTGGCATTGATGACTTCAGTTATTGACACAATCTTATTTCCTTGTCAAGGATTCATTCTGGATTTTGCAGTAGTTTCTTTTTAAGTGATCATGATAAGATCTTTTATCAGGGACTTATTTAGCTCACAAACTTGCATGATTCTCTCTTCAGCTTTTGACAGCCACATTTTTAAGTGCTTTCTTTGTGCACACAGGAAAAACAAACCTCTAATGGATGTCACTTTTACATGGCGTACCATATTCCTTCTGGTTTTGTGGCATTGAATTGTACTTCCTTTCTACATCTGAATTAGCAAATACAGCAACTGCTTCAGAATCTGACTGACATCTGAAAGTTTTTCTTCCTTTTTCACTGGCATCCAGTAGCTGAAGGTACAGAATGAACTGTCGTTTACAACTCCTTATTTTTTGTCCTCCTCTTTTGTTCCTGGAGCCCAGGAGGCCAGTGAATCATTTCTGAAATAACAATGGGTCTGAGGTCCTTGAAAGAGAGTTATTGTTCAGAGAACAAGTCCAGTAGAACATGGCTTTCTCTGACCTGTCCTTGTGAGATTTTTGTTTGTTTGTTTTGTTTGTTTGTTTCTCCCCTTGAAGCTAAGATATTTACCGTTTTAAAATCACTGGTCTTTGTACTTTGTGGCCTTTTTCTGGCTGACCTTTCTCAATAGTGATGAGAGAAGAGCAGTGTTCATAGTCTGTAATGTTATTTCCTAGTGTTTGCAATGGTACCTCTGCTTCCAGACTCACGAGAGCCATGTTCCCTATGGGTTCTGAACTACACTAAACAAAGGCTCTGTAGTCTTACCTTCGAAATGCTTTGTTACAGCATCCCTCAAAAATATGGTTGCATGCTAAACCAGGATCTTACTCCAGCAACATTCATTATTATCACATGCAACCTCTATTAAAAGACTTAGTTAAATGAGACACACCTGGATCCCATTTATGTGTCTCCTTAAAGTATAGTTGTTAATTTACAACATAACAAATATATAAAAATCTAAATGTTAACATATAGAGAGACTTTGTCTCTGAGGTTTTACCATTTTCCAGCTAATGTTTTGCTTCACAATGGACTAACAGGTTGTGAAAAGTTGAGCCAAATGTGTGTAATCACTAAAGTGTGTTACATACCAGGTGAGGCTCTTCACATCAGGCCTAAAGCCATCAGCCTCTCCAGAAGGCAGCAAGTGACAGTTTGATGGAGAAACAGATTACTCCATTCTTAGAGAAATGACTAGTAGTTTGTGCTTTAGCAGCATGGACAAAGGTGAATTGCCCCAGAGATGGGAATAGATTATGAAGCAAAAATTGTTGCCAAAGCAGCATTCCTATCTGTGAGGGGATATGAGCTAAAAAAGAGCTGTGAATATATTAGACAGGAAGACCCTTGAAGGCCCATCTGAGTCTAGATGGATTTAAACTTCTTTATTTTAATTTCTTTTCTCCTGTGACTTTATAAACTTTGGTAAACTACATTGTCTCTTGTGGACATAGTAAGTAAATGCTTTTATTAGCTGTTTACATCGACCTGGTTCAAGTGAGACATGGTGTCAATATAACCAGGTAACTTCAACGAATTTGTGCCCATAGGCTCTTGCAATCCATACTGAACTACTCTCAGGGAGCCAGCAGCCCTTCTTAGAGGCTATAAAGTATAGTGGAGTTGCACAGGACAATGCACAAGCTGGTAACTCAGTGCCTGAGAAGTAGAAGTATTTCCATTGCTTAAGAGGAAATCTCTGTGCAATGCTAGTGAGAAGCCCAAGGATTGCGAAGGAGTGTAAGGGTAGAGGACGTTATCACAAATTTTATAAATTGGGAAATTAGAGATAGAGAAAAGCAATATAGTATTTCCAGGCTATGCACAAAATTCTTCTGTCCTGATACCTTGGCCCATTCCTATACCAAGATCAGGTTTCTTTCAGCTCCTGTTGGTTGCTTCCCATATGATGGTTGCCTTGACTAACGTAAAGGCTGAGCAGACTGGTAGGTCAGCATGCCTCTGAGATAACATCCCATTTATAGAATTAGTTCAGTTTTCATTAGTGAATTAACTGGTCATATAAATATTTATGACTATCTCAGATGTCTGATTACAACAGGAAATAAATAATTCATTATAGAAAATTACCTTTGTACAGTTGATACCACAAAGATATAAATCAGTTAAAGCAATTTCCAAAAAGCAGCACAATATATTGTTTTTGCTGGGACACCCTCAAGTGAGTATCTTTTGCTGTAACCATTGCCATTCAAAGCTGGGTAGCAAACCTTCCATTGTGTGAATAGTAGTGATGTGAGAAAGTCTATTTACAGAAATGTGCATGTAATATAAGTATGTTGACAGTTGGGACAATTTAGGGAATCTATATACAATCTATGATTTCTGTTTGATATTGGGAAGTTTCTGTGTGTAAGTCTATCAGACTACAAGCATAATTTTGAATGGGAGTGTCTTTGCCTTGTCTGTTGTACTTCTGCTTCTGCAGGTTCATTGAAATAAACTTTGCACCTGCTGAAAGCTAACGAAGAGGAAAAATTAAATTTTGATGAGCGAATGGCATTAAACAAAAGATTGAGTACTTTCTATGTCAGGTCAGTTATCAATCTTTAAACTTAAACTGGGAGGCTAGACTTCAGTGGAAGGTTTTGGTCACATAGTGGGTTTGAAGAGGAACCACCTAACAAGGAAAGCAGAGAGATTAAAGGAAAGGGATTCTTAACGGCCATTTGAAAGGAAAATCGGTGTCCCTTTCCACAAAAAGGGTGCTTGCTGCGGAGATCAGGAGGAATGACTTAGAAAAGAAGAGCAACTCCTGGTCATAGTGAGTTAGATGCTGAAAGTGTTGGAGATGTCAGGAAGCTGAGACAGTGAAGTGTTAAGATGTTTTTTGTTTTGACTATTTATGTTCCTTGTAATAGCTAAAGTAAAGGGGGTTTTAGAACCCCTGTTAAGTCTCTGCATATATCTGTTTCACCTCACACATATCTTTAGAAATACTCTTTTTGTGGATCTCTGAGAAAAGATTTCAAGGCATTGGAGAACGAGCTGCCAGTGTACCTCTGTGGCTAGCTGAGCTGGTCCACAAAGTCACATGTCCCACAAGAGAAGCCAAAATGCACATGCTCTGAGCCTCACCAGGGCACTTTCAAACATACCAATCTGTGGGGTGCCTCTTGTCACCTGGGGACCCCTGATGAGGCTTCTGTGAGGGCTATTGCAGTAATATTGCTGTAGTGTTTAGAGAGATATAGCTGAGGATGCCTGTGTAGGAAAAACTTTTCAGTACAAGGTATTACTATTGAAAGGTACTAGTTTGTCCAGTTTGTAAATGGAAAACCTGAATCATGTATAAAATATGATTTCTGTGGTATACAGGAAGTGAGTCACAGTCAAGAGTATCTCCTGAGTTCTCCTCACTCCTAGGATTGTATTTGAAACGTGAAGTCTCTTTATAATGCTGTCTAGTAAAAGGAGCATCCTAAAATAAGACAGTAAAATCCTTACACCACATCATTCATACCATATAAAGATATCATTCCTCAATTGATGATGACACTTGCTGTTTGGATCATGCTTTTGTTTTGCTTCAGGCTTTGCTCTTTTAGTAGGTACTCTGCTTAAACAGAGAGGTAGGAACTGGGGTTGTTTGCAGAGGGTGTCTTCACTGCAGAAAACAGACCCATTTCTGTATAATGTGATAGAACATAATGTCTGTAGGTTAAAAAATTTTTTAAAATTTGATGCAAACAGTGCTGTAGATCCTGCTTCATCTTGTGTGTATAACCTAATTTACTTACTTTTATGGTGAAAGGCTTAACCCTTCAGTGTTGCTTGTGCTGACATGTCCTATCCTTAACCCTAACCCAAAACTCTAAACCCTAACCTTAACCTTAACCCAACACCTATCCTTATCCTAACCCTAAAACTAACCTTAACCCTAACTCTACCCCTAACCCTAACCTAACTCTAACCCTAAACCTAAACAAAACCCTAACCCTTACCCTAACCCAACCGTAACCCTAAACCTTAACCTACCTTAACCCTAACCCAACCGTAACCCTACCTCTACCTTTCTCCTAACCCTAACCTTTACCAACACTAACCCTAACCTTAACCCAACCCTAGCCCTAAACCTAACCGTAAACCTACCGTAACCTTAACCCTAACTCTATCCCTAAACCTAACCAAAACCCTAACCCTAATCCTAACCATAACCTTAAACAAACCCTAACCGTAACCCTATCCCTAACCTATCCCTAATCAAAACCCTAACCCTAACCCAAACTCTAACTGTAACTCAACCGTAACCTTAACCCTACACTAACTTTAACCCAAACTGTAACCTTAACCCAACCCTAAGCCTAACCCTAATGACCCTAACTGTAACCCAACTGTATCCCTAACCCTACCATTACCCTAACCAAAACTCTAACCCTAACCTTAACCCAACACTATCCCTAGACCTAAACCCAACCTTAACCATAACCCAATTGTTACCCTAACCCTACCTTTACCCTAGCCCTTACCCTAGCCCTAACCCAAACCCAGCTATAACCCTAACCCAACCCTAAACTTAGCCCGTAACCCTAACCTAACCCTAACCCTATACCCTAACCCAACCCTAACCCTAACTGTATCCCTAAACCCTAACTCTTAACCTTAACCCCTAACCCAAAATGTTTTCCTTTTTCATGTTCTGGAAGTCCACAGTATTGAACACAAAGATGTTCCATAAACTGAACAATATGTAAAAAAACCCCAAAACTGAATAGCTGCTAATGAACTGCTAAAGGCTCCTTATTCCAGGTGGTCATTACTATACCTGTTGTATAGTACAACATCCCTACCCGTCATGTTTTCTCTTTGTAAATTAAGTCCAGGCATTCTCTTAACTTTCTTCAGGGGCATCCACAGTAGCCCAAGAGTTAGTCTGGGAAAAGAGGCCAGTTTGTTACTTTATTCTGTGTTTAAATTCTGTTCTGAAAGTTCATGGACAATTTTTTTTGCTATTGTTATTGTTCTCTCTTCAAGATCTCAGCTCTTGGAGGTGGTAATCTCCCTCTAATCCCCTGAATCAGTAGGGATTGAAATAGATTAGTGCTTCTCAGTGTGAAATACCTGGCAGGAGCAAACTCTCAGAATTTTTGCCTGTGGCATCTGTTATTTCTCTGAGGGTACTTGGATCTTTTTCCTCAATGGGTTAGCTGCGTACTTTGGGAATGTGTTTTTCTATTAGTGGATATTAGGTCTATATGCAAATTGTGTAGACTTCAGACATCTTCCCTTATGTAGCAGAGACAAGTCAGATCTTTCTCAGTGATGGCCAGGTATCAGAAATTATAATGAAGTGTACCAAGGTCCAAATTACTCTTTGAAATTACAAAGCCAGACTTTTTACTGGAAGGATACCCTTGAGAATCAGGTTACTGCAGCAATGTTGTTTGCTATGCAAGTCAGAATATACAAGTGTATAAGTCATGAAGATAAGAAAATGTCCATAAGTTATTGTATTACATTGTGGAAAGCTTTTCCCCCTGCCCCTCCCACTCCCACCCACCGCCCCCTGAAACTAGCTTCCCATCAGAGTTTGCTGACTTGCTAACTCATTAATCTTTCTGCTTGCCTTATGTATTAACAAATTGTAAGGTCTTTTTGGGGTTCAGATCAGCAGAAAATAAAGTTGTTTTTGTTCCTCTCTGTGGATTAAGGCATTATTCAATAGTGTATACATGTATAACAGCTCTGAGCAGCTTCTGTGTGTGTCACTATCTATCCTTTTCTCTTAGCTATCTGTACCTCAAAATCCCAAACTGGTTTTCAAGTTTAATAATTAACTGTGAGCAGCAGTGGGCACTGGCATTGTCCTGCCACTTCTTGTCAGTCTTTTCAGCTGGGAAGATATCCAAGCCAAATGCTTGTGGATTTGCCTTGGTCTTTGTTACTGAACTCAACTCAGATGGTTATATGCCCAGATAGCATAACCCAAATAATACATTTATAATTTAAAGGTTCTTTTGATAACTGCTCCATGAAGATAGCTGCTGAAGGAAGTTTGAAATTAATGGATTCTATCTTGTATGCCTATTATTATTTTTGAAGCCTGTTAGAGAAGAGAAATTATGCAAATTGGTGTCACGCTAGGCTACTGCACACATGCTGGTAATGCATAACAACTAGCTCACTGATGAAAATACTTCATCTTAAGCAAGAGTCATTGTCAGCACTAAGAGATGTTCTTTGTATCATGGTTAACAGTTAATTATTTTTTTTCTTATGGATAAAGGAGAGTGTTCTTATCAAAAATTCTCATTAGAATAAAACTGCTGTAAAAGTAATACTGGAGAACTATAGTGATGTATTATGATTGATTACTTTATATAATTAAGGTATATTGTGAAACAATAGGAAGATCCCTTCAAAAAATTAAGCAGTTGTTGCTCACTCTCTGTGAATGACTAAATGGCTTTAATTCTTTAGCTGCTGCATGTAAAAGACTTGGTAAATAGATCAGGCTCAGGATCAATTAGTGTCACAATGATCTTTAGTATTAATGAAGCAAAGCTGCTACGATTCAACCAGTTTATCTGTGCCCCTCATGACAACATCTTAAGCTAACACGCACTGCATTGTCATCTAGTCCTGGGCACGGGATCCAGTAGGTAGAACACACAGCTCTGTGCAGCACTGGCCGATACAAGTGCTCCCTGTGAGGAAGCTGTCTTAGTCCTGAAGAATTCCAATATCCTTAGTGGGACAAAAATCCAATATAAGATAAGCTGGTTTCAGAAAACAGGTCACTAATGTAAGTTTGCGGTTTTCTTCCCAAGTTTATCCTACATCTGTCTAAAATTTATTTTTCTTCGTTTGTACAAAAAGCGTATCAGGCTTTTCTTGATTAGACTGCAGCAAAGAGCCTGGTTTTGGTCTAAGGGTCATCATTCTGTTACAGCACTTCATCCTTACATGCATTTTATTTGCCCTGTTAAATTGCTGCCAAAGGAGGTGGAGAAAACCTTCTCAGGTATTGATTTTTCACACATGGGGACTGTAGCTCTTAGTCACTTGATTTGCCACCTGCAGTTCATAACTGAATTGGCTCAGGGGAGTATAAACTTCATTTTAGCATGGAGTTCCCAGCCTGAGGTGAAAATGATGTGTTAGCTGTTAGTCATTTGTAACCACTTTAATGTATTTTGCTTGTTGGAATTCTATTTAGAAGGCTAATGTAAATGGGATTTTTGGCAATAGAAATGCCACTGCTCAGAACTTCCTGTTTAAGTTCTTGATTTTAACTGGCTTTCAGATATTTGGATCTGCTCTTGAATGATAATTTCTGCTTAATATTTTTTGGGTCTTTCTGGTTTTCATTGTTACATCTATAATGTAAAAATTACAAACTGTATAATGGTAATTGACTAGATGCATAATTTTATTCAACATTTTGTCCTCAGAATTGTAGATATAGAACTGATTAATTAGCAGTCAAACAAATAAAATGTGTTGTAGTTCCTCATGAATGATCAAGGGCTTTATTTTCAGTGGTACTTAAAACTTCACTAGACATTTCTATTGATTTCTATGTTAGTAGCAGGATACCCTTTACCTCATGGGACAAGACTATGCTGCAAAAATACTTCGTTTATCATGTGCAGGAAGTGATTTTTTTCAATAATTTGAATCTCAGCAAAGCATTCAGTCTTTCACTACTGAATACAATTTTCTCTGTGGGTCCCAGCTTCCATTATAGGTTTTCTTAAACGCACAATACCTCCCGGAAACCTTGAAAGTGTCTTTTTTTCCCCATTAGTAATACATTTTGCTAATTTTGTGAAAACAAAAGAAAAATGTATTTTTTGCACATCAATGAGGAAGTGCAGATTTGCTTGACTAGTCACCTCTGAGAAATATGTGATCTTTATATGCCTTGACTTGACCATATTTTTGTTTAATTTCCAATGTCAACACTGATCTTAGTTTATTTATGTCGAACTTCAGTGAAACTGTCTTTTGAAGCTTTGTGAGAAAATCCTTCCTCATGAAGACTGCAACCAGATTTGACAGAAAAGCAGAAATCCCCCAAATCCTACTGTTTTCACAAAAATCTGTGCCAGGCTAGAGGAATAAACTGTAAGCAGTGTCCCCTTTGAGGAGGGGATACAGGTTGAATTTTGTCCTTGATACATTCTGCTTTGGTTGTTCCACCCATGTGCTAACAATTCCAGCTTAGCTACAGCAGATGTTGTCTTTTGGGGGTATCACAGGAAAGAAAGAAAGAATGACAATATGGTCGGAAATTAAAAAGATGCAGATTTATCAGTTAATTAGCTCATTGCTCAGGAAACAAACTTCTTAGTGGCTTTCTTAGTTTTGTGAATTACTGTTTACAAATCTTTCCACTCTAGTGACATTTCAGCTTTTGTGTGTATTTAGAGAAGTTGAGCTATGGTAAACCAGAATAAAGCATATTGAATCTGTGAAATCCAATGAAAATGAGTGGGATTGAATGATTCTAACTGAAATAAATTTGATTGCTAATATAATACCATTGCTATCAGTGAAGATCAGATAGAACAATCAGAGCACCAAGAAACTTTCTGAAGTACTAGTGATAATTTTTATTAAAAAAGATGGAGTGGCTTGAGTTCACCATCATCTTCAAGACCTTCCTGCTCTAGAAAACCTCAGTGTTTGCTTGTTCTGTTTCTGATTCTGCAGTAGACTGAGGCAGTGTTTAATTAAAAACTTAAAGTGCATAGCCACATTCTATGCATGCTAAGCAGATCTCTTTAAGGCAAATATTACACTGTTTGCAAGTCCCATTCAACTAGAAAATGGTTTGAGGTGACACAAGCTGCTATGACTGTTGTAGACAGCAGATGACACTAAACCATGGGTCTGTGGAAAGAGAGAAGCAACTTCAGAATGAATTCCTGGGAACCAGAAGAAACCTGATTTTTGAGGCAGATGCAGTGATGAAGGACCCAAGATGCCAGTCGTGTTGCCTGAACTCTGTGGAAGACGGAAGTTTATCAAGGGTGTTGTGGTACTTGCCTGGGAGTCCCAGGATGAGGTGCTAAATAGTTTTGAAGTAGAATAACTTCTTCGTGACCCAGCAACAGAGTCAGGAGTGCCTCCTGATCTGACAGGCCATCAGGAAAGATTGAAAATGCATACCCAGTAGGAAGAGCTTTAGATTTGCAGGGGAGCTGGTCAGGACCAAGCTGTGCATCCCAGATCTCTGTGAAACTGAGTGTGAGGATGTATTTGCCCATCCAGAGCAGTCTTCTGTTTGATTGATATGAACAAAACAGAAATGATCAATCACTATTGGACAAAGGTCAGTGCTTTACTCTTGAATACAAGAGTGCAGTAAGAGCTTACTTATAAACATTTGTAATGCAACAGATTATGATGCAATGAATCTAAATGAAAACATGCAACTGGATTGTCTGGACTAGGCACATATATCTTTCCTACCATGTATTTCCCAGGATATTAGTGTAGAGTTTTCTGGTTTAGACTTAAACATTTGATCCAAGAATTTGAATTAAGATTATAATCTTACAAATGCTAGTGGTTCAGAACTGGTTTAGGAGTGGGGTTGTGAAATTTTCACCAATTGATTAAAGTGCTCAAAAATCAAGTTGTTTTTTTCATTTTATTTCTAGAGAAGGAGGTGACACTTAGATTTCTCTGCCATGATGTCAGTAGCTGTTCTGTGGGCAGTTTATTATGGCTGATCCTAGGAATGAGGTTGTGTTTCATGCTTTGATGAACTGGAAGCGTAGACAAGAGGGCAAACATTCACAATGCTTTGCTCAAAAGTAGCTTTTGAACACAATCCATTGCCACTGGTTATCACTCTGTTTCGGCCCTCTGGCAGCTCTTACAAATCTAAAAGCTTAGATTACTCAGTCCATCCATATAAAGGAAGCAGAAGGAAGTAACAAAGATATTCCTGAATTTAAAGGACTTTACATAGAGAAAGAGAGTGTATGTAAGTTAATAAAGTTTAAGTTGGAATATGTGGAAAGGGGGAGCGTGTTTCCCAATTACATCCTCTCTGCCTCCGATTTGAACACCCACAGTGTCAATTTCATGGTTTGTATATTCAGCAGAAACTTGTTCTGTGAACTGAATTTAGCGGGAGTGTTTTCAGGGATCTACCTTTCATCTATAAATAATAGCAGTTCTATCCTGATTGTCCTATTTTTCCCTTATGTTGGCCTAGTGAAACAATGTGATCAGTAAAGTATGTTTCTAATTGTTTACAAGTTGTATAGGATCAGTAAAAGCTTTTGAACATTTATCCTTCTCCTTCATCTCCTTCCATCACCAGCCTTTATCTCGGGAAGGACTACGCACATCATGTTCCGCAGTCTCTTTCTGAGACCAACTGAGAACATTTATAGCATGGTGTGTTGATGGATTCTTTTGCATGCTTTATTTCAAGATATTGACATCCGCTTTGTTTTAACCTAGCCAGTGAGAAACAGCAGGAGAAGACTAGCAGAGGAAGCTGTTCTCACTATTGATTTTCTTGTGCCTTTTGGTGGTTCATTAATTCCTCTAACAGTTGTTTCTTAGAGAGCTAGCTGGGTTGTGACCATTACTAGGCAGGAGAATAGGGGCTGTCATGGCTGGGTGAAACAGTAGCTTAAAATGTCAGCTTTGCCTTCTGAATTCTTCTATTTATGAGATTTTAATTTAGTATGGAAGCAATATTGAGCTCCCTATGAATAGTGAAATACCTCCAGTTTGAATATGACACCTGTTTCACAAGAGAGAGAAGAAGGGTTAGACTAATAAGAACATTGCAAAAATTAGCCCTGTGCATGATTTCATGTTATGGAAACAGTATGTTAGATTTTATTTCACTAGTATTGTATGTTATTGCTATTTGTTATTTGCTATAATTTCTTTTACGTTATCTTTTATATCAAACATGACATGCAGTCTCTTTGTCTTAGGGATACTGTTAAGTGGTGATAATATGCAATCATTGACTCTCATGTTGATCTTAGAGAAATATTTTCTTTATATGTAGATAAATGTTATTTGCACATTTGCCTGGCTTTCATCTAAGTTAGTCTGTCATGCCTGGTCTGACTTAATTTGTTCTGACTGTTACAAATTCTCAAAATAGAAAAATCCAGGTGTTACAAAGAAAACCATTAAATTTACTTTATTGATGAAGAGTATCCCTTTTCATGGATAAATGAAAGAAACCCTGTCAATGGCTGAAGTGTGTTAATAATTTTTGGCCTTACCATATTGTTTGTCTTGGTTCATCAACTTTTACAAGATTTATTTTAGGTTAGTATATTATCTCAGCTTTAAAAAGAATCATGCTATTTGCCCCTATTTCAGCTTGAGAGCCATTTGACTAGACTCTATCAAGTTGTCCTTACTTTTGCTTTGCATTCTGTCTCTTCCCAGTTATGCAAAACAGGGTTTGGTAGAGTGCTGTGGGCTTGTTGATAGCAGATAGTCACTCCTCAAATAGCATAAGTATGTGCAGTCCCAAATAGCTTTGTGTAAGATATTCTCCATCCAGTAGAGTTAATTGCCAAAGTGTAATTTTTCAGCATCTGGTGTGGGCTATTTTGCTTGCCTGCATGGAACAGATTTAACCAGGGAGAAATTTTCTCCAGCTGGTGGTAGAAATAATGAAATTCTGGTAATCAGTAGGTCTCTAATAGGTTGAGGTTCCCTCCAGGGAGGGCATTGCTAAGTTTTTCACAGCTAGAAGCCACTTTCTGTGCATCATTTCAAAGCCCAGAGAGGTGTGGGGCATGAAAGGAGAAATTTCAGCTTCAGCATTTTAGTGTTGAGGTCTTCTGAATGTGGGGTTGTTGTAAAAGTGGCTGCATTCGTCTGTAACTTTTCACTGTAGAAATAAAAAGTAATGGCAGTCCTTGTTAAAACAAGGGTGTCTCATTTTCTGAGGCTCAGTAAATCAGGAAAAGCACAAATTAACTTTACAACTTTGGCTTTTTCCTTTAACATTTACATTTTATGTTAAAAATAAAACAAAAAACCCACAAACAAACAAAACCCACAAACACCTGCAAACACCAGATTTTACAGTATTGAAGATAATAGCAGATACTGTTCTTTTCGTTTTTTTGTATTGTAATGCATTCACATCTCTCATAGGAATGTCGTAAGGGTTACTATGTTGTATTCAATGGGCACTTTCACCTCTGGCAGATACGGAACCTCATTTAAATATGTATTGTTTAAGAAGATGCTGTTTTAGTTTAAGCAGAAGAGGTTTATGGTGCATATTTGGAAAATCTGATTCCATGCAATACATAAACATGCCACCTCTAAATGCTGCCTTATTATCACAATGCATAGAAGTACTCACAGACTAAAATTTTTCTTCACTCCTCCACCAGGACTCCATCTGCAACAATTTTGCATTAGATTTTATTTTGTCAACATTGTCTTCTGGTATGAAGAAATGTTAATGTATTTCAAAAATTTGAAGATACCATTTCAATGGTTACTTATTAATCAGAACAAAAGCGGGCAATGACACTAAGTGGCTTTGGTTATTTTTGTTTGTTTGTTTGGGGGTTTTTGTTTGTTTGATTTTAAGAAAAAACATTTATCCACAACAGCTGCTTGCAGAAAGGCAGAATAATAAATATTACATCAGTACAAAGAGTGCTATGCATCATTTTTTGGGCAATCTGTCTGAGGGCAGTTGTTATAGTGACCACAAAATAAATATCAGTCTCTCACTTTTTTTTTTGAGGGGGTAAGGTTGCATCAGAGATGTTTGCCATCTGTTCTTTGCTGCTTTGTATGTGAATGTAGCGTTTCTCCTAAAACATTAAAATCACGCATGTTCAATATGTTTGTGTTATTTGGTGCCTTTTTTTTTTTTTTTTTTTTTTTAACCTGAAATGGAACTGTTCCAATTTTTGTTTGTATTCACTACCACCCCTCCCTCTTACAAGTAAACCTTGCTCTTCTGTCTGGCTTATCAGGAGCTACATGTCTGTGGCTGCTGTCTCAGTGGTTGTAGTACAATCTGTTCGCTGATTTCAGGGAAGTCTTTCACCTGACCTGCTTCTCTGTTGAGGTGCTAACTGTATGAGTTCAGAATACTGTTCTCTTCTTGTGGCGTGCTGTATTGGATCCAAGCAGTAAGAAGCTGTCCTAATAACTTACATTATTGACCCATAACAGATACATGACATTGACACTAGATTTTTTTTTTGCCTTCCCTTCTTCTTTTACTTTATTTTCTTTGCCTTTTTTGGTCAAGACACCAAAACAATTTGGTGTATTATTTGGCACCATTTGTGCTAATACAGTTTTAACCAAGGAGGGAAATAGAGGTTTTCTCTAAATGGGTCTGCCATTGTTTAAAAAAAGATGATGCATCTTCTGACCTGACATTGGTAGCAGCCATGTTTTGTGCATGCTATATGGTAAATTGCTTTAACAACATGTAAACATTTTGTCTTAGAGTCTAAAGGAATTTTAAAATTTCTTTTAGAAAGGAACGAAGCATGTAAATGAGTTTTTGCTTCCGTTTTGAATCTGCGCTGTATGTGAATCTGCACACAGGCTATTTTTTTCTCTATCATTGACAGAAAGCATCATTATTTCTTTAATCAGATTGAAGAGCTGCTACTTAATTCCTTATTAACTTATGAGTTTCCCCAGCCAGCTTACATTTCTTTCTGACTAAATTTCTCATGCCAGGTAGTTGTCACTGATGCTTGAAATAGGGAAGAGATAAATAAGACAAAACGTTTTAAAAATTGTTTCAAACAGGTTTGCAGATATCAGACATGCCTAGAAAAAAAGGGCTCAAACCTTAAAATTCAAGTGTACATTTGAGGTGCTAGTTGATCCATGTCTAGAAATCAAAAGTTTTTGCAGTCACATATGGTGTTGTTTCACTCAGCCTACTGCTCATGCCTCATTTGATGGAGCCCAGGGTATGGTTGGCTTTTGAGATTGCAAGCACATATTGCTGGCTCATGTTGAGCTCCTTATGAACCAACACCTCCAAGTCCTCCTCAGGGCTGCTCTCAATCCATTCTCTGCCCAGCCTGTATATGTGCTTGGGATTGCCCTGACCTATGTGCAGGACTTGGCCTTGTTGAACTTCATGAGGTTCACAGGCCCACCTCTCTAGCCTGTCAGGGTCTCTCTGGATGGCATCCCATGCCTCCAGCATGTTGACCACACCACACAACTTTGTGTTGTCAGCAAACTCTGGTTTCTTTATCATAAGACGAATTCTTTAGTACAGTTACTTGGTACTTCTCACTGTATATGTATCTGCTTTGTTTTCCAGGAAGCCGTTGTATGGTTTATTTCAGTGTAATTCCAGTATGATTGGACTAGAATCATTAGCCGATCCCTCAGATACCTGGGAAATTATAGAGACTATTGGGAAAGGCACTTATGGTAAAGTCTATAAGGTTGCCAATAAGAAAGATGGGAGTCTGGCAGCAGTAAAGATTCTGGATCCTATCAGTGTAAGTAAAAAATATTGAACTGTAACTTCATTGTTAATTTAAAAGAAATCTCAAACAGGGTTGAAAGGTAAATCAAATGTGTAAGATATTGAAAGTGTCCCAAAAGGAAGAATTTGGCAGAATGCATTGGCAGAAGGAGTTTGGTACCAGCATCTGAAAGCTGCAACTTACAGTGTCATCATCTTGTATGTTATTTGAAGGCAGCATTTGCCTAGTTCCTTTTTTAGGTCTATGTAATTCTTCTGGTACAAATTTAGACATCTGTGCTTGGAGCGTGCAAATGATAAGAAGGCACAGAGGCATTCCTCTTGGGGGCTTGCTATAGTAGGAAAAATACAAGATGCTGTTAATCTTAATGTTCTTATTTTATTCTGTGTACTCCGTAAAATAATTTCTTTTTCCATCCCTGAAGTACTGTGATCTTTAGGCTATTTTATAGTTATATTTTATAAGTGGATAATACTGTGAGGCAATAGTTAAGATAAAAATGGTCAAAGAGCACAGCCCAAATTCTCAGAGGTAGTTCTGTGCCAGTTGAAGTTTTAGCGGGTATTAAAAGTCTATCTTCCCTCAAGAACTAAAGCCATAGTTTTCAATGGAAGATTTAATGGGCAGCTGCTCAGGCTGGATCAAGCTGGAGTTCGATCACAACACTTGGGCTAAAATATTTACTAGGAAAAGTTACATTTCTGTCATCTACTACTACTTAAGTCCATCTTGGTTTTCTTTTGTATAAATCTGAGGAAGGTAATAAATAAGATTATTCCCTTTTCAGCAAAATGAAAAAAAAAAAAGGCAAATTCATGTAAGAGCTTAAATTTTTTAATAGCCACAGTCTATGCAGAAACAATGAAAGTTTCAGTGCTTAAGTACTGTTCTGAGTTGTGGCCTGTGTGCTGATATTAAACAATATTTTGTAATTGTCACAGAATTCTGTCATTAACAAATATATACTAACATTTGCTTGTTTCATGGGTTTTGTTTTGTCTCTCTTTAATTGTTTCTGGTGTATGTCTTTTCCTCACAGGAATGTCTATGTTTTTAGTGATGTCTGTTTTGAGATTTTATGAAATTTTTCTCTGTTTGGACACATCTAATGACTATAGAAAAAAGAATGAATCAAAGGTTCATGTATTTACCTCTGTCTACACATTAAAAAATATACAGGTTTAAAAACAGGTTAGGAAATAACAGATTTCTTATTTAGACAGCTGAGCAAAGTTAAGTATAATTTTTACTTTC
Source organism: Patagioenas fasciata (assembly GCF_037038585.1). Taxonomy (NCBI): domain Eukaryota; kingdom Metazoa; phylum Chordata; class Aves; order Columbiformes; family Columbidae; genus Patagioenas; species Patagioenas fasciata. The sequence continues at coordinate 21,608,424 of NC_092526.1, forward strand.
CTGATTAAGTATATTATGTACCAAAAGAATCCTTGAAGGACAACTGCTTGCTTTACACAGTGTTCATATTTTTGTATGTAAAAAAAAGCAAAAGTGGAATGATTTGGTGTGGATTAAATTTACAGTATCGGGTGAGTACTTTCACATGCATTAAAGTAAAACCATATAAAAGTACAAACTAGTTGAAAATATTGTTCTTTTTATCCATGAGAGTTTGTTCTTGATTTGTGTGGACTTCCTGTGTTTATATGTTCTGTGTCTTTGTGTTTTTCATTTAGGATGTAGATGAAGAAATTGAAGCAGAATATAATATTTTGCAGTTTCTTCCCAATCATCCTAATGTTGTTAGATTTTATGGGATGTTTTACAAAGCAGATCAATATGTGGGAGGACAACTCTGGCTAGTTCTTGAGGTAAAAACGTTTTAATAACTTTACATCTTAACTAGAAAATGTTGTCAGGTTGCTGTTTTTTATTGCTAGAAGAGTCACAGGCTTTCATGATTCTCTGGTTGGGGCCATTAATCAAAGGACCAGTGATAGATGATGTATGGTAGCCTACTGTTTAAAGTCACATCCAAACTTAAACTTTGATTAATAGGGAATGTCCTTGCATTTTATTTCTGTTCAAGTTGCTCCATTCTACCTCCAAAGCAAGCAAATCTTTTTGTTGAGAATGGTTTGTCTAAAACGAGCTTGATTTTTTTTCATGTTGGAGGAAGCATTAGACAAGACATTTCTTTTAGCTTTTGGAGAGCTCAAGCACTTGAGGGGAATGCAGAAGATGATGAAGTAGTAACATGAAGGACAGTTAATGAATGTGCTGCCTATTGCAAAAATGAACAGAGAAAATGTAATGGGAAAATCTATTTTGTGGTAATTTAAAACTAGAGGCTGGTTGTTTTGAAAATCTAGCAACAGAAATGCCTTCTATTAACTCTTCTTGTTCAGTGGCAATCAGCATTCTTGCAATGAAAATTGTATTATGGTGGTCTTGTTTCCAGTTAAGTGGCTGCCAAGGATTGTTGCACGATGATTTCTTCTGGATGTGTTCTAGGCTTAATTGTTACAGAGCTTTGCATAGGCCAAGAAATAACAGACCATTCAAACTTTTCTCTCTAACTAGACTGGTAAAACTTAGCATTCACTTTTTAATTACTGATTGTTTTAGAAATTCCACTCCCTGTTCTTGAATGGTAACTGGAATCAGAATAGGGAGTCTTTATTTCCGCTTTAAGTTGTGGAATCCCCACAATAATCTGAGTTCTGTGTGCTGCAGAATTATGTAGCTTGAATGAAAACTTTTGGATGTGTTTCATCTTAAATTTCAGTAACTATTAAAAAAAGGATCTTTAGTATTTTTGGTTTACTATTGTTCTTTATTGTATGCCTGTTGGCTTTGTGTTGAGTTTGGGCTTGGTTTCCCATGTAGTTTCTTTTTCAGTACAAATGTATATCCAACAGATGCACCACATGTGGTATGCCATGTAACAAAATTTTGTGAAGCAAAATTGTGACATGTTCTATGTAGCAAAATAGAATATGGAATTAGAGAGAGTTAGGTGTTTGTACAGACCTTATCAATCAAGTATGTTTCTTTTGCGTATTTTTTGGTGCACATTAGCCAAAGTTTTGCAGAAATTTGATGTTAAAAAATTGTGTTTTCCTTATACGAATAAATTTACCAGACAAGGCAAACTATTTTTCCCTTGGAATTTACATGCCAATTTATGTGTGCTTTGCAGTTACTTTTTATATTATAAATGAATGACATTTTTTTCAGTAAAAGGGAATGTACAAAGTACTCAGACTTTGATCCCTGAGTCTTTGATGAAATATTATATTCATTGGATGGGTGACTTTCAAAATTTATAATAAAAAGGTGGAATTTTTTTCTTTACTTTAGGCCCAATTTTGCCATTTTACTCCCTATAAGCAGGATCTTACTTTGATAAATGCCTAGGAAAAAGAAGGGTAGCAAAAGTTGCCACTGTAAATATTTTTAGGAAGATGCAGTTCTGGGATAGGTGTAACATAGACAATTGTAAAGCAAGCTTCCCTCCTTTTCCATTTGAATGTGCTTCAGTTCACTTCTGCACTTCAATAGTCTTTGTGGGATATTTTTATTTTCAGTCAGTCATTCATTTAACATATGCTACCCAACAGCTCTCAGTCTGTATAATTTTTCAGTCACAGCCATCTTGGGATTTTTTTTTAAGTGAGGGTATACATTTCTATATTTTATTTGCAGGCTAGAGATAAGTTTAGTACAGCCTGTCTCAAGGTAACATTTTGTGAAATTAAAGCAATAAACAAAAATCTTTGACTTAATGGCTTGTCAGCAAATGGTTAAACATAGGAAGAAAAATATGCACTTGCTAGATGATTAAGTTCTCCTGTAAGTACATTCGATGACTGATATTGAGCTGAATGCTCCCACCTAACTGATTTTTAAAAAAAAATATATAAATATATATATAAAAATATAAAATTATATATTTATATATATTTTTATATATATAAAAATCCCTACTAAGGAATGGAAAAGTTAAGTCAAATGCCTGCAGAACTTAAATGTTTTAAGTTATGAAATTTTGCTTCAAAGACTTATTTACATAAAGGATTTCTTGTTTATCATGTGACTTGTCCTTTCCATGAACTAAAACTTTTAGTCAAGTAAAATTTTTTGATGCAAGGGGTAGGAAAATACCAACATATCACAGAAATTAGTGATTGAACTGACACACAGTTTGTAAAAACTATTTGAGAGTTGTAAAACTTAATGGGAAATGCTTGCAAGAAGCTGCTTTTCTGGATCAGGATGTTTCATCTCAGTTGTTGGCAGCACATGCCATCAAATCTGAGTATAGAGATATGGCTTCTGTCTACTTTATATTGCCTGCCAGCAGGAGCATTGATGGAGTGAAAGTTTAAAATGACTATAATTTGTTGCCTCCCAGTTATCAAGACCATCAATCTTTTCAGTCTTGCCTTTTCTTTGCACAAAAGCAGTTTTCCAAAAAGACAATGCAGGTATTATCATGAAAATACTCAAATAATGTAAATTATATGTATAAATCCTCTTTTAACAACAAAATACAGTCCTGTTCATAACATTTTTATTTTTAGCTACATTTTACAAATTATAATTCTTAATCTTCAGTTTTCATTTCCTTCCCCCCCACCCAAGCTGCTGTGATTTATTATTAACATTGCTAATAAAATATATTCTAAGGTGGGATGACAACATAAGTAATTGCAGGGTAAAAATCTAGTTGTTCCCAGTCTTGTGTTGTAGTGCAGTTTTGCACAGTAGGTGTTTACAGCATAAACGAGTATATTGAGTAACTGAGGACTTGTCTTGCTTTTTTTCCCCCCTTGCAACTCCCCCCTTCCCAGCTGTGCAATGGAGGTTCTGTCACAGAGCTTGTCAAAAGCCTGCTGAAGTGTGGCCAACGCTTGGATGAAGCTATAATCTCATACATCTTATATGGTGCTCTCTTGGTAAGGATATTCATTGGGCTTGTAATGACAGCAGAGGGTGCAATTTACTCATCTCATACATACATTTTCCATTTATGAAGTATGGTAATGTTGACAATATTATGTGGGCTATTCTAGCAGCAGGGCTTGTATCAAGCATGTAATCCGGTGGACAGATGTTTCTATAGAGTACGGGCAGATTGTCTTCATTACATTCCCTAATAATAGGGTAATTGTCTTTAACTAAGGGAATAAACTTATTTTTGTTACTGGTATGTAGGGCCTTCAGCATTTACACAATAACCGGATCATTCATCGTGATGTGAAAGGGAACAACATTCTCCTGACAACAGAAGGTGGAGTCAAGCTCGTTGACTTTGGTAATGACCCCTTCCCATTTGTTTTCTTATTGTGTGCAGTTTAGCCAAAGGCATCTGTTTGCTTTCCCCTGGGAATGCAGAGTGCCATAGTGAAAGAGTTTTGCAGAAGGATATTTCATTATTTTAACAAGAAAAAATGGAAGAGGAACCTTATAGAGCAAGAATAAAAATTCTAACAAAAATCAGTAGTAGACTTTTGACTTAGAAACTTAAACATAGTAATTTAATAATTTAAAATAATTCTGAAGGTACCATTTTATTTACAAAGCTCTTTTGCATTTCACAAGCAACGTCAGTTTCAAGGCAGTTGTTCTCCTCATTTAAATTTAGAGAACTTTTGCATATGAAAAGGAAACATTCTTCTCTCTGAAATCGTTTTTGCTAGCCTTAAGCGAATTTTTCCCTTAGAGCAGAAGGTTAAATGGTCCCATGGGTCCAAAACCCAGCATCCATTTAATTTGTGATTATTGCTTTTAGATTTGAGCATTACTGCTCTGGAAACATCATAAGAAACAGGGGAGATAGAGAGACAGATAGATTGATAGGTTGCTAGGTAGATAGAAGGGGACTTGGCAAAAGAATTAAACTAATTTCAGGACTTTTTCTTCCCCTTTAAACATGCACTTAGAAAAATAGAGAAATGCCTTAGTCCCTCAGATTTGTATACAATGGAATGGACAATTTTAATAAAGGTAACAGAAACAGATTATTAGTAATGTGATTTATTAATGAAACTATATGATGCCTGTGGTAATCACCACAGAGAGTAGTGTTGTGTGAATAACAGATGTTTGTTTAGCAGTGCATGAAGGTAAAGAAAAATGTTCACAAAATGAGAGTAGTGTAACGTGATGTGCCAAAAAAATCTGAAAATAGTAATATTTTTTAAAAAACTTAAAACCATTAAATGTATGCAGTGGAAAAAATGTAATAGTGATGTTGTTGTGGTATTATAAAATTAGCATAAAAATCTATTGAAGATGCTAAACTAAGGTGGGAAACTCTTTAGTGTCTTCTAGGGACAGAAATTCATTATGTTGAATGGCAAAGCCAATGATTAAAATAGTGCTGGGAGAAACATATGGCCTGAAGGAAAACTTGGAGTGAGTCCCTGACCTAGTACAGAGGAGAAAGATCCCTTCTTATTTGCCTTCTTATTTGGGGTAATTTTGGCAGTATGATCTTTGTTTGTAACTACTCCATTCTGAGAAAAGTTGGCATTTCTCCCCATAGGAAAATGTTTCTCAGATGTATCAAAGGCCTGTGCTGCAGCAGGAGCTCAGCTTGGAGCTTCCAAAGGCAGATCTGTGTGCTGCAACTCCAATGCAAAGTAACTGAGAATCTGGTGTCCCATGGGACTCCGTGATTCCACATTTAGGTTTTAGGGATTTTTTCGTACTTTTTCAGTTACAAGAGTAACACTAGGATTTTATGACAAATATTACTATCTCCAAAATAGAAATGAGTTAAATCTTGACTGTTTCCTACCACTTAACAGTTAGGAAATGCCAAGAAGTGCCCACATATGCATGGATTTCCTGACTAAAGAAGCATCAAGCACCCAGCTTTCATTAAGTTGCTATTTTTCCCGTCTAACCCACTACCATAGTCACAGAAGGGACCCTTGGAACGAATTAGGACTGAGTCACAGGTCATATTGTTCGTACAACTATTTGTCTTATTTGTTGCAGAAAGTGGAAGATATATAGTGAAAAACACAAGGAGCTTAGGAAGAGAAAGAACTCACAGTTGAGACAGTTAAATGACATCAAATTTGAGATGACTCTTGTCAGTGTTTCTCTGTGATCTTGGCAGGTCATTTGCGTCAAACATTTTAGAAGTGGCCACTCTTTTCCTCATTTTCCTGACAGCCAGTCTGAATGATCTTGTCCTCCTTTGCAGAAGAGCTGTGTGTTCTTGAACTGCAGCTGAGGTCTATTACAGCTCTACTTGAGGCATGTGAAGTGCCTGAAAGCTGAAAGATCTCCAATTAAGCACCCCAAAAGAGTGGAGGCTTTGGATATTTTTAGGCTAATCCCTGGAACTAATAATCCTCTCCCATTTTGCAGGAATGTTAAGGAGATTTATTGCTTGATGAGGAGGGAAGGAAACATGACAAAAGAAAAAGAAAATAATAATTTTAAATTTAGCATAGGGTTGGATATACTAAATAAGTAATTAGAAATCAGATTGATGGGGATAAAAAAAAATATTAAATATTTTAAAATAAATAAATATATTAAATATAAAATAAATAAATATATTAAATATCCACAAAATGAGACAGAATCTTGAAGAAAAAAAAAACAAAAACTTTATATTCAAGGCTCTACATATGGATATTGGATCACAGATAGGATTATACAGATATCCTTAATTGAGGCGCCTTTTTTTTTGCCTTTATTACATGATTTTACAACTTGCTTTTTCAATGTAACACACATTTCTTTCTTCAGCTGCTCTTGACAGCATGATATATTTGAATAAATGTTGGTCACAGTGTAAGTTGACCCAAAATGTCTGCAACTTATCATTCATTCATGCACATGCTCTCCCGCTGTCTCCCTCTCGGCTCTTTGGTATTCTGCCCTGTTTTGGAATATCCGTAGACAGCAGCTACAAATTAAACTAGCTGGAGAGAGATCAGGGTTAAATGCACAGTGGCTTGCTGTAGCTCCTTGCCATTAACTGTTTCACAGTGGTACTCAGGAAATCATTGAAGGCTTGCAATCACACTGAAAAATAAATATGGAATTGAGTTTTGGAGCAATCAAATTATTTAACTTAGGAATTATGAGTCCAATGTCTTATTTATTGGCATCAGGCAATGTGTATTATGTTTCTGCTCGGTTTTGTCTCTGGGTAATGCCATAGGAGCAGACCACTATGGTTTTTGTTTTTAAGCAATGTTAAGGTGAAATATGTTTTTAAGTCAATATTGGTTTTGTGTCAAATTACTGCAATGCTTCTGAACTCTACAGTTCAATTATTTGTTGACCAAAGCACAGAATAAGATTTGTTGTTAGAAGTTCATTCTGATTTGTTAATGTTGTTTGATACCTTTCTAGTTCTTCCTCTTTTCAGCTGTGCGTCAGTATTCCAGCCCCAGTCAGAACGCACTGAAGCACAGGCTTTGTTTTAAGCATGTGCTTAACTCCTTAAGTACAAGCTGCAGTGTGAGCTTGAGCTTCTGTGCTTTTTTCATTAGGGAAAGATTTAAGCAGGAGTCTCTGCAAAATCTCTAGCGAAGAAGCTTCCTGTCAGCAGTGTTCAGGAAGTAAACTACTGAAAGAGAAGTTTTAAAGTCAAGTTGTAATTTGAATAGTTCCTTTTTATACTCATGAAAACAGCAGGAAGACGTCTGTGATATTTAGGTGCCAATTGAATTTTTTATTTTGAATGAAAGTGCTTCAAACTGAGAGTCATTCACACACACACAAAAAATTCTCAGCAATTCTGAAGGAAAACAGCAAGCTGAAATTAATCAAACAAAGAATTCAATACAAATGCTGCACCTACTTTGGCCAGGCATTCTGCAGCTGTACTCGCAGGCTCGGGGTTTGTTTTCCAGATACTTGAAATAAACTGACTGAAATGACAGAATGAATTTGAAGCCAAGTTTTTTGAATCTATTTCATTGCAGGTGTTTCAGCCCAGCTCACCAGCACACGGCTGCGTAGAAACACCTCAGTGGGAACGCCCTTTTGGATGGCACCTGAGGTAGGCAAACATTCCTATCTGGGTTGTCTCCATTCATTGCCAAGCACACTTTGTTGCCACTTCCACATAGCAGGAGAAAAGATGTATTTTCTTCCCTGCCCTATGGCTGTTGTTCTACTTTGCATCAAGGTCCCTGTTGAGAAAAATGAATGTACTATTAGAATATACAAAATTTATTTCTAACAATCTTCTTTATTTTCTGTAGTGTTTCCAGAAAAGTACAGATAATCTGCATATAATGAGAGCATCCTTGAAAGTTTTATGACTTTCCAATCAAATACTGTATGTTTTGATGTGTTTGTCTGTGCCTCTAAATACAGACTGGGAGGAGAAAGAGGAATTCCCACAGAAAGTCTTGCTACAGGACTTTGCAAAACCCTGACTCAGCTATGTGTTCTTTAGCCTTAATCATAGACTGGGGACCTGGGCACTTAGACACAAGGATTTGCATGGATTAAAAATGGGGGAAAATAATCTACAGGCAGCCTAGCCAAGTATCTTAGACCATACTTTTACATACTATTCTGCAGACATAACCCTTTTCCTTCTATATCATGAAGCTCTAGAAAGTTTTAACACACTGTTGGAACAAAAGTCCATTATGTACTTGCTCTAAATTTAGGGTGAAAGAAGTTAATCTTTGCCCTCTCTGCTTTAAGAAACAAAACCCAATTTTGTAATGTATAGATCATGAAGTTAAAAAATAGAGAATGAAAAGGGAGTGATCTGTTTATTTGTAAATTGTTAAACCTTCATAACAGTAGTAGCCTCATTTTTGTTGAAGGCCATTAGACTTATTTGAATTTTGGGAAATTCAGGATGGAATTTGCATTTGTTACAAATGCACACAGGTCTATTTCTGTATGCCAAACAGTTAAAATTATGTAAATGTGGTTTAAAAGATTTTATACTTTTTTTTTTTAATATGTTATTTCTGTTGCTAAGGAAGGCTGATTATAGCTAAGCAGAGAAAAGAAGCTGCTGTAACGGATCCAAAATTGATCTTGCACAGTCTCACAAAGAATAGTTGATATTTTACCATCTCCATAACAACCAGTTTACGTCACAAAGGAGACACAAGATAGCTTAGAAACCATTGTGCAAGCATTATTTATGGAATCACCTTGGTTGGAGACATTCTGAAACCTTTATAAAATATTCCTCTAGACATAATGGATATATTGTGAAGTATTTTCTTGAACTCAAATTATTAGGAGTGATTTTTATGGTACCGTTTTGCTTGAATAATTGCCATCAAAGGCAGTAATCATACCCAATTTGTGTTCTCATCCTGCTTGAAAATATTAATTCTTGAGGTAAAAAGCCAAAGAAATAAGGAGAGATTTTGATCTGAAAGATTTTGACCTGACAGTACAACACACATGTAACCAAGGTATGTTATGTGCATAGCACATCAAAACAGGAACAAAAGTAGCTTTGAATGCTTCCTGTTTTGAAAAGATTTGTCAAAGCCAGTACCATAAGCATAATAAGTCATATCACATTTGCATGCCTGTGTGAGCCACACTGATCAGGCTTCATAGCTGCACCAATCTGCAAAGCAGCTGTAAGATGTTCACATACCTGTTATGCTGTTGCTGAAATGGCTTTTCAATGACAAGTTGCATAACACTTGTGCTCAAGTCACTGCAATTGCTTTCTTTGTGTTCATATAAATGACATATTTCCACTGATGTGTGAAGTGCAATGTACCTCACTTCTGGGAAGATCTTTCTGGTATTTTTAAAATGTGCAGACAATTTTTTATGTGAAAGATGGAAGATTAGGACTTCAATAAGACAAAAAACTCTGCTTGGGTAACAGCTTATTAGGAACAGTGTTTTCTAGGTGAGACTGTGGTGAGATCAGTAAAAACTAGAAAAGCACCTAAAGCTTGCAAAAATCTTGCTGCCTAAAGGTTTTGTCATAGAGTAGAATCTATGTCAAACCCCAAAATACCATAAAGTAACTGGACAGAAGTGTTGCTAATCAGAGAAACAGAAGTCATGAAGACTATGAATTTATTTATTTATTTTTAATTGGACTTTTACTATCTATGTGTGAAACATAGGACCCTCAATCAATGCATAAGGCAATCATGGGACCTCATCGTATCTAAGGGTGAGAAAGATGGATTTAATCTGAAGGGGAAGTGGAGAGGGGGAATGAAAAAGCTTGCCTTGGAGGAAGAGACAACTGGAGTGTTTCGGAGAAATGAACCTTATGAAATAAAGATGACAGGGAATACCTTCCAGGGTAAACCCCAGGAAAATAAAGCCTGGAGAAGAATGGTGTAAGATTATGCAAGCTGACAGACAGGAATAACTGAATATAAGCGGGAGACAAATATGCTGTAAACTAGAATCACTACATCAGCCTGCATCAGGATGAGTCTGTATAATGAGGAAATCCATCGTATTCCAAGATGAAGTTTGCAAAATGTATCAAAGGGCTTATATGGCCTGGTATTTGCGATAGCAAAAATTCATAGGAAAATAACAGTGACTGAGAGTGGTGTAAGGTGTTCTGTTCAGCGCAGTGTTCTTACTGGCAGCGTGAAAAGCGGTAGGTTAACAGTTTTTGAGTGACTCAGATATCTTAGAGGGCTCTTTTTTTTGTGATGACTGTGAGGCTTGTTTAGCAGCAGCAGAACAAATCAACAAGATTTGTCCTTGAGTATTTGCTTTGAACAGAGCATGTGATTAACAAAAATTTTGCTGAAAAATGAAAATACAGGGAAAAACTAGGCTATGTGGAAGGAACAGAGGAACTTGGTAAGGATGAGTCAGTTTGAGAGCAGCTTTAAAGCAAACTCACTGAAAGTCAATCATTGCTATTTAACCTAATTAGCATTGTCTCACACTTAAAAATATAGACATGCAGAAACTGGAACACTGAATACAGTCCTACCAAAAAAAGAGAAATAAGGCAGGATAGTTTAAGTATAGTGGATGTTTAAAGCTGCCTTCTGCCAAACACTTACATTACCGAAAATCCACTTCTACTATGCTGAAACAAATTGTGTTGAAGGTTAGCAGGAGGAATCAGATTTGTAACTTTTGAACCGAACTGCATTTATATCTCTAGTTCTAAAAATTAACATGTCTTGTTTTCAACCTCCAGTGCAGAAATGAACAAAATCTAGTTTACATAGAATTGCAGTTTGTTTTTTTTTTTCCCAAATGTAATTATATTATCATGAGCTAGCTGGAAACTTGACTCTTGAAACAAGCTCAGTTAGAATCGGTACATGTTTTCTTTGGCCCAAATCTAGTTTTAAAGAACAGAAATAGAAAAAGATACTTGAAGTCAGAACTGGAAAGATGCTGAAGGTAATTTAAAACCACGTGGAATATGCTGTTATATTTTACTGATAACTGCTAAAAAAAACCAATGCTGCATGGATATTTATGTTTTAAAAGGAACATAATTCAAAAATAGCTGATTCTTTGAAGAATCGTATGTTGAAGTATGACACATGACAGTAGGAAAGGCTGAGGCATTGGTAAAGGTGTCATATGAGTTCTGTAATAATGAGTTAACCAGAGGTAGAATCTTGTCTCTGCTTTGTTCTTGATTTCAGAGGGATTTTATATGTCACAATATATTTAAAACTGTGTGAACTCTGTATTTCAGATATTTGTTACCATCCTGCCAAGACGAAGTAATTAATGATCAGTAAGACTGCCCCAGTGGTAATAGATTTTTTTCCTTCCCACTGCTGAATCCAGGTGTACTTCCTGGGATAAAATTCAGCACGTCTGAGCATCAGAATAAATAGTTGACTAGTTTAAATTGTCTTTATTTTTCCAATATTTCTTTGTATTTTTTTAAACTTTGATCATACGTGTGTGCAATAAGTCTGATCTTGAAACAATGAATAATATTTGCATTGTTTCAGTACAAAGGCGTGTCTCTGCACAATGTAAAGAAAAATCAACTGAACTGGTAAAAAAGGCGCCCCAAAAAGTCATTTGCATTAATATAGTTTAAAAATATATAAAAGGAAAAATCTAATTTTGCAAAGACTCACAGCAGGTTTTCCACTGAAGTCAATATTCACTACAGTAAGGACTGCATTCAGGTCTTAGAATTTCGTCAAAAAAACATCCTCCTTTTGTTAGATTGAGCTGATTTCTCTTATTTAACTCTCTGTTGTAGAAGACATGAAAAATGTACAAAAAATCCATTAAACAGTAAATACATTTCATGTACAGTTAAATACTGAGTTGGAAAAAGCATAGAAAAGATAACCCCATCACTAATCTGGGCTTATGTTTTCAGGTAACTCTAAACATGTACAGTGATACATTCCCTTGAAACAATTGAATATATTCCCATTTTGTCACATTTGCTTATTTGCCAGCCCCTTGCTTACATCATGGGACTCGACATCAGCATCCTGTTAATAGCTCTAGGTCTCCTCACTTTAATTCCTTATTAGCTAAAATTAGCTCTTCTGCTATGCACGTTTTCACTATGCTTTTAAATGCCAGCTAAGAATGGAATTTTGTAAATGCTGTTTTATAATGAACTATGAATCCACCACTTAGTATAAACAGGATGTAGATTTCAAGAATGTATATACACTTATTTTTCTGCCTGAAAGCCATTTAAAAACAGTTGTACAGTGAAACAATGTCCATATTTTGTGATAAAGAAACATAATGAACTACATACCTTTTCTAATAAGGAAAATTTTGAAAATATTTCCTTCTAACATCTTCTATTAAGGTGTAGTAACTATTCTCTTACAGCTAATGATAAAATAGACCACTGAATTAGCTCTTACTACAGGTTTTTTTTATTACCATGTGAATTACAGTAAATGAGATAATATTGAAAACAGAATTTACAAAAAATAACTGATTGTTCTTAGGAAGAAACTTCACAGATGGGAATCGAGAAAACTTCTGCTGCTTTTACAGAATTTGTGTGAGTCTGGCATCATGATTAATTAATAGTGAAATACTTGAAAATCCCACACATTGATTGGGTAAATAGAATAAATGCAATAAATGGTAAAGATAAAGAATGATAGGAATAAATAATCCGTAACGCGGATTTTTGTTATGTTGTGATTTGAACATTTGCTTGTCATTTAACGTTACTATATTTATGACAGTATATTAGCCCCCTAGTCTGCGAAGGTATTGTCTGTTTGGCATACATTTTGAAATGACATCCCTGCTTTCAGGAGGTTAAAGCAGTGGGACACCATGGTGGGTTGGAAGTTATTTTTTTTTAATATTAGCTGTCCTTTCGAAAAACAGCACTGGGTTTGGTGCAGTCCTGTGGTACAGATGGGAAATAGGTACAGAGTTGCTGGAGAGGAATTACCAAAGTAAGGATGGGAAGGTGGAGGAAGGAGAGTGGGAACCGTTGCTCTAAAGAGATAGGGCAAGACTGTGTGGAAAAACTGAGGGAGACAGAGGTGAAATGACGTGCTTAAAGACAAACAACCAGGTCAGGGGCAGAATGTGGGATAGAATTAGGTCTCTAAATAAACACGAATGACTAAAATGCCTGTGACTCTGAGATGCCACCTTCTGAGAGTTCAATGGCATGATTTAAACAACGTTATCTTTTTTGGGAACACAGATCTTTAGGAATTGAATAAAGAAATAAAAGCAATGGCACTTTCTGTCCTGTTTTTTTTTTTTTTCCCTCCCCCCTTTCTTAATTTTCTATGGTTCTCACACCCAAGCTTTAAGCAGCTGCAGTAGTAAGGAGTTACACTGAAGTTGTTTAAAGTCCAGTGGAATTCAGAAAGCTGAATTGGAATACAGGGGTTTCTGTGAAGGAAACAGCAGGCACACAAGAGAGGCAGAGAGCACAGCAGGACAGCAGCAGTGAGCTCTCCCTGCAGAGCTGGCTCTGGCAGAACACACCACCTCCTCCCTGGCCTGCAGGAGACCTGCCCTCCGCATGGGCTGGCATGGCAGGAGGGGCTGGCATGGCAGGAGGGGCTGGAAAGGAGGTTGCAGCTGGAGGGAACCTCAGTGCCTTGATAACATGGCCAGAATCTTGTGAAGGGATGTGAAGGGGCTGCAGATGCTTCTGTTTTGTTCTAACCTGAACAGTAGCTATGGAAGGGTTGTAAAACTTCCATGTAGGGTGACAAAATAAACGAATGAATGAATGAACAAACAAAACAACAACCAACCAAAAGCCTCCAAACAAGCCAACAACAACAAAAAACAGTAGAGATCCCTACATGAAGTGTGTTTACTAATGAAGCTGGAGTTGCTTCTGAGTTTTCAGTTTATTTGTGAAACACCATTTACAAATCTATGTGAGGTGTGTAGTGTATATCCTTACTGCTGAGGAGTAAATCTGTGGGTCAGAAACAAAATGTGTCAATGACATTAGTATTAGAAATGTTGAAGCTGTGATGATCTCGTGGTATAAAGCAAAATACATTTGTGTACTCAAAAGCTTATCTGTTTTTCCTCACTGTATCATTTGGTGTAATAAAAGGTATTCTGTTTCCCTAAAAGTGTAGCCTGCTGCCGTAGCAGTCTAATGGTCTCAGGAATATTTCACTTGTGTGAGTTAAAAAATAAAAATAAAAATTGATTACTCACAGCTGTTAGAACACAATTGACAACTTGATAGATAATTAATTTTCAATCAATCAGCATTAATTGTGATAATTACTCATAAGAATTATTTAAAATATTCATTACTTTGTATTTTGGAAACATTTCTAACAATATAATTATTTTCTGATACACTGTGGAAAAATTTCTATGATGATAATAAATAAGGAACTGAAATCCAAATAAGAAAATGGGGGAATATGGAACCAATTTCAATCACAAATTTGCCCTTTTTAGAATTATGTGAATGTGCTTGAGGGGAGCCAGAGAGGGAAAGAGGAAGCGAGGGAGGGATAGAGATAGAAAGGTATCACTTTGGGCTCGATAATTCAGTATCCCCAGTGCTGCTAAATGCTATCATGATTTTTTTTTTCAGTGCATAGGACTTAGAACAATATTTAATCTTATATTTCCTATGTAGATAAATTAAGTTGGATTACATAGTGTCAGGTGGAGCACAGAAGTTCAGTTGGTTTGTTTCATTTGACTTGCATAGCTAGCAATTTTGTTCTCCTTGGAGCAAGGGTAACAATTCTGTGCCACATTCATTTCACATACGTAGTGCTTTTCAGCATTGTGCTCGCACACCTCATAAGCTGCTTAGCTACGTCAGCCGAGTACAGCACTGCCTGGCTTCAAGAGCATCAGCCTTTTTACCTCCGGACTCCTTTCTGCGGGCAGGTCACCAGCGCTAATTGTGCAGCAGTCGTCTCCAGGTAGCACATCTGTACTGCTGTTATCGGTATTGCCTATGCTTGCAGCTATACTTTGTACGTGCACTGTAGATACTCAGGCAAAATGACAGTAATTTCACTTTCAATAATTTTGGGTAGACTTAAAAGGGTTTGATGTATTTTGCTTCAGCTAAACATGTATACCTTCCTTTCTGCGCACGAGTCAGTACGACCACTGTACATGTAGCAGCTACTTCTCCATATTGCCTGTTTTTCCTCTTGTAAGTCCACCTGTGTTCTACTTACAGTCTTGCTGAAGTTCAAAGAAATCTTTGCATTGATTTCAGAACAAGTAGAACTATATCCCTGAATATAAAGTCTTCTTGTCATGGTGTGAATCATCTTGTGTATCTCTGTGAAGTTTTGTGTTTCTGTAGATGTGATAAATCACACAGAGAGCCTGATGACTGACTTTTCTAAATTCCCTCCAGTTAGTGTGACTGATATGTTTGTGTGCAGGCTTTGCTAGACCAGTGAATTCCCCCCATCCTCACCCTGTCCCAGTGTCACCCTCAGCACAGTTAATGTTGACAACTAGCATCACGTTGTCTGTTTCTGTGTGATGTTTAGTTGCTTTCCATCCCATGGCAGTATGGCTGGGCTTGAAATTGTGATGAAATTACAACTAATACAGAAGGTGACAGCCTGTCTCCTTAGCAACCTGGGCCACTGTGTGCACGTAACCAGTCTATGCTGAAGTGAGAGACTTGGTACTTATTCCCTTGGTGTTGGCTGGCAAATTTCAAGATTAACTACATCACCCCTGAAGCTTTAGCATTAATATACTGTTTTCAGCAAAGCAAACTGTGTCTTCTCTTTTGCTTGCACAAGCAGGGAAAGATTTTGCTGAATATAAAATAAGTACAGATGTGGTGATGTTGTTGCAAAAGGTAGAGAAAGGAAGTAGCATTTTCTGCAGTTTCAGATCATTTCTTCTGGGCTCTCTGTCTTCATGCCCTGCTGGGCAGAGCAAGCATCAGCAGTGCTGAGAGGCACTGTCAGCTCCAGAAGTGCAACCAAAAAAGACAGCTGTTTCCAAAAAATGAGTGTCTCTGAGTTCCTGATAGAGACAGGAGCATAATAAAAGAGAAGTCAATGGCATCTTTCCTTTTTGTATTTGGCTTTTAGACACTTTTGCTCTGCATGGAGTTGCAATACAAAGCAGGACTAGGGCACTCCTAAGGACTCAGTTTGTAAACTGTGACTGAGAGAACTTCAGAGAATTCTTCAGATTTCAAGGTAGAGTGTTGTCTGCTAGCCAATATATAAAAGCAAAGTGCCAAAGAGCACCTTTCTTTGAAGAAGACACTGAATATCTGATTCTTGCTTTAAAAAATAAAATTAGTGGCATATGTGTTTCTCTAAGTGGTAGATAAGTTCATATACATGGCTGTATACTCAGTGTCAGAAAAGCGGTTCATTTTGTATTAATACGTTTTCTATGAGGCTGATCTCACTATAGTCAAGCTGTCCAAAATATACTGGGTTGCATGGTCCACTGGCTGAATTTTTGTAAACAAAGAGAATGCAGATTAAGGGGAGTATTTTTTGTAAAAGAATAGCTGCAGGCTTTGATATTAGAATCGAGGAGAATCTGATGGTATTTAATTCCCCTTGATTAGAGTACAAGTATTTTGCCATAGTACAGTATTTACTGGAGGTGTAGCTGTTAGCTGTGGAGCAAAGACATACTAAGATGCGTTGTAGATTCCTTTCTCTTTGTTTGGTAGGTAATACATTGTGAAGCCGAGAAAATCTCAAAGACTTTTCTCTTTTTTGAAACAGCAGTTGCAGTATACTTTTTTTCCCTATCCATTCTGAGTGCAAACCCCTTTGATGCTCGTATAATTTTAGTGTAGCTTGTTAAACTGATTTGCTCTAGGAAAAGAACTATTACTATATAGCAAAGTAATTAACTGATGTCCAACTGTACTGCCAAAAAAAAAACCCCAACAAACCAAAAAAAACAAACCAACAAACATTTCAGTATTATTTTAACTAGTATGTTCAACACCCCTGATTTCTGACAAAGTAAATGATGAGTGCTGTATGATGGAGTCATGAGTCCCAGAGTAAGAGATGGACAGGTCCTACAGGCCTGTGTTGGACAGAATCTCTACCAGAGACAGGAACCCCCTCTGTTAGGTGCAGCTTATGGAGAAAGTAACCAAGAGGTTAAGCTGGAATCTGCAACTTGTCTGGGAAAGCTTTTCTTACAGCAGGCTGCCAGTGGCTCTCTGCCAGCAAATACCTGGGATGCTGACTTGCACATGGGTACCTCTGCAAAGCCTTGTCCCAAACTGAAGCCCTAACACAAGTACTCAGAACTAATACAGAAGTAAAAAAAAAAAAAAAAATAATATCGTCTAGAACATAAATACAACCACCCTAGGACATGCTGTCAGAAGTTCTCTTTATCTTAATTATGAATTAGTAACAATACTTAAAACTAGGAGAAAAATCATGGAAGCTGATACTAGCAATATGTCGAGATCTGTCAAATTTTCAAAGCAGTTGGTCTAATCGATAAGATTCGGGAAGGCAAAATTGAAACAGGATTCCAAATCATGATAGAGTAAAAGACAGTTAAGCTGTGACTTTTTGCTCATCCCTTTGCAAAGGTGATGGCTAAATTTAAACTTTAGTCTGCATCTCACATTTAGGTACAGAATTGCTTCCAGCTTAGATGAATAGTTACCTTATGATTAGAATGCAAACAGTGGGTTAGCCAGAAGTGTGCATCAAGTTCGTGATGTAAAACGCTGCTGATGTCTCAGCAGAGATTCCTGCCAACTTCAGTTTTTCTTAGACAAGGTACATGGAATGTTAATTAAGATTTTTTTTAAAACTACTCAAATCTAGTAGAGACAAACTGAAAAAAAAAAAGGGGGCAGAAATGACTGATGGGATATTCTTATCTAAAAAACAGCTGTGCAAATCAGTCTGTCCTCATGAATAGTCATAGCAGTTAATAAGAATAACATCAACAGGGTTCTCTGCTATGGTAATAGGTTTGTGTAAGAAGTGATTTCTAAAAAAATAATTTAGCAGAGTGATGTCCTTTGTATAGATATATGAAGCATTTCATGGAGCTTAATGTATTTTAGAAAAAGAGGGAGAATTTTTTTAAAAAAACAAACCTGTGAGAAGTTCTAATTTGCTGTTACATTTTTGTCGGCCTTTTCCTAACTGGGATATACAGGCAAAGATATGGATTTGAAAGCTATGTAGGATTTTAGACACGACTCAAAAAGTACTTGCATGTCATGCTAGGATGGTGTGAATTGTACATTAGGCTAAAGCATTGTTTTCTCTGCTTTTTTCTGATAGGTCATTGCTTGTGAACAGCAGTATGACTACTCGTATGATGCTCGATGTGACGTATGGTCCTTGGGAATAACAGCTATTGAACTGGGGGATGGAGACCCTCCTTTATTTGACATGCATCCAGTGAAAACACTTTTTAAAATTCCAAGGTATGGCACTAGATGGCTCTCTTCACTCACTGGTTTCTTCAAAGACAAACTGGTCAAAGGAGAAAGAAATATTTGGTAAACATTTGTGCTTCAAATCCTAAGAATCTCTCTTAGGGAAATATATTAAAAAGCTGCAATGTTAAAGAATTTTATTTTTCAGCTTGACTTCTACAGTAATTTATATTTAGAGTGCCTTGAAACGATGAAGATTTATATATTTATTTTATTCTTGTCTTAAAATATAAAATCATATAGTATCAAGGTACCTCTCTTCAAAAGTACTTTTCTTAGGTACTATTGATGAAAACATTTGTTGCAAAAGAGGAAGAAGCCATCATTTGTCACTGCTGAATAACATTTTTGAATGTTATTCCTCTACAGTTTTAGGCTTGTTTTACTGTGGAAGAAAACAACACAATTTTGCCAATGCTATGAAGCAGTCTGGCAATTTCAGCAATCTGTAGTAATAATTTATTTTTTCATTTACTCGAGGATGTTAAAATGTTAAGATATTTGAATTGTCATACATGGATATGAAAAAGAGATAGAAATCCCCTCTATGTATAGTCATGTAAATTAGCTGTATTATTTCCTACTGTTGGTTTTTAGTTTCATTTTGGTTTCATTTTGTTGAGTCTTCCCGAGTAAGTTGAGATTGACAGTATAAAACAGAGTTTAACAACAGAACAGTTGTAATAGTAGAAAAAATACAGAAAGAATTTGTCTGTCATTGATTAGACTGGCATATACTTGTCTTTTCCACATTTTGCTCATAAGGAAAGAATTGCCACTGACTGATGACAATTTAAAACCTTCAGCAATACAAATGTTTGACCTTTTGTTATCTGCACAGTTATCATAGGCTTTTAAAATTTCCTCTGATTGCAATTTGCATTTCTGATGAAGTCTATTTATATGCAGATACAGTTGTCCTGAGTTCTGTGTCATATAGTTATCTCCTTCTACCCAGCTCAGACATGAGCTGCCACCACTCTTTCCAGTATGATTCATACCGAAACAGTGGTTAGTCTTGTTGCCTTTGCACAAGTGTAAAACAGGTCCTGACAATTAAGGCATCAAGGTAGGCTTCAGACTACTGAAGCAGTATCAATAAATTTGATCAACGCTCAAAACAGTTTAAAAGAACAGAAATCATACCAAAAGTAACAGCAAGGTATAGGAAGATGCATAGAATAGAGCATGTAGAGGCTTTGATTTCTATCTATAGTTTACGTCTTTCCCTATTTGCTGTTGTGTCTTTGTATGACGTAGGAAAACAAAAGTGAAGTATCTATCTGATTAATTAAATAATGGGCACATTTGCTAAATAGAACGGTAGCAATTTTTAAGTGAAGAGATTTCCCTCTCCTTTGCATTTTCTGAGCTATAACTCTGCTGCTTGTCATTGCACATTCGTATTAGATAAAATGGACTATGATTAGTGCTGGATGACACAAGGACCTGGCATATAGGAGACGGAGATTCTCTCCTGGTACTAGTTTGAAGACAACTCAGAGGAGTAGAAAATATGACCAAAAAGTGCCTTCCCCTCTTGTAGTAGTTTAACAGTTTAGAAGTAATCTTAGTGCAGTTACTGATATTGGTGCTGCAATTTACACATTTTAAACAGCACTTTCAACGTGAGTGTTGAGGCTGGGCTCTTTTAAGGTTGAAAGTGGTTCTTCCAAGCACTGGCTATTGAGTGCTCAAGCGGTGATGTGGAGAAGCATTGCACCTCACCTTCTGATTTTCAAAATCCTCTGGGCTCAGGGATCTAGCAACTTTACAATTTCTGCTTTCATGATAATATCTGTGTTTGAAGTTATAAATGCAAATGTTAAGCCATTTTCGGGTAGTTAGTATCCATGGTTATCGTCTCTGAATTTATCCAATACAAATTCTCAGCTACTATAACATCTAGAAGCAAGCAAGCCTACAGGGTAGCTGTATTTTGTTGGAAGAACTCTCTCCTTTTGTGTGCCACTTGCTAGCCTTCTTCAGTAATCCTTGGCTGCCTTATGAGAAGAGGAAAGGTACAGTAAATACCTGGTTTACTTCGCCACATGACTTAATGTCATTTTAAGTCCAATCAAAAGAAAAGTAACCCTGCTGCTGATTTTTTTCCGCCTTTTTCTTTCTTTTTCACTATTTCTTCTCAGTTTCTTGCCCAGGACTTTCTCTGCATCCACCATGCAGTTGAGCCGAAGTTCTCAGCCCTCGTTTTTGGCTCAGTAAGACTACAATTAGACTCAAAAAGTTTTTTAACTGAGACTGCCGTTGTCACATCTCCAGGGTCATTCTCATTCATGCTGTGCACAGGGATCTTCACATCTTAAAATAGCTCTGCTGATACCTGCAGTCAAACAGCTTAGGTTAAGGTGGAGTGAATGAGAGGCAGCATATTCATGCAGCTCAAATTCTTGTTTCAGCTGAGGGTTGGTAACCAGTAGCACCTGCTGCTTTCTGTAGGAGGCCACCTGCCTGAGCTTTCCCTGCAAGCAGGCTCTGCTCCACCCATCGTTTAAATTAAGATGTAATTCAGTTCATCTGGTGAGATGGAGGAAGGGCTCACTCAGCTAACTGCCCTCAGTTCATGGATGGTGACAGCACTGCTCTCAAGTGAAGTCTGCAGCTTTCTGCTACTGAGAGGGGTATAGCGAGACAGAACTTGTTCAGCTAGGTTTTGCTTTCACCTGGAAACTAGCAGGAGGTTGACAGTTTCTGAAATTATCTCACAACTGTAATTTGCCATTCAAGCCACATTAATATTGGACTACAGTGGAGCTATGAATGCTAAGTTATTCACTCCCGATTCTGGAGTTTCAAGACCTGGGTTGGGAACCACGATAGCCTTGTGTAGGTACCTGTACTCTAATTTCTGACAGACATACATAGTTTAATTTATTGATAACAGCTCTTTCAGCTGCAGTTTCTTGTGGTTTGATGTGAAACTGACAAATCAGCTTCCAGCTATTTTTAAATGTACTAAATGCACTGCTACCAAATGACACCAAAGCATGTTGCATAATTATGGTGTGCTTGTGGTACCCTACAATCAAGTTATCTGGAAGTGTAAAAGCCTAATGCAAATAATGAGCAATAAATGCAACGGGCTCTTGATTTAATGCATATATCTGATTTCTGTATGTATTCTCCAAGGATAATTTTTGTTGACTGGGCTGGTTTTGCTTTAATTTGAAGAAGACGTAAAACTGCTATTCACAGTAACTGGCACTTGGACGTAACTCAGGCAGAGAGTCATCAGGAATTATTTCTTTGTTCCCTTACATTCTTTAGTAAAGTTGATCCATATCTTTCTATTTCTATTGCCTTCTGTGTGCTCGACCAGTCTGTTCTGTGTGCTGCTGATTTCTTTACATTAGCAGAAAACTTTGCGGTAGTTTCCAAGTTTTGTTATCAAGCACTGAATAATCTGTTCTCATGACTGTACTTAAAAATGTTAGTAATGTGGAAATTGCCAAAGCTAGATAGAGAAATCTCTGTGTCTTTCCATAGAATTCTTCCATTCTCAAGTAGGGAACAAGGTAGTTAAGATTCTATGGCAGTTTAGTAATTGGCTTTTTTCTGGAGACAGCCAGTAATTGTGCCGTTAGCCTTGGCATTGAGTTTCAACTTAGTGAGCTGTGGAGCTAGGCCTTAGTCTTAAATTAATGTAATTGAAGTCAGTGAGTGTTTACTTTGACTTTATAGAGTTTGAATCAACCGTTGAAGGAATGATTTTGTACTAACAGTCATAGCAGTTACATACCCCCAAGATCTTTGGAGATGTTGTTTTGTGTAGAACTCAAGTCAAAGAACAGACTTTTACTGCTTTTATGTACTAATGTAAGCAGGAAAATGGGGAAAGCTAAGAGTAGCCAAACATCATACACTGGGTTCTCTAAACAAGAAGGAAATTAGGTATTAAATTCAGATGATACTAGTTACAGAGTCTAAATATTCTTACAGTAGGTAAGAAATTATGCTTCTCTATACTTTCTGTACAGCAGTTATAACAATGGAAGGGAAGGTTAGAGTGACACTGCTTAAAAATATTAAATATTCAGCAAAGCATAGTCAAGATTTCAGTCCCCAGGAAACTCTCTGGGTGGATGAAAATTTCATTCCTAAACTGAAGACTTCTGTTGAATTTGCCACCTCCAACTAATACAGGTCCACATCTGAATTATTTAACTTGAACCAGAAATGGACTAAGCTCCTGGTTGAATAGCTCAGTCTCAAAGGAAGTCTGTCTGTGGATGTATCATAGGACCTCACGATGTTTGGATCCTGTGACATTTCTGGAAGAGGAAGCCCATTTAAATCCAGGTCTATCTTCATAATTTCTATTTGAGATATTTTACATTCCGCTCTTGGGAGGACATAAACAGAAAACAACACACCTCACAATAAAACATTCCAGTTGCCATGAACATTCTCTCTATCCCGTCCTAGCCATAGATGTCATTGGAAGACTGTTGAAATTAGGATTTTCCCAGTCATACTGCTCTGTGCAAGCTAGAATTTAGATAGAAATGACTTAACTTGTAGTGATAGCCCTGTGAACTGTCAAAAAAGATCAGAGCCTTGTCTGTAAGGCAGAAGGTCATAATAGGGAAAGTTCTGATTGTGCTAAGATGTTTGATTTTTGCATTCTCCATTAGTGCTCTGAGGTTCCTATCTCTGTATTTTTCTGGTTTTATTTCATGATTTTCACATCTCTGTCCTTTCAGCATTGCTGGAAGAAGATTCGAATAATTTTGTCTTTAATCAGAATCCTGTGTGTGTTCTGTTTGAAGATAGTTCTTAACAGGACATTTTAGATAACAAAGCCTTAATCTTGTCTCTTTCTTTGTCTCCTTCACCTCCTTAACATGAGCAGCACCTGTCTTGTCTGATTTCTGTGCCTTTCTAAATAAAGAACATGACCTATCCTTTCTTCTTAGCAATTCTCTTCCCCCATGTTGTTCAGCATAAGGATTTTAATATGAAGGTTCTAGTGAAAGGCCCATAAATGCTTCTGTTAGATAAAAAGCATTAGTTGAAAAACTGCAAGCATGTGTGTTGCTCCCCGTCCTCCATTTTTATTGTATTTTAAACTGTAACTACAAACTGCCTGAGGTGTGAAGTAGGTTACATACGTGCTGTGGTGATCTGACATTGTTGGTCCTTATCCTGAATCAGACACACTGTTTCTCATATCTAGAATTCTGTCTTGCAGCTACCAGAATTCTCTGTTTGAACAGAACAGTAAAAAGGTTTCCTTTCATTGAGTCAAACAACATAAAATGTGATTAAGGCTTGAATTTATCTCAACAAAATAGCTGATTTCCAGAGGGCAAGTGAACTGTCAGAATTCAACACGTCTCAAGTTGGGCATGAAAAATAGGTGATCCCACTGTGCTGCACTCCCCTGAGAAGCTGACAAGTGTTCCACAGCAGGATCATGGATGCCAAGCAATTTAGGAAAGGGTGTGTAAGTATTAACTTCAAACTTTTGATAATATAGCCTGAGCCATGGGCCACATGCTTAAGCGTCTTCCAGTGGTTAACCGGTTTTCTAGTCCTAGAGAAAATGTAGTGTCTGCAGCAAATATCTGATAGCAAAAGTGACGAAGAAAATGGCAATTAAATTTTGAGTCAATGTTTCATTAGGCACTAGGCTTCTGGGTCTTATTTCTGTATGTATTATGTAGATTTGGAAGGGACCGCAAGTTCATGGACGATCGCAAATTTTTAAAACCTCTTTTCATTCATTAGCATTTTATTGAATGAATGTGCAGTGATACATGTTCATGGACCACTGCAAATTTTAAAAAACCTCTGTAATTCATGAACATTTTATTATCCGAATGTGCAGTGTCTTGGAAACAGTTGTGATACCACACATGTGAGACCATATTCTTAAAACTGCCAATGAGAAGGAACCAAACGTTTATGTCCTGTTTTGCAGTGATGCACACATTCTTCCTCATCAAAATGAATTCTTGGATCTAACTCATAAATCTTCTGAAAAGGGACCTCCAATGCCTAGAGATAGAGATAAATCATACTGCGAAGACACTGAACCATGAAATGATTCTGTTAACTTGTCATCTGTCTAGAATATATTTTCAAATCTCCAACAGAAGGGTCTAAATTAAGAAGGGAAGGTGGTCTAGCAAAGTTGGTAATTTGGGAGTTGATACTTTTAACCTCTTCCATCTGCTGCCACTACTTAGGAGTGTCTGTTTGGGCAAAATATTACAAAGTAAAAGATTCTCAAATACCACTACACTCAAGCTTTGTAAAGGGAAATAGGTCCATAAATTCTTCAAATGATGTTACCTTGTGAGAAGTGTTACATCAGATCAGTACGATCTCTTAAAGTAGCAGTGATTTGAAATTTTGAAAAGTAATGGTTATGAAAAGTAGTGTGGAAGAGATAAAGATTGTACATTATCGTCTGGAAAGGGTGGGTGTATATACCAGTGTAAAATGAGGACTTTGGGTCATCTTGCAAAGATACTGTGTTTCAGGAAGGTGGTAAATTAAAATCAATTTTCTAGGTTACGCTGACAGCTGACACTAGCAGAAACTGAACCAAATTCTTCTCTCATGTCCGTATCAGTCGAGTGTTGCTCTTCTGAAAGCAGTAGAAGGCACCTGTATTAAAATTGATCGGTGATAAGAAATGGTTATTTCATTTTCTAACCCATGAAAACTGAGTATTAAAAGAAATTTCATTAAAAATTTTTATGCTTCATTAATTCCTGTTAAATAGCCAGGAGTGGGACGGAGTTGTGCCTGTGAGTTCTCATCAAATGGTGTAGTTCTTCACCTGTGTTGTACTGTGTTGAGACCTGAAGCTCTTGGGAGTGCTTATTAGTTTGAGTTTAGTGACGCTTGACTGCTTCAGGAGCTGACCTGGCCCTAGTAGAATCAAACCTGGTGTTTCCGCCTCCTACTCTGTTACAACTTCAGCTTCCTAGTAGTTTGCAAGTAGGCAGTATAATTATCTTTATACTTTCTGTGCACTTCATCTTTAATGCTGGTTACACTTTGCTTGGTGTATACAGTGTGCAGCACCTGGGGTACTACAGGTAGCTTCATCCATCTGAACAGATAAGAGCCATTGCAGGGATGCTATTTTTTAGAAGTAACATTTAAATATTAACATTTTGTAATGTGGCCTTTCATACTGCAGCTGGCTTTACCACCTTTTTTTTGTAATTTTGCCATCTGCACTGATACTGACATGATACTGATATACCATGTAGCATACAGTTTTACTGACTAAACTACTTCAAAAGACCAGATTCTGCCTATGGTTATAGGTACGGCATCATGAGTTCTGTAAAAGCTATGTATGCTTGTCTGAGGAATAATTTGATTTTTACATGTTATTTTATTGTCTGATACATTGGACTTTCATTACTTTGTGATTGTATTTTTATAGAAAATCCCAAATATTGAAAATGTAAGGTGACACGTTACATTTAAGAGTACTGTGGAAATATCTGATGAGCAGAAATTTAAGCTCCTCGGGATCCTCCTTGGTTGGTATAAACATGTCAAAGCACTTCAAGGATAGAGCCTATCTGTAGGTGGAAAAGCATACAGATCTGTGACTGAGGATTGGCAAGACCACTTCAGCAGGTTACAGACTTTTCATATAATCTTGAACAAGTCAAATATGACTAGACTTTCAAAATTATTTAGGTCCCTAAATATGTTGTTAGATAGCTAGTGAATTTCCAAGAAGCACTTCTGTGTTTCATTTCTGTTAAAATTCTTTTAATCTCCATTCTGTGTTTGATTTTTCCAAAGAGTTCAGGATCACTGATTTCCCAGAAAGTGAACCACTGATGTGTTTTTGAAATGTCAGTAAGTGTGTGTGCTTGGCTCTCTCTTCTTCCACGGAATCACAGAATGGCTGAGGTTGGAAGAGAAATCTGGAGGTCATCCTGTCCAACTGCTCTGCTCATCCTGGGTCACCTGTAGAAAGCTACCCAGAACCATGCCCAAATGGCTCCTGAGTATCTCCAAGGATGGAGATTCCACAGCCTGTACCAGAGCTTGGTCACCCTCACAGTGAAAAAGTGTTTCCTGATGTTCAGATGGAACCTCCTGTGTTTCAGTTTGTGCTCATTGCCTCTAATCTTGTCATCAGGCACTACTGAAAAGAGCCTGGGTCAGTCTTCTTTCTGCTCTCCTTTAATATATTTATATATATTGATAATATCTGTCCTGAGCTTTCTCTTCTTTATGCTAAACAGTCCCACCTGAGTCATCCTTTCCTCATGTGAGACGTGCTTCAGTCCCCTCATCAACCTTAGTGACCCTTTACTGGACTCTTTCCAGCAGCTTTGCGTCTCTCTGGTACTGGGGAGCCCAGAACTGGACACGGTACTCCACATGTGGAGTGCTGAGCAGGGTTAAGGATCCCTTTCCTCAGCCTGCTGGCAACACCTCTCCTATTGCAGCCCAGGATACCATAGGCCTTCTTTACTGCAAGGCCATGTTGCTGGCTCATGTTCACCTTGGTGCCCACCAGGATCCTCAGGTTCTTCTGTGCAAAACTGCTTTCCAGCTGGTCAGCCCCCAGCATCTACTGGTACAGATCTTTGCACTTCCCTTTGCTGAACTTCATGAGGTTCCTGCCAGCCCATTTCTCCAGCCTCCTGAGCTTCCATCCCTCTGGACAGCAGCACAACCCTCTGGTGCAGCAGCCGCTCTTCCCACGTTGGAACACGAGCAAACTTGCTGTGCGTGCACTCTACTACATCATCCAGGTTATTAAAGATGCTGAATGGGACAGGACTCAGTACTGACCCCTGGGCTACACTGCTAGTAAAAGGTTAATGTCCTGGCATTTTGTTTGTATCATCCGATAAAACGTATTAATTCCATGGGGAAAGTATGTTGTGCTATGAGGACAAGATATTTTAATGTTATTCCTATCACACTGTCTCATGATTTGTGACAGTGTCAGAACATACTGGGGTAGTGACTCTGCCCTTATATAGATGTATAGTAGTTATTCATTGCTAATTCATTTCTAACAGATATATGAACTGGTAAAAGTCAAATGCATCCTAGGGTTTAAATATCAGACTTAAACAGATTTGTGCCAGGGTTGAACTGAGTAGTGAGTGGCTAGTGATAGTGTTAGCTTCGTTACATTACCTGTGTCTGAAAAGCAGAGAGCTGTTTGTGTCTAAGACCGTACCAAATCCGTATAGATAACTAGTCTTTTAAGTGTGGCAGTAGATAAAAAAACTCAAGTGTATGCAGTTAGCAGACATATCATAGCAAAATGGCGTCTGTTCCCCATTACCTTAAAATATTTTAATATATTTGATAAAGTGGTAAAATATTATACATATTTTTATATACTACATAAGACAGTAGAGAATCAGCCCTGAAATTATCTTGGTGCAATTTCCTTTCTCTATTTCCTATCACATAGCTTATATACAACTACGGAACTGTTTCTTGTTGACCTTGTCTTTCTGTTCCTTTTTGGAAGTTGCCTACAGATAGAATTTGATTTTGCAGATGCATTCTTTGTGCAGATGTATTCATAGCCTAATTTCAGCCAGTAGTTCATTCTCTGTGGCTTCTTGTTGAATAGTCTGTTGTAAGCATTTACTGTTTTGGCTATTAGGGAAGACTTTGCCTGCATGGTATGTTGCTGGTTTTTGATTTGTTAAGTTTTTCTCCTCCAACTAGCTTCTTCATGAAGACATGCAATTACATGTAAAAGAGTATTGTTTTATATGTATATTCTTCAGTGCTTATTTAAACAGACTATTTGAGCAAACATTCCTGCCAGTATGTTTGTTGCCAGAACATTCATGCGAATTACACACAGAAGAGCTAAAATGTATGCAGCTGAAATTAATTCATTGGGAAACTCAAATGAATAATCATGACAATAAACATGTGCAGCTCTCAGCCATATTCTGAGCAAAGAAAAAAGAATTGCATCTGATATTCTCTTTTATTCTCTGTGCCAAACTCTGCTTTCTCTGAAATCTAGGTAGAAGCTGAGATGCCTGACAGATGTTTTTACTGACTCAGTTCATTTCATGCATTAAACACACATAAACTGTTTTAGTCAACCAGTTTCTAAAGTAAATTATTACTTTTCAAAATCCATTGCATAAGTAGTAACAGACTGCTACGATACAGTAAGTGTCATTTTGTTTTGCTCTAGTGGAAAATTTCCTGCTGACAAGGTCAAGCCCTGCAGTCTGAGAGCAGTCAAGTGATGAAAGGCACATCTAGCAGGAGGAGAAGTGGTAGATGGACAGCTATGAACTGTTGTCTCCTTCAGAAGTGAGGATTTGAAATGTGGCTGAGACAGATTTAGAAGACAGAGCTGAGCTACAGAGTCGTGCTTTTGTTATTGTGGACTAAAACCACATTGATTTTAGTATGTTTTCAGAACTGCTCCCCACTTCTTCACAGAGCTACAGTAGTTAACAGCATTGTTTGAAGTGGTTCTGGGGCATTAATACTGTGAGGGTAGCAGAGTATTCCTTACATATAGTAGTTACTGACTTATAAGGAGATTCATGCTATGGTGCACAGGAGACTGGAGGTTGCAGTGGAGAAGATGTAGCGTGGATAAAGTTTTGTAGTGCGGCAAAATACTTGTTCTGCATTTAAAATGAGTTTGAAGATGGTGGGAAAATCAACCATTTATAAATAGTTAACAGCCAATTTTCCACCGTTCAGCCAAGAGAAAAGCTTCCTTCCAGGTAGATAATTCACATGTAATATTGCTTTGCAGTAAAATATTTAGTGTTCAGATATTTTTTGTATGATTGATTAATATACTTTGTTATAGAAATAGATTCTTAGCATAAAAAAATTGAGATCATCTAGGAGTCAAATTGCTCAGTAAAGAACTAGGTAGCTGCGTTTTCAACACATAAATCTATATCATTACCAAAGGTTGCTGAGAGGCTGCTGATGCCTTATTACGTAAGGTTTAGACAGATTACCTGCAGCACTAAACAATTTACAGAGAACAGAAATTGGGCTTCCAATGCAGTCTAGAAATGAAACATCACAATTATTTGAGGTACTCTGTAACCTTGGAAACAATTGGGAGCAGTGACATCAGCAACAATTATGTGCAATTTTTGTGTTTAGCTTGTCACCAAGGTAACCAGAGCAGGTTTCCCTGCTTGAAATTTTAAGAATATCTTGGTTCGATACTAAGTGAGCATGTAGGAAGCAGACTATTTAGGATCTGTTAAAATTGCATTCTGCTTCCTTTTTAAAATGGTCCTTCAGGATTTAAATTGTCTAAGCTCGTGGGTGGTTTTTCTTATTTCCTTTTTCCTTTCTCTCTCTGAAATAGCTGCAGGTAAATGTAGCCTCAATTACTGTGTTAAATTTGCTGAATACTGGAAAGAAGGAAAAATTAATTTCTCATTTAATTCCTTTTGCTGGCCCCAAATACCAGGTATTGCAGCTGAACACAGAGACTGCAAATTGCACTGCATTGATTTTGGGGATGGGACTCAACCACAGTTGAGGACACATGATGGTCCCACATCTAACTTCCTTGAGGGAAGCTTTGCATTGAAGTCTATGTCCACAAGGGACTTGCTGTCAGTGCTGCCTGAGGAGTGTACTGGATGAGTGATTCCCTGAGGCTTCCTGACTGTGACACATCGGTAGTCAGCCTGCCTCACATTGTGGTTGTGCCAGTCAAGAATGGCCTAGCATGATATCATCTTCACAATCCAGAGAGGTTTGGTTTAGTTTTCCTCCCTTCTCTCTCTCCCTTCTCTCTCTCCCTTCTCTCTCTCCCTTCTCTCTCTCCCTTCTCTCTCTCCCTTCTCTCTCTCCCTTCTCTCTCTCCCTTCTCTCTCTCCCTTCTCTCTCTCCCTTCTCTCTCTCCCTTCTCTCTCTCTCCTCTCCCTCGTGTCTTGCAGAAGGTAATGTTTGAATTAAAGCCATCTTACACACTGGGAGAATCTGTAGTCCCCTTCATAATTGCTCTGTGAGAGGATAGTTAGGTGGGATTGGAGCCATGATAATAATAAAATAAAAATAAATAATAAAATAATAAAAATAAATAATAAAATTCTTTTCCTGTTTGGAGTGCAGTCCTGAAGAAGTGTATCTGCATTTCAAGCCATTAGCCATGTGGGTTTCCAAAATCTCCTTTGTAGCCTATGGTTCAGTAGCCCACATCACTGATAGTGAATCGAACCAAGTAAATTAAATTAGATTTTTGCATTAAAAAGATAATCCCTTCGCATAGTTTGGTATTGCAGAGAGAATAAGGCATCTCATACATTTCATGGTACCATACATTTCAGAGACTTTCATGGGATGTAATTGAAAAATAGATGCCTTTCTCAGAAGTGGAATATTAATGTTCATATTTGTAAATGAATTAATTCAGTGACTGATAGAAGCAGAAGAAAAAGAAATACGAACTTTTTAGATACTAGTCACATTTTAGCAAGACTATTTCCATAACAAGTAATCACACTATTTGCAAACATATTTGGTGAAAAGGAACTGTGCTTTGAAAGGTATTGATTTGCTTGTTACAGTTACGAGTTTGAATAATTTTAAAATTCTATGTGGTATATTTAATCATTACTCATTATTAGTGCAGTAATAATGCACTAGGCATACATTTACTATTAACAATTAGTGTCTTTCCTATCACAGGTGTAATCATGAGTTAGAACTCATGCAAAAATTTAAAAGAAATTTTTACTTATTGGAGTGGACATTGGTTAGAAATCTTTATAAATACAGTATTCAGGGAGTTAACAATAATTTCAGTGGGTTTATTTTATGATAAAGAAAAGCCATTTAGATTACAGTTGTGTTACATCTTCTCTCAAGAGTTTCTCCAAGTTTTCACCATTGTTGTGAGGCCAAGAAGAAACTCCCAGGCAAGACATCAAAAACTACTCTTGTGCTTTTGGAAAGGGAGTGCTTATGTTTTTTCTTCTCTGCAAACCCTGCTTCAGTAGCTTGTGGGGGCAGGGGAAAGGGAAGTGTCTCCTCTTGAGAGAGTTGGTGTCTGTGCTTTGGCATCCAGCACCACAGTCTTCAAGAACATTAGGAAAAAAATAGTAGTAACAGCTTTTGTCTTTCTACCTGACTGACTAAAGTGATTTGATTTCATACAGTTTAGTTTGGTTAAAGTAGCCAAAATGTAACTTGTAAGTTTCTTAATTCACAGTATAGATTATATCAGATTCCCTCTTGTCAGACTTAACGTATTAGAGTAAGTGCTGGGTAAGGATGTTCCAGATTACAATAAGATGGCTTTATTGGGCAAGTTGATGATCTATTGCCAGCATGCAAACACATCAGACTTTTACTGGCAGCATCTGCTTCAACTGTCTGGGGACACAAAGATAACACAAAATACGTTGGCACAAATTCAGAGATCTGACTTGATGAAAGTGTAATCTGTTTAGCCATTCTATGTGTGATTTAAAATTGAGTGCGTCTGTCATGTCAACACGAATATAATCACCTCTTAGTTCCTCATTATTAGTTACTGAGAGGAAATTCAGAAAGGAAGACTTGTGTTCCATATAGTACCTGGTATTTTTATTGATGTAAATAAATTTTATTTCTAAGCTGGTTTATTTTAAAGTTTTGGTTGGGTTTTGGGTTTGTGGGTTTTGTTTGGTTGGTTTGGTTTAACTTAATTGCTTTGTGTACTGTATATTTAAGTCTTGCAGTATCTCTTATGACGTTTTAAAGACTCAGATGCAGGTAGTGGCCACCCAACTCAAACATACAGCAAATCCTCTTTGTGAGAGCTCCCTTTGATGAGCATGTAACTTCTTGGTCTATTCAGTTGAGAGGATCTTCGTAGAGCTGTGTCAGAACTCTGCACTCTAGAAAAAGCAGAGAAGACATGACTATGTAGTTTTATTATTGTTAGGTGCCAGAAAATTTCAGTCTTTCCAAAAAGACACAAATGCATTTTCCCCCAGATTTCTTGGGGAAATAGGGTGCTTGCTTGTTGATAGCATCTGATTTTTAACCTGACAGTTATTTATGTTTTAAAGGTAAAACAGTTATATGATTCAGATTCTCATTCAGTGTGTTAGTATTTGTTACAGAAAAAAAAAATGTGTGTATCCTCAACACTTACTGCCATTGCATATTATACATTATTTATGCCATGATTCTGATTTATGCCCACAAAAGATGAAATATTTTCCCATTGGCAAGAATCTAATAATTTTCAGGGCACTCAGTTTTCACCTGAAGTTTTGCTTTTGGTTTAACAACATGCTTTACCCATAGCTGCTGCTTTATTTTAATGTATTCCTTCTGTTCACTCCTCCACCACAAGCTACTTATGAGTTTTTACCCATTCTTGGATAAGCAGACTATCACATGGTAGTCTGTCTTCTGTGGCAGACAGAGTCTGTCTTCAAAACATACCTTTTTTAAAGGTCTGTACTGTATTTCAGTTTCTTAGATGATATCCTTGATTATTTCCTTGTTTCATCTCCCCATGCCAAATATCAAGGCTCTTACCCAAAATTATTTATGTCAGGTTTTTTCTTTCTTCCACGTTTCCTTATTATTCTATGTCAAATATTTTATCTCTCCACTAACCTTGCTTTCTCACTTCTTTCCTCTTTGGTCCTCTCTGAGTGTTTAGTGAATGGTGCTTGTGAGTTTGGGTTTTGAGTTTTTTTGATAGAATACCCTATTTTGGCCTTTGGGGATTTTGGTTTGTTTGTCTTAATCTTCCTTTTTGTCTCTCATTTTTACTTGTTTGTTCTTCTCACTGCGGTGCTTCTTTGAGATTTTTCCCAATCGTGGCATTGTCTTGTCTTTCCTTTCCTTTTGCCAGAATGTTGTCTCTTACATTCAGAACACTCCTTTGTCCTATGTCTGTCATTTACCCTGGCTCTTTTCAACTCTTCTTTCTTACTGGACCTGTTATCTTATCCAGGAGATGGTTCTTTACAAAGCTTACCCTAGAATATTCACCGTGAGGTGTTGGTTAAATCTTGCATTAAAAAAAGAAATTAAACCTTCTTGACTTTCACATTTCTTCATGTTTTAATATTCCAGCTTCTTGGTTGTGTGGTTTTGTTGTTGTTGTTGATTTTTTTTTTTGTTTTGTTTGCTTTTTGTGTGTGTATGTTTTGGTTTTTGTCTCTCTTTGCATCAATAATTGCTTTGTTACACATTACTCGCACCATTAGCATTTCTTCCATTACATTTATTTTAACTACCTTCATCCTTTCCCGGATTCCCTACCCAGCCTACCCAGTTGTTTCAAGAAATGCATGAGATTTAAGTTAGTGTCGTGCAGGCTTATTGAGATACTGTTTTACCAATATTATTATCAATATTATTGTCATTTAGTTCTACATAAGAGAGGATTTATTTGAATTGCTGCCATGAGACTTTTTATAATGAATAAATTATTCATGTTTATCGTAGTGTGTTTATTAGTCTTACCTACAAGGATTCCTAAATCATACATTTTTTAAAAAACAGCAGACAAAAATTCAAGTGTTTTAAAATAAAGCTTATTGGATGGAATAGGAGAAGACACAAATTCCATTCCACATGCAGTGCTCACGTTCAGAAGGCATATTACCTTAAATGATAATTTCTTTTTTTAAAAAATGGTACTCTTACACGTCTTGTACTTCTCTTTACATTTCAGCATTTATTCAGTCTATTACTTCTGAATTTTTATAATGATCCTCCTAATGATCCATTGGAAATATGCCACCATTAGCTAACATATTCCCTCTCTTAAGTATTCATTTCTGAACCAGACTGGTAAGGCTATCAGAATAATATCAGTTCTTACAATGCAATGAACCAAAATATACTGAAAGCAGTAAGTTTTGAGTCATAAAAAATACAAATAAGGAGTAGTCCTTGTTTTCTGTTGAAAATGCAGAGTTTGAGTGCTTGCTTTTCTCAAATGTAATGAGTGAATTCCACGTTCAGTACCAGCCATATCAAGCATATGGTAATAGACTTGTTTTATGGGTTTACTGTTAGGTTTATTTGTATGTCTGTAGAGCCTCAACTAAGAAGAGGCTTCCATGAAATTGAAGGATTAGAAGATGTCTTCCTCTTTGCAAATAAAAACTAAATTAGACAAAGAAATGGAGGTAAAGAAGCAGCACAAGTGCTAAAACCACTTCTGTGGTTCTCTAAGTAAGTCACCCTTTTCATGGGAGTAATGTAGTGAAAACATTTTACTCTTGGTGGAAAGAAGTGCCCCAAAAAGCTTGTCTCGACCGGTTGGAAAGCCACAGGTAGGCCTGTATTATCTTGTATGTTCAGGACAATATGCAGCCTGTTGGCAGATTGACCATGATATGTGCTGGGCAGAGGCAGATCTCAGCAGGAGCACAGAACTGTAGGACCAAGTTCTGTGTCAGACTCCAAATTCTCTAGTTCTTCCCTTGGCAATCTTCATCTGCTTATTAAAATAAGCAGTTTGTGGCATCTCTCTAAGTCTTCCTCTTGTTGAGCCAACTTTTAGCTTTCCCAGAGTGGATCTGCTCCACTGGGCAGGCCCTGGGGCAGGTGTCCTCCTTGGGGCCCTTGAACTGGCTGATGTACAGTAACAATTTGAAACACGTATAATTCAGGACTTGCCCTTAGAAATTTATCTGTGGGATTTTCACTTTCTAATTTTAACATATATTTTACTTTCCCGTACAACTCTACAAATATGTGGTGTAATTGCAGCATTTTAATATTCCAGATACAGAAGTGTAGTGTCTAGACAACACCATATGTATTTCAGTCAGGCATGGAAGTATTACTCTCCCATTTTTATTTCCTTGGCAACTGACATTCTCCAGCTTTGCAAATTCACAGAGCAATGGTTTTATTAGAAAAGCAAAATGCTACATAGCAGTCAAGATGTGAACTGGTTATAAATAAAAATCTCTATTATTTCTTCCTCTGTTTCAATTACTGTTAATTTACTAATGTCTCTTTAGGTCTCTGAAACTTTTGTGAATAAATGAGACAACAAAGCATAACTATAATTCAGTTATGCTAAATTTTTGTGTTGAAGCTTGACCATGGGAATGCAAAGCTGTACATTTTCACCCCCATCCAAAAACATTTCTGAAATAAAATACTTGTTTCTGTCTCAGTGAAGCCAGCAACTGAAACTGGAAACTGAAGGGTAAATGACAGAAATAAATGATGCCTTGTCAAGTCCTGAAAAAGGCTAATGAAACCTTGCAGCTGCCAAATCTGACTGAAACCAGTGGCCTGTGAATTACAGTGTTCAAGGGAAAAAGTCAAAGATAATCCAGATGTTCCCAAGCAGAACACTTTGCAATACTTTTTCATTCATTTTCTTTCTGTCTGTATGAACTAAAAAATTATATAATTGAGATTTGTTTTAATACATTTTTTGAAGGTTATTATTTGACCTTCAAAATAATTCAGTGCTTAGCACGTTATTTCTGTCCGTACTCATTACTTTAAAGGTGACTTTTAGTTCCTCAAATGCATACCATTTTGAAACACAGGATTGTTCATATGAAGGAGGTTTCTTAGAAGGCTTCTTTCGACAGCCTCTTTATATTCTTCGTGAAGTGTTTTGCTTTTGGCGATGCATAAAGTGGATGTTGAAATTCTGAAAGTGACCACCTTTTACCATTTATTTTTTCTCATCATTATGCTGGCTAATGAAATATTCTAAGCTGGAGACTTGCAAATAAATATCGATTTCAGTGTGTTTTTAAAGAGATAGCTGACATTTCATTCCTTTGTGGTTTTACATATATTTTGTAGCTGAGCCCATATCTCATTGTTAATCTGCTAAGCCACATACTCAGTGGCAGAAAAACAAATAGTCACATAAAATTACAAAAAAAATGAAACAAATCTGTACCTATCTGTTAGGAGACATATAGCCACCATTCTGTTCTGAGATCAAGACCCTGTATTACAGGGAAAAAAAAAAAAAAAAAGCTTAAAAAGTAGATTGGTACCCTCTACCCTTTCAAGAAATTGGGATCCTACAGCCTTGTAGTTATATTTTTCCATTTAACTTTCAACTCAGCATAAATTTATCATATGCTTTTTGATTCAGTCCAGACTTCTGTGACTGTATACGGCCTATAGAAAATAAAGAGCATCCATTTGAGTAGAGAGGAAAATATCAGATAACTCTGTAATTAAAAGGTAGTAAAATACTTAAACAAGGAGAATATTTTTGTTTAAGCAATGAGGCAGTAATGTCTTGTGTTCTGCTTCTTCAACCAATTATTTTCTCTTGGAAGGTTTTTATCTTGGTTTAAAGTGGCATGTACTTGTTAGAATTAAGACACTTATACATTATTTGAATAGGTATGTGCCTTTAAGAAGATATTGAAGTCGTATGTGAACAGTTTTGAACTAGGGATTTACACAAGGAAAACCGTCCTTTCAGATAAAAGGGAGCGGGAGTAAAAAAGGAGAAACTAGAGATGAATCAGTTGCCAGTGAGAAGGTGTCTGAAGAATGAATTTGGCAGGAGTATATTCCCATTTCCCCTTCAATCTTTTCCTGGGATGTACTGTACCCTTAGTTCTCACAGAATAAGGCAATATGGCTGATCCCCCCAATAGTATAGTTTGACTGCTGTGACCTGGCATTAGTCTGTTCCTTTGCCCAAGAAAGATCTATGCAACTGTGCTGAGCCCTAAGAAGCTAAAGATGGTGTGAGGAGCTACCGCCTTTTCCAGCTGTCTCACATGCTGTGGTTTGTTACATACGATCTGTCACATCCCGCCCTCAGGAATGAGTAGGGGAGAGAAGTGACTCAGGTTCGTGAGTCCCCTTTGGTTGGGAAACAGTACACACAGTATCGCAAACAAAAAGCTTTTATTTTTGCAGCTTGGCCCAAATGGGATATGATTTGGTGACAGAAGGATTTACATTATTGTAAGTTCAGTTGGTGGACGTGAAAAGTTTGCGGCATATGCAGGGCTGTAAATCTTATATTACTATGTTACTTATAAAAGGGAAAGCAAAAAGGTAGAAGTATGGGAAAGAACGAAAAGAAAGAGAAAGATTTCACCATCCTTGTGGCTCCGTTTTATGTGTGATGGAGATTGCAGTCTCGGACCCAGCAATGTGCAACATCCTCTGGTGTCTTGTTCAGTTCATGTGGCAAGACTGGTGGGCAGAGTGGTCCTCAGGATGGTGGGTGGGCACCGCCAGTGCTTGCACAAAGCGGGCCTTTATAGCCCTCTGGGTGGTCTGCTTGCGTAACTTTTGGTCTTTCGTGGAGGTCTCATTGTGAAAGTCTGGGGGGAAGGGGTGATTGCAAAAGATCAACAAGTCTTGGGCCATGTTGAAGGGTCTCAGCTTTTCCCTTTGCGCTATGCTGAGTGTATCAGAAGGTGGAGCTATGTCCCCTTCAGCACATACCACACCTCCTGTATCAGCCAGCCAGCCAGCCTGGTCTGTGGCTCGTTAGCTTGTCATTGATATGTAAATCACAATTCACCCTATACTGAATGTGTCTTCTCCTCTGGCTGGATAAACTGGTTTTGCCACAATGTTTCAGCCATTATCTTTACCAGTACATGACAGGGTCCCCACATATGGTTTATGCCTTGGAGGCTGGATAGGCAAGGGAATGTCTTGCTTACAGATCTGGTTAAGATGACTTAAGGGACATTGGTATCCAGTATGACCAGGACTTGCACAATTCTAGGTGTTTTAAGAAAAGGATGTTCAGTTGCCTTTGGAGCCCCCTAGATGAACTCAGTGGGCAGACAATTGCTTTAGACCTGGAGCCATTTTGCCTCAATTCTGTGCTTCTGATATTGCTTCCAGTTTTGTTGAAGAACCTGTATTCTTTCTCATCTTCTGGTCTCTTGAGGCAATGTGCTGCTGTGGTTCCCAACCATGGAGGCTTCATGCAGCAGCATTCAGATGGATGACAGCTTTCCATTGACCTAAAAAGCAACTTCAAAGGCCTTCCTCTCCATACATGGAGGATTTTGTGCTGATTCTCCACTCCTACAGGCACCTCACCTCAGCAGTTTCTATCTTAAACTTGCAGAGCTGAATACAGTACCCTGCTTCCTGCTGAATGGATTTTGGTGAAATATATTACTGGAAGTCAGTCAAACTTGAGTAGCCTTTATTAGGAGACAAAAGAATGGGAGAGTGTTTCATTCAGATCGGTGACCTCTTACTGATTTGAATGGGCCACAAGCCTTGTGCATTAGGAAATCCTCTGAGCCCTGCCTAGAATTGCATGGTTATTTTTGGAGGATTACCCAAGGTGGGCATGCTCTGGAGTGACAGAACTTAAACTTGTATGAGTATTCACATTTCAATAGAAACCATTTATTTTACATAAACTTTTGTAGGGAAATCTCATTATTATGCATGGTTGAATGTTTTTTCTACGACTGTTTCACTTAATTTTTTGAAATATTCATGAGTGGTTTAATGTCATGTAGAAACTGTCTATGTATAAACCCAGGCAACTGTCAACAGACAATTGTCTTCTCAGTCTGCTAGAAAAATAATTCACAACATGTGTGTATGGGGCTGTGATTGCCTGAGCCTATTCATGGTGACAGGTGTTGGATGTTCATCTGCTAATTTCTCATTAGAAACAATGAGGTAAGCTGAGGATGCAGTTTGGTCATCGGAGGCCCTGTCTTGATCTGTTTATAACATATATGGTTATGTTTACCGAAATAGTTTTAAAAATAGTAGATATCTTTTCAGTTTTTAAAAATTTGTCATAGAATTATTTTAAGATATTAAATATTTGTTTTCTCATTGCCAACAAGTATCTATTATCTGTGATCTGTAATTAGGCTCACAGCTTAACATAAAGGACAAATGGTGCTCGCTGAGCTGCATCATAGGCCTGATTGTGGTAAAATGACCGATTTTGTTTTACCAGCTGTGACTTTGGAGACAGGCTGAATGACAAGGAACACATAAAGCTCGACAGATTAAAATATTTCCAGCACACAGCCGTGTGTGTGTGTGATTCAAAATTCAGCAGCAGTTCTTGCTTGATAAGCCTGCTAATGTCTTCATGTTCTAAGGAACGCTGTGCTTCTGTGTGAGGTGTCTTGTACAGGCTCAGTCCTGCAGTCCTCACTGAAGCAAAACTTCCAGTGAAAAACAGCATCAGTATGACTATGGAAAGCACTGAATACAGGGGTAGAAAAATGCCTAACAAATAATGCATCTGCCTAAGGAAATAGACCATGTACCTCTGTGACTGATTATGGGTTATAGTAAGAACGAAAGGAAAAAAGACACAAGTAAGTGGGAAATAAATAGTTGATTAGTCATCTGTATCAAAATAAGACATTTTGAAAAGACAAGCCAGATTATACCCACTTTTTGCAATAATATTCATATCTACTCACAATTTCCACCACTTATAGTAGAAAATAAGGCTATATTGTCCTTCAGCTTCTTTATACGTGGCAAGAGTAATTGAAGGGTTGCATGCAGAGCATTCTAATTCTATAGGAGAAGAGTAGAATGTTCTGTTAACGAGGTAGCTTTTTAGTTTTTCTATGAATGTGTTCTGAGTGCTGCAGAAAGAACCAGATGTTGTTGAAATGCAGTGATCTTGGCTGATGCGAGTGTACTGAGCATGCTGGGTTTAATATAGTCTGGAATCCCAAATGGCCCTGGTTTGGTCTTCGAGCTGAAGGGATAAGGCAAGTATTGCTTCTCTGTGGTTTAGTATCTGATAACGTATGCGAGTTTTTTTACCTCTTCTCTTTAATGTGGTATGAATTGCAGATATCTTACTGGATTTTTAACCTCAAACTGCAGAAGACTTGGTGTGCTCACAAAAAAGCTTAAAGTGAGTTACCCTTGCATATCTGGATTATTGTGTTACCTTAGAGCTTGAGTTTGAGTCTGTACTGCAGAAATCCACCTCTCGAGGTGCCATGGAAGCAATGATGTTTTCTGCTGTCACCGTGAAACAGTTTGTGGTGTCTTAGGCAAAGTGGAGGTGGGAAGCTGGCCCTCATGCATCTTTCTGGAATCCTTTATGGACATGATGTTAAAAGAGGGTGAGCGGATGTTGTACTTTGTAGTTAAGTAATGTCTTTCATCAAGGGGAACCAATGTACTTTATAGATACTAGTTAATTAAGGATCTGGTCGTGTCTATCAGCTCAATTTTATAGTGGGGTATCTGAAGCATCGATTTAGTGACTCAAGTACAGAGAAGCCTAGTTCTGTGTTTTTACTACAAAGGCACTAAGAATAACATAGTATCTTGTCAACAAATACAAAAGTACCAAGCTCAAGAAAATCTCTTGTAGGGTTACAGATCGCATGTTTGTGTTGCTTTGAGACATGGCATGTTTAGCCACCTCGAAGAGAGTAGCTATCACTGAGGGCATAGTAGTTTCATAATTTGCTGGACAAAACATGTTCCGTGTGGTTAAAAACATGACTGACTTCAGTGGTCATTAACCCGCACATGACTAAATGTATTTCCTGAATGATATCTGCCCTGCTGGTCTGTTCTTCCATTAAATTCCACCTGTTTCCATCATAACATCTGTAACTAATGTAAATATCTCTGTGTCTCTTTTCAAAAAGTTTATTGTGACATTATTATTAGAGCCTTCAAACCAAATGCTCTTTGTAAGCAGCTTGGTTACCACCATGGAAAGATTTTAAGACCAGTGCGAACAGAAAACATGAAACTACATATTTCATGAAGAGTAACTGAGCTTTTAAAAAGTTAATTACTTTGCAGTGAAATTCAGTATTTCACAGCAAATATTCAGTAAACAGTGCTGGTATCATTCTAAAATGAAATACACTGTATTTCACAGTACAATAAAAGCTGGTCTTATCCAAATTCAAATTATCAGATAGACTACTATTCCTGCAAAGTAAAGACTAAAAACATATAGCAACCCCAGCTGTCGGTTCATGCCTGTGGCGTGTGTGGACTGATAACTGTTTTAATTATAGAGAAAGATTTTTAAAGCTGACCTTTCTTTGACAGAGGTGGGCTTTCTTTGGGGGGGGGGGGAGGGCAGGGGAGAGGGGTGAGGGAGAGTGTCATTATTTTGTTTTTGGTTTGGGTTTTATTTGTTTTGTTTTCCTGGGAGTAACTCTAGAAATACTTTTTATGGGTTTTTTAAGCTTGTAAAAAACCAGATTCTGTGATGTGCATAAACACCTGAGCCTGGTGAATGGAAGACAACCCTGAAACATTATTGTCATTGAAAATAACCTAGCATGTGTTTTTCCTGATGATAAATTTGATAAGTGTTGCACATCTCAAACATTCTGGATTCTTCACTTCATGAAGAAAATTTTATTTCCTGAGACTTCTGTAGCAAAAGAGAAAAGTAATAACATATTCATCTCGGAAAGCATGTCAGGCTGCAGTGAAGTTAGATGATTGCATTTGTTTTGAATAGATACAGATGAATAAAAATGGTCCATCTACTACAAAGCCACATACTCATTGTTTGTTTTGGTTTGTTTTACCCATTTTGTTTGGATTTTTGTTAAATGGAACTACACTTTTAACGAATATGCATTAAAAATTCAAGACTACTGAGCAAATCAGCACTAGTTTACATTGGTTATGCTGTTTGCCTTTTTGCTTTGTGAGATCTTTCCAAGCAGTGTCATGCTGTGGAATGTGACCCTGGTATAAATGAAGTGATTCATGATACCATCCAGAATATTATTTCTGTTGTAGAGTAAGTCTTATTGTGATTTTTTTTTCTTCCAGTTTACTATTATGTGATTTTTTGCATTGAACTCTCAAATGCAGCGAGACAAATAATTAAGGTTTCATGTAATAAAACATAACTTTAGTCTTAAAAAGTTAGAGACTTCAGGACTTAGCAATCTTAGGTTGCAGAAGAAACCTCTGGAAGGTAACATAGTGTAATATACTATGTGATTCATGAATGCTTCATGAAATAGGTTGAGCCACTTAAAGTTTGGTCCACTTAATATGGCCTACAGGCCTTGCGCTGCATGTTTGTCTAATTTGACTGTAACAGCAACAATCAGGAAAGGAAAGTAATTATATGCCAACTAATATGGAACCCATTAGAGTTTAAATGATTATTCTTATGGAAGACCATCTTACTATGTAATGTAAAAATACTGTCTGCTAAATCTAACTTTCAAAATAGCATCTATTTTTAATAGTTTTAGAGTTCATAGTGTCATCCAAACTGTATACAGATTGAAATCCAGTCTGAAAATCCTACAGATTGTTGACGGTTTGGTAGTTCTTAAAAAAGTTTTGGTCAGAGTCGGTGATCTGGGGTGAAGGACTAAAGTGGTGTGGTGGCTAGGTTAATATTCCAGTTTCAGTTGGTACTTCCTGAGTTAGACTGAATTGAAAGGGAAACGTTGGGGTGAACACTGAGAGCTATACTGACTAATATCTTCAAAGGCATTGACAGAAAAGGAGAAGGACATTGAAAGAGAACAACTCTCAGTGAATAAGCAGCAGCAAGAAAAACCCAACAGGCATCTGAAGGGGACACGTACACCATTTGAGCATCACTTTCTTGATGATCATTTTCTACCTAGTGGAATGAGTACCATCTTGTTGACTGTCAGATAATTCCAGTAAACATTAACATTTTAAACCCCAAAACTTTGTATTTTTTTTTTCAGAAATCCTCCTCCTACTTTGCTACACCCTGAAAAATGGTGCAGAGGATTCAACCATTTCATTTCACAGTGAGTTTTATTTTCTTGCTAAAACAGATAATTCAGCAAGGCTTGTATGTGTCAGTCTGAAAACAGGATTTGTTTTATGGAGTTGCTTTTGCAGGTTTTTAACTTCAGTATCATTTCATAGACTCTAGATCATGCTTCACTTTTTGAAAGTTGTACAGGACAATTTGATCTTCTCATGTGATTTACTTCACAGCTTCTCTGAACTCCTTAGTTCAGGAGTGTCAAACTCATTTTCACCAGGGGCCACATCAGTTTCATGGTTGCCTTCAAAGGGCCGAATGTAATTTTTATACTGCACTAAAATTACATTCAGCCTTTTGAAGGCAACTGCGTTAGTTGCTTTGCTTCTTGACTTTGATGAGCCTGGGACAGGTTTATAAATATACCTGATTTCCTTAATGGTTTTGCAGTGAAATTTTGCGTCAAGGTGAAAAATGAGTCAGTGAAAATGACTGCTGGTCAATTTAAAATAAGAATTTGGAAAACAAGACAGAAAATAGTTGACTTTTTCCACTT
This sequence comes from Patagioenas fasciata, assembly GCF_037038585.1. Classification (NCBI taxonomy): domain Eukaryota; kingdom Metazoa; phylum Chordata; class Aves; order Columbiformes; family Columbidae; genus Patagioenas; species Patagioenas fasciata. Next base: position 21,652,056 of record NC_092526.1, read on the forward strand.
TACTAATACTCCGTAGGTTGTGTACTTGAGATATGTAATTGCACACCGGATGTATCAAGAGTGTAACCTGTGACCTAGATGGTACCAACTTTCTGGATGCTGCTGTCACTGAGCTAAAATATGCTTTTGGTTTACTTTTTTCTTTTTACAGTGAAACTAAGAAACCACAATTTAATAGTTGCCAGCATTGTATTAAAAAAATCTTAGAGCAACTTTTAGGGTTCTTTAGGATTTCATTGTGACCTATTACAGCCTAAACTATGTCACATGGAAAATGATATTATCAAAGCTTTGGGAAGTTTGCACTGTTCAAATAAGCAAATGCTTTGAACACTGCATTACTGCAACGTAACTCAGAATCTCTTCCAGTAGAAGTACATTCCTGTAGAGCAGATTGACCTAAATTCTTTTTCTCCATAATGCATGTCCTTGTTTACACAGCGGTGTACATGCGATCTATGGTGGAACCAGTGTTCAGTTACAAAAGTCACAGGATAGTGGATTAATTCCATTCTATTACAGGCAAACATTGTTTTTACAGTATTTATGGACTGTAGCCTGTATTCTAGGGGACTCTAGCACTGATGGGTTATATTCCACTTGCACGTTAGAGAGTTAGTCGACCTGCTAAGATTGCATTCCTTTCTCAGAAACATTGTGTATTAACCTTCAGCACTGTTATACTGTTTGTTTTTTTTTTCTTGGTACATTCCTTTTTAGAAGTCCCTGCTGAGCTTGAGAACAGTACAAAAAAATAAGCTTAACATTTCTTAACATTTGTTCAGTCCTTTAGGCCAGCATGCACTGTTCATAAAAGAAATCAGACATTAGTACTTTATAGCTGTACTTGTTTTTAATCTTGTCCTTTGGGGTTTTGATACCTTCAAATTGTATATTTAAAATTACATTGATTTTTTAAAAATTACTTTTGCTTAGTTACTGCTTCTCACCAGCAACATCTGCAGGTTATCAAATTTTGGTTTTTATTTTTGCAGTAATACACACAATGAAATAAGGAAGTATGTTCAAATGCAGTCTCTTAACATAGAGAAATACGATGATTGTAATAAATACGCTGGTATTATAGCTACCTTTAAGAAAACACTGAAATTGAATTCTCTGTGACATTGCTTCATTCTGAGATGTGTTAGTAAAGTTGTTACGATGCAGAGTTTACAAGATGCTTTTGTGGAGGCTTGGATTTACATTAGTGTTTTTTCTAGAAAAAAATTAAATAATCAAACATTGGATCATACAGCTGCAAACCTTTTAGCCATTACTGATAATTGGGTCATTTATATGCATTAGTTATGCATTTGTTGCTGCCCACCTTCTGACAGCTTAGTTATGATAAATGAAGAGCAGTGATTGTATAAATTCCATACTGCCTTTTATCCATATGTTAGGACCTTGCCTGATGTTTCTGTCACCCTTGTGATGAGTGGTTAGCTTTCGAATAATTTCATTATCTACCTCCTTCCTGATGGCTAACATCATTTGCATAACAAGCTTATCTGGTTCAAGTTGTGGGCCAGACCTGTGTACTGTCAAAAACAAGCACGCAGCTTTGGCTAAGCATACTTTTTACTTCAGTTCTGTTTACACAATTTTATTTATGCCGAGATTGCCAAACCTGGTCAGTTGTAGTGTCGCTTTTTTCACTTCCCATTTTTATCCCTTGAAATGCCACTGTCTCAAGAGGCATTTTTGTTATATGTGTTCTCTCATATATTATAGTGATTTACAACGTGCCTGAGCTGGGAGTTTCAATGGACTTCTGTTGCTAAGTCTCTTCCCTGTTAAAATAGTAAGCACATATTTTTCAGAAGTGGAGTATGTATTTTTAGCTATGATTCCGCTGCCGCAAGAGATGTGATTTTGCAGCAGCATTTTGAAGTCAGATGCATTATTTACAAAATCTGAATGGAGAGAAGGTCAAGATCATTCTTAGTTTGGTTAATTTATGTTTCTGTTCCCAGCATTGTTGACCTTGACTTAAGATGAAGACTGTAATGTGTTGTCCACATAAGTAATTTTACAATCTGAGTTAGATATTTCATTTTGAAAATATACAGATGACATAATTTCAGCCAAGTCTTCTCTGGCAGCCGCCCAATTTTATACTTGGTATGCACTGAGATACATGCAGCACCTATCTACTTTTAAAAGGTCAATACAATTCTAGTTATGTCTGTTTATCTGTACTACTGTACTTGTCCATGGAGAACTTGGCTGCTCCACTCATAAAGTGAGAAAGGATTGGTTATCTGTTTATTTTATCTACATGTTAATAGGCCATGTAAACAACCGCATCACTTCTTGGAGGACTGTCTCATAAAAATAATATACTTTTAACCTATGTTTGTTTCAGTGTTGAAATAATATATCAGTTTTGAAGAGTTCACTCCATTCATTGTCCATGAATGTTCATGAAGCTTTTTTTTGATAGCTGCAGCATCAATTACATCACTGTCTTAAGATAACAATTTGTGTCCACCACCATTTTAGACATGAAGTGCTTCAGAATTCGTTAATAAAATAATACAGGCTATATGTTAAACAAAAGAACTCTGTTGACTAGAATTATCTCACATGCCACAAATAATTTTCTTGGCAGTTTAAACCTTGACTGATCTCTAGGGGTAGACAGAAAAGTTAGTATGTTCTTGGAGCAGAAAGATATAATAACCTTTATTTACATTACATCACAAAATGGTAATTTTAATTAAAATGAGCAATGGTATCTCCAGGGACAGACATTCCCCTTTTAAATTTATTTAACCAATGATTAGCTATTATGATTCTTTGAATTAATTAGTCATTCTTGAGCTGGGGGAATTAAAGAATTAAGAAATTCGGGAAGTACTAAAGTCAAAATGTGAAATTACAGGATTTATAATCCCATTTATCATCAGAACGTAACTTCTGCTTTAGAAATGACATTGCAAATGTGATACAAATATCATTTTTAGTCTTGATAAACTATTTTTTTGCCTCAATTTAAATACAAACTCTCAAGCTGGATTTCATATTGATGAGTCTACATCCAGAGTTATTTAATTAGTAGTCCATCTAGATTATATAAGCTTTAAGTGCTCCATTTAGATTTAACTTCTCTGAATGCAGATCAAATTTTTTCACAATTTAAGCAATTGTTTGGTGACATTCTGTTCATATTACACATTATACGTCTGTCACTGAGAACATGATATGTACTTGATATAACTCATTAATTTCAGTGTTTAAGAAGACAAACAGGATTGCAAATGTCAGAAAGATAGAGATTGCGATGTGTAAGGTTACTGCCAAATCTGTACATTTTTGCATTTTATTCATTGATGTAGACTCTGAGAATCTGTCCACAGATGAATTTGAAATACTAAATTGTCATACCTAACAAAAGATCTCCACCACATTTTAGTATTGCAGGAGACATTTTTATACAGATGAATGGGCATATATAATGGATACTATTATATTTAGCTTTCTGGTGAGCAGTTGTAGTAAAAAACTGCACCTTTATGTAGACATGAGAAACTTCCATGCAGGCTTGAAGTCTTGACCCTGTAAAGAATTGTGCTAGATCTCACAAATGCCATAGTTATCAAGATCTTTCATTCAGTGAAGTATACTGCTGAGTTCCTAAGAAAGATATGTACCCATGGTGGAGTGACAAGTCTGTTTGGGAAACAGCAATTCTAGGAATAGTATGCTGCATAGAGAGTATAGTATCAGAGAGAGCATGTGAAATAACTGTCTGATGGTACAAAGTTTCCTTACGCTCCTAGTAAGTGCCAGTATTGCAGTTTCTTCGCCTACTACACTTTCACTGAGATGCTTTTTAAGCTTAATTGAAGCTTAGGTGCTTCTGGAGCTCTAACGTTACTGCCATTATTTGGAAGGGAAGCCTTTTGTAAAAGCTAATGTTTGCCATCTCTCTGCTTTACTTGAAAGGATAGGTAAAAGCAGGATGTTACCATCTGTTAGTACATGGTTTTCACTTCCATAATATTTGGTAAAAGTAAAGAGTGAGCATGGTGGAAGACTGAGAACAGCAAGACAGATGAGGTAGACCTGAACATTAAGGTGCAGGATGGAAAGGAAAGAAGATGGCAGGAGCAAAGAGAAATTAAATACATCTGTGCTGATCTTGTAGCAGTTTCTTTTTAGGGCTGGACTTATTACTTGTGGTTAAATTATTCTAGTTCTCAAAGAAATTATGTGTTCTAGATGATCTTGGTTTGTTTGTAATGCATCTTTGATGCTATGAAAGTAATGGGAAGAATGTTGTTATTGCCTGTGGACTCCTAATGAGTAGGACTAACCTGATCTCATCCGCCCAGGTGTTTGTGAATTACTTCAAATGAAGATGTCATAGTGTGGCTAGATTTGGGGTTTCACAGCAAATGGCATCAGATAGTCAACTTAATCATGTATAAGTGAGACACTTTTACCAGCTGCTTTGTGATTATGGCATAGTGGATGTACAATTGCCAGTTTAGTGCCTATCCTTATTTACTGAATGATAGGAAAGAATGCACTAAACAACAGAGGAGAGAAAAATTTCTCTGTCTGTAACTGCCTGTCCAGCTATGACTTAAGATGGAAAAGAAATAACTGTCAGCATCAGACTATACTTTCCTTATCTCCTACCTTCTCTATGCTTCAGATGCCTCAGATCAGCTGCATGCTCTGGTGTCAAAGGGGGATGGATATCTGTTGAGGTTTCAGCCCAGTCGGCACTTAAGCCCCACACAACCTCTTGCCCATTCCGCCTAGTGGAATGGGGGAGAGAATCAGAAGAGTAAAAGTGAGAAAACTCATAGCTTGTTGAGATAAAGGCAGTCTAAGAAATGAAGCAAAAGCCATGCATGCAAGCAAAGAAGAACAAGGAATTCATTCACTACTTCCCATGGGCAGGCAGGTGCTCAGCCACCTTTAAGAAAGGCAGGCTCCATCATGTGGAACAATTACTTAGGAAGACAAATGTCATCACTCCAAATGTCCCCCCACCTTCTTCCTCTCACAGGAATATCCCTTTGGTCACTTGGGGTCACTTCAGGTCAGCTGTCCTGGTTGTGTCTCCTCCCAGACTTTTGTGCACTCTCCACCTTCTCGTTGGCGGGCCAGTATGAGAAGTTGAAAAGACCTTGACTACTTAGCAACAAGTAAAATATCAGTGTGTAATCAATGTTAATTCTCATACTAATGTAAGGAACACTTAACGAAGGAATGTTGTTTTTACAAAACTAAGGAGCTGGTGCCTAGTACCCCAGCAGAGGGGGAAGAAGGACCAAGAGACATGAGACTACGAATCCTTAATGTAAAACAAAGTCTCTTCGAACTAATCCCAGAATGCATACTGATACCTGTATTTACAAGTAAATCTAGGGGGAATGGTAGCCAAACAGCCAGGAACCCGTATTTTAAATAGATTGATAAGGGGAAGGGCATTGTTTGGATTAGATGAATGAAATATGTAAACTGAGGCAGGTGTTGGGTAGTACCCAAGTAGCCTGAAGTACCCAACCAGTGGGCAACAGGGGAGGGAAATTGCAGCTGGGATTTGGGGGGATATAAGCAGGGACTTTTTCTCTATTATGTGTGCCTACCTCTAGGTAGAACACCCGATCTTGCAAAATCATTATCAAAATGTGCTTTGCTGAGAGATCCTGCCTGGGCCTATTATATTGACAAGATGATTGTTTCCTACACTAAATCCAAAAGACAGCATCATACCTGTTACTAGGAAGAAAATTAACTTTATCCCAGCTGAAACCAGGACAATATTCAAGGGAGAATGTTTGGTACAAATGTGAAATATATGGTTTCTAATGAAAAGTTTCGGCTGTAAAAGGTTCTGAAGGCTCTTTGAGTTCCTGGTTCTTCAGGGACAGGCCAAAGAAACAGAGCAGACCCATTCCTGGTAAGAGTCTAGAAGTACTCAAATTTAATAATACAATAAATAAATGTATTTGGTTTCTGAGATGCTCCCTAGAATTGCTCTGACTGTATTTCTGTTGTCTCTGCTAAAATTGTAAGGGTTTCAACATGAGCAAATCTGACCCATTCTAAGAGCTGCAAGAGGTGCCACTCCATAGGGTTTCCATTGTTTGTTCTCTAAACCGTGTGTATGAACCAGAATAAATTGATCTGTCTGCTAAGCCCAAAGGAGGCTGGGAAACCTGTTGTAGTTGTTGAAGCTTTAGGAGAGGTAAAGCTACTTACTACACATAATTTTACAATTTCTATGTGAGTGAACCTTTGGTAGGCTTCAGATCTGTGCTCTAAATTGCACTATATGGTGCTTGATGTTAAATGTTAAACTGCAAGAAGATTTGTTGATAAAACAAGTGCTGGTGACATTTCAGTATTAGAGTATTTCTCTCATTGTTAGAGAATATTAGTAATTTAGAGCATTTGCTACCAAAAGGCAGATCAATAAAGATATAAATGTGTTCTGACCATCAGAATTTATATTATGCACGTGATGATTGACTACTTTGTCATAAATTCGGTCTTTCATCCTGATATCTGATTGTAGCAGAAGGAACAGTCAAATCCTTGTTATTTATCATGGGATGCTGGTTCAAGACAGGAGGCCTATTTAACCTATATACATACCCTTTGTGCTCAGTGTTTGCTTTTTCCAAAGGGGCAGCTATATATAGTATTGAAGATAAGGTTATTTGTGTCCTATATGTCCTATTGAATTAGGACTGAAAACAGAAATGCTGTTGACAAAGCTGTCACAGTTTTTTAGTCCATTTTTGCAAACGAGTGACCTGCAGCAGCGAGGGATGGGCAGGCCTGGGAATGGGAAGCAGGGAGGCTTCAGGGAAGCAGGCACATCCCAGCATCATTATTACAAACATAATTAATGAAATGCCTTTTCTTCTCCACCTCCATGCTGCCTGTCACTGACCAGTATCTGCCACAGCTATGTGTGGTACAGAGCTAGGAGGAGTAGTCAGAGTGACAGATAGGAACAAGGCATTTTAATGTAATGAAAGTATTAACTAATAGTTAACTAATCTCAGAGACTCTTATTTTCCTTGACTGGAAGGTTTCCAACCTGATGTACCTGGTCTTAGATGATCTTGCTTGTCAGTGTCTGTCCTTCTATTTCTCTAAGCAGGGAGGTCAGCATGGTTGGGGTCATGCTCTTGATTTCATTAACCTTCCATGGTGAAATAACCTGCTGTTAGAAATAGCTGGGAAGGTATGGGGAATAAAAAATAAAAATCTCAGAACCTAGTGACCTCCTTCTACCTGCTTAGGGAGACAATCAAGAGAATATGGCCTTACTCCTTCTCCTCTCCCTCTGGGAAATCTCCATTCTAGATCCCCAGCTGAGCCAGTTCTACCTTTTTTTCTGGGATTGGGAGGAGAGGATCTCAGCACCTGAAATCCTGTTCAAGACCCTGGAAATCTCCTCTATCCCAATAGAAGAGTCCTAGAAAGATTCCTCACTGCTAGGCAGCAGGTACTTGTGCAAGCAGTGAAGTATTTGGAGGGCAAGGGAGGGTGGTGTAGAGCTGTGCGAGGAGCAAGTGATGGGAAGAGCACTCTGATGGGCCAGGGAGTGACCAAGAGATAGGGACCAGTGGAGTATCAATGAGAGGACTTTATCGAACCATTTGTTGAACAGATCAGAGACTTTATATCTCTCTTGCCCAGAGGCTGTGGTGAGGATTCCCCAGCTCTAAGAGTCTGATATACCATCATAATTTCTTCCAAATAATAATCTGTGCATCTTTTGTGCAGGTAGATGATAAACAGTGACTAGTTGTCTGGCTGGATCTTTGGTTTATGAGACAAAATAAGTTCCAGCAATCCACTGCCAGCAGATGAGAAATCATCAGACAACGCAGCCTTCACAAAATGTAATAATAGAACAAAAGAAAATACTGGAGCTAAATCATAATGTAACTAAGCTATAAGGGACGGAACTGCTTAGTTTCTTAATTTTTAAAGAAAGTACTTGTGACCAAAGAGATCATAATAGATCTGATGAAAGAGAATTTTTGAAAGAAATAACTGCTGCTGCCCTACTTAGAATCAGCTGCGATAATGAATGATGTTAGTAATTGTATTCTATTTCTGAACACATAGGAGACTTAGACAGCTATTTCTTTCCATTTATTCACTAGTAAATATTAGCTCATGAATGCTGATAAATAGCTCCCCTTTTCAATCATCTGATTTGCTGAGTGCAAAAAGGCAGTTTACATTATTGAGGTGTAGCAATTCCAACAATGTTATCGCCCAAGTGCAAGCAGCCAGTGAATTTTTAGAGGCTCCCTCAGACAGTCCTGTGTGTATGGGAGTCTGCTCTGATCCCCTGCTAATAAATGCTTCATCTTTGCCTGTAATTGTGGCAGAATGGAAATGGTGCTTAGCAGCCTGGCGGAGAGATTGCAGCAAATGGCTGCAACCTATTTTTAATGTAGTGACACTAATGAATTCTGAGAATTAATTTTCAGCTAAGAAAGCATGATGGAAGATACTAGAATTTCAAAGTAGGTGATGGATTGACTTTTATCAAGGCGAACATGTACAATGTTTGTTTCCTTTTCAGTTTCTTCCTAGCCTTCATATTATTTTAAGTCCATAAAACAGCAGTCCAGATATGATCATATTTTCATCATAGCTTATATGAAACCAAACTTGTAGATTTGCTAGTCAATTTGCACAATGCAAGGAAGTCTCACCACTTTTTTTTTTTTAAATATATAATTTCCATGGGTCAAACAAATTGTCTTAATTTGCAGACACAGCACATTTGTTGTTTTTTTATGTAATGCAGCATGGTTGATGTTTGACAGTGCCTAAGCCAACTGCCCAAATTGGTCTTAAATGAATGCTCAGGTGAGCACCTGAATGTATTTTAGTTTTCTCCTTTTCTCAGAAGCAAATCCTTCAGTGAAATTACTTCTTAATATTGTTTTTTACTTGCACAATGTACACATTCATTACTGTTGGCTGCATTGAATAAGAATATTTTCTGATAAGTGACATTATAAAAGCTGTTTTGTTACCGTGCTCTTCTTCTTTCAAATGTTAATATTACTGGATTTTTGTGTATTACTTCTTGATTTCTTTTTTTCCTGGCCTTTACATGGAATACGTCTCCTGACTGAATGTACTGACAACTTTGGATGCAGGCACCCATATGATTTAACTTTTTTCACACATTATACTTCTATTTCAGGGTGCAGCTCAGTAGAAAACTGTGATAATGCTCACCTTTATGCAGGCTTTAGCACTGTAAGAGCTGATATTCTATATGAAATGATTTTTTTTCTGAACAGCAGTATAGCATCAATACTGCTTCCAGTGTAGGAAACAGTAGTGCGGTGACACTGTCAGTCCGATACATCCTTTTTCACTAGCACAGAGGTGGTGGCCTGGTAATTGTTGTTTTACAGGTAATGTTGACTAAGAACAGCAGCATCACCCATTCAGTGTGGCATTAAAGGCAACACAGTTGAAATCACAGTGTGTAGAAGCAGAGCATGTAAATATCCCTCAGAATATTAACAGGTCTTGTCTACATAGAGATGAATGAGGACAAAGGGATATGCCCCAAGAAGAGAAACATAAGGACTATTCTTTCAGAGTCCCGTGACAGCTCTCTATCCTGCACCATCTCAGCAGGCCTGGTGACACCAAATTGGCACTGAGTGTCTGAGTACAAACTGTGCCCACAGTACCTGCTGGGACTAGGCTGCAAGCCAGCTACTGGCACTTGATCTTTAATAAGCAGTCATTTCTAGTAATTTCTTCTGTGCTGTTCCAGAGCAAAGGGAGAATGTATATGCTGTACACGCTTTGATTTCCTATGGCCTGCCTGGTTTTTCTGCTACTGCATTCCTAATGTGGTGGGAACTTGTCATTTAACTTGATGGACTAAACCACTTTCAGTGGCGATGTACGTTATCCTGTCAGTTTCTTCCCTGAACTGGAGTAGAAGTCCTTACACAAGAAGTTACAGACATGAATAAGCAGTTGTCCCCCGCCCTGAAACAGCTGTTGGTTCCTAGTCCTCTGCTTTGTTGTGGCGTCTCACTAACCCTCTGAAGCTCTGAAAGGACTCTGTTCTTCTATGTAGGCAGGAGCTTGGCACAACGGGAGGTGTGCTCTGCCTGAGCTTGGGACAGAGACTTTGATCACAGAATCATGTGGATGTGTCATGTGTTGTTAGCTTGGTCATCTTATGAATTCATGAAGTTCTACTTGTGTTTCAAGTGAAATCCTAAGTGGCCACAGATTGCAAAAATATCCTACTACCAGAGAATGAAGGCTGCATATAGATGAAACAATACGTAAACTTTGATAGCTGCAAAGCAGAAGAGTAGCATGCATGCAGAGTGAATAGTCACTGGGAAACTGGCAGGAGTACACAACAGAAACAAAGGTAATCCTAATGTGGTCTTCAAGACTGCCTCCCTGACAGAACTTACCTGGGCTCAAAATACCTGCTGGACCTGAAGGGCTGGCATTTCAGGCACATAATAGAGAAACTAAGAACTTTTTTCCATAAAATGTTTTCCTCCTGTCTCTTCTTGTTGGGCTTCCTTAATGACTGCAGCATCCTGGACATTTGGATGTTTCACCTAGGGGTCATCCATACAGAAAAATTTCTCTTGCATCTTCTGGATCTTGTCCATAGAGTGTCTTTGGAGATGCATTGTTCCAGAGCTCAGAGTAGAATTCATATTTATAATTGCATAGCACCAGGTAAAATATTTGTCTGTTCTTCACACTTCTGATAAATACAATATATTCTGTTTGGAACTGTGCAATTTCTTGAAGATAATCCATTTAAACTCTAATGTTGTTATTATCTAAAAAGTAACTGCTGTGACATTAGGGCCTGTTGCAATAGGACAAGGGGTAATGGTTTTAAACTAGAAGACAGTAGACTCAGACTAGATATAAGGAAGAAATTTTTACAATGAGGACAGTGAAACACTGGCACAGATTGCCCACATGTGCAGTAGATGCCTCATCCCTGGAGACACTCATGATCAAGCTGGACAGGGCTCTGAGCAACCTGATCCAGTTGATAATGTCCCTGCTCATTGCAGGGGGGCTGGACTAGATGAACTTTGAAGGTCCCTTCCAATCCAAACTATTCTATCATTCTATGACATAGCTTCACTTGGATTCAGTTATATTACTGAAAATATCCTCATGTAATCAAATTTAGCAAGAAAATGTATATATTAACATATTATAAAATACAAATATTATAAATCTGTAATTATTGTTAGAATGGTAAAAATAACATGAGTGTATGAGCTTTTCAGACTGAAATCTCCACTTGGGATACTTTGCATCAATCTGTGATTTTGTACAATGCATAGTTCTTGTTGGTTTGTGGTGGGTTTGTATTTTGTTTTTCCCTCTGCCTTCCTGATTAATGTTATCTTTCTTTTCAAATGCTTTTTTCCTTTTTCTCAGGAAACATATAAATTTACCCAGGATTGACATGGACCATATTGTCTGTGTGGGTGTATTGACTTTTAAAAAACATGGATCACAAAAGGAGATATGTAGGGGGAGTGAGTTGTCAGAACCTGTTGAAGGCTAATGATGGATCTCTTCATGGGGGGGAACGACTGGTATTTATAGCCTTGCACTCAGAGGGATGGAGATAAAGCAGGTTCTGTCACTTCAGTCTTTCTATCAGGAGGCTGCAGTTCTAGCCTATACCAAAATTCAGCAAAATAGTTATAAAGCTGATAGCACATTTTACAGACTGTCTTTTCTGGACTAGATGTATGAAGAAGAGGTTGGGAAAATGGTTTTCAGGAACGTAAAGTATTAAAGTTATGTTGAAAAATATTTCAGGATCATTTTAAGTCCAGGCTTCAGTAAAGTATTTGAGGTGAGGCTAAACTTTAATCATTTGCTGATCTGTTTGGTAGTATTTTAAATTCATTAACGTGTATGACTTTTTTTTTTTAGATGTAGTTTAAATTTTGCAGATTGTTATTGATACTGCGAGAATATAAATTATTGTAAAAGGTGTTAAAATGTCATTGAACTTCTGGCTAAAACCAAAATCTTTATTTGTGATATTTGACCCTGTTAAGGAAGTACTTTAGGTGTTACCACTTAATATCAGCAAATACAAGATGTAATTGTGAAATATGTAATATGAATGAATCTCATCAAATAAACTCATCTCGGGCTATAATTTGCCAAAAGGGTGCTAGAAGGGAGATATTATTTCAATATTTTTGAGCAAGGTCAACAGAGTAATATAAAGAATTACAGGGTACTTTAAAGCAGTCTAGTCCTATTAGACCATTATTCTATTTGGACTGCATTATTTCAGCCTTAGTGTACAGAAAAGAAATCAACTTTAATCATGGCTTCTTCAGTTGTGAATCTTGATTATATAAATCAGCCTGATACTTTATTTTATACTAATTTAATAGGATGTATCTCTTTACTCATTACTAGATCACCTGTTCCTGTCACAGACAGAACTTTGATACCATGGCCAGCATTTAATTCTGATTCATTCATTTCTCTTCCAGTCTGAATTATGTAGGCTTGCAGAATTTTCTGTGATTCTTATGCTAACGCTTATCATTGCAGTATAGAAGATCTACCTGAAACACTCATTTTAAAAGCGAATCAAAGAATCTCTGTGTCAATTTGTTCTGAATAGTGTTGTATCATAAGTTTCGCTTGTGTTTTTTATTAGGCTATATCCTGCAGTTCTTAATCAAAACTCTCATTGGAGAATAGGTAGAAAATTAAAGTGAATTAAGTATTGTCTGTTCATCTTGGGTTATATTTAATGTAAATTTAACTGTACAACACTTAAAAGATATGATGCTGTTTTTTCATAGTAAGCTAGTTACAGTTAAAAAGAGATATTAAATAAGCTCAAATTCATAGCCCTTATACTAGTATACTTGTAGAGTGTATTCTTTTAGTTAAATATTTTATGCTAGGTGTATTCCAATGTAGAGGAAAAGTCTTGTATACTGAGGAACTCAAATTTGTGGAAAAAGAAACTACTGTACAATAACAGCCGCACAGTAATCGAACTCAAATCATGCTGAAACCATTGCCTGAGATCACTATTTCTCTGTCACAGGTGTCTTATCAAGGATTTTGAGGAGCGTCCTTCAGTCACCCACCTTTTGGAGCATCCGTTTATTAAACAAGTACATGGTAAAGATATGGCTCTGCAAAAACAGCTTGCTGAGCTCATCCGAGAACAGCAGCAGTTGGGCTCCATAGCCAAAACCAGGTACTGTACAACAGAGATGCTGCAGCCCTCCTTCCCCACACTAATCCTAGAAGCACGGTTTGAGACTTCAGATGCACACATTGACTAGCAATATTATTAGGAATAAGTACTGCATGCCATGTGAATGCAAGGGACATATTTTCTCATTGATACTTTTTAAAGCTAATTTGATCTGCCATAATGTGACTTTCTCCTTAGCCTGCTTTCTCGCACTGAACTCTGTTCCATAGGTATTCACTTTTGGCTCAGTTAAGGAGATGCTAAGAATTCCAGAATGTTCCAGTTTGTGGAAATACATATTGGCGTAATTAAAAATTATATCATATTTTGGTAGTCTACCTTTAAAAATACAACTATGAACAAAGTGAGTACTTGAAAAGGTTAAGAACAGAACCCTTTAAAGTTTGCCGTTTGGTTAGATACTTAGAAGGCTATTCAATACTTAAAGTAATTGTTTTTCTGTAGGTTAATAGTAACTTCTATTTTTCATTCAGCCTAGTAATTAATTTGAAAATGTGCTTAAAGAGCAATGAATGTTTATCAGTGGCAGTGGGATTTTTTTACTTTCGAGGCTGCTTGTAAATATGCCTTAGCTTAGTTGTTGTCCAGAGGGTGGCAGAATTTCACTGTTTCAGAAGAGAATTAAATGCAAATGAACACACCTTCCCAACCTCAGCAATGATTTTGTAATGTGAAATTTGTCTAGAGTGAGATAAGCTCTGGCCCATTATTATAAACAAACGCCTACTAATGTTGATGAAGAAAATTAAATGTCATGATTCATAAGTCATAAACGTGTATATAGTTGCATGCTGTAAGACTCCCTAGCTTAAATGCTGAAGGCCAAACAAAAATGTACACATTAAAATACAGGAATAGCTGTAATACAGTTTCAAGGTGAAACTGACTTCTGTTGAGGCTCTTTATTTATTATTATTTTCTGGAAAAATATACGAGGAACTGTTTGCTGTGGGTGAGGAAGCTATGCCAGTGTTACAGTAGAAGTTTCTGCTTTATCTGTGCTCCTAAGGAGACCTCCCTATGTAACACCTCCCAGATTAGATTGCCTGCAGCTGTGGGTTGGCTGGCCCAAAAGGTACCTGAGTTTTCCCAGCTTTTGGCCAAATAGAAGATAGAGTGAAATGATCCTTGTGCTAAGAAGAGCTCTGAAATGGATTCCTTATGGTATTCCAGTACATTCTTCTGGGATCTATCTCCATAATGTGAAGCGAGAAGGAATCAAGACCAAGACAGCATTTCTTTCCTTGAGCTTTTGCATGTATCAACTGGGAGTGCTGTGATAGAAAAGCTTCTGCACCTTCTGCTTACGTGTGACTGGAATGTAGGAATGATTTTACTTTCCATCACCCCTAGCATGAGTCAGTGCTTACCTAATGGAATTTAACCCTTTGCGCTGTCACCATATAACCCAAGGGTGGTTATTTTCAGCTTGTGTACAGTAGCACCTGCAGATTGCAGTGGTGAAGAGGACTCTATAGCAGTGGATTTTGTCCTAATCTTATTCTCCCTACCAGTCTAAGTTCTGTTATTGTCCTTGATGCCCCCAAATTTACTTGGCCAACTAGTCTCAGGTTCCCTATCCTAGGTCATTATCTGACCCATCTTTCCCATTAATCTCCATTCACTGTTCATTCTTTTTATCCTTAAGGCTTCATTCTCCTGTTAGTCAGCTTTTTGTGTCTTCTTCCTCTACTCCAATAGCTTCTGTTTCTAATCTCCACCTTCTCCAGCAAATCCTAGTCCAGGTTCTTCTATTTTTACAGCCATTTCTCTGTTCTTGGTGTTCCTCTTCACCTGACAATGTAGCTTGCGGCTCTCTTGTTCTTTCTTATCACTGAATTCACCTCCTCAGCTCTGTTATACTTTCTCCTCTACTCTACTCTCCTCACCAGACCCTTTCCATCCATCTTTTTCTTCCCTGGACTCTCGATTTGCCTTTAGCCATACCTCTGAATTAGATGGCTTCTTCCTCTGCTGGTGAACAGTAATAAGGGAGACATGATTAGGCTGCTGTAGAAATAGTCATCTTTACCTTCACTTTGAAGCCAATGGACCTAACTGCTATTCAATAATACCTTTCTGGTGGTTGTAGGCTTATACCATAGTATCCTTATTTGGTTTTGGAGCACCAGCCCGCTTTGATCGGGTCTGAGAGCTTGCACAGCGAGGTCAAAAATTTAGTCATCTTTTACCATTGAAATCTACAACATATTGTTCCAAAGGTTTGAAACTTGATCAAATTGGTATAAACTTCAATGAGATTGCAAAAGCATATCCCTGCAAAATATCAAGTCTGTGGGCCAGACAGTTAGTATTGGACTACAAACGTAAGATTATTATAAGAGAACCAACAACCAGGAGCATCTAATTATAGTTTTCCCCAGAGGCATAAACATAGTCTCATAATAGTAAAGAGCTTGGCTCTGAAATAGGGGATAGTAACCCTAGGAAGATTGGTACCACTTAAAAGCCTTTAAAAACTCTGTAATGCATTTATAAAATGATTTTCAATACAGAATCTGACATGCAAAAGAATATATGAACAGATGATACTGTAAAAAAATTACTGGCATTCATTTGTGGTGATCTGTAGAAGTCACCTGAATGTGTAGTCACCGCTTCAAAGTAAATAGGCCAATTAAAGCCCATGCTGAGTAAAACCTTTCTGTTATATCATTGTACATATGTGCATGCATTTTCTGTTTATTGATGTGTCCATGACAGGTACAATGAAATGTGCACTAATTCCCTGGTGTTCAGAGATAAAGAAAAGTAGATAACATGTTTTAGGAGTACAGGAACACTACAGATCCATCATTTAAAAGATGAGTGAAAGAAAATGTTCTCCCATTTATATTGCCATAGAACTCTCAGAGCAGAGGCTGAAACTGGCAAATCATCAGGATGTTGGTGTTACCAGCACTTCTACTGTAAGGGAGCCCAGGGAGTCACTGGTGATGAAAGCTGATCAGGAGGCATCTGGGTTTTGTCTCATTTGAAAGTCTTCTAGCATCAATGCTTTGCATTTGCATCTTTTCAGTCTTTACTGACTCGGCACCTGTGTTTTTCTTGATAGGTTTTTCTTTCCAATTGAGCCATGCCAGTTTTGCCTGTTTTGGGAGATCACTTAAGGTGATACTTCCTAAGAGCAAGCCTGCAGATTAGAAAGTCAGGACTACTGGTTTAGAGATAGTTGTCTTGCTGTATTTCAGGCATAAGTTCTTCAAGACAGTCATGCAATTGCATGTCAGTAAAGTACCAAGAATGTTTAGGCACCCTCTGAATTATAATACAAAAACATGGTAGAGGTTTGTCTTTTGTTTCTCATTCTCTCTCTGAGTTACTGTATAGGCTCTGTTATACCACACTCAGTATTTCTCTGTTCCTCCATTTATGAAATGGCTATTAATAGCTTTACTTAATACATTATACCTATGAAAAATAAATAGCAGTTTGTCTGAGGCAAGAACTTTGTTTTTCACTTGTTCTATAAAACAGTACTATACCTTTGGTCACTATAAACCTGTTAACAAAGAGAAACGTGCATAATGCCTGAATCCCTACCCATTTTTTCTTCCATTCTTTCTGCCCTAGAGTCTGAGAAGACTCTAAGTAAAGATACATTACATATTATGGATATTGTTGATTCTCACTTAACAGTAAACATTTGCTCTGTTTGTGTAGATTATATTCTTCACAGAATCTTTTGGTTGGAAAAGACCTGTAAGATCGTTGAGTCCAATTGTTAAATAGTGTTTGAAAGTGATTACAAGATTACAAGAGAGAGCTGCTTGCTGTCCAAATATGCCTTTTGATTTCTTGAACCCGTTGGTGTGGTCAGTTGCTTTTTTGATTCATAGCACAAGAGATTCCAACATCCAGGCTGACTGCCAGCCTGCTGAAGGAAGAAGTCAGACCACATTTAGTCTGTATCCTAGTACTCCTAAATGTTAAATGACTCTTTACACCGTCTTCATTGGCTACATGTACTGCAAAAAGTGGACATGTTCCCTGGAGTTTGTTTATAAGCATCAAATATTATAACTGGTTTTTTTGTCCTTGGTTTTTGTTCCATAAAAAATCCCCAATATAAAATATTTTTGTGGCTTGTCAGTAGAAGTAATGGAAAACTGGAGGATTTTTAATGTTTAACTGAAAGTTTGGAAAGTATTGAATATCATCAAAGTGAATGAAATGAAAATGGTCTGGGTTTTTTCTCTCTTTGAAGGTTCAACAATCAAGAGATTTTCTAGTTATGAACAATCTTAAAATAACGGGTTTCTCTATCCAGCATAGCGTGCAGGAGAAAATCTAAAAAAGCAAAGTCACAACAGCATGTGAGATGGAGAAATTCAAATGTAGCAGCAGATCTGTCAGCTGCCTTTTGGCTGTGGTGGAGGAGCAGAACATCAAGGAGGAAAGTATGTGATTAAAAGCTAAGAATTGGAAATGGGGAAGAAGAGTCTTCATCAAATGCATTCTAAAAATTCTACCCTTGGTAATATTCTTATAAGCTGTCTTTCAAAATTTTAGATACTGTGGGTCTATGTGTGGCATTTGACTGTTCTTTAGGGGGAGTTAATGTGGAACAGCTATATGAAATACAGTAGGTAAGTCTATAATAATTTTAAGATAACAAAAATATTTAATAATCACCCATTGCCATCTACATTTATTTTGTTAGCCCTTTCTTCAAATGTCACAGTAGCTGACATTGAGCAAAACCATGGTTTTCTATATTCCCTCAAGTGATTAATTAACTCCAGGCCTGAAAATTCTATAGTTGATTTGATGTTTGAGAGTTAATGTTGATCAAGTATCAAATGTTTTTAGTTATATGGTTCAAAGTGGCAGTTTCCCAGTTACCAGCAGCTTCGAAGAGGCCAACTGCAAACGTGACTCATTCTTCTCTTGGGTGTTTTCCTACAGTCTGGGTAGCTCATGTTCCTATCTGTGAATAGGTTTCTTCATAGGAATCAGCCAGAGAAGTTCTTTTACTAACCTCCCGTTTCAGTTTTTAAAAGAGTGAAAGAACTTCAGCATTTGTATAGATAAGGTTTTAAACAAGTTTACCGTAGACAGTGAAGAGTTCAGGGTTTACTGTTTTGGGTCGTGCTGGGTCAGTGTGCTACTGCTGGTCACCATTCAGAAGTTTGTTTCTGTAATGGGGAACAGACAGTTATGAAACCTTGCATTTTGAAGAATAAAATGCAAATCTGTACATCAGGAGGAATCAAACTTGAAGAAGCCTGGGGGGGAAAAAAAATAGATAAAAGCCAGGAGTTTACTAGTTTGAGAAGGGCAGGTGTATTCAGGCTACCTTGTCAGATATTAGGACGAGACTAAGGTGGCTTGGCAGCTTCCCGCTTCTTATTAGCCAGCTGGATTTACAGCAGCAGTCCATCCAAGGAAGTAATTCTTACAACCAGATATCTAGCTTCTCTGCCAGCTCTCATTTAGTTTTGAAAGCAATTAACTGCAAGGAACTTGATTGCATCCAGCCAGTAATTTCCTTTGGACTCTGAGATAATATGAGAAACAGAGCCAGAAATAGTCTTCTGATGCTAAACACAATGTAATTTAATGCAATTCTTCTAGCCTTCAACTATATGAATATTACGCAAGTGGTTAAAACCTTTTTTTTTAAATCACAAAGCTACTGTAGTCCCCAAAAGTGATCCTTGGTCTTCTTATAGTGTATGTGTTTTTACTGGAGGTTGTGCAGATTTCTGTTATAGCTGCAGTGTTTATATTGTAATTAAGGTTTTGTCAGTGTTTCTGTTATGACCTTGTTCCAACAAATTACTCCAGGCTGAAACTGGAGATACAGGAGCAAAATTCACCCTTTGTAATGCACAGGGAATAGGCTGTTTCTCTGTGTGGCAGTAGGACACTCTCCACTCTTTTTTCTTTCTCATTGTGTTGAGTATTTTTCTTGTAAATGTCAGTTTAGGTTCAATCCATTTTGAAATTGACAATAATGTAAAGAATAACAAGTACAGAAACAGTTTTTCTATGTGAGTCCTAGAAAAAAAATAGTCAAATGTAAATGCTTAACTGCACAAAGAGGCCAAGGTAAAGGCACTCAAAAATGGTTGGGCTGGAGGGGAGAGAGGAAGCTTCCCAATGAACATAAAAATTTTTGGTCTATGCTGCTTTCTTCCTCAGGCTGAACCTGCCAACAAGATGACTTTTCTATCTAGAGGTCTATGTTGTCCATCTAGCTTGTCCTTTCCCATCATCAGCTGGATAGCGAGGTCATATGAGCTTACAGTTACGTGAAATGTACTTCTGTTTCTGTGACTGGTGTCCCGTACAAAAAGAGGTGATTTTCTTTCGAACTATCTTTTCCCCACAAGTAGAACAAATGAATGCTTCCCGTTCTCTTTGTGAAACTGTTCTCCTAAGCGAGAAATGCTCCTCGCCTTTTGCTCCTCCTCCAAAATCAAAGAAACCTCTGTCCCTTCCAGCTAATCCTGCCTGATAAAAAGACAAAGGGAAGGTGCTTGGGAGGACAGAGCCTTTTTCAGCAGGCAGTGCTGGTTACTGGAGTTCTGGAATAAATCTAATGCTGCTTTTCAGGTTTGATAAGGTTGGGTACCTTGAGTGACTGGTCCTTTACACCACTTCTTTTGTCAGTGAAGAGACTCCAGGGGATGATTCAGAACATTGCTGGAACCTTAAGGCAAATAACCTAACACACTTGGGTTTCCTTTTGCTTAGAATTTGTACATTTATATGCTATCAGAAAGGAAGGGTAATGGAAAAAATGGTTGATAATGACTTTTAATGCAAAAAATACAACAAGAATTATTTCCCCAATTAAGAGTGTTTCCTTCTGCGTTTTAACAATTTTTTTAAAGCAGATTGAATTTCTGATTTTAAATTGTGGAAATAATTATAGGCTGTTGTCTGTATTCTTCCTTCCCACTCTGTCAATGTACCTGGAGGACATAGGGTCAGTAGAAAACTGATGAGGCCAGCAGGAGATTTGAAGCTAATGTGATGTTATGCTCCTAATATCCTCTTCCTAATCATGTACTTAAGAAAATGAGTTAAGCACAAGAAAACTTATGTGCAAAGGTATATATGTTTTACTTATATTTGACTAAGACCAATTTCCTTAGTTATTTATTTTCATAGTATTAAAAAAACCCCACACTTTCCAGTAAAAAGATTGATTAATTGATCACTTAAGAAGAACAAACAGCAGGAGTTTAATACACAATCAGATAACAGATTAGTTTACAAAGCCATTCTGCAATTAGAGATGCTTAGGTTTAAATGTACCCTCTTCCCCCTCCTCCCTGCACCTCTGGTAGATACATTCATACTTGCAGCTTGCTGCAGTTTAATGTTGTGGTTATGATGGTTTGATCCAGAAAGAAAAAGCTTCACAGATGAGTTAAGTTAGCTATAATGTTTAGCTATCGCTTTTTTAGTTACATCTTGATGAAGTAAAGCAATTGTGAACGTATTTACGTCGTTTGTAGACTGAGGGGTGCTCCCATCTCGAAATGATTTACATTATTTAAAACAGCATTTTTCTTTGCTGTGAAGTAAGAGGTTGAATTCTGGTTTGAAATAGAAAAAACAATTAGAAAAAACATTGGCTCACTTACATGCATTCCTGCTCCTTTGAGAATCTGGCTTGTCAGCAAAGTGTAATGTTATTGAATGTAGTGACTGCTTAAAAAAAGCCAAAAAGAACCCACAAGCCACCACTTATTCAAAGATCCGAAAATGAAAAATGTAATTGAATGAAACTTAGAACAAATTCATATGATCCCCATGCTGTCCACTGGAAGTAATATCCACTGTAAGAATTTTTCTGTCATAGCTTCTTATTTGTGTTGTCCTTCTTTCATTTCTTCATATGTACAGCATCAAGAAAATGATCATTTCTGGGAATGTAGGATGTAAAACATAAGTGGGACTGTTGGCAAAACCTGCTCATTCCTGCAATTTTGTTTCCTAGCTGACAAAAAAGTTTGTACAGTTTTACTTAGATACAATTCAAAGAAACCATTACAGAATAGTTTCCAGAACTCATCAAGTAGCCAAAAGTAAATAAGGAAAATGAATAAAAACAGACATTAAAAAATTAGGATCTTTAAATGTGATTTGTGATTATCAGTGAAGCTATATTCATAGCTAACACTTTTCCTCTTTCCTTTTCGTTAGAGACTTTCCTTGCAATAATTCTTCTGATGATATAATAGCTCTTACATGTGAAAACATTCTTGTTACTGAGTGAAAGCTGACTAGATTCAAGTGAGAGGTGTGTATAAAAGGGGAAAAAAGCAAAATCCTCAATGCTTATTTTTTAAACAGGATTCCATGGGTATATGAAGATACGATTAAAGAAAAATAGACCTTCTACATCTTCAGATTAACCTCTGACATTATAGATGAACAGTGTTTCCTACCAAGTCACAATACCATTCTGTTCCTGCTTGACGTAATATTGAGCGTTGTTTCGGGTTGTGTGATCATGTGATTCCTACTTTGTACATGGCAACCAATGCAGAAACAATCTGTCAGGGACTGTCATTGAGGATCAATGCTAAATGTTACTCAGCAGGATGCAGACTGTATCTCGGTGGGTGTCCTCCTACTATGCTTTGATTATGTTTGTTGTAAAGAAAAGCCTAGTTGTGCTTACAGCATTCATATTTCACCCCCTCTGTGGAAGACATACTACAGCCCCTTGATTTTTCCTTATTTCAAAAGATGTGTTGTTTAAAAACATATACACAGCATTTTCAGAGATTCCTTCAGTGTAATCTGATTATAAAGGGGTTATGTGACAGTTTGTCTCTGCTGCTTACTGTGAGGCTTAAATCTCTGAGGACAATCTAACTGAATATCTATACAAGTTAGAGTCCAATGGCAACTGTGCTTCAAAAATGCTGTTTTGGGCCAGACCTAGGGTCATCTGAGGAGGCGCTTTGGCATACACCAAGGTAACAGAAGTATTTTATACTAGTTATTGCTCCTTTTAATTTCATTAGATGACAATACTATAGGCTGGGTACATGGGGGGGAAGACTTAATTAAACAGAGTGGTAGTTTATTAACTTAGATTAAGAAATGAAGAGAAAAGAGGGGGAATTTTTGAACACTTTACTGTGTGAGTAGGGAGTAGTAAACCTTGAAATCAGCCTTCATCTCTGAGTGCTGATAAAAAGATAGGGTTATATATTGTGAAAGGTAAGTGCTTACAGAACAGTGAGCTGACCTATTACTTTTATAAAATGATATTTCAAGCAAAAATATTTATATCAGAGAGCATGTCCATGTTTTCCACATGACAAAAAAACTCACCCATGACTTCGCATTGCCTTGTAATGTTTGCTGTCTTCAATATAGTTTATAATACCGGTGCTCTACTAACAAACTTCTAGGCATGAACGAATACATACTAGAAGACCTTACCATGTGGATGCAGCTGACAAGTACTCTCTAGATGACGATCTGGTAAACCTAGAAGTTCTAGATGAGGTACTGTACTGTCTGAGTAGCAATTTCTGACAAATTGTGCCTCACATTTTGTCTGTTTCTGCTTTTTAGGCTTCTTTTAACAGAATGAGAAGAGTTCCTTCTTGCAAAGGAATTGTCACATGACTGACCTACTGTCATCACCTTGTTAATATCCTATATAGTGACATAAATGCAGTAGCAGTGAATCCTGTTACATGGAAGAATTTAATTATGAGTGATGCTAGTTTAAATTATTTTGTGAATTTCCAAAAATGTGAAATTTAGTCATGAAGATCTGGATTCAAGTGATTTTTCCTGAAATTGATGATTTTATATAGAGTAATACAGTCTCTCCATCTCCTGTATAAAAAGTCATAAAATAATATGAGTTGCATATTTCACTGTATCACCTATATGCAGAGTATCTGTAAAATTTTGGTTTGTTGATCCTTAAATGGCATACCAGTGAAAAAAAGACAAGACTAAATTGTGCTAGTGTCCTGTTTAAAACAGTCTCTTACTACTACTTCAAATTTAGTCCTTGAAAAATTATTATCTTTGTTTCATGGTCAAATAAAAAATTAAATGTAAATGTAGTATGAAGTGCAGCAATAGTGTGCACAGCCGTTTTCTCTTCAGAAAGTTTGCTTCTCAGGCTGGTATAACAAAATACGTACTAATATGGGAATAAGAGTTGCAATTTAACTTTCTTTTATGGCATTAGCAAGAATTCTGAAAATATATGTTTTGTTTTGTGGTATTGGCATTTGAAAAATAATTATGAAACCTTACAATAAGTATTTCTTAGTCAGTGTTCTCAGTATATTTACAAAAATCTTCCTAACTGGTAAAATACTGTTTAACTGTCAAACTTTTTGTAATCTTCTCAGGATACAATTATTCATCAGCTTCAGAAACGCTATGCCGACTTACAAATTTATACTTACGTTGGAGACATTTTAATAGCCTTAAACCCCTTCCAGAATCTCAGCATTTATTCTCCCCAGGTAAGAGAGATTCCAAGCTGTGGACAGTTCTCACTTTACATTTTATATTAACACCACTGGCTAAAATACCTAAGTGAAGTTGGAAGCTAGAAGCACAGGCTAAACCCCAGCCATTTCTTCTTCCAGAAAAGTGTAGCTGTGAATATGGTCTCATTTGACTTCATTCCTTTCTGCCTGATAGCACAAAGTCCACAGGTGGAATGAAGTTTGCCCCAGCCACAGCTGTGCCTCTTGTCTGGCATTTAGGGCTTTTTTTCTGAGAAACAGAAGATGGTCATATGAACCTCCTTATGCTGAGGCTGTTGCTTCCTGATGAATTGCCCTGACTACTGGGTTATTACACATCCTGTGCCATCAGTTGCTGCTTAAAAGAAACAACTGATTCAAATGCTGTAAAGATAAAGGCAGCTTAATTCCTTACAAATATGAAGGGAGGGAAAGCCATAAATCTTAGTCTTCATAGGTACCTAAATTAGGGTTACAGGTAGAGGGGCCAGATTTCAGAATAACTGTTATCTTTGAAGTTTCTTTTGTATAGGCCGGGTATTTCCTTGATTGAATACTTGTGTTTAAAATTCTTTTCCTTTTGGTACAGTTTTCTTCACTGTCTTGTATGGGAAACATCAGAGGGCATTTTAGGGGTTGTAATTTGCATTCTGGAAGTTGGGCAGTGCAAAGAATTACCACTCTTCTTCCACGTGATTCAGAGGAAATTCGCTGGTAAATCAGGCAACTATCTTCTCTTGAACAAGCAGAAGACAGTCACTACCCTCTTTTCGGTTCTTAATTATGTAGCTAAGTTGCATATTTTGACTATTGTGCATTCTTTTTTTAAATCTAGTTTTCCAAGCTTTACCATGGTGTGAAGCGTTCATCAAATCCCCCCCACATATTTGCCTCTGCGGATGCTGCCTACCAAAGTATGGTTACGTTCAGCAAAGATCAGGTAAGAATCTGTTCATGTTGGTTTAGATTTCATATTAATTTTACTGCCACTATTCTATGTGGCTATGGCTAATATTCTCTTATTTTGTATTTTGGGAGTTTTTGTTCTTTAAGCCTTTTATTCCTACATCGGGAAAAGCTCAGCAGAAATCTATAATAGTTTTCTGAGTTCTGAAGAGGACACAGTGATATAAAGTGGTCAAATAAGATAGTAGGGTTACCCAGCCAATATCGTTTCCTGGACACCCATGAAGTCCTGGTAGTTCACACCAGCTGTATAGTGTTGCTGCATGTTCTGATTCCAGCCTGTCTTGCACTAGGTATTGTAATAATTTACACCTGTGTAATATAGGATGGTGTCAATGCCATAGTTGATTAACAGAGTTTGAACCGCTATTCAATTACCTAAAGACACTGTCAAGCAATGGATAATCAATTCCTTTAAACAGAAATCACAAAACATAGGAACTATTAACTAATTTAGTAAAATATATTAAGGGTAGGTCTAATATAAATGTAATAAGGACACAAATCGAATTATGTAGCAATCATTTTAATGAGAAAGAAATGACATATTGTAGAAGCTAAATTTCTTTTCATTACATTCTTAAAATGGTAACTTTGTACTTTCTAATTTGATGTACTGTAGGTACATTAATATTGAGGGCTAATAATTATTTTTATTTCTAAAATCCTCCTGATTTTACCCTGCACATCACGCAATAATTCATGTAAAATGCTTTTTTAAAATCAGAAAAACAGAATAAAATAATAAAAACCTGCAATCAGAAAATACCAAGCAAAGATGACAAATAAAAGGGCCATTGAAGATGAAAAAGGGAGTTCTGTTGAGTATGTGGAAGTACACTGGCCTGAGAGATGGGGAGTACTTCTGTAATGGCTTATACGCACTTTGATGGTACTCACGTAGAATAAGTTATGTGAGAACTTGTTATATGGGGAAGAAAATCGGTTTTGACATCAGCCCGTCAGGCTACCTTTGTACATCTTTAGTATTATGTATTTCATAGCCTTTTAAGAAGTAATTTGCATTTAGATCTAAATCAGTTGCTTGATTTCTGTTTGCAAAGGGTTACAGGAGCATGTTTCTCTCCATTACCTGGCTAATGTTATATTGGTTCTTCAGGTAAAGGTGCATTAGCTAAACACTGCAGCCAGATCAAAAATGTATTGATTCTGTTTGTTTTATCCATTGAGCCTTCCTTTGTATAATATTTTAGGAACTTGTATCTTCTCCAAGCCAAAAATGTTGTATGTTCACAGTATGATGCAAATAATATTCAAGTGTTTGCATAAAAAACACATGACTCTATGGTTTAATTATATGTCATTTGACACTGTACCTTCAGTAGACTAACATTTGTACTGGTGCTCCATAGAACACATGAAAAAATAGGAAAACAATAAATGCTGTTAGAATTTTTACTTGCTATGACCCGAAGCGTTCATGCTTCCATGTTCAACTGTGAACTGGCCGTCAAGGTGTACTGGTCTTCTACTTCCATCTCATCCATGAAACATAGGAGCAGAGACGAGGACACCAAGTAATTTAGACCTTTCTAGCTGACCCTCAAGTCTGAAGCCATTTGGAGAGCCTATAAAATACCGCGTGTTAAGTACTGCTGACTCAGAAAGAAGATGGATATGTTCTCCCAGAATCATCCAACGAACAGATGCATATTATTCTCAAATGTTTAGATACCAGTTTGCTGTTCTAGCTTGAATATCATCATCACCTACAGAATAGCCTCTCTACACAGCAGCAACTATTAAAGATGATTTTTAAAGCCAGGAGCAGACTTTTGGTCAGCTGTACCTTGTGTTTCATGTTAATTCATATGAAGTCAGTGCAGTGAGCTCTCAAATCTACTGTTATGTCACTTCAGCTGAGCTGTGGCAATTTTCTGAGTTTTAAGCATTTGAAACAAGCCACATATGTGCATAGCATGTGTTCGCCTTTAGACGTGGTCACTTGTTAATATCTCTTAGCCCTTCACACATGTGCATATTGCTGTCAGGCATTGTGAAATGCATTTTAGTAATCTAGGGAAAAAATATTATACAGAGCCTTTGCTGATCTTTACTTTCAGAAGTAAGTTGCAGGAGTTACATCTTAAAGTATATTGTTGTTTTGGTACTAAACATTAAATAACAGATAGGAGCAGTAATAGCTGCAATTGGCTGTGTGGAGAGCTGTGCCCTTAACTGTTTTGTTTTGTTTGTTCAGTGCATTGTCATCAGTGGAGAAAGTGGTGCTGGAAAGACAGAAAGTGCCCATCTGATTGTCCAACATTTGACCTTCTTAGGAAAGGTATTTCTCAGCCAATCATGTAAAACTATGAACAAATCCTCCCGACCCCGCTCTCAATTTCCACTTTATTTAATCTTTAATACTTAATGCTGTTCATGTGAATTGTCCCAGTTGAGTTAGGGATGAAGTAATCATGCACGTGAGTGTATTGAAGTAAGATACTAGAGTATGACCCACACCAAACCATTAAATATTTTTTTAAAGAGAAGGTGTTAGATCCCACTCCCTGTAGTTTATTTACAGTGTTTATCACATATACTGTTGTTCATTTATACAATGAGGAATGACAGATCTTTCTATGGCTCTAATCCTAGAAGGTCTTACACATTTACATGTTATGAGTAATGTTATTATACAAAATGATGGGAAAATCAGATGTAAGGTTAACCTTAAGTAGACACGTTTAGTTTTTAATTGTTTTGATACTCTAACTAATTGTGTGACACCTCAGAGGCAGAACAATTGCAGAGAAAGAAGAATGTATTTTGTCCTGCCTGTGGGAGACTTCGTCATCGGTTTGTTGGCTCTGTTGTTGTATAAGTAAAGAAGTTAATGCAGTATCTAAGTCTATACAAGCATGAGAAAGGGATGCTATGCTTCTAAAAGCAAGAATTGGATTGTGGGTAAACAATACATTTTTTAATGATCCTTCTGATCTGTATCTGTTCTGTCAAGGCCAATAACCGGGCTTTGCGTGAGAAAATTCTTCAGGTAAATCCTCTGGTTGAAGCATTTGGAAATGCCTGCACTGCCATCAATGACAACTCAAGTCGCTTTGGAAAATATCTGGAAATGATGTTTACACCCACAGGAGCTGTAATGGGGGCAAAGATTTCCGAATATCTACTTGAAAAATCAAGGGTCATAAAACAAGCTGTGTAGGTATATTAATTATTTGTCCTTTGACATTTATATAATGTTAATATTCTATTTAATTCCCAGAAATTCTTTATTTTAAGTGCTTTTGTGTCTTCTGCTAAAGCAGTGATCCTTTGTACAGTGCTATGACAACAAGAATAGTCAGTTAGGTTCTTTTGGAGTAGAAACCTGAGCTGCTCCATTCTTGGGATCAATATTATGGTTTTCTGTGTTCCATTGTTGCTGATCCTACACCATTAAAACAAGTGGGAGATTTGCTACCTACTTGCTTGAGCTCATGATAAGAATTTCTACTTTTATATTGTACAAGATGCCACAAGAATAAACACGTGTGCGTTAAAAGGATACTATTTTTTTTTCCAGGGGAGAGAAAAATTTCCACATATTTTATTACATTTATGCTGGCCTTTATCATCAGAAGAAACTTTCTGAATATAGACTTCCTGATAAAAAGCCTCCTAGGTAACTATCACTCACTTGTTTTAACTGCTCGTTGTAATTAGCTATTGATCAGTTCTTGCTTTCAGTATGATGCCTTCAAATCTCTCTTAATCCTTCTCCATCCCTTAAGGATCTTTTTTAATCCTCCCAAGGAAAGAAGGAGATGGACAATAAGGTATTACTGTATTTGTTTGAAAATTTGAACTATTTAAAGAGGAAGAGTAAGAATCAACCTTCTTGTTACGTAGATATTCTGTTTTACTTCCAAATCAAGACAATCAACTTATGATTTCCTACTGTAATACTTCAGTAAGAACCTGGAATATGCTTTGGAATTGTTTTTTAGTTGATGTTTGTACTTTGGATGCATCTGATCTTTATTGAGTGAGGGGCTGTGTGTAAAATATTGGTAATGTTATAATAGATTTTAGCACAGAGTAAGGAAAAGTTAGTGCAACAGAAACAAAAACTTCTTATGAATTGGCACCAAAGTATATAATTAGAAGATATTGAAATAAATGTTCTTTCCGGTTACTGAGGTACTTGCATTGAAATCACTGGAGGTTGTACTGACGTATCTGCTAGTGTGGTGCTTTCTTTTTCCCACTCTATTTAGATATATTGATAATGAAACTGGAAGAGTAATGCATGATATTGTTACTAAAGATTCCTACGGAAGACAATTTGAAGCTATTCAGCATTGCTTTAGAATTATAGGATTCACTGACGAGGTAAGAAATCCAGCTGCTAAACCATTATTGACCCTCTTTATAAAAATCACCTCCAGTGCTGCCTGTGCACAGGTTGCTGTTTGGTTTTGTGAACACACACCTGTGCCACAGAATCTCTCTTATGACAGAAGTGAACTGTGAAAGCAAAACCAGACACTCAGAAGCCAAGACCAGCCTGAGGTTTCAATTGATGCTCAGGCAAGTCTGTTCACAATTCTGTATCACACTGTTTTCTGTGTCAGTGGGAGCTTACTTCAATTTGTAGAACTTGGCCTCAGAGCAAGCTACAATCTTTAATAGCCACTCCAGTGCCCACCTTTTTGTTTCATAGCTTAAATATGATCTGTATATCTAATTGAATTCCTTAAAATTGCTTCTTGTTGTCTTTTACAGGAAGTGTACTCAGTGTACAGAATTCTGACTGGAATCTTAAATACTGGAAATATTGAGTTTGCTGCCATTTCTTCACAACACCAAACAGATAAAAGTGAGATTCCCAATCCTGAAGCCTTAGATAATGGTAAATACATTTTAACATTGTCAGTTCTCCAAATGCAATTTGACTGGGTTTGTGAGAATCTCTAATGTGTGGTAACAGTCGGGCAATGCTGGTGTTTTCCACTGCATAATCACAGTCCTGTATCTTTTTTCCACTGTCTTTTAGCTGCAGCACTACTAAGTATTGGGTCAGAAGAACTTCAAGAGGCCCTAACCTCCCACTGTGTTGTAACACGAGGGGAGACTATTATCCGAACAAACACTGTGGACAAAGCAGCTGACGTGCGAGATGCCATGTCTAAAGCACTTTATGGCCGGCTCTTCAGCTGGATCGTAAATCGTATTAATACGCTGCTTCAGCCAGATAAAAATATATGGCAAGTTACACATCACTGAATCATGTGTATTTACCGTACATATGTCTTTGATGGGTTTATCCATTTGTATATTTTTGAATTTGCAGAAAGGGTGCTGTGTTTATTTTGGCTAAGGCTTCAAAATGGCTTTCATGCTGTGATACTGAATTCTGTTTCCAGGACATTAACCCCAACATTTTCAAAGAGCCGAGTGGAATTAGGTACTGAAGTCAATGGAAATTGAGGAGTTAAAGTGCTGTACAATTCTTAAAAAAGGTGCCTCTTATGCAGTGAACATTAAAATCATACCAAAAGCTGATAAATAATTGGGCTACACTGAAAAACTGTAGTATGTATTCACAGTCTTTACAGTCCTTCTGCTTTTGTAAGCTAGTAATAAATACAGATCTTGGATTATTATTGTACTTCTACTTGAGATGTAAGTGAAGATTTTTTAATTTTTCATGATTACAGAAGCATTCACAGTGTGAATTAGTATTATTTCATTGTCAGGTACTGATCTGGCTGCTTTGCTCTTTTCAAGCAGCTGTAGAGATTTTTAGAAAAAGGAGAACACCTTAGGTCAGGGGTGTCAAACACATTTTCATCAGGGGGGCCCATCAGCCTCACAGTTGCCTTCAAAGGGCCAGATGTAATTTCAGGACTGTATAAATGTAGGAGTAGTTACATTTATTCGGTCCTAAAATTACATTTGGCCCTTTGAAGGCAACCGCGAGACTGATGGGGCCCCCTGGTGAAACGGAGTTTGACATCCCTGCCTTAGGTGACATGAAAACACCTCTGACCTGAGATCTCTACTTGACCTTTCACTGTATCATATAGATATGTCCTCATCCACATGTGCAGTTTTAGTCGTGACTGTGGCATGAGTAGCCAGCAAATGGGCTCTTAACAGTCCAGCCTGTAGCAGCAGCAGCTGTGGTAATTGCCCTTCTGACTAACTGTAGCAAAAACATACTGTAAAACCTTGACACCATTTGTCTGTCAGGAGGAGCAGACAATATTTGGCATCTGCCTATTGAAACTTCTTGTTTTAATGTGGCTGCTAAGTGTCTGTTACTATGTACCTGTGATTCTCCTGCCATCTTCATGGAAATTTGGAAGAAGCAAGTCGAAAACAAGAGCATTGATAGTGCTGAACAAATGCACAAGTTGCCTTACATTCAAATACACTTTCTCCTCTGTTTTTGCAGCAGATTGAATAAATTATGCAATCTTAGTTACCGTTTTGTTTTTAACTTGGTGTTGCCCATGATGAATTTTGTTTCTGTTTTCACATGCAGCAATGCTGAAAATGGGATGAATGTTGGGATACTAGACATATTTGGATTTGAGAACTTTGCAAGAAATTCCTTTGAACAGCTGTGCATAAATATTGCTAATGAACAGATCCAGTTTTATTTCAGTCAACATATCT
Source organism: Patagioenas fasciata (assembly GCF_037038585.1). Taxonomy (NCBI): domain Eukaryota; kingdom Metazoa; phylum Chordata; class Aves; order Columbiformes; family Columbidae; genus Patagioenas; species Patagioenas fasciata. The sequence continues at coordinate 21,683,466 of NC_092526.1, forward strand.
TTGCACTTGAGCAGGTAAATTCAACTCAGATGAGGTCTAGTTGAATCAGACGTCCTGAACCATAGATCATATTCAGGAGTATCTTATAAACTATAAAATGAATATGTAATTTAAATGCAAGATAATGACATCTTTCAGTTGAAGTTTTATGAATAATGTTCTTGCGGCCTATGGAGTATTGCTGTGCATCTTCAAAGTCCTAATGGCGATGTTGCTTTTACTGATTCAGTATTAACATTGTGCTGTGTTGACTTTGTAGATGGAATATCAAAGTGAGGGAATTGATGCTATTACAGTGGAGTACGAGGACAATCGTCCACTTCTAGATATGTTCCTCCAGAAACCCATGGGTCTCCTTTCTCTGCTAGATGAAGAAAGTCGATTTCCTCAGGCAACAAGTCTGACTTTAGTTGGTATGTGTGAACAAAATTTCTGGGAAATAACAAATAGATTTTGAGAGAGCAGAATGACATCTTTACTAGCCTAGTTGTTCTGCTGAAGCAGTGCCATTTCATTTGACATTTTAAGTATGTTTTTCATTGTGCTTCATAATTTTTCTCTGCTTTCTGTTTCCTGTTCCTTTTGTATTGCAAAAATTATCTTAGATATCAGGTGTCAAGGGCTTTTTGTCTTTCCAGTGTTACAAGGAAATAGCCTGTGGCTTGTCTCTATATGTGAGGTACGTCAAGCAGCATTTATTCCCATTTACTGAAGGAAAGACGGAGACATAGTAGAATCTTCTGTCTAGGACCACCTTGTGAGCAACATTAGTGCTGAGAGTAAAATTTAGATCTCCCAGGCTTCTAGGCCCATGTTTATCCAATTAGAAAATAGTGCTTCACTCCAGATTATCTCATCATAAATAGAAAGTGCATGTTATTTCTGGTGTGCCATCTGGCTGAATATTTCCCTTACTTCATGCATATTTTATGTATATTTTAACAAATCTTGGTGCCAACTTTAGAACATGCATTGCATGCCATGTTTAAAAGTGTTGTCTTGCTGTTAGTTACTACATTTTCCCCCATAATAAGAGACAGAGAGTTCCAGTTCTTTCAGTGGAATGTGTAGCAGAGACCCAAACTGATAGTCAGAGAGAAATAACAGCTGCCTGTTAAATTGTGTGATATATGTACAAGATTTTTCACTTCTGCTAAGTTGAAACTTGAATTTAGTTCACAGATAGAATGAATGCTGTGGTTTCATTCCAGTCTTCATTTGTGTACAAAAGCTGTGTGCTTCCCTGTGGGTCCTATAAATCTGTTATTACTGAATATTGAACTTACACTTTCACAGAGGCACTTTCCTTGGTCCAGTGCTGATCAGCCTTACCACTGATCTGTACACAGTACAGCAGGACCCCTCAAGGAGACAGCAAAGTGGGATATTTTGTCCTCTACAGGTGTGCCAGACAATCATTAATTCCACAACCCTTCTCCCCTGTCGTCCCCCCACCAAAATTCCAGACTTTGTTCTTTTTGCTTTAAATACAAGCTTGATTAAATGTTAATAGAAAGAAAAACTTTATAAAAAATATTAGTTGATTCTAACTTTGGAAAAACAAAAATTTATAATATTTTCTGACCCAGAAACATGGCAGAGAATTTAATCAATTGATTCTGGCCTTATGTCTCCAGTGCTTGTTCAGATAAAGGAATATAATAGTAAGTTTTACAGTATCAGGACTAATTTCATTACGAGATATTAAAGGGCATAAAATACATTTTTCTTAGAAAGTGGTGTTTCTTTTTCTGTTGGCTCTTTAGAGGTAGAGCCTCTTTAGAAAATGTTTTAGATAGAAACCTTGTTTTCTGTAGAAGTCCAAAGTTAAATGAGAGATAGTCCCAGCCTGAAGGCATTAGCATATACTTAAAGTATGCACAAAGCTAAATGAATGGGGAAAGGAAAACAGGGAAAATACAAATAATAGGCATTTAAGCAAGTGAGATATATGCACAGCTTTGAATGTATGCAGTTGAAATAAACCCATGCCAAACCCTACATACACATATAAGCAAGTTCATAGCAAAATATGAGAACTTGTCATACCTCCTCATTGGCCTCTGTTATTTTATGGTTTTCCGTGCACAAAGCTATCTGAAAACAGTGGGATTGGAAAGTTGTACTGGGCTAGTTTAGAATGAGCTGTTCCATTCAGAAGCTGCAGCTTGGAAGAAAGCACAGAGACGCTGGCACACAACTCTGTGGGCAATCTGATAATAAATGTGTTTATAGTAGTTCTGCCTTCTTGAGCAGCAAACTGTCCCTAAATGGAATAAAGATTTTACTTAGTCACTCTTAAGTCGCTTATATCTATATCTCTTCTCAATGTCTAGATAAATTTGAAGATAACTTACGATGCAAATACTTCTGGAGACCGAAAGGAGTAGAACTGTCATTTGGTATTCAACACTATGCTGGAAAGGTAAAGTCATGTGATTTTTAGTTAGGTCAAATAACAACGATATGGTCATTATTTATTTCATCCAAATCTTCTGCTGTATAGTGGTGTGTTTTTTTTTCATTTTAAGAAAAAAAAACTATAAAGTTTATGGACACTTGAATCCACAATAAAATTTTCATGTGTAGTAGTCCATTTTTTAGAACCTATCCTTAGGGCTCTTTCACAAATTGTGTAGACAGTAACCACATTTTATTCTGAGAGAAATCTGGCTCCAGAAACACCGTTTTCTACAATCATTTCAAAGGAGCAACTCTCTGGATCCAGAGCAGGCTACACAATGGTTAACATTGTGTGAATGGCACAGTAGTTCTGTGTGTGGCTGTATATAAGTATACAGATAAAATGCAATGTAAACTAACATCTGTCATTAAACTTAAAATGCTATAGAGAGCCTTGGAAAGTCTGGAGCTAGCGAGCACAGATGTTTTCTTGTGCTCTCCGGCACCTAAGTTCTTCTGTTCTCAGCAGTTCACATATTATTTTATATGGAGAATAACAGTCCAGTTGTTTCACGTAACATGAGCTTTGCTTGTGATTTCAAGTCCAAATATTTGTTTATAAAGAAAATCAAAATGAGATAGCCATGTTTTATATAGTTATCAATGAAGTCTCATCTCTGGCTCATCATTAGACTCCAGAATTTTATTATATATTCTAGCCAACTTTGTCCAGCTTTCTGGCTTGTTAAGAATAACTGTAAAATTTCACACAGGTTTTGTAAATTCTTGGTACCCAAATTACCAAGTCATAAAAACACTACTGGCCAGTTCTCTGTTGCAGACAATCAGTTTCTGTGTAAACTAATGGACTCCAGTGGAATTAGACTAGAGAAGAATATTGCAGGTCTAAAAAATTACTGCAATTTAAAAATAAATTAAAAGTTAAGCAAAATTAACTGATTCTTATATGAATACAAATAGCCAGGCATTAATTTATAATAAAGACAATTCGAATAATAGAAATAGGTGAATGTTTTGTTTTCCTACTATCATTTTCAAAGCAGTGAGAAGCCCATTTAATGTACCCAGATGTGCAACTTACTCCTGTTCCTCCAACAGTCTAGTTATAGATCATAATTTCAGTGCAGACAACAAATAGATTATGAGCACCGGAGAACCATTTCTTATTTTACATGTAAACTGTCATCTTAAGCTTCAATGAGGTATCTCTATTATATTGCATCATGCATACCATATTTTGACATGACAAAGCATAATACAGCATGATTTAAGCCATTTAACCCAATTTGATGTGCAGTGACATGCTGTGAATATGAGTGCTATTTATAGCCAGTTCACATTCTGAGGACACTGCTGTAACTGCACACTTTTAAGTACTTTGCAAATAATTCATTGGCTTATCAGAGCCAAACTTACGGCCTGCTTGGTCATCTTGACGATTGACATTTTAAAGAACACAGCAGTTTTTGAGTAACCCTTTTTGGCAACTTTCCTTGTGCTGTTTCCCATGCTAGGTATTATATGATGCCTGCGCATTTCTTGAGAAGAACAGAGACACTCTTCCTGCTGACATAGTGGTGGTGTTGCGAACTTCAGAGAACAAACTTCTTCAGCAGCTGTTTTCTAGCCCGTTAACAAAAACAGGTATTTTCTGCAGAGCTCTGCTAACTTTGCAACCCCTTCAGCTACCTATTACTGGACTACCCCTCTTCAAACTATGATTTTAGAGGTCCCTGAGAGGTGAGGACCCGATCAGGAATCTGCTTCTCCTTTCAGCTGTGACAGGCCTAGATGGAGGGGGATATACTTTAAGATGGAGTGGGGTTGGTTTGTGCCCAAGTGGGGAACAAAGAATCTTTGTATCTACTTCTGACATTTGAGTCTGTGTTAAAGTGGTAAGAATGACTCTTTTACTCATGCTGGATGGATCAAGCAAAACCAAAAAGAAAGCTCCCATCTGATCAAATGTGCCTCCACACCCCTCTTTACTGGCCGTTTAATAATTTGGAGCTATTGTCAAAGTGAAACATTGTCACAGTTATTAGTCCAAATTATCGTAAATATTATACTTTGGATTTTATTGCTATTTTAAAAACAGCATGCTGATGTAATCATGTGAACTCATCTTCTTCTGGCTTTTTAGAGATATACTTAGTGGCAGCAGCACTGAACTTGGGTATTTTGCCCAAGATGCATAAAAGGTTCAGTAAGAAGATACAACTCATTGCAGTAATTTATAGTTACCATGTTGCTGTATTTTCACTTTTCAGTTTTATCTCTTCCACTCCTTCCTTGTTTCGTATTTACATGAATTTCTGCTTTCCGCCTCCCATTGTAGAACTTTTATCATTCCATGAGGAGCACACAGCAAGTTGAGTGTTGTCTACATTTCTGTTGAGCCAGTACAGGACATCCTGTTAAAAAATTTGTTATGCATACGCTCCTCTGCATGGTATTACAAGAATGGCTTAAAACTCTTATGTCATTTTTATTTTTTAAAAGTCTTTGTGATTTTGCTCTATTTTTTCCAGCTGTCTAATATAATTGGCACTCACATCCTGTGTTGAGGCCTCTGTATTCTAAAATCAGATTGTTGCCAGGTTTAGTTTTGGCAGCTTGCAAGATAAATGAAAGGTTTGGCTGAGAACAGAAGGTATCGCTGGCTCTGCTCTGTGAAGAAAGATAATGCTGTTCTCTTTAACTTTCTACAAAGAGGCTTTTGTAAACAAAAGAATAGTGACTATGTAAATGTCCCATCATACTCTGTCCTTGCCTCTTAGTCCTCTTCCTTCCATCCAACATGTGCTTCATTCCTAAAGCAAAATAAAAAAATACAGATTAAGATTCATAATCTTGATACAATTTTCTCCAGTTTTTTGTAGATTACTGACTGATGTGAAAGTTAATAATTTACATGGAAGCCATATTGCATCTCTCCAGGTAACCCTGACTTGAAATGAGCCTTCTGCCAGTATCTCTGGTGTTTTGTTTGAAGATGAGTGACAGCACATTCTCACATCTGCTTGCAACTAGCTGTGGAATTTGCAGCGTAGGTTTTTGCCAAGCAGCAATCTCCAATATGTGTAACAGTCGCTAGGTGGTGCTATCCCAGAAGCAAGACGGAATTTGAGCCTTGTAACATGGGCCTGACAGTTGCTGAAAGCATAGTTCTTAAATACCAGTAAGAACAAAAAGTTGCCTTTCCCACCCTGAGACGATCCTCTGTTTGAAGTATATTTATATAACCGTCATGTCTTCCACTGTCAAAAACTTAGCAGCAGCAAGAAAATAAATATTAAAAAGACTAAATTCTTTTACTAATTTAAGAACATGCTAATCCCTGTAATTTATCAAATATACTTATCCGCTCTTAACAATTGCTTCCATTTCACAGTAGCAGACTGTGTAGTTTAAAGGGCCAGAAATTAAGAGCAGGACGTTAAATATACATTTGTAATAGTAATTTACGGTTAAGAGAGTGCACAATTACTGATATGAGACACCAGAACTTAAATGTTCTGGCATTAATTTTGTAGAGTGTACAGCACATTTTGTCATCTTTTAGTGGAAACTTGTCATGTTTGGCACATTTTGGAATCTGCACTTTCTAGGGACCTTTAACCTCAAAACTGGTTTAGCCTACCAGTTCTCCCAATTACTTCCGTATTTGTCACATTTTGTTTTCTATAGATACAGCATCTTGTGATGAGAATTTTGTATATTCTCAAATTAAAGATTAAACTTACTCCGGATACAAGACAGAAGTAGCACATTCAGATCTAATACATTCCTGATTGGCTCCAGTTTTGGTTTATCACTGTTACAGCTAAAGCATCAGAGAGAAAAAGAATCATGTGATCTCCCTTGTAAGAGAAGATGGCTCTAATCGGAAAAATTGAGAGTCTTGGTACATTCACCAGTGGCCTCAGTGAGGAGTCAGACCATTTGACTTACTGTCCTGATATTCAAGAATTTTTGCAGCATCACCTTTAAGTTGCTTGGGCAAAGCACCACTGGGGCTGAGACCACAGCTCCCTATTCCACTTTTTCTCTCTCTCACCTTATGTTCCCTAGCTGACCAGATCATGCTGGTGGGACAGAGAGGTGTGCCAGAGGGACTTCATCTTCTCGGAAAAGCTGCACGATTCTCTACTCTTGAAACACAACTTCTGCAGACTTTTTTTCCCCTTCCACAGCTCACAGACCTTTAGAGCTTTTGTCAGGGTTGCTCTGCTCTGCCTGAGGTCCTTGCTGCAGAGAGAGGGGAGAGTTGCCACCTGAAGGGAAGAAGAAGGGGAAATCCTTCAGCCTTCCCACCACCAGAGCAGAGAGGCTGTGGAAACATCACTGTCCTAGCTCCGAAGGTCTGTAGGGGCTGGGCGTGGCTGCATAGAATCAACACAGGGCTGGGTACCATTGCTGCTACAGCAACATCTTGTCTAATAATTTTGGTAGCACTGCGTATTGCTCACACATTCAGTGTGTGTATAGTAGTATATGATCCATTGCTAGTAAACACTCCTTGTTCATGGTGCCTTCACTGAAGAGTTCAGATAGTGATGTTTGAACAAGGCTTTTGTTGTTGTTGTTCAAAATAGGAGGAAAATTTGTTCAAATCCACTTTAATTACAATTAGCCTGCTTAAAGATCATTTACCCTCCTCAGTATTGATTTTTAGTCTGTGCTCTTTGTGGCTTTGAGTCTTCAGCCCTACTTACAACCATAAGACAAAAAGTCATTTTAAAGAATGTATGCCTCATGTGAAAAAAATACAAACAACTGATGGACCGTGTGCTGAAAGAGAATATGAAAAAATGCTTCAGGGCTTCTTTATGCCCACTAAATAACGGAAGAACTAGGGCCTTTTGCAAAATCACTTTAAAGAACTGCTTTTCACCACTCCTTGGTGACCGGAGTACTATCTCAATATTAATTTGTCTTTAACTTTGATAGCAGCTGATTCCTCAGGAACATTCAGAAACTGAAGGAAACAAATGGATTTTCTTGCATTTCAGTCCCATGAACAGATACTACTGGGCACAGCATGAAATCTTGATGAGTTGAAATCATAGGTGTTTTGACATTGTTTTCAGTGGGACCATGTTTTGACCTGTCATGTTTGTTGCTGCACACTCATACTGAGCAAAAGCCCTTCCTCAAGCAACAACCACTGGTGGGTCTCTTGGCTTCCTGTGTGTCATGCACTGAAATGTAACATATTTCCATTCGGGCTTAGTGGATTTTTTCTCTTAATTCCACGCATCACAACAGTGCAGAAGACTCAAAATACATCTTAATTTTACTAATTTATCCTACAACAAAATATTTTTATAATGGTACTTTTGTGTTAGTATTTTCACCTCTAAGAGCATAATTATAATCTCTCTACTTAAAGATGAATCAGAATTTATATTTTATAAGAATTTGGGTCAACTTAATGGAAGCTATATATTTTCACTCAGGGCACAAGGCTTTCCTACTTCTAACTGGTCCATATGTTAAAAGCATGTAAAAGTTAATAGTTTTTGCTTTGCTGCCAGTGTGTTGTGTGCAAAGAGCAGCTTTAAACCACAGCTGTGCTGCGTAAAAATTGTGAACTTTGCTGGGTTGCAGATGTGGGACATCAGTAAACTAAATTAAATGTAGCTTAAATGAGTTTGAAAGGTAGAATGTTGGATTACTTTTTATTTAGTTTTTCAGTTGAACATTTTACAGTTCAGTGTTTCTTTTTCTTCACATCGTAAGATTTTGCATGATAGGACAAACGCAGTACACAGATACTCACTAGGCTTGCTAGCAGTAGGATACAAACCATGCCCTAAAATAGCCCTAGAAATGGAACTCATCCAGAAACAGAACCATCTATCAGATCAAAGTTAAGGTCACAGTCCTGCTAAAGCTTTGTATGAGACATAACAATTATTTACAGTTGAGAATAACTCCCTATAAATAAAGAGTGCCAGTGAATCTCTGAAATTGCACGTGGCAGTAAGCACAACAGCTGAGAAGGGTCACATTAGATTTATCATGTTTGTGTTTGGTGAGGGGTGTTGCCCAAGCAGAAGTCCACTGTTTTTAATATGTGACTTCACAGACTACATTGTACTGAAACTGGACAAAGGGCGTAGGTTTTGGGGTTTTTTTGTCTCCAAGTGCTTGCAAATTGAATCCTAAAAGAAGTACAAGTGGGCAGGCTTAGGAACAGATCTTGATGAGCTTACTGATTTGATTCATAATAGGCCATTCTCTACAGAACATATCTGGAGTTTTATTTTTCTTGACCTTTCTCTCAGTAGAGTTGAGATACCTTTTCAATGTTCATGTTTCTAGCCTAACTTCTCAACTCTATAATGAACATTATCTCACAGTAGAGAACAAAAATTAATCTTCACCCTTGATTGTATACTAATTAAATGCAAAATGTGTTGATATTGAAGAAGCAAAAGATGTATTACACGGAATATGTTACTGGTTTTAATATTAACTAGTAGACTGTGGGATCTCACCGTGCAGCATATAGAGAATTTACGTAGAGCAATATTTAGAGAACATTATACAGTAGTTGTTTTAATGAGTAGTTTACTAGACAATTTCTAAAGGCACCATGTGCTGTAAGGTCAAATTGTGTCAAAGATGCTTGGTGCATCACTGGAAGCATTCAGCAGCTCTCAAGATCAAATCCTAGAAGAGTAATTATTTTTAAATTTGCTAATAAGTTTGTAGAGCAGATTCATTTGTTGAGTATTCAGATAACCTTGCTGATTTGAATATCTATAATGTTTTTTGATGTGTCCTTTACAAAGAACATGCTTGTATTTCCTGCTCTTGCAAAATAATTGCATTATGGGTTAACATATCTAAGAAATGAGTGTGGTTGGTGGAAAACAAACCTCGGAGTCTCTGTATTTGTTTCAGAGTATTTAGTACTCTGTGTGTGCTGTCTTAGTATGATTTTGTACTTTGTTTTATCCATTTTATAAATTCCTTCACCCTACCATGAACTGTAAAGGTCAGTACTTTAGTAAACCAGCATTATCTTTTCTCTTTTTATTTGACTTTGCCTTACTTATGCCAACTGGATTTGCATTGTCATGGGAGAGCTTATAACTGAACTGCCTGGGCAGCAGGTGACAGTGTGTGTCAAAGACAGAAAATGCATTTGTGGATGTTTGTATGAATGGGTATTTGTTTCAGTAAGTGTGGAGATACAAATATAAACAAGAATAATGTTTTAAATTAGCACAAAAGTAACAGTTTTTGTGCTGTCTGTGATAGCATATGGAAGTGCTGAGATCCAGAGGAGCAAACATTTAGCTAAGAAGCTTTTGAGACTTGATTAAGTTAGTAGTCAACATCATTAATGCCTAGATTTCAAACATGGAGAGGCCTTGGACTTTCATGAAGTTTTGTAATGATGGTTCATACTAAATTAAGACTTTAAAAAGACAGGTCTTCTCCTGAAGAGTCAAAACCTGGGTTTGATACTGTTTTTATCCTGTCTAGCTTAGGGTCTGAAAACACTGATAAGACTGATAGTCATAGTGAGGTCAGAGAAAGTGTTCCTCCATTTTGTTCTATGTACTTTCAGTGATATCCAGTGATATCTTTATACCTGAATTTTTACCACGGAATTAATTGGGAATCTTCACTAGCTTTAGTAGGATTTTGGTCAGACTGTTTACGTGGGGAACAGCTTCAGCACCAGGTATTAAATGATGGAATATATACCAGAGCATGTTTTATACATTGTATGGAGGAGGTACATACTTTGAAAATACCAACAGTAGGCTGGAAATCATGGTTCTTGACTTGTTCTGGGTTTCCTGCTTATTCACTGTTCTTGTAGAAAATTGTTTTGGCCTCAGGTTAAACTGAGTACTGTGAAGCTTAATTAGTGGTTGAGGACAGTCCTGTGATCATCAGAAACAAGATGCTGATGTGTGAGCTACCAGAACGCTTGCTCCTGGTTCATGTTGGTGAGGGTGCATAGATAAAATGCTAAGATAACTACCATGTTCTTCATAATCAAACTTTTTCTTTTCTAGATAAAGCATATATGAAGGCTGGGGGTGGGGGGGCAGGGAGGCGGGGAGGGCAGGGGACAGAATCTTACATAACATTCAAGAGAAAGGATGTTAATTACATAAAACGATGAGGGAGGCCAGGACTGAATCAGCGTGCGTGGTAACAGTATTTTCAACCTGTGTATGTTTTTAGAAGTATTCTTCCACATACCTCTGGAAGAAGAAATAAATTTGTTGTCTGTCTTGAACAGAGGTAATCAGAATAAGGCAGTTTTTGTTAATGCTGAAAATTAATGGAGAATTCCTCAACAATGAAATCTTCACAGAAAATTCACCTCTCTAGTTTTCTTCTAATGTCAGTTACAGATGTGGTACGGGAACCAGGGCCATCTGCTGGGGCAACAGAAAACTTTGGGCTGACGGTGAGGTGCGTTGCTAACGACACAGACTGCAGCGTTCTGTACTATCTGCTGTTGCCCAGACATTCCAAGATTTGTTGCCCTGAGCAGATTACGTACAACAGCATCAAATTGTACAAAAACAAAGATGCGGATAGAAGTTGCTAGGGACCATATCTGAAAGAAATTACTTATGTCTTCTGACAACACATAAATCATAAAAAGCTGAGCCACTTTGTTCCGTAATGCAGCAGCTGGGAGACTGACCAGATCGGGCTGTGGCCAGCCTGTCAGTCAGCTGCCAGCCAGTCGGTCACATCTCCAGCTAGCCAGGCTGCAGACTTGACTGAAGAAAACGATGAACTTCAAGCAGTAGAAAACCCCAGCATTGTTAACACTATAACTTGTAATTGCCTGTAATGTTTCAGAAAATGTCTTAATTTCTATGAACACAGTCCCAGTTGAGTAAATGGCTGCACGTCTGATTCAATTCAGCTAGAAAATTGGGCACGTTGCTTAAAGTAGCCATTAATACTCAAGGTTGTGTTTTAAAAATATCTTGGGCACTGCCACTGACTAATTATATACTATAATCTCTTCTTTACTAGATAAGGGTAAAAGTTAAGACCTTTCTTACTGAGATCATACATTTATACATTTTGGAATGTAGTAGGCAAGTTGACCTTCATTTCATCTCTATGCTACTGTCAGTGTTCTACTATGCTTGCATTCTACAAGAAACCTACTGAACTACTGTGTTAAAACAATATTTAAACATAGGAGTGATGATGCTTGTAAGCAAAGTTTTATTTGTTGCTGTAAACTTCACCCTATGTGTTTGCACTGACTTCAAGTGTGTCTTACCAATGAGGGAAGTGACCACTGAAGTTATCTGCAATGTCTGCAGTAGAAGGCCTAGCAGCACTGAATTTACTCTTGGGTTCTCCAATCCGAGTCTAGCAATGTAAAGCTTTCAAGTATCTGTAAATACGATGTGTCTTCTTCATGCTAATAAGATTAAAGAAACCTTTATTCTAATTGAGAATCAGGATCAGAATTTTTCAGTTCACTATGGCATAGACTTTTCATTTCAAGTAATCTGGGCCGGAAAGTGCATAATTTTTGCTCCTGAGGCAATTGCTTGTAATTAGGTTATTCCCAGGTGAGCATTACTGTTACTAAGTTTTCGTGGTTATCAGATTCTGTTCTGTAATATGGATCTGATTTTTGGAAATACTATTTCTCATTTTTTATTTATTTATTCTGAATAGGAAGTAAAGTGATTCTCTTTTCAAAGTAAGAAGCAGTGGAAGTGTGTCTGCTTTGATAGTTGTGTTCTACAGGCAGTATTTTTGTAAATGTATTCTTGGGTAAAATGTGTAGTGTATGAGAAAATTGGATTCTTAGGATTTTAGTGCCCAAGATTAGCTTAAATGACTTCAGTGACTCAAAAGAATAGAGTTTTGATATTCAGTGACCAGATTCAAATTAGTACCCAATAAAAAAAAAAGTACATTTATTCATTTATAGTTGAGCTAAGAAAAGCTTAGTCTTACAGTAGCAAAAGATGAAAATGCATTATGGAGATAAGCAGTCAACTTCCTTAGGCTAGATAAAATGTACTGAAAGGCAAGACGGAGAAGAATCTGTGTATGTCAAAGACATTGTCTGATTCTGTACCTCTTCTGGGGTGCGAGTGCTTAGCTGTGATTAGAAGTGGTGTCAATGAACTATGAATGCAGTGTAGACTGTATCTACATGGTGTTTCAAGTAACCCATCTTTATCTGAACCAGAAGCATGAAAGAAATTAATAAAAAATATGAGGATAAGAGCTTGTACTCTGTCCTCTGTATAAGAGTAATATCCCTGGTACAGCTTGTACAGTAAGGTGACATTGTCATTAGGCTCACTCCCTGTAAGTCATTTGCACTTCACAAACTAAACGTTGTATCAAAGCTTAATGTCATTCTTGCCTGCCATGCTGTTACGTTAGGAGGAGTGATCTATTGCAGTCTTAACCAAAATGAGGTTATAAACACATTGCTAATATTACTAGTATTTGCTTGATACTACTTATAGAACCCATCACCTAATAATAATGAAGGACTGACAAACCATAAGTAGCATCAGAACATCCAGCCAGAGTATAGTTTTCCCAATGAGTGTGGGAAGTCAAAGGCTGGACAAGTCATTAATGTGACCAGATAATGCAGTGAGTAAGTGTCAGGGATGCAAGTGAGAAGGCAGGAATGCTGACTAGTCCTTTCTTAGATCTAGAGACCACTGCCAAACTTCAGCCTGAAAAAAAAGACAACCCAGTTCTTCTTTCTAAGCTGTGTAAATACTTGAAATAGTTTCAAAATGTCTCCTGCTTGACTTTGCATAGTAGAAGAGATAAGGTACTTGGACAGTATGGTCTTTCTCACCTGGCTGAAATGAGACATCAGTGAAGAATATGTTTGCAGAAATGCGAGATCTCCTATGGAGTTGGATTTTAATATAGGTAGTGTGTTATTTAAGTCTACATTTTCTCTAAAGTGTTGACCATATAATAGGTATGAAGCTTGACTTGTGAAAGGCACAGTGCAATCTTTTAACCTTTAACCAGTTTAACCTTTCAAGGGACCCATGGCAGTTTTAACTGGCTATGTTATTATCTAAAAACGTTTGTTCTTCAAATATTGATGTTCTTCTCAAAGTGGAACAACATTTAATTATTTTTCATGTGTAAAGTAATAAATGACCTTGTAAATGAAAATTGAATGCAGGGACAGGTACCAAATGTTTACTGAGTATAAACACCATGCTAACTCTGGATTAAACATTATGTAGACTAGTTTTTAGACCACGGTTGTTCTATTTATTAGTTTTCATGGCTTAGACATGTTAAAGATAGGTAGATATTCTCCTGAACATGAACTACTTGAGATGACCAATTCATGAACTTTTATTGAAGTATCATTTTGTGTTTGATCTGGAAAAGAAAATCTTAACAACATTTTGCATGGATTTCATCTGATGCTACAATTCAGCAGCTAGTAGTTACATAGGAATTCACTTGACACATGAAACAAGCACTGATAAGAATTCATTTCTAGAAGGAAGTAACAAATGAACAACATCCCAGTATGTATTTAATTTTTTTAAGTAGGATCTGACCACTGGTTATTTTGTTTTGGTTTGTTTGTTTGCAAAGTATTTATAAAGATTTTTGATTAATAAAAATGTTTGTTTATTTGCTTGGTTTGCGAGACCAGAGATGTTAATTATAGTTTCAGTTTTGCATGAGGAACTAAGGGAGAGGTCAGGGATATTAATTTTGAATCCTAGAAACCTAATGCCAGCAGTGAGTGTGGTGAACCATGAGCAACTATCTTACCATTCTAACTTTTATTTGGTTATCAGAGTTTTGTAATTTTTATAAAATGCAACAAATTTTTAGTAATTTTTAAAATTCTGATTTAAATTTCTTCCTTCTCCCAACTCTCCTCTTTTATCATCAGTTCTCCTGTACAAGGCTTTCACACTTTAGAATTACTGATTTGAAGCCTAGCTAAAAACAACCTTTCCAGGTTGTCTGCTTTATCCAAAAAAGGCACAAAATAGTAATTTCTAACATAGAAAAATATCAAAATTGCAGCAAAGAAAACAATAAATTCACTAGCTACTTGCTCACTAAAATCCTCTTTTTAACCTTAGAGATATACATGTATATACTGTTTGTACCAGGTGTGTATATAGAGACACAAGATTTTGAAAAGAGAGTTGAAGTTCACATTAACGTACACATTACAGCCTAAAGCCGTTTCTGGATACGCGGACATACCTTGTGTTCTGCACCGTGACTGAGACTGTCAGGTAACACGTGCTGTTCCATCTGGAAGTGAAATGCCAGTTTTGCAGCATTGTGTCAATCCCAGTGCCAGCAGCCTAAAAGAAAAATACTTTTTAAAATTAATACAGACTGTTTGAATTGCTCCAAAGAAAGTCATGACTGTGTTTGAGTGCTGGCCCCCAGACTGTTTTCAGGTGATTGATATTTTTCTCGTTTGGAGAAAAGTAAGAGCAAGAGTTCCTTGCAGTGTTATGTGGACACTGGGTTTGCTCTGCTCCCTTACAGAATAATTACCAACGATTTAGTGTTCTCGGTTTTCGTTTTTCCCATCCTGCCTCTTTACTAGTTATGTAATCTATAGTTTAGAAAAACTCTGAAGACTGTTTAGAGTTACTGACTTTCTGTAAAGCAAACAGCTTTACTGGAATTGATGCAAACAAGGCACTTAGCATCTGAAAGAAGTGTTAACACTTTATTTACATTTAAATTAAAATGGACACTTATTTATGTGTTCTGGTTCTGAAAGGTGTGTGGTACATCTGCAGAGGCCTATTGTTTATTCATGCCGTAAATCCTTTGAAATGTGTTAAAATGCTTCCCACTCATTATAAAAATCCTGCCACCCATGGATTAGGGCTTTGATGTCACCAATCCTGCTTCAAAGGGTTCTTTCAATGCTATTAATCACAGTTTAGCCTCTGAAGATATAGCCAGAGAAAACATTTGGACATCTTGTGCTAGACTTGCTAAAACTTTGAAATATACAGAGTGTCTTGCATATGCACGGTCCCATATCACTTCCTCTCCGAGCCTTTTTTTTTAAAAGCTATTTTGTGATGACTTTGGCTTTCTACAAGTACAGAGGAAAAAGTTTAGGACACGTCATACTGTACGTTTTTAAAAGGCACTTGTCTTTCAGTCTTTCAGACACCACAATATGTTTTTGCCTGAGGAATTGAGTCAGTCTTTAAAAACGCGAAGTGACAATAAGATTGGGGACTAAGCAGGCCTATATGTCAAAAGGTCAAAAAAAGATACTGTCTTATCATTTTCTCATCTCTTTCATTAGTTTTGGGCTTAAGATGTTGTTCAAACACTTCAGGATCCGCATGATTTCATAGAAACAAGATTGTTTCTGCTGTCTTCTTCTCTTTTAAATCTCTCAGTGAGTCAGAGAGAAATTCATTGGTAGTGATTGAGCTGTATGCCTTTGTGCTGTCCTTGTTTTCATCAGCTCAGTAGCTAAGGTCAGTGACATACCACCTTATCACTGACTTTTTCCTCCCTTTTAAATCAACACTGCACTCTGTCATGCCCGTGCTGAATGTACTGCAGGCACAATTGGTAATGAGTGGGGTGTGGAAGAAGTGTGGTCGTGTCTGCTATTTTTAGTACCATTATACAAGCTTATTTTCCACCATATAATTTTTTTCCCTGCTAAGCTTCTTGAACAGTTTTTGCAGTATATATTTCTTTCTTTTTGAACAGGTAACTTGGCACAGGCAAGAACCAGAGTGACAGCAGCATCCAGGTCTTTGCCTCCACAGCTCAGTGCTGGGCGTATCAAGGTTAGTAGTGTTCCCTTTGAAGACAGGCAATTGTTCTTATAAAATTACAGCAAGAATATGGACACGATGCTTAGCTGATGTGGGTGTGTAGTGAGGTTCTTCCCAAATGAGAGTCTGTCTTAATATCAGAAAGTGTGCACCTCAGCTGGGAGCACTGTGTCCATTTTTAGTGAAGACCCTATTGTAGAACCAGTGAAGAATCAGTTTACTACTGATTAATCTTTAATCTTAATGGAGTGAAATCTCAGTTACCTTGATATTGATAGCCACATGCCTTTTGATTTCAATGGGCTCGAGGTTTTCCTCTGGCAATTTTGGCCTAGAAAGGGATTCAATTAGGTAAAATTTGAATAGTATGTCTGACAGTATGAAAGGCAAAATAAAAAATTATCCATTCATTTTTTTATTCAACTTGCAAGTAAAAAAACAGGGGACATTTGTGACTGATAGATGACTGGAAAAGAACAACCCAGCAAGGCCGCTATTATTTAAAAAGAAGAGCTGTAGAATTTAAACGCTGCTGGATTTTGCCACAAAGTATGCGGCATAATTGCAAAAGGATGGGATAATTTTATGGCGGTTCATAGAATGTGTTGCCAACTGAGTACACTTTATTTGTGAAGAAAACTGTAGTGCCTCAAGCTGATAGAATGTACATCCCTTCCCTGCTTCCTGAGTACTACTAGTTAAGGGTTAGCTTAGTTAAGGGCTTGGGTGGGTTTTTTTGCTTCCAAAGCAAAAAATAATATTAAAAAAACAAGTGAGGTAACAGCAACTGTTCCAAAGTCTACGCAATTTTATGTTCTGGTTTTTCTATTTCTTTTTATTCTCTCTTGTTATTAGGAACTCGTGCTCAAATGTTGGTACAGTAATTCATGTCACCCAGACATCTATATCCTTCACTGTACCTGCAAATACAGATGTGGATTTCAGAGATTTATTTCCTCTCTGGTATAAATTCAGTGCTGAAGGACAGATAACAGCCTTTCCAATTTTCTTGTGTTATACATACATTGTCTTCCACATCCACCTATATTCAGCATGAGCTTTCTAAACATGCATTTTATTGATACAACTGGAATGGAATGGAGGAGCTCTTTTAAAGCTTTAATAAACACAATCAGTTATACTAAGTAGTGTTTAAGTGGGATTTAGTCACCCTTCAAATTTTTAAAGAAGGAGCTAAAAGACACATCTAAGCGCAGCACTATTCAGGCACAGGCAAGAGCCAAAGTGACAGCAGCATCCAGGTCTTTGCCTCCACAGCTCAGTGCTGGGTGTATCAAGGTTGGTAGTGTTCCCTTTGAAATAGTTTTTAGCTAAAAAAAAATGTTTTTCTTATAATTTCATCAAACTTCTAATTTAAACAACTTCAGTAAAAAAAAATTTTGAATTACTATTTTACAAATTGTTAAAAAAATCCAGATTTAATAATTTTGTTTGGAAATTTTCGTTTACTATTTGATTTATGAGCTTTTTTACTTAACATATTTTTTGGTTTTACAGTATTGCATACCATGCCACCAGCAGATGTGGTCAATCTGTGAAAGTAATAATTTCCAGTGACTTCATAATGTGACATGATGTCCTAAATCTTTCTTTTAATATTGTTTCAAAACTATCATAAGAAATTGTTTTAGTGATGGAACAGTTTGTCTTCCCTAGGTGAAGCTGTTTTCCATTTTAGTTGTAATCCTATGAATGTATGTTGTACATAACTACTACTGTCATGTAAAAATGTGACTTAACAGTTAAAATATTCTTTGTTTTAGTTTAAAAAGAGTAGCTACTGATTTAAAATGCAAGACTATATCATGACATTCTTACTATGTTCTGTCGTTTTTTGACAAGCCAATTGTGGTAAAGCCTATTGCCTGTTGTACATGTGATTATTGCCCTACCATAAAACTGCATGGCTACATAGACACACAATGTTACAAATTAACCAGAGGCCAAACTTCTAAAAATTCTTACAGGAAAATCTTCCTAACTTCAGGATCTAACAGAATTTTTAAATGGAAACTTCAAATATTTCTTGTCAAAAAGATTTGGAAATTGATCCTAGTACTTATAGATTGCACAAATCTGAATTTACAACTCCATCCGTAGAAAAAGGAATGTCGCGATACTGGTTTTACTCTGGTTCTCTGAGGAAAAGTGTATTACATCTCCTCTGTGTTCCTGACCATCTGTCTTTCTGTGTGTTCGTTCCCTTCCCCCTAAAAAAACCCAAACCAAAACAAAACCCTTTGAACCCAGCAGGCTGTAGCAAACCGTATTTGACAGAGTGGCCGTCTCAAAGGTCGTAAGATTCTACAGGTTTGGTGAAAATAAGCAGCTGTGAAAAGGAGATGCTTACAGTAACCTCCTGCCATAAAGGTAGAGCATAAGCTCACCCTTTATTGACCAGCAGATATTCCAGATATGACTGAGAGATTATGAGTGCTGAACCTCCAACAAAATCACTAAGAGTCTCTGCTTTTCCAGACAGACAGGAATCCACTTTAGAAAGTTAAATTCATGGACATTTGGGCTTCAGTGCAGTCCTCAAACTATTTGCTTTTGCTCTTGGTGTTCGACCTTCCTGTCAGTATTCACTGATATGACTTTTGTCTTCCACCTGACCTTTACTAGAGATTTAGATATTGATTCTCAAAAAGAAGTTGTCTTGCCAAGATAGTTTTGAAATATTCCCATATCCTTCTATCCTTCCCCGTGGCCACGCCTGCTGTGCTGGTTGGGTCATTGGTGTTTACTTTGTCAGGTGACCTCTTAAGATATTTGATGTTATCTGTGCTGATAAGGCTTTTTTCCTGCGATATATTACAGAGTTTTCTGTTAACATCCTTAAAACAGAAATCAAACTGCTTTTCTCCAGACACACACCCCACCTTGTGTTAGTTTGAGATGCATACTAATGCATGAACACCACTCTGGGCTAGAACATCAGAGATTACAAAAACATACTGAAGTTTTTATGATCACCCTTATGGAAATCTGTCTCCCTTTGCACCATCTGTATTCTGAATCTTGTCTTCACAAGTTTCTTTTCGATTTTTTCCTCAATACAAAATCCATTTTCTTGATCTATTACTACTTAGTGCTTCATTTCCTTTCTGTTTTGCATGCAGTCTCCAAAATATCTCCTGAAGGTAAGAGACACAGTTACTTTATTGAGAACTGTAATCTTTCAGCAATTACTTTTAGTGTTCAGAAGAGTGGTCTTAAGTCAGTGAGTGCTGGAAATGATCGTATGGAGCAAAGTCCAGGAAGTATCGCACAGGTGCTGACAACAGCATTATCTGGTTTATACAAATGCCACCTGGTCAGAGCAGATGGTAAACTGCCACAAAGCAAGTGAATGCTAAAATGTTGTTAATGCTCCACGCAAACAGGATGCTGGTTGATTTTCTTTAATTTTGTTGAGCTGAAATACAGCAACACAATCTGCTTGTGATTGGTAGCCATGGTTATACTCGTTCATAAATTCTGGTTTCATTTTGATAAGAACAGCTGTACTGACAATATAACTAAAATATACAAGGAGCAATATGTTTGCTGTCCGTGTATACCCTCTAAAAATAACTCTTCTGAAATGCTGAAAAAGTGATATTTGAAGCTATGGAAGTTTAGCAGAGTAAGATTGCTGAAATTCTTGGCATCAAAATGGCAGTGTAAAGTAATTAATAGTAACCACAACAGCAGAAAGGAAAAGACTTATGCATTTGAGATTACCTACTTGGCTACTTGTTATCCGACAACAACGTTTTTTCCAAACATGAGCAAAATGAGGCAGCTCTTTGCTAATTTACTTCCTGGACATTACAAAAATTTTAACTCTTATTATATTGAAAGTAAGACCCAATGGAGTTCATTGTAGTGGAGATAAGAAGAACACTTCTTAGAAACCAGTTCATAAGGTATTGCGCCTTGACAGCGGCTTCATTGGCCTGGTGTTACACTTTCATAACAAAAGTGTGAAATCCTTTGGAACACTTGCAGATCTTTTTGAAATCAGTTTGTGTCCTGCATCTGTTAGAAGCTGCTCTTCCTATCTCTGATAAAGTTCTCTGCAGTCTTCATGCCTGAAGGAATGGCCGTACCAAAACCTGAACCCAGCTTTCACGAGTGAGGTGGCATGAGTCTGCAGTGTTCCTGGAACAGCTCTAACATCTGAGTTTTGCCTTCCAGGTTGATACGATGGAGGTTATGCGACACCCTGAGGAAACAACGAACATGAAGCGGCAAACTATGGCTTCCTATTTTAGGGTACAAAAGTTAACTGTACACAAACATTTTGGTGATAAGAACAATGGATATATCCAAAGTATTTGTGGGATTATGAGATCAAAGAGAATAATAAGAGAATTTTTTTATTCTGTTGTGCAACCTTTGTAGCCTTATAGATTTTCTTTTGCTCCTTTTCTTGTTTCCTCGTACTTAATTTACTGTACATAAGTTCACTGAGCATGTTGATAACAGGATTTAGAATCTAGTTTATTTCCATTATAAATGCTAGACGTCTAGAACAGAAAACTGATTTTGTGCAAATGAAATAGCTGTTGTTACTAAAGCCTTCATATTTTTTCACAAGCTTAGGCATACCTATTTTTAAAGCTTAAGGTTTGTCATATGTGATAGTAAGTAAAAACAATCTGTCTTTTGGAAGTATTGTTATAAATCATGTGGATTGCCATTTTATCAGTAGTAATCCTCTCTGGAGGTAATGTATATTCTGCATGTGTGTTTAAATCAAACAGGTAAGGAAAAGGCATTGAGAATATTGAAACTGGAAGCTTTAGGAGTCAGGAAACCCACATGCTAATCCAAGCCTGTTGGTTAATGTCTTTCTCTTGCAGTCACTGCAGAGTGAAAAAGTTTTGAGCTGCACTTGTCCCATGCAGAATGCTCACCAGTGTGGGTCAAAGCTTCGTGCTGTGCAGGAATACCTGTTTCTGTGCTGTGCAAAATAGTGTAAGGAAAGGCATAGAGGAAGCTGATAAATACTGAGATGTTGCCCCAGTGCGGAGGGTACAAGGGCACACATCCAAACTTGGGAACCTAGAGGCATCATTGTGTCTGTTAATACAAGTATTGATTTAGAGAGGTCTTGCAAAGAACTACACAGATGTAGCTGTGCAGGAACTGTAAAAAATACCCAAACCAAAACAAAACCTGGAGTGGGGGAATGAGTGTGAAAGTACACCATAATATGGATGCAGCCTACAGCAAAGTGACCACAGTCAGCTTGGAATTATACATGATTTTGAGATTGAGTGTGTTTGCAACAAATACTGATCATACGGTGGCATAATGAGGTGAAGATGAAGCTGAAGTATCAGTACCCAGAGGAGTCATTGGAAAAGCAGATCTACATGATCTGATCACACTTTTCTCATTTTATTGTAAAATGCAATGGAATAAATTGTTTTCCATGTCTATGGTACAAAGAAGAAAAAGTAATGGTCCTATATTTCAGCAGGAAGATTTAGGTTAAATGTTGATAATGTTATGAATAGTCATGATAACATAGCACTTCAGTAGTTTGTCCAGGGAGATTGTGCACTCTATAACCTCAGTGATCCTGAAAAATGCATTAAACAGAGATGTGCCTGAAGTGGTACAGGTACATGTAGTGTTCTCTATAGGCAGAGGACTGAACTGATGACTTCTTGCAACCCTTTCCCCCTGATTTTCTGTGATTGTTTGTTTCACAGAAGAGCTTGTTCTTCTGTTGGGTATATTTGATTAGTCAAATGTGCCTACAGTAGAATTGTAGTTAGGATATTTTTCAATGTGGGTTGTTGGTTTTTATTTGTTTGGTTTTTTAATATGGACCTTCTTCAACTACAGAAATGTAGTATGAGGAGAAATAAAGAGAAAGGTGTAACAAGTAAGGAATAAGAAATAGTATATTTTATTTTTTTTTACAATTGAAAACTTTTAATATATTATGGTTTTTAACCTAAAGCTTAAAAAATAAATAAAACGTCAATGCAGATTAACGTTACAGATTAAAACGTATTCAAGCATTACATGCTGTTTACATATCTCCTGCTTAAGTAGTTACATTACTGGTTTTTGTCAAGTCTGTGCATAATTTTTAATTTTCCTTACTAGTATTCCCTCATGGATCTTTTATCCAAAATGGTTGTTGGACAGCCTCACTTCATCCGCTGCATTAAACCTAATGATGATCGAGAAGCACTGATGTTTTCTCATGAGAGAGTTCTACTGCAGCTACGATACACTGGCATTCTGGAAACTGTCAAAATACGTCAGAAAGGGTATTCTCATCGCATCCTCTTTGAAGAGTTTGTGAAAAGGTAAGAATTCTCTAACATGGCTGTTGTTTTAAAACTCCATTCAATAAAATATATTCTATGTTTAAGTACAGAAAGTTCTACAAACATTGTATAATCTAATTCTTTACTGAGAGCAGGGACTATCAGAGATAAAGACTAAAGGGATAGCTAAACTCTAATGGAGAAATGTCAATGTGAGACCAGCAGTGAGCACATTGTATTCAGTAGCTAGCCTGTCCCCATGGTTCCTTCACTAGAAGCAACAAGTGGAAATTCTGCATCTTAATACAAGGATTTGGAAGGTCAGTGACCTTCAGCCAATGTGTGAAGAATTTGTACATGCTTAAGAGTGAACTAATATAAAGCTGTGTTTGTTTAGAAGAAGTAAATATCTGAAGAGTGTTAATTTCAAGCTTGAAAACCTTAATTAGATTAGGCAGAAAACTAGGAATAGTCCAGGGAAATTTTCATTGATTAATTTCAGATATAATGCAATGTAAAAAATGTTTAAAAATATTTTTATGAATAAGGTATCGAATTTGACTTATTACATCTTTTAGTGTGTAGAGAAGTCATAGTGGAAAAATTTAAGACGTGAATTCATATCTGCGGTGCTGTACTGGTGTAGTTCTCCATGTAGAGGATCTTCACATAAAAAAAAAAAAAAGCCATTGCCGACCTATTTTGCCATTACACTTCTTCTTCTTCCACCCTTTTCACCTCTTTCCCATAGCTTTGCCTCATTTTTTGTTACCTCAGAAATTATGCAAAATCAGCTGAAAAGAACGACTTGTGCTCTGGAGAAGGTCAAGAGCATGTGCCTGTACATTGACATAAGCCAAGTAAATGAAGACATGCAGTGCACTGGTGTAACTGGAGAAAACATTAATGTGCAAGAAAGATATGTGATTGAGAAATAATCATCATAATAGCTTCATAGCCTTGTAGCCTTTTATATTTGAGGTGTCATGAGTGATAACCTCAGTTCACCTGAACCCTTGTCATGGCTACTATTACTAGCTTTAATACAATTCTCAATCTGAAAAAAGTTATAAATTTGATTCAGGATATGCTGTTGTCTTTATGATGGTATGTTTATATGATCATTATGGCTTCCTCTATGTTTTTGTGTAGTATTTACTGTTTTCCAATCGTAGGATTGATCATTCAGTAATGGAGCAGAAGCATTACCATTAAGCAATCAACTACTCAGCTGTAGGAACAAGTAGTGAATGGCTGTATCAAGCATTCAGCGTTATTTTCTGAACTGGATGTTGCTCGGCCAGAGAATATGGAGTTAATGAATCTACTGAACACAAGTCATTCACATGATGCTAGAGGGAAGGAGCTGCTGATGTTTCTGAGAAAGAAGAGACATAAGCAGTTTAACAGGCCTTTCTAAAACCCAGAGACTGGGTAAATTTACTTGATTGTAAATCAGTCATTTGGTCTTGGAAATCTGTGGTCCTTGCGTTGAGAGATATTGAATGATAAACCATAGCCTAATCAGTTCATTGCCCCTCGGTTCAAGAAGGACAGGGAGCTGATGGAGAGAGTCCAGCACAGGGCAACAAAGATGATTAAGGGAGTGGAGCATCTCCCATGTGAGGAAAGGCTGAGGGAGCTGGGGCTCTTTAGCTTGGAGGAGACTGAGGGGTGACCTCATTAATGTTTATAAATATATAAAGGGTGAGTGTCATGAGGACAGAGCCAGGCTCTTCTCGGTGACAACCAATGATAAGACAAGGGGTAATGGGTTGAAACTGGAACACAGGAGGTTCCACTTGAATTTGAGAAGAAACAACTTCTCAGTGAGGGTGACAGAGCACTGGAACAGGCTGCCCAGGGGGGTTGTGGAGTCTCCGTCTCTGGAGACATTCAGAACCCGCCTGGACACATTCCTTTGTAGCCTCATTTGGGTGCTCCTGCTCTGGCAGGGGGATCGAACTAGATCATCTTTTGAGGTCCCTTCCAATCCCTAACATTCTGTGATTCTGTAATTACAATTTTTTCTGGTTTGTAGTATATTAATATACCAAATGAATACATAATAGGAAAACACTCAAGTATGTGTATCCCAGAAATGATAACCAACATGTTCATTTGTCTTTCACAGCAATTTAATTTTCAGACATAGGTTCACCCCTGACCTTTTTGTGTGTTACACATGTTACAGTTACGTGACTGATTTTAGTAAGGTCACCATTCAAAAGCAGGTTTAACAAAGAGACTAATTTTTGTGATCACTACCACATCTGTGCAACATCCTGAAGAGGCTGAAGGCAGAATTATTAACCTTAACTTTTATCCAATTTACAGAAAGGTGAACTAAGATCAACTCCACCAAAATAAGTGTAAAGTGAGAAGAAATTAGACCTCATATCAGTAGATTCTTTTCATTCAGAAGTGCACTGAATTTGAGTACAACTTTGAAAAGTAATGGTAAGAAAAAGCAGTTCTGACTGTAGCTTTCCATTTCTACAGATAAGGGCAAGTTGTGTTAAACATGTTGTCAGATACTCCCCAAATTTTTAGTCCAACTTGATGTAATTCTTTCAGGAAAGAAAGTCAAAACAAGTCAACAAGGGAAGTGGGGGGAGATTTAGCAATTTGCCCAACTGCATAGACTACTTCATGAGCTCAGAATATAAACAGGGGGGTGGGAGAGGGGATGTTCTTGCTCTTTTTTTCAGTTCATGCTTTATTTATAAATCAGTTCTATCCTGTTTTGCTCTTGGGAAAAAGCAAAAACAAAGAAATAAAAGAACAACGCTTTAAAAAGCTATCAGTGGAACAAGAAACATTTTTCTTCAACTTACAGCCATGACTAGTCAAGTGTTTTTAGGAACTAAGTAGTTGAATACATAAAAATGTTTGAAAAAACAGGTCAAATGCTAAACAGATTGGCACTTCTTTGTTCATAATCAAAAAGACATTAGGCAAGTATGAACGAGAGTTTCAGAATGTCAGTAAATGTGAGGATATCAAAGATTTTCTAAGCCAGCAAGTTAATTGGTATTTTGATCCTTTCGAGCAACTTAACAACAAAATGGATGAGCCAGCACTTTTTCTCCCTTGATGTTATTAAACAAATAGGTGTGCTTCTTATCTGCCTGTTCAATAATGCTGTTTTGTAAACTCTTAGCAGGAAATATGAGGACAAAACAATCAAAGGCAGGGAACAGAACCATTCAGGGTTTATCAGGTGGGAGGTAAACAAAAGATAAAACTCTGTCTAATGTTACTCTTTACTGTCTTCTGGGTTTTTGTAGAACAGATTATTTCAGTGTTGCAAACCTGGACATAGTTTATTGGGTTAAAAAACAGATGGTGAGGAGAGGACTTAATTGTCACTCATTCACACATTGTTTCTTTTACCAACAATAAAAGCATCTGGTTTATGTAAATAAATATACATATTATTTTACTTAAAGTAGGAAAATGTAATCTGCAGCCTCTATAAACACTGCAGACCCATCAGGTCCATGGCACTTTGTCTCCATTGGCCTTGTCTCACACCGTGTGCCATCATGTGTCTCTCTTGCATGTTTGCTGTGAAGCAGTGTGGCCCATTTCTCAGGCTGGAGTCCCGGGTTTCAGGCACAGGTTACTGACCCGACCAGGCAGGCAGGTGTGCCCAGCTTGTGGCACCGCGTCTTCACCATGTGCTGCACAGCAGCTGTGGGAGGTGTGTGCTTCTCATGGGGACCTGCACTGAAAGTCACACTGGGTGGGACCCTTCGTGCTTTGTCTGAGTGCCCAAGCCCTTGGAGTTTCACATGACATGATGAGGTATGCAGGTATGTCCTTGCCACATACCCCCCTAGCGGTAGGCACCTTTTGTGGAATATGATATGTAATGTACATGGGTTGAAGAATAAGGGTCTTGAGAGTCTAATGCTGCCAAATACTGTCATGCTTGAAGCACCTCAGAAACACACAGGGATGCGTTGAGAAGCTTTGTACAGGTTTCATTTAAGGATTGTCTTTTTTCTTCTCTGCCCATTTATGTTCTGCATTAAGGTTCTTTGTACTGCGTTAGGATGCAGGATACACTTTTCCTATAAGCGTTACCCACTCCACAGCAGCCAGATGATGTTACTCAGATCATATGTTCATGGCAATACCAGTGCTATTGCTGTGACAGTGATCCCAGTGAGGCTGGTACTGCTTTTTCAGTCTGACAGTGCAAATTTGCATCAGATCACTGTTGGTACACCTAGAACACACAGTCTCTAAACCATCGGTATTAAACTTCTCATTACCTTAATGAGTCACATTCTGCGTTGAGTGGAGCTAGGAAAAAAATGGTCAAATATTGCAAAATCCTGTAAAACACGTTACCTCAGTGCATGCTTTCTTCTAACCCCCAAAATACAGTGGTGATAGACTTATTATTCAGAATCAGGGAAGCACAGAACTAAATTAGAAGTCAACATGTTTGCTAGAGAGAAAATAAATGCTTGCTTTTAAAAGGATGTATTTTTAGTGCAAACTTTAACACTGAGTCTGCACTGTACCAAAGTCCTGAAGTGATTTCTGGAAACAAAATTATAACATCCCCCATATTTTGATTTTACTGTTATCCATGGAACTGTTTATTTGTTTCAGTGGCTTTAAGATTTCCTCAGTTTTGCATAATGTTCCTGTACACTTAAAAAATGGTAAACTGCTGTACCTTCCACGGGTACTTTCTAGACTCTTGTTATTCACAGAATACTGGTAAAGGTTTGTAGAATGGAAAAGATATGAAACCTCTAGAAATGAGAAGTCTGATAACCCCTTATGAATTATATCTGAAGAATGGACCAAATGATGTCTTTCAGAGAGTATTTTTGTGATTTTATGTTCATCTGGTGATTTACAGCATAGATGTTAGGTATCTGCTACTGCATTTCAAGAGTATCTTAGATGTTTTTTCATTTTTCATTTACATTGCTTCATTCATACTCCAGACATAGAGTCAAATGTAATTATTTGTATGAATTCAGATGTGAAAGTTTTGGAAAGTGGTGAGATGCAATGAATACAAGTTAGGAATTTTTGAAAGTTATTTAACAGCTCTTTCAGTGCTAAAAACATGAGTGTCTTATGCTTTTCAACTCCAAGGCTGAGAAAGAGCAAAGATCTTTTGGAATGTTGAGAATCTCCTTACTATTGGTGGGGGACTGGTAAGAAATGGATTTTGCCCTTTTGCACCTCGTGCTTTTCACATATCATTGTCTATTCTCCATCTCAGGCCAGTATATTTTAGTACAAAGATTTGTTTTGAAGAGAAAAAAGGGTTAATCATTACTTTTTTGAGTAAATTGTGTAGAACTGATGCTGCCTTTAAGTCTGGAATGTGAAGGGAATTTTAGAAAGAGGCATGGGCATAGTAGTTAATGGTGCTGTTTGAATGCTGTTTATTGACCAGTTGCACAGTTCACTGTTTAAGGAGGGGAGAGAACTTAAACCATTTGTTTACAGTCAGTTAATCTAATCTAAAGCCACCAACACTAAAATGCCTTCACCATAATCAGCTAGTTAATGCATAGCATCATTCTGAAGTTTTCCATGTGTTAGCATACCTGGACTTATTTAAATGTTCAACTTTAACACTGTATGTCCTAGCTTTGCAATTGTTGATCTGGGAATAAATTCAACTTTTAAAATATGTTGGTTTGCGCCTAATGACTACTAAGTACAATTAATCCCATTTTAATGTTTGTTTTGTCTGGAATACAATTTGTTTCTGTGAAGGATAGGTTATAGTGCAGTGTAAGAACCACTGGTTAAGAAAGATACAATTCTAGAGTTTCATCTGAGAAATTAGGGCAACTCACTTTTCTCTTATGTAGCCTTACTGCTACTGAGAATGTGATTGGTCAAATCCTTTTAGGAAACATGTAGATTAATATGTGTTATGTGTAGGACATTTTCAAGCAGAATGATAACCTAAGAAAATAACGTGGATTTGCATGAATATGTGCATGTTTGTGAGACAACACATGAAGGACTATAAACTTTATTTTTAAAAATAGAAATAAAAGTAGTGGCTTAACATAGAAGAGCACTGAAATATTCCAGACTTCTGCATTTTCTGCTGGAATAACATGCATAGCTTACTTTTGGTGCTTTTCACTTTCTTTGGTGCTAGTATTTGACTTTTCTCCCTCTCAAATCTGTAAAAGTCCATTGAACATCTCAGGTAGCACCCACTTATTCAACAGAATTTGCGGACTTGCAGTGAGATGTAACCGTGCTGAAGTATGTTATGCAGTTCTGTAGATGGCATAATTATTTTACACAGGTTAGGCAAAAAGTTTTATTTTTGCCTTCCTTTCTTTTACTCTGATTTCTAGCACTTTTCCTTCTTCTCCCTGTCATTCATTCACTCACTTGTCTGAAAAATTCAGAGCAACCTTAAGTGTTTTCTCAGTTGCACTGGTTATTGAAAGACCTTTATGGATTATTACACCAACTGCGGATTTCTAGAATGCATCAGATTCTTGTCACCACTATGATGCTTCTTATTTTCCTGTGTCATATATATATATATTCTCAAATATCTGTTCATGACAGCTGTGTCATGATTTATGAAGAGGACTGAGGATAACAGAAAATTTGACCCGTGAGTTCTGGAGATGGAGCTCTGAGCTAGAGAAGAACAATGAAAGTGCATATTGATTGTCAAGTCAATTATTTTTCTGTCATTTGGTTTTGCAGGTATTACTACCTAGCATTCAAGGCACATGAGACTCCCCTTGGTAGCAGAGAAAACTGTCTTGCCATTTTGGAGAGATCTAAACTAGACAACTGGATTCTGGGCAAAACGAAGGTAGAGGATGCTAACATTTTCTTTAGTATCCTTTTATAATAGCAAAACGTGTCTAATAGTGGTTTGAAAAGCACTGCAAAAATGAACAAAAGAGCAAGAAATTTGCTCCAGTTAGCCTCCCAGGTGACAGAGGTGCCCTCCCAAGCCAGCTGAGTTAGTGCTGCAAGAGGAGGGGTACACTGAGTACCCCTCCTAAGCATGCTTTGCACAGGCTGTACATCTGTCAGTGCCTGCTGTGGTGGTGCCTCCCAGAAGTTCCTCCTTCTCTTAATCATGGCATGACTTGAAACTTCACACTGGCCCATCCTGTGAGTTTGGCTGGTACATTATCCGTTTGTGGAGTTTCAGGTGAGATCCTGCTGGCTCTGTCAAGAGCCTTTGTTCATGGTTCCAAATGGAGTGGATGACTTGTGTAAAAAGGTTGTTATAGAATATCTTGGGTTGTTTTACAGTGCACAAAGGAAAAACAAGGAGAATTTCATGCTCAAGACCTAGATAAAGTAGGTGTAAGCACCCGTAGGATTTGCCTCCTGAAGCAGAATGCTGTTAGACAGTAGTATGTCTAAAACCAAATTTAACTCAGGATTTATCTTCCCACTGACAAGAAAGGTTATATTTCAAAATTGTTGATACCTGAAATATCCTCCGGCCAATTTACTTTGTGAAGGGGATAAATATGTAGTTTATTTTGTGATGGGGTGATTATAATCAGTGGAATAATGAAGTTCCACAAGCACACTGAGAGCAAATATTTGATTCACTAGATTGCTATGATATCAACAACCAGTACTTTACTAGTTTTCTCAGCAACAGTGCCCTAAAATAGGCTTATAGGAGACTAAAGAAAAGGCAGAATACAAGAGATTATGTTACTGCCTGCATGTAATACTGATTTTTTTGTTGTACCATTTCAGGTTTTTCTAAAGTATTACCATATAGAGCAGTTAAATTTGTTCCTGCGAGAAGTTATAGGGAGAGTGGTGGTCATGCAAGCCTATATCAAGGGATGGCTTGGAGCAAGGAGGTACAAGAAAGTCAGAGAGAAAAGAGAAAATAGTGCTGTTACCATACAGTCAGGTAAATGTTCACATTCCCTATTTCACTGAGTGTCTTTGCATTTCAAGCTGTTAAATTGCATGTACATTATTTATTCATTCGTAATAGTTTATTTTGAAATCAAAATAACTGGAGGTGCTTTTCTCTCCAGCTAATTGATGCAAATATTATTGATTTACTCTAAGGTGTCACCTTAGTATTTGATAATGTCTTTATTTAAATATTTTAGTATTTTGGATGTGATGCCTGTGCACAAAATGAAAATTTTGTTAGGTATGTCTGTGCTAGCATGCAGCACATAAATGAAATGCAGTAACGTGCCCCCCACCCCCATGCATACCAGAATTCCAGTTAACATACATCATGGGGTGGGCCTGAGTGGCTGATTGTCAGTAATGTAGGAGGCTTCCTTAAATTGAATTTGGGGAGCTGTGTGAGGAGGGGAATTCTAGTGCTGACATGATCATGTACCTTTGCCTTTTGGATTAGGACATCAGTGAGCACATGGTGACAATTAAAATTTGGCTGAGTGAAGCAGTGTTTGAAGTTGTGGGGATGTGAATCCTGCAGTCGTGAACCCAGAGTTCAACATGTGGGTGGGTGGGGGAGAGGTACTGGGGGTGAGGGCTGGAGTGGTTATGGCAGGAGGGATGAAAGTTTCAGCACATCTCTGGCTCTGTAGACTCTGTAACACTTCCTTAAATGAATGTAATTTCCAGCACATGGTTTTGTATTTTTAGCCTGGAGAGGATATGAAGCTCGCAGGAAGTACAAGGAAATAAAGAACAGAAGAACTGATGCCGCTATACATATTCAAGCAGGTAATTAAAACATTATTTCAGTTGCCAACACCTATTTTGCTGTGGGTGATTTCATGTGTCGGTATTTGTAGCTAAGAGAAATACACGCAGTACAAACAAAAGCTATCGAAAACTTTTCTTTTGATCGTTTGTGCTTCAGTATCAAATTACACCAGTGACAGGTATCAGGCACTTTGTGCTTTTTGTAAGTACTTCTCTGGAAGCAAAACATACTGCTTAAAAGATGTTGAGTTAATTCTTTAAGATTCTTTTGAGCACAGTCGATATGATTCAACTATATGTAAAGCTGTATGAAGCACTGAAGTGATTTGACTGAAGTGTGGATGGGAGGCACTGGACATGGATTTCTCTGCCTTTGTGTCAGCCCTCATCTTGGCAGGTTGCCAGGTTTTTGTTTTGACTGCTTGCTGGGTTTGCCAGCTTTGGCTGATCTTTTGACTCTCTGCCAGACTCCTATGCAGCCATATCAATATGAATTTGAATAAACTTTAAAGAGATTATTGGAGGAACAGGCCCATAGGGGTGTGTAGGTCTCTGCTAGAGAGCAGGGTACCATATGGCACAGAAATCTAAGATCCAGTGCCATGAACTCGATGGTGTTTTCAGATGCTGCCAATGTGAAGCAGCCTCCATGTGATGCAGTGTAATGCACCTTCCCTGTCCAACTCCAGGCTGAAAGGCTGTAGCCGATCAAAAGTGAGTTGTAGCAAATGTATTTACAGATAAACCAAGGTACCATCTTTATTCTACCAGCTTCCTGTGCTATGACTCCATGAGTTTTACCACCTCTCTATTCTGTATCATATAGTGTAAAGTCAGTCTGAAAAAGATGTGTTCTAAATATTCTTTTAGTTTGTTCTCAAACCATTTCCAGTAAATAAATTTGTTTTTCTTTTGTCTGAGTTTGCTACTCTGAAATTAAGCATCTTTGTGACTTTCATCAGAAAACAAATACCAATCTAGTTACAGAAAGGAACGGAGTATCAGTAGGATAAATAATAAAATGGATAGCTTTGTATGCCTACTGTTGTGTGGAATCATGAACTATAGTTCTGGGGTCAAATGCAGAATATTCTATTAAATAGAGAACTATTAAGGAGGAATTTTCTTCTCTCCATGCAACAAGCACTAGGATACTGCAGAAGCACTCTCTCCCCTTTTTCCTCTCCTTTGCGTTGTCATTTCCTATTGTTTTCATGATAGCACAGAGAGCAGATCTTAAAGTACCCCTCCAACTACCCTGAAGTATTTGCTGCATTTACACTTGGCCATATTTGGACTTTGATTTCCTGACTTTTACAACAGCCTTTTGCCATAAAAAGGAAAGTGAAACAGTTGACCCGTCACTGTCCCACTGTTGCGAATTCCTAAAGACAAGAGTTATCTCAGGTTCGGTAGGAAGCTGGTGTGTAGCGGGATCACTTGGAGACTGTAGGGGACATTCTACCTTAAAGTTTTATCCAGCCAGAATTCTTAGTTGTGTAGGAGATGCATGCTCATCACTTGCTCTTTAGAGAAAGCAACGGATCTATTCTGCTGTCTGCCATCTCCGAGACGTGTGGAACATGGTAGGGCAGGGGCGGTGGGAGTGTACACGTACCCTTGAATTTGGACACGTCTGTTGAGCCTCTGGACCTAAAGCTGGAGGAATGCTGGTAGTGCTTTTCCCACCAGCACACACAGCCTCTTCCTGTGTCACCTGGCAATCAACAATTTCAGCCATCAATCTGGGCAAAGAAGCATTAGGACTATACTGTTAAGAGTGACACAGTGCACCTTTGTATTAATTAGGCTGTCTGCTTCTCCTATCCTGGCACTGCATTCAAAACGGAAGAATAATAATAAGAAGAAGAATAAGAATAAGAATAAGAATAATAATCTGCAACACATTTCTGTCTGCCTTTGGAAACCTGTTTCTAAGACTTCTTACTTGAAAATTCTTCTTGTGCACATTTTCTCTCCGCTATATGCTAATTATTCTGTATCTCAAATCAAAGCTCATGCTTGCTAATGGTGGCCATTTTCCAGCTTTTAAAGGACACTGACTGACAGTCTTTCTGTTGTTTACATTACACTGTCCAAGTGCCTGGTGACATGGAGACAGAAGCAACTCCAAATCTCTCCCTTCCCTGCACATCTTATAATGCAAGTATGTAGTTCAAGGCAGCTTTTCAGTAAAATGGAGTATGATCATCTTTGTATATTTTTCAAAATGAGCCATTTCAGGCAATGGGATATATCGTTTGCATTTGTCATCCAGACATTAGCAAAACCATATAATTAAAATATATGTACTTCCCTTTCCTTTCCCCCTCCACCCCCCACTCAAGCAGGCCTTGAAATTTAGGAAGCATTTGGCTTACATGTTTCTACAGAACAGCGCATATTGAAATTTGTTTTCCTTTCATCTCTTTCCCAATAAAAGCAGCCGCTCGGCTTATCCCTTTAGCTTCCTCAGAACTTCCTTTCAGAATTCCCGATCTATTACAGCACATTCACATACCAGAAACAAGATGCCTTTTCATGCTGTCAACCTTTTTCATCTGAAATGTAAATTAATTCTTGCTGGTACGCTTTGACAGAGATCAAAGTAGGGGTATTAACCTTATTGGGCCTTCTCTTCATCAGAATCAGTTCCAAAGACTGCGAGGGTAGTGTTAGGAGGCCAGTCTTCACTGTTATCTATGGCCCTCCTCCAGGCAGTCCTCTGTCTACAAGTCAGCATTTCAAAGGCGCTGATTTCTTTTGTAAATGACCTTATCATTACTTTAAACTGTGTGAAAAATGATTTGCCTGAATAATTCTTGCAGGATTATCCTGCTCATTTTAATTGTGGGGAGACTTCATTCAGATTCCAGGATATTGTTTAAGTGGTTTTGACAGCAAGTGATCATAGCCTGATATAAGGGAAGAACACAGCTCCTGATTGGAAACCTCTTGACTTGTTCAGGTTGTTCATTTCTTGCAAGTCAGTCTTTGAGGTAGGCTGCATTTGCATTTTAAAAATAAACAGATGCCTTTCAAATACATGAGCTGGTGGTCTGGAGATCTCTGTGGGCCCAGCAGTTCACTATCCGTTGAAGAAATGTTGGAAGAAAAAAACAAACTTAGAAAAAAAACAACCCTCACAATATACATGAGGATACAATTCCTGAGTGTATTATATTACACGCACACACACACACAAAAATCATTATTTCAAATGGAGGAAAACACCCTTGCTAGGAAACAAAATATTTGTGAATTTAAATTAGACGAGGAAGAAGAAGTTACCCTACTTCAGCCTATCTACATCACAGGTTCTCAGAATAAATAAATGTTATTAGACTGATGGCTAAAATGGTACACAGGGTACTGGCAGTCTTTCCTACTCTTCCATTCACACTTTCCCAAACTGCGAAGGTTAGAAAATCCTCATTTTTAGCTTAGAGATGAATTGTAAAGAATGATTTTGTGTAAAGTATTTGAGTTAACAATACTTTACACTTCTGAGTATTTCTTTGTGGTTGTGATTTGTGTTGTTTTGATTTACATCTACATAAAAGGAAAAATATTTTGCTAAAATAAAGAATTTTTTAAAATTATGTTGCCAGATTCACAGCTGGTTTAAATCAGTGTGTATATCCAAGGAATTATCTGACTGAAATGTTGGTGCACTGATTTACTTCACATGCAAGTCTCATTTAATATTTCTTTGTATTAGAATAATGCATTAATTAGAATTTAGAGAAACAGATAATACAGTTGTGTTTTCTAGTTATGATAGCATGTATTTCCATGCAGTGTGACCATTATCCCTAAAGACTTAAGGGAGGATTTTAATCTGGTTATTTCATTTGTGAGCTGACATTGCCAAAATGCCAAATGAGTGGTGCATGCGATTCACTTAGATCCGAGGTGACATCACTGAATTCATTTTAATTAGGCCCACTTTAGCCATCTGGAATATAGTGTGCAGCTCTGCTCAGGACTGAGTTTAACTATGCTTCCAGAGGTGAAAGGCAAGTGACTAATCCATTGAGCCACCATCTCCTCCTCCAACACGTGCTCACACACTCACCATATGTCACACTGTATTGGAAAATTCTGTATCAAGAACTCAAAATTTAGGCCTTTTTTTTCTTTTTTTCTTTTTTTTTTTTTTTTAATAGAAAGTGGTAAATGTACAGAAGGAAACCAGATGAAACATCCTCTTGTAAATTGCTTGCTATCTACAACTTCTGCCTAGGCAGTGTTGCTCACTATTTACATATCTCTAACTTACTTCTGGCAAAACTCACTCCCTTCTGATAAAAAAGGGCCTGAGAACTGCTGTAATTTACTATTTTACATTTATAATAAATGTAAGCATTTAATACAAGTGTTACCTTGGCGATTTTCAACAGCAAAGGTACGATGTTGCTTCAATAGAAGACAAGGAAGTATTTCTTGAAAACCCTATATTTATCCATCTATTTATATACCTATGTACACATATTCAGCTAATACTGTTGTATAGATCTAAGCATTAGATGACAAAAATGTCCCAAAACCTTCTAAGTACTCTATAAATATATCTAAAAATATACATTTTTAAAATTTTCATGAAAATAACAGCCACTAGGTAGCAGATCCTGTTTTACTTTTTTATATAGTTAATTTTCTTCCTTTTAACTACATTTTCAGTGCAAGAACCATTGAAGAGATGTATGTGTTTCTCTTAACGGCAGCTGAACTGACTCATTATATGACCTTGATTTCACATTCAGTGTAAACCAGACTGGTTTGTACAGGCTGCACGGCTTTGGTTAACTTTATTCTTCCATCTCTTTGTGTTCTGTACTAGCTTAGGGTGTCCAGTAATTCTTCACTTTTAGCATCTGTCTCTAGTAACTATTAAAAGCCTGCTGCTCATGTGGAGGGAACATGTTAGAAAAAGTGAGGTGGTCTTATCAAGTTTGAGGTCCTATATTCTATCCCCATCTCTTAGGTAAGCTCTGTTGATGTGAATATGTCTGCATTTCTTTTTCGTTTTCCCCCCTGGATTTGAGCAGATGAAAAGGAGACCACACTTACTGGATTTCATGCCCTTGCTAAAATCAGGAAGGGACAACAATGTGCATTGTCCAACAATATGTTTGAAAATCTATTCCGTTCACTTGCTGGTATTGACAAACAGTTTCACTGTTATATTCACTTTTTTTTTTTTTCCCCTTTGACCAAGTCTCAAGATCAGAGACTGTAATAATGTGTAGTAATTAAAAACTTTGTGTCCAAGTGGCGATATGCATTAGTGGCACCAGTCCTGATGACAGCCTTGGTGAATCTTACTCATGATCACTGCTTGTTACTGGTAGTTACTGCTTGTATGTGAGAACTTGTGACTTACTTTCTCCTAATACCTCTGCCGGAGAACTGAAGACAAGAATTGTTTTTTTCTGCTGCTAAACAGGCATCACCCAGTATTCATCCAGAGTGAGAGGTGAAAGAGGGGAGGTATTCGTGAGACCCAGCAAAGGATGTGACTCTCCATCCCTTTTACTGTTCATGAGAATTAACTTGGCATGGAGTGAAAAATCAGATTTGTGGGCTCCAAATCCTCTCAGATATTGTTAGTTAAACTGCTAAATGCTCTTCTAACTAGGCAAACTAAGGAAGTGATATCCCGTTCGTAGCAAATCAACTTCTGATTACAGACTACCGTATCTTCTCTTCAGCAAGAGTGAGTTTTCATTTCTGAGTTACCATTATATGCTATTTTAGGTTATATTGTAGGTTAAAAATGTGTCTGTGTAGAAAATATCTGCTTAACGTGATTTTTTATGACTGAGAATGAATCCTGCTTTTTAAAATACTACATAGTCTCCTTTCTTTATACTGCTTATATAGAATTGTGATTATTTAGCTTTGATCTTTCTACATTGTGCTTCACAATTTGCTCTGTAACTATATATTTCCTATGGGAATCAGAGGAAAAATGCCTGGACCTTTCCTAACTGGAATTGTGCAACATTGTGTGTAATGTATATGCCTTGGTACTTAAACCTTAAAATAAAGGGTTTTGACTGCAATACACCGAATTTCAGACTCCCTGAGGTAAATATATTCTTGGTTTGCTAGGTGTTGCAGTGACAGAAAACCTGCTTTGTGTGAGAATTGATCAGTACAAGAAGTAAAAATTCATGCCCTAAATTGTGGCACATAAAACATTTAACACTGAGTTACTAACAGAAGTGCTAAAATTAAGTTCACTTCCTATGTTGCTCTTCAGATCATGTCATCTTTGGCTATGTAAAGATCAGGGTTAAAGATACTGTTGCTGCAAAGTTTGGAATATAGACTGGATGAGGTGAAAATGAGGTGACAGCTGGTAATCATTCTTCTTCAATGATGCAGTGATTGTTCATGGAGCAGTAGCAACATGAGTCTGCTAATTTCACACTCTTTGAGCCAAGTGCTTAGTGTCAAAACCAGCACCAGTCAGTAATGCAAATTGCTGTGATGGAGCAGCTTCCCAGCCTCTCAGGCTCCCCCAGTAGAATTCTCTGCATATGCATTTCTTTTGAAACATTATAGATCCAGTTAATAAATGTTGAAAAGGTGCAGTCCTACTAATGCTTGATGAAGCTTTTGAGAGAGACACAAGTTTGTTTATCCTGCTAATTCAGTTATCCCAGGAGTCCAAGGGAAAGTGGGAAAAATACACACATTTACCTGTCAGATGCAAGATATTCTAGAAGAATGTTAGCAACTGGTTTGTGGAAAACTTAAGTTGAAGAGGAGTTGATTTTGAAAATGTGTATGAAATTAAAACACAGGGTAAAAAACATTGTTTATTATATCAGATACAGCATGTTCTGTATCATGCATGAGGGAAATACCAAAATGGTTATACTGACATTAATAAGAGTCTCTGGGAAAAAGAATTTTAAAAAATAAAATCACAGTAAGTTTCAGGGTTGATTTTTATAGACGGACACACACATGCAAAGAACTGCTAAAAGTTGAGAAACTACTATGGATAAAACTGAGGTTTATCATATTAGTTCATTTGTTTCAGTGCTTCTTTATCTTTACAGTAGTCCACCAGCTGACTGATAGTCAGTATGTTTCAGCTGCAGAGAGGTGGCTGCTGGCCAGCTGGCTGTGCTGCCGGCAGTGGAGGAGGCTCCTTGTCTGGTCAGTAGGGGATGGTTAAGCACTGGAAGCCTGATCGCATGGGGCAAGTGAATGTTCGCCTCTTCTCTGCCAGACAGGCAGACGTTTCCAGTGGGATTATTAAGGATGGAGAGTTCCTCAGCCTCACAATACCTGAGCTCTGTGTTCAGTACAACACCTCAGCAGGCCCAACTTCTGTCGCGCTTTCTGTGAAGTGAATGGTTATTTATTTTAGTAACTGCTCATTAAAAGGCAATTTTTGCTGCTTTGTACCCTGGAAACCTCAGTAGCACTGAAATGCTTGGATTGTTGTGGTGCATTGCATACCACAGCTTGAACTGTTCAAATGTTTTTCATTTTCTTATACAGGACAAATAAGTACAACTCTATGTATTTTTGTCGAGATAGGTGACTAAAAAGAAGACCATTAATGCTAAACAGGAATTAAAATAAAAATGAAGGGATTAGTTACAGCCCTTTCCTAAGGGAAAGAGCAGATGCAATCAAGGTAGCTCTGTTTTGTTTCCTCCACCATCTTTTCATTATGCAAAAACACCATGAATGTGGAGCTAAATTTGTAAGAGTAATTAAATGGAAGAAAAGGGAAATCAATCAGTTATCTCATAACTTGGTAATAATTGAGGGATTACAAATTTTACAGGGTCTCTATGCTCTGTTGTGCAGGTAGTGCCTACTTTTAGTGTTTTCCTAAAATCAGAGGCACGAGATGCAGGGAAAACTTGTTATTCTTCGGATCATTTTCTGTTGTCAATTTATTCTATGTTCTATATTTATTCTACCTCCTGATTTCCCTTTGTAATCTACAATGTTATCTTGACCCTGATCCTATATAAGGTTGCTCCAAATGCCATTTCTGCACCAATCCAACATCCTGCTGTAATATTTAACCCTGGACTCTAGGAACCCCAAGGAGAAGGCTCCTCTTCTCCTTTGGATAATCAGTCCCCAGACTGATTCTGCTTTTGCACATGTTTAGTGTGCTTGAAAGCTTTTCCTGGACAGGGATATTTTTTTTCCTCAAAATCATAATATTTCCTGATCTTAGCTCCCATTTTCTTTTTTGTCTTACTGTTTAAGTTGCAGTTCTGCTAGATTAATAAACAGCTCCTTTCCCTCAGAACCCTCAGCCATTGTTATTCAGCAGCTGCTTGTTGTACACAACTATGGCATTGATACTGTATTTACTTGCTTCGTTATTCAGCCCTTTCTCCCCTTTTATCAAGGTATTTCTATTTATAATAATGCTCAAAATAAACCCTACAAGAAATAAAATTTGAAAATTTGGGGTTTTAAGTGTACATTAGGATACTTTTTAGTCTTTTGTCCAAGTGCAGTATGTATTGCTTTCTGTGGTTTTTGCTGGAGTTTTCTTATGACCTCTTCACAGGTGTCAAGAATTCAAGCAAATTCACATCAGATAAAATTATGGAAGTAATTAAGTTACTTATAGGCGCTCAAATCCAGAGAGACAATCCATGGAAATAAAGGGTGTAAATACCTTCAAAATGTTATTCATTGCCATTTTCTTTGCCATTTTGTTTCACTGCATGCTTGCTACTTCATTTAGTGTTTCTATTGATTGTTGTGTTCTACTCTTTTTTCTATTAATGGCATAAGTTGCAGTCTCTGTAGATTTTTTTTCCCTGATTATTTTTATGAGAAGTATTTCAAATGTTTTATTATGAAAACTAGAAATTTTTCTAGTTTTAAGTGAATATATCTGTCCCTGGCTCCTCACTCCCATGCCCCAAAATAAAAGCAGGTAAAACTTCTGATTCTGTAAAATTCTGACTCATTCAAATCATCGGAGCTGTTATTAAAGAAAATGTTTTGGGAGTGAATTTCTAATATGTATTTTAACACATTTCTATTTAAATTAGGCGTGTCCTCATTTTGAGGAATTTTCCTTGCCTGGGCTATGCCAAGTGGTCACTATAACAGTAAGAGTGTAAGGCACTGTATAATTTCCAGCTGTTGTAAAAATTGCGAACATTGCAGTCACCCCTGTGAGGTGCTAAGTGTTCTTTCTGTCCCCTGGCTCAGTAGAAGTTGGGGCACTGCAGCGCCAGGTACCAGTCTGCATTTCAGGTTCTGCAGAATTTTTCTCTGATTCACAACTATGTTTTTTAGCTTTCAGGGGATATATTGTTCGTAAAAACTACAGAAGATTGAAAAGCAGCACTGGCTGTGTAGCAGATCCTCAGCTTACAAGCAGCTGCTCTACTTCTGATTTTGGCTGTGAAGAGCACTGGTGAGTCAAATCCTTTGCTGTCTATTGTCTAACAGAAGTCATTTTCCACACAATAAGATCTGAAAGGAGCAAGCGCATCATGATCCAACCAGCTCTTAGGGAATCTGCCATTTTCTGGGGATGAGCAGCTGTAGGTTAACTAGTCCTCTCATCAACTTAGTCATCTCAGTGTTCTCCCAGTTAGTAGAATTAGATTTATGTGCAGTACTTTTTGTCCTGGGTTGCTGTCCTGTTTCTATGCCCTTCTCAAAAGTACCCAGAATACCATAGATTGTGCACAGCATTGCAGGTGCTCAGCATTTTGGAACTGACTGTGGCACATGTTATTCAATCTCAAGAGTAGAGGGTTATCCTTCTGTGTCTGTAAAGCTCCATGCAGACCAGCAATGAACTAGACAAAAGAGCTGTAAAAAGCAGATGGACAAGTCACTGGCAGAAAGCCTAGGAATACCGTAAACCGCAATAGTGGTGCCCTCCTCTTTGTAGAGGAAGGGTGTTTTAATCTTTTTACCAATGGAGTAACTCCAGACAAATGTCCCCCTGACACTTCCTTGGGTATGAGAGGCAGGAGGGATCTGTCGTGTCTTTAGCTGTTGTCAAAGTCTGTCTCTCCAATAGTGTTCTAGGAGAGGTGGCTGCATTTGCTGGATTAATCCCTTTGATTAGCAAGTTCCATTGACTAAGAGTTTTGAGGTCTCTTGCTGTGGCATGGGCATAAGAACATCTCAGTGCTTCTTCTAGCTCTTATATCTGTTATTTTATAAGTTTCCTATAGAGAGTGTAAATGCAAGTTCTGTTACACCTCTTAAGAGTTCTCTGAGAATATCAGCGACTTGCTTGAATGTAACTAGATGCTGTTATTCCATTAAGGTTTTGGTGGTTTTTTTTCATTAATGGTTAATTTCTCCAAAATGGTATGTCTTTCTCTGTATATGCTCATGATGTTATGTTAACTCCCATGCTAACTTTGGTTGATTGAGATTGAATAAGGTCTGCTATGTGCTCTGGTGTATTACTGTACTTGCTTCAGCAGGTGGGTTGGACTAGATGACCTCCAGAGGTCCCTTCCTACCCCAACCGTTCTGTGATTCTGTGATTATAGGATTTTGTCTAGGTGTAACCACCTGCATTCTCTAGGTTAGTAGTGCATCAGAATCTCTCCCTTTCAGTATTCTGTTTTCAGCAAGGAAAGGGTTCAGGCCATTGGACAAGGACTAAATATAAAAAAAAAATAATAAAAAAGTTTTTTAGTTTTTTTGTAATGATTTTCAGGATAAAGAATGAGCCCACTGCAGTTTACCATCATAGCTCTGCCTTTGGGTTGACTCACTGTTCACTGGGGCAATGAGTTTCTTAATTTATTATTCCCTTTATGTGCATGCAGCTCCTTCTATTTGTTAAGTACTTCAGGGGTGTGTGTCTTGTGATCTCTTTAGAACTGTTGATGATTGCATGGTCATTTTTTCTCCAGTCTGCACTGATGGTTAAAATCAAGAGTTAATAAACTATCATCAGTTTTCTTTGACATCCCGAATTATAATTATTTACAATGGAAATAAGCTTCCAAACAAATGTGTTTTTCTGGATTAGGTACATCTTGCTTGATTGTACATCCCTTGAGGCTCACAAAGACTTCATGGTTCAGTAACAGTGAATTTGGGCTCTATGAAGCACAAATATACAGGCCTTTAAAGATATTCAGCCACTGAAATTTTATTGAAATCAATGTCTAAATGCCTTTAGGTATCTGGCCTGAAGGTGCCCATGTAAAATACATTGGCCATTCAGGTCTTGCACCCAGTCCTGATTGCTATGCACGATCGCACAGATAAATTAATTCATACCTTCTTTTGCCTGGAGTTGTGAAGCTGCCTTTACTCCTGGCAGTTCTCAAATTTAACCCCAACAAATATTGCAGATTATTTGCCCAGTCCTATAAATTTATAAGCAGTAGCCTCAGAGGCAAGTGATTTCAGTGAGACTTGAAAATGTTTAGCATTTCACAGATGAGGTTCAGAATCTTAGGACTAAATCTGATAACTTCCCGTAAATCAAGCCTCACTTCTACATGTAGCTGTTACTGGGCTGTTGTGTTTTAAGCATATGGCTGTTCAGTCATACAGGAAACTTGTAGGAAGCAGGAAAGCTGCTGGATAATAGTGCAAATGTTCAACACAGTAGCTGGTAATCTGTCCCTAGAGAAGACAGCCTCACTGTGGCTTCACATACTGTGGGACTGAAGTATAGAATAATAGCATGGGTTTTTTTGTTTAATTTCTTTTCATTTAATTTATTTTATTTTTGTTTTGTTTCTTTTTTTAACTGGTAGATTTGGAAAATGAACATTGAGCTTAAAGGTACTCCAGGTCAAACTAAACTAAACTAAACTAACTAAACTAACTAAAGACACGCTGAGAATTGGCAAATATCTCTGGTAGGAATAGAAATAGGTATAGGAAAATATCATAATAATTACCAGCGAAATAGCTTTATCTCACTGAAAAAATGTTTTTCCGTTCAGTTCCACGGGGCTGTGGAGTTGTTGCCTGTGACTCATCTTACCAAAAAAAATAAAAGGGTCATGGGATTAATGTGCACCTGGGAGACTGATGCTAGGGCTGGATTACCCCCTCAAAAGCCAGTCGGTGTATGCAACACTTGCCAGGCCTTTTTTCGACATCACCAGCCACTGAGAGGTGCCTGCAGGCCTGTGTGGCGTGAAGGAACCAGATCACAATCAAACCTTTTCCCAAAGTAGCATGTTCAAAACTTTAGAAGGACTTTAAAGAGCCAAACATAATCAAGACTAAATTCAAATGAGGAAAGCAAAAAACCTTCAGAGCCCTTTTTATAAGCTTGCTGAATGGCAGATTTGTCCTTCCGCAGAGAGCCCAACAGGCAGCAGAGAAGGGACAAGTGTGACCGGGTCCCTTCTCTCACGAGGCCAGTGTGGACATCAACTTCACCTCCTGTCTGCCTCCATTTTACAATTGATTATTGCATGAAATCCAAGATGCTGTATCTTAAAATGGTATAACTACAGTGTCAAGTTAGTATTAGAGATCTCTTGAGCTAATTAGGAATAATCTGTGAAGAAGGGAGAAATGATTTTCTGA
This sequence comes from Patagioenas fasciata, assembly GCF_037038585.1. Classification (NCBI taxonomy): domain Eukaryota; kingdom Metazoa; phylum Chordata; class Aves; order Columbiformes; family Columbidae; genus Patagioenas; species Patagioenas fasciata. The sequence goes on from NC_092526.1 coordinate 21,727,243, forward strand.
AACATCCTGTAATTTTTAACTTATTAGACTGACTTATCTCTAGTGAATATATTTTTGATAAATGTTCTTGTTCTTAGCAGGATAATCTACAGTTCAGTGACTAAGGACCTTAATCTACGCTACATAGTTCATGTTCAGACAGCGCTGTCATCCTCAAGTATCTTTAAATCCCTTTAGAATATCATCAAAGCATCTGTAACCTGCATGTTCCACCATCTTCTTATCCATTTCCCTCCAAAATGAAAATTGTGATAAATAATACTGCTCTGATACTTAGCCTGGCAAATACTTCCTGTATTGTTCTTTTTTTCCTCTAGCTCACTAAACCATAGCTCACTGACTGCTAAATATCACAATATAAGTTATCTATATGTACATGATGAGTGGCCTTACACTATGTAGTACAGCAGAAAGTGTCATTTCCACATAGTGATTTTGTTACACATCAGTTATGTCTGTAACTATAACTGTGTGTCAGTATCGCTTGCTCTTTTGTTTCCTTATGGAGCTCTGTGTGTTAAAGATGCTTGTTAGAAAATTCCTGACATGAACAGCAGTTTACACTCTTGAGATGAATTCATTTTGATTTTTCTCCTTACATCTTTCTCTTTTTAGCTAGTTAGTATCATGTTCATGCTTTGGTCAGCATAGGCTGTCAAAACCCATCCATTTTATTAAAACTCCTGACATTCACATAAGACTTAGGTAAAAAGGATCAGATAACAAAGCCTGAACAAAGCAACTCAGGCATACCATCTTAGGTGGTTGGAAAGTTATAGACAAAGAATAACTATGAGTGTTTCTCAGTTCTACAGGAAGTGTGTATCTGAAAGTCAAGTTCCAGAAATGGGTCTATTTCTACTTATTAACGACTTATGAAGTAGAGATATACAAACTGTAATGAACCACAAAATGACTGTCAGTCAGTAATCGCACCCTGCTCCAAAGTTTACATTTGGTAGTTGCAATGAGCGTGTATACTACCTCATACATGCAGTATAACATTTTCTCATCACTGTCAAGACCTCAGTTTGTGTAGTATATTAGACACTGCACCTCAAGAAAATGAGCGAGTCCCTCACCAATGAAGATTATCACTTCTCTATAAACCGTGATAAGGGAAGATCTCTAAGGGATGTAGAAAACTGAGGGTACATGTATCATTTCTCCAGTCATGAAAGGCTGATGCAAAGAGGAAAGGAACAAACTGTTCTCCATTGAGCATCAGGCGAGAGATAATGAGCTTGCATTGCAGCACAGGAGAACTAGGTTAGATAGCAAGAAGAGCTCACTGATGGTCAACTGAGTTAAGTCCTGTGTAGGTTACCTTGGGAAGTTCTGACACCTCTGTCACTGTAAATTTTAAAAATCAGCTTAGACAAACGTGACAAAAACAATTTGAGTATGTGTAGCTGTTTTTTTCTCTGAAAATGGAGATGGCTTGGATGGTTGGCCAAGGTTGTTTTTATGATTTATAAATACAGAGTGACTTCTTGAAATGTAGGATCTCTGTGCCAGTGAGTTTGGCATTGCAAGTCAGACACTTTTATAGCATCTTAGTGCCGGCAGGCATTACTGCATCAATGTAGGGAGTAAGTATAAAAATTGTTCTAGAGGAGTTCTCCTTGGGTCAGCTTTACATGCAACCTGAAAAATGAACAATATGAATTTCTGAGTGTTCTGCAACAACTGAGGGCCCATTGAAATAGCATGCAGTATCAATTCGCCTACATGGATACTGATGGGTTAGCATGTAAACATAATATCTGTGTATCACTGAGGGAGAAGAATAAATATTATTCCGGTCACATGAGCACAGATCAGTTCAGAAACTGACTTAATGTGAATTGGACTGTTCCATATAAAAACACTTCTATCTTCTACTATACTTTCTTTGACTTGATCTGCAGCTTGTCTCTTGCTAAAGTGAGGTTCGCTCAGTCAAATAAAAACCTTCTTTGGATTCTTTTGATTAAAAGGAAAAGAAAAAAATCATCATTATGTTAGTGTGCTTCCGTTTTTCATGGATAGCTACTTGAAAGGGTCACATCTCCATATTTTAAACTTAAGTTTTTTCAGAACCTTTGGATGAATGCCATCAGGTCCTGGTGATTTATTGCTTACACCTTTCTCACATTGCTCCATGATCTCCTCCTTGGAAAATGTCAGTTCTGTCAAGACCACACTGTAATTTCTTGTATGTCATCTTTTGATTATGAATTTTCATTTCTTTCCACAGTAAAAGCTGATATAAAGACATTCTGCTTTCCTTTAATTGCTTCACTTTCCTATTTAGAATCATAGCAAACATCAAGTTTATTGGTTATGATGGAAATAGGAAGTCTGCAGTTCCTGTGGCATGCAGTGGAACCCATTGGGCCTGATTCTGCTGTCATGTGAGCTTCTAATTACTTTACATTTAATGAGTTCAAATACTTACTCATTATTTATAAAGCTGTAAATGGAAATTTGGGCAGAATTTTTCAGTGTCATCTTCTTTTCCCCTCCACCCCGCCCCTTTGGAATTTTTCATCTACCCATGCTGCAAGGATTAAATTTGTCCTGTTCAGGAATATATTATTTCTGCAAAATGAGCTGTATTTTTGCTAGTGGAATATCTAGGAGTGTTTCTAACATTTTCAAAAGCATTTAAATGATGAAAGTCTAAGTTCCATGACTTACACCCCCAATGGCCAGAATTACTCTAAAACTAGCTATTTTTCTCCAGCATGAGTTATTCTGCACTACTAGTTTTACACTGCTATGGTTTGACTGTTTTCAGTGCTAAGGACACTGTGGCTGTACACTATGCAGATGTGTAGACAGACCCTAAGAATCAATGTTTCTCTTTTTGTCAATGTTTCCTGTTAATTGAGTGATTTATAGACAGTCCATGTATGAAGGCTGAGGTGTGTTATAGCTCAGTAGCTGAACATTCAGCAACAAATTGTTACATTGCCTGCCTGAAACCAGGCACATGAACCTCAATTATTTGCATCCTTCCCAGGTAAGTGTACTGACTGGATCTCATCTCTCTGACCCAAACATTGCTTTCCTGCAAATGTGGAAAATAAAATTTTTCAGAAACTGGAGAACCAGCAGTTTTTTCAGTGATACCTGAAAATACCGGACACGTCAAAATCAGCCTCAGATGCCACATATGAAAATATTCACTAGCGTCACTGATAGGTTCATATGAACTCGCTACTGCTGAGCCGCCCTCCCGTTGCTACTCCATTTTTCATATGGCATACTAGCCAGATTTTCAGAATAGCTCAGAGACTGATTTCAAGGTGCCCAGCATCTCCAGTTGATGCTGTTTTCTGACACGTTCCCTGCCAGTTCGACAGTGGGGTGGGTTGACCACCAGGTGCCCACCAAGCTGCTCTGTCACTCCCCTTTCTCAAGAGGACAGGGCGAGAAAAATAGCTATGATATATATGTCTAAACCAAAATCTATGACAGAAATTTATATTTTGTGTGTTTTCATCTGTAAGTAGGTATACAACTACCCTCAATTGTACTTTCAGAAAGATTGTGAGGGAGTTGGAGGGTAATGATGCAATGGCTGAGACGTGTTTTGACAATCAAAAAATCTTGCTTTTAGTCCCAGTTTTAGGACCATGAGCATATCAAATAAAATCTATGGACATCAGGGTTTTTTATCCATCACATGAAATTGGTAGCTTTTTTTTTTTTTTTTATAACTAAAGATTCTTGAGCAAGTTCTGTCTGGGTGGACTTTACTATTGAAGAGTTCCATTGACTTCAAAGGCCTGCCAACAAGGATAAGGGCCCACAGAAGGCTTTTATGATACTTTAATTAGCATTAATGAGAGCAGGAGTTGGCCTTTAATATTTGTATGGTGACATAATGTGATGTTAAAATAATAACAGATATAGACAAAGAATCTAAGAACTCTTACTCCTTGCTCTGTGCTTAACCCAAACGGCTTTAGGAGAACACAAAGCCATGTGTTTTACTTCTTCCTCATCTGTCAAATTTTAAGTGTCTAAGGTTGAATTCTGTGAAAATGGCTTTTCACAGCTCTGAAAAAAAAAGTTTCATGCAAAATCTTGTCAAATTAATTTTAATACATGACTTCAGTTTTATAGAATTCTCATAAACTAATTTTACACATATGCACATATCCACAAATTTTTAATGACAAATTCATTGCTCATACCCTGTTACTGTGTTTAATAACATGCACTTCCTTATAAGAGGAAATGGGACTGGTCTGTGTTTTCTCTGAATTGATTGTATGTGCATATTTAGAAATTGGGGGAGGAGGGAAAAGGGAAAACCAACAAAACAATGTGTATGCCAGTAAACCTTTTATAAGAATGAAGAGTTTACGCTATTTAAACTACATATTCTATTTGTCTTTGCTTTTAGGCAGCAAACCAGTAGCCAGCATTCTCCGGTGGTGCCTGAATTCCTTGACAAACAAACAAAAAAGGTAATACTAAGTTTATATTCTAAAATAACACCCCATTATAACTTCAAATTCCTGAGTCCACAGTTCTGCAGTGTGTTCACGACTGCTTGGCGTATCCATCTGAACATGAAACCGTTAGTGATGTTTTGAAGTCTTTGAGACAAAAGCCTGCTTGCTAAGAACTTTAGTTCTGTAGAAAGACAGGGAGGTACAGTGAATAAGAGAATCAAAAGGCTGGAAATTTGCTGCTGAGAATAAATGCTAGCTGCTCCCTGAGGTGATTTGTCTGTGCACTTCACTTTCTACAGATGTTAGAGCCTCTTTTTTAGTAAGGACCTGAGGTTCTTTGGTAGCACTTTGATATCCTGCTCGAATTCAATATGTGAAATGGAGGAGTCGCTCTGTGACTTGGAGCACAGCATAGTCTTTGAAGTCTGATCCAATTTTTGCTGCTTACCATTTGATGTTGAAAGGATGAAATGGAGAAAATGTACAGTTTTTGCCAGTAACTCTGCTGAGCATATGTAAGATTAAAAAAACAAAATCCCTTGGATGATGTACTTAGAAATGTTAAGCAGATTAATACCTTCCTATAGCTTTTTTCCAAAGATACAAATTAACTATGAGAGGAAATCAGCATACAGTGCATGCTATGATTTAACTGCATGAGGAAAGGGGATAAATAAGTTAAATGGAAAAAGTAAACAAGTGTTTGTGACATGGGTGCTAAGTCGATGTTGCTGAAAGCCACAAGAATCTTGTGTAACTTAAATCTTGCATTAATCGTTTCACAGAGTCATAGAAAATCAGAAGTTGCTCTCTGTGAGATCACACCTATAAGTTATAATTGCAGAGTGGCATCAATACATTTCATATGTGCCTAAACCAGCATTCTTTATTCCAGAAGGATTTGGATGAGATTTCTGCATCTCCATTTATTCTAAAACACTCGTTCGAAGTGAATGATTCACCGTCAATTAGCCAATCCCAGTCAGTTGCAGACCATCAGTTGTCAAGTCCCTCAAGATCCCATGAAAAAGGAGGTAAGAAATATAGTAAAGTAACAGAGCTCTTTCATTTACTATTTATAAGCTACATGTTGTCAGCGTCTTAGTTGCTTTATATATTGATGAAGTCTTTTAACAATCCCTTGGAAGGCAGGAAACATAAAGGAACTAACTTTCTTCTACACATTTTCAACCTGGAAATATAAAAAAGCCCTTAAGTACCTCAATACATAGGCAGAAGTAGAAATATTTTTAAAATATGATTCCTACTAAAAATGTGGTTAATAATCTCAAAACACTCTTTTAATGAAATCAGCTTGGCTTTCAAGAGCTTCAGCTTTCCTTCGCCTTCCAGCCTGAAAAGTAGAAGATAGTACTGAAATCTCTCATGTTTGGCAGAATTAAAGACAACTCGTTTGTTCACACACACAAAAATTCAGTCAGCAACACAGGGAAATTCTGCAATAATTCTATAATCTATGCAAGGTGTTTATTTTATTTGCTGAAATGTTATTTTTGCCACGGTCAGTAACAGTTTAAAAACTTGAAGTAGAACATCATGACTTTTTTGAGTTTTAACTGGTTTACCTCTGAATATTCTAGGAAATCCTTACCTGTCAGAATACTTTTCTCTGTTATTGTAGTCATGTCCCTGCAGATACAAATATATGAAAATAGACTTTAATACTGGATCATATATTACCTTCCACAGGTAGGCTGATAGTGTGATATCTGTAACTAGAACCGAATGATAAATGATACTACATTAATCTTCAGGTTGTTACTGAAAATCAGTTGTTTATAATTTTGTGCCATACATTAACATTTCTATTTATATATTTAATGAGACACCTTTCCTATTGTAAGTCTACAAATATTTATCTGAATACTTGAGCCTTAATCCTGCAATTTATGTGTTTAAACTTTACAGAGCTCAGTTAAACAATTTACAATGTAAAGGTAAGAAGAGAGGTATTTATATGGAGATCCTTGTGTTACAGGAAATAATGAAATTCAATGTTTTTAGTCTTCTACACAGGCATAATGTGTTTTCCATGCTAAAAGCAGAATAGTGTGTAAACACAGGAGGTTGAGAAATCCATTATTCTCTCTTCACATATTTCTGTCCATATGGGTTTTGAATCCATAGCATGGGACTACAGGGGATGTGTGCATTACTATCTTAAATTATTACATGTTAAACAATAAACCTGTCAAACAGAAATATATTAATTGCAGCAAATCCTCTTGAGGAAAGCAGTCAGGGCCCAAATCTGTCACCCTTACTCTCACTGGATATTGTATATGACCCTGCAGCTAGTCTCCTTGAAATCAAAGACATTGTGTCTGAGGTAAAACAATTACAGCGAGTAAAACTGTCAGAATTACACCCTTAGCAAGCATGTGGTTCAGAACCATTACCCAGTAATTTAGAGAGACTTCAAAAAAATGTGAAGTGATAGAACGGAATTTGAAGAATAGATAAATGGCAACATTGATCTGAACCGTTTAAGAAACATGTACGTGTAAATGAAAAAGCATGCAAATACAGAGAAGTAAGGAATTTCCTAGTTAAGCCTGAAAATGTTCAGATAGATGATCATGTAAATCACGCTTCAATCAGTAACTATTGAGGAAGTAAACCTGCTTAAGAATAATAACTTCCCTGGGTGCTTTTAAAAACATAGCTTGCATCCAGAAATTCAGATGCTTTCACACACTGCTCAATCCGTACTCAGTCTTCTTGTGAGAAGTATACTTTTAAGAAGAGAGTATGTATAGACCTATCGTTAAAACCAAGTAAAACAACAAATACATTTTTGCAATAGGAACACATGTATAAAATACATGCAGATAAAATGCATGTATAAAATACATGTATTTTATAATATCTATAGATATATATCCATATAATATCTGTATAATATCTATAGATACTTAAAATTCATGTATAAAATGCACGTATTTTATAATGTGAGGCTATACTACATAAGCTGTTATTCACACAAAAAAAGCTGTCCACCAGGTGGTCCAAACAATACGAAGACTTATTTTTCATAGTGAAACATCATTCTCTGATGCTATAGATTGGTGTTGAATTCTCTTTAAGTTACATTACAAGCAAAACTAGTCTATCAGCCTGGTGGTAGGGCTGTGGACCTGGAACACAGACGCCACTGTGGAAGGGAATGTGACAGGTTTCTGCACTGGTCTGTGACCCAGTTACAGAGCACTGTTGATATTTGTTGGAGGAGGGAGTCTGTGTCCCGGCTTGAGCCCAAAGGGAAGGACAGGCTGCTTATTTGTCTTGAGACCTCGGCAGGTGAGGCTCTAGTGCAGTCAAGGTGGGACAGAACACAAAAGGGAAAAACTGTTTGATATGGGTTTACATATTTTTGTATTAATCAAGCAGACTATTCACTCACATCATGTTATCCAGCTGTCCAAAGCACAGGCTGCCTGTTCTCAGTAGTAGATTGGCAAAGGAAAAATAGAGAAGGAAATTTCCACAAAGATCCTGCGAAGACTCTACTCTGTAATTAATGCAGAAACAAAACCCTCTTTTACACTTCGTAAGCCTTTGCACTGTGTCACAGAAAGACTGAGCAGCATGGGCAGACTGTGTGCGGTGCAGGTGAAGTGCGTGCATGGGCTCTGGTTGCAGAGCTTGGCAGGGCTGGCTCTGCCTGCCCAGGTGTTCCGCTGGGCTCTGGCACCCTGCTGGGGCACGGCTTGCAGCAAAGCCAAGGATTCTCTCCAGTGTCTCTGCTGTGACACACTGCCTGGTATTGTCCTTTATTGTTGAGGCAGAGAGGAGAGTCCAGTCAATAGTAACAATTAAGCCAGAAATGAATTACTCTAGTCAGAATAAAGCAGTACGGGAAGAATTAAAATAATAATACAATCTCCAGAGGCTAAGTATTGGTAATGTCCTAGATGAGATAGATAGTGAGAATGTTTGAAATTATTATGAGAAGTGAGTGCCTCGTAGGGAGTTGACCAGTGTAACTTTGCCTCAGAAGTAAATATGACAGATTTTCGGAGGTGCAAAGGAAATATGTTTGTGGAAGGAAAGCTAATAGTATCTCTGCGTTGACCAGGGAATGACATAATTTTTAAGTTAACACAGACATTTTGAACAAGTAAGAAAATGCTCAAACAGTCTCTGGCCATGAACATTCTCTTGTGGAAGAATGTGTATGTCTCGTGATTATGTTCAATTTATGCCTTGCACCTCACACGATTGTCTGCAATCCTGAAACTTTGTGAGGGGCTGAGAAATTTGCCATGGTTCTGAGAGATCTGGAATTACACAATCTGCAGTGTCTGTAGCCACAATCTGAGGTTGAGGTAATGGAACTTGTACTATAATTGTAAAAGTCAATAGGCCATTTCCAATATAGTCTTTGATTTTAGATTACTTAATCTTTTATATTTCCAAAACTGGTGGAAATAAGGGCCTGGTTTGTTTCAAGCTGGACTCTCACTAGTCAATGACTCATGTTGAATGTTTTCCATGTAATATGTAGTTTTATTTTTATGTTACTCATTTTTCTCTTTCTTTCTGGTAAACCAGTCGTAAAAACGTGATTTGGTGAATGTAGCTGTGTCGGGTTTGGAGAAACACATAGAGGTAATCACTTTTTTGCGCTGATGGAGGGCAAGTAGATAATGAAATGTGTTAAGTTACTTCTTGGTGAAGAGGAAGGCTGCTGCCCACCTCAGACAGCAATGCCGACAAGTTTTAGTAAGGGGCATTGTGGGCATGGGAGACATTACTCCCAAAAAGTTACTCTGTGGTTGTCGTCACACAGATGATACTTAGAGGTTCATCACCGTAAAAACGAAATCTGAACTAATGGTGACTTTATTAATGGTGAAGGTTTAACTGGAGTTTTAAAGAAGTGATCCAACTTTAATGCTATCAGGACCATAATCATGTCAAAGCACTTAAGCCGCAGACAATATACTTAGATCTTTGCTTCAGAGTAGAGTTTTCTTTGAGTCAGACTTGGTTATTGAAAATACTCTAAGCTGCCTCACTCTCAGCCCTAGAGTATAGTCTCTATGCGATGTCTTGCACTTACAAGTGAAAGGTGCTTAAATATAGGGAACTATCTTACTCTCCGTGGTGGTTTCACATCGTAGCATAATTTTAACTTTGATCTAATATAATTCCTATTTGTATATTGTTTAAAAATATATAATGGCTACAGCAAAGCAATAATGATTGGTAATTTGGAAATAGGGACGCTTTTTATCTTTTCATTCACCGAAAGTCAATATTCCAGCATGAGTGGAATAAATATTATGGTAAAGAACGAACAGAATTTCACACAAGGTGTGGTATCAAGATCTGGATGTCTTGTAACCAAAGACGCCACTTCACTTTCTGCAAGTGAGAGAGATCAATCCAAGGCATTCAGCTGTTTCTCTCTGTGTAACTCAGCTTCCTGTTTGATTCCATCATAACAAACCTTCCTTTCTAAATGGAAAACAAAACCGCTGCTACATAATGTAGTGTGAAATGCTCTGTGGACTTTCAACTAGTTGTCATTGGCAGACGTGATGATACTGACACATGTATGCCATTAATTTCAGAATCCTGTCACTCAGGATTTTAAGTGAAAGAATTTGTAATCTATTTAGAACTATTTTTGGTTGTTTAATCAGGAGTTTCGTTTCATCATTTTTAAGCCCCCCACTGAGACTAATTTTACATTGAAGGAATGTAAATCATGAAAAACTTGACTGTAGTCAGTAAAATCGTAACAGTGAGCAGAACTGGGTCTCTTGGTTATAAAAAATTGACATGAAAAATGCACTATGTATCTGGGGTTTAGGGTTTTTTGGGGATTTGAAGTGAGGGCTTTTTGAGTGGGTGAGGTTTGAGTTGGTCATTCTTTTAAGTAAAATGCAAATAAAATAGCATGATCGTGGGACAGTCTAAATGTTTCAGGAAACACTGAGAAGGCCAAGGTAGTATTACATAGCATCATCTGAATGTACTGAGCATGCTGTAGCTATGTGCAAGGTCTGTGGGATCTCCAGTGTATTCTACATGCCACACTATAGTGGAAAAATTATTAATACTATTGGCTGTGTTGCAGCTGAAGCCTCAGGGAGGGAAGTTGCTGATGTGCTGTGTTGTATAATGACTTTCCATTGAAATAATACTGCTGCCATAGTTTTCTGTGGCTTTTGAGCCAAAATTTGACTGAGTACAAGAAGAAGTAGCTTGTTTTTATTTTTTTCCTTGCAAAAGTATCACTGGGTTATTGATCTCTTCACACCTGGGAAAAATGCTGGTCTTAGTAAACAGAAATCATGTTTCCAAATCATTCATTTTGCATTACAATTGTATAAGTAGAAGTAGGGTGAGAAACACAGTACCTCCGTTTCAGTATTTCAGTTCTTCGTCATATAGTTCCAGTGTGGATTCAGCAAATCTGACTGCAAACATCAGTGAAGTCAGTTGAACTTCTCTCAGCCTTACGTGAAGTTTTCAGCTAAGACTTATACTGGTGACATTTGTATTCTGAACTGGGTCACCCCTACGTGCTTTCTGTTAAACCTTTTGATACTCTGTGATGGCATGATTTGCAGATTGCATGTTGCCAAAGTAACGGACCAACAAATCTGAAAATAAATTGGGCAGTTCTTAAGTTTTTCTTTACTGCTCAGCTTCTTAATTGTTTTTCCCCTTCAACAGACAAAGACACAAACAGTGACAAGTGATAAATACAAGCTTTGATTTGTTAAACACATGTTAGCTCTATGTTTAGCCCTAGGCAGTGAATTTCATTATAGACTGGTTTACTTCTGGATTGGTTATTGTGATTGTTTCCAATGCAGGAAGATTTGACCTGCAGCCATGACTGATAAATATCAAAGGTGAGAGATAAAATAAGATGCAAGTAAACTGCACAGATAAACTGCAGTAAAGCTCTCCAGAGACAGCTCGATACTTGTTCTATGTAAAACAGATTGAAATTTAGCTCACAATGGCTGCATTGCCATAAAAAGAGACTGCAGATCTCTTGCATTGAAATATAGAAAAATAATAGTAAGAAACAGGAGAAATTTAATAGAATTGAATAATATATACACTATAATGCTGTACCAAAAAAAAACCCAAATTTTAATAGGGATTCAGTTTCTCCTGTTAACACGTAATGTCTACCACTGTCTTTCTGATCCAAGATGCAGTTCACCTGTTCTGTCTTCCTTTTCTATCTATTACATATGGGTCTCTCTGAGCACTTCTTTTGCCATTTCTTTGTTGGTATTTAAGCTTTTTATCACACAGTACTTCACCATTATGTTGTAATTGCTTGAAATTTCTGTAAGTATTCTCTAGCAGACGTATTTTTATTATTTTGCCACGGTTACTAGTGCTCTGAACCAGCAGCATATCTCAGATGACTGATCTACTCAGGCAAATAGTGTGGTTCCTAATTCATTACTCTTCTGTTTCCAAAATGCCACACAATTCTAAGCAAATGTTGTTAGAATAAATACAGTAGGTACAGAACTTTGAGGGTGCATACTAAGTTCTCTTCTAAGAGAATAACTGTAATGATATTTTCATAAATTATATTTTGTGTTTTACAAGGAAAGAGACAATTCAGAATGTTTAAATTTTTCACCACTATCAGGAAACTTTAGATAGTCTCTTTATTTTAGGTTATTTTGTAAGAAAAAGGCTAAGGCAGTTAATCATTTGCTTTAATAGAGCTATGATTTCATCTGCTAGCTGTATGTTACCATATAATTTCTGGTTCTTTGCTGATATTAAAAAACATGAGTTCACTCTGCTGAATTTCCCACAGCTAAGTGGTAATACCTGGATTTCATCTCTTTCTTTCTAGAAGACACTGTATCTATATACTACAAGTTACTCATAGATGCAGTTTGATAAATAGATATTCGATTCAGTACAACATGAACTGACTGTGGAAAGAAGTTACCTTATATCAGTTATTCATTAGCTCTGCTCATGACAATGATTGTGTTCCTTGGCTCTCCATCGTTACTTCTCTCTACTCACTAGAAGTATTTCATATTTCAGTTCTCTTACGGATAACCTCAGTTGATTCAAATGGTTAAGTTGAATACAGCAATAGCAAATACTAGCTTGTTGCAGTAATTATGAGCTTGCAGAGCTCATTTCTGTCCCCAGGCAGGAATAATCTTTGTTGAGGATCTTCCCTGCATATGGAGAGAATTACTGGGAGCCAGTTGTGCTCATGCGTTGGCCAACATTGGCAGTGCACCAGAAAAATAATGCCACACTCCCACCTTCCCTTCGTATAACACCTTTCCCCCAAGGGAAGATAGTACCAAAATCACAGGAAGTATCATTATTGCTGCCAATGGGAGAGAGAAACTTCTTTTTCATGTGTTCTCAAGCAGGCAACAAATGTATCTTAGCCATACCACCAAGTGTATGGAAGAACAGTTTTATGAATTCTAATATTTGTTTTCCTAAAAATATCTTAGTACTCATCTTTAAGGTTTGTCCTGCCTTGTACAAATTGGTGTTTTGTGTAGAAGCATAAGCAATCAACAGTGTGAGAAAGCAGGAAACACAACTATATAATTACTAAGCGTCACCTCTTGGTTGCTGTGTTGATCTGCCCTGACAGCTGGGCTAAGTCTAACCAGGAGAATGCAGAGAGAGCTAACAAGCTGAACAGCATCAAGAATATCCATGGAAGACTCAGTCACCTTTACCATGTCCTTCCTCCTTTGACTCTCTTACATTATGTTAGGAATCAAATATAAAGAATATGTGTGAGTGCCTGATGTTTAGGCTGGAGAGTTATACCAGCTCTTTACCTTCAGCTGCAGCGAGTTGTTTTCTCTATAGGCTAGGAGTACATCTTTGGTTCTTTGTGGCTTTGTGAGTTTTGTGATGTTCTTGGGACTCCCTCTCACTAACGAGTTAATGTTTGCCTCATGCACACACACAAAAGTCACATTCAGAATAAGGAAAAAACTTACATTGTCCCAGCCTCTTTTTGTAGTACTAGGATTTGCAAACACCAAAAATGCCCTCTAGCAAAGTGGTGCAATTGTTTTTTCTACATTCTTTTAATGCTGTTCTTTACTGCATATTCTTAGTTACGATAAAGAGCATGACTATCAAATGAATACCAGTAAGCTTGTGGGTTCTAAAAGGCTTTTTTAGGGGGGGGTGGGAATTGCTGCATCTCTAGAAAAAACTCAAGAGCTAATTTTAGTAGCAGCATATATCGGTATAAATTTAAAAATACAGAATAACCAGCTGCTATAGTTAAAAATCAGTAAAAGAGGTATTTGTGTAACAAAAATCTTTGAGTTTTGATTTGCTTTCAGAAACAGGTAAATATGTATCTGGAGTTCAGTTCTGCTAATGTCCCTAAAGGGCACAGGTATCAGATTCCAGTTTGGGCTCACCCCTCATATTTTGCTCATCAGACTTAGAGACAAAGTGATACGAATTTCTTTCATCTGTTGTTGTGCATATGCTTCCCATTGATTATTCATTCATAAGAAAGTGATAAATTCTAAGTGGTACTGCTCTTAATCTCGTAAGGGTTTGTCCCTTGGAATGGTATTCAGAACAGCTGTTAGGTTGAGTCTATAGTATATATCAGTTTTCTATCTGTTGTATCCAGGTTCATGCTTTGTGCCCTTTGATCATCAGTTCAAGGTCCAAGAAGGGTGAATTCCTTAGCTTCATATCCAAAGGATCTTAACTGCTTTAAAAAATGAAATTTTACATGAGTAGACTGGAAATTTTTGTTTGCAAACAGTAGTCTATTTTAAAACATTCCCTGGGAAGAACATAATGATCACAGAGACCCATAGGCAGAGACATCTTGGAGCATTGCAAATGAAGTAGGATTTTCATTATCACATATCATCATAAGCAACTTGCAGCCTTAAACCTTTCAATTCAAAGATTGCCTGCATTGGTCATACCACACGGCACAATCTAAGCATTGACATACATACATTGAAGAAAATAACTGTAAAATCGCAAAACTCCCTCTTCCCACCCACAAAATAAACATGCACAGTCAGAAAAGCAGGAAGTGTCAATCCCTTTGCAGCTTAAATTCTGTAACTTGTTTGTAGAATTGTAGAGGCTTGTGGTGTGACTTGCAAAGATGGACAATTGACTTGTTCAGCTTACTTCTAACTGCTTGTTTCAAAAAAGGCATGTGGGGAAAAAGGAAGAGAAGCAGCAACCCAACCGTTCCTTGGAGAGGGAGCATATCAGTAGGGCAGAGGAGACTGTCCGTGACAGATGAAACCATGCAGAACTTCACAAATAGGGAAAATGGGTGAGAGACATGGACAGATGACATGGAATATAAAAGAAGCCAAAAGTAGCGTGGATAAGGAATATACCATCAAAGAAGAAAAACCATGTAGAGAAGCAGGATAGAGAAAGGAAGAAGATGAGGTGAAAAAGTGATGAAAAAAAAGTTTAGTTTCAACAATGAGAGGATGCTTGGAGCCTTAGCAGTGAAACGTGCTGCTGCTTTCTGTAACATTGCTTTTCTCCTATCTAGGTGCTGAATTTTTTCAGGGGAAAGGTTAATTTTAGCTTTAGAGCATTTCCAAGGTTTACATCACTTTATTGCTGTAGGAGAGGTATGCTTCATGCTCTGTTTGGAAAACCAAAATCTTTTTTAAGGGTAAGCAATACTTACCAAACTATTTCCTTTGCAGTAGTGCTCATATCAATGCATTGTTAGTTCACAACACTTTACATTATTATTCGCAACATAGGTTTTCATGATGCTTAAGAAGTGTGTATTTCCAAAAGGGTGGAGTGTTAATTGGTCCAAAATCTTTGAAAATAAAGAACAGACCAAATGAAATAAGGAAAATTTCCTCTTGTGTAATACAACCTTTTCTTCAGTGGCCTTTTTTTATTTCTTGTTTATGAATTTTAGAGGCTACTGAAAACAAAAAAAAAAGGGGGTGGGGGGACTAAAGTGCATCCATATATAATGTCACATCAGGAGGATACAAGATAAAACAGAAGACTCTAAATAGCACAGTCAGTTAAGCAATTCACTCAGCTTTAGAACAACATTTCAGAAGTTAACTGAGGAGAAATTGAGATTACCCCCAGTGGACTTCTGGCACTTACAGTGTTATATGCTGTACTTCACTGTCCCATCCAGTGCAACTGTACAACTATAATGCCCTCTGCCTCTTGGAAGTTACATTTGTAAAAATGTTGATCTCATCAGGATTTAAATAAATCACTCTCAGGCAGCTTTTGTCTTTGCAGAAAAGGATTGAAGAATTTTTCAGTTTTATTTCCTAATATTATTTGTATTCCTCTGTTTGTGTCCACCTCCTTATTCAATGTTGGACCTAAGCAAGAACTTAACATTTTTTAATTCAGAGGTGTTTAGAGTCAGGACTGAGTTCATTAACCTATGTCTTTCTGCATCCTGTTTACCTTTCCAAATGTACTGGAATATTGGCAGGAGTTCTAAGTCAAGTTCACACGTGTCTAGAGCTTCTTGTGGTGACTAGTTATCTCTTCCTGAACCCTATGACTATGCAGGGTCATCTGAAGCAGAGCAAGAGGTGCCTTACTTTCTGGACATGATTTTTGAAAATGAAGAGCCATCAGCTGAATTGATAGGTGCTTCTGAGAACCAGGTCCAGATTTATTCTTTGAGTTGAGAAATTATTTAAGATCATTGTTTAAGGCCAGCCTTTATCAGCAGGTTATCCAGGTCTTTTATCCTTTGTTGCTG
The DNA here is from genome assembly GCF_037038585.1 of Patagioenas fasciata. NCBI lineage: Eukaryota > Metazoa > Chordata > Aves > Columbiformes > Columbidae > Patagioenas > Patagioenas fasciata. Next base: position 21,743,467 of record NC_092526.1, read on the forward strand.
AAAGAGGAAGTGTCCCAGATTGATCTCTGGTTAGAGCCTGTAGCTAATGAAGAAATAACACTAGAAGACTTCAAAAGAAACCATGTTCTTACTTATGCTCTGTTAAACAAGTGGCAGATGACATGCGTGTTCCCTCAATATTGTCAAATATTCCAAATAAGAATTCTCAGCAATAAGAACATGATTGGCTGCCTTTGGATTTGCAGTTCAGTTTACTGTAGTCAGAAAAGGCCAAACTCAGAACAGCAAACTTGCTTAGAGAAGTGATGAGAAGGATAAAACTGAGCCAATGAAAATTTGGAGGGATTCTCCAACATGGAAATACTGAATTTTTACTCTAAGGTAAGGACATGTATATTTGAGGAACATTACTACAAACAAAGTAATAAACAAACAATACAGGGTACATTTTCAATAGAACTTTGCATCAGCTTAATAAGAGGTTCCAAAAGTCATTTTCAGGTGGAAAAATAGAACTACAGTTTGCAAAGCATTCAGTAACTCCCTAAAAGACTGTAATTTCCTGGTGAGTGTTTTGAATTTTGCCTTGGAAACCTGGCTGCTAAGTTTGATGCTCAAGAGGTAGCTGAGTTCTGAAAATTATCACTAGTATATATGGTTTGTAGGAGAGCCGAGTCTAACCACAAAAGAGGTTGTGTCCACCATTTCCTTTGTAAGCTGTTGCAGGTGCTGCAATGGTGCAGAACTAATGACTCTCATAACCTGTGAAAAGGTGTAGCAGGAGAAGATGTCCCCTTATCTGCAGAGGTTTCTCCAGTTCAACATCAATAACTGAAACTGAGAAAAATGAGAGAATATGGGAGAAGGGAAAAGCCTGGTGGCTTTTGTTCAGGTTTGTGCTGCCCTGCCTTAGAATGATTCCTGTCCTGGGACAAGTAGGAAAAAGGACACCGAGCTGGCTCTGCATGCAGCAAACAGGCCTTCTATGCTAGGGGTGTTCCCTGAAGAGGCCTCCAGGCAACTGTAAACCAGGCCTATTAAGTTCGACTTTGTTATGCATCCTCATGCTACGCCATGAGTTAGCATTGCTGGTCTGTAAATTTAGCCCATTATATCTGGATTGCATTTGTTAAACTAGTGCTTGGGTTTTTGTCTGGCTTTATTCGTGCCAACATCAGAACATTGAGTAAGAACAACAAATCAGAAACGAAAAACAAAAACATTTAAAAATATTGCTCCCAGAGATTGGAGCCCCAAGTGTGTTTTATATAAACAATTTGAATTGTGGCTGGATTTTTGACCAGATTGTTTCCTCTCAAGGACCTTCTGAAACAAAAACAAACTGAGCAAAACAAGTTTTGGTGGGGTGGGCCTGTGTTGCTTTTCATGTAAGCTGATGAGAAAGCTCAGAGCAGGAAGGCAGCAGCGTGCTGGGGTCTGGTGTACATCGTGTTCCGCTTGTTCCCAGCTGACTTGCCAGGAGTGATCTAGAACTGAAACACAGTCCCCCTTTTCACTAGGCACAAGACAAGCAGTCATCACTAATCTAAAACAGTTCAGCTGCTTGAGAACAATAGACTTTCTTAATGCAATATCCTGATTGTGCCTTATTCTCATGTGAATGTGTGACTTGTGTTTCTGAGTCAGGAGAACGAGAGCTTTTGAGAACTGTCCTTTCTCTCTTATGGCCCATGAAAGTGGTCTATATTCCATCACTGTACCCTCTGTTTGCTTCAGTGGGGGTCTGTAACATTATGAGGGAGGTGAGGAAGTGGTTGGCTGCAGCACTCATCTACTGGGAGAACTGGCCAGCCACGGGAGTCTGGAATAAGTTATGGCCCACCCAGCTGTTCAGCGTGCCTCCACCATCACGCAAAGCCTGCAGCCTCCAGCTGGCACTTGCAAAGGTGCTTACGAAGCTGTTTTCAGTGGGATAGTCCAAGATTATTTTCATGTGAATATGCCATGTGTCATGGGATTGCAGGGAAGGAGGCAGGAGGTTTCCACGTCCTCCTGATGAAATAACGGAAGGTGAGGCAAAGTTTGGCTTGTAATAGCTGCTTGAATTTATTTTAATGAGATCACTTTCATGAAATACTGCAATGCAGTTTCTGTAGGTGCTATATCATTGAACAAAATAAATCTCCTACTTGGAGCAGAGGTGAAAGTGAAGTTGAGCCCCACTGTGGAGTAGTGTGCTTAAGTTTCAGGAAGGGAGACTGGGTAAAAGTGATACTAACTATTAATGGTATTGCTTGTCGGGCTTTTTATTTAGCCTCAAATTTGAAAGCTACTCCTTTATTTCTAAACCTTCACATTTGCATCCCTTTGATATGAAATACTTGTGAACTAACTAGAGAACAGAGCTGTGAGTTCAGTAGCCAAGAGATCCTTAATTTATTAACATAGTTTCACAGACTTGTATGCAACATCTCGTCCTTCTGCATACAACAAACGCAGCAGTCGGAGGCAGAGGTTGGTGATAAAGGGCCCAATACTTCAGGGTGTAGCAGTGGTTATCCACACATCTTGTTTAAAGTCCATAGCAATCATTGCTTAAGTAAGACCATTCAATGTGAAAAAGAAAAAAAAAAAAAGGAAACAGTGATTCTAAATGACTGCTTAGAATTAGAAGTTTATAGTACAACTTGAAAAGTAAATGGGTTGAACAGTATAGGCAACTGCATGGCCGTGAGTAGACTTTCCTATTTGATGTTTCACATTTAAGATGAAGATTATATATAATATCTGTGTTGTGAAACAGTAATGAGCAATAATTGTGATATAAGTACATAAAGCATTTAAACTGCAATAAATAAGTGCTTCATTGTCTTCTACAGTGTCATTAAGACACTTAAAGGGGAAATTTAAATTACTCTGAGACATTCTGCCACGTATTTACTCTAAACACAACTGTGAATGTACAATTGCTGTTTAGATATGTAATAACCTGCTAATGATGCCTTTGCAAATAACTATGAGAAAACATTTTAATTTAGTTGCGTAGAAATTTGAGAATAGTATTTGTGGTGCTTATCAGTTTCCTGGAAGTTTAAGGACACTGATGTGCCTTCTTTTTGATGCGCATGTTTGACTACAGCCTGCAGATTTTTGTGAAAGAAATGCTGTATTTTTAGTGTAGTCTTATGCAGGAGGGCATGTGAAAAAAAGCCTGCTTTACTTCAGCAGAGTTAGCAGTCTCCTTATTGGAGAAACTACAATACACAGAACTGGTCAGTTAGACTGTAGCTGCAGTTAGAAGACTGAAAATGTAACTATACTGAAGATGTATGCCAGCGAATCTCCTTGCTGAAAAGGCTTCTCATCACAGTAAAGCAGCTCTTGAAGCAGTTTGCCAGATGGAATGAATTGTTCTGGTCAAAAAAATAGCAGTATTTCTAACTAAGGTCTTTTATCTACCCAGATGATGGTAAGGAATAAATGCATTTATAGCTTTTGCTGGTGTAGGCTAGGCCTTAAACTAAACTGTTGTTCAGAGCAAGGGCCAAATTTCTGTTTCTTTTACTTAGGAAACAGTCCTTGCCTTCTCAGGAAGCAAGCTGTGGCCCTTCTGCTTGGTGTGCACCCAAGGAAGTCATGGTCTATACATGACCATTGTACCATAGGATTAAAGAGCTCAGGCTTGGGTTTTAATTTGGTATGAACTCTGCCAAACGTGGCCTTATGTGATTAAATTGAATGTGCAGTGCTCTTTTCTCTTATATGACATTTGAATAAACACCAATTTTTAGTCCTGTATGTTCCTAAGATAACCAAAATAAAAGCAAAGTCCTAGAAATAAATACATCAGGCTTTGACGCAGCTGGCCTGTACTCAGCTTAGTCAAGACAGAAGAGAAGGTCCCATGGACTCAGTCAATTTTGGATGAGATCAGAAAAAGTTAAAATAAAAGGGACTAAATGGACTCAGCAGTACCCAATTTCCCTGAAAATGCCTTTTCTAATACTGAAGAGCAATTTTTAAAATTGTTTTTTTTTAAACCAGTACATTAATTTTCATGTGGTATTTCTCAACAGATAGAGATTTTCCAGGGCTGAGAGATAGGGAATGAATACCCCATGCAGGTGCCACACATACTCTGGGGCACGTAATGTGGTTGCAGCTGCACAGTGTCCTCTTTCCACCTCTCAGTCAGAGCATGGCAGGCATCAGCCGTGTTTTTCACAGCTATATTTTCTTAATTTCTTCTGAAAACTCTCAGGCATACACTCCAGCAGTATAATGTAAGCAAAAAGATCTAACTGGCCTACCTGCAAATAAGTTATTATATTTATAATTTATAGAATCATAGAACAGTTTGTGTTGGAGGGGACCTTAAAGATGATCTAGTTCCAACCCCTCTGCCATGGGCAGGGACACCTTCCACTAGACCAGGTTGCTCAAAGCCCCATCCAGCCTGGCCTTGAACACTCTGGGGATGGGGCATCCACAGCTTCTCTGGGCAGCCTGTTCCAGTGCCTCACCATCCTCAAGGGGAAGAATTTCTTCCTTGTATCTAATCTAAATCTACCCTCTTTCAGTTTAAAGCCATTACTCCTTGTCTTAGCACTACATACCCATGTAAAAAGTCCTTCCCCAGCTTTCTTGTAGGTCTCCTTTAGGTACCGAAAGGTGCTAGAAGATCTCCCCATAGCCTTCTTCAGGCTGAACAATCCCAGCTCTCTCAGCTTGTCTTCATATGAGAGATCAAATGTAAAACAATTGGATAGGCTTTTGTTTTTTAGACTAGCACATTCATGAACTGTCTTCCTTCAACAACAAATCCAAATGCTACCCATGTCACTGGAGATTCTTCACAGTGTAAACAGAAAGGTCAGTAAAGGTCAGTCCCATGTATCCTCTTTGCCTGTTCTTTGTATTGCTGAGTCCCATAAGTTTCTTCTCTCTGCTTAAGCATAGCATTCAGATAAACTGAAGTACAAGCCCATGCAAATCTACTTGTGAGCAGTGTGATATAGTGTTGGAAAAATAAGAGATTAATGAACAGTGTCTTCTGTAAACTTAAAACCAAATCATTATATTTTAAATGTCTGAGATTAAAGGTAGGTTTTTCAAAAAGTATTATATTCTTCTAAGACATTGCATCTGAAATTAGCTCAACCTGTGAAAATGTTCTTCTCCTTCCAAAAACTTAGATGATCCCTTTCAGGTACGTTTTCTACATGGTCTTTGGCCACTTTTTATGTCATTTGTACATACAGCTGAATCTAAAGAACTGCATTTTAGTTGGTCATTATATAATTTGTCTAGATTGATCAGTTTAATATCTGATTTTTCAAGATTTTCTCACAATTCTGGAATTTTAGCAATGCAGATATTTTCCTATTGCCCAAGGCAATAATAGATGTGGTGTGCAAACACTGCTTTAAAGAGGGTGTCTGTCTGCTGATTTACATATTTTAAAAGTATTAAGATCAAAAGTAATGAGAATTTAATCCATATGGCATGTAGAAGATAAATAGGAATATTAATACTGTATCAAATACTAATTAAAGGAAACACCAGTCCTATTTTTAAAATCTTGCATGCAGATGAAAAAGAAGTCATTGCAAAGTTAAGATCTGATTCTTAAAGAAATTAAGAATTAACAGTTTTCAACCACAGATTCTAACTGTGAGACTGAGTTCATATGCTAGGCCAAATTCTGGTTTTGTGGTACTTTTCAATATCACTGCAGTATCCCTTTCTATTGAAGTATCTCAGATTACTCTAAAACTGAAAACTACCACCAACTCTACTACCAGGTCTTAAGATGGAAATTTCCTTTCATTATTTAATAAGCTGAAATACAGATGGTTTCCAACTTGCCTAAGCATACGTGCCTGCAACAGTGTTAGGCCCTAAAATAGATCAGTTCATGGGAACCCTGTCGGATTTTGATCAACTCTTCTATTATGCAGATTGGATCAGCTGGTGAAGAAAATGTTGTCATCTGCTTCATAGAAAACTTTAGACAGGAGTGGTCAAGAGGAGTTACAAGTTTGCTATGTTTTTGGGCTAGACTAGATCTCTGTATTTCACTGTTATGGAAATGGTAGGTGAAAGTACTCTGGGATGTGTGCTTCTGGCAGGGTAGCAAGTACTTGAAAAACTGGCTCCAAATGCACTGAAACTAGACGCTTTAGTGCAGTGTCAACCTAACACTCCATGCAGACAAATTAGCCCTAACAAGATATATGAGATGCATTTATAGTATCATGATCTCTAAGACTGTAGACCTTTGGTTCTCCATTAAGTTTGTTATAAATATTAAAGGGTAGAGGACACACTTTTAGCAGAGGAGCAGTGAGCTTGCAGGGAAGAATTAGCTTTGAAATATGAGAAAAATAAACAGGGAGAGCTTAGAACAAGTTTTGCTGGTACCACGGAGGCTTGTAAGTGAGAGAATAAACTGCACCATTTGATGTAGTAGGCTGAAAAAGACCTGAGAATAACAGAAAGAATGTTTTTTCTTTATTTGTGCCTTGAAGGGTATTTATCCACCAAAGCTGTCTGAGACACAGCTGAGGCCCCATAGTGGAGAGGAAAATCTAAAATGTTGTATGTTGCTCAGTCTTGTGCACTACACAAATTCTAATTCTTTTCTGTAGGTCTGTGGTTCGTATGTGTTTCTGTAGTAACTACAGCAAGTAGGCATCACTAGACAGCAAATCTTACCCTCTGCGGGTTAAGAAAACAGCTCTGATCAGAGGACCATCTTCCATCTTAAGGTTAAGGGATTATACTGAGGAAGGCAGTAAAACACTCTGAAGATTGAATAAACCTCCACTGTTGCTGCTGCATTCCCTTCTGCCAGATCAGAATGGTCAGGACAAAGTTGTTTTGACAAGGGATCAACAAATCACAATTCTTCTTTGACCTTCCATCCATTTTTAAAGTGCTACTCCATTCCAGAGCAAGTAGTGCAGAGACACATCAAACAGGTACCAGTTGTTCTACACATACACAGAGCAAAGTTAGCCAGGAGCTGCCCTATCAGTGCAAGAGGAAATGTGATGTAAGAGGGAAAATGCAGTCAGAGAAAGAATGTGAAGGAGAGTGCTATAAAACTTTCCCAGCTGCATGTAGGTAAAGCCAATTTAGTCGATCAGCCAGATGACGAGTGGGGATATACACCCATCTGCTTCTTGTCCTCTTCCAGGAAATATTAGGTAGATGCTGTAATTGAACACTGTGTCCTTCTTTACAGTCAGTCTAAGGATGATTTCAGACAAGTACCAACCCCAGTCCATCTAGAAGAAGCTGAGCTTTGTCCTGGGTGAGCTGATGCTTTTTTTCCCCAGTCGTCATTTCAGATGTCTGACAAGAGTGCACTGATTCTGTGCTTTCTGTGGGGAACAGCCTCCCTGGGAAGGAAGGATGTGGTTACACTCACCAAAGTTGTTTTGTGGACTGCTGAGTGGCTGCAGAGCTTTGTATTCCAGCCTGTTTCTGTTCCCTTTATTGCAGAATAGCCCAGATAGTGTTTTAAATAGTTCTGTGTATTTTCTAAAAGACCTCTTAAATATTAAATAGGGTTTCATTTTCCAGCTGGAAAATTAAAACATAGAAGTATTTCATCAGATCCTTCATCCAATCTTGAAACAATTTTGAAATGTTAACTGAAAAAATCTGCCTTAAGCACTTTTTTACATCAAACATTCCATGAAAATATTTTCCTCAAACTCTTTAAGTATTTCCAAATATTAAATGAGAAGAAAGATTATTTTTCCCAGTATTGGTGATGGTCTAATGCAGCTAGTGTCAAGTTCACATATTTATTTAAAACAAAAAAGTAGTGTTAAATGCCACAGTGGGGGGGAGACTGGCAGGTATTACCCTTATCAGTAGCGCAGGCTGACACACTGCTGATGCAGATTCTTGTTCTGATAGAGGTGTCATAGACACCGAGTAAACAGAGATAGTGTCTGTCAGTAAATGTTTTGACCTACAGAGACAAGAATGAAAGAGAGGCAAATAGCTAACACAAATAGTAGGTTTGGAGATAAATACACAGGAGTTATCATTCCTTCCCTCCCCATACCATTGCTTCCTCAGCCCATCCTGGTTTAGCTTTTGCAATGGTTTCTGGTAGCCATGGAAGAGCCTTCATTGCCCTTTTCAGAGCTGGGAAGAGCAAGTGGTGGTGATTGGAAGAGGGGTATTATTATCTTTTCCCTTCAAGACAGTATGATTTCCCAAAGAGGGAAGAATTTCGTTCCTGTAGCATAGTATGTAGAATACCTGTGTGGCTATATTTAGGCTGTACTGCTGGCTATGATAATAAAACTCAGCTTGGATCAGCATTAAGGTTAGCTTAGCGCCTTCTAGAAACTTGCTGGGCAGAAGTTTATTCTGGGAGTCTATTGTGGTTCTGGGCCTAAATGCTTTCTTTTTTATCCTTCCTTGTCTTTTGTAGTTTTTGCCTGGATAGCACTTGTCCCTGTCTTCCAGCTGGAGAAGCAAAATCAAGTACTTCTTAATTTCTACCTGTGGGCTTAAAAGATCTCTGCTACTTTTAGTTGAGGAAATGGAGATCTGAAGCCCTCATCCTCATCATATCTATCTCACAGCTCCAACTCTGTCTAAAGAGGCAGCTCTGTGTAGTAGAAGTTCTTTCTGAAAGCCTGGGCTGTGCAGCACCTTGTGTTTAGAGGTCTTCATGGTGGGCTCCAGTATTTGCTGTAGATCAACATAATTGGGACAACACTGTTGGGCTGAGTCAGCTGGGCAGCTAAGGTAGCAAAGCAGACTCTGAGAGTCAAGACAGATAATATTCAAGAACAAAAACTCATTCAAAGCAGTTCTTGACACAGCCGTCTTGTCTATACTCAGCCAAATCTTTTGCAGCACATGCTGTCTTTTTATTGGCCATTTTTGCACCTTTCCTGCAGCCAGGATACTCAGTACAGGCACATCTGAAATGTTCTGCCTTTGAGAAAGCAAACTTCCAGAAGTCTGTGACAACAAGCTGGTAGGCATGTGTGTGATATCACTGACCATTTTTAGAAGTCAGTGTGTGCAAGCCATTTCACAAATCTGTGAGCATAAAAGAGTTTTTTGAATGTCAAAGTCTTGAAGGGCCCCTAATGTTCAGGTGCTATTCTACAGGCAGAGGATGTTGTAGCTGGTGTTCTGATACTGAGAGAGGTCTTTCCAGACCAGCAACTTCTTCAGATTCCTCATCTTGTGCCTGGGCACTGCAAGATGCCACTGTGTATGTTTAGGTTTACTGGTTTGCGGAGGATGAAATGCTTAAGAACACCAGTTCCCCAGAAACTTCTTTTGATGCAAACTTTGATGTAAAAAGTGAAGAACAAAGGTATCTTTCAGGAATGAGGAAAATAATGAGCCTGTGCTTTATTTAGTCATAGTGAAGGGAAAATTAAAAATTTGATTTGGTTTCAATGTATTGCCTTAGTTCCCTTGACTTACTAAACTGGGCACAAAGACTTTTCTGCCTTTATTCTCATTTCACAGCAGGATTTCTGCTAATTTTTTTTTTTTTTTTAGTGAGTCGATTAACCTTATTTCATATCTGCTACACTTTATCTTTCTCTGATACCAGTCGTGAGCATACCTTTTGAATCCACGTCCCTGTTGATGGACTTCAGCTGAGCTGAAGAACCTAGACATCATCTCACAGGTCATTTTTCAGTGGTGGTACCAGTTACTGCAGTGTTACTCCCTCCGGTGTTCACAGGTCATTCTACCAACACATCTGGGTAAAGCATAAAATCACCCTTGTTTTTTTTTTAATCTGAGTTATATATCAGCCAGCTCATTTGCATGATCTAGTCAAAACAGGAGGAAGAGAATCGGCAGCAGAGGACACAATCTGCTGAATTTGGCTGAACCTGTAAAGATTTTCCTAGTGGGCTGTAGAGATAACCCATTTACAAAAGACAAAGGTGCCTCTTCCTAACAAACAGGCTACTGAGGGCATAGTATTTAACACAAATTTTAAAAAAAAATATGAACAAGAATTCAAGTAAGTAACTTTTTAGTAACACATAATTTCAAAACTATTCATATACAGAGAAATTAGATCAATGAATAAAACTAATTACTGGCTTCTGAAACAAACTAGAGATGGTGACAAATAAGCAAATTACAAAACAGGTTAAATACCTATAAAATGACCATTGAGCTGTACTTCAATGACAGAGGCATTCCCTGAGCAGACTTGACCAGGGAGAAGATATGAGGATGAGCCTGTGGATCAGCAGTTATAAATACCCAGAAAAGGTTCAAAATATGTTAGCAGTGCTGCTCCAGTCCAGGGATAAAATGGCAACTGCTGAGAAGCTGCTTCATAGCCATGTCTCCTGTCTGTGTACGGAGGACAGATTTCATTCCTTCCTTCAGTCCTCACAGGCAAATCCCAGCTACTTGGAATTTGTTCAGGAGAAGGGTGAATTTTACCCTGAAGGAATTAGGAACCATTATAGATTAAACATATGGGACCATATGTCATTGTATTGTTTCCAAATGTTCTTTTTGAGCTTTTTCCCTCCATTGCGGACAGCTCATTTCACCACACATTGTCTAGAGAAGAAGGGAGTTTCATATTCCCATTTCTTTCATTAAGCCACTATTAAAGCTATATCAATTTTGTAATACTGTTTGTCAACATTATTTCATCCTTTCTTTCAAACATGCACACCATAAGTGTGGTTTGAGGCAAGTGCTTTGATTGTGTTATTCAGGCACTGTCAATGGCAGAAATAGAGAATACAAGCAGAGATGGTCCTAAACCATCCCTAACCCAAAATGCTCCACTTAGTTATAAGGCCGTTAACAATCAAACCAAGCATTTTACTTGAGCCTTAAGGAAGGAAACCAGCACCGGTGTTTGCATACAAGTCTAATTGAACTCAAATTGGAGATGAGTGGATCCTGCCCTCTCCTTGCTCTGCAGATCAATATCCTCATGTGCTGTCAATCGAGCTGCTCTGTATCTCCCTCTTTTGCTGTGATTTTCTACTCCATCCCTGGAGAAGAGCTCTGGTGTCCAGGAACATCTGTTCTAAATCATGTTTTGGAAGAAATGTAAATACAGAAAACTTGAGGTCAGGCCCAGACAAAGCACTGGGCTAGCTCCCAAGACCTCTGCATCTGGGATGGTTTGATGTCAGGATAGCCCTCCACAACTAGAGCCATCAGCGATGATGGCAAAGACAGACCCTTCAGATGGGCTTTCCATGGATTTGTTAAAAAGCATTGGAAGTATTGAAGACTTTTGCAGAACTCCCTATCTGTAAAAATCTGTGGCTGCCCTGGTGCTGGCCTCCTCTGAAGAGGAGAGTGTGTTGGGCTGGGTAATACAGAGGTTTCACCCTGTCCGAATGGATGGAAATGGGTCTTGTGTGACCTCTAGAGAAGTACTGGGGTAGATGGCTCCAGCCTCAGCCACTGTCACACTCATCATGCTTTTCATTGTTAGCTTGTATTTGTTCCTAATTCTGGCAGTGTCAGACTGTTTGCACAGGTCTGCATAGTTCCTGGACCTTTAATTTATCAGAATTTCAAGATTTGACTGGATCAAAGTTTTGCTGAGCAATGGTACCTTCACATTGGACTAGTTGATGGCAACATTGCAGAAGGAAGTTCTAAAGGCTGTGTTCATGAAGTTGAAGTGCATGAAAGAATCTCTGGAAACGCACACAGCTGGCATCAGCAGACTGTAGATTCACAGGTACATCAGAAAGTTGCCCTAGACAGAAGATAGCTAACTCCTTACTCTGTAAGCTTGGTAGAGCTGATTTTTGTTTTCCTGCTCTAGGTCCTAAGATTTTTTGGCACTGTTCTGAGCATTGTTGTTTCCCTAAGACCAATAACCATGAAAATAGAGCTGTGTTGGAAAAGCAACTGGGAAGCAGAGACATCTCAACTAGAAACCAGTTTTAAAGTGTGGAGTTGGCATACATTTTACATTTTTACCGAGTGTATTTACCAATTAGTCAGCAGCCTGAGCCAGTGGATTTAATGAACTTCATGTGATTTATGCATAGCTTTTATTAATTGTGCCAATAGGGATAAACGCTGGATACAAATAGATGCAGATGTCTCACTTCTTTCTTCTTTAAATAATACTATTTCTTGTCATTAAACTACTTTATTTTTAACTACGCTACATGTTGGAAAGTGGTAATTTCTTACCTTCCGTACTACTGTCCTTCCAAAGGTAAGGCTCAAAACTTTTAATGACCCGCATTTTCACTGGCCTGAGTTGTGCTCAAGGCAGATACAGAAGTTTAGAGAATAAGGCGTTTTATCCTTCTCCCCTTTCTCCCATCAGTGGAATGTACATTAAATAGTAAGTAGGCCACAGAAACAGAGAGTGTGTGAATTACTTGAGATCCTGGTAATTTGAGCAGTCAGAGGAAAAGGGGGCCAGCACCTGGATTTCAATCTCTGTTTCAATGAATATTTAACTACTTTATGCAAAGTGGGACACTTTCAACAAATGAGGCTGAGAGAAACCTCCCTAAGAATATTTTCTAACCCAGCAGTTAGGTTACTCTCCTGAGAAGCATGATGTTTGGGTTCAAGTCCCTGTACCAAATCAGTTAAAGGATGTGTTTGAAGCTACATCTTTTGCAACCTCAGAACATGGTCTAATCACTGAGTTTTTGGATATCAGGGGTGGCAGCACTACCTCCTCTGTTTTGGGAAAGGAGTCCCCTTGTGACAAAATCAAACTGTTTTGTTTTTGAGATGCCAGAATGAATTGTTTCAACATCTCTGAAGTTTTTTCATGTTGTTTCAGCTGAAACTGTTAGCTAATATGACCTGAATTCACAAAAAAAAAACCCCAAAACTTTCTGTTGCCCTAGAATTGCAGTATTAGTGAAGAAAAAAATTGAATAAAAAAGAAACCTGACTAACTTCTAACTCAAGTGCACTTGCAGTTGTCTGGTGATGGTATTTGCTGAAGAGGGCCCATTAGTGGCTGTGCTTTATAGTTTTTATTGGGCTGCTTCTCTTCCACGTAGGTGGAAATCCCTCCCCTTTAGCAATAAGGAGGGCTGTGATCTTAGGTACCCAGAACCGAAATATTTATATTATCCTGGTGTGACATGCTAATGGCCAAGAAGTAGGAACACTTTTCAGAAGTCCTTAAGCACCTTCACCCATTAAATGTTATTTGGAGCTTATACAACTAAATACTAGGCTATTTTTAAAGATAAAACCTGTTATGCACGTTGGCAAGTCTAGTTAACATGTTTTATTTACTTTGTGCACTACTTTAATAGTTTCTCATGTTCAATCTAGAGGACACTTTTTGATACCATCAAGAAAAAAGCAGAGGCATTTCTTGTGATGTCATTGACTTCTTTTATTTTCCATTGAGTATGGACAATAAGCACACTTTTCTGATGGATACTAAGTTAGATTGCTGTAGTTCTGGTTTTACTAGATGTTAGAAATATGGCTGGATGCTTTGTTAGTTACACTTGGCAACAGCAGGGCACTTCTTATCCACAGGTTTACTGTAAGTTCTTTAAAAGGATAAGAAAAGTGCAGTTGCAGGCAGCATTAATGGTTTTGTCTCCTTGGTCCTACATGAAGTACAAACTTTGCATCCTCTTCAGTGATGCAATACAGGACAGGACATGAAACATTTACCTCTATGTTCATAATCCACAAATAAAACTAGAAAAAGTAATCAGTTGTGCTCTGTCAGTTCCTTGGTCCCCTTGAATTCTATCTTACCACGGTGTTTCGTTATGAGGATGAACTTTATGGGTTCAGCCTCCTTTATGTGGGCCCAGCTTCACAGCTAGTGTTTGCGGACTGAGGTTGTTCTTGAATAGTGGCACATTTTCTGATGTTTCTTGTGTAAGAGGAGAAATAAATCATGCAGCTCATCATAGTATAATTGACTCTCTCTTCCCTTGCGTGTGCTGAGCTCCAGTGAAATAGTAATGCTGATGTTTACAATGTCATCATCAGACATCTGAATTTAGCACTTCAGCAGAGATGACTGGGAGATTCATCCCTCACAAGGCCAATGTTGCAAATTCTCTGTATGTTTAGACTGTTATCCTACTCCTGGCTGTCTGCAGCTGTAGGGGAAAGAGAGAGAAGGACAAGTGTAATGAGGACATCAGTCCTTTGCTGGCACTGCCTGGAGGTACAGGCACCTCCTCGTCACAGGGCACACAGCAGCTCTGTAGCCTGCCTGCTCACATCCTCCCCTGTAAGGGTCTATGTTGAAACATGGTAACGAGGGTCCTCCGTCTCTAAAAAATAAGTACACATAGCAGATAAAACTAAGACTTAATATGCCAAATCAGCTGCCAAAGATGTTTTGTATCTCTGCATAAACTTTTCAGATCAACTCCTAATGGCAGAGATTCACGCAGAATGCAGAAAAGTCTGATAACTGTAGTTAACTTCTACTATGCGTTTTAGAAGTAAAAATAACGATTTGTGGTTCTGTGTAAATAATGTTGCCATTTTTGTACTATGGATTGTTCTGAACAAAGTTATGTCAACATAATGATGAAAGAACTAATTTGTTTTGAATAAATACATGCTATTGGTTAACAGTCATCAAAAGGGATAAATCGTTAAATAGTTACATATATTTTAAAGACTATTGGTCCCATCCTACAAGGCCTTACGTGATGTATCATTATGCAGTAGCGTAACACATTGACTTCAGGTAGATTGCTGGCATGAGTGAGTGTTTGCAGTAAAAAGTGAAAATCTTCTTTTGCTCTATGTGGTGTTACAGACAGTTTTCTTCTAGAAAATTGCATCTTCAGAGAAGAAAAAATATCCTTAGCACCTCATATTTCTGTGGCTGCTTTTTGAAGTTACAAATAATGCAAAATCACCTAATCAAAAATGAAATGCGTGACGAGAGGGAGATAATTTCCTGCCATTCTAGCTTGTGAAAGCAAACAATGAACTGTAACTTATGGTCCACAAGTCACGTTTCTTTGCTTTATACTATGTTATAATTTAATATTTTTTGAAAATTATAATTTTATGGGCCTCTTTGAAGTAATTTATGTGTTTTGAACATTATTTGAAAACATAAATTTTGCTGATTATCTTCAGTTTGCCTCTGTCCACCCACCAGTCTCATATTCATTTAATTTAGACAATGCTGAGCAGCTACATATGGAATTGATACTTTCCATGAAAGCAAAAGTTATTCTTCTGCTTATTTTATTGAAGAACCTAACATAAGGATTTTTCATCAAAGATTAGCTTAAGTACTCGTATATGTTATTGTGTGTTCGTAGAAAGTGTATGGTTCTCAATTATCTCTGACTTAAAACTGTTGCATGAGTTAATTCAAGTATTGTGTGGACAGAGTGAGTGATGGGCTTTTTAAAATTTATTATGTCTTCTGCAAATGAAAAGAAATGTGTATTTCTCTCTGCCCCTAGCCTTTTACTTCATAGGGCCTTTTAATAATGAAAATAATTAAGACAGTACTTTCCAAAGGAAGGAGTTTAAAATTCTATTATACATTTCCATTTTAATAATATTTCTCTGACCCATGCTAATATCAACATGGTTTTCTGATACTTTCCATTTTTCCCTTGTGTTCATTTTTTTCCCTTGCATTCATAGTGTTGGGGTTGGCTTCAGAGGAACTAATTCTAGTGGTGAAGGTGTGCATCAGTGTTAGCGTTTTCATGATATGAGCCATTCTGCTGGAGACAGGATATTGTCATTCTTATTATGGCATTACTTCAATAGAAGACTTTGATGAATCTGTTCACAGCGGTAAGGCTGATTTTTAGGTTTTGTCTCCACGGGAAAGTTAGTATAGAATAAGCCATAATATAAATTTATGATATAGTGCCTCAGCGCACGCCAGTGCTTTGCAAAGCTGCTCAGGCTAGATGTGAATCAGACCCCGGAGGCAGTATAGCTGGGTGAGTGCAGTGCCGTGCCTAAGCTAATTAGTCCTACTGAGAAGCAGGATATGTTACAGAAGAGAGTTATGTTAATATGGCCATACTTCTTGGCTGTCCAAAACAGATAAATCAGAAGTGGCATTCCACGGCAATAGGTACACTTGCAATGCACTGGTTTATTCGTGTTGTAAGTCTGTGTGGTCTTTTGTAGGTCATTCACACAAGGAATTAGGGCACAGTAGCTAATAAAGTGTTAATTCACAATTTTGCCTGCTCTGCAATAGCCACAGACCTAAGTACAGAATCAGGGCACAGACAGAACTTGGTGTTCCTGTATCACAAACTATTCTATAGGGATATATTATTTAATTATCAGCCAAGAATCTAGTACAGAGCTGTAAGAAAGGGGCTGGGGAAAAAAAAAAAAAAATCAAAGATCTGTAGCAGTTAAGAGGTGGAAAACAAGTCCGAATCAACTCCCCCCCAAAATGTCTAAAATTACTTAGTCTGTATTTTCTGAAGCAACAAGAAATTCCTTGTACCTACAATAAGATACCATGAAGGAGCCTGATTTTCCAGGAGGGGTGAATGTAATGGTTTAAAAATCAGCCCTCCTAGTGCCTCAGTTTGAGCCCTGAAATCACCACTCACTTTGGTATAGTGTTCATTGAGCTCTGAGGAATAAAATGTCATCTAAGTCACTAGAATTCATCACGTATTTATGAGAAAAAAGAAAAAACCCAACTAATTCTATAGCATTTTCCAATTTAAAATAAGTTACACTCAAGTACAAAGATTGTGTTCAGAGGAGAATATAATAGAGTGAGCTGATGTACTAATGCCAAGTGTGCCCTGTCAAGAAAGGGAGTTTCAGAGCAAAGCAACATATTTCCACATAAGCAAGTCACTATAGTACTGGAAAGTCAGCTCTATATATGTGCACATGAGAGTATGTCTTCCTCTGCTCCTGTGAGCTGAAGGGTTTGCCAATTTTTTCTTTAAATGCTTTTAGGAAGCACTGGATTATAAGTACATATATTCTATGTGCTTTGTACTCCCCAAACTCTTACTGCAGGGGCTAGGGCTAGGTATCATGAAATACATTGCCTAAAATTGCTTTATCAGAATTGAGACACCAGTGTTGAAATTCTTTGCAGACCTCTCTCAGTTTTCTTTAAACATTTTCTACATTTTCCGAATACACTGTGCTACTACTGGAAGCTTCCACCTGCCTTTACAGGATGAAGTTAATGAACTACACCTCACTGCTCTGAAGTCTGGAAATAATGATGCCTTATTTTTATACATGTCTAGCATTCTACCATGAGATTCATAGCGTATCAGAAAAAGGTTTGTGATTTGGAAGGAGGAAAAAAACCTGGGTGCTTGTTCACAGGATACAGACAACTTTAAATCCTGAGTTTTTTTCCTAGTCCTACTTATTTTTCTAATTCTGCCATTGACTGAGTATTTGCTCAAGCTTCTTCAGTTTCTCTTTCAAAATATTCCCTCAGAACTCACTGGCCTGAGTTTGATTTGTAGATCGCATGCGAACCATCAGTAATTGTAGGTCAAATGTTAGGAGTCCCAGTAGCAATTAGCAGCCCCTTAAAGGAGCTGTAGGTCAGCAGCATTAGTTGCCTTTAGCTAGCCAAGATACCTTCTTTACTTCCAGCATTTACAACTGTCAGACCAAATCACTGTACCGACAATGGGAAGCAAATATCTAACTCGTCACCTTTTTGCGGGCTTCAGTCAAGCTTTCTTTAATACTTCCTTTAAAAGTTACTGCTGCCAACTACCTTGAATTCAGAAAAAAACTTCTTTCTTAATGAAGAAATCTACTGAGAGTTTTATCTTGGGCTTCTACCATTTATTCTTTGAAATATATGCTGAATCTGCTACACTCAAATTTGAGATACTAGTTGTATCAATATGGACCCATGGCTTCAAGCCTTTAGATATGCAAATTGTGTTTCTGTAACGAACAAAACCTTAGAGACCATGCTGTTGTGGTTCCACAGAGCCTTTATTGCGCCTCATCATTATGCTAAATTAATACAAATTTCCTGTGTGTCCAGAATTCAAAGTCAATCAAGTGGCTTAATCTCTGAGGGTATGGGATAAAAACACTATCATTACAGTTTGGAAGAAGGTGAGAAATTACCTTTTAAATCATCAAGACTACGTGCTAGGACAGCAACTCTGAAACACAGGCCTGTAACGAACCACATCTTAACTGTGTGTGAACTTACAGATTGCTCCTGCCCTACTTTTGATTGCACAGACTTACTCCCCACATTTGCGTGATGCATTTTTGGCAGCTTCAGTATTTGGCTCTGTAGAGACACAGTATTAGAAAGGTATTTGTGATTTGTTACTGTTCTCTAATGCACTGAATGTTTTGACTTTTTATTTTTAAAAGTTAATCGCAGTGTTTACTTTTTATGTTTATTTCATCTTTTTCCCCATATGCTTTGCTTTTCTTAGATAGAATCCACAAGATGAACTAGTGCCAAGTGTCCAGTGAGTTTTCTGAGGCATATTAGCACATGATATGCAGCTCTCGAGATTCACAATCTGCAGTTTAAAAACTTGTGCATTAGCAGGTCCAAATGTACTTTGGAGAATTTCTCTAAAATTGATGATATTGTCATGATATTTAGTATTCGTACTTTGAGTTGCCAAAGCTATTTAATCAATCAAGTTGGCTACATCATCATCCAAATTCTTCTTTGAAGGAATAGCTGTTGTCTTATTGTGCAGAAGTAATTGTGAGTGGCTCTATTGTCGATACTATATTTGTGACGATTTTTTTGGTATGTTTTGTTTCTGAGCAATTTTAAAAATTTTTCATACCTCCAACATGAGATGTGGTTTTGCTTTGGAAGACAGGGAAGGACAAAATAGTTACTTGAGGCTCTTTCTAATCCCATTTTCTTTAACTTAACCAAGTAAATAAACTGCACCGACAGACTGAGTCCCAAGCATGGCATAAGGTTGATGGGACAAGCTTGTTCATCATGGCAAGCCTCTGGGTGCACAGTGCCTCTGTAGGTGTCCCAGAGTTTCTACTTCAAGACTAGTACCTTCGTTAAACACTTACAGGGAAGGGAAGATGGGGCACGTCCAGAAAACTGAAGATTGCATGACTTTCCTTTGGATTCCTTTTTGCATGGCATTTCTAATTCTGCGTTTCAGCAGCTCAGCCTGATCTAATGCAGTGCTAACAAAAAGACAAGTGTAACTGCTTGTGACAGGATGGCTGTATTAAAGTTGACCTTGAAATGATCTTTGCATTGAAGAGACTGATAGGTACCTTGTGAGGAGTTACCTCAAGCTCTGGTTCAGGTGTCTACTGGGAATTTGGACTGCTTGAATCTTTCCTGGTCGTTTGAATGTAAACAACCTCACTGAAACAAAGAAAAGAAAGCAAACCCACACAAAACAAACAAGCGCATTTCCAGTCCAATCCAAGTCTGCTTAGCCTCATTTCCTCTATCTGACAGTAACCAAGAGCAAAAGCCCAGAGTATAGTACAAAAGTAGGGCAAGTGGAGATTTTTCCCCAGAACTGTCTCCAGCCTAGCATGATTTGTGGCTCAGGGATTTCCCGATCCGGAAGTGATCTCTCTGTATTTAATTGCTCTCAGTAGGTGTTTCCCCTGCAAAATTTTTCATTCACTTGTCTTGACTATACAGCATCACTCAAACAGCAAGAGAGACATCACTTACTTCAAATGATAATGTAAGATAGCTATTTCTTATCACCTGGTGGCTATTGGATTAAGTAGGCCTTCTAAAACCAGGAAATATGCTGTGATATGTAGCAATTCCTGCATACCTGAAATGTCCTGGGTTTTATCAGTAACTGTCTCTTCTAAAAAGATCACAAGAATTAACCAAAGAGCAGCTTCCACAATGGCCTTGGGTGAAGTTTAAGGAGGGGAAGAAAAATAATCATCAGTTAAGTTTTCTTTATTGTCCAGAAGTAGTTTCTATCATTCAGGATGGTTTGGAGATTTTTGTTTTTTTTTTTTCTTGAAGTTAAAGTTGTAACTGTGTAAACCTCTTGAGCTCTGACTGGTAGTTGACTAGTTGACACACCTCTGGAACCCACTATTAGATGTTATTACATGCAGGGCATATGAGGGGTTGTGTGTATTCAATTTGTAGGGAAAGATGTGTCTTTAGGACAGTACTTGTAGAAGCTTTCTGTTTGGTGACAGATTTGAATCTTACCCGTGTTAATCACTGACAGTTCAGTTCTTCGGTACGCTTTGTTTAATCTCTGCCTTTTCCTTCTACAGTTAAATCACTCACTATAGAAACCAAAAGAATTGACAAACGCTGAAGAATCAGAATTGTGTTGGAAGGGAAAAAAACAACAAAAGCCAAGATTCTAACCATTTATGGATCTCGTTTCCCAACACAGTGTATCTAAAAGCCATTGTCTCAGGGTTCAGAGACAGCTAAATGATTGATTTCACATAAAATATTTGTTGTTCTAATTACAGTATCATCTGGGTCTTTGGCAACAAGCAGATGCAAAAACAGCCTTTACATACCATCTTGAAAAACTTATTATTTGCTTAGTGTGCTTTATAATCTGAAACATATGGCTTTGCATAGAACTGCAGTATCCAAAATGAAGCCATAAGTAATGAATCACTGGGTGGAAGAAAATGCATTGCTTCTGTTATGAGTTCTTTCAGTGTGTGTATTCAAATGGTTCTGTTTAGGGTTATAAACAAAAGGCTATGCTCACAGTTTTAGCAGTGTGTTACAGATTCTGGGATGCACATGACATCAAAGAGGCTACACTAATTTCCCTAGCAGTATATGGCTCTTGGCACTATGAGCACACTCCATCTGAATAAACAGAATTCTAGTTCACCACAGTTGTGTGGGGGATCTGAGGTGATCATGAGGCTTGATTTTGTTTTGGCTTAAATCCTTCTATTATAGGACTTTTTACCCTTCCAGATTCTGTGTTTTCAGTGAATCTGGTAACTACATTTGGAGCTATAGACTTAGACTAGAAAGTACTTGACACTGAAAATAATTAGATCTAACTTATTATTCTTGCCTGCTGAATCCAAGTAAGAGGATTAGTCACTCTTCCTAAGCACTAATATATATATTTTTAAAGTAGTTAACATCTTTTCCCTTAGCAACATTTCTGCGAAGTTCCAGTAAGATATTTTGTGAGTTAGCAAGGGCTGAGGCCTTGCAGCTCCTCAGAGAACATCTGATTTATTGTTCTTTCCATGCTTACCTGTCACTAACATGAAGAGCACCAGCCCCTATAAATATTCCTGAACGCTCTCGTCTAGAGGAAGGGACTGAGGGAATTTGGTGGCAAGAATGGTTCTCATCATACTACATCTCATTATAACAACAGAATGATTGGCCTTATTGAACATTCGCAGAGCTCTGAAACTACTGCTAGGTAAGCATGGAGCATCCTGGAGAGAATTACAACTGTTAGTAGTATTAAATATGCCAGTATGCCTCTGGGCTCCTGATGTTACTAGATTAATCAAATCTTCTGATGCCAGAACTTAGGTTCTACTGCTGCACCATTAATAGTTGCTTATTCCCTTATCTTCCTTCATTTCTCAGTATCTTACTTGATTCTTTCATTTTTTGTCTTTTTCCTGTCCATTTCTCTTTCCTGTAGTTTGCTCTTTCCCCTCTCATTAACCTCAGAAGGGAAAAGAAAATATTAGAGACATACCTCATTACTTAAGTCATCAACTAGTCTTGCTCTTTATTCTCTCCTACACTAGGTTGTTGTCTCTTGGTGTGGTTTTGCCTGTACTGAGATTAAAATCTTTCATAGGCAGTGTGTTTATTTTCTATCAGCCTCCAGCATTTTTGCAGAACTACTATAATATAATTGTATTTATAGTATACAGCATAGACCTGATAACTTCATTACTCCCAAATGAAACTACGGATTATTCTACAGGGTTCGTTCTCTGAAGCCTGTTACAGCTGTTATCCTCTCCTTCTTTCTGATGCATTTATAATTGGTAGCATTTAACAGGCAGTGTACCAATACTGTGGACCTGGTACCTGTTAATGTGTGCTCATACTAAAGTCACACTGACTGCAGTTTAGTACAGGGATGTGCAAGGTAGTTCTGCGTTACCTGGCTTGAGTATGGTGGGCAGGTGCAGCAGGAGCTCAGTGGGGATGAGCTGCCTGAGTATTCACTCTGCTTCTCAGACAAGTTTTTCATTTCACTCCCATTTTGCACTTATGATGTGATGCAAATTTCTGCAAATGGTGGAAAATCATGGGAATGAGAAAGAGAGAAAAACATGCTTGTTTGAGCACTCATGGTTCACAGCATTGTGTGTCCTTTGTAAATATCTCTTTTTTAGAATAAAGCTGAAATAATTAAAATCATAAAGCTGAGTTCATTTACAGCATTTTTTACTGGATAAGTGACGTTCATTTACTCCCATTTGACAGTGATATGAGTGGGACCAGAATCACTAACCCCTGAAGTCGCCTGCTTGAACAGATTTGTGTGGCACAGAAGGAAATGTAGCTGTTCCTTGAAATCAACATGCTGCACATAATTATCCACTTAGCATCCAGTCCAGGAGGAGGATGTATATTATCATTGTCTGCGAGATCATTTCTGTATTTGCCCAAGACTTCAAGAGGAAAAGTGAAGTTAACTTGCTGCCTTGAAAAATGATTCAAAACTGGGAAAGCCTGAAAACATCAAAATACATATAAATTATCAAAGGAGAACAAAGACAAGTTTTTCCACAAAAGTCTTCTCCCCAGGCTATAACAATGCTTTACATAGGCATGATCAATATATCCAGGCTTGAGAACCAAAGTCTTTTGGAATAAATTAGACTGGCAGGAAAAGAAACAAACAAAGAACAAATTAACATGATTTTAAACATTGCTTAAATTTTCATGAATGTAGACCTTGAGATGTTATGATGAGATCCCATGAGTCTGTGCTAATATTTGGTTATAATTAAGGGTTGCACTTTCATGTTTCATCTGATATTATAGATTGGAAATCAGCCACATGCTTACTATTTCTCTTGGTCATACTGATTTATCTACATTACTTGCTTGCTCTGTTAATAATATATATGATCTCCTAAATGGCCCCATTAACTTTCCTTTAGTAGGCTGCCCCTCTTGTAATCTGCATCTGCCCGTATGAGTAACTAGAGAAAGACTACCCTTCCTGTGGTATTAGGTTTGTATTCACCTGTAAGAGAAAAAGAGACAAGATTAATCCCTTACAAACCTGCTTGGGGTAAAATGGCTTCAGAAGGAAACTGAGATTAGTTGGCTCCACCTTCAACATGTCTTGTAGTGGACAGAATCCCTTCAGCAAGCAAATCGGCGACACAGGCTGCTTTGTGGCACTGACACAGTGGCAAAAATCCCTTCTGTGCATTAAGTAAGATGTCATCAGAGTTTAGAACCCCCTCTGTGCTGCACCAATCTTTAAACAATCTGATGCACATCAGTAGATTTTACAAGTTCCAAATGCAGTTGCCTCATCACCATTTGCTCTGCAGAATTCTCCATATAGCAAAAATTAGCAATGTATGGCGAGGTTATCAGCATCAAGGGGATTTTGAAGCAAGACTTCAATCATTCATTTCAGAGAGCAAAATCTGATGATTCTCAGTTCCTCTGATGAGTGTGCCCAGTGCTTGTCCACAAGTTTTCAATACCAAGATAAGCAGGACAAACAGGACATCTAATATGAGATCTTCACTGCATATCAAGTGAAGTCATCTGCCTCCTGGGAAGTCATTAGAAAAATACATTTTTGCAGGTCCTGATTTGAAAGTATTGGTCAAAGCCCAAATCCTAGATGCAAAAGTCCTTGTGTCAGTGTGGAAGAGCATTTTAAAGACAAATCTTATTTTTTGGCAGTTTGTGCATTTCTGAAAGAGTCCTTTGCAGTTTATAGAAAGGATGGATTTTTAAATGGAAAAATCGTCTAAATAAGGTATGGCATAAGAAATGTGCTAATCATGTCCAAGCCAAGAGATGTCATAAAAAGTGTCAGTATGATGGATGTGATGGCTAATTGAAGAAAAATATTTCCATTTCAGCCATAAGAAAGCAAAGAAGAAGAAACACATGGAAATTCAGAGGTGAAAGTATATCCCAGAAATCCAAAGATCACTGCAAAATCTTCTGCAGAGAGAGGCTCAGGATAAAAATCACATTAGAGAAATTAATTCATATATAAGCTAGAAGTAACCTATGTCATGTCTTGGAATAGTTTTTAACTTTAGATTAAGTTAAAATGTACTGTTTCTAAAAGCTTCCAATCTCAACCTGAGTTTGTATCATACTGCTAAATATTGTTTTTCTCCTGACTGCTTACTTTCACTATATGCTGTATTTCTGATCTGAAATTTTCTTCCACTTCTGACTGTTAGACAGTTCAGACTTCTGCTTCCACAGGTGAAAAAACCTCCACCTTCTATACAGGGGTTTAGACTTGTTTCATATCACCTCTTAACCTTCTTTTGAACAAAATTAACTAGAACAGTTTTTTAAAACTTCTCACAGTATGACGGATTTCTTAGATTTCAGGTAGTTCTTGTTCTCAAAACACTCTGCAGTTTACAGCACCCACTTTAAAATAATTCTGCTCTCAATGATCAAACTGTTTTCCTGTTTTTATTGAGTAGTCCTCTGCTTTGCACCCAGTCTGCTTCATATTCATCTGAATACCCGTGATGATTCCCAAATCTCTCTTGGAGACACTGCTTTCCAGCTATGCAATTCTCAGTTCTGAAAAACGTAACTCAAATGTTTAACTTTGCATTTAGTTGAAAACACACATCCTTTTAATCTGAGCTCTGCAAGGTCCTGGCCTATTGGCTTGGGCCAAAGAAATAAAAAGGATAACGAGTAATGGTAACAGAGCAGTGAGCAGAAACCCCATTGGTTTGTTTACTGATAAATACTTTATACTCCAACAGATTTACCCATTTGCCAGTTTCTAATTCCCTTCACTGTAAGCAACACCAATTTTGTGGTAGCTTTAGGGAAGCATTCACATGAGCCTGCTCGCCCATGTGTATCAGCCTCTTGGGGTGTGAGTGAGGAAAGGAGGAGGATGCCCAGAACCTCAGCTCCCCTGCGCCTGCTGCATCAGCTGACATAGTGCACTTGGCAGATGGCATTTTGCCTGCTCTGTGTTATTTCTGCACTGCAGTAAGGAATTTACCAATAAAGAAATTGTAACATAAGGAATTTCTGCTCTTAGAGTTATGAAGTTTTCTTCCAGACAAAAAATGGACAGCTCTCTTACTTAAAAAATGGTGTTAAAGGTCAATCTGAAGGAAGTGCATGTGCTTACTCTCTCATCTGGTCTCCAAAATTGTAGCAAACTCAGGAGCCTGGACATGCCAGAGGAACTTGGTACAATTTGAGTGCAGTGTAGACAACACCTTGTTATTGATACTAGTGCTGCTGCTACTGCTATTAAAATGACAAGTGGCTTTTTTCTTATTGGTGGCTTTAAGTTTGTCATCAAAGCAAAATGTTTTAGAACAGCATTTAAAATGCCTATTCAACTGCTGAGTGTTGAGCACATGTTAATACCATTTTCTCCAGATATGGTAGTTTATTATAAATGTTACCAGATTTCGTAGCGTTTGTGTAGCATGCTACTAAACACTAAGACAAATGGGCCCACTGAAACGGTATTTCCTCTGGAGGACACAAGCTGCAGACCACCCATAGAATACACAGAAATAAGTAAGTGTCAGGATAAAAAACTAGAGCAAAATATTGGTGTCTCAGAATCTTAATAAATAAAATGTATTTTTTAAACAAAGACCGTACCTCATCATATTATTGTACTGTTTGAAAATTTCTAAACATTAGAGCGCTGTGTTTTTATTTCTGGCAAGCTGCAGAGAGGTGTATGAAATTATGCCGAACTATGAGGACATAAGTCTTTATTCATACCAGCCTCTTGCTAGGACGAAAAAAAAATAGTTGTGGAAGAGTATTCGAGAGCTACATTGCTGTAAAAAGGAACTCATACGGCCTTGGGACTGAAAACATTGCTTGCAAAAATTGCAGACCTTGCTGTCCTGAGACAGAAAGCTCAAAGATAAATTTGAGTAACTTTCAGAGCAGAGAGTAGAATGTAATTATGGCAGATCTTCTGCAAAACTTCCAGAGACTTCAGAGAGAACAAAATTCCACCTATGTCAGATCTAAATATCAGAGAAAAAACTTCCCAAGGACACAGATATTACTTGGGCACCCAATTTGTCCAGAAATATTTTATGGAACAGCTTCTGCCTCGTCTGGTTGCAGACAATACAGGTAAGTAGCGATGGTTCAGGTTCAGCTGTCACAGTCTCTTTAGGAAAGATATAAAGGTTTGCTTAGCATTAAAGTATAAAGCATTAAAGCTTTGGGTATTAAATTTGCAAGCAGCATGAGCATATTATTTAGAAGTTGTTATTTTGTATTACCGGACAAATGTAACCTTTCTCTATAAAATAGTTTTTGAATTTCGGCCCCAGTTCTGTAGTCCATTCCCTGGTGGCCATTCCATCCGCTGTCCCTCCCCGGTGTTGTGAGGGACCGTGACAGTTGGCACAAGTGTTCCCCTCCGACACAGTCAGGGCTGTCCCACATGGACAGGGAACAAATGTCTTTCAAATTTCACTGTTGAGAGGGAGAAAGACACTGAAAGAGAGAATCTCCCAGAACAGTCAGTTCTGAAACAGGCTGAAAAGGCCAAAGTTCAACCACCTTCTCTAGCTCACCAGGAGTTGTAGAAAAGTACAATAGTTGCAGACTGTAAACCTGGGTGTATAATAAACCTCCTTTGTAATATAATCTGCTCCTTAAGGCCAGATCTTACAAATGGATTTGTGAGATTAGAGCCCTGCAGCGTCACAAGCCGTATTGACTTCAGTTTTAAAGTGTTTAAAGGAACTCATGTCCTACTTGATCTTTGTCCTAGTCTTTTGTATTGGAGCAAGTTTCCCATGCAGTATGGAATGCAAATGTGATAAGATGTATACTTTTCCTTCAGTGCCACCAAAACCTGTTTTTATTCATACTGTGACTGAAAAAATTTTAAACAGGGATACATCAGGAAAGTCAAAGGTACTGAGAGAATTATTTGAAAAGTAAATAACCTTTCCTTACCACCCACAGTGTCTTTTAGTAACCTAATGATTCTAATTTATGCTGAAAATAGTTGTTCTGGTAATCTAGAGGACATACCACAGAAAACACCTGGTAAAACAGAGTACAGCACACCATAATGTCTTTTTTCCTTACTATGGAAAAAAAAAAAAAATTAAACAGGAACAAAAAAGCTGTTCGTTCTTTTCAGAATCCACCCCTTCTGAAATATTTCCTTCATCTTTAAACTCTGCTTTCCAGATGACTTTAAGTAGCTGTTACTTTACAAATTATATTAAGAACCCATAATTCTAAACCAGTCCGATTACTCTGATTAAACAGAAAGTCATGTCAGAAGGTAGGCTTTTCATATAGCAAAAATGATGATAATAGACTAAGTATTGTCAGTCAAAGAGCTTTATTACCGTCTACTGTAGAAAAATGGTTTTGCTGCTGCTAAACGATACATCCTAGCTAGTCACAATATACCTCATTTCCTGCTTAGATAACAGAAGATACTGAGATAAAGTGTGAAAGGAATAAGGAGCTGTGTGATATAGGTACATGGAAGAATAAAAAATGTTATAAAAGTAAAAATGAATTTCTGCTTAAAAACCTGTGTTCGAACTAAGTTTCAAAAGGAAAAACAAAGATCCGCAAGTTTCTCTGTTCTTACTTTGGTTAGGACAGACTTGCTAATAAATCCAAGACCAAATAGGACAGAAAAAAGACTGTTTACAGACTAAAATACACTAAAAACATTTGCAGGACCTGGCACAGCTTAAAACTAAATTGTGTTATCGTATTGTAGGTTCAGAAAACTGTCTTGAACAGAAGCTGAGAACACCTCGTCGACGATGTCAGCAGCCCAAAATGCTGAATAGCCCTGAGGACAACATGTACTATAACCAGTTAAATGTGAGTTCAAAGTGGCAATAAAGCTGTTTTACTGGCTTTGTTTCCAGTTAATAATTCTGTTATTAATACCTGTTTCAGCCCCTCCAGCCCCACCCCCACGTTCTTCTGCTCTCGTCTTGAACATGTGCTTATGCTCTTTATCTGTTGCTTTCATGTCAGGATGTCTGCCTTCACGGTGAATAATTGATGTGGTTTATCAAAGACGAGCAAGATGCATGCTTCATCAGGCTCACTTGAGCCCTTTGATCAAAAAAATTATGCTGTGACTTCTGATATTATCAGCATCTGCTTGCATTCAACACAAAATCACTTTGAATTAAATATTAACGACTTGCTGCTTTGCTTTGACTGTGTGTTCTTGGCCCTCTCCACAGGGAACTCTAGAATATCAAGGGAGCAAGAGGAAGCCAAGAAAACTTGGGTAAATATCTGTCTTCTTAGTTCTAAGCAACTGTAAACAGAAGAAGTCCTTTGTGATATTACAGAATATGCAAAACTTTCTAGAGAGGTTTCTAAAAATAAACAATTAACATAATTCTGTGCATTGACATTGGACATTTTCTGCAGAAGCAAATGTAAAACTTGTGAGTACTGCTGTCTGCAGACACTAGAACTGATTCTTACAAAATATGCTCCCCAGCTCTCCCTGAGTACTACTACCAAAAAAATTAGCTTTCTTCTTGTTTTTAAGTGTGTTTAGCACTAGTGAAAGGTGCTACATGAAGGGTGTTGAAACTGAAGTTCTCTGACAGAGAACACGGACAGAAGCCCTGCGAACTCGGCAACAACACACTCATGATGGGCTTCAGCCCTCCTGGGGGAGCACATTTTAAGAGCTGACAGGGAGGCCCCTCTGCCCAAAAGGGATTTGCTCCTTCCCTGTTGAACTGATTCAGTTCTCGTTGTCACATGAGCAGTTTTCACCTGGTGATAGGTAGAAACCACTGAAAACCATTTACAAAAGGCAGGCTGGCTACTATACAATCGCCAAAATATTTCATTAACTGGTCACATAAACCAGAGAGACCTTGATGGATGTTTGGTCTTGCAAATGCATCTACTCCAAAAATATACAATAACTTTCTGTATTATTTCCTCTGTTTTTAATTAATCTTCTGAATATAA
The DNA here is from genome assembly GCF_037038585.1 of Patagioenas fasciata. Classification (NCBI taxonomy): domain Eukaryota; kingdom Metazoa; phylum Chordata; class Aves; order Columbiformes; family Columbidae; genus Patagioenas; species Patagioenas fasciata. Next base: position 21,772,529 of record NC_092526.1, read on the forward strand.
TTGTATGAATAGGAGGTCTTTGAGTCGAGGTTAGAGCCCAAAATTTTGCAGAACTGGACAAGATTTAGTTATTTTATCTCCCTCCCCTAGGAAAGAGTCTATATTCCTGTTCGGGGAATAAATACACCAGTACGCGACTACAACACTCATCATACATCACAGCAAAATGAAAGCCCCTTAATAGGGCTTTCCCCAAAAATTGGTGACATAGTCTTTGGTTCTTATTCACAGCAAAACATCAGCTGAAATACTTGATCAAAATCATACCTACCTGTGGAATACATACAGACAAAAACCCCACGTTGTTCAAGTGAAATGCCCATTTGGTACAAATAGTTGTTTTGTCATCCTGTACACCCAAACTGACAGACTATATTGTGTTGCACCAACCCTCAGAACCATTCAGAGCATAATAATAAAAAAGTAATAGCAAAGTAAATGTATAAAAGCTATATCTGTCTCATCAAATCATCCCATCCTTTTTTTATTCCTTTTGTTTTATTTATCATTTTCACATCCATAGAGAAGTTTCTATTTCTGAAGACATTGACAGAATTCGTTTTTTAACTTAATAAGAGTTGCTTGTTTTCTTTCAAGCCAAATCAAAGTGCTTGACGGAGAGGATGAGTATTACCAATCATTGTCAGTGGCTGAATCTATCCCTGAAGATGACAGCTTTCTCAGTTCCCCATCTCCTCCCTCTTCAAGAGGTGTGTCTTTTGCTCAAAGCTGAACCTCCGTTACTCTGTTGACTAATACTGGTAAGAGTATTTTCCTGCTGGTAATCTCTTCAAATTAACTTTGTGTGTCTGTGTTTATATGATATATTTAAAAATATAATTTCAGCTAGTGTCTTTCTTTCATTAATTTAGACCTGGTTTTGCAACTTAAATTGTACCGTTTAACTGTATTTTATGTAAGCAATTCCAGTGAAGGGGAGCAGCACTACCTGTGTGTGTTGATGTTGGCAACAGACACATTTCTTTAGCACCAAGGTTAGTTTATACAGTTCCGACCCCTTCTTCCCTGCTCCCCCTGGCTGCTGTTCCTGCCCCATGCCATCCCTTATGTTGCGCTGGCACAACTGCTGGTAGAGCTGTGTGAAAGACAAGATCAAGGAACTGAACTGGATTAGAAGAACTCTGTACTAGAAATCTTCATTTGGGGTCATAGTAAAAATGTTTTGCATTTCATTAGACTGGTGTTAAACATCATCCTTCATAACTTTCTATGCTGTGTGGCTTTTAACTCTACAGAAATGTACAGAGTAAAATAATCTAAAATAATTGTGTCTCAATTTAACTGGTAAATATTTTTCTTATGAAGTATTAGTTTACCTTAAGCTTAACTTGAAGAATTATTTCAAACATAAGAAGCAAAACAGTTTTCATAGAATCATTTAAGTTGGAAGAAACCCTCAGGATCATCGAGTCCAACCATGACCTAACTCTAGTACTAAACCATGTCCCGAAGAACCTCATCTAAACGCCTTTTAAACACTTGCAGGGATGGTGACACCACCACTTCCCTGGGCAGCCTGTTCCAATGCCTGACAACCCTTTCTGTGAAGAATTTTTTCCAATCTAAACCTCCCCTGGCACAACTTGAGGCCATTTCCCCTTGTCCTGTCACTTGCTACTTGGGAGACCAACCCCCTCCATGCTACAGCCTTCTTTCAGGTAGTTGTAGACAGCGATAAGGTCTCCCCTCAGCCTCCTTTTCTCCAGGCCAAACAGCCCCAGTTCCCTCAGCCACTTCTCATCAGACTTGTGCTCCAAACCCCTTACCAGCTTCGTCACCTCCTCTGCACTCTCTCCAGCACCTCAATGTATTTCTTATGATGAGGGTTCCAAAAGAAAAGTTAACATTTCACACACCGCTTCATATAGTCCTTGCGACTGAAACCATCATTATGACTCATTATTCTTGTTATCCAAGCAAGTGTTTCATTTCTTTCCTAACCTGTATCTCTGGGCTCCAGTGATTCCTAAATTTCCACAGCCCGCTTGTATGTAGCAGGGAAAAAAAAGTCACCTGCAAATTTTTCTCTTTGCTTTTCACTTTCCAAATTCTTAATGAACAATACATAACTTTTTATGTAAGCTTGAGCTGCTTTGCTGGTAACCATTTCCATGACAGAAGCTGACTATTTCAGCTTATTCTGCTTTCTGTTTCTGAGCCACAGTTTTGATCTGTGACAATTCTTTGCTTCTTTTCCATACAAGCTTTTGTCAAAAACTTTTGCAAATAAAATGTTCACATTTGTACTGCCTTATAAATTTGCTCTAAATGATGCTTTTTTTTTGAGAAAGAAAACATGCTAATTAAATGTGACCATATATTATATAGACCTAATTATGATGCTTGCTTTTCTCTCCCCTCCAATGGGTTTAGCCTGATATGTGCTAACAAACTTTCTTCCTTGAGCAGGTGCAGTTCACACCTGTTCCTTGAGCTACAGAATTTCTTACTATCAGGGTTCACTGGCACCATCTTTTTAACCACAGGACAAGGAAAAATGGCATGGAAAATGAGACCCAAGTGCAGTCAGGGCATCCATAAGTCAGAATAGGGTTTGAGAGGATCAAATAGGTAGTTCCGCAAAAGCTTTGTCTCTCCTAATAAACACAGAAATTAAGTCATGCAGGACAAGTGAGGATGAGAGAAGGGTTCAGCTGTTCCAGGAAGAGCAATCCTTCACTCATTCTTCACCAAAATGTGACAGATGGTTGAAGCTAAATGTTAAAAACCTGCCAGAGATTGAAGTCCTTCAGTTCACTCCTCGTTCTCCTCTGCTCTACATCTGGGTGTGGACTTTAGAGCTTTTGAAATTTAGGGACTCCTTTAACAACAGAGAGTTGATGAGTAGCTGCAAATGAATGAATGATATTATTATATAATATATAAAATTGTATGTATATGATTATAGAAAATGCAGTGCAAATATGAAAGGTAATTGATATGAATGCATGTGTGCAGATCAGTTTCTTTACATTTTGTCAAAATGTAATGAGTAATGACTATATGTTATGATACTTCATCAAAAATAACATACAACATATAACTTTTCTGAAGCAATGTATAAATTCTCATTTTAATTTGTAACATATCTGGACAGAAAACTTTTTTTTTAGTCAAATGGCTTAACTCTCTTCTTACATCGGCATCAATCACATGGAGTTCTAGCAATAGCGATGCTTTTTGGTTCCATGCTTCCTTTTTGAAAACTATTTGAGAAAAGTTTCATTATTAGTGATTTTCACATAATTATTATGCATAGTTAGAGTTTATCAGTTGTTTCAGTTAAATTGTAGTGAGGCTTTCAGTTAGGTACTGTGTCACCTGTCTAAAAACTAACAATTTACCTTACACTGAGTAGTACATTACTCTGACTAGTTCTATTAATTTCATGCAGTAGGGGAAAGTGAAAAAATAACGTATAACTCCGTGAAGCACATAAGCCAAAGCCTAAATCCCAATGAAATCAATGAAATTTCAGCACATGATTAAGTGCTTTGCTGAATGGGGGCCCAAGTTAACAAGTTCAGCTTTGGAACATTAAATAGCAAAGCACAAGCAAAATCTGAACACTCCCTGAGTACGTTCCTTAAGTTTCTTCTTTTTTCTTCTTCCCGTTTGCTAAGCTTGTATCAATCTCAACCATCAGAAATAGACTTCAAAGAGATTTTAAGCAGTCTTTAATTGCATGGAAGGGGTAAAATACAGTGTTTTCCTTGTTCTATGCAATGCCACTATCTACATCTGCTATAATTTGTCAAATTAGTTTAATGTCACTAATATTTTTATACCAAAGTTACTATCTAAAAGCCACAGTTGAGTATTGTGTTTTCACTCTTGCTACTTCTTGGCTTAAAACTGAGCACAAAGCCGGTCTGTGCGTTTTATTATTTCATAACTTATCCCCCTTTCCTCATTTGTTTTTGATAATTCACTTTACCCTTGCAGATAACTCCTGTGAGGTGGCCTTCTCTCAGCCTCATTTGAGAGCGTATACATGCCTTTGGATTATTAATGGCCATATCCTGAGCTTGCTGTAGAGCCATGCACTTGCATTAAAACTGGCCAAAGAGCCAAACTCCTGCTCCCACATTGATAGATGTGTTTGTGTGGGCTGATTGAATTGTGTGTGAAAAGGAGTCAGGGAAACATGTCAGTGTGATGATTGTGGTCAGTGGGAGCACATCAGTGTGAATTACTTAGATTTTCTCATTTGGTTTTGGTACCATTGAAGCATTATTCTGATTTATTTCCTTTCACATCTATTATTATAAAATATTAATGCATTTTGCTTAATACTTAATAACATCCTGTTCTTAATAGTTTATAAAAGTAAAGAGTTTAAATCCTGTTAGGACGAAGAAAAAATTCTTAGTGTGTAAGGTATTGCACAGTTTTCAGCAGATGAGAGAGAAAAGAGTGAAGCTCAACAAGGGATTTTAGTAGATTTTTTCCATAGACTTTGATGGCACTAGAAACCAGTTCTTGCTGGGGACAATTTCTGCCTTTCAGTTATGGCAGCTTAAAAACTTCTCTCTGTGCCGACAAAAATCGGACAGGGAGCTTTTGGAGATTAGCCCCTTTCATTTGGTAATTTTAAACGTGCTTCTCACTTAAACATTTACATCACTTTAGTAACATAAAGAGGCCTTAGAATAGAAGTAAATTGCAGCCATCTTAAATTTGCCCCCACTGTGACCTCCCTCCCTCTCCCATACACTGTAAGAGTGGTGGAATGGGCTTTTGTGCTCTGAAGGTCTTTTAAATGGCTCCTATCAGGCCATCCAAGGAGTTGTTGTTACTTGGAAGCTTACAAAATATGACTATAAATAATGTAAAGCTAAAGGCTGTCCTAAGTCCAATGAGGCCAAAAGCTGATTTTGCTTTTGGTGGTAATAATAAAAACCAAATTTTTCAGTGGTAGGTACAGAAAGTAACCCACGCTGGACAATTACAAAGTCACCTTCCTGGAAGGAAAATTTCTTCCTAATAGTAGGCAACTGCTGATTATTTCTGTAATTTAGCATAGTTGCCAATATAAACACAATGCTTTCATAATTATGTACTTATATGATATTTTTCTGTATTTTATTTAACTGTGTATGTTTATACTTCCAAGCAATTGTCTCATCATGTTTTAATTCCACCAAGTTCCTGACTTTTGATACACTGTGGTTCTAAGTGCTGCACAGGGCACACACATGCACACAAACACAAAGTGGATTTTTTTGTTTCAGTTTTAAACAAAAGAAATGTATTTAAACGTATTCCTTTTTAGTTGAGTTGGAGACCTTCTGACTTGTGCTGTCAGAGGGTAAAAGGGAGCTACCAATTTACTTTCTTTATACCAAACTGCATACTTTTTACGTACCCTCAATGAACTTATCATTCAATATAAATGGTTGCACACTATGAAGATTTGTAAGGAATCTCCTAGTGTTACTATTTTCTATATTTATATCCCTTCAATTTTTGCTATACTTTATTTAAAGGTAGTCTTGACTGGATAAACTCTAACCTTCGTTGTCATAACCTACATCCATTATTGTGAAGGAATGTTTTTTCATTTGTATTTTCTATCATCATGAAAAGCAGGTGTGGTTGAAAATATAGCAGATATGAAAAATAAAAATAATTACAAAACTGAAGATATGCAGTGGGTTTAGGTCTGTATTTTATGTTGACCTCTATAAACAGTAGGAAAACAGGATGAATTTCATATACTTCATCATGTGATTGTCTCTGGTAGTGCAATACACGTATGCCTAAAGCCTGCAGTTTTAATATACATCGTCTCATCTCAGTATCCATTGATTTTTGCTTGATTTCTTGTGTATGAGGACAAATTATCAAATCTCATGTTTAGAACTCAGGTCCATCACTGTACGTAGAGTTTCTTCACAAGTTTCTTCTTTAGTGAGAATGAGGAAATACATAATTTGGCAAAAAGTTATATGATTCATGGAGAGGGACTAAGAAGGCAGTTTTGTTGGAAGAAACAGGCAGCTGGAGGTCAAGATGTCCAGGTGATACTACTAGCCATTTTACAACAAATTTAAATTGGTGTAAAATGGGATTCAAGTCCCAATCTAAAAATTTCACCTTAAAAAAAAAAAAAAAGAAGTTATAATTCAATAATTTGTTCTCTCCTTTTGTAAGAATTGTAATTGTATAGGGGTATTGCTTTTTTATTGTCAAATAGTTATCAATGAGATAAGTAACTGAAGTATACCATACTCTTATTTCTCATTCCTTTTTTTTTTCTCAAAATGAAAGGAGAATTTTTGACATACAACAAAGCCCTGACTTTTAAAAAATGTCTTCTGGTTAACCAGATACACATAGTACAAACAATTAAAAATAAAGCCGTGTGGCACAAAAGTATGATCCTAAAAGAAACGGGTAAGTAGTTTTAGTACCGATATATGTACAAGACATGGCATGTAATAAACTTATCCATCCTGGTTTTAATTCTGACAACGAAATATGAGAAATAATGCCAATTTTGTTGTTAAAACTAGAACTACATTTATTTACTCTGCCTTTTCTTTAAGGCTGTTCACCCTGGGAGGAGTTGTAGCAGAATGCTTACTTAACAGAAAATGTTTCTGTTTGACAGCAAAGCAGGACGCCCAGAGTGACAAAAGTAGCCCAGGATGCTGTGAATACCAAAGGCCAGGGAGCAGCTCTGGGCCAGAGCTAAAGGTTACAGAACTCTGTGAGGGCCTTCATGTCTCCTGCGTGCTGGCACTGGAGCTGCTCAGGGAGAAGGCTGACAAATCATTCTAATAGTAGTGCACTGTGTCTTTAAACACAGGCTGATGTTGTGGCTCCTCTTAATGGATTTCTCAAGAATTATTGGAAATTATTTTATTACATGTATAAATCCAGTATCAGTCAGAACACTAAATGTATAAATTATGTTATCAGGGGAGTATTATTGTAGTACTCATGTGTTGTGATGCTAGAGGACATAGGAGCAGTTAAGTGAAATACACATCTGGGAGTAATGTTTCCAGAAACCAGATTACATATCAGGTCAGTAACATTAAATTCCTTGTTCCATTTTTTTTAGCTGAATTGCAGAGAGATATTGTTTTTCAATAATTTAAATAGTATTTCATAAGATAGTTGGCAGGTAGTGGAGATCAACATGTTTGCATTTTCCTGCAGAAGACCCAGGTCCGAATTTCTGACCCATCACCAGTGAAAAGTGGGCTTGAAAGTGTCGTCTTGATCTCTCAGGGAAAGCTATATCGCCACAACAAAGACTGGATGCCGTCCATTGGGCAGGACTACAGCGCTGGGAGGGAGGGAGGCTTGTCGGGGCGGTTTCCAAAAATTGTCATGCTCCTGATGGTGACAAGTCTCTGATGAAGCCCTGTCTAAAACTGGAATAGCAGAACTGGGGTGCCATGCTGTGTGATGCGCTGGCGGGGACAGGTGAGGCCAGGCTGGGGTGGCAGGGTCTGGTGGCTCTGGTGGAAAGGGTCCTGTGCAAGGTGAGGGCTGGCGTGTGGCATTGCTGTGCAGCCAGGATGTGACCATGTGGAAGTGCGACACTGGAGCCGTCAGCGGCGCGAGAGGAATGCAGAGGAGGTAGTTCCACAAAGTTGTGTGAGAGCATTACTCACTGTTTTTTGTGCTTGCTTCTGCTTCCTGCTATAAGCAACAAATTAACACATTTAATGCAATGGGAGAGATTGTGTAAAGGTTCCTATGCCAGAATGGCTCTTACTGAAATAAAAAAATCTTTGAAACAGAAACTTCTAGTTTTCTGTCATCTCAGGAATGAGCACTCCTCAGTGCTGTCACAAGAAAAATGATTAAAAATAACCTGTTAATATGATAAAATTGTCAATAATCTAAGATCCCCAGTTCCCATAAACATTTCTCAGAGTGCTGAATACTGTAGATGAAAGAAGGGAAGCAGCTCAGTCCATCAATCCATACAGCTGAAACTTGGGACAAGGCAATATATTAACTACACTGTTCCTAGTGTGCCTTTATGCCTAAAGATGAAAGTAAGCTGTAAAAGGAAAAAAAAATAACCACTGTTCTTTATGTTCTTGTTCCATAGAATTAGTTTACATCCAAATTCAAAGATAAGTGCTGTACTTAATGCAGGCACAGACTTCATTTATTTGATTAAACTGATCTGTTAGAAATTAAGTTTTGAAAGAAAAGCAAAATGGGAGGCTTCATAAAACTGTGTCTTTTGATAAGTTGTATTAAAATCTTCAGCATTTTTAGCACAGTGCAGATTTACAGCTGAACTCCAATTGGAAATTGGTATTGATTGATTATGTTGCTCATTTAACATTCCAACATGCTACAACAATAATGCAACAGACTGTGATAAAATGGGATGTGATCTAACAGGACATGACCGATGGGATGAGAGCAAAACGCTGGGTCTGCTGGTAGTGCTGTGCAATAGTTCAGATTGGCATCTCCTGTGCTTTGATTGTTCATTTCATTTTACTGTCATCCTACTGGGCTGAGTATTTTAAAAAACACAGCGTTTTTCCATCTGTAAGTCGTGGAAAGACAGATGGATATGGAGAAACTCCACCTACAGTGCCTTGACTGAATGCCATTGCCCACTTAGTGGTAGAGAAATCCCTTCTGGAAAATTAGAATGCCCTTATATATATTATATTGTGAAAGTCTCTTTAATATTGGAACTTAGTGATACTTGTAATTTTTTTTAGATGAGTATGAGTAAAACAAACTGGTTCTTATTAACAGAACTGCTATATTATAAACACCACTTCTGTTACCCTGAAGTTAATCCCCAGTCTTGTTACAAGAAACTCATCCTTATTAAAGTAACATTAAGAGCTTCTTTTTATTGATCTGCTCCTTAATGATAGAAACTTACTGATGTTTTAATAATAACCTTGCAAGCTTTACCTCATTTTACTTCAATGTGTGTTGCAGAAAGATGCTATGGAAACTAACTTAGCATAAACATTTTGCAGATGTCTTTAAAGGTTAGGGAAAAAAAGATTTAGTTACACTGCATGTTAACAAAGATGGCTGAAAAACTACAAGATAAAAGAGCCTCGAGTATGAACATCAAAGAATTGTTAATGACAAGAGATACCATTAGGGTTAGCATCCCTTTTGTTTCAGCCCCCTCACACCTGCAGTGTGTTGCAGATTCTGTCTTTGTTGGCACATCTGAATTACTTCCATTAGCATTTACAGAAAGGTGGCTGCAAAACAACAGAAACGTACTCCCGGTTTTCTCTGTTGCTCCAAAAAGTCAGATATTAGGTTCTCTGTGGGTTTCCTTCAAGGTACAGTATCTTATTGTAAAGGAAGGCTATAGACCCAGGATTCCGTTGATTGTAAATGAGATAGGTTGAAAGAAGAGGGGAGCTTTTGTTACTGCTAAAGAACTAATATAAGCAACTACAAGAAGCACACATAAGAAGCTCAGACATTAGCAACAGCAAAATCAGAGCGTGAAATTCAGATTAGCCCTCCACAGGCTGTGAGAGGGAGGGGGTATTGGAAGACTTGGCATGGCTAAAGGTGTAACCTGTTTCATTTGGCCCCTGAAAATTTTTAACAGATGGTGGGACCAGCTGTCTTTTTCAGCCATTTAATAAACTCTTCGGTGGTAACAGTTTGGGAAGTGGGGGGTTTTGAGTTTTAGGCCAGAGGAAAAAATAAAGAAATCTGTCCCAATTGTCTTTGCCAAATAGTGAAGTCTGGAAACATTAGAAAAGTTAAAGTGAAAAATTTAATTGATGATACTGTCCTGATTATCCATTTCAACAGAAGAGAAAAAAAAAACAACTGCCTGTGCCCAAGTGGACCAGGGCATGAAAAAAATGCCTATTATGTTGTTATCTTTATCTGCCATTTTAATTTCAGCTCTTGCAAAGGAGGCATATAATGGGAAATTTTAAATGAGCTGCAGAATGAGAAACCGCCTTACTTTTTAAGACATGATACTATGTCAAAGTAACAGGCAGAGTGACCTCTTATATTAAAAACAAACCCAAAAATATGTCTCGGATAAGATTAGGTTTACATGGCCTGCCCAGGTGAATACAGCAGCGATGAACTTATCCCGACTTGCATAACACGGCGTTATAAAATGACAATAAACTGCCATTTTAGAAACAGTTAATGTTCAAGATCTAATGAAAACCTTAGTGATATGCGGGATTTTGCTTATTATGAGAGTTTACAAAAAATACACTATAACTCTATTTCTTCAGTTAAATTAATTTTTTTTAAATTAACATTTCCAGCACAACACTTAAATGGCAACTCTCAATTATATGAGATGTTTTATTTAAAAAGCATGTCTAGTGTCTTTGAACAGAACAGTTCTTTTTGCACATTTACATGCTACCCAGCTGAGCAGCCAACCCTTCCATTTGACAAGGGCTTTGTTCTGCCTACAGGCCTATTATAAGCCTGAGATTGTTTGCCCTTAATAAATTGCAACAATAAGACAGAAACCTCTTTCAAGTTAAGAGAAATAAAACACGTTGCCTACATAGCAAAGCATATGAAGTATAATAATGACAACAGAAACATATCTACTAAATCTCATTTGCTTTGCTCCCAGATCACTGTGGTTAAGATAACACAGAAAGGTTCGCATCTTTCTATGCATCGAACGAAAGATTAAAGAAAACAACAGTGGGACAAAACTCCTCTCGCTACAGAATTTTTCTTCACAATATAAAGTCATACTGGATGCTATGTGAAGAGACTAGTGAGAGCTAAACCAGAAAGAAATGTGAACATGACTAAATGTAGAGCAGAAAAAAATGTTTTTAACTTAAACAGAACATTACTTCGTATTAATGACAGAAAGAAAAAGGAGTGGAAATTATTCAAATTGAAGAATTTCTACTACTCTCCAGTGTGTTGGTGTATATCTGCTTGTGTGTGCCTTTCAGGCCCTCCACTGAATCACAAAGCCCTACCAATTTTGCTTTTATAGCAGCTAATGGACATTCTTCTGTGGCTCAAGTGTTGGTTGGGAACTTCTGATCTTAAACAAAATTGTTAAGCCCTATTTATGAGGCCCCATTTGTAACATTCAGCTGTCAGCTGTGTTGTGTTTGCTAGAGATTGTTAGAAACCTTTGTTGAACTTAGATCTGCATTTTTTTCGGTTAAGCTGGAAATTCCCAATGATTTTTAGAAAACATCTGCAAATTATGAAGAAAATAGCAAGTAAAGTGCAAACGAGGCAACACTCTGGACTCCCTGTGCAACAGTGGAATTCAAGAAGGTGAGCGTACCTGTCATTAAACCAGTAGGTATAAGTAATTTGAAAGAGCTATCTCTGTTAGAAAGTCGTTAGTAACTCAATACAGTGTTTTGAGAAATAAATTCCAGTTACTCTTTCATTTATAGTTTACATTTTTTAAATTCTTTTTTCTTTTTAATTTGCAGATGGAAGTCCTGAGGATATAAATATTTCTTTGCTTTGATAATAAAAGAAGTACTCTTGGAAATGTTGCTGACAAACTACAAGTACAATGATATAAACTTTCAAAGGAAATGTAGTGTTTATGACAGATATTGATTTGACTGGGTTAAAAGCTACTTTTCTTTCTTTTAAGATATTGTTGAGCTATGGGTGATACTCTGAGGACTATTAGGTATCTTCTTGGGAATGTTCAGTATTCCAGATACCCCTAACTTTTCTTCTGCTCAGCCACAACATGCAGGAAACATCACTGGCATCCTGCCTCACAGGCAGGGGGAACTGAAGATCAAGGTGGTCATGGGTTTTTGTCTCTACTGACTTCTGTTGTGTCAAAAAGAGTTAGAGGCGGATTCTTCCTCATCTCTGCCATGCTACAGGGACAAGGTGCCAACTTCACTGCTTCTTCCAACTGCTGTGCAGAACCAAATGGAGAGCACATAATTTCTTACTTCTGAGAGGGCAAAGCCTGATTGTTTTACCCTGCAGTATCCAACTTCTGGGTGACACTTGGAAGAAGAATTTTGTAAGATGGACATAGACAGAGAGGTATTATTGTTCACAGAATCACAGAATGTTAGGGATTGGAAAGGACCTCAAAAGATGATCTAGTCCAATCCCCCTGCCAGAGCAGGAACACCCAGATGAGGTTACACAGGAATGTGTCCAGGCGGGTTTTGAATGTCTGCAGAGTAGGAGACTCCACAACCCCCCTGGGCAGCCTGTTCCAGTGCTCTGTCACCCTCAATGAGAAGAAGTTTCTTCTCAAATTTAAGTGGAACCTCCTGTGTTCCAGTTTGCACCCGTTACCCCTTGTCTTACCATTGGTTGTCACCGAGAAGAGCCTGGCTCCGTGTGATGTTTGATGAAGGGAAAAATTAATGGACTTGGGGACAATGTAATAGAAAATTATGATGATAGAAACTTAGAAGAAGAGAGAGAAGCTACTTGAGAGAGAAAAAAAAACAGAAGACATGAACCGTTAGGCTTCGTGGAAAAGGGAATCTTTAGTAAATTTTGAAGATTATCCTGATCATGTTCTTTAACAAAGCCTTAAATCATCTTGCAGAGCATCTTAAGATGCATGTAACATCTGTGGTAGAAAAACACTTTGATATGCTTTGGAAGCTTCTCAAGAAGGCAAGTGGTATAGGTACCATGACTCCAATTAAGATTTTTTAGCATATAAAATTATAAATGGACTAAAAATTGGAATTCCAAAGACAAATAAAATGTATCAGGTATAATATTCCTAGCTTTTCTACAATAGGAAATACCCATTATATTGAAATTGGTATCTTAGGAGCTGGTTCCCTTTCAAAAATCACAAAAAATCTTCACTTTTTTATGATTCAAAGTGAATTTTTTTCCTAGGCCTGCAGTACTGCAAGGATTCAGGTTTTTAAACCATTAAACCCATTATCTTTTACAAATCTATTATAAGTTTTGAAAATACTCTTTCCTGTCATAAGTTTACAGAAAATACCAGCATAAGAATAGGAAAAAAATACTGGAACTATGAATTTTCAAAAATGTTAATTGTTCAATATGCAAGAAATTTAGTAGTTGGAATCCTGAAAAGACAGCCTACTGGGTAGGTGACAAGAATCATAGGTAAGTGATAAATAGTGTATTTAATTAGCAAATACTTCTCCAAACAAACCTCCATAAATATGCTGTTAGATGGTTTGATGTAAATAGTTTTGCTGTGATTCATCCTTCATATTTATAAGCATACTGTAGCAAAAATAGTTGTAATCCTTCACCTGAGCAGGATTGTTTTCTTCTATATGAATGACATGGTCTAGAAAAAATTACTTTCCCCTTATTTTTTCTGGGGTTCATTGTGTTGCAAGAAATTATTTGGTTTTTTTCAGACAAATTGCACAGAGATGGATATCTCTGGATATGTCTAACATCCGTTTACATTTTCACTTTCAAATCAAGCTGATCAAGAGATATCAGAAAAATACCAAGAGATCAAAATATATCACTTTGATTTTTCCAGCTCAATCCTGTAAAAGCCCAAGTTTCCCTCAGATATCTAAATATAGATACTATTATTTTCTCCATACTTAGAGATCTCAGATGTTTACAGGCCATTTACAATTAAATACATAATCTATCTGCTCAGACAGACTAAATCTGGGTATTTTCATTAAAATCACACTGGTTTTGTTTTTGTCAAGATAATTAATCAGTAGCTGGAAAATCGTGTTTAACAATAGCTCACATAATGCTCTGAGAGGCAGGATTACAAGCTTGTTCTCAATATTCTGTGAATCTTCATTTAGCTGTACATTGTATATCAATGTACAGCTGTACGCAACAACAACAACAAAACCTGGACTGAAACCTGGGACGTGCAGGAAGGGTACAGAAGAAGGGTTAGATATAAACAATTTTCTGTGTTCTCTGAATTGTTCTCAATGGCCAGGAATGAAAAGTACCCCAAACTTCTGTTCCTCTTTTAAACTCTCCAGACCTCTATGATGTGAACATGCTAGCTTCCTCATGAATAATGCCTGTAAGACACTTAAGGGGAACCAGCCAAACATGGGTCAACAAGGAGGTGGTAAGGAAGAAAACAGTGTCCCAAAGCTTGGCTGGTACAGCAGTATGGTTGTGTGTTGGTGCCTCATGTATTTGCAGACCATCAGATTCTTGGTAGCCAGGAAACAGTGATAGGCACAGAGCTATTCCATTTTTTTAAATCAGGACCTGAGATTTGTGTTACTTACAATGCTACCATAGCTCAGCTGTTCTGTAACGAGCAGTAGGTGCTGGAGATAACCAGGTGCCGTCTATTTACATTCACTGTGTTTCATTACATGTGGGGGTAGAAGGATTTACTGGAGAAGGCTTGTGAAACACTGACAAAGGTGGGAAGGCAGATGGCACAGAGAGAGGGTCTACTTGAGGTGGAGGAAAATTAGCTCTTCTGACTGCTCCCATGTGTGAGATCAAGGAAATATAGGCGGTAGCGTTACTGAATTCCAGAATTTGTGGCGGCAGTAGCAAAGCTTGCAAGTCTTTCTGCAGGGGAGGTTGTCACCACTGAGAGTGGTTGTTTTGATGATTGGCAAGTGAAACTAGAGCCTTGGACAGAATCCTGTAGTGAAGACTTTGCTAAAGCAGAGAAAGGATGAGCTGTAAAGGTTAGCAAGTATCTAATTATTTCTGCTCAACTCATTATGAGTTGCAGGGGCGCATTTGCGTGTTCAGCATAGCCCACCTAGTATCTATTTTGTGTTTATGAAACAGAAGTGTTAGGCTCTGTTTTATTACTTATCATGTGCTCTAATCACTGACCACCAGAACAAGTAGAAATATATGTGTTGTGAGCATGTTGGCTTATTGCTCTACTTGCATGGGCTGCCTGTTTGTCTCCTGCCTGCCTGCACACAGTCCCATTGCTGCCTCTCTGCCTGCCCAAGGACATCTGGGCTTTACTCCTCAGCTGTCTTTCCCACGGAAAGATCAGTATCTACTCGTAATTCAAAGTTACTAAGACGGCGTACAAGAGTCAGAAGAGACTGACATGAGATCAGGGGGGTGGGAGGGATCTAGAAAATAGTTTGGTTTTTGTTAAGGGGAATGAGGTGGAACATCTTAGGATATGGTCCCAAGCCGTGTGCCTGTGCTCTTCAGTTGAGCTGCGCAGTCCTGCTCCCTGCTCTTCAGTAGGGTTAATATGTGACATAGGACAAGGTATGTGGTTTCCCTGTGTTTCCTTTGCTAATAATGGAATAACATACTACTTCTTTATAGAAGAGTCATGAGGATAAATGCTGTAACCACCATGTGCTCGTATTAGCTAAAGCTCCCCTTAATACCCTCACTGTATGGTTTGACCACCTCCTTACTCAGGGCTGTCAGAAGATTTTGTTTGTTGATCCAGTTCCCATATATTCCCCCAGCTCCATAGCTGCACTCCTGTTACTCAGAAAAATATCCTGAATATGCCCCACAAACCTGGATGCTATTCTCCTTCCTCACATACCCTGTCACTGGTAAACTTGGCAAGTTTACAAAAAGATGAAGAAAGATGAACTGAGGAAAATAATTGTACTACTGACTGGTGGCAGCAGAGATCAGGAAAGTGGAGACACAAAGTTTCCACCTCTTACCTAGTTGTATATATACATATATGGGTTGAGTGTCAGAGGAGGCTGTATATGCCCATGTAGGAAACTTAGGAGTAAAATGTTATTTTAGCCAAAAAAGAACACCCCACAGAGATGAAAACAGCTTCAATCCATCACTCAGAGCAAAGTGAACTGCTCAATTTATCTTGGTATTCTCATTACCAGTGACCCCAGCATTGAGGTGTGTGAGTCCACACTCATTCTTAGTTTCTCTGGCCAGTCTCAGCATTAACGTGGTGCCTGCCTGGAGGTTGCCTTTCAGCCTCTTCACCTGGAGGGTTAGCTTTTGCTTCTGACCCCTCCCAAACTGCTGGCTTGCACAGGAAAAGGAAATAAAAAATATTCAGCCTATGACACACACAAATAGGAGCTCAGATCCTGGTTAATCAAGGGACTGCAGGCATGGCAGCAGAGAGAAATTTCTGCTCCAACCAACCGAAGTCCTGATCTCCAGGCTACTCCTACTCGGTTCCAGACATCTGACCAGTAGTGTTAGTTCAGAGGCTGTGTAGCTCTGTTTCTTCTTTCCTGCATACCTCCTCTGCTGCTTTCCAGTTTCTGATATTTTACTTTGAGCACTGCAAATAATGTACATAGTGGAGCAATATATACCAAATGAAAGAACAAAGCTGACTAGATTGTGCTATTTGTAAATTCTTATAAGAAAATACTGTCTGACTGGTAGAACAACAGTAAACAGAGGAAGTGATTAGTTTTATAGATAGTGTGATCAAAATCCCTGTGAGGGCTGTAAAATGGAGAGCAGCCACTGAATTGATGACCAATGAGGCATATGGTATCTAAATTAAGAGAGAGCATAGGATCTCCCAGGAGGAGGTTATCAGGGTATCAGAAAGCTGAGGCAGAAAGTTCCTTTTGTCTCTTCCTACACCAAATTCCTGAGATAAGAGAATGCTATACTAATACTGGAATCTAGATAACACTAGAAATTTAATACTTTCTCTCGAGTCTTTACTGTAGAGTTTAATGAATAAGGCTTTGCACATTGCTGGAACTACCTCTAACCTCACTTGTACATTTCTAAAACTTGATTTAAGAGGGATTTTATTACTCCGTTCTCTTATAAACACTGCTTTACTTCTAGAATGCAAATTATCTTATCCTTAATTTAGAGCTAAGTAAATGAGAACAGGCAGGAGAAATTCATAAATCAACGGATAACTCTATTGCATTAAAGAGAATCATTGGCACTACAGAGCAGCTTCTTTCTGAATCACTCCATGTGTAGCGATGGAAGTGAAAAAAGTAGCAAATCATGAGCTCAGTTCAGTGTTTATAAGCATCTATTCCGTTGACTTCTGTAAGAATTTTGTCAGAAAAATAATATTCTTTTTCAACCCCATACTCTAGTGTATTGATAGGGATTACAGCATTTTATAAAGTTAGTCTGATAACACTGAAGAAATTGCATGGCTTTGCACTTGTTTTTTCTGCAGACTTTCCTATTTTAAGATGAAAAATTTGGAAAATGGTTCTTTGTGGTTTAGTATGACCTCCTGAGAAGCAGTCAGTGGTTGTCAATCAGATTTCTCCTGAATCCACTTACTTGGGTTTAAAAGTGGCTCATGTGATATCATTTGGGCATTGGAGTCACAGCAACTGCAGCACTATAATCTCTCTCTCATTCCCCAGCACAAGGAATAGGTAATTTATACTAAGAATACATTTCCATTTTATTGCATTATCTGTCCTTCACCATGGACTGTTCTCTCTTCCCTATGTAATGTGTGACTCTCTCAGCTCAATTCTAGTAGAATACAGGGGCTCCCTGCATGTAATGGGAAAAATAGGGATGTGAGATTTACAAAGAGAGGAAAGCCAAAAAGTGTACCCATTTTAAGGTCATTTCTTTTTGCCCTCTATCTCAGAGGTTATAGAAGTGTGAGAAAAATGATGCCGTTCATTAGACTGGAGCAGGAGCCACAGCCATGCTGACATCCTTGTCTTTGAGGGGAATATCCTTTCTCTTCTTCTTGTCCTAGGTTCTCAAGCAGCTGGTCAAGCTCTTTGTCCCTAAGCAATAAGGGCTGATTTAAAAGTGAAGTGAAATGTCTTTTATTCCCAAATTAGGGTTGTTTGCTTTGGTTTGGCACGGCGAGCCAGCCAGCAGGACATCCCTTCCTCAGCTGGGGCTCTCTGGTCATTGCTGCTTCACTTTGAGGTTCTGAGGTTTGAGCTGAGCTGGAGTAATTTGTTTAATTGTTCAGTGAGGAGCAGTCTGGTAATCTCTGTGCAGGACTGAGGCAAGGAGCTCCTCTTTCCAAGCCTGGAGCAGTTGTTTGTATGGCCATGGTTGTTTCCTTTGTAAGGAAGGGGAAGGAAGCTGACTCTACTGCATGAGAGTGTGGTGAGAATGACTTCACACCTCTACAGCTCTACAAGGATGGAAGCCATAACACAAGTATTGCATACATTTGAAAGAATTTTGTAGATGATATTTTTATCTTCAGAATTGGGGAGGGCTAATTGATTTTTGAGTGGATCACAGAATTTATGCATATACCTATTTATGTATTATACTGCATCACTTAAGGCATCAACGTATGAAGTGACATGGAAACATACCATGCACTGCATTCTTAAGGAGGCCTTTATGTCAGTCTACAAGGGCAGTTGTTTTAAGTCTTTGTGTTCAGCTAAGCAGAGATAAGCAATTTTAAACCTGTAACTGAAACTTTCCCTAATCTTCCTTGGGATCCTGGGTCTGTGGTGGCAGCCAAGAAGACTGGCATGTTTTTAAAAAAATCCTCTCTTAATCTAGAAATTTGGCTTTTCTAGATCCCTCTCAAAAACCCTCCCCATGTTGAGATGCACTTAACTATGTTGTAGTTGATAGGCACAAGAAGCATCAACTGCCTTTCACTAATATGTATGCATTCCTGGAACAAGCTACCTTAAAAGTGTTATACATAGAGGGTCTGTAGAGAGGCCCTTTAGATTATTTCCTTTGGTGTGAAGACAGGATCTCTTACCTGACCCGCCTTCAATCCCATAGTCATGTCTCAGTAGTCCTTGAAGAATGGGTTATTTCAAAAGTGATTATTGAAATATTGAAAAAATATTATCATTAGAAAATACTTTTTTTTTCTGTACCAGAATTTTCTAAAATTAAAACACAAGGTCAATAAGTAACAGGTGTATTTTTACAGTGTTGGATTAATCCATTCAGCTAAATAGATAACAATGTGGCAGCCATATGATCATGCAATATTTATGTGTAGGTTGAACAACGATCTTTCTGTCTAAACTTTGTGCTGTTTCCAGTTTTAACACAATGTAGACACAGACAGCTGTTTAATTTGTCAATAAATATAGTAAGTAACTAGAATTAATTACCATGAGACACAGTTTCTAGATAATATATTCTCTGTAGTTAGAAGGATGCAAATAACAGTTTAATTACCTTTTCATTCCAAACCGAATAATTTCAAAGCAAGAAAAGAGTGGGTATATCTATCTGTGCTCATAAAATAATAGGTTCCCATCCAGTTTTCCCTAAGCAAATGCATTCCACCAAAAATACATAGTCTTGTTTTACCTAATATTTCCCAAAACAAGATGACAAGCAGAGTGCACATGGCAGATCCTTTTCAGCTGCTTACCAGAGTCTTGGCTGGCTTTCCATTTTCTAGAAATCCGTTTCTAGCTATTGGAGGGAGGAAGAAAATGCAGCTGTGTATGCCAGAGGCAGAAAGGCATTTCTAGAGAGTTTGAAACAATTGTTTTGGACCAAAAGGTGTCCCAGGCATTCCAAGTGCAGCCAAGAATAACACTTTAAATATTGATAGTTAAAGAGTCTGACTCCTTTTCAAAGGGTAAATGCAAGGGGATTAAATATATCCAAAAATGTTCACCAATGTTTCTTAAGCCAGGAGGAGGAGTCACAAAGGGCCAGCCAAGGAAGGAGCAGAAGATGAACACAGTAAGATATTTAAGCCTTTAACAACAGGCAGTAAAACTGTAGTGAGGCATAAAATTTGTTCTACTTTCCTTAAAGGGCAGATCAGCTTTCAAAAGTTTAGGAAATCCTCTATTAATCTTTATGAAATCCACACCTAGATTGTGAAATGTTAAGGCAAGCCTTTAAATCTGAAAGGTGCCTTTACATGTGCTGTCTTGTTTTGTATTTTTCTTTTATGCACAGAAAAATGCACAAGATGCCATAGCAGTTTTTAATCTTTCTTTTCATCTACAAATATTCAAATTAAACTCTCTTAAAGCTTAGGAGATAAAATTGTATTACAACTGGTTTTTGGTAATCTGAAGCAAATAAACAAACCACATACACTAGCATGTTAAAAATATGAACTGATGACTACTCTTATTATGCCCATCATGTTGCCTAGCATACGAATGTCAATATGCTGAAGTAAATAATAATAATTAATGGCACATAACTGTTGGCAATGTATCCACACATGCTTGTAGCTATATACATAGCTTAATTTACCTTACTTCTGGTGAAACTTCTTGCTGTTGTGAATAGATAGTTACTTTTACTAAGGCTTTAAACAGTACAGTTGCGGTCTGAGTATGAGATGATATGAAGACACTGCCTTATGGAGTAAGCTTATTTAAAGCCTGTTCAGGTTTAAGGCCTGCCACGCTCTCATCGAAAACTTCACTACGAGGCTTGGCTGAATGTTAGTGCAGCTGTTCACTTGAAAATGCTCGTGTTTCTGATTCTTTGTCACAATTGTTTTAGAACAGTATTTTGTTTAAGGCATACCAGGTCCCCAAGCTGGGGGCAGGCAGCCGGCCAGAGCCTATCCAGGCTGCCAGCGTCATTCATAGTGGTGCTGGAAAAGCTGAGGGACTGGGAGGTCATAGGAGGGAGTAAGAGTTTCATGGCAGAGAACCATGAGGTTCTTGGGTGGGACTGGGAGTGTCATGAGAGGACATGGGTGGGGAGTTCGTGGAAGGCTGTGGCAGTGTGAGCCATCACTGAGACAGACTCTGAGACAGGGTGCATGGGGCCTGAGAGGCAAAGGCATAGTGGAGGCCGTGCAGGGGACCACTGACACCCAGGCAGCTGTTACTCCCTGGTATTTTTTTCTCTGTTACCTGCATTCATACCAGGGTCCAAAAGAACCCTGCCTGGTGGGTCAGTCACTCTGAGATACCTGAATCTGAAAAATCATCATTTTGAAGACACCTGTCAATGAAGATGATGAATCATGTTTATGTCCACTGTCTTTAGATCACCAGTTACCATCCAGCCTGGCGCAGCCTGAGCCACTCTGGCCCCGGAGGCTGTACAGGGCAGGTGTCCGGGGATGAGGCAGCAGTCTCCCTGCCCGCCGGAGCAGGCAGGGGCCGGAGGCAGCCGGGCTGGAGGAGCTGGGCCCCAGTCGCGCCTCTGCCCTGTGGCTGGAGGTCTCCAGGCTCCAGCTCTTCTCGCATCCAGGCCGCTGGGCTCTCCCCGGGGCGCGGCACCGCGTTGGCCCCGGCCCCGACGGCGCTGCGGCCCCTGGGGACGCAAGGGCCGCTGCGGCCCTGCAGCCCCACCGGCAGGGCCGGTCCCCCTTCGTCTGCGGGCCGAAGCGGGGCTGCGGCAGGGAGCTCCTCGCCGGGGTGAGCTTGTCAGCGCCGCTCCGCGAACGGGCCTCGGCCCCGGCCGTGCCGCCGGGAGCCCTGTCCACCGGGCGCCGCCTCCCGCGCTGCTCCCCATCTCCGGTGTCCCTTGGCTTTACAGGAGGGTGCAGCGGCAGCCCATTTCTCAGGGAAATAGTGCTTTAGTGTAACTGAATTGACATTTGGCCTTGATACCTGTATCTACTCATAACTGAAACAAATTTCTAAAATAAATATTGTACTTTGATCTTCCAGCCCTGCATTTTTAATGACAGCACTTCATTAAGAATAAATTTCAGGAGACTGAAATGCTCTGAGTTTGAACACTAATTATTTGTGCAGAAAATTGTGACTGCAACGTTTCATTATTCAGCCCATTGGTTTCTTCCAGAAATGAGAAACTATTCTCAGCTTTTAAGTAATGTGCTTTCTTGCATGCAGATTCAAGGCATTTGTAGTGTGACATCTGTATAGAAAGTTGCCCAACTTTCCACTCTTTTGTAACGTGATAAATCATTTTGGTTCATCGAGATACCTTAGGAAATAATGTACCTTAAAGGCTGGGGAAAGCCTTCGGGATGTTCAGTGTCTCCTGAACGACCTATCGACTTTCGTTTATAAATATTGTTCAGATTATTAGCCTGGCAATTGTTTGATAAAACGAATTAACAGAAATCGAGGTAGGAATTGAATCATGCACCTGGTAGGAGTCCAGAGTTGGCACAGGTTTGGGGATGTGGAAGTTTAGGGGCGACGCAAGTGCGAGCTCCACTGTTTCGCTTGTCTGGCGGGTTATTGCTCCCTCAGAGACCAGAGGTGCGGGTCAGGGTCCCCTCGCAGGGGTACCCCCCGGCTCCGACTGCCCCGGCTGCAGCTCAGACGGGAGGAGAAGGCGGGTGCGCTCCTGCTCCAATGCGGCTCCAGTGACGCGACTGGAGCTTGATAGGTGAGCCCGGGGCACCCGGCGGCTGAGGGCGAGTGTCCGCGAGTGTGTGCGCGCCCTGCGGCAGAGCTGCCGTTTCCCCGTCTCCTGCCATGTCCCGTGTGGACGCGGCGCAGCCCCCGCTGGATCTCGCACCGGCGATGCTGAGAAGGGGTGTTTGCGTGAGGTGGACGGAGGTGTTGGACCACGCAAGCCCTGCACCCTCGCAGGCTGATGGGGAGCCCAGCAGCCTCACGCCTTGCCCGGGGTGCTGCCGGGCCGAGGGCTCCTGCAGCAGCGGCCAGCCCTGCCTCGATGCGTTGGTACGTGGTAAAAGCGCTGCGTGCGAGGCTCTTACCTCCCTGCTGCCGACCTGGTGAGGCGGTTACCTGGCACAGGGGAAAAGCTTGAAGTGGCTGCTGCGTAGGGTATCAGTGTTACACGAGGTCGAGCTTTTACTTCTCCCCAGGACTCAATATGGAGCCGTGGGAGAGGACTTGGCACTTTAATCCCTTCAAAGAAACCGATCTAATTCAAGCCCTACAACTCTTGAAAGTCTTTGAGCGGACACTGAGTGTTTCCACAGGAAAGCCAGATAAAGATCTCTGTGTGCTGGCGTTTAAAGAGACTTCAGTGGCTGTGTGAATACAATTGAACCCAGCGACTGCGGGAAGGATCGAGTTACCTGCGCAAACAACACCGGAGGACCAGAGCCAGCCGGCATCTGCCCGAAAGGGCACCCTCCCACCTCCCCAAGACAGAGCTGAACCTCCTCGTTTGGTATTTGGCCAAACAGGCCGGCTTACACGTTTGCGATAACCTCGGAGCAGATGGGAAAGCGGGGAAGAGAGGAGCGCGCTTCCAGGGCCCCCGGCGGAGCGCGGTGCTGAGCGGGCCCGCGGAGGGGCGCGGAAGGGCGCGGGTTCCTGCCTGCCGCTTGCTGGGCGACGCAGTGCGAGGGATCCCGCCAACTCTGCCGACCACTGAGCGCAGCAGCGGGCGGTGCCGTTAAGCTGTGACCCAGATGTGCCTGGTAGTGGTTACCGGCGAAATAGCCTCGCATATGGTCGAAAGAAAAGCAGCTTAGGTTCTTCATAGACACACACGTGTGTGTATATATATAATGTAGGTGCACAGACCGCAAGGTGAGGGCTGAGGGTGCAGAGCCCTCGGGGCCGAGTTTGGTTTTGTGGCAGGAGGTGGGCGAGAGGGTGGCGGCAGAGGCCTGGTAATAGCGTCTGTGTTCCGGAGGAGCCCCCCGGACCCGTTCTCGCCCCCGGCCCAGGCCGCTGAGGGCATTTCGCCGGCCGCGGGAGCACATCCCGCCTCCAGAGACGCTACCAAGGGAGACTCCTTTCACCATTTAAAGAAATTGTGTGTTTTACACCCGGCTCCAGCTAGGGAACAGGAAACTTTCCCCTTCAGTTTCTGTCTGGAGGGTTTGTCGGTGTGTCTGTCTGCGGGAGCGCTCGCTGCCGGTGGCACCCGCCGCCCCTCCTCCGAGCCCGGCCGGGCGCGCTCGCCGTGGCCCCGCGCCAGGCGGGGGCTGCAGATAACACGGGCTTAGCGCCGGCTGAGCGAAGCGAAACCAAACCCGGCTACCAGAGGGGAAAATGTGCGGTTGTTTGCGGAGTCATATCGAGGGCATATCCCTCAGCCTCGGGGGAAGGGCGGGAGAAGGGAGGGAGTGGGCAGGAACCACTGACAATTACTCCAAGGAAGTTTTACGACTGGGATCGACCAGCCCCGATCAGGTGAACTCGCTGTGCTCCTGTTACTTCGAGTCATCAAACACTATCAGCGGAATCTGGAGGCAGATTTCTCGGGAGATAACAGAGACACATTGTCACTTTAGAGCTCTGCTACAAATCCTTAATTGCAAGAAAAAAAAAAGGGGGGGGGGGGGGAAATCTAGTGTCTTGCACATCTAGTGCGAGGGTCTCCAGGCGGTAAGGGGTCCTTTGATCAAGAAAATCCAATTATTTGTGTATATACATTTCCCACATAGTGATTACTTCATTAATTGTCCCGCCTTTATCTCCTCCCTTCCCATCCCCCCTAATAATCAGTTCTTTTATCCAGACCAACAAACACACCATAGGAGCTTTGTGGATTCAAAGGATTTGCTTTCGCTTCTGAAAGAGCCGCTATTCTTTGATGATTGGGTAGCGGCAAACTTCAAAGCCATAAATCTTCCCTCTGACTGGCTGGCGGCCCAGCAAAGTCCTTATCAAATTCTTGGAGGTGATCCTGGTGCAGTCAGACAGTCCGCGGAGATCGCGCAGCGCGGGGGGGTGGGACAGGCACAGAGGCGAAGAGATCAGAGAGGAGAGAGAGAGGGAAACTGGGCAGCTCCTCGTCTTCCCCTCGGCGTCTCCATGCCTCGGCGGTGCCCCGGCGCCTTCCCCTCGCCCCGGGCGCAGTAGCCATGGCCGCAGTGGCCGTCCTCCGGAACGACTCCCTCCAGGCTTTCCTCCAGGTCAGTACCTGTGCCCGGGGATGTTCGCAGGGCATCGCGTCCCACAGTTGTGACCCGCGTTGCGCCAGAGCAGCCGGGACCTGCCGCCTTCCTCTCGGGGCTTCAGCCCCGCGGCGGTCCGGGAGAGGTAGGTAGGGTCCCCCCACGGGGGTGAAGGGGTCGGGATCGAGCTCCTTGGGCCGGCAACTGCCCTCTCCCGCCAGGAGTCCGGCGGTAACTCCAGGCAACGTCCCGGGGCAGGGGAGTCCGGGGTGGGGGCTGCTCCCTGCTCGCAGCGGCCGCTTCCCCGGCGCCTCTGGACCAGCAGAAGCGGCGGGGCCAACGGCAAGGGCTGCAGGCGAGGCGGGACCGATCTCCGGGCGGGACCGGGGGGCCGGGCCCGTTCTGCCCGCTTGGCGAGCACTGTTTTCGGAAAGTTTGCCGGCCGTGCGGGGAGCGGGAGACGCCTCCGGCAGCTCACGGCCAGGCGGCGCGGGCAGCGGCGCACAAAAGTTTCCCGCGGGTCGGCGGCGGCGGGCGGCGAGTAACGCGCTCTCCTCCCTCCTTCCCTCCCTCCCGCTCCCGCGCAGGACCGCACCCCCAGTGCTTCCCCAGACTTGGCCAAGCACTCGCCCCTGGCTCTTCTGGCCGCCACCTGTAGCCGCATCGGACAGCCAGGCGCAGCGCCCTCGGACTTCCTGCAGGTTTCCTACGACCCGACGCTGGGATCTCCCTCCAGGATCTTCCACCCGTGGAGCGGCGAGATGCCGGCACACTCCCCGGGGGGGCTACCGCCGCCGCACCCCAGCCTGGGGCTGACCCCTCAGAAGAACCACCTGCAGCCCTCCTTCGGGGGGGCGCACGAACTGCCCCTCACGCCCCCGGCGGACCCCTCCTACCCCTACGAGTTTTCTCCCGTCAAGATGCTGCCCTCCTCCATGGCCACCCTGCCGTCCAGCTGCCCCCCCGCCTACGTCCCCTACGCCGCCCAGGCCGCCCTACCGCCCGGCTACTCCAACCTGCTGCCGCCCGCGCAGCCCTGCCGGCAGCTCTCGCCCAACCCGCCGCCTGAGGACATCCCCTGGTGGAGCATCCAGCAGGCCGGCGCCCCGGGCGGCTGCGGCCACCGCTTCCCCGCGGCCGCGGCGCTGCCGCGGAGCCTGGTGCTGGGCCACTCGGACTTCGCCCAGTACCAGACGCAAATCGCCGCCCTGCTGCAGACCAAGTCTCCCCTGGCGGCCACGGCCAGGAGGTGCCGCCGCTGCCGCTGCCCCAACTGCCAGTCGGCTGCGGGCAGCGCCCCAGAGGCGGAGCCGGGCAAAAAGAAGCAGCACATCTGCCACATCCCCGGCTGCGGCAAGGTGTACGGCAAGACCTCGCACCTGAAGGCGCACCTGCGCTGGCACACGGGCGAGCGGCCCTTCGTCTGCAACTGGCTTTTCTGCGGGAAGAGCTTCACCCGCTCCGACGAGCTGCAGCGGCACCTGCGGACTCACACGGGCGAGAAGCGCTTCGTCTGCCCCGAATGCGGGAAGCGCTTCATGCGCAGCGACCACCTGGCCAAGCACGTCAAGACCCACCAGAACAAGAAGCTGAAGGCGGCGGCGGACGGCGTCAAGCGGGAGGACGGACGCGACCTGTGACCGCCGGGCGGCGGGGCAGGACCGGCCCGAGCCCGGCGGCGGTCGCCGCACCCGCGCCGCGGGCCGAGCCGTGCCGCGCCGGTGACCCGGCCTAGGGCGCCCCGCGGCCGGGGGCAGGGCGGTGATGGGGGAGAAGGCGATCGGTTCTCGGACTCGTGTCGGGCCCGGCGAGCTGGGGCTCGGTTGGGGGCGTTACCAGCAGGAGCGGGGACCCTCGGGCCCCAGGACTGGACGCTCGTGGGGCCCCGGGACCGCCGCCGTCTGCCCTCGTCCCGGGACAGTCGCCCTCCCCGTCCCTGCCGTCCCGAGGCGCGACAAAGGGCGGGAGAGGGGCCGCCCCAGTCGCCGCCTCAGGGGATCGGGGCTTGCGAGAGGCCGGGGGTGGGGCGGCAGCGTCGGTCCGGGCACACCGGGGCCCGGCCCTCGGTGCTGTCAGGGGAAGAGACTGAAGTTTTGTGTACAGGTTATTTAATAGTTCTGTTTGAATACAAGTGTTTTCTCTCCTCGTCCTCGGCCCCGTGCGGGGCTCCAGCATGAGAATGTTTCTGTAAAGCGACCCGCGGCTGCAGCGTGAAATAAACCGTTAACTCTGGGGTCACGCACGAAAGGTCCCGCCGCGTCGGTGTCATTTCATCGTCCCGCCCGCTCACGAGGACCGGGCCCGCCCGCGCACGGCCGCCGCCTTCCCGCCATTTCCCGCCGAGGCGGCGGCGGGCGCTGGGGCGCCGGGCTGCGTCCCGCCTCATCGCCCTGGTCAAGCGGATCCCAGCGCACGGTGACCGGGGAGCTGCTCATGGTAAACACCTGTAAAATCCTGAACTTCTCCAGACTGATTTTGGCTTGTTGGGGTTTTTAAGTTATTGCCGTTATTATTCTGTTTCCTACACACGAAGCCGCGAGAGGAAAGAGAAGCGCACGGTGCGGGTACCGGGGGTGAACGTGCAGGTCCAGCGCTCCAGGCCGGGATGTGCATTTCGGCAGAGGTGAGCAGCAGTCAAAGTCTATGACGCCCCTTCCCAGAGGGGTCCAGCCCACAGGGCCTGCGACAACCAGCCATTCCTGGCCTGATGTTGCCTGTGGCACGGCACAGCCCAAATGTACTTTCCATGGGTTAACTTTCTGTAAAACTGCAGAATTCAAGGGTGAGACGGTCGCTGTCGTCCCAGTGTGATGAAATGGCAGTTGCGCTCCTGCACAGGGAAAGATATTTGGCACAAAACTGTGTATAAAAGTACTTGGTAGACAGTGACAGCTTTTAGGGTTTCTTGTGTCTCATTTGGTGTCACATGGGTTTAGGCATACATTCATTTTGGCAAATTTCTTTTAAAATAATGACTTTTTTACTGTAGCGAGTTCCTTTTTTTTTTTTTTTAACTGAAGTTCTTACAGAACAAACAAGCAAGGAACCTCATTAGTCATTTGCAAACTTTTTCATTTTAACGAAGATAATATGTTCTTTGCTCCTTATATTTTTTTACAAAGTCAGCTTTGCTTTCTGGTTATCTAATGACACAGCCAAATAAAAAAGTGCCATCGGAAGTTCTCTGGGACTAATCTGGAACCATTCAGCCTCAGAGGGGTTCCTCTGGTGGCAGTTGTCAAACACGCTTTGGCACAACCATAATGATAGAGATACACTTTGCCATGGGCTCCTGAATTAAGAAAAGCAGCAGCCTGATAAATGTTTATAATGACAGAACATGTAAAACTGATGTGTTTGTATGTGAGACAAATACTGCGAAGAATCTATTCTCTCAGGAAATAATGAGATGAGACACCACCACCAAAACCCTCACATTTCAAATAATGAGAAGTTAATGAACAGTTACCATGGTACAGTTCCTGAGTAATATTTTAATGTTTATGATTCTGAATTAATTTCCCACACCATATTCTTAGAGCCAACTTATTAAATTAATAATCAAGCAGTTATCATCTTTACTACTGAAGAATCTTCTATAACCTGTCTTACTACAGAAAGCCTTGTGAGAAATCCATTTAGCTTTATTGGTTTACATTCTTTGGCCAAAGACTTAGGCTCTAGAAGGATGTTGTTGAAGGATATTAAGTAGAAGATGCCTTTACTGTTACAGAATGAGCGACAGCAATGAAGGAAATAACTGATGGACCTGACCCAGAAGTCCTTACTCAAAAAGGTCTTTGAGACAAAAGCGCATCCCATTTACCACGGAGAAGGGATTTAAATATGTCATCAGGAATAACATAATGTTTCTACTTTTTAAAATGTTTGATAGCATACAGTGGCAACCTGCTTCCTTTCTTTGGTATTAAGTGGCATTAAGAATGTAGTGTTACAGAATTTGGGACTATTTTAAAAGAGGGTTTGTTTCACTAAATAGACTTTCAATTCTATGTTGGGATCAGACATACCTAAAATGGACAGAAATGGAAAGTGCTTTTGCTGGTAGCAGTAGAGGGGAAACGACAGTACCACAGAGTACAAAAGATCCACTTACAGGATAGAATACTGGACTTGGATGTCACCTTTCACTGCTAAGTACCAAGATCAAGATGAAGTATTAACCTGAGCTGAAGCAATGTATTAGATGGTTTCTGGCACAAGTTTAGCCTAAGAACTAGAGCACTGTTCTATTAGAGAAGATGTAACTAGCAGAAAATAGCCCACAGTCACAGACATAATAATTTCTAAGCAGGACCATTTTGGAAAGATTTTTCTGCAGTTGGATGACAAACTGAATTTACCCAGACTGTATATCGTCTAGTCTAGCCACACTGTTTTGGGTTCTAACTCTTTCCTCAGACAAAACTTGTACTGAAATACTGAAAGTTCTACCATTCAGTTCAGTGTGAGCCTGCAAGTAATCTAGGTTTTAAGTAAAAGACCATAGCCCAGGCAGTCCCAGCACCATGATAAGGGGGTGGCAATTTCTGATTAAAAAAAAAAAAATTAAAAAAGGCAGTGGCATGTTGTATCCCGTGCACCTTGTATAATATCTGCACAATGACTACATTTAGAACGTGAAAGTGCACAAGTTAAAATATGTACGATCAAAATTAGTTAAATACCTGCCATGATCAAGAGATGTATTTAAGTGAAAACCCATGATAGCAAATGCTAATGAAAATCTTAATCTGTGAGAACAGTTTAAAAAAAAAAAATAAAAAAAAAATAAAAAAACAGAAAATGAGGAATTTATGACACAAGGTAAGTAAAACTAACAGTTTAGAATATAAAAATATTTAATGAATCATTATTTCTCTCTAAAGCTTTTAAATAGTTCATTGGAAAAGAGAGCATATCCATCATAGCTGCTTCATATGCATCTCTAAATAGCTAAATCATATGATAGCTTTTCAACTGAAATAATTAAACTTTTATAGTAATATGGCATTTAAATATACATGTGACCTTTCTGATGTATGGGTAGAGTGTTACAAAAATATATTGCTTACATCTCGAGAGTTTATTTCTAGTTGGCAAATTGCACCCTATAATAAAATTAACTTTTAATTTTGCATTCACAAAATACATTTTACACTTTTAGCTGTTTCCAATCAACTAGAACAGCTGTTCATTTTATGAAATTAAATGATTAATATTCTTTTTAATTATACATTTTGAGTACCTATGCTGCTCAAGGTCAATTCATTTCTGAATTTTAAATCTTAAATGTCATTGGTATAATAGACACATAATATAAACTAATTCATTTTGTAGTTAACTAAAATTAATTAATCTTTACAAAAAAATAGGATATGGTTAAAAAATTTGAGATTGGGCATGTTTTCTGTGTTGAAAAGTGACTTCCACACTTGCACAAACTTTTAAGCAGAGCATATTACAAAAACAAAAAAACAAACAACAAAACAAACAAAACAAAACAAAAAACACAAGCAGCATTGTTCTTAGATAGGTTCGTTGGTGATTTAACATGTTGTTAATCAGATTGTTTTTAGTTAAGGGCCAAATTGTGTAATTCAAATTTGGGACTTTACTATAACAAAGATTTCATATTGACTTGAATAAGACTTTAATGTGGGAGAAGGTTGCAGGATTCACCATGTAAGTATAAAGCCTAGCTTATTGTCAGATCCTATGGCTTGCTGTAGATTTTTTTTTTTTAAGTTTCTCCAATTATTTTACATTTTTTATGAGATTCTTGTGAACTCTGTGATAAATATGTGGGGTCTGCTGCTCTGGCACATGGAGCCAACTCAAAGACCTCTTAGGTTTTCCTGCCAAATTTTTTTTAAGTACTTACCGGATAGGCTCCCTAAGTCTTCAATACTACTGTGCCTGAAAGCAAAGCTTTCTTCCAAAGGGATTGCCTAGCAGGTATCTCCAATAACTTTGCATTTAAACAACATCCAAGCCTCCCAGGATCTGGAAGTGCTCGGCCACCAGCAAGGCTCACAATTGTCAAGTAAGTGTTAAGGTGGGGCACAGAGAAGAAGGATCCAAGGCCTGGGGCTGACTGAATGAGTAGTCTTGATCAGGGAAAATCAGCAGAAGTGTGTGTAATTCAAAGGATCTTTTAAATAAGTTTACTGGTTTTATTCCCAACTCAATATTTACTCCCAACTGACTTGAAGACATATGGATCTTTTGTTATGGATAATGAAAAGCAAAGAAAACATGTATTTTGACCTTGTGACTGTGACAAGTCAGTGGGAGATCTTGGACAGTGAGATTTGGCCTTTAACCTGAAGGCCATCAATCCTGTTTTTCTCCTCATCATCTCTTAGTTTTGTTGCATTACTCATTTACTTAAGGACACAAAACTCCCCAGCGAGTCCCTGACCCAGCTCTGGTGACTACACCACTGCTGAGCTCTGTTAGCAGGAGCCCACCCTGAGGCTGTGTACAAATCCTGTGTGCTGAGAAAGGGAACAGGTCCCACTCAAGTGTGGTTGGGTACAGAGCAGGAGTCTATTTCATCTGCAGGTGGCTGTGCGGTGAGTCCCATGCTGTGATGTACTGGAGTCAGTGGCCAAGAACTCCTGAAGGAGTGATGAGTTAGTACTGAGGTGTGAACTGAGCCGCTACTCCCAAAGCCTTTAGTGATGCAGAGGCCTTATACAGAGCTGCTGTATCGGTTCACATCTCTCTGTTAGTGGTCGTAAGGCTAGAATTTCCTTTCATCTAATTGAACTACCAAAGAAATAATAACAATCCAGTTTATGACATCTGATCCCCTTTAGTTCTGACTAAGCAAGGAACAGTTTACCGGTGTAGGAATATTGTATACTAGAAGCCATTTCAATGTGTGCATCACTGTAGTGACCCTTCCTCTCCCATGCTCCACTCCTCCAGAGTAAAAGAGAAACTGTAGCAGCAAAAGTGCTTTCTTCTCTGTCCTGCTCATCCACAGTAGAGTCTTCTGCTGGTGCAGATGTCTCAGTTAAGGGTTACATTTTTTTCTCCCCCTTGATTGGCACAATTGTGCCTGCAGCAGCACATGGTCAAAGCCTGGTTTACCTTGTCCTCAAGCACACATTTTTTATGCTTCGGATTTGTTTTCTCTAGCCTAACAATATAATATAACCTCTGCCTTAAGGTAGGAACCTCCATCTAACTCATCTTAATCCCCCTTCTCTAAGCCATCAGTCACTGGCTTTTGCTGTCCATTGATGCCAATACTGAGCAAGTACCTCACTTTAGGCAACATTGTAACTTGCCCTTTATGTCAACCTGTCACATCATAAAAAGCAATCTTTTTTACATTTGTAACTTCCTGTTGCCACTGAATCACAGACTTTTCGGACTTTTACCGTGACAATGACTGAAGTGTCCTGAACTGAGTATTACATCACCATAGTATTTAGTATGGGGGAATGATGAAGCACAAGGGGGGAAATGAAAAATAAGCAAAACACTTTTTTTTTTTTTTAGGAAATACTTATACAACAGTCTCTGCCTGTGTTTTTGTATTTTGAAAAGGTAGGGTTGTCTGCAAAAACCATGTATTCCTATTATCTATAAATCCCTGTTATTGTAGCAATACTGAGCTGTTTAAACAAATTCTCAGTATTAACCCATATACTACTCAAAAACTTTTTTTCATTTTCCTTTTTACCATGAACCAGCCATCACAGAGCACACTTTCAAAGTAGGCTTTAGTTACGCAGCAGGTTAAAAGACATTTTATTAGACCAAAGCCTGTGTCTTCACTTGAGGTCATATCCCACATGCTTTATTCAGGATCAGATGGCGTGCCTGTGATCTCCACATGCAGATCTCCCATCTGTATGGAAAGGAGATGTCAGTCATGCTACCACATTTCCCCTTACTTTAGACAGCTCTCCACAAGTCTAGGATGAACATGTGAAGAAGAAAAAGGAAAATGTTCACTATTCACTCATTAAAGATTAGATGGGAAAGATAACACAGCCTGAGAATGTCAGGTGTTCTCAGCTACTGTATGTTAATCCCAAAGGAGCGCAGAAACAGCTTCATTTCTTCCCTTCACATCTAAAGAATGTGCTTTCCTGCTGACCAAGAATAGCTGTAGTGCTTTGCTTTTGTTGAGTCCTGCAAAGAACAGCCAAACACTTGACATCTGCTTACTTTACACGTTCTGAAACGTTGCTTATTCACCTTAGGAGCCCAATATAGGAGGCCCATTCTTCTCAGTATTACCTGATCCCTCAGCAGTGTGGCTCCACTGACTTCTCTCTGTTAATTTGCTCTGAAAGAACTGAAAGTAATAGTTTTAAGCAGGCAAAGATTACACTTCTATATTTTCCAAAATATTAACCAAATCTTCTTATGTGCCTACATGAGACCTAAGGCTATGTCTGAGCTTCTTAGTAAAATGCTTGAATAAATTCTGTAATGACGCTGAGAAGCTACTTGGAAAATACTGTGATCAAGGCTGTGTTCAGTGCTTGAATAGTTAAGTTAGAGGCACCAGAACTGGGAGCAAACTTGTTAGGGGAGGCAGGTTCTCTGTAACACTATTTAGAATTGGCCAGAGCAGCTCAGTTAGTGCACATAAACACTGGAACTGTAACTCTGCTACCCTGATGGGATCTTGAGTATACCAAGAATGACAACACTGAACACACTCAGTGCATCCTGGCAGTCTACAGGGAAGTGTTTTTTCTTCATTGGAGGAAGGGCTTGTAAAAGTTTTCCTACAAGGGAAAAAAGGGATTAATGGATCTGAAGATCATTACTCTTCTATCAATCAGCAGGTTGAGGCAGAAGACAAAGCAGCCAGGGAACCTTTCCTTTTCATGGGCCACATTTGCTTAGGTTCACAAATAGCAACACGAAGAAAGAGTCCTAGTTCCCTTCTCTGTCCCCTGAATGCAAAGGGGAGAGACAACACCCAGGAATTTCTAGAAGCCTTTATCTGCTTCGCTCCCCGCAGTTTCCCCACACAACTCAGGTTTGTGGTACTGCCCCCAAGTTCTCCGTAGCATGTTCCAGTATGCAGCTGTTGCGTTGCCTTCATGGGGTTTGCTTTCTCCCTTGCTGCCCTCAAAAATTAAATCATTGTGCACAATTAGGCTATTTTGAAATACCTCAGTACACATGAAGAAGAAAGTTTTCTAGGCTGATACAGTGATTGCAGCGTGCTGAAATCACTAAGATTTAAATGTGGGAATTACCTTCTAGTTTTACCATTCAATTATTTTTCTCATTAGAACCAGAGTTTTAATCAGCTAAGAAATATTAAACAGCCAGTAAAGCAGAATAGTATGGTACGTTAAAATACTTATTCAGAAAGTGCCTAATTACATTAGAACCTCATTTGTCTTTTTATAATATGCATTCATTCATCCTAGACTTAATTTAAAATAGGTGTCAGGTATCAGCTGTAATACTCAGATTTTGATTCTGATCTAGATGTTAGAACCTCTGCCATTTATTTAGCATGCTCAGGAAAGGGGAAGGAGGAGGGTAAGTTTAGGCCTGTTTTTAATAAGCTACAGCAATTAGATATTTTGAGTGCTCAGAATGATGTATTAGAATTATACAATTATTTGGTTTGTTCGGTTGCTTTTCAATACACTTGAGAACCAGCTCCTAATTAAGATACACACACTATCAAAGACGTAAAACTTACATGTTGGTAAAAACAATTAGAAGGATGATGTAGGCTTAGATTCCCCACGGTTTTTGTACGAATCTGCCAGACAGCGTGGGGTATGAGCATGTAGAATTTACCTTCCCTGCACAAGGTTCAGAAAGAGCTGCAGTACTTGTGTGCCCTACAGGGACATAAGCTAGCCCAGAGCAGGTGGGATGCTCTGGGACGTGGCTCTGTTTCCTCTGAGCTGGCTGGGTACTCTGTCAACAGCAGCTTTACCCTTCAAGGGAGCTGTTGTAGTTATCCGTTGCATATGCGAATTTTGTGTTAATCATTTGTTACTTCAGTTTAGAAAACAATCCCTCCTATTTAAAAGATATAAGAGGAAAGCACAGTATACAATAAAGCACATATTATAAAACAGATCAAGATAAATGATCCAACCA
Organism: Patagioenas fasciata; assembly: GCF_037038585.1. Lineage (NCBI taxonomy): Eukaryota > Metazoa > Chordata > Aves > Columbiformes > Columbidae > Patagioenas > Patagioenas fasciata. The sequence goes on from NC_092526.1 coordinate 21,807,246, forward strand.
AGATTACCTCCAATTATAGGCATGCCTCACCCCTTTAAAACTAATAGACTGTATAATATACTATCCTTAATATGTCCTGAATGTTTTGCTCTTCACCTCAAAAGCAGTAAGAGCAGTCTCTCTCGTGAAATCTTGCTGCAGAAATGACTGAGTTCCTACCGTCTCACTGCCACATGAAAAACCTTAATCAAAGCAACCAAACCTCTTGAGTTGCTGCTGATTCCACAGGACTTTTTTATAGTGATATTACTTTTATCTGTCATCATTTATTCAAAAAGGTAAATCAAAAGCATAAAATAGTCTCATCTGATTTTCTGCCTGCAGGAGATGCCCTTCTTGTTGGTTAAGCCATGAAATCTTACATCAGTCAAACCAAGTGGCTGACCTGACTTTCTGTTCTTTTCCATGTATAGAAGTTTCTTATGAACAGATTACAGTCTGGTACCAAAATTAGAATTTTTGAAAATATTTGTCTTCTGCAGCTCAGCTGACACAAAGGAATACTTGTTTTTAGAAAGGCTCGACATTTTTTTAATTGCTGATCAGAAAGTCATTCCTCTATTAATCCTAACCAAGTAACCTGAATATATCACTAATGCCTGTTAGTGTGAGATGCATCTAGAGATACATTAGTGATCATTAATACCAAGGATTTTTACAATTTGAATTCTACAAATGAAATGTGTGTGTGTGTAAACTCACATTTGTCTCACATTTTGACATTCATCAAACTTATTTTCATTTAAAATAAGTCATTAGGAGGTCACTTTGAGCTGGACTGCAATAAGCAATGCTTCAGCTGCAAAGGTTCACAAAAAGATTGGGTCAGCCCTGAAGATCTGCCCAGGGACAGGTGACATGTGAGCTAACACAGCCAATGCCTGTAAATTTTGTGTGAATAGGATCAGATCTTGCTGCCTTCAGCTCTTGGGCCTCAGTGATTAGAGTTTTATTATAATAATACCTCTACCACCAAAATGCAGCTTTGTCTAACTTCTTAGGAAGACTCTGATTGATGCCTCTAGGGTCAGAGTGTTTTACCCACTCCACTGCAACGCTCTCAGGAAAGACCTCACAGTATCCCAGCTACATGTGTTTAAAACAATTGCAGTGCTTTTGTGTGTGTTTAAGACCTTAAGGAAGCTGCAAAACTGCATGTGCCCTTGGAGCAAATCAAATAATCACTAGAGAGTCCCAGACTGCAGAAAGAGTCCCTGCTATGCATGGCTTCCTTTGGCAAGCAGGAATGGAGAAGCTTGGAATGGTTTTCTCAGGGGAAATGGTAAACATAATGGAGATGCGTAAGTATCGTGAGCCAGACCAAAGGTCTGTTTAACCTAGGAGCCTGTTTTCCAGTAACAGATGCTTAAGGAAAGTGGATTAAAAACAAGGAATATATAAAACAGATATTCCCCTTGGCATGGCCTCTCAGCTTCTGGGGAACAGTGCATCAGAAACTTCCTGAGCTGGAATCACATTTCGTTTGTTGTGTTTAACAGTCAGATAGGCCAATCCATCACTGATTCGTCTCATCCCTTTACAACTGGATTTAAGCTTTGTGGGTCTGCAATATCTTTCAATAGCTGTTTGTGTGTCTGGATTATATCCACTCTGAAGAGAAAGAGCACGACGGCTTTATACCTGTTTCCTTTTCCCCTGGGTGTCCCTTAGCACCGAAGAAAGGCACACAGCGGTGCCTCTCCCCTCTCCAGCCCGTTCCCGGCCGCACAGACCGGTACCGCGCCCAGGCCGGGCCGCGGGCTACAATGGCTCCGGGACCGCCCCGACCCCCGACCCATCTGCCCCCGCAGCGGGAGGTCCCCGCCCCGGCGGGCCGGCGGCAGGTGCCACAGCCCGGGCCTCTCTGTCGCGGCCGCGCCCGCCCCAGGTGAGCGGCGGGACCCGGAGGCACCGCCCGCCCGGCGTTTGGCGGTGGCGCAACGCGCGCGCCTCGCGGCCGGTGTGAGGGTGGCGCTCGCGCAGGCGCTGGCGCGCGCCGTTCCTTCAGGTGGGCTTCAGCGGTGCTGCGCGCGGCCGCTGCCCTGGGCAGGGGGTTCGCGGCCGGAACCGGGTAAGTGAGCGTGGCGGGGGCGTGAGGCGTGTTTCAGACCTTTTGGTGGCAAATCGAAGCTCATTCTGCAGAAACGTAGGTTCAAGTCCCTCCCCTCCCCATTTTTTTTTTTCTTTTCTTTAAGTCACTTGTTCTCGAGACTCCTAGCTTTTATTTCTGTCCCGTGGCCTGTTCGTCTTTCCCTGCCGTGGTGTAAGCTCTGGTGCTGGCGTTTTTGAAGGTCAGACATGCACTGGCATTTCCATTCAGAGCTGTGTTCCTCAGGACTTGTCCCTCACTGGACAATGCCACCTCAGGCTAAAAAGCACCATCAGCAAAGTTCAGAGAAGCTTTGGTGGAAAACTTTGGAGTTAAAGGAGTGAGTTAAAAGATATGGGTTTACTGCTCTCTGAGCCTTGTTTATATACCTGACATGAAAGCTGATTTAAATTAGAGAGTAAAATGTGATCTCACAAGCAGATAGCCCTGACTTTTATCTTGTCTTTTTATTGCATCACACAAAAATATGAAAATGGCTATATTGACATCTGAAAGATGATAGGCCTTATGATACTTTATTTCTCCCAGGATAAATTTCCTAACACATTTTTGTGGTCTTATATATATATATTCCCAAGACAATGTGCAAGATCTGGCGAGTTTCCTGTCTGCCTCAGGTGACAGATGTTTGTTGCAGGAGACATGGTTCAACATTTGGAGTCTGCATGGCTTTGGCCAGTTTTGGTAGTTACTTGGTCTCTTTTTCCTTTTTTTTTTTTTTTCCCTTCCCTCTTTCTGCCTGAGCTGTTTGTTCCTACTCTTGAACCAGCCCCTGCAAAGTGTTTTTGAGCCAGATCCAGCTTGTATGAGTCAACTGAAAAATAACCTGCCTGGGAGAGCAGGAGGGAATATTGGGTCTCATGGTTCCCAGGGCACAAGGCATTAACAGCAGGTGAGAATGAGGCAGGGGCAGGAGTGGCAGCTGTGCAGTGGTGCTGCCTGCTCCTGGGGCTCTGGGCTGGCATGTGGGGGAAATATTCAACTCTATGGCACCAGGTTCAGCACGTGCTTGCGCTGCTGTGGGTGGTCATCGCAGGCAGAAAGGCCTTGCAGTGTGCGGAGCAACTCAGAAGTGTGGGCAGAGTTACAGGCACCCACAGGGAAATCTGCTGATCACCTGTGCTGTGCTGCCATGGTTTCTTCAGTCGCCTTTCCCACCCACTGTTAGAAGAGTAAGTGGGATCACATCTCACGTATCAATGAGATGTCTGAATTCTGGCCACCTCCTCAGGTTGTAGCACTGTTTTTTGCCTGTCACTTTATTCCATTGAAATACACAGGTTACTGTAGAAACTTGTTCCTCAAGACCTCTTTCTGCTCCTAATTAAGTCAAAGGAAAAACTTTATCTGATTTTTAAGGGAGCAGTCTGGCCCTTCAATGGAATTTGAACATAAAACATCATGCTTCCCTCACAGCTGTGTGCCTTCTGTGAGGGGAGGCCAAAGCCCGGCAACAAAATACGGCTTGCTTTGGCTGCTTCAAAGTGAGATAGCAGCAAGGGAAAAATGTTTATAAATGCCAGGACTGGCAAGGGGAGCAGAGAGACGTTGCTTTCAAGAATGCGCTACTACTGTGTGTCAAAGAATTCTGCTTTATGTTATTGAGCTTCTGATCTGTATGCTATATGTAAATGTATGCATCGTTAAGACTGTCCACAAAGTGGATAGCTTTATTTTTCACCCAGAGAAGTTGCAGATCATTTTGTTGAATGTTCTTAATACATTTTTGGCATATGGCTACTGTGTCGTAGGCCCTTTTAGCCTAAGATTAAAGGAAAAACAGCTGCTTCTGTTTATAGCTCTTCAGATAGCTCTGACAGATTTTATGGTGGATATGGTCACCAAACCTGTTTTTAAAATATTTCTTTATGTCTTATTTTATTTTTCAGGTTTTTGGAATGCCAGAAGTTATCAGTCCAGAGGTATCTTCCTGTGACCTATTTGTGACTACAGACCATACAGGGTTTTTAAAGTGAAGAGTATCTAATTTCCAATTCTTTTCTTAAAAGATTGGGAAGTGTGTTTGTTATTGAGCTAATTATGAGAACATAAGTAGCATATTTTAATATCTAATATTTTGAATTTTTTGTTCAGTTTTTTAAGAAATATTATTAGTATTTGTATCTTTCATGTGGCCAGGCAGACCCTGATTAAAACTAATAGTAGCATTGTAGCATAGTCTCTTGGATTTATTGTGTAGCTGACACGTCCACTTTCTGAAAAGTCACTGACAAGAGTACCTGACTTGAGATATCTATTATGACAGCACGTGTGTGCTCCCTCTCATGTCCCAAATTAGAAAAGAAATCTTTTCAACACCTGTTTACAAAATCTCTTTCCCATGTTAAATGCACAACTATTAACACTATATTTCAGACTTTAAAATTATTTTGCACTATTTTTTCGTGTTAAACCATGCAGTTATGTGTAACATGTATATTTTAAACATTTATTGTCTAACATAAAATAATCATGTAAGGTTTTTTCCATTCACTGGTCACTAAAGTTTAAAATACGGGGTGTTTCAAAAAGATGGACTGAATTTGAAATCACTGTCTCTGCAACCACGAATTCAGCTATTCTCTCGATGTTGTCTGCACAGCAGGTGGAAGGAAAATAGAGCATTTATGAAGAGGTTACTTGATAACTCATTAAACTGTTTGTAGTTTTTTGTGTAATTGTGACATGTTGCCATTGTGAAATATACTGCTTTGAAATTGGGTCCATCTTTTTTAAGCACCCTGTATTTTCTCTGTGTTTGTTTATAAAGTTAAGTATTTTTTAATTAAGAAAGTATCTCTATAACTACCAAAGGAGATTTGAGGAAAGAAAAACAAACGAAACAAAACAACAAACAAAAAACACACATACAAAAAAAACACCAAACAAACAAAAACCCCAAACAAACTCAGAAATTCATCATACATCAGATCCTCACTACTCCACATAATTTGTCCTTTATACAGTTGTCACATACAGCAAACCTTTGAAGATTAGAGACTCCAGTTAGAAATACAGTTGAAACTTTGTTTAAATTACATTTTAGTGTTGCTACATAAAAGCAATGTGAGCATATACTCTCAGAATCAAACACCACCAGCCTTGTAAGCTTTTGTAAGTTCTGTTTACCCACCCTAGTCTGTAGAAATGTGTTTACATGCTCACACAAACAAACGTGTAGCTTAATCTAACTTAAAAAAAAAATTTTTGTATTAATAACAATGCACGACAGAGATCTTTAGAGAGCATCTAATGCTGTTAAGATTAAAATCACACATTCATATTTCCACTGTATTTTAAAGGATGATGTCTTAGCATCTGGGGTGGTAATTCATTTTTTTTTATTACCTTTACACATCTTACAAAGTATTTTCTTGTATAATCATGAATTATCTCAAAGACGAATCTCTTTTTAAGTACATGGAAACTTTAACAATATGATGCTAACTTTGTGGTAAATTAATTAAAAATGAGAAAATACAAATTGGAACAATAAAAGAACTTTTATATGTAAAAAGTGTGCTAAAGGTACTGTGCCTATGGTTTAGATGAACTTGAGAGACAACTGTAATGGACAAGGCAAAAAAAGAAAGGTGCATCTTGATGCCAAAAGTTTTTAGAAAGCTTAATTGTATGAAGTCCATAAGAAGAAATCAGTTATACTGATCTGGGAAAGTCTGGTGGTGGATTTGGTAATGGCCACTACAACCACCTAAATGTTTTTCCCCTTTTTTGTGTGTAAATAAGTTATTTAAATTATTTATATTTATTTATTTATTTATATCAGTATGCAGGAATGTATTATATTTGAAGTAAAAATGCTCCGACTTTAGGCTTTGGTAATTTATGCCTAATACCTAGAGCATATAAAATGAATTGTTTTATTTGTTTACTGTGATTTGCAGGGATATTACTGCATGACAAGGTTACATTGACCTATCATTTCATGCATCAGCAGTTCTTCTATTGCACTGATTTGATCAAGCCTAGTGGATAAAAGAGGAGCAATCCACCCAGTGGACCAAATTAGAATTATAACAAAAAGTGCACATTCTGAAGGGCAAAGTAGGTTAAGTATGGTACTTACTTCGCTTGGCATTGTTTTTGTGATGTATCAAATTTAAAGCTTTTTTTCATAAATGTTTGCTTAAACTTTTGCATTCAAATTTTTTATTTTGATATTATGTAGTTATGTAAGTGATTCCATAGCTACACTTGAGGAAAAATACAGGTTTTTTGTAGCAACTGGAGGCTTTTTTAGGTTAGGTACTTGTGAAAGTGCAATAAATCTTTCTCATTTTGAATTTGCAGGAATTTCTGGGTATCTCTTTGCTGTACTACTTTAGATAGTGCTGTTGCTCCTCATGCTGAAGAATTTCACCATTTTACAGTTATAAAATGTCAAACAACCCTTCCCAGTTACCTGGTTTGAGCTCTGCTAGACAGAGGAAAAGAGACTGCATGGCCCACAGCTTTATAGTGTTTCTAGAGCCACCTTGTTCTTGCTTGCTCTCCTTGAATGCCAGCAGTAGCTCAGTGAATTGGGGGGGGGCTGCATCCTGTCTGTACCCTCCAAGGTAAGTTTTAAATTGCTGTTATCCAAGGGAGGGGCTAAGGTACCTGTCTTATGTGAGGTGTGAAATAACTGGTGTAGGCTCCAACATGATTTTCATAAGATGTGGTAAATAAGGTCTTCAAATGGCTCTAGAATAAGATATGTGAAAGCTATAGAAGTTTAATTTTTTGTTTCTCTAATGACAAAGAGTCTACATGAGACACATTTTTTACATCTTTATACATTTGTTATATATTGCTTATTGTAATGATCCACTAGTACTACATAATCAATCTGTACTGATTGTTTGCTAACAGTGAAAAATCAAGGGCATCAGAAATTATAATTACAAATTCTAGCATTTCATAAATGCCAGAGATCATAACGACAGCATTTGTGTGGTTTGCTTACTAAGGAATCCACAGAGAAATTCATCTGAGCACACATTTAGGTTTCAGTGATCTCAATAGGGTATTAGAACAAACTGCAGTTGTTTACATAATTGGGTGGAGTGTGAGCACCTGGCTCAGTGCTTTGCTGGTAAACCATTTCTGATGGAGATGGAGACCCTGGGTGAGAAACTCATCTCAAGAGCTTGTAGAAAACGATAGGAAAGTCTCATTTGGTTTTCTTTGTTTTGTTTGTTGTTTTCTTTATTTTGAGTTAGATGTTAAGTCAATATGAATTAATTGCTTTGGTAACTGAAGCTAAGTAAAAACATGCTGTCCCAAGATTATGAAAGAAATGTTTGTTTTGACATGCATATCTATTTGGGTAAATTCTGGTAGTCTACTTTAAAAAAAAATACACTTTAAAAAAATTATTTTACAAAAAATTCTTACTAGGTACAATTGTTTAAAAAGGACAGAGACCAAGAAGGTGTCAGCTTTCTCTAGAACTTAAATATGCACATTCTTCATGGCAATAGGTTAGTTTTATTTCTTATTTAGATATTCTGTTAAATGATGTTTTAAATTCCATTGCTGTGAATATTCGTGCAGTAGATGAAATGATGCCAAAGTTTCAGTTTGTATCTTTGTGTGAATGTGTTGAAATTGCTGAGAATTTTCACTGCCTCAAGAATTTAGGAATACCATGTGATGAACCGAAAATAAATGCTTTTTAAAGTTCCTGTTTCTATTTTGGGAGCAAACAGATAAAATGAAAAATTATTTTGGTGCCAAAAACTAAGTTATTTATCAATTACTGATTTTAAAAAGATACTTGCTTTAAAATACTTGTTACTTTATCGGTGAAATCTAAGTAAGCCTGGGCCTGAGCAATTTGATAGTTTATATTTGAAGTAGAACTTTTAAAAAATCACCATACAGCTTCAAGTTAAAGAAGTCTTAGAGCTGAGGAACAAAATTTGCATCAGTTGAACCAAAATGTGTAACAGCTGTTTTGTAGTTGCTTTCCAGAAGCAGCTATTGAATCAGTCCTAACAGTGTCATGGTGAGATGATGTCTTTGGTTTTGCAGTTGATCTATTACATGCTTTTTTAAGCAATTAGAGCTTGATAATGCAATCATTTGTCAACCAATTAATTTTGAAAGACTGGAAATACATGGAAGAACTCTTTAACCTGTGGTTCATTTGACACCACTGATATCTAGATCAAATTTAAAAAATATAATTAGTATTGTGTAAGCTCCATTATATGAACTCAATATCTTCATGTTCTGTGACTTGCAGTTTAATTTTTAAAATATTTGTATCATTACTATAGGTAAACATATGGATAAAAAAATGTTACATGATTTTGTTTTGTATAGAATATGCAAGTTCATTACAATTAGAAACAATAACTGAAAAAAAAAAAGTGAACGTGATTCTCTGGGGCCGACTCTGTGCCCAGACATCAACAGAAACTTTATGAAGGGCATTAATGCATGCAGGCTTCTGCCCTATAATATCTTCACAGCTTTGAAAACCTTAATCACTGCAGCTGAAGTTCTTGTAAGGCTAAAAGAAAGCTATGAGCATGCCAAAATAAGCCAGTTCCTATGTGGGTTTTTTAATATTTCTAATCTTAAAGTCATTATATCCTGTTATTTCAGTACATCAGAATAATGCTTCATGACAATTAATTTCTGCTGAACTTGTACACATAGCAAATGCTAACTCAGATTTTTGCATTCTTGAAGAGAGGTATATGAATTGTGGAATAATATATGTTGCAAGAGACTTTTAGATGTCACCTGGTCCAATGCCCTACTCAGAGCAGGGCCAGCTTATGTTGCTCAGGGCTTCATCCGGTGAAGAAACAAGTATCCTCAAAGTTGGAGATTTCACAACCTCACTGAGCAGCCTATTACTGTGTTTGACTGCCCTCATAGTGAAGTTGTGTGGGTTTTTACCTGATATCTGACCTAAATATCTAATCAAATGGTATTTTTTCACCTTCTTGGTCTATGACTCCAAAAAATTGCATTTTGCATTTATAGATTGTATTTATAAACTCATCTTGAGTTGCCAGACTGGCAACTTGTTTGTGCTAATGTAAACTTCGGATAACACTAAGGACTTCAGGCATGTACATCTAGACTTATTGTGTTATAAGGCTAAACAGAAATGTGACTTTTCTGCCACACCTTACAGAGAAGCCTTTTCTTTCTGCAAGGAGAGGGAGGCAAGCCTTTTATTTCTGCAGAGACAGTCACATAATTCTGTGTATGTACAGGCGTAATTAATTAAAAAGTAGGAACATTAGCTCTAGAAAGGTAAAATAAAAGTAAGTTTTCTTTTTAATTCAGTTCAGGTACAGGAAGATTACTTGACTGGAATGTGTATACTCAATTAACACAATCTAGCATTAAGTGTTTATTTCATTACCTCTGTGGTTTTGCTAAGTTTAAAGTTATTCATTCTTAAGACTATTTCCCTAGTGTTGCTTTTTACATTTGCATGGCTTTCCAAGTGAGTTATCTTGAAAGGAATACTTGCTCTAGACATGCCTGTTCTGGACTAAAAAAAAACAGACTTTGCCTATAGTGTAACATGAAACAAGATGTGCAGTTTATTAAAGCTGTGACACGTTATGACTGCTGCCTTTTGGTTCATGAGCCCTGTTGCCTTGCACTGCTCAAGGGTACCCAAGCTTAAGTACCACATTAAAGAAAGTCATTAAACACCTAACAAAGCAGCACCAGGACAATGTCCAGGAGAAGGCACACCTCCAGTGCTGCTGCTTTCTCCCATATGGAGGCAAAAGTAGCAGCAGCTCCCAGCTCTGCTTGGGGCTGCAGATGGTGCTGAAAGAGACTGATAACTACTCAGGCAACATGTTTTCTGGACATAAATGGTGTTCCAGTTGTTTGTGTGTGGCATTTGGAAGCAGCGTACATGTCTGGAGCGGGCACCATTATGCAGAAACTCTGAAGGTGGTTATTAAACTCTGTTTACAAGGAAACTTGTTTCTGTCTTGTCCCTATACTGTTAGAATTGGACTTCTAGAATTGTTGGTTTGGATTTGAAAATGAGGGGAAACCTTGTAGAACACTCGATAAATACTCTCTGAATTTTGTAGCTGTAGTGTCAACTTTCACATTTTAATCTTCTGTCTCTGGCTTTATTTCTTGGAGTACTGTTTTCACCAGCCTTGTAACCATCAAAATAAACACTGTGTGATTTGATCATGTTGTTGGTGATGTGGCATTTGTGAAAACTACTGAAAATAGTGATTTATTTATAAGACCTCCAATGACAAATAATTCAGGGGATTTGAAGGTTCATAGGCAGAAATAAGCTTTTCTTATGCTATAACATAGTTCATACACTGATTGTGTGCAGCACTTTCAGTTGTTTAAATGTTTTTATTGTCATTCTCTAAGAACCATTAAAAACAGGAGGCAAATATCTGTGAGTTGTAAACAAAAAAGTTCGAAGAAGTGAACAGAACTGCTGAGAGATGCAGAGTCAATAAATATGATTTTCACTATTGTCATCATTTAATATGCATCAAATAACAGAATTATGCTGTCAACCTCAGATGAGCACTGACTGTGTTGGAGCTTTCTGTGTCACAAATTATATTTAAATGAAAAATAAACTTGCAAAAGAACCATTTCATGGGACTTGTGTTCAGATCATAACTTTTTTGGCCATGGTACAGACTGGAAGCTCACTAGCTTTGTCAGCTTTGTCATACCCTACTTTTATCAGAATATTATTATAATTCTAGAGGATGACATATTTTCTCTGTGTGGAAAATAATTGATTCTTAGTATAAGGCTGTTTAGGATTTGGACCACAGTGGTAAGCCATGGTGTCTTCCCTGCAAAACAAGTCTCTAAAATATCTGTTGAAAATAGATCTAATTTCAACCATCTGTGTACTTTTGATTACTAAATGCTATGTAAATATTACCAGAAAGGTTTTTAAATACGTGTTAAATCCTCTGAACAATTGAGGTAGTATCTAGTTCTAATGGCTGGTCAGTGGGAGGTCTGTCAGCAGGAGGTGGCTGGTGGCCATTGGGTGGAATTGCTCAGCAAGAAATCTTGCCACACTGACCTCTGTGGCTCCTCCCTTCACCTGTTCATCACCATGGTCTTGAGCTGCAGGTTGGCACCATGTGCCAGGAACATTTTCTGTCCTAACTTGTCATTCTGATACACCGTAGATGTCCAAAATAAACCAGTGGCACGGATGAGGCAGCTGCAGTCAGCACAATCAGCCATTGCCTAGGGCAAGCACAGAGGGGAGAAAAACAGCATCTCAGGCAGCTAGGGAAAACAAGGTTTGAGCTGCATGGGTCTCTCTGCTGGACATGACTTAAAAATAATCTAAAATCTGGAGCTATTGTAAAACCTTATTTTTTGTCAGTGAACCCAACTTTGATCTGGGCTGCCTTGAAATGAATTCCAAAGAAAAAATTAATTATTCATCATACTCCTTTAAAAACTTGGATAGAAGGCTTGTTAAAATGTGAAATAAAATTTCTTTTTGTGGAAAGCAGGAAAGGCGAAAGGTAGCAAGCTAAATGACTTGTCCTTTCTGATACTTTATAAGTGAGGAATTTTCAGCTTCAGGAGTGAGTTCCAAAGTACATCATATTATGTCTAGAACTATTTTGTGCTTCATTTTCACATATATTCATTTTTCAACCAATGCATTTTTCTATATAGAATTAATATTTAATATAGAGTTATCACAAATTGGTATATTATTTTGCTGTGGCTGTAAAGCCTTGTTGGAGACCTGTTGGGTGAATAATGATACAATATTTAGTATTTTTCATATTTATATGCTGGGGTTTTTTTTATTTTTTTCCTCCCTCCCTCCCCCCCCCCTCTTTATTTTTCCCCAGTACTGGAAAATTTATTGCAATATACATATATATATGGGATGTTTCATCCAAAAGTATGAAAAAATAAGAATTCATCCCACATTCTTCCCAAGATTTTAAGAAAATACAGGTGCAATTTGTATTTACTTGAAGTTACATGTGGTTTTTGGGTGTGACTGTTCAACCAAGACACTTATGATGGGTTGATTTATTGTAGATGTTATAAGCAACTTGCAGTTGCACAGCTCAGTTGTGGGAAAGAATTTTTTTTCCTTCACATCTGACTGTGCTGTCTTGGTACCTGTTTTTATCTGGCCTCATGAACAAATTTTCACCAGTGAGATGAGTGCGTATCTCTGTAAAGCACTTGCCTGTAAACATACTGCAGGCTATGTGAACTATGTCTTCTAGTTCTGTTATCTCCTGAATATAGCTCTGTAGAGAATAGTCCTTTATGTAGTAACAAAAAGAAAACGTGTGTTACAGAGTTCATCAAATACATGGTGGGTGCCCTCTAGCTAGATTGACATGGAACTAACACCTGATGGCAGACAAATTACAGAATAGTTGCTCCAAAATAAACTTTGAACTTTTGGAAGGTGGGGAGTCTGAAATTCTGATTGCATCAATAACTTTGTGTGGCAGACAAGAAGATTTGGCCACTGTAAGGAAATTCTACAGAGGAATTCAGTGAAAATTTTATATCTCAACAGACTCTAGGAATATAGTACTTTTTTTTTTTTTTTTTTTTTTAAGGAATGCAATGAGGTTATTCAAATCTTATTTATGTTACTTATATCTAGAAATCAAAAATTAAGGAAGCAGGACAGGAATGTTTGAAATGAAGTGTACTTTGAATTGTTTTTAATCCTCTGTTCTCAATTTTTTTTTGTTTTCCTTTTTGGCATTAATGGTAAATAAATAGCCACTATGGAGAAGGGTCAGATGCCCAAGGAGAGACATCTGTAATTCAACATACTGAGCTGAGAAGCCTCTTAAGCCAGTAAATTGTAAATAAGGAGTTTAAGTCTCCTCAGAGAATTACCGTCCTGGGCCTTTTCCAAGAGTTAGGTACCCATCATTTCTCCTAGCACAGAGAAAAAGATAGAATGACAATGCTGTTCTCCCCTTTCCTTAAAATCTGAGTAGTTGTACATTCTGAGAGTTTTTGAAACTCTGTTCCTTTCGCTTGCAGAGGTTTAAATCTCAATTCCCACTCCTCAGGGAAAACAAATAATAAATGACCAAATTGTAGGCCATTACGTTTAGGGGCTATGTTATACATTTTTGCTGAAATTATTCCTTTCTCCATGATACAGTTAAATATTCATCATGCCAGCAAGGAAAGAAGAAGTGTGAGGAGAGTGACTCCTGTGACAGCATTTTGATGTTTGTAATGAGCTAAAGACATAGGCAAGGTGTGAGGACAGAGGTAAGGTCTTTTGTTGGACCAGTTTGCATAACTGAGGAAAAGCTGATAAATACTAGACACAGAAGCACTTCTTCAGGTCAAATATTGAAACAGAAGACTTGAAAGCTGAATGTAAGTTAAGACTAAGGTGGTCTGAGTTTAAATTGAAAATTATTGGTTAGACTGCAAGAGAAAAGATCGTTGGTACTTTTCAAATAGAAAGGATATTAATTGAGGGCATGGATGTGAGGAGGAAGATGGTTACCTCGTAAGGAAAATACATCAGATTCTAATTCCATCCAATCTTGTTCTTGCATACTCCTCTCTAAGGATATGCACTCTCTTCTGATTTGCTTTATTCCTATATGCCTTTCCTTGTATGGTACTCTACACACATGTACAGTCTTGTACAAAATCACATCCTTTAGTTATTTCTTTCCTACTGCATTCCCAGTTTGGTAAATTTATCATACATAGTGCTGACTCCTTGCCTTGAATTTGCTTGTTTCTTCTTACCTGAAACATCATCTTGAGTGAAGGGTTGGTCCGCAAAATATCCAGAGAAATTTCTGAGACATTATTTAAAAATTGAAAGCAGATGCTCCTTCTCACTATAGTTTCCAAGCAATGGAGGACAAACTTTCTTGAAAACAAGCCAGTATTTAGCCTGTGACTTTCCATTGAGAGCCAGGCTAGAGAAGCACCAATTTCAGAGGCAGAAATTTGACTGTATGCATTCTACTAAAGACAGAAGCCTTAACTGTGAAAAATAACAAGCAAAATAAATTATTGAAAAGAAATACTAACTTTCCCATAAGATTGCAGTGAATTCAAGCTATCCTAGCAATCTGAAAAAATATACATTGATATTTTAGAAATTAAGAAAGTCTGAAGTGCATAGTTGGTTTCTTGTGATCTGTTTTCAACTTAGTGTTATCTTAAGTGGGCAATATATTTTTACATGTTCTGAAAATTAATTATATGATTAGAAAAAATTTTTGAGAACAATGTATGGTTTTTTTCATCTAAAGTAAAGATGTCGGTTCTCGCCTTTAATCTGTGTGACTTGTTACACTAGAACTGCACCTGATGTTTCCATAAAGATGCTCTGGTCTGCATCAGTTCTCTGACTTTTTTTTATATAGTATAAAATTTAAAATTTTCTTTACTTCTGTTTTCCCATGCCACTATATTATTTGACATCTACTTTTACAAAAACTTCTTTGCAACTGAATCTTATGGGACAAAGTTGCTAAAATTAATATTGCTGAGACGAAGTCAAGCCCAGTAATGTGATTCTGTTTGTAGCCTAATGGTGATCTTTTAAACTATAGAACTTTATCATTGATGAACACATTCATTCAGGCTTTTGTTCAATGTCAACAGAAGGACTGAATTTAAAATCGAATCGGTGTATAGACCTGAGGGGTTTAGACAGCCAGCATGTTGACTTCTTACTAGTTGAAGATACCATCTCAGTCTCATTGCATTATCGCAGTAAGAATTATTATCTTTTTTTTGTAGGAATAATATTAATATATTTAAAGTTCACAAACTCTTTTAAGTAAATTCTTGAAAGGAACCTTTTTGATATTATGATTAAATGGAAAATATTTTAAGCTATATACAAAAATACCTTATCAATGATTAGCATTAATGAATAAAAGTTTAGGAGTTAGTCTGAACAGATAAATTGCTCTGCAAGTGCTGTTGTTTGCTACTGTTGTCATTAATAGATTATTCTACTTTTAAAATTCAGATGAAAAAGAATCTAGGAACATTAAGAAAGTCCCCAGTAATGAACTTCATGTTGAAATTGAGCCAAATACTGTTAAAAATCAAAATAATGATGAGCAACTATGAGAAATATTGGATGATGATGAAGAAAGTAGCAATGAACAAAGTGAAAATGGAGAAAACCTATTGCCCCAAAAGAATTGTTGTGAGAGGTAAATTTTCCTTGATTAAAATAGCAAATTAACAGCATGACTAAGTATTATGGACTTGAGTAAGCTGGGGTACCAATCTGCAGTGAATACTTCATAATTCTTGTCAAGATTTGTCAGCAGTATTAATTACCTAGTTAGCCAGCCTTTCATTCCCACACTTAGATTTACATGTGATTTTAGCTTATAGTGAAAAATACTCATTGATGAAAATGACACATTGTATCAGTTATTACCATGATTTCCCAGCAACAGCTCCTGATGATAAATATATTTATATATTTATCTATCTTTGCCAAGCAGAGCGGCTTTGGAGGTCCCAGACACATGCTTGGTTGGGTTACAGTTGTTTCTCTTGCCTACCTGTTTGCCCTCAGTTAATTAAGTAGTTGGCTTTACTATTCTATTCTTGGATCTCTGTTGCTATTGTTGTCTCCATGTGACCTCAGCTGATTTCTCCTGGCTCCCTGTTCGTTAGCTGGTCATAAGCTCCAGCACATGCTGTTCTTGAGGATGGAGAAGGGAACCTTCATTTCAACTAATTTAACTGTTTTTTGTAGAAAATGCAATAGAGAAGGAAGGTTGATAAGGGGAGGCAGGATGGCAAAATCCAAAATACTGGGCGCTTTGCTATAACAAGAACAGTGAATTTTATACTATCTTCTGAAAAAATACGATTGCACAAATACTGTCTAACTGAATCTTGAGGGATTTAATTAGGGAAATTTTTACCCCCAAATTATTCTTCTGCATGACATTTTTGAATTTGATTGGATTTGCTCACTTTATGGTATGTGTGTGTGCATGTGGTATGACAAATAATATTAAAGCTTTTTCATGTCTTACTGGTTTTGGGTTTCTTCCCAGTTTAGCCTGGTGTCTGAATTTTCTGTGTTTGTTATTCTTATCAATGATACAATTATTATATCAATTATGATCTTTAAGATTTTAAGATGTTTATGATCTTATTGCTCTTAAATGACATTTATCTTCTTCCCATCCTGATTCTAGAATCACACTTACTCAAAATGATGATACTACCCAAGAGCACATGTTGTAGTGGCAAACTTGATATTCTTCAGGTTATGAGTATCTATTTTTGATATGTGTATATGTAAAGTTTTTCATTGGTATAATTGCACTTTCATGAACCATAAATTGCAGATTTATTTCTATTTTTTTTCTGTTTATTTTGTCATCACATAGATAATATGTTATCAGATTGCAATTTTCATCTGTGAACCAGAAAATACTAAGGCCAAGCATTTTTTTCCACTTCTTGAAGAAAAAGTGTTGATGGGTAAGTTTGAAAATCACAACTACAGTATTTATTGTAGAGGCATTCTTGCCTTTCACAGATGAACACTGAGAATTATTGTACCAATAGGAACCTGAATCTGTGTTTAAAAGAAAACAGTAAGTGAGAAAATACTTCTATTACATCTGGATTTTCTACATCTTAAATAGGCTGCCTTGGTCTATAAAATGCCAGAGTAAACATCTAATCGTTAATGTTCAACTGCAAGTATTCATTTTGCAGTACATTAAAGGAGAGAAAAAAAGAGTCAGAGATCTTACAAATTCGGAAACAGTCTTCTAAACTCAGAACACGTAGAATGAATCAAGTGAGCACCCATCATCTGTCTCAATATAATATCAACTAGCTTAGTCTAAAGCATTGATAAAGACCTTAGACTAATCTGGCTCACCCTGCACTGAAGTGGAGGAGGAACGTTCCAGAAAACTCTTGTAGCACTTGGGCGGGAAACTTCCAGCAGAGAATATGTAAAAATTAATAAAGGAAATCAATTTTTAAACTACCCCAGGTAGATTCACAAAAAGACATCTGATGATAGTCTGAGACGTTACTTCTTCAAGAGAATTTAACTGAACCAAAATGTAAGCTGTCTTTGTCATGAAATGGGTATTAGGTTGAAGGATGTTAACCAGAAGAAGTCCCTTGAATTCTGTAGTATCAGGAGGAAAGAATTATGAAGGGGAGCTTAATTTATCTTTGGATACTCCCTAGCCTGGTTTCAATGTACATTTTCTTCTCTTGCATATTAACTTTGGCTTACATCACTTATTTGTGATAAAGACTTACTAGTCTTGTATCAGTTGGGATATACCAATACCTACGGCAGGGGGTATAGTGGGAGCGGGTATCTTCCATTCTCTTGCTGCTGTGAAGCTACAGGAAACAGGAGCAACAAAGAAGATTAAACAGTGGCTTAATTCATCTGAGCATTCTCCCATAAATGAGTGAGTTTCTGGTGACCAGCTGTGCTGGGTTTAGAGCTATGTTGAGCCAATTCCAAGAGCAAAGTGGTCACAGCACGTTTCAGGATGTGAACTGGCTTCATAATTTCAACTCTGCAGTCTGCCACACAAGTATTGCAAGGCTTTTTTCACTTGCTAGAAAAGATTGATCAGTATGTAAAACTAATTGCCCTGCTTGCTTCTTTTTAGTATAAAATGCAGTGCAGCAATGAATGACCTGGCGCATTTTTATGGGAGAAGCAGCACAGAAACTTGCCAGTGGGGAGAGGGAAGATGGTGAAGAAACAAGTGACAAAAGCAGTGATAGTGACACTAAGAGTACTAGCTGTTCAAATAGCAATGATGAAGAAAATGGAAAAGGTTCTGATCATTCCAAGGAAAATGAGTTTGGAGATTCTACAGTATTTCAGTTGATTATTTTGATTCTCCAACAGACATGTTGAAGTATACTGATTAATCATATTTTTTCTTGCAAATTTTAGCAGTCTTTACTAACATTAATATCGGATCTTAGAATTTTTGTAGTCCTTCTAGTATTTTCAGACATATACCTGCAAAAATTACGTTGTTCTGTAACTGGATGACACCTGCGAACTTGATGTAGACAGAAATAATTGATGAAGTATTTTCCCACTGGAGCAGCAAGTCACATGGAAACTGTGATATAGATTGTCAACTGAGCAAAACATAATATTTTAGACTATTAGTCTTGTGGTATTCCTTTGCACCACTTAAACAGCGGAAAATGAATCTTCCAGCATGATTATGCGAAACTCCCTATTCTGCAAAATAATAATGCAGTTTTGATTGACAGAAATACTGCCTTAGAACAAAAAAAAAAAAACCTGCTTGCTGAAAGTTGTTGTGATTTTTATAGTCTTGACATGAACGAAATAGCTGTTAAGAGTATTTCAACCAAAAAGCCTTACCTGAGGTCTCTATAAAAATGTATAGCTTTAGCAAAAGTCTCTTGTCCAGATTTGGAGATAAACCACATAACAATGTTGAATAAGTGCCAGTTACAAAATTGCTCAGAAAAAAATCTACATAACTGATAAGACTGTGACTTGTACCAATTTGGTATTCATTTATTGTTATCATTTATAAAAGTCATAGACTGAGATGGCATGAATCACGGTAGCAATGGCAGGTGTCACTGTGGTGTAAAATATTCATACTCAACTGGAGAAGTTTGAATTCACACTCCTTGTGAGTTTGGTCTGCATGAAGAGATTATAGGATTTGGAATCTTCAATAAATTTTCTGCAGCTATTCAGCTGTTTTTCTGGCCACGGCTAGGCTGGAGAAAGAACAAAAGTCTAGTTTCTCAAAACGGATAAAAGATAAGTAAGCCAACTGTTTTCCAGAGAGACGTGGAGCGCATCCTTTCTCACTTAAATTGGATGAAAATTATCAACTTCTGGGAGGCTGTGATTCCTGAATTACTAATATTAATTTTAGTGTCCACATCATCCAGCTTCTCTTGCTTGTTTTTTAATTTGGAGATTTTTCTAAGAGACAAGAACTTGCTCAAAACCTAAATGAATTCATATTCATGCTCTTAAAAGTAACAGGGAAAAATCATAAACTGGGAGTCATTCTTCCTACTTTTTAAATATGATGATTTTTCTGGACTGGCATTAAAACTTTAAAATTATTCAGATATGCTCTTGAAAGTCAAATTCCCCTTTTAGTAGACCATCTCAAGAATAGATTATATACATAAACTCGAGATGGTTTACATTTTGTGCTAATATCTTCTGCTATTTTAAATTGAGACATCTATGTGGGATGTCTACCATATGTATTACCTCAAATCAGTTGGTGTCCACATGGTGACAGCTAAGTGAACCATGTTACAATGCTGAAAGAAATAGATAATAAGTGTTCTTAAAAGTTTGGACGTAAGTTGGCTGGCATGCCTGTAAAAAGGTATGTATCTAACTTGACGGGTAGTGCAACTCTTTTGCCTTAAAATACTGAAAAAATACTTTGATTAAGCTATACTACTGCAAGTAAGACTTGTACCCAACTCCAACTGTGCTTACAGTTTATTTTTTTTAAATAGTAAGAATTTTATTGTACAAAACCTATAGTTGTATGGGGATAGAGAATTAACCTGAGTGTAATCACATTCAGTAAAGTAACTAATTAAAACCAAACATAGCTAGAACATGCTGTTCTGGGGTAGACAGAAGAAAAGATACAATAAACATATTTTAATAAACACATGAGTACATTGAAGTTTAGTGTTGCTTTTTCCTACAGAAATTCTAAGGACTGATATTAATGTTTAAGACTACATATTAACCATTTTGTTAATATTTGTTATAATTTAAGGGTTATATTTTCCTTTTGTTATATTTTTCTATTTGTTATAAATTTAAGGGTATATTTTCCTTTTACTTCAGTGTAAGAAAAAACTGTACCAATGATGTGTCTAAATGATATTGAATAAATGCTTTGTGTTTTCTTTTTCATAGGAAAAATAAATGCTCAAGTAGTGATGAGACTATTTATAAGTCTTGGGGAGATAATCAGTTAATATTCTCATGCTTATATAAATGTGAAATTTTAATATAAATATTTAAACTTCCATTGGTTTCTTTTTGGCTTTATCTGCTGTGGTATCTTCGTGCGGTGTTATTTTTCTTTCAGTAAATCCTGATGCAGATCTGTTGGGATAAATATGACAGGGAAGAAGCTTATCAAATACTTGTGACTCTTAACAAGGCTTAGCTTTGCAATGTCTGTTTCTTTGTTTAACTCCACAGCCTAAAGGACATGAAACTCGAACAGCACAAAGGACATAAAACCACAGATCTTTGAGATGAGATAATTTATTTTACTTGAAAAGATCTTCCTGTGTTGCAGAGGTGCCTTTGCGGCTCTCCAGTACTTCATCTTTTTACAAGGTACAATGCCTCTGTATCTCAGTGGCATCTAAAGGTCATCGTTCCTGGAGTCTCTGTCGTTACCAGCATGTTCTTATTCTTCATGTTTCTTGTAGAGAATTACTGCAAAGTGAAAGAGAAGGACAATGGTGGTGGTTTTTTCAAATTATTTTCAAAATGGGCATGTCATCTGCTTTCACAGTCCCATGCTTATTTAAAAAACAATGTACATGTCACAGAACTCAGAAAGTGGCCCTCTGGCAATGGGGAGTGCTCAAAGTGCTGTAAAGTTTGAATGAGTGCCGTAGCTATTTTGTTATCTTCATACAGTGTCTATAAATGAGATTAGGAGAAGCTCATATACTGTTACTGGTGAATTGAACAGAAAAGCAGGAGTGAAGACAGAGGGACTAATATGGAGAGTCTCTGAAGGGCTCCAAAGTTTTACTGAAACTAATTCTATCTGGTTAATCAAAACTAGGAACCTGTAAAGAGGATCAGCCTAGTGACTCTGATAATGATAGATATTATTCTGAGTAACTAAAACTGAATATGCAATGCATAGTAAAGAGATTTTTACCTCTTCAACGGAAAGTGTTGAAGGCTTTTAATGATGCTTTTCAGGGCTTCTCAAGACTGTCTGGGAAGTGGACTTCTTCTAAATCTAGTTTGTCTTTACCTACCTTTTTAAGGAATTGAAGTATTAATTAAATGTCTTGAATCTCATTTTTATGTCTAATAACAGAAGTTGTATTTATAACCGTAAAACATAAAACTAGTTTTCACCCTCTGCTGAATGTGGGTTTTTTAAACCCCGTTACTAAATACTTGTTTCTTGATCTTTTGAGTGATTAAAACTGGTCGAATAGTTTCTTTGCGTACTTTGCATCTTTTGCGGGCCTTTTGGTTTAAAATTTGCACTTTCAAACTGGTTGTTTACCAACAAACCTTTTAAAGTAGCAGGTCAATCTGTAATGCCTTTACTCGAACAAGAATTTCTTATACCTCTTGGCAGTTGTCCTTCAGTAACCTGGATTCCATGCTGTATGCGTCTTGAGGAAGAGACTATTCGCTTGGAAATAAATACAGTAATTTCTTTAACATGTTACAAAACAGTAATCAGAATGCAGTTATGCCAGTCTTTCTTATTGCAGACTGCGATCTGTTGCAGCTCTTTATGTAGCCTGCCTCTAGTAAGCAATGGATGCATTAATCTCTGAAGGCATTGAGGGCTGATTGATGCTAATACATAAGCCAAATTCCAGGTCTGACATTTCAAATACCAGAGGGGGAGATTCTAGACTCTTTTACAACCTGGAAGAGCTATGTGTTGGTCTTTTTGCAGTCTTTATATCCCCAAAGCCTTTGTACAGAATTTTCTCTGAAGGAAGAGGCCAGTGGAACTACATGTCTGACTTTAAACTTTTCTGTATGGCACGAATAGCATGAACCTGGCTATCTGTCAAATCTTTCAGAATTTTTGTTAGCTCAGTTTAGCATCAGTGTAGTTTAGTTTACACTTCTGTTTAAAGCTATTATTAATCTTTGAAAAGATGACTGGTAGAAGAATGCTGAGGAGTGAAGTCCCAGGTTGATGTTCTCTCATTGTAGTCAGAGAGGAGTGCAGGTAGCCTTGTTACCTGTCCTGTAGAGGGAGGTTATGCTTGATTCATTGTTCAGAGCAGTGCTGCTCTTTATCTGATGTGCATAAACTTCAAAAAACTTTTTCGTGGCTGAATATGACCCATTAAAGATAGCATGACTACATTGTGTCTCTTTTTCTAGCGCTGAGTTGCTAACAACCCCCCAGATGACAGCAGCTTTGCATTTCGCTGTGATCATCTTCTTCTGGTGCAGCTATCAAAATGCCAGCAAGACAAGTCAGGTAAATGTGGGCTTGCGGAGAACTTTTGAAGGACCAAAGTGGAGAACAGGAATTTATTACATAAGTAGATCTGAATATATATCTGTAACATGAAAATTCTAATCTGATTTTTCTGCTTGGGAGCCAATGTCTTCAGTTTGAATCACCTCTTGATCAGTCTCTTCATCTGGGAGAAGTGTTTTTTCCTTAAAATTGCCCCTCTATGCTTTCATAATCTTCCATGCTAATACTGAAAAGAGATGTAAGTGTAACAGCTGATGACTTAATTTAAAGCTCATGCACTCGTCCATTACCTCAAAACAGGAATCTGTTTATTGTGAGAGTGCTAATGAAGTCTGCTTAGATTAGGGAATACAAACTACTCAGTCAACCAGAGATCAGTCAGTTTTTTCTTACCTGCCCATCTGTATTCTCTGGTGGACAAACTTGGTATCTGAATTCTGAGAGTACAGTGTGCCAACTGTCCGTCTTTGTAGCTGTTCATATCATCCTGATTGTGTTTGTGTGCTATGTTCGCACCTTGTTGCAAAATTTAGGTATTGGTTTTCTGCTTAAACCACTTTAATTTCAATCAGGGAAAGTTTTTTTTATTTTGATATCTGTAATATTGTAGCTAAAAACATATAAGAAGAGTGAAGGATTTCCAGTATGGTGCTGCAGAAGACCATCATTTCACTCTGATTAGTCATCAGTACTAGTGAAATAGTAGAACTCATCAAGGCAAAACCTGATTTACCCACCACAGAGAAAAGAGGGAAAAGAAAAAAATTTTAAAAGCCGAGTTAAGCTCACAGTTATAATGATCCTGAAAATTTCTGGGGCCTAGGAAAGCCTATACCTGAGACTGAGTTATTATTTGAGAAGTGTTTTCAAAAGTAGCAGAAAAGCCCATGTTTCTTTGTTTCCGAGGATTCTTTATGAAATATGCTTAATTTAAATAAATCATGTATGAAAAATTCCCAGAGTCCAGCTCTCCAAATTCATTCTGAGACTGGAGAGCCAAACTGCATTATCTCCTGAGAATTATTAAAATTACTGAATATTCTCATTGCAAACTGATGCCCTCCAATGGGATAAAAAGATATAACTCAGTGAGGCATAACAATTGTAACAACATATCACAAGGGGAAAATCCAAGCATTAGCTGTCTTGACTCTACAGGATTATTGGGGGAGGTGGGAAATAAAATTTATTTCAAACACAAGGTAAACAATTGCAATTCTCTAAAACTGGAAGAGACTAGATGGGTGTACTATCACTATTGTTATCATTTTTTGGTGCTAAAATCACAGTTCTCCAACTTAAGTAGTTTTATTTGATCCATTTAGATAAATAAGGTTTTCTGTTGGGTTTTATTGTGTTACAGTTTGGAAGTAAATGGGATTCTTTGCTTACTTCCATGTTTACTTGGGAATATTGGGAGCTGGGATTTGCTGCTGCTGTTGTTTCAGGATGTGGGCTGTTCTTTGGGATATTTTTCAGATGAACCAGATCAAAATGGACAGCAACATGTGTCAGCATGGATCAGGAAGGGGACACCCTGAAACAAGAAGTCACAAAGTATGTAAAACAATGTGCTTTGGATTAGATTTTTCTAAATGCCCTTCATCACAGCAGTGCCAAATGTTCTAGCTGGCAGTTCATCTTGAGCTGTCTTTGAAATCTGAGTGATGGACATGATCCTTAAATATGGGACAGTGGGGTACATCAGTGACTGATCATAAAACCCAAAGCAAACATAGCGCTTACCTTCATACATTTTTATCAAGTCCCATAAAACAGCAAAAGTTATCTGTAGAATAGGAGTATAAATCCATAGTCTTAAATGAATTTCCATTTGTAGAATTTTCTGGACAGGGCCAAATAATTAGAGTAAATGTTATTTTTTCTTGGCACATTCTTTTTTTTTTTTTTTCCCCCAGATATATAGTAGTTTATTTCTATATTTTTAACACTGCAGATGATAGCCAGGAAAATTCTGATATACTTAGTTTTGAACAGTTTTCCATTTTTTCTTTGTGAAGAGTTAAGGAAATTTGCCATTTAAATTATGCCGTTCTGTCGAAGATACAGGTAAATGAGACATAATTGTGTACCAGGAATGGTGGGACAAGAAACAGGTACCTGATACAAATAATGTATTTTGTAATAGCATACTGGATTACAAATTATTATAACTGTGTGATTTAAAGGGAAAAAAAAAAAAAAGAAAAATAAGAAGAATCACAGGCTGCAAAGATAAAAATACAAAACCACAATTTCAGGAACATCACAGATGTACAGTATACATACTATCGTATACATTTTGAGGGAAAGAGCATGCCTGGGCCCAGCCAACTAGAATATTCAGAAGCTGAACAAAATGCAAATTAAAAGGCAACAGAGAGATAACTCTCCTGGAGGTAAAAATGGCAATGATAATAATCACCAGAAGGCAAATTTACTTCCCCTCCTGCAGATAATTGCATGTATAACATGACTATAGTTCAGACTATGAAGCAACAAGGAAAAATATGGCACAGTGCCTTTCCCCTATTTGCTTTTCCATTTACTTGTAGTTACATTGTGAACTCCTTACAGTGTAGGCAGAAGGTGCTCCTGTCTCTTAAAATGTTGTATGCAGCTAGCACAATCTTCCTCTGCTCAACAGTCATTTTTATATGCCTGCAGTTACAAATACTGTATAATCATTGACTGGTCTTTGTTGCCAAAGATGTTTATTGTGTCACTTTCGTTTCTGTGCCCACCCGGGTTACTCAAGATTCATATTTTAGCATGTCCAGTTAGTGGATGGAGGTGAACTTAAGATACTCCATGGTCTGGCTTCTTTGAGTTCTAACTGATGTGCTTGTTACAAGCTTCAACTAAGGGAACTATACATTTGCATCCTGCTGCCTTGCTGATACTGTGGGTCAGTGTTTTTTCCTGCGTGTTTCACATTGGTAAACGTCTGGGTTCAAAGCAAAAACCACATCTTATGGGGCTTCAGCCTGCAAAGAGATCCTCTAACCTGTGCTTACAATGCACTCGAGCAATAGCCACAGAAAGCGGGCTGACACACGGACAAAGAGAACAGCAAAGAGGCTGAGCAGAGAGCTCGGGCAGCACAGCTGGAGGGGAAGGCTTGGAACTCTCAATGAAACCGGTACCTTTCCGGGTGGCCTCGCCTGTGCACGTACAACTGGCAAGGCTGTTTCAAAGGTCTTGGTGTGGCGGGTAGTGAATGAAGCCTCCAGAGCTGGAGTGGTTTGGGTTTAGGTCGGAGTTTTAAGGGTGTCTGTTGCAAAAGAGTTATCAAGTGTGTCCTTGAGTGGTGCACAGCCGCGCAGGGGGAGGAAGGGGGGGACCCGCGGAGCCTCAGAATTTGCTTCCTCCCGCTTCTTCTGTCGCTGCCAGGGCCAGGAGAAGGAGACCTCCGTCAGCAGCGGCTCCGAGCAGCCGCAGCCGCTCCCGGGTGGGCTCTGTGCAAGCCGGGCTCTGTGCAAGCCGGCCTTGCGGAGGCTCTGGGCTGAGATACAGCGCCATCTGGAGGGCCGGGAGAGCGGTGCCGGGCTCGGTGGCGTCCGGCTTCGACATATTCCTGCCCGTCCAGGAGAAAGCGGGGTTGCACACCCGCCCGGGCTGGTGCGGGGCTGCTGCCCCCTCCGCCCCTCCCTGGCCCTGCCGCTGACCTTGCCGGTCAGCGCGCTCGCCGGGCCGCCGGGGCGGGGCTGTGCGAGGCGGGAACTGTCCGCGGTGCTGAGCGGGACCAGGGGCGTCGGGGTGCCGGAACGACTCATTTCCAGCGTGCCGCGGGAAGCGCACTGGTCTTCATTGTCTGGCTCCTTCCCGTACCGGGCCTCGACTTCTCCGAATGCGTAAATATTTAGGTTAAAACATTTCTATTTGCTCCAGACACAGGCATTTCTGGAAGGTCAAAAGGGAAAGAATGAGTGCACACTCAGTGTGTCTGCCAGGCACAGACCCAACCGGGTGGCACACTGCAGCGGCTGATTGCTTAGATCTTTGCGTGATCTTTCACTGTCTCTTTGCACTTCAATCCTGTTACGATTTCATATGAATGTTTGTTTACGTTTAAAAATACAATTAGCTACAGTTATATTATTATTTCTCATGCTCTGCACTGGGCAAATATTTTGTCCGATTGGTTGAAAATACCTTTAAAACGATAGCGGGGAATAGATGGGGAAAGGTCGTGTCAGCTAGGGCTGCTAATTCCTATGGAGATCTGTTTAAAAGCTAGCTTTTGAGCTGTCGATGTTTTTGTTACGTGTCTGGTTCCTAGATAGTAGGCATGCTTGGCAAATCAATCGTCTTGGGTACTTAATGCTGTCAGTCGGCCGATCTCCTTTCCAAAATGGGCTTGTAAGTTTTTGCTCTTCCCTCGAGTCCAAGGACATGTCCCTCCTATCGTTGTGCTGGCCGGCAGCCCCTGCAGCCGGTTAAAATCTCTGGCTCAATCGGTTTCCCCTCCTCCCGTCTCATTGCAGGTTCCTCCCAGGGCCTTACGTGCTATCTTTGTGAGAAGGGTTTGGTTTAGGCATCTGCGTAGCTACCACGACATGCCGAAATGTAACACCACGCTCACCACAGCAAAGTGTCTGCGATGTTTGGGGTGAAGAAACACGGATGTGGGTTTGGTGGTGGTACAAAAGAAAAAAAATGTTGTCTTAATATTTCTCGTTTTAGCAAAAGGATGTCTGATGTGAAGTCGTAATCTAACAGCAACACTGAGGGCAAGTCACAGAAATCCAGGTGTTTCCCTGTGGCCGGGAAGGCACAAAGCACGGTGGTACCTGTGCCTCTGCCACCCTCTGCCGGAGAGCAGGATGGAGGGCGCTGCTGGTCCCTGCTGGTGGTGGGGACGGCGAACTAAGCCCGCCGGGCACACCGAACCTCAGCACAGCGACCGGACGTGGTTTTGCTAAGCTACTTTTAACACCAACCCCGCTGGACCCACTCGTGGCCCGCAGCCTGCGCGGGGCAGTTGCCGAGGTCGCAGGGACAGTGCGAGCGGGTGTTCGGCCCGGTCGGCTCTGCCCGCACGCTGCTGTGTGCGGTGCTCTGCCGCGTGTTAGCGCTGCCGGCCACCTCGGGTCAGGCCAGCGTGATCTAGGGAAAGCCTCCAGCGTTGCCCGCACAAGGGACTCAACTCGCAAAGCAGAAACCCCTGTCTGTGTTGCCGGCCCCGCCGCTGCAGGGCAGCCCCAGCCGCCTCGGGAGCCAGCCCCGCCACCCCGGGGCGAAGCGCACCGGTGGCGGCAACCGGGGCTGGGTGGGCCGGCCCTCCCCGCCCCAGCCGGCCGCCCGGCGGTCCCCAGCCCCCGTGCGGAGCTGCGCGGAGGGGGTGGCGGCAGTCCTGTGACTCATGCCTGCGTCGAAGCAGATCAACCGGCGATTCACGCTTTTAAAAAAGCAAATCCGAGCACTTCTGGAAAAAAAGGTCATCTCGCATTAAATTCCGCGGCGCGATTGGTATTCCGACGTCGTTTCTGGCGGAGTTTATAAGCGGCAGGTCGCTCCCAGGCTGGAGTCGCCCTGCCTGCCTGCACTCCGGCAGGAAGAGTGGTCCTCTCACCCCATCGGTAAGTCTGCCCTAAACCGTATTTTATTTTTGAAACCTTGGGAACCTCTTTCAGGATCTGAAGCTGCTTTTTTTTTTTTTTTTTACCCTAAAATCGATTTTGATCGCTGTCGTACCCATAGAGGGATAACGGGTATTTTGACACAGCCAGCGCCTTGGACATTGTGTTAACCTGTTACTTCACTTCCAGGCATTGTCTAAAGAATCTCTTCTGCTTTATGGTTGTTTTCTTTTTCCTCTTAAAAGCAGTGAAATACCTGTTTTCGAATGAAATCATTGATCCGTTGCTTTTACACGCGGGCGTAAATCCGCCCAGTAGTGAAAATGAATCGGTAGCTACCGACTTGAAAAAAGCCGCTAACAAAGAAAACGTTGTTCGTTACTGTGACCTTCTTTTTCTTTACAAGTGAAATAAAAGAAATCGCAGGTGGCCGTGGGGACAAAGAGACGAGCAGGGCACTGACCCGGCAATTCTCGACCAGCAACCTTGTATTGGTTTTCGGAGCGCCGTGTCACCCAGGAAGGAGCTGAACATCTGGCGAGGAGCGATGGCTGATCCAGCACCTTCCTTCCCCCAGACAGACATCCCTTCTCCTGCCATTTGTGCCGCTAAAGCGAGCGCAGGCACGAGAGAGTGCTGGAGCACGTACTGGTCCCGATTTGCTGAAACATGTGTGTGCAAATACACATGTATGTGGCGCCTGTCATTCGACCTGGGCAAAATGCACCTTTGTGATGGTGGGGGTTTGCCTGTTAGTCTTTCCTGAATGCGTAGCCTGGCGTGTGTTTGGGGATCGGATGATAACACACAGAAACGGGCTCTGTTTGGGATTGTAGGTCAGTTGGGCTGATAATTTCGAAGCCCCCTTTGCACTATGGTTTCCATTTAACGCGAACCACATAATTGCCCTGCTCAGCGGCCACCGATATAATTGCGATAGACTTCATGCTCTGCTAAATCCGTCATTCAGGCGCGGGGGGCAGCGCCTCGGCATCCAGCGAAGGGACGATTTCGCTCTTCAGCCTGTCGAGGCATTTTCCAGGCGCGCCGCTTGCGCCCAGCCCCGCGGCCCCGGCTCAGCCGTCTCCTGCCCGCTCGGCCCCTGCCCGTCCTGCCGCCGCCCCGGGACCTGGGCGGCTCATTGCCGATCTCCTGACGGGACTCCCGTGCGGTTCTCCTGGAGACCAGACTACTAAAGCCGCCTTTTCTTCCTTCCAGCAAATTCCTTCCTGCCTACCCCCCAGAGGAATATTGGAAGAAACCCAGGCTCTGAGGACCGGGGCTTTACTAAAGGGATGGCTGCCTCCGCTCCCTCGTCCTCCAACGACGCTCCGGACCCCACCCCAACTAATTTACGACCCACAAGTAGGTTTTAATATTTTCCTCGTTGAAAGTATTTTGGAGGCTTTCTCCACCTAGGCTTGGAAAGATCAATTTCGAAACAAAACCATAAATCCGTGAAGCCCTGTTCCGCGCCGTTAAGCAAGGTGCGGAAAGTGCTCTACACAAAGAAACCATATTCTAATGGGAGAGGGAGAGGTGGGTCTGTGGTGAATAAAACGCTAGGAGGAAAAGCCCACCTCAGCAGCCAGCGCTGCCTTTGTCTTACAGCCACATTTGAGGTATTTAGACAATAAACTTAAAACCCCAGATGGAAAACAAAAAAAAAAAAAGGGTTGTTGAAACGGGTGTAGAGCAAATGAATCGGGTAAAGGGCGAAGTTACACCAGTGGCTTAAAGTGGGTGTTCCCCCCCGCTTACATTTTATAAATGCTAATGCTGCAGCTTCCTTTCAGCCTACGCTGAAGCCTGTAATCAAGGGAAATTTGGATGCTAATTGTAGCTTTTCAAAGCCTTGTAGTCCTAATTGCTCTAAATTCGCCTTGAGTTATTGAGGTGTGAGTGGGAAGCTGAGGCTGCTGCAGGTGGATAGAGAATCAGTTTATAGCCCTGCCAGGCAATTCAGACGGTCGCCTACCGAAAATAAATAAGAGTCTCGATGCTATAAAGCACCAGAGACAAAGAACGGGCAACAGTAAGAAATGAAAGGTTGTCAGGCACAGCAAAGTGGGGAATCGCTTTTATCCTGAAAGGGCTACGAGGCACGAGCATCGGAGTCATTATTGTCATTATTCTGCAACTGGAAGGAACGGGGGAGGGGGAAAAAGGTAGCACCGGGTCTTGTTCTAGGCAGGGGTGACAGGCACTGCTGCCTTCGCCTGAGGTGTCACACGCAGAAATCGAATTAACTGGCAGCGCGGCTAAAACTGAGATAACCTCTGACAGCAGCAACCCGCCCTGCCCGCCCGGGGCTCCCCGTCTGCAAACACAGGCAACGCCCCCGTCGAGACGGCTCCTCCGCTCGGCCGGGAGCGCCGGGGCACCTTCCCTGCTTCTCCTTCCCCGAGGCCACGGACGAGGGGCCTCAGAGGCTCGGCTGTGCCCTGGGCAGAGGCCGACTCCCCCTCCACTTCAGTCCCGGCCTTCATTCCCCGCCACCCCCAAATTCAGTGGAGCCGACCGGGGCGTGGCAGAACCGCGGCTCACCGGGACTGGGAAGGAGCCTGTCCCCTCCGTCGGTGCGGTCGCGCCTCCGGCGCTGCCCCTGCTTAGGAGTCTCTCGGAGATGTTTCCTCACGCGTGCAAGGCCGGAGGATGAGGGACCGCTATGTAGGGGGCCGCGGCGCACAGGGGTGTTGCGGGGGTGACCGGGCCGGGGGCGTCCCTAGTGCGACCGTTGGCGGCTCGCCAGTCCGGCCGAGGCTTAGTCACGCAAGTCCGATCATCTAGTCAAATACTATTTTTCACCCAATTAATTCCTGATCTCTTATGTGACCCCATTTCATGCCACTTTATTTTAAGCTGCCACTTCCCTGGAGCCCTGCCAGTAAATTATTAGATGTTCGGGTCCCAGGTGCCTTTCCCTCTCCTCTCGACGGGCCAGCCTGTCACCTCGCTGTCACCCGAGCCTCAGCTGCCCCGCACCCGGCACGCTGCGGCGCCACCGGGAAGCAGCCGTTTCTCCCGGCAAGGGGGCCGCGGGGGGCTGTGCAGGGGACCGAGGGGGCGGCAGAGCGGCCGGGGAGACCCGCCGCCCCAAGGGAACGACTCTGCCCTCTCTTCTAGCTTACGACTCGTGGTGCGGCGTGGCTCACGGGTGCACCAGGAAGATCGGGCTGAAGATATGCGGTAAGTCCCCCCGTCCCTCGCCGTACGACCCCAAACGCACGCACTCTTCGCGGCGCGCACAACCTCCGCCGGGGTCCGGGGCAGTCGCGCGGCGGGTCCCACCAGCTGCGGGGCAGCGCCGACCGAGCCCCGAGCCCTGGACCGCGGCCTTGGGCGCCCCCTGCCGGCCGTACGGCGGCTCCGCGCTCCGGCTCGCCGCTGCTATCGGCCCCGGTGCCCTCCCTTCGATTTGCGTTGGCCGGGGCCTTGTCCGCCGCGGGAGGGACGGTTGCGGTCCCCGCCGCCCCTCCTGACATAAACCGGGGTGTGCAGGCGCCGGCCGCCCCCGGTGCAGGGAGCGCAGCGCCCGCCGGGAAGGCCGGCAGCGAGGAACGAGCGGAGAGTTTGGCCGTCTCTCGCTGTCTGAAATTTTTCAACCTTATCTGACTGGAAAATACGGATCTCCTGGGGGAAAAAGATTAATGAGAGCTTTATTAAAGAGCAATTCGTCAGCTTGCTGGGCTGGTAAGATAGCGCTGGCAGCCAGTCAGCACGCAGGCACATGGAATGCAAGAAGGGAAACAAATGCACAATCAGATCACAACGTTATAGCAAGAGATTCATTTGCAGATAACAAGCTGTCTTCCTTCTCCAGGTTTCTCAATAGGGCCTTCGCTTTCGGAGACAAACAATCAAATCTTAATTTTCCGATGGCGAGAGTCGTTCTGCCTAGCCCGTGCCCCTTGTGAATTAAAATTATTTCCCATTTTCTCCAGCTATTTCTGTTTGGGTTTTCTCTTCTTTTTTTTTTTTTTTTTTTAGGGGATGGGAAATTATTTCGTGGGAGAAACGGGCGTTTTTTTCAAAACAAGGATATATTTAAACTTCTTGCCCTACTTGCCTGGTCAAAGCTCATTCGCTAAGTACTTTGTTACCTGGAACTTTGGACTGAAAAAGAATCAGGGTACGAACGTTTAGCCCTGTGTCTATTAGAGGTTTCATTGGTACCCGCAGGCGACATTAACGAGTAGTCGCTTAGTTCTATAAATAGCTCCTGATCTGGGTTTAATGGAGCGTTCCCCTACCAGCCCCTTCAGTGGCTGGAGCGATGGGCTTTTTCATCATCATTTTAATTTAGCCCGGCAAGCAGAACTGATAAAGTAACGCACCGTTAGGCTTGTTCCGTGTTGCTAGACTACCGGGGTTACAGAGGGACAGCGCTGCTTTTCTCAATGCGATCAAATGCACTGAAAATGCAATATCCCACCATTTTGGGTTTGAGAAGAGTATAGTAGAGGTTTTGTGAAGGAAGTTCAAAACAAGCAGGGCTGTTGTATTTTTGGCTGGGGTTTGGTGCTCGGTTTTCCTTTTCTGGCTTTTTTTCTGTTTTATACGAAAAATATACCCCGAAAAGTGACGGTGATTCACAATAATCGGATTCGATCGCGACCACTGTTTTTGCTCGTATAAGCCCGCCCACTTGAATCTAACACTTTCACGAAGACAGAGAAGGAAGGCTGCCTTTGTAAATATGTGAAGTATTAAGGTTGCCAAGAATCCTAATTAAACATGCTAAACAAGCTGACGTTTGGCTATTACAGATGATATCCGCTCCTCCTTACCCTTCATAAGACGTCATTCTGGACCCTAAATATTACGCAGTCACTACGCTGTGTAGTAAAACAGACGCCTCGGAATTGTTCTTTCCGTGTCTCCCACAGATACCGATTGATTTAGAATGAAAACTTTAAATAAGGGTGGAGCTCAGAGAGAAAGCAGATCTTGAACAATGAGTCGTTTCTTCCACCTGTGCAGTATATTATGTGTTTGACATTTTCAGTAATTAAGTATCGAATACGTATATCATTTCTTCTCGAACAACTAACCGATTTAAGGATTAGTTTCTTTCCCTTCTGGTTGAAAGCCACCGCATGAAAAGAGCCCTGCCGCTGCCACACCCCCGTGCTCTTCCTCTCTACCCATATCCACTTAAAAAAAAAAAAAAAAAAATTAAAAAAAAAATCTGTTTAACGAACTGTCACGGCGGGCAAAGTATGGGAAGATTTTCCCTTGTGTCTGGAGTGGCATGTTACACCTTTCACTGCCACCTCGGCACTTATTATAGCTGCCCAGAACGATCCTGCTAACATTTCCTTGGCACCAGTGGAAATACTCAACATGGTGAAATAGCTCAAGTGTGTCCTGGCCCCAGCCAGCTGAGGATTCCCAGCCCAGCGAGCAACGCGGGAGACTGCGATTTCCACAGCAGACATTTAAGTTAGAAACTCAGCTGGCCTCCGGAGTCAGAGGGATTTATGTTGCCAAGTCACGCAGGCGGTGCTGAATCCTCCGGCCATGGAGGGAACCAGCATCTCCTGGAGCCGCCAGCGACGGGCACTGACCGACGGCCACGGCGTGGGCTGGGAGCCGGCCGGGCTGTCCCTGCCTCGGAAGATGAGGTCCCTGCAGGGCGGCGAGATCGAGGTACGTTCACACGACTGCCTGGTGCGAGGCCTGCTGTGAAATCACGATGGACTTGTAGTCACGTTGCGGACAGAGAGTCCTCGCCAGTCTGGTCTTACTCGGCTTTTAAAAACTCGGTCTTTTAAAGTGCATCAACGAAAACACCTGTCAGTCGAGCACCTGCAGGAAGGAGCTGCTGCTGCTGGGAAAGGCTGCGCTCTCCGCTGGTACAGAAGCAGCGCAGACGCTATTTCATGCACCGCTACTTGCTGCATCTTTCGTGCACCGACCTTACTTTTAAAGTAGGATACAGATGAAAGGTTTGCTGTAATCATGCGCTTTCCCCAGGCGTGGAAGGAGCCGTCGAAGCCGGGGTGCTGCGCTTCCCGGCAGCCCGGAACGCGGGTCGGCGCTGAGAACTGTTCCACTCCCTCCCGGGAGGGGAGCTCGGAGGACAAAAGGGTTCGGCTACTCCAAAGCAGGGGGCTCCCCCTCGCACCAGATGCTCCAGGTCCGTGAGATGCTGTCATGACCTGGGCGAGTGACACGTTGTGTACAGCCAGATGACCTGATGCCGGGCGGCAGCAAGTTCCTGCCGTTTTGTTTTTTGAATCTCCGCGCTCGAGCCGCCCGACGCGCGGCCACGCAGCCCTGCGGGCACCTCGCTGACAGACCCCGGGCGAAGCCGCTTCGAGCCCCAGCTGTTCCCCGCTGCCGGCTTCCGAACATAATAACGGGCCCAGGGAGCCTCCGCAGGGAAGAACCGCCGCGAACTCGTTTGGGCAAGGACTGAGCTTCGTGTCCCCGGTGTGCTGTCACTGCCGCCGCCCCCCTGGCGCGGCTCTGGTTAGGACAGACACTTCAGCGAAGCCTCGGCCTCTCTGAGCCCGATGCCGGCCGAACCGGAGGCAATTGCAGCCTTTCTTGGTTATTAATTCGCTGCCCCCTCTTTCCCACCGGAGCTTCCGAGGAACCTGTGTCTGTTCACCGAGAAGAGCAGCAGTTACGCGGCGGGGAGCATGGCTCCCGGCGAAGCGCTGCCGTTCTTACAGGCGTTTCTTCTCACGTAGCTCTTCCACTGAGCATCGCCACCGAGAGCCTAGAAGAAAGACGAGTGGAAAAATAAAGCAAATCGAAGCCACAGGACCTGGGGAAAGAGGACCGCTGCGGGGTTCAGTCTAGACTGTCCCTGCTTTGATATCCGCTGCTCCACCTACTGAACAGGCAAACAGCACCTAGCTGTTGGAGGAGCTAGTGGTGGCTGCAAGGACCGTTAAAAGCAGGGGGAAAAAAAAAATCAGTCATCGATCCTGGACAGCTACTCTTGACTTGTGCACAAAGAGGATTTCCCTTAAGTAGTTTGTAGGTTTGTTGTTGTTTGTTTTGTTTTGTTTTGTTTTTTTCTCGTATAACTTGTATTCCTAAAAGCATTATAGAAAGAAAATAATGAGTAGAAGATCAGTATTAAAAGACAAAACGCGAAGTGTTCACCGGAAGTATGG
The DNA here is from genome assembly GCF_037038585.1 of Patagioenas fasciata. Lineage (NCBI taxonomy): Eukaryota > Metazoa > Chordata > Aves > Columbiformes > Columbidae > Patagioenas > Patagioenas fasciata. Next base: position 21,842,335 of record NC_092526.1, read on the forward strand.
GCTTGACAAACCTGTCTGCCAACAGCACTTCTTGGAGACTCGTTTGGGTGCCCGACTGATGCAGAAGGGGCTGCAGGACGGGGACTGCAGCCCCCTGGTCCTGCCCATGCTGCGGGGGGCCCGGCAGGAGGAACCCGCAGTTCCGGTTCGCCGGCGGGGCTCCAGAGACCGTGAACGCATGGACGGAAAGCTGAGGGCACTGGAGGGAAGCGACGTCGAGGGACGTGGGTGAGCAAGTTACAGCGTTGGTTTTCCTCCCTGCAACGTCCTCCTCTCTGGCGGATATCCCCAGCCGCGACGAGCCTTGGTTTCAATTGTTACTTGTTTTAAAAGGAAAGAAAGAAAGGAAAAAGGAGGTTGGCGCTGCCATACCATCTCCTCGCTGCAGCCTGGGAGGTCAAAATCCGTTGCTTTGGTTAATAACGACAAACCCAACACTTCGCTTGTTTTAGCGGGCATGAATTTAATGGATAAAATCCTGAAAATTAATTGTTTCTCCAGCCTTGTTAAAGTAGATGGGTCTCATTACTCACCACGGGCCCCGCGTGACGCCCACTGCCGTTAATTCTTGGGGTTAGGGAATTTATTAATGCCGTTGCAGGTAACAACAGCAGTTGTGAGCGGGTCCTGGGCGCCAGGGCAGCGTCTCTGGTGAGAGCGGTGTTCCTGGAGACCCCGGAGCTGATTAGTGTTAGTAGCAAAGCATCTTTTCAGGTGGAAAATCCGCGACTCCTAGACACGTGCCGGTACGTACTGATAACAGGAAAGTGGGGTTGATGAGTGCTACCGGAGTCTTTAGAGCTCTGGCGCTCTCAGGACAGCTGTTCCAGAATGTCTGCTTGTTCTCATGCCTTTTGTGCGTGAGAGCACCAGGAGGAGAACTAAAAGTGGCCCTGATTTTAATCATACATCATTGCCCCTGTCTGCTGGGTCCATAAACTTCGCCTGCAGGCTGAAATAGCATTGACTCATGCTGAACTCTCTTCCAGTGGCTGATTACTGAAGTGGAATCTGTCTGATCGACTTAATAAGAATTTACCACTGCACTAAATGACGAAAATTTAGTTTTTGCATGACTGGGTTTTTGCAGTTGATGGCGTTTTGAGCTCTCCCTCCTGGAGGCAAATAATCCCCATAAATACTCTTGTTCCTGACCCCATTAGTCAGATCCAGAGCCAACACCACTTTGAACTGTTGTGTAGAGAGCTGCTTTAGATATTTCTAAACATGTTGGCAAGTGAGAAAACTCTGACCTGTGCACCTTGCAATAACAATGTAGGGTTCCTGCAAAGGACCAACAGCTTGGAGGACAAGGGCCGGATCGTCAGCTCCCTGAAGGAACGACAGTCCTCCAAGAACCTGCTGGCATGTGAGAACAGCGAGAAGGAATCCAGGTTCCGGCGCACCGAGACAGACTTCTCCAATTTGTATGCCAGAGGTAAATGCTCTTTATAGCTTCTGCTTGCTCCAGCTCGGGCACGTCCTTTACTAGTCTGACCTCGCCTCCCGTGGAAGTGCAGCCACGTTCAGACCGTGCTTTTGCTTGGTTGTTTTTGGAGGCAGTTCTGTGTGTGTGTTTGCTGAGAACCGCACTGGTAATGTGTACGAGTTTCCCGAAATGCAATTTTGCGTACTTCGGGTTGATCCTCTGCAGCTCAGGTCCAGCGGTACTTCTGGGATGACTCCAGATCCAGCCTCCGGGAGGAGAGCAAATTTTTTTAAAATTTCCTCCTCAGTAAAATAGCAATGAAACGGTTCGTGGTTGCTGGTAGAGGGCCATTGACAATGAGACTGGGAAAGGGAAATCAATCTCGTCACGGGGTGGGGGCACGGAAGATTTGCAGGGAGGCAGGTGCGGGTTTGGGGTGCTCTTGGTCCCCGGGAGGTGGGTGCCCCGCACGGCGTTAGAGGTGGGTGCTCTTGGCCGGGATGCCTCGGAGGTGCCCTCTCTGTTTCCGTGGGCGACCTGGGCTCGCCCTTCCTCACCGGGCGAGAGGGGCCGGGACCCCCGGGGGTAGCGGCGAGTATCACTCGCCAGGGAGCGAGGGGAGCGAGCGGGGTGGCCCGGGGCTGGGCGCCTGCCCCGCCACAATCAGGCTGCGCCGGGACCACGGCTTCTGGGTCCTGGGGCTTGCTGCAGGTGGCCGGGGTTGATTCATATCCGCCTCTCGCTCCCAAAGCAGGCGCTGACGGCTGGTTTGCCCCACAGATTTGCTGCCTGCCAAGAATGGCGAGGAGCAGACCATGCAGTTCCTGCTGGAGGTCGTGGACATCCTTCTCAACTACGTGAGGAAAACGTTTGACAGATCTACTAAAGTGCTGGACTTCCACCACCCGCACCAGCTCTTGGAGGGCATGGAGGGCTTTAACCTGGAGCTCTCAGACAACCCCGAGTCTCTGGAGCAGATCCTGGTGGACTGCCGGGACACGCTGAAATACGGAGTGAGGACAGGTAAGGTACTCACACACTACTTGAAGAGTCCCTCCTGGGGCTTTTTTTCTGGTCCACGGTGAAGTGAGCAGGCTTGAGCCCACAGAGGTAAGTCCACACCCTCGACTCTGCCTCCCAGGAGGCTCCGCTCCAGGGCTGTCTGCAGGCGCTGAAAATGTCTCTGCTCAGAGACTTCAGTTATGGATGCTTCATCTGTCCCTGGCGGGCAGGTTCGGTGCTGTTTGTGGAGCCCAGAAACATGTTTTTAAGACGTAATCTCTTTCACTTGATGAAATGCGAGCTGTCTGTATCTCCAGGGAGCAATATCATTAGGTAAATGAGGGCATAAATGACACTGAATTTGCAGTTTTTCTTCTTTATGTTCACCAGACGTTTAATGAAAAAGAGACTGAAATCCTAGGAATCATCAATAAAGGAACCCTGTGGATTTCAGCCCATTACCCAGGAGCCCTTCCTGTCCAGGTCCTTCTGAATCAGATAGAAACGCCCGTTTATAATCACTTTTATTGGGTGAACCGTACCCAGGCTCTAGAGGAGACACTGTGCTCATTCGGACTGTTAGGCCTGAAGTGTTGTGCATCTGTATCAGCAGAAAGCTCGGCTGGCAATAAGCCGTTATTGCTGTCCGTACCCAAGCAGGTCAGGAACTGGAGCGATAAGGGAGCGTGCCTGCTCTCCCCAGTCCTGTACCAGCGCTGCAGAGCGCTGCCCAGCGAGCAGCCGGCTTCGGCTGGGCTCTTCATCCGACAGCCCCTGGCTGGGCAACTGCGGGCAGTGGCTCCTGAAGGACGGGGCGCTGCTTTCTCCACTGTTTAGTTGTGCAGCTGTGAAAACCCAGCGCAGCACATTCAAGAAACAAAATCTTGACAGCAAATGTGGTGGTTAGCTTCCTGTCTTTTCCTATTTACGTGGTGGTTTGATTTGTTCAAGAATGCCAGGAGAATATTTTGATTTTGTGCCTTTATTCAAAGGGAAGCGTATTTAAAGCCCAGACCCGTGGGCTGTTGAACAGGTGGTCAACAGCAAAGCAGGAGTCATTGTGGTGATGTGTTTATACCGTTATTCCGCTATTGATTACTCCGGGATTTCGAGCACTCTCTTCCGCTCACCCCTACCTCCGTTGGAGCTTTTGTGGGACCGGCAGGACCTTTCCCCGCGAGCTGAGATGCTGATCTCCGATCAGACACAAGCTCAGTTCAAAGCAGTACTTGGTGCAGCTTTAAAGAAGAGCTGCTCAGGCCGTGTGACGCTCCAGGACACCCACCCTGACTTCCCGAGCTCCAAGGGCTCACATTCTCTCTCCAGGTGACGTTCCCTTTTAAGCCAGAGGGGCTGAATCTGGAGCTCAGCCTGAGAAGTCCAAAGGCTTGCTAATAGCTTTAGGAGGCCAGTGAAATGTCTCTTAAATTAACTTCCCAAACTGTGTGGTATGGCAAGGGAGAGAAACGCCGATTTGCAAAGCAAATAGCTAAGCCATGGTGATAGCTTTGGGCTACAGCCCTGAGCCGCTTCGCCTCTCTATTCCCCCAATTTCCGCGGCAGCCTCCTCTTCAGGGCGTGGGTGCACCACTCCAAAAGGTTCCCGTTGACATTGCTCGGAGCAGAATCACATTTATTTCTTTATGTCATAAGATGCTGATGTTCCCTGTGTTGAGCTAAATGCGACATGACAGAGTTCCTCCGGGCGTCGAACGCTGCCCCCCCACCTCGGGCTGGGCTGTGCCCAGCCTGTTATCTGCGCGTCCTTTCCCAAGAGAACAGAGATAAGGGCTAAATCATGACACCTTGACCTCAAAGTCCGTCATCGTTTGTTAGGAATTTAATCTCTTCATGCCGGAAAAGTAGATCCCCAATAGCGGGGCTTATTGCTTATAAATGTTGGGCTGAAACACAGGATTATGATCGACTTCGGTTTGATAGCAAAGCCTATGCTTGCGAGGTGAACCCTGGCTTTTAAACCATATGGGGAAAACGCCCGTGCCGACGGGCTCTTGGGGGGCTCTCAGCCGCGAGGGAACGTTTCCCGCCGAAACCCCGCGACGCGACTCTCTGTGGCCGCGCAGGCTCCCCCATACCCCTCCCATCTGCCCGCAGCCTTCTGACAAGCGGGTGAGCCTTTCTCTCTTTCTCCATTCAAATACAAATGACCCCGGCACCTGCAGGTTGTTGCTGCCAAGTATCGCCCCTGCCCACCCCCCCCCCGACCTCCACGGTGCTGTCAAGGAGGGAGCGGGGAGAAGCGGCGGGAACCGCCTCGGGTGATGGGCTGCTCCGAGTCCTTGCACAGGCTCCGGAGGTGTTGCACAGGCTCGGTCGGCTCTGAGGCTCTCTTTTTTAATATAAACTTTAATGATTCCGCAGAGGAGCTGCCTCCAAAGCGATTTTCCCAGTTTCTAACAAGACATCTGCGAATGTTGGTTGACGGTCTCCACATGAACTTGCTTTGGAAACTTTGCTGCAAGTGTGTTTTGAGTGTAAAACTGTGGTTTTGTCAGGATAGTTGGACAGTTTAAAACTGAAACCTGAAAGACACCGATGGAGTTGTTCTAAGTTGCTCTCAATTCTCTTTCCAGGTCACCCTCGCTTTTTCAATCAGCTGTCTACAGGACTAGACATCATTGGCTTGGCTGGGGAGTGGCTGACGTCAACTGCTAACACAAACATGTAAGCAGTGTCTTGTCAGCATCTGTGACTGGTGCTCAGAGGAGCTACCACCTATCATGGTAGACGTGTTGTCAAAGACGTGTATCATATTCTCCTTTAAAGACCGATTGCTGCATCTTCAATAACAGTGTCTCATATTTTTCCTAACGTGGCAGTAATACAATGAAAATAGTTACATAAAGCTGAACAGTTTTACATTTCTGTTTAATAGAAATGCAAATATCCCAGAGCACATGGTAAGTAAAACATGGTGATTCTAATATAATAGCATGGAATGATTTTTCTTCTCTTGGACCCATCTTCTTTATTTTTTCCAATTTTCTTTTTTAAGCTCTGTCTCTAGATTGCATAATTGTGCAGCTACCTATATATTAACAGAAAATACAAAATATATGTAAAGCTTCATTGTCTTTTCTCCTGTTGACTTCAGAGGTAGCAGGCTTGGGGTACCACCTTCTCCTCTTCATGTGCTGGTAAAGAAGTGGGTTTTGAGTGACTTCAAAATGATTGAAAATGTGACAATGAAAATTATTTTGATAATGAAGAAATTAGTCTTAGATTTATTAAAGTTGTGTGTAAATAAACAAATGGAAGCATAAAAAAGTAAAACTTTACATCTGGAACGTATTAATGAGGACATTGTTCCTGATTTTTCTTGACCTTACATTTAATGAAAACTGGATGTAAATGTGAGGTACTATGTTGAATTCTTGCAACAGAGTGTAATTAATGAAAAAAGCCCCACCGAACAGAAAAACCCCTTCTAGCTAGTTTTTATTTATATATTGATCTGTATTTGCTCAAAAATGTGAAGGGAGTCCAAATATATACATACATATATATATATATACACACACATATACATATATACAAATGTATATGGTTCAGTCCTGAATTGGATGTGTTTTAACTCTAAAGTTACCTGTTTTGGGTAGTTTGTTGCTAATTGGAAGAACACAGGAAATGTATCTGCTGATTGGAAATGAACAATATTTTCACTGGCTTATCCATGAGTAAATGGTTCATTAAGTATAGCTAATTACTAGTAGCTCTACGTAGATTATGACCTGTGCCTGTTTTGTGACGTTAGCAATAAAGAAAAATACGTAAGGTGCTCCAGCCAAAACCAGACTGCTCTTCATAATCATTCTCTTCTCAATTAGTTCTGTCTTTGCTAAAATAGTACGAGACTTTCAGATTTAAAAGCTGATTGGGAGGAAAACCCAGCAACATGTATTTTAATCATAAAACAGGTATTGAAAAGCGCTTTGAAGTGCCTTCATTTTTTTTCCCCCACACCAAAATTTAAAGTGAAAACAGACCTGATTACATTTCTAAAATGAAACTTTGCTTAAATATTGTTTTTCTGTGACAAAAGATATTTCAGAGAGTGTCACTTTTGCAAGCACCTTTTCTTTTGACTTAGTTATCCTTTTGTAATCAGTGAAATTGCACAACTCTGACAGGACATGCTAGAATTGAGCTCTGTGGCAGTATTATGAAATATTGGTATCATTATTCAGAGCATCACACTCATTCAGTTCCCAAAGAGTAACTTTTTTTTTAGTGAGATTGCTTTTGCCTTTGGTTTTTAAAGTAAATTGTTAAATAGCTAGTTCTATACAACTAGTTTCTGATCCATTTATGCTTTAAACAACATATCCTGAAAATATTTCTCTGCGAGCGTGTAAATTGAGTATCTATTTGCTCGTATGAGGTTTAGCAAATGCAAAATAATACATTGCTACCTTTTTTTTTCAGAGAACGAAGGTCAATATGATATGCTTTCAAATAACACGGTAATTGCAAGTAAAGTTAAAGCAAGATGTTTGTAAAATATGATTCAAAGAACTGGCAGAAAAGGTTATTAAAAATAACCGAATCATCTCTGGAGAACATATTACTTGTTTTGAGCGGTGTTCCAGCACAGAAGAGCAGGTTCTGACCTTTAGCAGATACTGTTCTAACCTATTTCAGCTACACAAACATGTAACACACAAGCAACAGTAACACTGAATTGTGGCAGGGAATTATTTCTTCCGCCATTTTTTTCTTTTCCAATTATAAACAATACTTAAAGGCTTTATGAAGAGTTAAAAATACATGTTTTCTTTCACAAATGAGTTTTGAGTGATCAAAACATCTGTACTCTTAAAATTTTAAGTTGTCATCAGGGAATGTTACTTAAATGTCACTGTGAAGATAATATCTTAAATTAAACTTAATAAGCTTCCCACATTGACTACGAAATAATGTCTCCACGTGCTATTCATAGCTCAATCACTAATCATAAGACTTTCAGAATGGAAATTTCAGAAGTTGCCATTACTTGTCCAGCTCTGGGGATCTGCAGTGGGGGACATTTGCTCACCATGCAGCAGGCAGCTGAGGTTAGAAAGCAGTTTTATTATCTGGAAATTCTCTTTATGCCTGCTGTTAGCCAAAATGAGAGAGTTATATTGATCTTGTCAGTATTACACATTTATGTGTATGAAAATGTAACATGGAAAAATTATGTAACATGCTTTATGTTTATTTTTGGAATGCTTTTTGCATACTGGCAAGCAGGGGAACAGGTAGGTAGAATGATTTGACCTGATAAAATTATTTGGCATTTAAGTGAGAGCAGAATTAAGCCAGTACTGGTCACTGCCAAAAAACCTGTTTATTTATTTTGTTAGTAAAGAGTTGAGACTCATGACTGTTTCAGTTAGTTCAAAAAAATACCTGTAAATGTTGTAACTGTATGAAAAATCTTACTGGCATTGGTTTTTTTTTATCAGCAGGTTGACTCTCAAGTCAGACAGTTCCTTCCAAACCATACACATTTCCTGCATTTAACTGGATTTTTCAAAATCATTTAACTTTAAAACAAATAAGTTGGAGTGAACTTTGGCAATATGTGATTAAAAAAAAAAAAAAAGAAAATTATAATCATCATCTAATATATCTGCATTTGCCTTATAGTTTATAATAATCTGCAGTCTTACTTGTCAGTCTTTGGAGACTCAGAAATTAAACACATAATAAAACAAATAAATGCTATTTTACTTTTGGTTTTACTTCATGAACACTTGATATTTTATATACAAAAAACTTCCTTAATATTTTGGTTTTTTTCTGTACAAGCCTTTAAGTCTTCTGGGTACCATGTAGAGATCAGTGTGCAAGGTCTTAGGACAAAATTCAAAAGGTGTTTAAAGTGATGGAAGAAAATGACTTTGACTTAAACATACCCTGTAGTAGACTACAGTGATTTATACACTGCTGAGTTCCTGTTGAATTCAGTTTGTCATTCTGCCTAAATAAAGAATGGAATATATCTTAGAAAAAAAAACCCACCTCAACTCTGTTAGCAGACACCAAGCGGTTTGTTAGTTTTGTCTCTCTGTAGATATTGGCAGGACCTAAACTGCAGATCAATGGTCAGCTGTCTATCTCTGACAGTTCTAGTGATAAGGAAAGCAAAATAAACAGTATTTTGGATTCTGGAAATAGCAATTACAACAGTTAAATTACAGATGCTGTTTAATCTTAAAGGAATGTTTCAAAAATAGTTGTGGTGTTTCTCCAATGGACTAAGGACACATAAAGATTGTATAAAAAAATTAATATTTTAACTAACCAGTGTAGCTGTAAATAAAAGACAAACTTTTCAGACACATGTTCCCTTTCTCATAGTGCACGTCTCCTTAAAGTTTGCCATACCTATTCTCAAAATATCATTTTAGTATTAGAGAGACAACACACATTTTGGCAAAATTATTCAAGTGGAAGACATCAGATCCAAAGTGTCAGGGTGTCATTCTTATAGATTCTTTTGGAAATCATAGGTTGATTGTTTAGTTTCTTGCTGCCTTTTTTTTTTTTTTTTTTTTTTTTTTTTGCATACACAGCAAGCAGTTTGTTTACAGCAGTAGCAATTTATCCATGTACCTTGATCACCAAAAATGGTTGAATGGCTGTCACTTCTCATCCATATATTTGACTGTGACATCAGGGCATTCCAGACTATGCAATGGTTTTGCTTTCTTTAACTGGATACAATAGTTGACTGCTGACTTGTTTTTTGTAATTGGTAATTAGAAAATCATCATTTATAATTACTCTTGACAGTTATTGATCTCATGGTATTGTAGAATAAGTTGTCCTTGGAGATCATCAACAGAATAAATCCACATAATTAATTGCATTTAGACTTTGAAGCCTTTGCTCAATACTTCCAATTATGGTTGTGTTTAGGGCAGTGAAGTTCACTGTTTTCATAAGGATTTGGCAATATGTTATTTCACAAGTGTGAAATTCGCACTTCAGGAAAAAAATGTTTTACAGTACAATCTTGTATAGCAGTCAGCAGCATTATGCTGGTGGGCATTGGGTCTTATGGTGTTTGCAAAAGAGCTAATACTGCAGTTTTTATTGACCAATATTTTCAATATTGTCTTCCTGAGGATTGTTGCTTGGGTAAAGTTTGCAATATCAGAACCTCAGTTTATAGAAAAAGTTTTAGGATTATTAAGCATTTTTGCAAATAATCATAGACTTGGAATTTATTTTGTTTTTAGGATCTGTATTTGATCTTGGTTGGTTTTGTTTGCTTTATCCATGCAGGTTTACCTATGAAATTGCCCCTGTTTTTGTCCTCATGGAACAAATAACACTTCGAAAGATGAGAGAGATTATTGGGTGGTCAAATAAAGATGGCGATGGAATATTCTCACCTGGTGAGTCAGTCTTCTCTGTTTTGATGGTTTGACTGAAACTTCAAAAGTTATAATAAACATAAACTGCGTCTGAATTTCCACAATATCTGCAACACAATGCATCAGATATTTAGAAGGAGGAATTTCCCACATGAAGTACGTGCTTTGTTTAAGCATCCCACAAAGAATTTGGGCGAAAAAATATCTTTGAATATGGCTATGTATCATGGATGACTAACGTTTAAAACCTGAGCTCCGGGACATAGCTGGGGACGATTTCTGCACTTAATTTCTGGGAGTGCTGAGCAAGCACAACTCCTGTTGACTGATAGCTCTTGAGAATCATACACTGACTTTTTTGGTCAGTGAAGATTTGAGCTCACAGTCACAAAAAGGCAGTTGCCTGTCACTTTCTGGGATTTATTATTTGGGATGTAATCTGACTGGATTCACAAGTATGATTCTGAAGATGAAGTGTCTTCCCACTAAGGTGATATAAAGGCTGTCAGCAGTGACAAAAAGAAGACTGGTAAACCATGTGGAAGTCCTGGGCCCATGTGTAGACAACATGGGGGTCCAGCAAAACTCCAGATTTCTGGGTTTGGGGTGTGGGGAACACCATCTAGTTTTGGAGGGTGAAGGACAATTCCACCTCCTTCTGGAGCAGCCCATATACAATCCAGGAATGCACACTTTCTTGGTCTCCAGGCCTATCTAGAAATATATAGATCTTTCTCAGTGTTGTTGTTGATGAAGAAATAGTAGAGGAATAAGCTATCCTAGACTTTGCAGATGAAATGCAAATTACTAAATTTTGCGGTCTGCATCGTAGAAGTGAGCTAACTGTCCTGGGCTCTTTTTAGCAGTAAACCAAGTGAAAAAGGAGCTTTCCCTCAACTCACATTCTACCAAAGTAAGTGTCAAAACAGATTAGTTGAATCATAGCCTGAAAAGTGCCTGTTTCCATTAACTGACTACAAGGAAGCTTAGAATAACTAGCTCTGCAGTAGAAATCTACCTTTCAGGCATCTACTTCTATATCTACAATGAGATGGGATAAATCCATCCAGTATGCGACCTTTCTTCAGTCTCACAATTTGATAAGTTCTTGTTATTCTTTCTAACAAAAAGTTGTCATCCAAAAGCAGCATGATAAAAGCTGAACTTTTTAGTAATGTGTTACAAAATGTTATCAATTGAAAGAGATGATGGATAGAAATTCTAACCATCAGTGTGACTTTCTAGAGGGCCTATCCCTATGCTGTTTAGACAGATGACCATGTATTTCAGAGATATATTTTTTTCACTACCAATTTCTCTGGCATAATACAAATGAGACTTGTATGTCTAATAAGCATTTTTTCCTCAATATTGCTATTTTATTATTCATTTATTTATTCATTTACAGGAGGAGCTATCTCCAACATGTACAGCATAATGGCTGCACGCTACAAGTACTTCCCTGAAGTCAAAACCAAAGGCATGGCTGCAGTCCCTAAACTGGTTCTCTTTACTTCGGAACATGTGAGCTTAATATGCTGCCAATTCTTATTTTATTGATGTAAGTTGTGGAGATGTTTCATCATTAAACAACCACTCCATTAAATGTGCATATGTTTTGCTGCAGAGTCACTACTCAATAAAGAAAGCTGGAGCTGCACTTGGATTTGGAACAGACAATGTGATTTTGATAAAATGCAATGAAAGGTAGGATGAATGCTAAGGTTTTGATATATTAAATGCGTTCAGCTGTTAAATTTGTTGTATTGTGCTTAAGAACTGGTCCGGTACAGTGTGTCAAGTTGCTAATGGCCTGTTGAGAAAATCCTATTAGATTATTTCAACTGTAGCTACTATTTTCATGTGCACTCTTTAATTTTCTTTGTCTTTCTATTTCTACAATAATTGCAGAGGCAAAATAATACCAGCTGATTTGGAGGCAAAAATTCTGGAAGCAAAACAAAAGGTTTGTGTTTTTAGAAATTAGTGCTTAAATGCTTGGCTTAGTAAAATTAGCTCTTCCTTCGAAAGCTGAAGGTTAACATTAAAAGATAACATTATAATGATAAAATTTTTTAATAGTATTTTTAGCTGCTTAATTATACATTTGTGTGTTGTTTAGGGAATGATCTATATGCCTTGCTAAGTTTTTCATTTACTGTTTAAAAAAAATATTTTAAACTCTTGAACCATATGTGTATTTTAAGACTTAAAGATAACTTTCTGTTTGGAAATATGTGGAAAAAATATGAAAAACATGAAACTAAACATACTTTTATCCCAACCAAAGTTTAGCCAAAACCGTCAAAAATTCCATTGAAGTTTAGTCCTAAAAATTCCCATAGATTTCAAGGCTTCAATGTCAGTAAATACAGCCAGTAAGTGTAATTTTTTGAGTCATCCATTATTATTTCTTGAATCAATGCAATGAAAAATCCATTAATTTTTTATAAAACCACTAGAGTTAGAGCAATGAAGATTATTTTAAAAATTTCGTAACTTCATTGCATTTGGCCACTTTATGAAATTGTGCTTCACATTTATTTAATGTAATTCAAAAATGTCTCATTTTGGTCTGATAGTTCCACATTTATTGCTTTTGTTGGGTATTGCTTTGTTCTGTTTATCAGTAGATAAAGACTAAAGGAACAACTTCAAGCCTTCAAATCACAAACCACGTTCAATTAAATTTCCTTTATACTGAAGTAAACATCTCAACGTTACTTGACTATTGCCAGTTTTATATGAGGATGTTTGAATCTCCTCACTGAAAGAGATTAGACAAAATAATATTCTTTACCTTTGACTAGTAGATCTTGTGAAGTTAGAGTACAGTAGAAACAGAGTTATTTCACATTACATGTACGATTTGTTAGTTTCTGTTGTTGCTTGTATGTACCTTTCACATGAGAAGAAAAACATTTTTAGTCTGGAAAATGGGATAGCAATGTTTCTAAAATGTTTTTCACATTTTGTATTTAATATTTATATTTTTATTGTAGGGGTACATTCCTCTCTTTGTAAATGCAACTGCAGGAACAACAGTATATGGAGCCTTTGATCCAATACAGGAGATTGCAGATATATGTGAAAAATACAACCTCTGGCTCCATGTAGATGTGAGTAACTAAATTAATTGCAATTATTCAGGCAAAAGAACATTTCTGTTTACACATTTTTTCTTGTATTAAAAGATTTATTACTAGATCCTGAGTAAATTAAAACATGCTAAGGTTTTCTAAAACAATGAGTCTTCTCCTTTTTCTGTCTCTTCCAGGCTGCCTGGGGAGGTGGGCTCTTAATGTCCCGAAAGCATCGTCATAAGTTGAATGGAATAGAAAGGTACTACAGAGTGCTTATTTGTAATACTGTTATTAAAGTACTTTCATAAGGCACACGACACTTCACAAATTCATGAAAAGATGAATTTTCTGCATTACAGAAGAAGAAAACAGTGATGTACAGCTGAGTGAAACAAAAGTTTTCAGCAGATTTGAAGCAGACAAGGATATTGCTTGGTAAAAAGGAAGGGAAATTATTCTGTGTATAGATTCGAAGAGACCATAAGTCAGGGAATGGGTAAAGGAGGATTTGAGGAGAGCTAGACAGTCTCTGAAATGTAGGGCTTTGAGAACAGCAGTGAGAGAAAAAAGGAATCCAGAGAGGGTGTTTGAGCATGAATACCTGTGATGGGAAGCCATGACATAGTGGGAATTTGTAGAGATTCCCTCCTGAAAGACGTGTGCAGTTATTTCCAGAAAAGGAGGAGTATATGTGCTGCCTGAAAATGAGTGTTCTGTAAATGAAAGTTTATAAATATATCTTTTCTTTTATATAGCTTATATGTACACACACACATAAATACATATGTGTATACAACAAAGAGAGGAACACATGGTAGAGACTGAATTACCAGCAATTTTTAGGGGCAAATTTCAGTATCTATAAGACTGGAAAGGACTATGATAGCATAGGGCTGGTACAGTTCTGTGGTGCCAGATGAGACTGAGGGAACTTACAGGGAGGGCAGAAAAGAATCAGTTACCGCCTCTCAGGGTAAAGGGGCATATGAGCTGGTGCCATGGGGGGATTGTATGAAACAAGCAGGAAGCTCTTCTAGAGGAGGCCAGAGTGAAGTCAGTGAAATCAGAAAAGCAATGAAGACCCAGAAACACAGGATCTTTCCCACCACTGCAGATATCAGCCAACAGGGAAGGAAAAAAGATTTGAAACAAACTCTACCCATGAACTCTCAAATTAGCACCAAATTCCTTCCTTGAATCAACTGTGCTCAAAGTGGGCATTGTGTAAAGGCATAAAATGAGAACAGTGAGCAATGCCCTTCCTTTGGGAATGCAAACTTTCCTGGTGGTGGGCATCTCATACAGTAAATGAAGAACATGTACAAGGTAAAGAATAATGTACAGAAGGACTGGTAGGGAAACCATGTGGACCCTTCTGTTGCAGGGACAGCAGTGTGTGGTGTGGCAGGAGTACTCTGAAGTGATAGAATCACAGCAACCTCCGCCCAATTCAATTTGCAAGTCACTCATGTTATGGCAGCGTATCTGAGGTCAGCATTGTAAAATAATTCCCTTAAGCTACAGAGGTTTGGTCACAGTAGTTTGTCGCATGTCTTTTGACCTGTGGTCAACCCAGAGGTGCTAATTAAGACCATAATCTTAAGCAAATACAGAAAGCAGCAGGCCACAAAGCATGATATTATTTATTTTCTAGTCAGCTATATGGATCTTCAAACATGGGAGGGAGCCCATGTGTGCTGCGTGATTGCCTGTCACGGGCCCCAGCTGGGGTCTGGTGTGAATGCTGGGGCCAGGCCTGCCCGGGGATGTGGGTGTGTGTGGGGACTGGCAGCTGCCGTGGGGCTGAGCTGGCATCGCCTGGGGTGGAAGAGGCTCTGGCTGGCTGTGCAGGGTGGAGAGCAATGTCTTCATGTTGAAATAAACCAAATACTCCTTGTGGAAACTACTTGAAATTATCATTATTTGGAACCCTGAAAGTTAAATAAATGTACTAAACTGAAACTATAGCACCCTCAAAAGGAAATGAGCTGTTATATAATTCTTGTTTCTTGACTACTCCATCTGAACTACCAGTGATTTTTTTTTTAGAACATAATTGCCTTCTAGGCCAGAGCTATATACCTGCTGGTTTGCACTGCCTAAGCTGGAGATTTTAGAGGGATGCTGAGCTCCCCAGAAACAGCACAGGCTGCACTGTTCCTTTGGCTGAGCAGTGCTATGGTCTACTTAGTGCAGACAGAGGTTGGAATCATATATGGAATCTTTATTAAATTAGTGGTTCTTCAGACTGGAGTGGAGAAGTCATTGTGTTGCTCAAAACAGAGGAGCTGTGATTGTGTGTCTGTCCTCTGAGAGCAGGGTGTAGAAGAGGAGGAAATACCTTTGAATTTTCTTTCAGCCACATTGTAAGAACATGTGCATAGTCTGTGAAATATGATTATACACTTTCCTTCTCTGGAACACACAGTGAATCAAGGAGACACTTGGTAAGTAATTACTTAGGGTGAAGAGATCAACGGATGTGCAAGGTTGGCACATTTATTTTAACATCGTCATTAACCTGTCTAGGATAGTATGTTAAAAACCCAGAACATCTCATTTGTTTAGCTAGTAAATTAGGTGATCTTATGCAGCTACCTGTGCTTACACATAAAAAGTTTTAAGCTCACTTACAAAATAGTAGGATTATGATGTAGTTTTATAGCCTCTTAACAGTCCATGGGCTTAGCAAGCTTGTCCAGAAAAGGCCTCTTGTGGCTCTAACTGGAAAGGCAGGTAAGCGTAAGGAGTGTCTTTTCCAGCAGCTGCTCAATAAAGAACTGTATTGCCCCAGAATTCATATTATACCTTTAATTCTCTGACACCTCCCCCCAGTCAGTAACTTGAGTTGATATAACCTGTCAAACTGTTTTTGTTAGTGCTACTTCTAGAAGTGGAGTCTTCTGGGGATGAAGTTACTGTATCAGCTAATCAGCATAATCTGACAATAGTGAGCTGGTATTAGTAATAATATAAACTAATCAGAAGTCTGATACTGCAATGTTAATGCACAAAAGATAATTTCCTGGACAATATAGGTGGGAAAGAAGAAACTTTTGAGACAGTACTAATCTCCAGAGAAATCATCATGGTCAAAACTCCGTACATTTCCAGCCGAAAGCAGAAAACAAAGGCGGCTGCTTCAGATTAAGTTTCTATTTTGCAGATCTATGTGAATGCGTAATTTTTTTTTCAGAGCCAACTCCGTCACCTGGAATCCACACAAGATGATGGGAGTGTTGTTACAATGTTCTGCTATTCTTGTCCGGGAGAAGGTCTGCCTTATATTTAATAATCAAGCAGTTAAAAAAATATATAAATATCAAGCCCTACTTTTTAAGATGGTAGTGCAAAATCCATTCAATTTCAAAACTTCTTTTGGAAGCAATAATTGTGTAGATCTAGAAGGAAGTTGTTTTCTGGTTTTGTTTGTTTGTTTTGGGGTCTTTTTTTTGAAAGCTGTAGACTTACTACAGGTTGGATCTTTAGCTGTTGAATCTTTGCATATTCTAATAACAACACTAGGGTCATGCTAATTCACTTCAACTGAGCATCTGCCCCTTTGTTTCTATGATATACTGAACGTACACCCTTGGTCTTATTAATTGGTCGCAGTCTGAACTGCTTAAATATAAAGCAAGTTTCTACCTTACACAGTGGTTTAAAAGTTTCTCAATTCTGTTGAAAGGAAGCCATGCTGCTTTTATTATGACTCCCTATGTATTTTAGGCTTTCTTCTAGAGTCTTCATTGTTATCAATAAAAGCAAGTCCAGCATCTTAATTCTTTTAAGTCAAGTGAACTTTCCTTACATGATTTAAAAAAATGTCATGTAATCTGTGGATAGGACTGATTCTATTGTTTACTAATTTCTGACATGTCAATTGCTACTAGAAGAGGTTGGTTGAAGAAGTGGTCCCTGCACATAGAACTGGGATGTAGGAGTTGTGGGTGCCAGCCCTAGGTCTGCCATTGCTCTTCCAGGTGACCCATCTCGAAACTGAAGACAGCAGCATTTATTTCCCTCTATAAAATACTTTGACTTCTATTGGAAGGAAGCAGTAGCTGTTATTTAGTGGCATGCATACTTATCATGCTAACTATTGGAGGATTTTGGCAGCATTTTTTATTCTCTATATGAGAACTTTGATAATGTTTTTGTATTTGTCAGATATTTCAGTGTCTTTGAGCATCTTCAGAGAACCACTAATAAACTCTAAAGGAGATGCAAAGAACTTCAGAAATGTCACATGTGTAAGACTTCTGTGTAACATACAGAAATTTGCTCCTCTGTGTTTTCCTCAAAGATGTTTACCAGTGATCTGTAGGTTTCTGTTGGTCTGTAAGCAAAAATGTCTGGTTTAGATCATTTGTACTTACACTTATCACTCATGTTAACTGTCAAAAAGCTGGATGATACATAAAGTTGAAACCTTCAATTACATTTTTTTTCTTCATTTTCTGTTTTTACCTGCTGCACTGAGAGACCACAGTGTGTAGTTCTAATGTGTAATTTAACACATCAAACATTTAAGTCTTAAGAACATAGCCTTACCAGGTGAGGTGGACAAAGTTAGTATCAAAAACTAGGAAGCCAAATTAATCTGATAATGTTTTTTCAGGTATGGGTATGTGGGTTTGTAGGACCATATGACTACCAAGAAACTCTTAAGAGAACCACCTTAGGTTATGAAATTATTCTTGTGGTCCTAGCTTATAAAACAAGGTCAATATTTTATAATTTGGCCCATTAAAGAACAATTCTTCTATATATATTTGAAATACTTTTTTTATATGTTATTAATGCATAGAGTTTCATATGCATATATGCCATATAAGTCAAATAAGTACATTTTTTCATTACAGGGTATACTTCAAGGCTGCAATCAAATGTGTGCAGGCTATCTCTTCCAACAAGACAAACAGTATGATGTATCCTACGACACCGGAGATAAGGCAATACAGTGTGGTCGACATGTGGACATTTTCAAATTCTGGTTGATGTGGAAGGCAAAGGTAAATAATGAAAGGTCACCTCAAAAACCAGAAATGTATTTATTTAATTTATAAGTCTCATGTAATGGAACACTTTTTTGAAACATAAATGTTTGTGTAATTACAATCTCTAAACACAAAGGTATCTGAGTATTAAGTCAGAAAAGAGCCATTTTAGTTGTAGAACAGTGTTAGCATCAATAAATTTGAATGGAAATTAAAAGAAAGGTTTAAGTCACAGGATGAGTCCAGTGAGGGCAAGACACCAAAATGGTGTTTTGTTGTGATTCTATGCACTTACATATGTATTTTATGACAGATTACTTGCAGTAGCAGCAGAATAGACTTGATGATTTACAAGGGTCCTTTGAACATCATGTTTCAATGCACAGGTTATATAAGCAACTTTGAAAATAAAGCCTTTTCCCTAAAAAGCTTTGCCCAACTGATGATCTAACAGTCGATTCCCTGGCACCACTGTGGTATGCCTGGATGGCTGAATTTAAGCATGGGTTTATGTACAGGCTTATGTGTTCACAAGATGAGGATCCATGTAGTCAAGAAAACACATTTCATTTGTATTTCTTTATCTGGAGTCATCTTATTACTATTCTTCTTGCTCCTCTGCTGACAAAATGGCAATTCAGTTGGGTAACCTGTCCACAGTTTACTATTTTTTTAATAAAACTGAGATTAAGTCTAATGGCAAAATGTAAAATCATAAAACAGTGTTCAGTTTGGGTGAGAGTTAAACAGCAATAGTAAATAACATGCAATGATAAAAGATGTTTTCTTGCAGATTCCCTCAATATTGAGGTTTGAGGGAAGAAAGTAACAGAACTTCAGATGCAGAGTTACTTTTAAACAGACTGCAGAGTTGTCATTGTTAGTTTTAAAGAGTACTTCAGAAAAGAAATGCAACACTTCAACACAAGATACTAATAACAATTACTTTAGTAACCATCATAGGTTTGATTACCAGTACATTTCAGTTCAGATTCAGTTCTTCCTCCAAAATAAATCATTTTGGTACCATAACCCAGTAACATGAAACTGCTTATGACACATTAGAATAGGACTGTGACTAAGAACTTTGTAATGTGTTTTTTCTGATTTTAATTACCAAATACTGACTGCAGACACCATTAAATTATGGACCAAATGTTTTTCTAAACACCAGCCAAATGCATTTTATTAAAACTAGCATGCCGATTCTACCTCTGCTGTTGTATTCACCTGTTAAACTGACTCAATGAAGAAGTAGAGCATTTTGCAATAAAGAAAAAAAATGCAGTGAGAACCAAAATGGATATGGGTCATATTTAAAATTCCAAAGTAGGATATTTTTGGAGGTAATTCCTTAAGAATAATATAGACTAAAATTGCTAGGTTGATCTGTATATCTGGAATTTAAATTTATCCAGATATTAGTTAGTTTGGATTTTTCTTTGGTCTTGAGACAGATTCATATTTCTTGGACCTGAGTTATCTGAGGTATTGAGTAGAACCTGATTCTAGCAAATTGCACTATTATATTACAAAAAATGTTAAGAAAAGAAAATATTAGGAGCTGTGGAAATATTTCCTTCAGCATTAGCCACCGTGAGTCATCATACTCTTGTCCTCATAATAGAAGTATACGGTCTACATCCAGAAGTATTCTTGTGACCTCACCTTCAGTTGTTTTATTCAGTACAAAGAATGTATCCCAAATATGCAATAACTTAAGAATGTACTCGTCTTTATTACTTCTTCATCCATGTACAAAATGTACCTAAAAAAAAAAAAACAAACAACCAAAAAACAGCAAAAACCAAACAAACAAAACAACCAACTAACCAAAACCCCACAACTTTTTTTTTTTCTTATTTATGATTAACATTCATCTATTTTTCTGGGATTATGATTTTTCAAAACAAATCAGATATGACAAAAGATCAGTGGGTAGGCAAATGACTTTTCAATAACATATTGCAAGCTTTTGTTTGCTGACTTTTTTAAATGCAAATTTCTAGCCAACTGCTCAGAGAAAATAAATTACTTCCCAACTCTTACCCTTTCAACTGAGCTCACATTCCATGTTCCCAGCCTTTCAGCAAGAGCTGGGAAGCCTAGACTTAATAATATTTTTGGAAACTGATTTTAAAGAAGAACTAAAAATTATCTATTAAAAATATCAAAAGTCCTTGTTATTATCATGACAAATTGTCTCAAAAAAGACCAAAACCAAGTGATGATTACAGTTAGGCCACATTTAACCACTCTTTGTAGTGTTGATTTACTTTACTTTTAAATTACAAGAAATAATACTGCTAAATATTTTCTGACTGAAAACATTTAAGAGTGAAGCCCATATGAAAACATGATTGCATCAGAGGAAGAAAAATGACCATATAATTAATACTTACTTTCTTTTAAAACAGGGCACAGTAGGTTTTGAAAATCAGATCAACAAATGCCTGGAGCTGGCAGAATACCTCTACACTAAAATAAAAAATAGAGAAGAATTCGAAATGGTTTTTGAAGGCGAGGTAAGTTTTCTTTCATTTGACCTGTGTGAAGGAACCAAATCTGTGTGGAATTTCAAAGACAGTCTTCACACTTCACCCAGTTCTTCAAGCGAGCCATTCAAAACTGCTCTTATTTTCTGAAGAACTACATGGTTGTTGGCTTCTGGGCAGTTTTTTGGCCAAGCGCACATGGTTTTATGCCATAAGTGTCAGATTTTTCTTGTCTTCTGCAGAGGACTTCTCAGTTTAGGGCATAAAGACTACCTTAATACACTCTACTCATGCTGAGATTCCACATTATAACATACAAAACTAATAATATGCTATTTTTGTTGTATGTTCTGTTGCTAGTGCCACTGCATAAGCTCTTGGTTGATAGGATAACAAATATGCTTAGTTTCTCCATTTACTAAGAAGAAGAAAATTGCCCTTGCTGTGATCCTGGGAAACAGTTCCTTGTACATCTGCATGGAGGTGAAAAGTATTTGCACTTCATTAGCACCCTAAAACATTGCAAGTGGGACAGTGTGTAGGGAATCTAAGACAGCAGATTGAACCAACAATACTGTAATCCATTTGTTTTAACATGCAGAACAACAAAAGTTGATACTATATTTTGTCTTCCATGTCTGTGCTAAAATATGCTACTTACTAGCCGTTAGTGTGTGAGTGATCTATATTATTTTGTTTATTGATGTACGTGTCTTGTTCTTGTTGCAGCCAGAGCATACAAATGTCTGTTTTTGGTATATTCCGCCAAGTCTCAGGGGTATGCCAGACTGTGATGAGAGAAGAGAAAAGTTACACAGGGTACGTGGCTTATGTTAAATGCAAAAACGTAGTCTACTCTTTCAACGCAAAGTATTCTGTTTATTAAAAATATCTGTGTGATGACACATGTTGCAAATTCCAGGACATCAGCTCTCCAGTTTCTTATTATGACCTTGAGATTAATATTTGTTCACCTTTGTCTCCTATTTATACTGAGGCTGAAGTTATGTTTCCCCCATGGAATCAGATGCAGAAAATATTCAGTTATTCTTTGTTTGGTACCACTTTCATTCTCCAAAAAGTGTTATGAATCTTTAAAAAGCAGGTAGGCACAAAGATGTCCCAGTCCTGTTTGAACAGGACAGCATATCAGCAAGAGAAACAGAAGGGTAGTTATTTGAAAATGGTGGGAGAGATATAGGACATGAAAACGTGTAACTTCTCAGGTCTTTATTTTGGTTTTAAATGTGCTTGGTTAGCCATGCATTAATGCATTTCAGTGAAAATGAATACCTTTTGGAGGACTTCAGGATATGTTTATTTGAAGAAATGACAGAGGGAAGTGAAGACATCATAGAGACACCACCAGGAAAAGTATTGCTCAACTTAGGACTTGAGGGAAGTGAAATACATTAATTTTGTAGTAGCACTTTAGACAGACAGCAGTAGAATGAAATACATTCAGGAGACAAAAGATTGTGTAGTTGTCAAAATGAATAACAATTTTTTGTGTTTGGGAAGGGAGAAGAATGGGCAGATTTGGAGTTTTTGTAGAGGGTTTTGTCTGCATCACTGAGGAAAAAGAAAAGAATAGAAATTCCTGGGCTGACCCAGTGGCGTGTTAGATAAAGAAATTGCCAAAAAAAAAAAAAAAAAAAGAAGAAGAGGAAGATAGATAAGACTGGGAAGAAAGATGAAATGTTTGATTTGACCGTATTAAATGTCAGAGAACATTATAAAGCATCCTACAAAACAGTAAGAGAGCCAGATATCTGACCTTGGCTAGCAGAGACTAGAGCAGGAAAAAAAATTCTGAATTGCAAAACTGTGCTCAGTCAATACCAAATATTAAGTTTGTCAGGACACTACTCCTTGTAAATTAAAGCGGAGAAGTGAGGTAGAAGCAAATGCGCGGTACTGCAAAACTAATGGAAAGTTTCCACGGCTTATGCTAACAGAAAATATTCTTAATGACATAGATCTTGTTGAATAATTTCCATCATTTCCCCTTCCCCCCCCCAAAATTACTTTGACAATACATAATATTCTCCTTGAAAACACCCATTACCCTCAAAAAGGTGGTTCAGGAGTAGGTTTTCATAAAAAGACAGAAAACATTTATTTGTGACAAAAATCTTCAGCACAGAGAAATGACATGTACATTTAATATATAAAATTATTACATAGTGAATACTCTAGGATGCTATCAGTCTCTTAATAAAAAAGATATATATTATTGTCAATTTTCCTTTAAGGATCCAATCCTAAGTATTTAGTTTTTCAAACCTTTTTTCTTACAGATCTTTTTTTATAAAAAATAGTGTCTTTCTGATCTGTCCGTTTATTTTTTCCAGATTAAGAAATGTTGAGACGTACAAAGAAAGGATAAATGTTTTAATTACTTTTCTCTCTGTCTTTTTTTTTTTTTTTTAATGATAAAGGTGGCACCGAAAATCAAAGCACTGATGATGGAGTCAGGTACTACCATGGTTGGATATCAGCCTCAGGGCGATAAAGTCAACTTCTTCCGAATGGTCATCTCAAACCCAGCAGCAACTAAGTCTGACATTGACTTCCTCATTGAGGAGATAGAGAGGTTGGGGCAGGAGCTGTAGTACAGTGGTTGAATTATTTATTTCTCTAATTCACTGTTTCCCAGCACTGGCTATTTTTTAAACCCAGTTCTGCAGAATGTGTTTTAAGGAAATTCTGTTTCTGTAAGTTCCAGTCTCCTAAGACATCCTGAAAAAAAACAGCTATAGGCTACTGAAACATATATGTGTTGGTAGATCATATTACCGAGGGAAAATGTATTATCTTGAAGTTGAAGTACTATTGACCCTTACATTGGTCGTGTTTATTGTAGTCAGCAGGAAATTAATAAGTACTAAAATAGCAAATTAAGAACTCTGCACAGTATATATGTACAGTATAAATAAATATATATAATTATATATATATATACATACATATATATATATATATATATAAAAAGTGGTTATAAACTTAGATCTAAGCCACAGCATGTTTTCCACTTTAAGAGAATTAACTTTTCCTTCAACAACTAATGATGTGGATAATGTGCTACAGATTTTTCTGCCAGGTAAAAACAGACATATAGAAACATTTCTAATATGTAGATTCTTAGGAGCTAAAGAAAATGTATAACAGTATTAAATCTTATTGTTGGTGCTTCTCTCACGTACAGAACAGCAACCCTTAACAGCACCTTCAAGTAAAATAGTTGTATTTCCCCTTTAGTGTCACATCAGGGGATAATAGTAGCCAAGTCATTGTAACAGGTATATTATTGCTGTATTTTTAGAGGTTAATTTGTGTAGATTGTGTATATTATTGTTAAATGACTTTGTGTAAAAGGATTTAAATGTAATAGTTTTACAGCAAGATAACTGTTGAACTGTAGGTTTATGAAATATTTGCTTATTTATATGCAGAGATTTACCATGCTGAAGAATTGTCTTGTATTTTCTTCCATTTGTAATGTATCCTATTTATATATTATTGAAGTTCTATATAATGTTAATGGTATTTTAGTGTCTTTGTGAGCCAAAGAAAAAAATAGAAAAAATATTAGTTGACACTTTCATTTAAATCCCAGTGCCCTTAAAATAATAACTTACAGAATACTTTACTGAATATAAGGAATTCTAACATTGTGTATAAACTGTCAAATTATGAGATCCCTTTAGTCTATTAGAATTTTCAGTTGTATTTATTGTAGTGTCAGACTGTCTGTTCAGTGTTCTGAATGCTTTTCTAGTGAATATTGGTTGCTAACTGAGGCCCCTGTTTTTGAGTTTTACTTCAGAACTAATCTCTATGACCATTATAACTAAATTCTGTGAGAAGATTTCTGGAGGTCAATAGCATTTCTGTGGGAGTTTTAACCAGCATAATTCTTTTAGTGAAATGTGTTTGGAGCTTATAAAATAAAATCAAAAGTAATCTCAGAATCTTTAAATGCAGCTGGCTTGTCACAACAATTTAAACTGGCTAGACTTTTCCAAGTATAGACACCGGAGTCATCTGCAGCTTGTTCAGTTTTAATCATTAGATAATCAATACCACCGAGTGGAAAACTCCATACTAGAAGCAGAGTAGTGGGACAAAATGAAGATTCAATAATCCTGTGTCTGCTGAGTTACTGTCATGGTGATAAATGGAACATGCTAATTTCAAATCTATTAATACATGATTCTGTGACTGTCTTCTATGAAAGTCAGTAATTAATTGGGGTTTTTTTCATTTTTTTTTTCCTCCCCCAAATTAGTAATAAATTATTTTAGAAACATTCTGTGAAATGCAGCAATGTTATGCAGTTTTTGCAGCCTCCCTGGCCCCTTCAGTCCAGTGGAAGGACAGGTACAGCCAGGAAAGATTTCCATGCTGCAGGTCCCACTCTTTGTCTTCTGAGGATGCTGTCTCACATCTTCGGCTGAGTCAGGACAGACAGAAGGAAGAAGCTGTCATGGTAAATGCCATATCATATAGCACAACTTTTCACAGGACTATTGCTTATCTGTCTTCTGTAGACTTCTGTAAAACTTTTTCTTGAACTTATTTGAGTTGAACTTAAAAATTATTATAAATTTGTCACTGTCCTTTAGATTAATGACTATGACTGTCAAAATATTATCTACATCGTTAGTTTTATGTCAGGAAACCCCTCGGTGATCTAACCAGTACAGTACTTCTTTCCTTAGCTTATTTTACTCGAGACGGTGTAGTTGGTTTCTTGCCTTCTTGATCTTGAACCTCAGTTTTCCTTAATTATAACCCTGATATCTTACCGTGTCTTCAATACTTAAACATTTCTTGATATAAACATCCATACTGTGTGACCTGAGGCCTGAAATACAGTAGTAGTCAGCATGAACATTGACTTTAGTACCAACTTCCAGAGTATTAAATGCCATTCTTTATAGATAACTGCCATTCATCGAGACTAGAGGGCCTCTCATTGCAAGCTGGTTTTGGAGTACAGAAAGAGGTTTGTCTTGAAGAGGAAATACATGTCACATTTCGGTTCACATGCTTCTGCCTGAAATCTGGTTTCTGTCACAGTTTTACTTTGTTCAAAGGGCAGCTACAGAAGACCGAAGGATTTCCTTCAGTCCTTGTTCTTTATGAGAAATAATATGAACTATTATAATCAATGCAAAGATGTGTAACTGCTGACCTAGCTTCAGAAGGCGATTTTATGTCTTCCACACAAGCAGCACCATGCTCCTTGTCACTTCTTCAACCAGTTCTTAGGTGGGACTTTGATTTCCTCCATTTCCCTAGTCAAGATATTTCAGCACACCAGTATTACTAAAAATTCCAGTTTACCTGTAATCCTCTACCTTAATATTTTAACCTCATGCATCTCATATCTAGATCATAATTCAATACTCTAATAATAATTTATTGTATTTGAAGTATTATGTCTCCTAGAAACATCTAAACTCGGTAAAAAGAATCATCCTGATGTGACTGATCATGAAACTATATGAAAGACCATCATATAGCTTACTGGCCTTCATACAGCCAGTCTTGGACAGTCTTGTGATGTAGTCAGAAATAGATCTAGATCTCTTCAGCACATATGCAGTGTTTTGCTCACTAAAATTTCTGCTTCTTCATTTAATAGATTATCTGTGTTTTGGAGGTCAGAAGCATCAGAGGTTCTATCGCAATTGATGGTTCGCAGCTAGATGGGAATAATGGAGCTCCTCCTGCCTATTTCAGAAGTGAGGCAATTATCACAGAGGTGTTTGCTCTAAAGACAGGGCTTTTAAATTTATCTTCCTATCTTCTGCATTTTATTTTGCCTTTCTGCAGTGTTGTGTCTTGACACAGATGATACCACAATTGGATTTTTGCAAATCTTTTAATTCTAATATCAGGCTCTGCAATGTTTCCCTGTTACATGTACCTGGTTCCACAGGCACAGGGTTCATTAGTTTATTACTTGGTTAGCTGATTTTAACAGAGTAGTTATAGTCATCAGTGAGAAAACTCATCCGTGTTTTCTTCTCAGTAGGTAATTTTCATCTGAGTAATATGTTACAACTTCTCAGACAAAAGCTTACCTGGAATTTTCCTGTTTTTTAATCCATACGCTATTGACCGTGAGAGATCAGGAAGTATGGATATACAGAAGTGTTGTCTAATTAAAAGCATTGCAATTCCAGGTAAGTAACTTTGTCTTTCTGAGGTTTAAAATATACTCTAAGGTAGCAATTTTGACTTTAAAAATCACACTGACAATCGCTGTAATTTTGTGTGGGTGAATTCAGATCAAATTAACAATAGGCAAGATATTAGCTGAACATGTAGCTGCAGTGCTTATTAACTGATGTCATGTATTCGGAAAAGACTGACCATTGGATAAAAATCAATAGCAGCCGTTGATTTTGAATGATAAAAATTCTGATTGTATTATTAAAGGTACTTTTTAGGTAAGATAGATTATACCATTCATGACAGACAGATGAAACCAGGGGCCTTGGGAATAACCTAGGATTTTAAAATAATCATTGAATAAGTGCATAATCTGTTTTTGAATGGTTACAAATATGAAGAGATTTTTTAAACAGAATCTCTGTTTTGTGGTTTAAGAAATGTTGAAGTTATAAAGAAGATATGCAATGCAGTTTTAATTTTTCAATAAAAGTCGGTCTTAAAACTGTCTAATTCATCTCATATAATTTTTATGAGCTCTCTTGTTTCCTTAAGAATATGAGACACAAGCCATACAATGTCATCCCTCACATTAAAAACAGTAAGGGAAATGCTAAGGCTACTGTTTAGTTTTAATTGTGAATTGGTAGTGAGCTTGTACCAACACAGTCTGAGGAAGAACCCCAAGCTCTGAACCTTGATCAGTTTGAATAGAGTTGTCAGGACTTTAGTACTGTGTAGAAATGCTAAAAAATAGAGAATCTAAAAATCTTTCTGTGTGGTGTTTTGTGTGATTTCTGAAATCCTCATGCAACTTACACAGAGGACCCAAGAAAATAAACAGGAACTCTGGAATGAGTAAAAAGAGTAAGATCAAGCCTTTCTGGTAGAAGCCCTGCCATTTAATGAGTGGATTTATTTATAAATCTTATTTCTTGTAATGTAGGTCCTACTGTCAGGAAGACTTTAATATATGCTTAACTTTGTACACTTTGCAATGCTGCTGGTTAATCTCAGTGTTTGTTTATTAAGCACAATTAAATCTATACAGCATCAAAACTAGGATATTTTATGCAATCAAAAATCTACTTGACTGAAAAAAAAAGTACTTTTCCGTGTAGAAGAATGCACGACAGGACCAGGCCTAAAGGTATTTTGAATAGCGTTATGTTTCAGCACTTCTGTGCTTGTCTGGCAAGAAATGACACAGAGCTGGCAAGAGGAGCCCTCGAAGTCATATGACATTGCACTGTGGAATTGGTTCTACAGGACACAGGATACCTGATTGCGAAGCCATTTGAAGTTTGCATAGCAGAAAATCTGTGAGTATTCTTATCACAGTCAGTCAGACACTGCAGTTAGAGCTGAGTTTCTTTGAATGAGGGTTCAGCCACTTTTGTATTAAGCATTATAATGCGGAGTCTTTTATATTAAAAATGTTTTCATTGAAACACAAATAAGCGAGATTGGCAACTTTATTTTGTGAGTAAATATGTTTTGTGGGAATAATTTTGTAAAGGTGTACAAGGGAAGTCTAAATGTTGCCATCACTCAAGTCAACGGGAGAATAGTTGCTGATTGCGTGAACCAATCTTTCCCGTTCTCAGAAATGAAAGACTATTTCCTAATAAAAGAACAGAATGAAACCTTAAGTCTGATGTAGGCAAAAAACACTGAAATTCTTAAATTATCTAAAAAATGACTATACATAATGCAGTAACATAAAAAAAAAAAAAATCCATGTATTTCATATAGAATCATAGACATTTTAAAATACACCAGAAACTGAGTTTGAGCATGCAATAATCGCAATGTAAAATTCACAAGAATGCCATGATTTCAGGGAAAGATTTTTTTTTACTTCCTAATTGGACTTGAGTGAAGCATAACAATTACAACATACAAGTCTTTCCCTGTGTAATTATAGTATGAATTAAAGCTTTTGTGACAAAACTTTCGGCACACGATATGTCTTTAGCTATCCATGCATGATATATATTAGATATATACAGTGTATAACATGAAAAAGGTGATTGAAATTTTGGATTCTAGACTGTATTTTGAGGCAACCTGCTATTCTATTATGGGATTTTTTTTTAATACAAGATATATTGAAAAATAAGAGTGCATTTTGAATTCATAAAAGTGTAAATTATTTCTTTCATTATATAGGTAAATTCTGATTAATTACTGCTTTAGGCATTATCCATAGAAGTGTCATTGATTTTAACAGTATGTAATAAATTTGATTGCTTTGGGGTAGGATGAGCATCCTTCAAACAGGATGAGTTTTCTTAATTTTTTTTTCTGGGTTAGAGAATTTTATGCAGCAAACTAGGCATGAGGAGAATATATGCTGCAAAGAAACATATTAAGTCCATAAGTATAACATGTAAATACCATAATGCAAAGCACTAACAAAGGCAGAAGATTATTTTCTCGTGTGTGAGTATTAAGGAATGTTCAGCTTACATACAGAATGTTCAATAAAATGTTAGGACCACACGGAGACTGTTTATAGTTAGTACAGCTCACTGTGGTCAACAGAATTACATCTGCCTGATTTTCTTCCTTAGTTGTTTTATAATTTGCAGATTGTGACAGTTATGTTTAGGGTGATGATACATGACTCGAGAGCACTGCTCACTCAAGAACTGAGCTAGTGAAGAGGAAACAAGGAAAACGAGAACACACAAGCATTGACTGCAAGCAGAGGTTAAAAGGAAGGACGGCTGTGTAAGATGGGAGGATTTGGGGTTTGTTAGAGTATTTGGAAGAATCAGACCTCTGGACAAAGCAGAATTAAAACTATGGTTAGAATAAAATATAAGATGCAAGCAGAAGTTTTTCAGTAGACCTAGTAAAGAAAGAAAAAAAATTCTGGTTCTCTGTTTTAATAGATCTGTCTTCTGAGGAAAAGTAGAGCATTGTTTAGCAATGATAACAGAAAAATCTGAAGATAAAAATATTACACACCCTGACTGATTTCTTCTATTTGTTAGGTAATCTATTCAGCATCTGAATGTAATTATTTCAGACAGCCTAAGTATACTTAATATGTGTATTTGTGAGTGTATTTACATTTCTTGATATAAACCACAAGGACACACACATGTACATACTCAGAGTGTACCAGAAAAAATGAAGTCTTGCATGATGTTGATCATTTTCTGTAGGACTTTAAGACATCTGCAAAGATTCTTGAAGTATAACATCAAACCAGTGTATCATGCCATGTGTGTGTGTTCAGCATGTATATGAATGATTAAACCTTTATCATGTTGAATTTTTGAATTCATATACCTTTTAACAGGATACCAGTCTAGTTCATCTGATAACAGTCAGTTTGAAGCAGGAATTAACTGTGAAAATTTTTGGCCTTGTTTTACATGGAAAAGTGTTGTGCCACAACAGTGTGAGCAAAAGTATGTAAGATCATTACAAGTGATAGGAAATGGAGAAAAACTAAATTTAACATTTCAAGGAAGCCCAGAAAACTGACACTACAAGCAAAATCAACAAATATAAGTACAATTACTTTAGCTCAGATTTACAGAAGCTTATCATCTGTGACCACAGTGTAAGCTGATTTGAAGCCATATCGGCTTGGTGTGACCTAAGTGAGAGTTCAGATAATACTGATGTATAAAGCAAGCACATTTGCCTTCAAAAAAAATAAAAACTTAAATGCTAACTTTAAACTGGACAGGTGATAGTGTCTCTAAAAAGCAAAGTGAGAAAGGCATAAGACATTTCTCCTGCAGTGTCATGTTGGTCAGTACGTTTTATGTCTTCTAAAGATTGCACGTATTATAAATTATGTTCACTGTTCAACTGCCATTAAACTCAATTAAGCTTCTTTCTTTACTTTGGGGAAGGCTGCCTGCAGGATAAGACTGACATTTGTGCCTGTGGGCCTAGGGCTAGAGTGACGACTAGATTGTACGTGATGAACTCTTTACTTCCATCGCTTTGAGTTTTTTATGGTTCCTTGTTGCCTTGTCTGGCTATGAGCATCCTTCGAAGGAAAAGCCATTGCTGGCTGACTCAGCTAACTCACTCTTTGGCCACACATGAGGCCCTGGCAATCACTGGACACACGAGCATAGCCCTTAACTATATCACGAGTGGGAGCAAGATCTCCACATGCTGGGTTTGACAGCGCTGAACCAAAGAACTCTTTTGATTACAGCAGAATTTCCTATTTGTGGAAAATATGATTTTTACTTATTCATTGTAACTATGACTGTTAATAGCCCATTGTTTTAATTTCTCGATACGTATGCTGCTGCAATGATTTGGTGCATTCACTTATCTCAGTCACACTTTTCAAAAGTTTATTATTCGTGTCTGATTATGTTATGTTTCAGGGCTATTATATTTCTTTATACTGTTTTGCGTCATCGTAGCTCTTTGATTATTCTACATATTTTTGAAGAAGAGGTTTTATTTTCCCCACTGCAAAAGAACAAGGTTTAGTTTCCCTGCTGTGAATACCCCATATCAGTCAGTATTTTTTTATTTAGTTGGACTTGGCAAAATGTAATTATTCTGTAGGTATAAATTAACTACAAGCTCCATCTTACAGAGTGATGCAATGTGTATTCTCTTGTCTTCCCAAGGATAAAAGGCCTGTCTTTTTGCAAGGCATGATGAGAAGGCACAGATTGTTAATTTGTGACCTGGCTCCCTAGCAGTGAGAGTTGTAAGTGCCAACAGACAGCTCCGTCTGCTTTGTTAGGTGGCTACACACAGATGTTGATTGCAGCATCAGAGCCAGTGTTGCAGCTGAAAGAAAACCCAGCAAAATGTCTTCCTTTTGAATATGTCAACAGTACTTCGAAAAGAGCTACCAGGCCAGTAATGCTCCCATTTGCCTTCCCCAAAAGTCTAATTTTACTCTTGAGTTTAGGTTTTTTTGGTTTTGGTTTTTTTTTTTTTTTTTTCTCAAGACATTCTGTGACTGTAATGTAAATAATTATGCTTAGCTGTTGTTGAATGACTTCAGAACTCATGTAGATTTTCTGTATATAATGTTGCTATAATTCTATAATTACTGGTGTACTGGAATCAGTCCAGAGGTGGAATGGAGGGTTTCAGGGGAATTTGGAGACTCATTTCCTCTGTAGCTTAGTCCAGAGCTGTTTCCATTAAGCTGGTGAAGTGATCAAAAGAAGGAACTGAAATTGCTGGATTACACCATAGACACTTGGTTGGATACTCAGAATTTACAATAGGAATGCCTCTTCCCCTCTCACCTTTTAGCAAAAGCAATTAATTAAAAGAGCTTCAGCAAATAAATGGCCCCTACTTGGGACCATGTCCTCAGTTTGGTGTTTATATAGTGAACATGTCTACCTACCTATATAATTTCTAAATGAGCATAATTAATATACAGCTGTACATATCTAGTCTTGCAACATCAAATTGTTCTTCACTTACAGGACATTCACAAATTTTTAGAAGTAAGTTATGCTTTGTATATTCCTCTTCCCAGCATTGCATTTTGCTCATCCTTCCACTGAATGGATCAACAGATCCTTTCAAATATGTGTGTGTAAGGGAGAGAGAGTACACAAGAGAAGCTGCTCTGCCAGGCTACCAAATCTGTCTTCTACACCTATCTTGGAATGCCAGAGTAGATTGGGCTATTGTCCTGATGCAAGAAAACAAAACCAATTCAGACACCCTGACTTTTAGGTATAAATGAAAGGGAAAACAGAGATAAAATGACGGGCGGTGGTATACTGAAGAAGAGTCACACGGGTCCAATCTCAGAATAGTAAAATTGCCCAGCAGGCAAAAAGCAAATATACAACACACTTCAGAGTGAATAATTTACAAAGCTGCAAAACCAGAAGAAGCCAAGAAATAATTTGATAACAGAATGTACACTAAGTGACACTCATTGCATATGGTTTGAAATAGATACTAGCTTACAATATGTTGTTTCGTAGAAATAGATTTGACATTGAAATGTATGTGAATATCTACCTGTTCCTAACTGCTTACTTATGTAACTTTAAATGCACAGGATTTTTCTAGCAGTAATGTTTTTTCATTACATCCATAGGCACTAGAAGCACTTTTTACCATCAACATCACTCAGCAAAGGGTGCAAAGAGGAATTGTTTATAGAGGTAAAGCTTTCCTCAATCCACTTTGTTCTCTTATGTTTAGCTATCTTAAATCAGGTTAATTTTCTAATACTGTGGATGTCTATCAAACTGTGTGTTGGTTTCCTAGGCTAAATAACACAAGTTTCATTACTAAACTGATTTGAAATGGTAAAGGGCAAAGCAAAACAGTGGAAAATATACTGTGTAGAAAACTGTTGGAGTGACTTGTAGAAGCAAGCAATGATTATCCTGTCTGTACTTGCTTTGAGTCTAATGTGCTCCCTGAAATTCAGATTCAACAATCTGGGCAGCTGTTCAGCAGTTAAACCAAACAATAGCAAGAATTTAGAAAAATGGAGGGCTGTTTCCCTATTACATTACGTAATAGGGCTTTTATGCCTAGTTGTGAATGGGAGATGAGATCTGGTAGCTTCTTGTGCACCAAACCCAAGTCATGCTCACAATTCCACTTTTTTTTTTAATATATCAATATCAATTACTGTTTGAATACCTTTTATATAGCAAGTTATGCAGAATCTTCCCACGGGGGATTGTGTGTGTATACATATATGTCTCTGCATAATACCCAGTGTCTTAATCAGTTATTCTATAAGCAGCAAAGAAAACAATATAAAATAATAGATCTAAAACATATACATATAAAATTATATAAAATGTTAGAAAGATTTTTGGCAGTCATTTGGTTTTGCTTTCTTTTGTTACACACTACACACTACAAATAACTTCTTAATGACTTTATAAATTGAAGTTATATCTCATGCAATTCATAGTTATCCACGCTCTGTAAGCCACATCATAATTGTATAACAGATAGTATCATGAGTCTGTATTATTTGGAGGTCTCTGGACTTAGTAACATTTTAGAAGATGCAGCTGCTGAATTGCTTTTAGCTGGTTCAGTAATGATTGCAATTGTTTTGCAGTTGACTGTAATTCCTGCGATTTAGTGGGATTGCTAGTTAAAAAAAAAAAAAACAAACAGAACAGGAAACCATCAGCAAATTACATTCCTAATTTATGCAGTTAGGTTATAATCTGTTGGTGGCTCTCTTTAACAGATTAAGATGTAACAGCATAAATGAGGAAGTTAGAACCTAACATTAAAACAAACAAAAAAAAAAGGTGACTTCACCCTGGTGGAATTAAATTGAAGTTTAGTGAAATTACATGAAGGAAAATAAGGGCCAAATTTAATGGACTAGAACCAGGTGCACTGCTCTGATTGTACAAGGGATGTGGCTACAGTAGAAGAAGTAGTTTGGTTTGAGGGAGAATGGGGCCAGGGTGACCACAGGAGATGCTCTACATCCTTTATGTCAGCCTGCACCTGGGTTTCCAGCTAACGCTTTAGGTTCATACCTCATGGCTGAACATCCAACAACTTTAACTTGTTCAACTATGCTGCTGTGGTACTGCTGTATGTAATGGTATGAGAACCATGGGCACTGTACTTCTGTAAATGAACTGGTCATCTTGTCCATGTCCCGTGCTCAAACAGGGCTGCCCAGGGCAGGTTGCCCAGGACAATGTCCACATTGCTTTTAAATATCTCCAAGGATTAAAAATTATACAAAATGGAGATCTGTAATAGAAATAGTCCCACTGCCTTTGATATTTTAACATGAACCAAATACAATATCAAAGTTTGCTTACAGCCCCCAGTCAGTAGGCTTTGTGTTTCCTACTGGGCTTTCAGTAGTCGCTGAAGAGAAGCAGTAGATGGAGAGAACGTGGCTGGAGGGAAGGCCAGGGCAGGAAAATAGTGCACAGAGGTGTCCAGGGGAGGACAGAGCTCACATTGAGACCTGGATCTGAGGATTGCTCCCAGGTAGACCTGTGACTGCACACCTGTGCCTGTAATTTCTGACTCTTGCAGCACTCTTTGTTCCTTTTCTAAGCAGTTCTGTGGCTTCCATCAAAACCAGTGGGTAAACTGCCTTTCCCCTGCTCGTTTCCTGGCCACCGCAATTTCCTTTGTGCTTCTGTTTCTTCGGTTTCTTATTGTGACCACACTTTTTCCCCTTCATGCTGACTTAAGTAGGAAAAGTCTCAAATTTTCTCCAATTATCATCTGCACTCAATTTTCTCAGCCATTTAACTGTTCCCATCATTGATGTTGCTTTGCCACATCTTAGCAGCCTCTCAGCCCAGACTCTTGTTCCAGCAGTTCCTGGCTTAGGACAAAAGCTCTGTGGAACATCCCAGAGTTCACTGGGTATGACGCCATATCAAGACAAAACACTCAAAGAAATACACTTGGTAGGTGGTGTCTGTCTTCCAGAAAACAGATAAAACATCTTCCAGAAACACCTTTGAAAGTCCTAGTTAATTAATACTTTGTTCATCAGTTCTCTCTAACACATGGTAAAATGCTACCCCAACAAGTAGGAAAGCAGAAGGTCTCTGATGGTTAAGACTGAATCATTATTATGAATAACACCACACTCTTCACAGTGTGTTATAACAGAAAAGACAGTCGCTGCATTCAAAGAGCTACTCTGGTCCTTGAAGGACTCAAGCCCCCTGACTCTGATTCCCAGAACAGAAAGAGGACAGCCAGTGACAGCAGGAATAAAGGGGCAGCTACAGAAACATTACACTAAATCATCAGTCCCGTTGATTGCATTGACATCTGTAAATCTCATCTCAAAATAAATAAAAAGTATTACAGCACATCCTAGTGGGACCCAGCTGGGCTCACCAGCTCCTGTCTCCCAAACTTTGTGCTTGCTGAGGAAAGCATTTAAGCAGGTGGCATTAGCGAGGATTATTGAGTCGTTCTTGTCAGTAGTATGGAAAAGCATTATTGTTCTGTGTCATTTGGCTTTCAGTGCAGTGATTTCAGATGGCAAACTGCTCATTTGATTCTTAAGCTCAACACATGGTTGACATCCTCTGCCACTGCCTTCAAGACACTGCAGAAAGTAGAGAGAGTTCCATCTGGGTGCAGTGGAATGGAAAACCATGTGAAATAGATGCCTATCCATAGACATTGCACCTTATCATAAGATACATTTTAATTCAGTTTAACATATCTCAGTAGCTGTGGAAGTAATTTCTGACATATTTTCTCTTTCTAAAACTCTTTGGTTTTGCTAATTTACCCAGGAAGTCCTGCAGCATCTCCTCTTTAGAAATGATGCCAAAAGCACTCAGCCAGCAAAGGAAGGATTACCTTCAGCTCCAGACTCTAGCTGTTCTCATTAGTACATGTGAGAGGGCACAAAGTCAGGTTTTTGGAGAGAAAGATGAGGTACTGCATTGGGATGGCTCTGCTTTATGGCTAAGGCTCATAGGATCTGATTATATCCCAGGCTTTCTCTCTCTTCTTAATAAATTTTGTTTGTTCCTTCCAGTGACAACTGGTTAAGAGAAAGGTTCTCTGGCTTTAGCAAA
Source organism: Patagioenas fasciata (assembly GCF_037038585.1). Taxonomy (NCBI): domain Eukaryota; kingdom Metazoa; phylum Chordata; class Aves; order Columbiformes; family Columbidae; genus Patagioenas; species Patagioenas fasciata. The sequence goes on from NC_092526.1 coordinate 21,878,454, forward strand.
CCCTACCTACAGCATAATGCTACCAAGTGGCTGTTCTGGGCTTGCTTGGCCAGGTTTTGGGAACAGGGGGCTACAGAGGTGACTTCAGTGAAAAGCCGATGAAAGCTTCCCCTGATAGAGCCAATGCCAGCTGGCTCCAAGAGACACCCACCACTGGCCTAGACTGAGCCCATTGGCAATGGTGGTATTGCCTCTGTGATAACATAATTAAGAAGGTGGGGAAAAAAACCCTTTGCAACAGCAATTGCAGCCAGAGAGAGAGGAGTGAGAATATGTGAGGGAAACAACCCTGAAAACACCAGGGTCATTGAAGGAGAGCGAGGAGATGCACCAGAGCAGAGGTTCCCCTGCAGCCCGTGGTGCAGCCCATGGTGAGGCTGGCTGTGCCCCTGCAGCCCATGGAGGTCCACAGTGGAGCAGATAGATACCCACCTGTAGCCCATGGAGGACTCCACGGTGGGGCAGGTGGACGCCCGAAGGAGGCTGTGACCCCATGGGAAGCCCACACTGGAGCAGGTTTGCTGGCAGGACTTGTGACCCTGTGGGGGACCCACACTCGAGCAGTCTGTTCCTGAACGACTGCACCCCATGGGAGTGACCCATGCTGGAGCAGTTAATGAAAAACTGCAGCCCATGGGAAGGACCCACATTGGAGAAGTTTGTGGAGGACTGTCTCCTGTGGGAGGGACCCCATGCTGGGGCAGGAGAAGAGTGTGAGGAGTCCTCCCCATGAGGAGGAAGGAGCAGCAGAGACAATGCATGATGAACTGACGAGAATCCCCATTCCCATCCCCCTGCACCTTTGGTGCAGAGGAGGTAGAGAATTTGAGAGTAAAGTTAAGCCCAGGAAGAAGGGACAGCTTGGGGGAGGTGTTTTAAGATTTAGTTTTTTATTTCTTACTATCCTGCTCTGATTTGCATGGTAATAAATTAATTTTCTCCAAGCTGAGTTTGTTTTGCCCATGGTGGTAATTGCTGAGTGATCTCTCTGTCCTTACCTTGACCCACAAGCCTTTCATTATATTTTTCTCTGTCCAGCTGAAGACAGCTGAATGACAGAGTGGCCTTGGTGGGCACCTGCCATCCAGCCAGGGTCAACTTACCACAGTGGCTTCTTACTAGGATTTCAAGGTGGTTATTTGAGGACTGCCTGAATAGAGAATTGCCACACCCAGGGCATATATCATGTTATGTTAGCAGTTTGTTTGATTGCATTCAAACTTCCAAATCTAATCTCAAAATAAATAAAGTACGATCACAAGGCCCTAGCAGAGGCATCCTGCCATCTCAGTGATGTGACAAGTAACAGCAAAAGCCTAGATCTTACTCTTGCTCAAAAAAAAAAATACTTCCTTTTCCCTGAGGGAAAAGAAGTTATCAGCTACTGGGGCAGGAAAAAATAAGTCATAAAAGGCTTCTCAGGGAAGGAAAAGATGAAGGACAGAGAGTTGAGTGGTGGTGGTGTCATTTGTTTAGGTTTTGTGGGTTTTGCAGGTTTTGTTTGTTTGTTTGTTTTCCTGAAGTGGGGGATTAAAAATAGCTTAAGAAATACACAGTTGTGAAGCCTTCAAAGAATACGTCAGGGATGAAAACAACTCAAAGTATAAGAAAGACTAAAAAGATCCTTTCTGGAGGCTAAAGCAGATTGCTTTCTCTCAGCTAGCGGTGTATTGTTTCTAGCATGGCTGGAAAGAGGCTAATAGTGTTTAGTTTGTAGCTGTCCAGAAGATGGAGGAACATGCCCTTCTGTGACTAATGAGCACACATAGGAAAGCTGTCAGAGCTGCAGCTCCTTGAGTGGGGAAGAGAAGTATTGTGAACAAAGTGTGTAGCCTATGGGATCAAATCATCCCTGTGTTGGGATCTGAGTGCAGTATTTGTCCTGTTTACCTCAAATTACTCACGATAACATGTATTTTGTTCCTTCCTTCTGTAAAGAGAGACCACCTAAGACCTTTATACATGTTCTTCTCTCACTCTGTTCACCTGTCACAGGCAAGACAAACTGGTAGAAGCCCAGTAATAGCACATCTGTAGCATACAACAGCATTTAGAGACTGGCCAATTTCAGAACGTCACTGTTCCGTATTTAGGAATACAGAAGAAAACATCAGGGTTTCCAGGAGAGGCAGCTGTCTGGTATTTGTGCCTTGGTACATGTGCAGTTCCAGTTTCTTATGGATTTTAGAACTGCTCCTGTATTCTGACATTCAGATCTACAAAGGCCAAAGCTATAAAATTAAATATTGGGGATGAAACCATAACAGGCATTTCCTTTATCCCTGATACTCAATAATTGTATTTGGCATTTGTGGCCTGGTCAAGCCAGTAAAGCCAAGTGCAATTTCTTAATATTTGGTGTGTTTGCAATAACTCTGTAAGGTCTATAGAAAAGGTCTAGACTTTCTGTCAAAAAAGGGCCAGGTTTTCAACCTTTGTGGCAGGTACAGGTACAATAAATGGAGCATTATTCAGGATGGGATGCTGAAGAATTCAATATACGATCCATTTTTAAACACAGCTCTTTTTTAGCATGAGCCTTTTTTCCAGTATTGCTTTCTGCCAGTATAGTCTTCATCAACAGCTGTTCTAAACATCCCTCAGCAGAACCTGGCAGTTTGATAACCCAGTCAAGGTATTTGCTTTTCTGTCTTACTGTTGTTTTATCTTAAAGCATAAAATCTGACTTGGGAAACTCAGAAGTAGGCCCATTGGTTTGGTTTGGTTTGGTTTGGTTTTTTTTTTGTTCATGTATACTGACATATGTCATATATGTTTTGGTCTGAACTCTAGATAAGGGGTTCTAGAAAAACTCTAGGTAAAGCAAAGTGTAGGTGACTTCTTAATTTAAGATAAAGAATAAGAGAATTTAAAGCACCTTACAGAACTATAACTGAGATAGTACGTATCACTGTACAAAGTACTGAACACTCAAGATACACTGCAAAAGGGATTCTGTGAGCAAAACATTTATCTTGTTCGGTTTATTATGAAATAATTATTTATTATTAAGAAAACAACATTTGATATGTACTTGGTAAATAAAAAGGATTACAGTAGCGAATCCTTGATTATCACCTTGATTATCTCTTACTGTAAGCAATTTCTAAAACTACAGATTTTAGGCTAACTGCTTGGGTCAAAAATGACTGACAATGCGAACAAATATCATGTAATGAAGTGGTTGAAAATTACTTAATTTATGTTCCATTATGAATCCTTTTTCTGCAGCATCCCTAGCTGCAGTACTCCCAAAGCCAGCTGCTATCTACAGCTGAATAGTAGCAGGCCTATTAAGCCTCTTAAATACTTGCATTCTAATTCCTAAATTGGGTGGCCAGAACCTTAGTCTGTGCAATTGCTTCTATAATTAAGATTCTATCAGTGTTTCTATTATGAATCCTGTTTTCAGCCTAGTATAATTTAAAGGGGCTTCTTTTATATTTTTAACAGTGAAGCAAATCTATTGTTTGTGATTTCATGTATATTGTGTTATTTCCTGGTCAATAATCAAGTGAATCTTCGAAACATTCTGATATTTTTCATTAACTGCACTAGCTAAATCATTCACCAATGCATCTTTTATTGTGAATACATGTATTTAAAGGTTATTCTCCTCTATTATGCCTGTTTTTAGTCATACACTGCTTAAAAATGCGTAACACTATCCTTCAGCCCAGAAATCAAAGTTCTGATGGCTATCTGAAATGAGACAACAAGCCAGAGTAAGGATTGTGAGTTCAAAATAACAACTTCTGGAGGCAGAGGAGTGAGAACATTTATTTCCCTAAGCCCATTCCAATATTCAGGCACACGTTTTCAAAGCTTTGTAGGAGCAGAAGATGTCTATTTTGGAGTTCCATCTACAGTCTTAAGAGTGTCAGGTGAAACCACTGTGCCCATAGGAAGCAAGTAAAGATCATATGAAAAGCCATTCTGTCAGAAACCCACTAGTGTAATACCTTTAACTGTCAAACCTGTGCCCCTTACAGATTTGTCTGAAAACCACTTACCAGTGTCTAATTCAAACAGAACTGGATTGTCAGCAGCTTTGGGAAGACAGGCAGAGTTAACCCATCCTACAGCCAAGTCAATCACTTCCACAAGTAAAGTAATGAAAGCTTGAGTTAATTTCCTGAGTTCTATTAATAGCACCTTCACAAATTAGTTTTGCTGAGTTTCTGGTTTCTGTAATAAAAGCCTTGATTGTGGTCTCAGGTCACTTGGGGAAGAGGGCTGTAGATTACCTCCACAATCCCTCTCCCTCTGGTCTGTTGATGGCATCTGCAGTTCTTGATGCAAATTATAGGAGCCAGAGGAACTGTTCCTGATAATAACCAGAGCATGACAACACTGACTACATCTCTGATACGTGTGCATGCCAGGAGCTCTGGGGGGAAAGCAGAGAGCAATTCTGCCAACTGTCTGCTGCTTGAGCGTTCCCCTTATGGATGTGCCATGTGCTGGGTCTGATCCTGCTGACATTGTGGCCCTTCCCACTGATATAAGGAAACTGCTGCATGTTGCAATATCATGAATTAGAGTTTTCGGCTGAAGGCTTTATTAGCTCCAGGTCTTTGCTTGACACAAGTCACTCCGAATTACCTTACTGAAACTGCTTCCCCTCCCCTGTGCATTAGTGTGAATCAGTGATAATGCAATGAAAATCAATGGATTTTTATAGTGGTAAAAAGCATTTAGTCAAGACTAGGATTTCTGAGGTCAGAGTGGTCTTTCTGTGCCTTGTGGAGCACAAGGGGAGAACCAGTCCTGCAGCTTTCCGCTGGGAAGACTGTGTCTGAGAGCGACCTGTCCAGCTAGTGCATTCCTGCCTTGCATTTTATTCCTTTTTCAGCTGCATAGACACTAATAGCCATGAAAACAGCTTTACAAAAGCCCCACTTTACTCCTGTAATTAATTATCTTTTAGAGCATCAGACTGTAGTATTTAATCACAGCCTGCCTAGTTTCAGGGGGTTATTTGGTCTGAGGCCCACTAATGCGTGGCTTACATTCAAAGTGCTTCACTGTTAACTTCTCTTTACATTTCAGACACAGTTTGGTCTTTTAACAGCTGTTCCCAGCAGCAGGTCTAGAACAGCTTGCACCTCTCGCATTTACACATGTGCTGACCATCACTACTGTACTTTTTTATCAGATAACCTCAGTTCCAAAATATCTATTGCTCCTAAATGGAGACTGTGGGGAGTGTATGTAAATATTTCTGCAGCTTAACAGATGGGTGTAAGGCTTCTCTGTGTCCACAGGCTTTTACCAGCAATTTGTGCAAGCTAGAGCCATGTGTGGTTTTTTTGTAGAGCTGAAGGATCTGTGCTTTATACCTTCTACTGATATGAAGTCTAAGTATTGGGGGTGCACAGCCAGGTGAATGCTTTCCAAGAGCCATGGTTTGTTCCCAATATGCTTGCAAAGGAGATAAAAATCTCCTTGGGCACTGCTAACAGATCACTTGTTCCTAGACATACATCAGATCATGGCTACTTCCAAACCCGGTCCTGCGCTGCTGGACCTGACTCAACAAGTACATACTCTGACCTGCAACTCTTCATCTTGTACAATACATTAAGAGCAGGAATAAATGGGGTCACACATTGTTAGGGGATAAAAGACGTTACAACCAAGAGCTATCTTATGACCCATCCTCAGTTGCTGGGCACTGCCGCTCTATTTCTGCCTAAAACTATCTCCCTCAGTGTTTGCTTACTGGGAGAATCCCTTTTATTATTTTATCCACTGGAGATGCAGGCCTTCCCATAACTCTGGCAGTATTCATTAAATTTAATTTTAAAGGCACCTATAAATTAAAATTATTCTATTTACTGATTCTTCATAATGCCTCAGAAGCTTTTGTCCTGGTGTATTTGTCTATGTTTGAGCTTAAGGTCATTTCTGCAATAAATCATAATTTTCTGCCTGTCTTAGCCTCTAAATCATTTGGGTCAAGCAGCCTGGTTTGTACACTGTATTTCAGTAGCTCCCTCCCTGCTACACATGCTTGCGTATTTCTGTCCATCTTTATTGCTTTTTGCCCAGCACCGATAACACAGAGGGTTTAAGGAGTGGGGTGGGAAAGCTGCTTTTCTTCAGCTGCTGCACATCCTGCTCTGCAGAGGAACTCTGGCCCCTGCTGAAAACATTTGCAACATGGGCTCTGCAAAGAGCAGCGTGGCTGTTCCATCTATTGCAAACTGAATTTTAGCCAACAGCCGAAGCTGACAGTTTCAAGGAAGCCACTTCCCCATCCATCTTACTCAGACAATTGTATGCAGTCCCCAAACTAATAATTCATCATTTGCACATGTGTGCTTTCTACTTCATTATTTTACTAACTTATTAGAAGGACCCTGATTTATTTATTAAATTTATTATTATTCTTATCAAATGATGACATGTTGTTATCAAGGAAGATGCACTTGCTATCTCACAACTAATTATGCCAATTAAGTTTTCATGATTCTACCACAAAGCATAGCTGATTAACTTTAATTACTTTTGAAATGCAGCTGCTGAGTTACACATGGAAAGGAACAGGTAGCTTACATTTATTAGTTAACTTCTGAAAATGGAACGTGTTGTCATTAGGTCTTAAGTGATACTTTCAGGCAGTTTTGTTCCCTGTTTCCCAGGTAAGATTTGTGTCTTTTTCACGTAAGAGGGTTCTAAATGTTTATTTTTCTTTACAGACTAGCCTTTTGCAATAGAACACTGGACCAAGTTCAAAGATATTTCCTCAGATAAATCTGGTGGTTTAGTTCAGCCCTTCATGGGAATCAATGGACATCTGCAGAGAGCATCTTTCTTCATTGAAGTAGAACCAGCCCAAAAGGAGCGCTGACATTTTGATGGAAAGCTGAGATGCTGTGGTAAGGCAGAAGTTCCTAAGAAAAAGCTCTTGGGATTTGCAGCAATGCATGCAGTTTATGTTTCCAGAGAGGGGCCAGGTTCATATTTATCTGAAGGGGATGACTTGGGTGATTAAGAACAACAGAATATGGCTGCCCATTTCTGGGTTCACCACGTGCAGGCATGAAACTTTTACAGATTTCCTGAGGAAGAGGGAAATAGAATTTCTTTGGTTCTGTGAGAGTAAGACAAACTGACTATTGATGCGACAGTACTATGATGTAGTACTCATGTTACAGTAACCTCTGCTGAGAGAGAACTTTTTAAGGATGAGGTATGCAACATGCTGAAGTGAAGATTTAGTGTCTTCAATGAAGCACACAAGCAATTATTACATCCGACCCAACATAAACTCTGAGTAGGAAATGCCTGCCATTAATGAAAAGTTTATCAGCTCCAGAGCCACCGACCTCTTCACATTCTCTGGGGCAACAGAATTGTCACTGAAATTTACTATGTGGTCTAAAAATGCTCTGGAATTTATGGGGCTTTGCCTGGGGAGAGAAGCAACCTATTGCAGCATTGCTTGAGTTGTTGGTTTTTTTCTTGACACAGCAAAAGTGAGTCAAGGGTCTTCCAGTCCAAAGGCAAGGTAATGAAACTGAATATACCCTGAAGAAGCCTTTGCCAGATGGAGGTCTTCACCCATGGGTTTGTTCTCAACAAAGGAGGGGCTGGCATTACAGAGCCAGTCACCAAGGAGAACAACATGTGGCTAGTATTTGTGTCATGGCCACAGAAAATCTACAAGCAACCCACATAGTCAACAGTGTCTACCCAGCAGCATAAGGAAAGGCACCATACAGAAGCCACTCACCCAGAATGGACTAAAAGAATCACTGTGGGTGGTAGGTTGTCACCAACTATGGATCCTTTAGGAAGCTTTGGATAAATAGCGGTAGACCACAGCTGCTGTCCCTGGATCACACTGTGTTATACTGCTGTCTAGTGTCAACCTCTAGTAGGAAGAAAGAAGTGAATATAGCTGGGATTTTCCTCTCAAATCTAAATGGTATGTGCATGGAAGTGTAAGATTTGCTTAAGCTGGTATAGTTTTTAGCCTTGTTTGTGTGACTTCTACTTTATCAGCTCACTGTAACAGTTTTCTTGTACTGTATTAAGAACACAGAAATTCTTGTAAGATATAGTTTATTTATGTATTATTCACTTTGCCTTCTTGATTTGTACTGCCACCTCTGGGCATACTAGAGTTGATTTCTTCTTGTAATGATGAGGTGAGATGCTGCAGGGATGTAAGCATACTTGAACGAGCGTGCCGACACAATCCAGAACTGGCCATGCCTGATGAGAGCACATGGAGAAACACAGGCTGGCTGCTCTGGTGGAAACACCTGGGCACAGCGAGGTGGCCAAAGATGAGAAGGCGGTGGGTCATCTCTGTAGGCAACACAGGGGTAAATCAAAGCACAGTGCAGAGAGGCTTACTAACCCATAAAACACTATGATAATACAGAGGGAAATGAGTCCAAAAGAAGTTTCTGATCATGCTTATCCAAATTTCCTTTCTGTGCTTGGTTGGGGATCTTCAATACTGTGTTCCAGTTGCCTATCAAATGCTGTTTCTGTGTTACTGCAAATGACTGGTGAGGGCAGGACTCCTTGAAGAGGTCACCTCCAGATCTGTAGTACCAGACCCAGGAGGCCCTGGTTTGCATGGGCTGTGCAAAAGCTGCATCTGGGATCTTCCAGGCACAAGAGACACTCTCAGAGTAAAAGAGACTGTCCAACTCTGAGATTCGCAATACTCCCGAAAATCCACCGTCCGCCTCCTCCAGCTGTGCTGCGGCATCAGGTTGGCTCAGGGATGGATTTCAGTGCTGGCTGCCTGGCAGCTCTCACCACCTCGCTCGGCACAAACAAGCTGGAGAGAGATCGCCGTCTGCTGCGTGTCCGGACATCCTGTGCGTCTGAGATACGAATCTGTGTCGTTATCTTGCTGACGTCTGCGAGGGGGTGTGCGCCCTGGAGCAGGTTAATTCGAAATGCCCGCAGGAGGTTCGAGGCGCACCCGGCAGCCCCGGTGCCTCCATGTCACTCTGAAGCCCCGGTCGGCCCCGTCCCGCGGCCGGAATAGCGCTCGGAGCTCGCTGCTGCTCCAGGCGTTCATCGGCTGCACAGGGAGTGGTGAGACTAGAGTCGCCAGCAGAAGGTACGGCCTGTCCCAGCTTGCCCTCTCTATGTTCTGTGCACCCATTTACGGTACATTATTAATACAATTAATGCTAAGGTACATTAATTAACTATTCTTACCTGGCACCGCAGGCGTCTCCCGGACGCCAGGGACGCTCTCCCGCCCCGCACCTGGCAGCGCCGTTCTTGGCCGCCAGGTGGAGCCGTCGCACCAGAGACGAGAGGGAGTCGCGTGGTCCATCGCGGCCACCGTACGGCCGCCACCGCCTCTCGGCAGGCGGCGCTGCAGCCGGAGCCGGCGGCCCGTCCTCCCGGCGTGCCCCGCGCGCCTGTGCGCGCCCCTGCCGAGCCGCGAAGGGGGCGGGGCGGCGAGTGCCACGTCCTGCGCCGGGGCTTTGTGCGGAGCAGCGCCGCCCGCCATGGGCGCCTCGCAGAGCGTCGAGATACCCGGCGGGGGCACCGAGGGCTACCACGTCCTGCGGGTGAGGGCGGCGGGGAGGCGGGCGCGCCGGTCGCGTGACTGTTGGGCCGGCGGCGGCCCTTGGTACGGCGGCCTCTCCCGGTGCGGGTACACGCTCAAGCGGCCCGAAGGCTCCCGGGCGGAGGCGCCGGGACTTCCTGCGCCAGTGGCCGGGCCTCGCGTCAGCGGGTAAATGCGCGGCGGGCCCGCGCTGCCGGCTGCCCTTCGCGGCGGGCCGGGGAGGCGAATGGCCCCTTCCCCGGCACCCCACCAGCAGGCTCGGCTCCGCGCTGCCGCTCCCGGGGCTTCGCCTCAGCCGCGCGGAGCTGCCCGGGGCCTGCGTCCGGCCCGGCCCGCCGCGGCAGCTCCGAGCCGCCTCTCCCCGGCTGGAGGGACCTGGTGGCCGGGCTGTGCTGTCGGGTCACGCCGTCTGTGCTTCGGCTGGTGAACCGGCGGGCAGGCGCGGTGCGTGGGAGGTGCTGCTGCTTTTGGGACAGCTTTTTAGGGCAGGGCTGCTTCTCCTCACTAGCAAATGCTGTTCGCACGCTGGCTTGTACACGTTCAAACTGCAGTTTCAGAGCTGCGCCCTTTGGGTGTCTGGCTACCGTCACACGTAGGGCCTTTTATCTTGATCGTGGCATCGCGATTTGCACGGTAGCTGCTGCAGCCCTGGACGGGAGTTCCAGAGGCATTTAAATGACAAGCGATACACCTGCCAGAACTGCATTCACAGTGAAGGTGGTGTTGCTGTTTTTCATAGGTACATAGTTTCTGTTCAAAGTTTGGGTTTGTGTGCAACAAAATATTTTGGTAGGCTGCATTAAAGGTCTTGTGAGCAGCCTTTTGGAAGTCCTTTTTTTTAGCGTGTGTTTCGCACAGAATCACAAGATGTTAGAGATTGAACACAGCGGTACCTGGGCTATGTCCTTGGATCTGACGCGCTGGGTGATACGGTGACTCTGCTGGAGCTACTGACAGCCATACCCACAGCACAACCTCTTGCCACTGTAGCTACAGCCTGGGTACCCTGACTGCACCCTGCCGGGCTACCTTGCTGCTGGTATCGGACCTTCGCAGGTCAACTCTCTGTCTAGAGCTGGCCCCACGCTTTGGGCACGTGAAAGAGCACAAGACCTCAACTCACAGGAATTAGTACTTCATCAGTCCACCTTGCTAGTAGAGAGCTACAACTATATGGACAATACCATGATGAAAAAAGAACAGAGATCATTTTTCAGGTGTTAAAAAATGCTGCATAATGCTTTTGAGAATCAAACATTGATGCTTTGATCAAATCCAAACATTTGTCTGTCAAAATCTGCATATAGGCGAAAGTCATGATGGTCTTTGCTCCTGGTGTTAGAGGAGCCCGACACAAATGCTCTGCCTATCTGCATGCACGAACCTTTGGTGGAACTTGGGGTCGAGCAATACTGCTATTTTCTTCTAATTTATTCTCAGGTAGACTTTCTTTCTGAGCTCAGTATTTTAATCAGATAAATGAGAATGGTAAAAAGAAAATGGCAGTATTCTTTCTGTTACAGATCTGATTCAGATAAGATCAGATATATTTGATAATGCGAAACTTCTTTAAATAACATATATTTCATTAAGTTGTTGGAAAACTAGAGAAACATTGGAAAATCTTTTAAATTATTGTAATAATTTGTCTGGGTAGGGCAGATAAATGAAAAATACCTGTTAAAAGGCCATGAAACAAATTAGTTACGTGGTTCTGAATGACCGCAGGAGCCAAGTAGAAGTTGCCAGGGGGATGAGCAAAGTGAGACAGTTGCAAGTTACAGGTTTCTTACGGTGAGGCTTTTAACCTGCACGCGTTGCCTCCCTGTACAGCTGGTAGCAAAGTCTCTTTTCCTGCTCACTTCAGACAAGAGCAGAAATATATACAGCAAGTGAACAAACACCATTGTTAATTTCTGATGTAATTTTTGCAGATTACTTAAATCTTTTTGGCAGCTCTCATTGTGAACTTTATGATCTGTGCACTTGTAACAGGAAATAGGAATGCTCCAGAACTGAAGAGCTGTCGAAGGAAAGTGATTTCATCAGCTGCATGCTTGAAAGGAAACATTGCTGTGCATTGCGCTGTTGGGGTTTCTAGATATTGAAATGTAATGCTTTTTTTATTTTTTTCCCCCCAAGAAGGGTAGAAAGTTACACACTGTTTTGTTGCCATACTCTCTTTATAGTTAGACCTAATAATCAGTCATTTGTTGGAAGCATTTCTTTGGAATAGATTTTTATTAATCATATGTGCTTTTGCTGTTAGACTTCCATTTACTGATCTGTGTCAAGTGCTCATAAATCTTCCTTTTAAGTAGTACTTCCCAGACTGGTACTGTGCAATGCTATTTACCTCTTGGAATTTTATCCATCAATTGTTTTTCTCCTCCATACATTTCTTCCAACATATGTTATGTGGCTGATTAGAGCAACTGTCTGACTCTGTTTATTGCTCAATGTGCATTTGTTTCTGCTCTTCAAAATGGAGTGAAGGAAGATTTTGAATAACTTTCTTGTTCAGCAATGCAAAACTGCTACAGTTTGCTCAGGCTGTTGTAATGACTTGACAATTTCTTCAAGTAATAGATGATGTAAGAATTTTTATCTGCAGGGGATTTTGATGCTGCTGTGTTATGTGCTGTTCTCCCTAAAAGATACTGAACAGCAGTGCCCAAAATCTGTTGTAGTAGAGGTACAAACATGTTGCCATAAAGGGATGACTTATTTTTAATAGGAGCCTCACATTTTAAAAGCTCAAGTTAAATTCTTTGTGCAAAAATAAAATTTGATGCTACCTATAGGGAATCTCTTTTCTTGTAAAAAAGCTTATAAAGCTTTTTCTCTTGAAAATGGAATATTTAATAAGAAAATTCAATCCAGTTATACTACATAATGTGTTAGAATCTTTTTTTTTTTTTCTGTCAGCTATTTTATCAGACCTAGCAGAATTACTTATATAATGATACATAATGAAATTTTATTACCAATTACTGAGTGGGTGGAAGAACTACAAAAAAACTACTTTCAGCATTTTGTTGGTAATAAAGTAGATATTACTCGGGAAGCATTTCTTGTATAGAAAAAAAAAGCCTCAGAGCTGCTTCTCTTTGAAAGTTGTGTGTTTAATGCTTGAAGCTTCTGAAAGTTTAAGTGGATACTAGTATAAGTTATCTGACTTTCCAAAGTGGTTAGTGCCTTCGTCTGCCTCTGAAATTGTGGTTTCTGTGCCACATTCCATTTACTGTAGTACTACTTGCTCAGGACTTAAATTTGTGACCATTGTGTTGCTGAGCAGCCTTATTATGATCTGTAATGTAAAACATACTGTGTAGGCATAGAATGGTAGTGTTGGGAAAAGTGTTCAGCAAAGGGGAACTTTGTGTTTACCATAAAAAAAGTCTTTTTAGTTATGCAGATTAAAATTAGTGTCTTGACTTTGAATTCTTTTCCCTGTTTAATTCTTGGCAGTGAATTAAAAGTGAAATAATTAGTGTGTAATCTGTGTGCTCAGCAGCACTGCTGTCCGAGTGCTGTCCTCTCGGTGAGGAGCTGCAGTCCTGCAGCATCATGCGAGACTGGAAGGGTCACACAGCCCTTTCCTGCCTTCTGACACTCAGTATTCTTGGCAGATGTTTTCCTTGCTCACTCTTAAAAAGCTCTGGTGGTGGCAGTTCCACAGCTTCTCTGGGTAGTCAGCTCCGCTGTTTTTGTCTACTCTTAGAAAGTCACGGTGTTTACCCATGAGTGTCTGTAGCTGACATGTCTGAAATAACAGCTGGCTTTGAGAGAATTAGGCTTCCAAAGCTGCCAAGGATTGTGTCTTGCCTGCACTGGCATCTGTTGTAAATGGTATTACTTGATTACTTTTCTGTCCTTATTCGATTACAAAGGCAAGTTACTGAATACCTACTTGGGGCATACAGCAAAGCTGCACAAAGCCAGATTGTTCAGGATGCCTGGAGTTTATGTATGTATACATGGAATCTATATCCTAAGGTCCCTAGTTATCCTTTGCTGCTGTAGTTCCTGGAAGAGAACCATGGCCATGGAGCTTTGAGCAGAGAGCCGTGCTGTGCATTGGGTAACTGGCTGAAAATAAGGTGGTTTGACATAAAAACTGTATGGGGTCATTGTTGCTGTTTTAAAGAGGAGACTTTTCATATGGAATGAACTCGGCACTTCTGTTTTGTGTTTCTGCGACTGCCGGGCATAAAAATGCTTTTCTGTCAGTGGTGGGCCCAAACAAGCTAGGGAAACAGGAGACTTTTTGTGACTGAGTCTCTGCATGGCAGCATGAGGAAGTATGATGACAGAAAGGATGCACTACATGCTTCTGAGGTATGTGTATGATTGATGCAGCTATAAGAGCTTGATCTCTTTAGGTAGAGCTTCCTGGCAATTTTTACATGCCCACTTAGAAACAAACCATGCAGAGATGTTCAGGCTAGTGATGGGTTTGGGAAAGGTGTTCAACTTCCGAAGATACTTTGTGCAAACTAATTGTTCAGAACTTGGAAACTCTTGCAGTCTTCACCAGTTGGGGGCAGACCTGGTGCACCAGATTGGGGCAGACTATAAATAATGTACTTAGAATGTCAAGTCTATACCTCACAGGTGTCAGCAAGCTTGATGCTGATGGATGCTAAACACGTGTAATTCTCATTTATTGTAGGTGCTCCTTCTCATTTTAAAAGATTAGCTTATTGAGTGCTGGTCCCTGGTTCGTGGTGTTCAGAATGTAATCTATCAGAGGTTGTGGGGGAGGGATTTGTGTCAGCATGTAGAGGTTTTGTTGTTTAGGTTTTTTTAAGACCTTGGTTTGGAAATAGAGGGAAATATCTGAATACTGCCTGAAAGAAGTCTGGCTTTTCATAATATCAAGGCCATGACATGTATCCAGTCCTAACAATCTGATGTGTTACCTGAATAAATATATTGGTTTGCTGGGTTTACTGATTTTTAATGATGAGGTTTAGAAAGATATATTCTGTCTTTAGAATTCTGGTTTTCAAAATAACTTCTGAAACCGTCTGCTGATTTCATTTTGGTATAAAGCCTTTATGTCAGGCTCATTAAAAACGCAAAATCTAAGTTCTTATATGTCAAATGCAATAGGCGGTGGAATGAAAAAGAGAGGCTGTCAAAGTATTTTCATATCGACTCCCTAAACTGAGGGAAGAGCAGTGAACAGTAGAAGCTCATCCTACATTAGCTACTGGAAAGAACGCATCAGAGGAGAGTGTGTTTTGAATGACTTAATTACTAGAGAAACTTCAAGCCTGAGAATACAGTTATAGAGCATGTCTGTGGGAAACCAGAGTACTCTAATTCTGCTTTCATGAAACTGTTCGTTTAACCTTTCTTTGTCAGGAAGGCCTCGAGTACCCGGCTTAGTAGGTAAATACTTGCTACATTTGAGAAGAATAATTCATACAGTATATCTTAGCCTCTCTGTGGCTTTTCTCATAAGCTAAAACTGCTATTCCTGGAGACTGTTCTGAAGTAGCTCTACATTATTGCAAGTTTTAATATCTGAAGTTAAGAGTGAGCTGTAGGGACAGACCACTAATGTCAAAGCAACATCCACAACGTGCCTGGGAGTTCCTGTGCAGTTGGTGTCAGAGGGCCTGAGACACGAAGCTTGGCATTGGCTTTTACTGTGTTACTTGGTGCACAGCTTGCTGTCATATCTCTAGTTACCCTTGCTGAGAGGCATCTTGAGAAAACAGATTAAGTAACACAGAGGCAGTGGTTTGGATCTCGTTAGCAGGACTGCAAGTTACTTTGGTGATTGAGAACTGTGGTTCCATACAGAGGAGAATATCTGTACCCCCTGCTGTAGGAAATTATTTCCAAGGAACATGCAGGCATCTTGAAGAGGCACTTTTGTAGATACACATCAAGTTCTGGTTAGAAATAATAAATGTGGGGTTTGAGGATGTTATTGCTGCCTCAGTGTTTTTTATGACTTTGGGATAATGTTGGTTTCATACTTTTTTTTTTGTTTGTTTTACAAGTCTTGGACAGCAATCAGTGTGTGTGATATGACGCTGGAACTACTGATTCCAGATTATTTTTTTCTTTAATGAATCTTTAGGTTATGTGTTAATGTTCTAAGCTTCTGGTGTCCAGTACAGAAAGCTGTCAACAAGTAATTTGAGGTCTTTTTCCAAGCTCTGATTTCATGAATTTGTCAGGCAGAGATAAATAGACCCTAAGAGAACAGTTTCAGTAGTAATCAAGCTTTTTTTTCCATATTAGAATATTTTGTTCTAGATGAGTCATGTTAAGAAAACTCAATTCCTGCAGAATCAGACCGGTATTGAACAAACTGGCAGATTTGTACCAATGCTGTCAGATGGAATAACACATAATGTAAGAAACCACACTGTAAAGGGTAACGCTTTTCAGATATTTTTGGAAGATGAATGTAGCACATAAAAGAAAAAGCCAGTGGGTAAAATGAATCAGCTTACAAATAAAGAAAGATATTCTTTGCTACAAAGGCTGTAGGAAAATCTGATAGCCGTATTGGAATTACTTTTGTCTGTCAGCAGTTCATGTAATAGTGAAAAACCAACACTGGCAAAATGTCTCTCGGTTACTCCATTTTGAATGAAAATCATACTTTAACCGTCTGGTAGCAGTGTGTTTCCAATACTTAGACCTTGTCTGAGTGGAGTGGTTGAATTATTTGATCTGCCATGGCTGCAAAATTGCATGTGTCCCTGTTCCTGCAGCTTGTTGATAAGTTAATGAATCCTTGGTCGTACAGACACCCTCTGTGTCTCAAGATTGTCAACAGGTGATGTTTAATCATGAGATAACAACACATGCTTACACAGATGTGATTCGCCTTTTCCGCTAATAAGCATGATATAAAAAGCAAGGTTCAATGATGGTACTTCTGTGGAAAATTACTGCTTTTTAACCAACTTTTTCAGAATTCAGTAAGCTTGTCCTTTGACCATAATCTCCTTTATTGAAGTAAATATCTCAAATTTATCTGCTGCTGCAGCTGTTAAGCAGTGCTTGTCCCAGGCGGTGGCTACTGTTGTGTCATTCCTCAGTAATTTACAAATTCCTGATTATTTTAGAATGTTTCTCTCTTTTTTAAGGGACATTTGAACATTTAAAGATCATATATACAAATATCAGTAGCTTCTAGAGCTATGGTAGAAATACAGAAATGGAGTTGTAATCTATGAATCTACATTGGTACGCTGTTGCTAAATTCTTGTTTAACTTTGTTAGGTACAAGAAAACTCACCAGGGCACAGAGCTGGATTGGAGCCATTCTTTGATTTCATTGTGTCCATTAATGGTTCAAGATTGGTAAGTATGTTGCTACTTAGAATCTTGAATGTAAACAATATGTTGAGAATCTTATTTTCATAGGCAAATGAATGCATTTTTTAAATTTAAATGTATGTAAAATATTTCTGCTTAGTTTAAAAGGAGAGAACCTAACTGCATCAGATATTACTTTCTTTCACCCTGTTGTTATAATTCTACCAAGAATTTAGCTGGA
This sequence comes from Patagioenas fasciata, assembly GCF_037038585.1. Taxonomy (NCBI): domain Eukaryota; kingdom Metazoa; phylum Chordata; class Aves; order Columbiformes; family Columbidae; genus Patagioenas; species Patagioenas fasciata. The sequence goes on from NC_092526.1 coordinate 21,895,544, forward strand.
GAATAAGGATGCAGACAGATGTGTTCCCTCCAGACATCTGTACCAGCATGTAGTTGTGTTAGTGCCCTCTCCGTGGTCTGTTTGTAAAACTGCTTGTGTGAGAACTTGGAGGTTGGTTGAAAGAGCTGTCAAAGCTGTCAGCTGGGCAGGAATTGCAGAGAAGGTTTTTGAGCAGGGCTGTATTGAGGCAGCAAACCATCCTAGCGGTGAAGAGCTATGGGTAAGCTCTTCCACTGGTGCGGCTGGATTTACAAAAGCCTCTGAAAAGCTACAAGACATGTCCTTTCAGGTTTGAAAAGCATGATCTGTTATTGTAATACCCCAGGTTTTCACCAGAGTTGTATTGTAGAATTGTGAAGGGAAGCTTGTTATAAAATAGCTGTAGATACATATTCTGATAATGCACAGTGTTTATGGGGCCTTTGATATACACAAGTTGTGCTATAGAACTGGATGCTTGCTGTGTTAAACACTAAAATCTTGTTTGAACATTCACAGAATAAAGACAATGACACTCTTAAGGACCTGTTGAAAGCAAATGTGGAAAAACCTGTAAAAATGCTAGTGTACAGCAGCAAAACACTGGAACTGAGAGAAACATCAGTGACCCCCAGCAACATGTGGGGTGGACAGGGGCTGCTGGGCGTGAGCATTCGTTTCTGCAGCTTTGATGGGGCCAATGAAAATGTATGGCATGTTTTGGTGCGTACAGACTTCCAAGTATTTTTCTTACTCTTAAACCTTTTGTCTTTTTACTGAAAAGCAGCTTGCAAGGGGGTACACAAGTTGTAAGATTGAATTTGTTTCCCTTGATTTTGCGTTTGGAAAGACTTTTGAACTAGAACTGTATGTCTGTGAGTATATTATAAAATTTTAAATTTCAGTTGATAGTTTTGTACCATACTTAGAGCTCCTTGGAACAGTATCAAAAGACCCATCTAGCCATTGTTTCACTAGTTCAGTGACCGTTCTACTAATTGCATTGAAAACTTGACCAGTTTGTCTGTCTGACTCAAAGCTTTCGTGAAGGGCACATCTAACTGTTCTGTTACACCCTGACAGTTACATAGTGTTTTGTAACTTTTCCTCTTAAAACCAGGAAGTGGAACCAAATTCTCCTGCTGCATTAGCTGGACTTAGACCTCATAGTGACTATATCATTGGAGCAGATACCGTCATGAATGAGGTAAGTATATAAAAATAAGATTTTGAGGTTTTTTTAACTAAAAAAATTGTACCAGGGCAGTTTGAAACATCCCCAGTCCTGTCTTTGTTCACTGCTAATGGAAGTTAATGCAAAGAGGGAGGAGCTCTGGCAGGGCGCTTCCTTGCGCTTAAATGCAATTCTGGAAGTAAAAATTGTTCTTAAATAGAAACTTTTTTGTATGCTAATATTAGTATTTCAAATAGCAGATTTGAAGTCTGGCTTGTGCAATGTGTCTTCTGAGTTGTGCTAGCAAAACATATACTGCAGATGGCCTTGTGGTAAAACAGCAGCACTGCAACAACTGCAGCACGGAGCAATTACCAGGTTCTGTCACAGAAAGTTAGGGCTAGGAATATGATTATACTATTGTCAAATGATAAAAGCAATACAATAAAGCCCTTATTAATTTTTACTGTTTTCCAGTCTGAAGATCTCTTTTCCCTCATTGAAACGCATGAAGCAAAACCGTTAAAACTTTATGTGTACAACACGGACACAGATAACTGTCGGGAAGTGGTGATTACTCCAAATTCTGCCTGGGGTGGAGAAGGCAGGTAAGGAGATGAAATGTTGCAGTGGGATGGGAGTCTGTAGTTGTAAAGTCGCTTCATTGACTTTTAAATTATCTTATTTTAAAAGCCTAGGATGTGGCATCGGTTATGGATATTTGCACAGGATACCTACACGCCCATTTGAAGAGGGAAAGAAAATTTCTCTCCCAGGACAGTTGCCTAGTGCATCACTCAGTCCTCTCAAAGATGGCTTCACAGAGGTAAGTCACAGTCATTTCTTTGGCTTGGTAAAAATGGATGTTATATTGCTTTTTGTGCTTCTGTTGGTTCTTGTGGAAATACACCCTAATGATGTAACTTGTTTTTTTTCCCCTTTCAATAAGGTTCAGTTGTCATCAGTTAATCCCTCAGCCACGTTACCCCCGGGGTCAGCAGGCCTTGAACAGAGTCTTTCAGGACTTTCTATTAGTTCACCCTCAACTACTGTCACTAACGTTCTCAATACAGGTCAGTGTGGAAGTAACTGGCTTCTGAAATGCATGGGTTTTCTAACTCTTTTGCATTCACAGGTGTTTCTATCAATTTAATAGAAGGCAGAAGAGAGAATAAAATTTCAATTCCCCAAACTTTTCTCAAGAACAAAAGCTAGAGTACTGTAATTGTGCCCTACTTGCTCACAAAATAATTGCAAACAACTTCTATCAGAAATATGATGTGTATTATTGAGAATACTGTTTCTTCAGCAGCATTTTATGGTTAAGGCAAATAGTAGTTCTCATGTAACCAACTATTTATTTGTACTTCTTGAGGAAGGGAGCTGAAGTGTTGTATGCTTAAAATTAATATTGTTTTCCTGTATCCTCCACCAGGTGTTCCAACAGTTCCATTATTACCACCTCAAGTCAGTCAGTCCCTTACCTCTGTGCCACCAGTTAACCCAGCAACTGCCTTACCAGGTGAGTAGGGAAAATTTATTAAAACATTTCTGAGACAGAAACCATAAGGAAACAAGGGAAGAAAGCTGTCTTTTCTACTGCTTTTGAGGGGGACACAGGAAGGTATGACTTCATACAACTTAATATATTTCATGTTGAAGATCTCTGTACAACTTCTACAATGTTCAGAAATTTTTTTTAGAGCATTTGCACAGCATGTCTGCAGCACAGAGGACTGAGTTGGCAGCAAAGCTTACAATCATTTACCTCTTAGGGCCCCCTGCACAATAGATGCAGCATTGAGCATTTCTCAGGAAGGTATTAGCTTTGTTATTTGCAACATTTCTTGAGTTGATATATTGTTATTTTCCATAGTTCATAAATTGTATGTTGCAAAATACTTTTCCAAATAGCCTCTCAGTTTGTTTGTCTTTTGTAGTGGGACTTCATGACAGAAGAAATTTCTGAGAAGGCACATTTGCCTATTTCTGCATTCCTTTCACCCATAAAACCTCAATTTTAGGAAACTCCTTTTTAATACTCAGCTTGATCAGTCTTCCCAGTATAAATATAGGGCTAAGAATATAGAACTCTATGTTGCAGTTACTGAGTTATTTAGTAATTTAAACTGGCATAACAAGAGTCTGTCTACAGAGTGATGTGCATTATTTCTGATAATAACAAACATTTCAAGCACTAGTATTCCAGAATTGTTCGTGGTGGGCAAGACCAGGATTGGGTAGGGTTTTACTGTGTAAGTGGTGCTCTGGAACAGGACTCAATGGTGCATTCCGAAACACTGAAGGAGTTGTATTTTGTTTTGTATGCTATGAAACGAGTAGGTAAAGATGCGTTCAAAAGTTTTAGGTAATGCTTGGAGGTATGCTCTCTAACATAGAAAAAATGTGTAGTAGAGCTAACTGTGGGCATACAGGGCAGAGAACTTTAATTTTGTACTGCTTAGGTAAAATACCAAACTACTGAGAAGTTCAACTTCTGTTAGTGTCCTCTTCTTCCCCAACGCCCTATCCACCCATTCCCCAAAATCTGCAAATACTAATTTTCCCTTTACCTTGTTCTCTGAATAGTATAATTGCTTTTTTGAAAGCCATTAGAATATTTCTTGCTATTTGCCTGGCCATACTAGTGAAATTCTAATGTATTAAATATACAAGAGGTTTAAAATTTGAGTGAATTTATGTGAAGTTCAGCATTTTTCAGATTTAAAAAAAAAACATTCAAACCAAAGTGGTTTGTAGCTGAGCTGACAACTTTTTCATTATGCCAGCCTTTGTGGCTAATGAATTCACAGGTAGGTAAAGTTGACTATTTATGAATCAAAACCTGTGCTTTGCTTTAAGACTTTTTATCCCCTCCATCTTATTACTGTAATATCAACAGTTTATTTCAGAATTAGCCTTCTCCAAGCTAACCACAAAGCAGGAATAGCATCCTTGTCCCAGAAGTGCAGCTCTTCTAAGACAGAAATTTCGGGAGGGGAAAGATGTTCCATAGCAAACAATGATGAAAGAGCACGTGTTGTGTTCATCATACTTTTCTCTTCTATTTTAAGTCCTTCCTGACTTCGAAAGTTATTTTGTCTTGCCTTTTCTATACATCTCTATGTTTAGTTATGAACTAAGTAAAAAAGAGTAGAGTAATCATTATCAGAGATCAGAAATAGGATGTATTTCATCCTATTATTATCTTCTGCCATTCAAGTGGGGAAAGGAGGGCTTCTGGTACAGTGCTGCAGTGAAATAACTACCTTTGTTAAACTTGGAATGCAAACCTACTAATTCCTTGAAATAAAATTCTACTTTCCTCAGAAAAATCTGAGAGGTTGGGATATGCTAGTCCAGACTTCCTGTGAATAGGTATCTTTTTTCACTGTGCAACTTAAAAGCTGAAACTCTGATGAATTTGCATTCTTATATGTAAAAATGATAATGAAGATGTAAAGCAATATAAAATAACTTTATATGATCAGTAAAATCTCAGAAACAGGAAAAACAAGCAAACAAACCCCAAAGCAAACAAACCGACAACAAAACGAACAAGAATTTTAAATTTGCAGCTGTAACTTTCTCACTCTTTTTGTAGGTCTGATGCCATTACCAGCAGGGCTTCCCAACCTGCCTGATCTGTCCAAACTTAATTTACCTGCACCACACATTGTTCCAGAAATCACACAGCCTGGTAAGTGCTTCTGCAAACTGAAACACTGTACTAGCTGGTCTCTCCGTGACAATCCTTAACACGCTCATTTAGAGCCATCTGGTGGAATCCTGAAGAGGGTAAATTGAGTGTTTGCCTGACATGGGAGTTGATGGTAGTGCCCACATTAGGTAGAAAAGGAATATATCTTCAGATAAGGTAATTCTAAACCTGTGTCTATATTTAGTTGTTTCAGCTTATAGTATCTGATCTATGATCTCAAAAGAGGTAGGGCCAAGAGTGAAAGTAAATAGTTTTATTGGTAGAAGAAAATACGAGGTCTTTCCTTGTATGCTAGTTGAGATCAAAGCACCCCAATTGAATGCTGAAAGTATGAACTAATACTAGATCTATGGTTTGAAGTAAGGTTCATGTTAGCTTCTTGTTTCTGGTAGTTTGAGTGAATGCCAGAAAAATCTAATGATCAGTATTAATGCTTAAATACTGTACCTAGGGGAGGTAAAGCAAACCTGAGTTTGTTCTGATTCTTCAGTTCTGAAATCTGGCTTGAAACTAGCCTGCTGAGTCAGTGCTGTATGTATAGCATACTCACACTAAGTTCAAGAGTAAGTAAGAGATTAGAGAAGGTAGACATGTTAAGTAGAGAGTCTCTCCAGATCTGTCTGTGGTGTGCAGCAGCTCACTGCCTCTTTTAATCTTTTTTGTCTCCTTAGGTCTGCCACCCCTTCCCTCCTTGCCACCTCTGAATCTAATGGGAATAACACCTTTGTCAATGCCACCCAAATGTGTTCCTCTGCTTCCTTTGGTCACAGAGGCATCTGCAGTGCCTACAGATTTGCTTCCCTCCATTACTCAAGCTGGAAGCTTTTCTGTTGACCCTGGCACTACTGCAAATGCGGAACAGACCTCTACACTCACCTTGGATAGTGCTACCCCAACTTTTAAGGCAACTATTTTTGACCAGTCAAGTGAATCCTCTGCAGTTAATGAGAAAACACCTGGAGTCACAGATACACAAGCTTCTGAATCATAACTCCAGATCACTCTGTTGGGTTGGCTTGGTATTTATTTAGCCATGGGATACGTATTTGAAGAGCAAGCTATTGTTAATTTCATACTAGTTTGTACTTAATCTTTAGGAATCCTGTAAATAATATGGAGGTATAATAAAAATAAAAGGGGGTTTATAAAGTGTGGTGGGAGGGGAGGAAGACTACTTGTATGTAACCAAAAAAAACCAAAAAACAACAAAATGTCAAGGTGGTAAATAGAACTCTACTGCCAAACTTGGAGGTGTATGTTTTTAATATAGGCTGACAGCCTTAGTGTGCTAGGCCTGTCCTTGCTTATAATTAGCAATTTTTGCTTCTGATAGAAATGAAGCGGTTCTTGGGTGTGACATTTCCGTATCATAGTGCTTGTTCTTTGCAAGTATCTTGTTACTACAGTGGGGATGAGAATATTTAGTCCAAGTTGTGAATTTTAACACTGCAAAACTTCCACCTAAAGATATTTCTATTGAAGTTGCTGAGTGACCTGTTAACTGACATCTTGTTATTCAGCTTGTACACAAATCTTTATTTTTAAGCTCTTGGGAGATGCTCAAGCCATGTTTTGTGACTGCCGCTGCATTGTTTCATATGCCCACTGTAAAATGGCATTTGGAAGGGAATACAGGAAATGTTAAATGTAGCATACAATGTGGCACTTCATGACTACTGTAAGACAAATTAATGATTAAGCATTACATACAGCAATAAATTCCTGGAATTTTATCCTGTGTGTGACAAAATAGTACATTTCTGTTTTTAGTGCTTGAACCCTCATTTGACTGTTTTTAGCTTAGGTTGCTCTAGCACAGATCCATGAGGGGCCTCCCCTCCAGAGGAACAGATCCAGGAGGGAATGCCAGACTTTGGAATGGCAAGCAGGATCAGCACTAGCAGTTAAATCTGTTGCAGCAATGAGTCATAAAATCTGCCTGCGTATGAGTCATACTTGGCTTTTAAAATTTATGTTGAGGATTCAAATTATAGATTAATTGTGGACAATGCACTTGTATAAACTGGTGTGTGTGCTGTACTCCAGGTGATAGCCTTCACTCCTGCTCTCAGGTATAGCTCATGCGGAAAATGCTTCCGTACTACTCCAGTACTTCTGTGCTACTGGGATTTCAGTTATACACGTTTTCTACAAGCATATGCAAACTTCAGCCCTGTCATGAGCAGACTGAAGCTAAAGTCTCTCTAAATGGGTAGATCATCCCTTTTGGAAATACGGTGTGCCTGATTAGTGTTTGGAACAGTAATTGCATGTAACTGCTCATCATAAAGTCTCAAAGAATTAGTTCAGGTGGAAGCCTTAGCTAATACCTGTCATCCTGTCTCGTATTTATCACTTAAGTGTTTGTCTTTCCTCTGCCCCACTACTGCACATTTTCTCATTGCTGCTTGTGTCAAAAGCCCATGTCAAAGACAGACACCAAATACTTTTTTTCACACTGTGAGTGGTTTCTTTCTTCAGCTGTTGGGTGTGTGAAATCCCTCTGCATGGCTAAGTAGGGGGCTCCCTGTTTCTCAGAATGTATTTTTGATTTAACTTTGTAAATCCAGTGCCACATACCTCAGAATTAAACCTTGCCATGAGACGAAGTATGTTCCCTGCTTTCTTTTTCTCTGTATACAGAGAAAATCTGTTAGTATTGAGCCTCATAAAGCCTCAGAGGTCTGACAGTCTTTCCTGTAATTTCCTTACACGCTTTCACAGCTAGTGTCCTCATCATTGTTATTTTCCTTTTCTAACCCAAGAGCAGCAGAAAGAGAAGTTTTGTCACATACCAAATGTAGAGAAATTGCTGACTGTAATCCGGTGCCTTGAACTAGAATCCTTGGGTAGTTCTTTGGGTTCTTACAGTACAGCACAGTGTCCCTTGGAGTAACAGCTGAAGTTAGCTGGTGTGGTTTTTGTGCTTTCCAACATCAAGCTGCAAACTTTTGTAGGTGTTGTGCAGTCAGTTGTCTCTAGGAGCAGACAAAAATAAGGCAGTCTGAAGCCATGCACTTCTGTTAGGTCCCTGTTGCTGACTTTATAGATCCAGCCTTTTGATAGGTACAGAAGCAGTAGAAGTAAAGCAGTGTTTAACTGTAACCATCAGCAGTTCTGGTAAAGATAACGTGACTTCAAATTTGGAGATGATTCAGTGGTGCAGAATTTAAGTTCTAATCTCACAGCTATAAAGTCATAAACATGGACAAGTCAAAAACCACTTAAAAGCAAGAGCCTTCAAGTCATACTATTGCACTCTATCCCTGTTTTTTAATTCCCTTAACTAGTGAAACAAACAAACTTAACAACAAAGTCAATTATCCTGTTAAGCAAGCATTTATTAACAGCACTGGGGATCATCCACAATAAGTGCTCCAATGACTGGATGCTCTTGCGTTGCTTATATTCACACAATTATTGCATATTCATTATAATTTTTGGAAATTGTTTACATACTTCTATACTAGCAAAAAATTACATAATCGTAAGGTTAGTATGAAGTTAGTTAAAATCGATTAGTTTCTTACTTGCAATACATCTATTGATTACTAGTCGAATATAAGCTAAGTACTCTGCTTCTAAACGATGTCTTAGTTAATCTGTCTCCCTCTTGTAGGATCTAAAAAAATATCCCCTGTTTTCGCAGGTGGTTAGAAAGCATTTATCATATCAATTGGTTAATGATAGGTACATCTTTTATAGCTTAATTGCAGTATACATTAATTTAGCAGCTTCTCTTCAACTCCCCCCTTCTCAATATACTTGCAAATTCTTTTGCAATACAGATCTACAAAATATCATAATCTCATGTTGCAGTACAGCATAGCTATCTGTTATCCAATAGCAGTACCAAAAAGAACATTGTAGCATAATGCAAGTAAAAATTATTAGCATTAAAATTAGAGTCACAAACATAAACAACTACTTTAATTGGGTCAAATGGGTTAGCTATGAAGTAAGGTTATAACAAATTTTGTCAAAACTTACTTACTTCAAGAAGTATCATCTTTAGTGACTTTATGTAATACTTCAATTTATTCTCAAAATGATATGCAATCACTCATATTTCAATACCATGTAAGAGTCTTTAGTTTGTAACAAAACCAAAATTCACTGTTGTCAAGACTACAGTTCTCACCAGTAATGCCAACAAGGGATATTTTGCAGTTTCAGGTTCAACCTGTCCAGACATTCCTTTTAGTTAATTTCAGGCTGTAATAGTTTTCACTGAAGATTTGTGTAAAGGCTACTGGGAGTAAAAGCATTTGTTACTGCAGTTATACTTTTTAGAGTCACTAAGATCAATGTTCGGAGAACTGTAAAGCAGTAGGTCCTACCCGTTCCAGTTCCAGTGTCTGTTTCTTATCTGGCACTTTCTTCACTCTCGAATAGTAAATCCAGGCAGGTTGTCCCGTAATCTTGATTGCAGTAAAGGACACCTGGAACAGTCCACTCCTCTTCTAAAGGTTGACCTGAAAAAAGCTTTAACATAAATTTAATCTCTTGGCTTGAAAGGAAAGACTTACATTTTCCACTCTACCTCATTTGAATGTTATTATTGCTTTCAATTGTTTTAATAGGTCTCATCTCTCTCAGTAAGAATTTTGGAGACCGAAGCATATAGAAGAACTTACGAATTCCAATTTGTTTTCCCAATTTATATCTGATTGGCTATAAAAGAAATCCTTCTTTTGTTGGCCAATAGCTCCCACTACAGTTACAAAATCTTTATCTAATGGTGTCAAATCCTGATTCAAAACTGAAGATGTTGCAGAATCAACTAACAGCTCAGCATCTTTTCCCTGTTTTCCTCTTCTTTCTCCAAAGCTTCATCATCTGCCACCTGGGAAGGTAAAGGCACATAATCTTCAATTCTGTCCCGTCATGGGGACCCATCTTCTTCTGTCTCATCCTCCTCTCTCATCAGGGGAGTTTTCTTACTTTTTCTACACAATGAACAACATGGTTTCAGCCTCCCTTGCACTTTATTCTGCTCCCTTTTTAATGTAAACACAGATGGATCGTGTGGTGGCACGTTAATACCACATTCTTTCTGCCACTCTGGGTGTTTTCGCAAAGTGAAAAATATATCAGCATATATATCTTGATTCCATTTTCCTTCTCTCTTCAAGAATAACATCAAAGTGCCATAACTCAGAGTTTCATTAAGAGGCCACTTTTCATCATAATCTAATTCATACAATAGCCACTGATGATAATATTTCATCAAGGTTTCTCTATTCACATTATCACCAGGTGGTTCCCCAATACACCCTAACAGGCTCTTTTCAGAATACCACTACTATGCTGTCCTCCCATTATGCTTTATACAGAACAACACTGCTGATCTTATTACAAATACGAACTATAAGTATTACTACATATATCAATACCTCACAGATAATACTAGAAACTACCCACCTCATACAATCCTCACAATTTGTACTCCAAGTTTATCCCACCCTCTCCAAAACTTACAATTAACACAAAACAATTCAGGCAAAAAGCTCAAATCTATATAACGCTCAGCACTACAATTAGGACATTTTACAACATAGATTGGTTCGCAATACCTGCACTTCTCACAAGTTAAAACCACAGCAGCCTCTACTGTGGCTTTAGGCATTAAAGTGCATAATCAAAACCAAGGTGTATCCAAAAATTAAACAAAATCACAGTATGCTTTATGGCTGTATACAAAGCTGTCTTTACATGACAACAAAATAATAAAATAATCAATACCAGAAGGTTGCCACACGAAAAAATCCACAGAATACCAAAGCCATCATATTCCAGAAAACCAAGTAGCCAAAGCATACCTTCAAGGTGCTAACAACCCAGTGTACGCTATCCTGTGTAAGAATTCTCTATCATGACTTATGGATAGCCCAAACCAAAACAACTGGTCTCAAATTTCAAAAAAGAATGCCTTCTTACCAGAGGTCCTTGTCTGTCCCCACAGCCATCTGACCGAGATGAGGAGTCTCTCCAAAGAAATTTCCAGGGTGCACCGATAGAGTCCCTGACTTAACAGGTCCTGCAGCCAGACAGGATTGGTTCTTCTGCCTGGCCCACCAACTGAAACGAAGAAATAAACTTAACAGCAAAGTAATTCTTTATTGAAAGTGCTGGGGAACACTTGGGATCATCCACAATAAGTGCCCCGACTGGATGCTCTTGTGTTGCTTATATTCATACAATTATTGCATATTCTTCACGTTTTTTTAAAATTTTTAACATACTATACATCTATACTAAGAAAAAAACTGCATAATCATAAGATTAGTATGAAGTTAGTTAAAATTGATTAGTTTCTTACTTACGATACATCTATTAATTACTAGGCAAATATAAGCGAAGTACCCTGCTTTTAAACAATGCCTTAATCTTCTTTCTCCCTCTTGTCATGCAGTAGGGTCTAGAACAAAAAAATGTCCCCTGGTTTTTCAGGTGGTTAGAAAGCATTTATTATGTCAATTGGTTAATGATGGGTACATCTTTTGTAACTTAATCACAGTATACATTAATTTAGTAGCTTCTCTTCACTAGATGTAATGAAATTGCATCATACTCACTTCTGGCAAGGATCTCTTAATGACTTACTTTTCCCCGAAAAGAGAGTAAAGAGGGATAAGGAATGAAGACAGACCAAGGGCCTGCCAGCCAGTGTAACCTTGTTTGCATGAGTTCATGTATTCAACTGTTAATGAACAGTTATTAATAGGCCTATCAGCTTTATTTAAAACATTGACACATTGAGATTTTTTTAACAAGTACTGGCAGCAGACAAGAAGACAGATGTACCATGAACATCCCCAGCCTTACATACACTTAATAGTGATTAACATGTGCCTGACGTACTGTAAAAGGAATAAGGTGTATTCCTGCTCCACCAAAGGCTGTGCTGGGGGCACTGGTGTTCAGTGGTACGTGTGTTTGTTGTGAGTGCTGGGCTGGCTCTAAAGTTTTGCTCAAGAAACCGCAAGCACATGCTGAGGAGGTGCATTTTTTGCAGCTTGAGGCTCTGCTGCTGCCCTGGGAAACAGCTGCTCAGGCTGCAAGGTCAAGGCACGAACGTGGACAACGCGTCAGTGGCGACCGTTTCGTAGCTGGGGAGGGTGTCACAGAGCGTGCTGTCCCTGAGCCCCTCACCGCCGTCAGTTAGATCAGTCCTGTCCAACAATGAACCCGCCTGTCGCAACCGGAGCGCCACTTGTTCCCGGGCAATGGCTTGACTGTGCCGCCAGATGGCGGGCGACAGTCTCTGTTGGTTGAATGCACTGAAACAGGCGCAGCACTGGGTGATTGGTTCCCGCCCCCCCAGCAGCGACTGGAGTCAAATGGATGCCAGCTGGATGCTGAATGATAGTACTTAAAGGAATCACGGATAACTATAAAACCAACTCATGTGAATGCAGAAATGGGCTGAGCTTAAGCTAGTTCTAAATTCCAGAATTTTGCTGGCAGTTTGCCGACTTAAGCCAAGCTAACCACAGGGCAGGGTGAAAATGTGTTTTGAAGAAAGCTCAGCCTTACAGGCAGGGACTCGTTTGAGAAATTGTAATGCTGAAGGAAAGGCCTGGGTAATATTTCCAGCCTCTCAGAGATGTAAGTGCTGATTGTGGAATTAAGTTGAAGAGGGCAGGATAAGGATCAGTGATGTTTGATCACAGCACCCTGTCTCCCTCAATTATACACAGGCTTTGTCTGTACTAGTCAAATAAATGTGTTCACAATCACTCCCTGTGATGGAGGCCCCACTGGCACTGAGCTCAGATTCTTTGGTTTATCACTTGGACTTGGACACCAACAATCTGTCTCATTTTAGATTTGAATCCTGTAACGGTAGGCAAGAATCAGACTGTGTTTTTTAATCTGTAAGTGTTTGTAGTTCATTACTAGCTCACACTTTGTACTCCTGCTCTGTACATTCTCCATGGTAGTGCTGGTAGCTTAGTATATATTTGCACAGCCCAGCACACAGTGTCTTGCACTGTGCTGCACCTTCTAGTAGTAATGTTAGCTCAGAAAGCAAAAAAATCTTCAAATTGATTTGGCTGTAGAAATGTGTGGCTTTCTTTTTCTGTTTTTTTTTTTTTCCTTTCTGTTTTTTTTCTTTTTTAAAAGCTATGGTATAATGGGAAGGCAAGGCCTACCATAGCACAGTTTTAAAGTGAAATATTTAAGGTGCAAGAACCAATCTCCAAAATAGAAAACCAAACAACCGACAACTCCGATCAAACAGAAAACTTAATTTAGCTCAGGTGCCTCTTTAACAGTTCTGCTCCTGCAGCCGTGGCCAAAGAATTAAAACATAGTAACCTGTCCTTCTACAGAATATCTAAGAGATTTGCAGACGGTGGTTAGAGAGCTTGTAAGCTGAGCAAGTAACAAACATGTCCTTTTCCAGAAACCCAATTCATGTTTATCCTTAGGCCTTGTTGAATACATTACGTTGCCAGAGTGAAGCTAGCAAATCAGAATGTCACTTACGTGGGTGACTGCTGTTTCTTAGGAACAGCCTTTGCACATTATTTCAGTTGCAAGTTAGTACCAAAGTGCTGGTTTTGTGCTATGACATACTTGGCATGTGAAATGACATCAAGACTTAAGAGTTCAAAGGCCACAGATCTGCCATGTGGAGAGCTGCTCTGGCTGAGAATGATTAGGTGGGGTGCCTAGTTTTGTTACCTTACAGCAGGAAAGTAGCATCTCTAGCCATCAGCAGCATGTCTGCCTCTCCACTGCCCATCCTCACACCTGGAAAGGCAGAACTTAGCCCTAAGAGAAGGCTGCAAACATTATTACAAGTTGACTATGGCCTACCAAATAATCACATTCTCAGCCTCTGAACTTTTATCCTATGTGAGCAAAAGGTATCTTTCATCCTTAGTTGTGCAATGTAGTATTTTTACTCTCTGAATAGTTTCCCATGTTAGGTTCACAGTTAATCTGTCTTAAAAACTGCATTCCAACATTGCTCAGCACGCCACAAAGAGAGATATTCAGAGACCACAGAGATCAGGCTCCCCTTGGGCAACCCATGGCAACAGTGAAAGCCACTTCTGCCAACAACCAATCGATTTTAATAACAGTCCTTGTCTGAGAGCTGTTTCCTCGGCCAGCAAGTGGCTGCATATTCACATACCTTGTTTATGGTCCTTGCAGCTTAGGTGAGCTATGAAACCCCAACAGAAGCTAAAAAAAAAGGAAATGAGTGATGAACTCAAGTTGCAAAGCCTATGGGCGACATAGGCTTGCTAGTTATGTAAGAAAACCCTGCAATGGAAGATTATATTAGCAAAAGCAATGCAGAGCTATGAGCTTTACATTTGACAAGGAGTGCTGGATGTAATGGAGGTCACCGAGGGTCAGCTCATCTGGACCTTGTGATGTGCAGAAAGGACATTATAGCACTGCCCGGATCCCGCATCCTAAAGCCATCTCTTCCCAGCCCTCATAATTTACCAGCCAACATCCTCTGCTGGCAGCTTTCATGAACAAACGCGTCATTTCAGTGATCTTGCTCTTAAATGAACGATAGTCACAAATAACAAATCTTCAGCCAACACCACTACATTTTCACCTGGTGTAAGAGAAATAGCTTCCAGTTCTTCATACTGGGTGGGGGAGAGAGAGAGAGAGAGAGAGAGAGATTAAGCAAAGATACAGACAGTTCAGTTGCTAAGACTTAGCAGTGACCATCCTGTTGCTATCTTGCCCTTATCCTTCAAGCTGATTTTCCTGAAATTCTGATTTTTGAGTCTTCAAAACAGTCATCTTTAAAGACAAACTGAGGATTTCAAACCTCCCATCCTGGCATTTCTAAGTACCCATTGTATGGGTTTGCAGTTGTGCACATATCAGGTACTTGGATTGGCACATACCATCAGACAGTGGTTAAAGAATTTAAAGAAATAACCTGGGAACTGAAGCTAGCTCAGAAAAATAGTGCAACTTATTTAAGAAATACTAGAACTCAGAAAAAAAAGTTGCATTTTTTTTATAAACAGCAGCTCAGCATTAATGGTTACTAGGCATCAGTCAAGTTTTATCAACTATGATACTAAAAGATTACACTGTAAGAAAATATATAAGAAGCTATTTCACAACACTGTTTATGCCCTCAGGTGAGCTTGTGTTCACACGAAAAAGGGAACAGGACAAGCATGGTCCCAGGCAGTGACACTAGTAAGTCTCAGAAGTCTGACAATAGGAGATGGTTTTGTACATATAAACAGCACGTGGGTAAAATCCTTTTAGAGAACAACTGCTAAGAAAATAGAAACCAACTGGAAGTCTGTGTATTGCCAAATAACATGCTGGGTACTGGAAATGGTTGAATTTATAAAACAATTACCTTTTGTTTCAAGGTTACATTTGAAACAGATTTCTTACACATCTTACCAGCAGCACCTATTCAGAGAAAAGCCCCCCTCAACCAACAATAACAACAAAATGCAAACAACAACAACGCAAAACCAAACAAAAACAACAAACAAACAAAACCTCCACACTTGCTCTCTGGGCACTGACTGTTTAACAATGAAAAGGAACTTACTGTTCCCAACCCACTTCTTGACTGTTTTCATTCTTAACTACAAAAAAAGTAACAAAAATAACATTTTCTGGATTGCTCTGTGCTTCTGAATATTTTGAGCCTAAGAGTACACATCGTAAAGGAGTAGCAAGACTTTGAGGAATTTGGGTGAAATATCGAGAACTACGAGGAACTGAATAAAATATTTTTCAAACGCTCCTTGGCAACTGTCATACGTCACTCATACAGAAACATGCTCGTGCATCCTTACCTGGCAGCTTCATGTTGCTGGAGTTCAGTGTACACATAATCTGCTCCAGAGTCTCGCATCAACTTGCAAAAGTACTTGCTTCAGCCTCGACTCCTGTCCTTGCAAAGCCTACCTGTCAGCCTACAAACTTCTGCCTCCTACAATGTGACGCCATCTCTCAGTAAGTGCATTACTGACCCCCTCTCTGAAGGACTTGCTGCCTCTGTGGCTGATGCCGTATCTACTGCTACAGAGGCAATATTTCAGGATAAGGCCTGAAGGCATCTCAGATTCTTGTCTACTATGTCACCTTCCTCCCCTTTTTCTCTTTTTTGCCTTACTCCCCATGTCATTTTTAGATAGGGCCTTGTAGTATCATTCAGAATGGCTAGAAAGGGTGGCTAAAAACACCGGTAGATTTCTTGTGGTGTACAGGAAGAGATGCTGGAAGAGATCTGCTAAACAACATATATCAGCTGCCTTTCTCCTTGCTAATCACTACCTTTGGCATTCTGCACAGCAGAGATATCCTGCTGTCACCTCTCACCTATGACTCCTCATTTGCCATCCTCCCACAAGGAGTGCCTGTGCTTTTTTGAAATACTTGTTGGGTCTCCCGAGAAAGGAGTGGATGTCGGCACCCACATTCACTGCCTAGTGGTGCTGTGGTTTCAATGGAAGATGCAGGCTGGTCTGAGGGAGGATCACGAGTCAGCCAGTGGGAAAGAGTGCCCGCAGACATTGGCCTGAGACACCACAGCCCATCACTGTGAAGGCACAGCAGCAGTTTCCAAGAGGCAGGTTAGCAACAAGCAGCTCGCTCGCATTCACTGCTGTTGCCTGTTCAAGGAAAACTCTTCAAAATGATGAAGAGTGATAGAAAGCTGTTGTTGTCACATGTGGCTGAACTTGAACAACCTCTACAATTGACTGTGATGCTGAGACCAGCTCATGAGCACAATGCAGTTTCAAGTGCAAGGGCTTTGCTTCCAGCCCTGGGTGTCGTGCAAGGGGGATATTGGCTGTTTAAACAGCAAGTGCACTTCACTAGAGGAGGGTGTTTGATCAGTTTTGTACATATCTCCTTGTAAAGGCCAGTAATGTGCTTTCTGAAAGAAAGACAGTGTTTAAATTGATTAGGCAAATAACAAATAATACCCTCAGCCTCCTGTCTGCAGCAGTCTCCAAGCATTGGTCATATGGCATCTTTCCAGACCACATGGCAGCCAATGAGGCAAAGTTGGTGATTATTATTTCACCCACCTTTGGCAGGAAATAAAACACCTGTTTTATCCTGACAGTGGGACTCTCTAGCAGTTAGGTTAAGATGGGTTAAAAAGGAATATAATTGGAAATTATGTTTAAGGCAGCAGCAGGCAGTGATAGACTTCTCAAATTTAGTAATACTTCAGTCACTGATACTTGAAGAGCCATGGGATTTTTCGTGGCTGTAGCCAGTCAGGATCTCTGTTTCACAGCTCAGTCAGAGAGAAAGCTTGCTTGTGAAAAAGGGTGCCTTTTCAGCTGGTCTCAAGGGACAAGTGCTTGTGGCTCTGGACTGCTCACAAGCGGAGCAGCTGTACTTGCCGCTGCTCTGAGTTCTTCTGGTTGACAATGGTATTTCTCATTGGTGTTCGACAATAAGGCAGTGTTAAGTGCTTGAAAACTGGGACTATTAATGTGAATATGCAGCATGAGCAGACGTGCCATTCTGTTTAATATATAAACAGATGAAGATAATTTTGGGGGTGCAAAACAACTTCTAAGATCACCTGTTTCCCCGTAAAGTTAAAACAAGTATTATTGACTATGAATGAGTAGCCAGTGGGCTGACTGAATAGCTCAGCTAGACAGTGATGAAGAGGAAGGACAGCTGCAAGTCTCACCTCCTAGAACAGAGCCCTAAGTGGTCAAAAGAGGCACCTTCAAAAAGAGGCAGGAGTATTTACTGCAGGTGATATAGTTAGAGTGGCCCAGTGGAACTGAGCAAAGGCAACTTTAGACCAAATGCTTGTAATAATTATTCCTGTGTCTCAGGATAATCTGCGTAACAGTCTTAGCAGGGAAGTGTTCTAATTGCCTCCCAGAAGAGAACAAAGCAAAGTCTTGGGTTCAGCAACCAAAAAATAATCTTGTGCTGAAATACTGGAGCATGATGGAAAACATTTGCTGTTTTGTGGGATTCATCTTGCTCTACCCTCTTCGTATCCAGCAGAGCCTGCTCACAGACACTGTAGTGCTCCTCTTTGAACTGGTTTGGCTCAATGGGTGGATGGGCATTTAGTTAGCGGTGGTCACTTTGGAGGGAGGGGGGTTTGTAGAATCTTTAGTCTAAGGACAGTCACTGAGAACAGATTTCAGCTGGCTGCAAGCACTCCCATTAGGATGTGACGCACAACGAAATCTTAAGTGAATGATGCCTCTGAGTACCCTTGGCAGCAGATAAGCACAAGCACCCTGGCACACGTAGCAGCACTGAAATGTACAGAGTCATAGTCATTATTGTGCCATCTCTTAGGAAACAGCTGACTTTACTGCAGTTTGCAGCAACAGATGTGGATTAAAGCCTCCAAAAATTCGTATTCATTTGAGTCAGTAGTACACACTAAAAGGGAGCCTGAGTTCAACCAAAGACACCACTGAAAAGCAAGTGAGACTTGGATAATCTCAGCTTTGCCTACTGCACCCACTTCTCTACCGGCTTTGACTGCGTAAAAAAAATATCTGGTCCCCTGCTGCTGCAGGTAGCTGCTGTCCTTTGCTCAGCAGTAAAATCAGCTATTGGAGCAGAGATGTAGCAGAACTACTTCTCCAGTTATGGGCTCAGAGCTACTAAGGCTGGGCAAGATCCTCACCATCTTCCATGCAACCTGCTGCAGTGTGCCCACCACAAAATGCCACCAAGAGTTCATGTTAAAGTTCACATTCCTGGATGGGTTGAAGCATATTTTGAGAAGGAAGTCAAACCTCAGCTGATAGTGGTGGATCATATACCTACAACTATTAAAACTCCTACTGTGTTTTGTTTCCTTTATTGCCAGTAAGGGGCAAGAATTTCTTCATCTTTATGGTCTTTGTAATATTGTGTGAAATGGCTTTTTTTTTAAGGGTACACTGCAAAAAGAGTGCCTTGCTTAACTGTTGGCTACACATTCACAGGTGTCTTTGCTGTCAGTTATTGATGCTATCAAGAAAGCTGCATCCCTTAAAAGGCTTCCAGCTGAATTTAAGCTCCAGGCCAGATACTTTCTCTCTGCAGGGTAACTTTCAGCATCAAATCTCACTGGAACAAGAAGGCTTTAAAACTAGGAAAAAATGAATGAGGAAATCAGTGATACCAATTATACGCCAAATGAAGATAAGTCCCTCTGTCTCATTAGCCCTGTTTAATTATGCTTGGATTTAAATTCTAAATATAGTTCATAAGAATTCACAAGGGCGAGTGTTTGCTTCCACTGTTGTAATCCTCTCCATATCTAATACTTCTCTCTCCTATTAGATCAACAGTTTTAAGGACTTGTCTGTTTGAGTCATAAATAAAGACGCCAAGACTTCACTCCTTAGAAATTAAAAATGTTGGTTAAGCAATGGCTGTTGTTTGATATTTGCATTGCTGTGAGGGTCCAGAGGTCTCAGCTGATTTCTCAGCTTCCTGTGCTGGGTCTGTGTGAACACATGGAGAGAGTCCCTGCTACAGGGTCCTACACTCTTAACAAGGCAGAGGCAGAATATTTTCAATATGCATGTGTGCATGTATTAAAGCATGTATGTGTCTTTCTATCTGCTTGTCTATCTATATCTCTATGTATTTATCTATCTGTCTATCTAAATGCAAAGCATCACAGTTTGCAGGAATTTGAATCTTTTCTCCTCAGTCTTGGTCAAGCACTTGACCCTCTTTGGGGTTCATTTTAACCTCTTTACCAGTTTACCACTACAAACCTGGTAACAAATATGATTTCTAACTACATGACTCAGTCCAGCTACTAGCAGATCACTTAAGATTTCTAGAGGAATCTAGAAAGCCCCCTTACATCTGGGTCTTCTATCAAGGGGTTCAGCTGGGAAAGAGAGGGGACCCACTCCCTTACTTCCTGGAGAAAATGCCCCAGAGCCAGTTCTCTGCTCACCAAGAGGAAGCCTACCTTTAGATCATATACAACATATCTGTTCAAAACATCATTGAGGGAATCTCTCCGGTTTCAAAAAGGCTGGATTTAAACAACCATTTCCACACCAGCCAATGCTAAAAGGAGGAAATTAGGCAGTTCAGCAGGGATGAGAGAAGCAAACATCCTTTTTCCCTTCCTAACTTGGTTCGAAATTCACGGTGTTAAGATGACCTGTCCAAGAAGACAAAGATTTCCAAAACATCATCAGCATTTTTAAAAGCAGAGTGAGTGAAAACACTCACCAGTCTCTGCTAATCCTTTATCAGTGGTTTTGTTTGACTCAGAAATACTATTAATTAATCTACTATTGATTGGGTGAGAATTTTACTGCCCTCAAAATTGCAAGTTTATTGCACTTATGAAAACATTTTACATTTGCATCCTGGATTAGGACGTATCTGTCAGGAACAGATGTAATTGCTTAGTCACGTTGTGCAAAGGCATCTGATGCTCAGTGTAGACTCAGCTTTGATTGTCCAAAGGAGAGTGAACGTAGATATAGTATTAGATATGAGCTTCAAATGCTTGAATTCATGCAGAAATAATCAGTTTTGCACCCATGAGATAATTAGAACACCATGTTCTTCCCACAGCAGTTTAGTCAGGGAATGCTTAAAAAAGATGGTGAGTTTTTGTAGCTCCTGCTCTCTAGAGATTATTATGCAGAGATGGTGCTGGGGGCTTAAATACTGGTAGCACCCAGATCACTGTGGTGGCTGCTGTGATCGTTGTTGTTTCTTGGAAATTTCGTTTCTTCATAATCTCTCAGCAAACAGCACAGACCAGCATGGGCTGTGTGCTAGGTCTCTCTCACATGCCATAAAAGCATTTGCTTCATCAAGTATTTGTGTGTTGGCACTGAAGAAACACTGAACTAACCAGCTACCTGAGGGCCCTGCAGAAGGTGGTGTTGACTCACAGAGGGATGTTTTCTACATCTAGTGGTGACTTTGCTAACTGCTGCAGAACATCTCTGCTGTTTGCTGTCCATCATTCCCTTGCCCTCCTCTTAACAAGACCAATTTTGGTCAGTGAATTAAGCTAGTATGCCCCCCATGAGAGCAGGATTAATATCTGTTGTATGGAGGAGAGCTCTTTGTTCCAAGCCCTGGCTGAAACTTTCCTCTTTGTCAAACTGAGCAGAAACCCACAAACAACACTGAAGGCAGCCTCTAATCTCTGGCAGTTTAGAGGGGTGTAATGCAAACATGAAAGAACATAACTGCTGGATAGAACTCGTGGCTTTAATGAGAACATGCCCGTGGGGTTTATGACAAACAAATTCCAGTTGCTTTATTGCATTGTGTCTGAATTTCCCCCTGTCGTTTCAGCTGGATACAGCACACTGTTGGATCATGTCTGGAGAAGGAAGTTATTTGTGCAACCATGGAGGGAAGGAGAAAATCTCTGGCAAGATGTTCATACAATGAAAACTTGAGAATACTGGTAGCGTAGCCAGCTGATTGCCCCTCTAAGAGAGGTGCTCCTCCTGAGGAAAAGCAGGAGCTGTGAGGGTAAGCCTGCCTCTGGGGAAGCCCCTCTTCCTCCAGGGAGCACAGCCAGGAAGCCTGAGATGAAACTGAAGCCCTGTCCTGCCCCAAGCTGAGAGGCTGCCATTTCCAGCAGTGTCTCTGCCTCTGCTCCCCATGCCCACAGCCACTCCCAGCAGCTGCCTGGGGCCTCGGGTCAGCTCTTGGTCCTGTCTGAGGTCTTGCCCAGCCAAAAAGAGCACCATGTTTTCACCCAGGGCTGCCAGCTGATGTGACCTGGCACACAGCTGAATGGTCATTGGTCTGGAGGCAAGGGAGTCCCTGGGTGCAAAGGGCTCCCATTGGCTTACATCAATGGCAAAACACACGTTTCCAGCTAGGAATGTAAATCTGAGTGGTATTAAACCCTGGACCAACACTAAAAGCAACATAGCTCTCACACCTTTCGTGACATAACACAGCATTTTTCCCCCCAGACATACAAATGAGTGCAAAACAGTATTTTTAAGTATTAAGATAGAAAATTCTAATGTACAATCATATCCTAATGGAATCAACTTCTGTGAAGCACTCAGACAATTTTCACATTAAATATTTGTCTTGGGTCAAAAATATAACTAAATCTTCCATGGTAAAAGGATATTTAATTGCCTTAAAACACAACCACCATGCTATTAGGATTAGTAACTACTACATTACACTTTTTTAAGTTAAAAACTCTCTTACAGATCCTATATTGTAGTAGCTATCACTATTTCTTTCACCACATTTTAAGTTAGTTTAGAACTACCTCCTATCATTAATCCACCTTTGTCAGCACAACGTCCTATGAATAACATGATAGAAATCGTAAGCAGTGACTATTACAAAGAAATGTATGACTTAAAAATTATAAAATGATACTTTAAAAGGCTTTTGAGTTGTGTTTGTATCATTTCAAATAGCAAGAACGGCAGTAATAAGAAAAAGTCCAAAGCAGAGAAAGAGCTGAATCGCAGTATTTCCAGTCATTTTAAATTATAAATACATTCTGTGAATCTTGCTTCAAACTATTAGATATCAATCAATGCATTTTATAGATTCATTATTATACTATTTGAGCACCTAGAGGTCCAAAGTTTCCTAATAACAGGCTAGGACTTAACACAAAAATTGAGGAGACAAAGTTCAGAATTGTTAGAGTTATCTTCTTTTACAGATCCTTTTCCCAAACATTACTAGTCAACACTGCCTTGAACTCAAACAGAAGTCAAGCTTCACTCCAGAAGCTTTGATTCTTATTTCATGACCCTTGTTCCAAGTCAGATGGATTGTATAACCCAGGAAGTTTTCTTCCACCCTTTGGTACAAGCTATTCCTCCCTGTTTTACATTAGCTGTAAAAGAGTTTTCTCTTAGTATTTGTTGAATCCATAGAAAGCCAAATAGAGCTGAACACTAGCAAATAGTGACACCCAACCCCAATTTCTAGGAAAATTAATGTCATTAGTATTTAAATCCTCTGCCTGCAGGAGGCAGAGAAGCCCTGGCCCAATATCCCTGATGGCTCAGCCAAAGTATCCGCTGCTCTGACATTGCCAGACCCAGGCTCTGTGTCACGCCAGTGTGAGATGGAGACAGGTAAAACAGATGTTCAGCAGCCTGAACACAGCTCTGTGCTTTGCCATCTAGTGGGCTCTGGGAAAGCGTCTGCTTCCTTCTCCCCTGGGCTGTGCGTAAGCGTGTCTGACGCAGATCTCCAGTGGCAAGCCGGGTTTTAATGCGCCTCCCTGATTTTAGGCTGAGGCCAATTTATAAGCAGCAAAGTGCTGCTTATAAAGTTGTGATGGTTCAGGCACCACTACTTGTCTACCTGTGCCTTGGGCTTGCTTTCTGTATATCCAAATATGAAACACAATGTAAAACTTTGCCACAAGCTATTACAGTGATTCACCTTGTATCCACCCACAGTGTGTGGTGGCTGAGTCTGAAAGTGTTCTGGACAAACAGCAAGTTGCCTACAGCCACACAGTTGAAGTGTCATTTCAGTCACACCATCCGTCTGGAGCATCATCTAGCTGACTCCTGCTTGCTTTTCCTCCATTTCAAAGAGGATTGGCTCATATTGGCTTTTCTCCATGATCTCTGTGCCCTGTCTGAATTGCTCCTTAGCACAAAACTAGCAAAATCCTTTGCAAAACCCAGAAGGAGAAAAACATGACGTGACTCACTGAATAAAAAACAGAGGCCTTCCCATTACCACCTGATGTTAGCAGAGTAAACCAAAGCATGCCCCAAAATAGAAAAGCTGTCTCAATGTAATTCCGCTGAATTCTTCTCAGTGGTGTCTGAGATAAGGAGGAAAACACCCAATCTTTACAGTTTTCGCCATTAGGACCTTGTTTTGTTTAAGATATTACCTACCTATTAAACCTACAAGGTTTACTACACTTTACCAGTACATTAAGACATTAATGTAAGTGGAAAAGGATGACGTTCATTAAAAACACAGGAATTCTAATGCATGATAAAAGAGGACTAATTCTCCTATTTTATCTGTATGTGTTTTGTTAATGGGGTAATAGGACAATAACCTTAATGTTATGCTAATTTGTTAGGTTGGAATGTGTTTGGGCTCAGTCATAAAACTGTCCTGACATCTGATAGCTCTAAGAAGACTATTTATGAGATCAGGCTCGGCATCTGATACATCCTCATGTAACCTTACAAGCAATATGAGGATTTCATGGTATCATATAAATACACATGAACAGACATTTAGCCAATGGAATAGCATGCTCCTGTTTCACTATGGGCAAGTGCTCATGTGTAGTTTGCTAATTAATATGTTACTTACCTGGCTTTGTGAAAGAAGGACAGGCAGAGAAGGTATTGCAGTACTCGAACTGGTGATGAGAGCTCTGCCAGCTGCCACTGAGCCACAGCTGCAAGCCTGAAAAGAACCATTTTTGCACTAGTTATGGTGATTATTTTTATCATGAAGAAAGTTTTCCATTATGCAAATGTACAAAGCTGTGCAATAACTCTTCACATGGCTATTTAGAGGGACAAACCTAAGAGAAGGAAAGAAGCTGCACCTACTTGCTAAGTCAGCTCCATGTATGCGACCATTTGGCAGGTCTTGTTCCTCTGTTATGCTCAGCCCAAGGGCAGATGAAATAGAAATCTGGGAGCATGGTGGAACACGTTTTATAATACTACTTTGAATCCTTTAAGTCCTTGCTAGTCCTGTAGTGGAAACTGCTGTCCTTCCAGTCTTGGTGAAGGGAGCAATTACACAACCCCCATGTGCATCAATACTAAAAATAACAGGAAGCCACAACCCCAGGCCACATGCAAAACTGATTAAAACCCTGTGGATGTGTAAACAGGTTTCCCAAGAGTAACAGCAACGACAAGGGACTGCTTATGTTTTTTTACACTGAAAGCACAATGGCCACATTACAGAAAAGAGCGCTGATCTCAGAGATCGGGGCTGAGGACATGGCATTCTCTTCCCAGGAAACACTTGTTTCGCTGGGCTGCAGGGTTGTGCTCTGCTAAATACCATGGCACAGCTTTCAAACAAAGCAAGAAAACACTTTGCTTTGCTAGCAGGCCTGCTGGTCTGATGGTAGCACATCCTCTGAAGACACAGCAAATGTGGTTTTGATCTCCAGCACTTTTTAAACAGAAAGTCCCTGTGCGTGTTTTAATAACGCACAGAAGAAGATACCCACAGATTTGCACGAGGGGATTCTGAAACTCAAACATCATGTAATTTCTTAATGATACCTGATTAGCTCTAGAGACACTAGATACAAAATGAGATTTCTAGGGAAAGCATTTTCCTTTGATTTATGCACAGAATTTTACTGGCTTGGGAAGCATAGCACAGTGAAAAGATTGCAAAGTGACTCAATTACTTTGAGCAAAAGAAAAAAAATAATTTCTTTAACAGCAAGAGTTTTCCTAATATTCTGTCAGGAGTTGAATATCTGAAATAAATAATGCAAGAACCTCACTTGTTCAGAGGATAACGTTAACTCCAAAGGATACTCAAGAACCATGCAGGAAGTTCAGAATGTAACATGGAGGCTGCACAGAAAGCAAGGCTTGTGCACTACACAAGGCACTGTTCTTCACGCCATAGTGCATAGGACTGGAAATAAGAGGCTTAATAAGCAGCAAGAAAGACAGGATGCCAGGAAATACTGGAGAGGACTGCTTGGATAAATAATGTAGCCTCCACTGATAGGCATCTTTAAGAATAATATGGGCAAATCTGTCAGGATACAAAGCAAACTTGAGCCAAATTTGGGTACTGGAAGAGACTAGAGAATTTTTCAGGGGTGCTTGCCTAATAAGCATTGAGGACCAAGTAAAACCTGTTTTGTTTGTGGAAAGAGCATCTGGAAACACACTGGCCTCAGGTGGCAGATAAGTAAGGCCAGGCCTGCAGGTTGGCCACTCAGGGAAACCTCTTTATTTCGTTAGACTCTGTGGTCATAGACACATGAAATTGCTGGATTATTCATCATCCTTCTAGATAGGTTTGCAGTCTTTCCTACAAACACAATACAGTCCTCAACTCTTCAATCCATGGCTTCCTGAGGCTGGGTACGATCCAGGCGTCTGGAGAGGTATTTCTACCCAAAGCCCAACGCAGGATCACACCGGGACTGTGGGATTGCCATGCTCTGGCCTCAGTGAGGTGGCAGAAGATGGCCATGGCAGGCTGGCAGGGACAAAGAGGCCACAACAGAGGCCACAACAGCAAAACACCTTCAGTCTGTGCTGTCAGGCACCCCTCACCAGTGAAACAAAGGTCCTCCCTCTCACAGCAGTTGATATATAAATATGTTAAAAAAATACAACAGCAATTGCAAGACTCAATTGTTTTTGACACTGAGATCAGGAGAATCTCTTACCACTCTGCCTTCAAATTTTGCCCTGACACCCCACCCAGGCCTCCACACTGGGCCAGACTCCCTCCCTCCAATCTAACACTTTAGAGAAGACCAGCAAGCCCTGGGGGCTCCTTGAAGAGAAATAAACATTCCAGATACCCCTCTCACCCTTCCTGGCAGACCCCTCGCCCCCAGCAGCATCCCTCACCATTCCAAGGGGCCCAGCGCAGGGCCCCCCACTGCTGCTGCAGCTCCTCTGCTGTCACAGGAGAAGCTTCAGGCCCCACAGAGCTGAAATCCAGAGCAAAACTGCAGCAGCAGCACTGCTGGGGACCTGCACCCCCAGACTGGATGCTTGGTGTCCTGCCCAGCTGGGATTGCTGCAGGCCAGGGAAGACATGCCTGGCTGGGCTGGCAGTCCTGCCTCACACCTGTGGTCTCCTCATGTTGGGGAAGACAAAGCTGGAGCAGGAGCACCTGGGATACTTCAAATTCCAGGGCATGTTTTCCTTTCCAAAGCTTGCTTATTTTAAACCACACTTTATGCAGTCACCTGTTTGGGCTCCCCCGAGCAGCCCCGGCTCCTGCGCAGGGTCCCAGGTGCAGAGCAGCCCCGGCTGTGGCTCGGTAGGTCCCGTGCACCGAGGGGCTGGCGGCTCCGTGGGCTCCTGAACATCTCCAGCCACGCAGCTGTTTGCTCAATGAGCCCCCATGAAAATGGCATCTATCAACCAGTACAGACCAAGTTAAGAGTGAGTAACTTCCCATAGTGAAATCTGAAAAACTTCAGTACAAATATAAACAAAATAGAACTGTGCTAAAACATGGCTGTTTTCCAGCAACAACAAAGCCCAGCATTAACTCTGGTTGCAATGACCTGTAGCACCAAAATCATAATTAAAAGGACAGAACTTACTCTAACAGCCACTTCTATTTCACACGTAGCATTTACTAGATAGCAATGTAGTATTTTAGGATCTTCCAGTAAATGCAGAAATGTTACAGCATTTATGAATGTAAAAGAAGTGTTATACAAGGTGTTTCAAAAAAGAAGGACCCAATTTCCATTCCTATGATTATATTAGTAAGAATTTAATAAATATTATAATAAGTGTTACTATAGCTCTTCCAACTTTTAAGAATATTATAATAAAACTATTTAAAATAGTGCAGGCATTTTCCTTATTTAACCATTTTTCCACCAGAAATTTCTCTCTTTTTGAAACACTCTGTATTTCCAAGGTTCATTAAAAACTGTCTGATGAAGTTTAACCTCATTCCTTTTGTCTACCTGCTGCTAAATAAGAAGAGAGCTTAGGAAATCTAGTGATGGATGACAAACCATGAAATTAGTAAAATGTGCGTGAAATACAGAGTGAACAACTGATGGATTAATTACCTTGGAGTGGATCAGCGTTCCTTCAGCAGTAATTCAGGATTCTAGACTCGGCCTCAAGGGTATTTGTATCTCCAGCACAAACTGCTGAATAGCAGGCACCAAACACACCAACTCAAGACGGCTTCTTGTGACCGCAGAATGACTCCACATGGGGATACAAAGCCTTCATTAACTGTACTGTAAGATGCTAACACAAAAACAACTGTGTATTGGAGGTAAAACTCTTGCAATTTTGACTCAAAGGATGAGATAGTGACTCTCATTTTCTTTCCTGGATTTCTATACAGAACTTTAAGGTGACTGCTTAGGTTTCAGAGTACATGTCATGTATTCAGCCACAAAGCCTATTCCCAGATGCTAACAACAGAAAAAACAAGTCCATATGTAATTAGTGCAATGCATAAACCATCTGATTTTTAGGCAGCTGTAAAATTTCCAGTTACTTAAGTAGTTTTTTAATACATTGCCAAACTTCACTTTTACTAGGGGTAACCACAATACATTCCAGATAAATAAAAATACATTTAACACAACCCTGTATCTTTTCCTTAGACAAAACATTCTTCAATTTAACTTCTGATATTGACACAAGCAAAATAAGAAGGAATTAAACCTAATGTGAGCTGACAGCTCGTTCTCCTTGAACCCTGCACTCAGTCTTGTGCTGCAGAGGGTCAAAAGGATGTAGTCCCAATACTCTGGTGTAATATAAGATGGAAAGAGTCACTATTTGAGTCTAATTTTATTCTATAAGCTAATTTTATTCCATGGTTAAAGAATTCTAGAAGGACATGCTGCAATACTGAAGTTTTTTCTGTGAGGTCTATTCAGTGAAACGATGTTTTGGTTACATCTACGACAGCTGTTTTTAAGTTTCATGGAACCCTCCCCCGTCACCTCCCATATTACTTAAGTTTATTATTCTATTGTTGGCCTCTTGTTTGTAATTGAAGAGAGTTTGCTTCAAATAGCTAAGCGTAGCTCAGTGATATGGTTAGCTGATTTGCCTTCAGCTGAAATGCAAAAACACACAAGAAAACCCTTGAAATTTCAACTGTCATTGTTTATTACTGTTTTGGCTACATTCTCTACAATTTCAGCAGCATCTTAAAGAGACAGTTAATGTTTCTTTATGTACAATGAAAACAAAATGGCTTGCAACATCAGAAACAAGAGCAACAGTTTAACTGTACAATACTAAATGAAAACCTGTGGTAATACAGCCTCCTTTTTCTGCAACATGGACAAAATTACATATAGGTACTCAGCATCAAGAATGGGATAGTAAAAAGAATAGAGAATGGGAGAGAGATACACTGTTCTGAAAAATAAGTTTCTACCATACAAGGCAGTTTGAAAATGTTTCACATTTTAAAATATCTGTACAAGCCACAAGAAACATTTCCTTGTTGATAGGAACTTCCTGAAGTAGAGAATAACCATGAGCAACTTCTACATCTAATTATCAATGCGCTCTGCAGGTTGAGAACGCAGTAAACTGACTTAAGGAACTGTACTGTATGTTGCCAACACAGATCTGGTTTACATGCCTTGATTGTTAATGAATTACCTACTCTTAATCTCTCTATAACGTACAGTTGACTTGCACCTTAAGGAGGTCATTTGATTCTTTCGCAAAAGTAAAAGCAACATCATTTAGCAGCAATTAAAAGCGCCTTGAGGGAGACTTAAAAAAAATACAATATCCAATTAGAAAAAGCCATACTTTAAACATTTGTACAGGAATAAGTCGCTGAAATTTAACTGAAAATGTGACATCTGTACAACAATTTACAATAGAGTTAGAAGGGAATTTATCATTATTCCTGCATAGAACATTATACATGACCTGTTTGCATTTGGTTTCATACTGTTGCTTGCTTTTATCAGAAGCCTGGAAAGTTTCACAAGTTTCAATACCACAGCAAGTATAGTATTTTTAGAAAATGGAGCAGATTTCAAAATTAGCAATCTATTTGTGAAATAAGTACCAGGAATTCCATAACACCCTTCCGATCTAAATTCGGTGAAACACCACCACATTTTTGGAGGTACAAGCCTGAGTTGCCAAATAAAATACTACAATTTTATCTGAGGAATCTGAAACAGAACATATCTCTGACCGTCTCACACTCCTTACTTTGGTTTCAAAAGATCAATGTCTTGGAAAGATGGCAGTTTATTTAGTTCATAACCAGGCACGGAATTCTTCCTGTGTTTTCAAATTTGCTCACTACCCTTTTTTATTTAAGTAATGAAAAACTACCCTTCATGTTAGAACTTTCCAGTATCAACCAAATGTACTTTAAGTATTAAAAAGATTATTTACAATGTTCCCCAGAAAAAACTAAAAACCTTTTCTTCAGTCTTAAACACAGTAGACCTGTTAGTGTGTAACAGGCAGTGTCATCCTTCAATGTTTAAAGGTATTTCTCAGAAGGGTACACTTATTCACAGCCCATGATCCATTCCAAACCTACGAATGACACTATGTAGGACAACTTCAGTCTGAAAACACAGTTACCAAACTTGTCCTGTGTAAAAACACTCAAATGCTTTCAAGCTCAAGTCTGCATCTGGAAACTACACAAAAGTATCATGCCACTCCTCAGCTGGAGAAATTTCAGTATGAAATAATGCTTGAAGTAGGTGGTGTAGGGGATGCTGCTAGCCCAGTCATATGCAAGTTTCCTGAAGAATTTGATCTCCTCATATGAGGCAGAAGATAAGTATCATTAGCCAGCTGGTGGACATCAAATCTATCCTCTTTCCGGTATGCTAAACAGCGTCTGATAAAGGCCTAGAAAAGAAATGTAAAAAGTGACAATACCGTTTTAAAAAAATTACATCTGCTTTCAAGTAAATATGCATGTCCCCCTAGATAAAAGAGTTTCTAAACAAATTCTTGTTCTTACATAAATCAATTCAAATGGCAGTGTAATGTTTTACTACTGAGTCCAATGAAAAAATGTAACATCACAGCAGAAAAAAAAGTCAGCAAATTAATTGGCTTTGAACAGTCACACTTCAAATATTTATTTCTACGTTTAGGAACTACACTTACAAGTAAAACTTTAGCATCTCACACAATTAGAATTCTGCATGTGTTATCCCTGAACAGCTTAGTAAACACCAGAAGCAAATGTCACAGGATTGAAAAAGCAGAAAGGAGCTCCACAGAGCTTCTAAAACCATTCAGCTGTGCAGCAGATGAAGAGTAGATGGAAGATGCAGGGACAGAATTTCAATGCTTTGGTTGACCTTTGAAAGCTGTCATTACCACGTGGGCCGTGAGGGAAGAGAACAAAACATGAAATTTGACAGTGGTGGCTGCCATGTTCAATAGGCGTTAAATATCTAATGGACTATTTAAGAAACCACTACCTAGCTAGAACTCCTTTCCCAGAAGAAAACTCAATCCACCCTGTTTAAAAGTATCTAATCAACAGAAAAAAATCTGCATCTAGCTTCAGGACTGTTCTTGAGACACTATGTTGTCTGATGTTCAGGTCCATATGATGTCTGCCAATCATTTGGTGCTGAAAGTTTTTGTCAAGTCTTACGTCTAGCATACACAGAACATTTGGTCTCCTGAGAGCTTGGGCTTCAGCATATAATGATGGAACATCCTTATTATTGCTACAGAACTGATTAGTACATCATTACTTAATTCAGAACTTAATAAATCTGTTCAGCTGTTTGTTCTTTGCTCCAATTAAAAACTAGAGATTAAAGGAAAAACTCCATGATACAAGTTCCAAAGAATACTGATAGAATTTACTTCTATCATTTACATATCCAGCAAGAACAAGGTGGAAAATTAAAATCACGCACATCTGTTAATATATATTCACATGTTCGTGATCATTTTGGATTTTAATCACATTCTTCACAATAAATCCTCCATAACAAACGAACTGTTAAGACATGTTTTCAAGATCCTCAGAGTTAACAGTTTGTATCTAAAATGTTTGTAAAATATTTCATGCTTCTGTGGCAATGTAGACATATTACTGTCACACAAAGGAGAACATTGCACAAAATACAAAAAAGTGAGGATGATCAAAGGACAGCTACACTCTGAAAACTAACTAATAATGCCATTTCAACCTCAGTTTTGAGTTAATAAACACATCCTATGAACTCTCAAGGGGAGGAGTGTTAGCAGGCATAACCTCCAGGTATTTGATAGTCAAATAGTTCTTCAAGCCAATAAGGCTGCAGAAAATAAAATTCACTATTTTCAGAAAGAGCTTGTTACTGTTAGAAGTATTTCACAAGACCTTGCAGTGAGACAGCCTGAGTGAGGCACATCAGGTCCTCTGGGAAAAAGCAAAGCAGACAATTTTCGAGGCAGCCTACTTTAAAATCACTTGCAAATTTCTGGAATATATTTATAGTCTCACTTTGAAGTACATGATTTTGAGAAGTCCCAGAATAAGTTTGCTTAAATAAAAACATCAAAATACTGGTTCTGTTCTGTTTTCCTATACATTTAGTTACTACATCCCACAGCATTCTTAAGTGAACAGCAATTTTATGGCTGAGTCCTTTATGATGAATATTGTAACCGTCATTCAGAGATCGTATGAGAAGTTACCTTGGCTTCATTGCTTACAACAGGTTTGACCGGGAACTGAACTTCTGTGGCTTTTAGTATTGTATTTTCTTGTAAGATATCTTGCTGTGATTGATTGTGGCCAAATGGCTGAAAAATAAGCACATGATTTTCTTCATGAGAGTTATCCAACCATTTGATTTCATAAGTATTTATGCTATAGTAAGTTTTTGCAAGTGTTAATATAAACCACATACCATTCTGTAAAATAAAACAGTTTCAGTCAAAATTTTTTACATTTCTTGCAATATTAATGCACACCACCAAAAAGTAACACAAGTCATTTTCCATGTAGATTCACATCTTTGGCTATAATTCAGTCTACTGGAAAGACACATTTACACTAGAACTCTCAGATGTTCAAGCAACGTTTTCCTTACCTTCCTACCATAAAGGCATTGGAAAAAGATTACTCCAACTGACCATACATCAACCTTGTTAGAAATCTTTGGTGGCTCTTTGCCAACTACAAAACACTCTGGAGGCAAGTACCTGGAAAACAGAACATGCACCTCAGTGTCTGCGAGTAGATATGTGGCATCACTAGAACTTACTCAAACGTCAGATTATATAAACACTTCACGAACACATCTCTGATCTTTTGACTGCACAGTTGCCTTACGATCCACATTCAAACATCTTGCACGCCCATCTTAACTGACATCACTGTTCTTTGTATAGCTGGTCAGTCAAACAGAAGGTCTATTTCACAGAAGTGCCAATACTAACATTCTTTACCCAAATCAGTAATTGTAACTTTTTTTTTCTTTTTTCCCAGTTGGGATCCTAGGTTAAATATGAACCTTCTCCTTCTATCAGAGCAAGAAAAGAAGAAAGCCGTATATGGTATTTTACAGCAAGGCCTGGTTTGGAATCAAAATTAATGCAGGCATAACTTAAAAATCCTTTACCTAAGTTTTAAGTAAGAAAGATGATATTAACCAAAGGTGTATATGGCAGACAAAGGTGATTATTATTTTCATTCCTATAATCTGCAGGAAGCCACACTTAGAAAACTGGAAGTTGAGGAAGTTTCTGTGCCATTCCTGAATTACCAAAGAACTGGTAAAATGGACCCTTCTTCAAAAAACAAACAAAACCTCCCATATATATCAATATGAGGGGCAATTAAGTATTACTTACTATAGTATCTAACATTAAAAAAATGCATAAAAATCGTTAAAACAACTACAGACCAGACATTGTTTCATCAAGAGTATATAAGGCTTTAAAAGAATTTTTGAAGAAATATTTATGGAAAAGGAAATAAACAGAAAAACTATATAAGAATGCAACACAAATATGAATTTTGCACAGTATCATAAAATCGCTTCTGGAATACTCAGGTACAACTCTGATTACAACATTCCAGAAAAATGAGCTTAAAGTGATGAAAATGCAAAGAAAGCTACTGAGAAAATCTGAAGAGTGGATAGTCTACAATTCAAGGAAAAAAACTGAAGGCTATAAAAACACCAAGGAGCAAGTACTAGGAAGGGAAACAACCTATTTCAGAGAGGACAGTGTTGGCACAGGAACAAACAAGTATAAACTGGCCACAAATAAACACAGTCTGTAAATTACAAGATTAGGTTTCTAATGATCAGAGAACTGAGGTTATGAAACACACTTCAAATCAGATTACTGGGGACAAAACACTAACAAAATTTAACACAAATGTCTGTAAGTTTACGAAAGAGATTCTGTGAGCTAACTGCCTGGAAAGGTAGGTTATCGGACCCAGTGACTGAGGAAACCCCTTCCAGGACTATGCTGCTGACTGTGTGTGCCATTTGTTTCTAAACAGACTCATCCCTCACCTCAAACTCACTCAAAAGATTTCTCTCCTTAATGAAGATTTTGGGCTTAGAGAAAGCATGAATTAGAAACACAGAGATTCATCATGAACCTACAATGGTCACAGACCTCTTTTGATGTCTTAGTTTACAGCACCACTAGGGCCTGTGGCATTTTAGAGGAAATCCAAAGGCCTCAGGTTTTTTTACATACATTCCTACAATCAAATATTTAAATTGGTGTTTAAATAGGTAAAGCATTAAAAACAGCAGCAAAAGCCTAACACTTCTAAAATGCTTCAACTTGAATAATCATCTTTTCACAGCATGTGTGCCTTGGCATCCAGGCAAGAGTATTTGTGTTTTATTTTATAAAAATTCTGAAGGAGAAGCCCAAACATTATGTGCAACTTCCAAATACGGGAAAAGTTGAAGAGCCAATGGGAATGTCGCTGGCTTCTCTGTTTAGAGTTAGGTTTCAGCTCCTGACTCTGATCTTGCTACAGGCAGAATGAGGAAAGAGCAAATGAATTCATAAGTAATACCTTGGCCAATCTAGGCTTTCTGTTCCACCCACCCTGACACAGCTACCGTGCACCCAGGCTCAAAGAGCTACTGTGCCATGAAGAAGCTGCATCTCTAGAGAGTAAATTCTAGAAACAGCTTTTCTGTAAGCAACAAATGCTTATTGTCATTCCTGTTCTGTAGGCAACTCTAAATCTTCAGGTTTTTGGACAAGCATGCAAGTGCACACAGAAAACAAATCACAGCTGCTGAGCTGTCATTAACCTTTAGGATGGAACAGTAAATACTCTTTTGTCCTAAGGACATTACCTGCTGGTAATCCCTGCTCTAAGATTTCCAAGAGCTAAGCACCCACACTTAATCATCATAGCTCTGTCAAACATCTTCAACCACCTGCAGCCAAAGATTAAACACCTGCTTCTTCAGGAAAACTATGTTTCTAAATCATAGGGATCATCTCTGCATTTATATATATATTGATAAATAAACCACACACACTCAGACTCTCTTATCTCACTTGTTATGTTATCCTTCTAACATTTGGGAACATCAACATTCAAAGTACCGCACAAAAATCTCTATTCGTCATCCGTGTTAGTATTTTTAATTCTGGCTCTCTCTCCAAATTGTTTTTATAAGAGAGCATTTATGAAATCTGAACAATGTCCTGGAGTCTAAACAGTAAAATTAAACTAGGCATTACCAGTAAGTTCCTGCTCCCTGTGAAGTTAAATCCATTCCATCCACACCATAGCTATCATCATCCATTATTTTGGACAGGCCAAAATCAGTAATTTTTATTTCTCCACATGCTGTTCCATCTACAAGAAGGATATTACCTATTCAGGGGAAAAAAAAAGTTACCACAAAACAGCTAACAGAATGCTTCGTTTTCAAAACCAGGTTCAATTTTTAGGAACATCTAACTTCACGAGTCTTAAGTGACAACTTTACATCCTCAAGTCTACAGTAACTTGACCACGACACATTTAAGCACATTCTCAGGAATTCTCTAGGTTATCATCATAATCTGAAATGGCTCCCTCAGCTGGGAGCTGGCTGGACAACCAGGAAACACCAAAAAGTAGCGAGGAAACACCAAAACATAGTAGTATATGTTACAATGAAGTTCTGTATTTTTCTGCCCAGAAAAAATCCTACACTACACGTTTCAGGGCTTGTATATGCCACAAAATCATGCCAAGACATTGCTGCAACTCTAAGAATTTTACTCCATGTGTTAAAGTTGTGCAATAATTTCTTGAGATACAAATAGTTTGAAGTTTCTCAGAGAACAAAAACTGATGAGATCAAGAATACATTCTATACAATTCCATAATATGAGAGAAATCCGTATGAAAAATTTGTTACACAGCAGCAAATAAACAGGCTGGCACAACAGTTACATTACCAGCCCCACGCTTGCAAGTGCAGCAGACTAAAGCACATGAACACAAGCATCATTCATGCAAGGTGGGGAAACAAAGGCCCTGGATTCAAGAGAGATTACATAATTTATGACAATGCTCATTATTAATTGTAAAGAAAACTTCTGTAAATCCTGTTTTGAAATGCTTATGCCGGGATGCTGAAAGTGATTGATTACTTATTTCAAGCCTTTACAGGCTAAGAAATACATAAGGCAAAAATTATTTATACATCAGCATTCTGCAGTGATCAGACAGGACTGAGCCAAATAATGATCTTACCTGTTTATACTGCTAAATACTAATGTATGTATCTATGTGCTATATGATTTTTTTGGTATAAATTCACACCAAAATAATACAAAGTAGCAAAGTTATGACAAAAAGTTTACCACAGAAAAGACATGTTTTTGGCAATAAAACTAGAAAGAAAAGTACACACTTTTTAAGCTGTTTACAATAAGCCTGATACACAAATGATAATTTTGACATTTTCAGGCATGAATAACAAACAAAATAAGGGATTAAAAAAAATTTCATTTTTAATCATAACATTCCTCACTTACCTGGTTTAAGATCATAGTGTATAATAGGGGGCTTGATCTCATTGAGATACCGTAGTGCATTTACTATTTGCATTACAATGGACCTAGCTTCCTTCTCTGACATCAATTTATGTTGCTTGAGATAGAAATCCAAGTCATTGCCTTCACAGTATTCTAACACCGTGCAAAACCTGTGTTACAATTCAGAGAGACAAAATTAAATAACATATCAAACTGCACAATCAGAAACGGAGATATGACAACCCATTTTGATCCTGGCAAGTTTAAGAACAGCTGTGTGAATATGAAACTATATGAATGAAACTGTTAATAGAACACATGCCATAAGTATTAGCTTATGATACCTGACATCAATCAGAGCATTCATACTCACCAGAAGAGAAAACGCATCCATATTGATGAGAGGTTAATTCAAAAACCCCCTTATTTATGTAGGCACGTTTCTCAATATATTCACTATCCCTTAGGATATGACACAATTTCACGCAAAGAGGTGCAGCCCAGAGACCACGTGCTACATTTAAGCTCGTAATGCCCCTGATGGGAGCTTGCCTAAGCCACAGCTGCCCTGCAGCGGCCCTTGCTCTGCTCAGAAACATTACAGCACTTCATGTCCTGTTCAACCTCAGGACATCCTGCAGGGCTTACTAGTCAGGTGTTGCAAAACACTGTTTTCATCGCTTTATAGAAGGCCTGCAATATTTAGCTGAGACAAAATTCTGCAACTAGTGGTTTTTATTTTTAAGTCCCTTTAAGGAAACCCTAAATGCTTTGCCTGAAAGAAAGAACATATTATTTTTGTTCAAATATTCTTCATTTCTGCTTATCTAATATACAGCACTAAAATCCTTGCCAAGCTCTAGAAAACGTATCATTTTATGTGCTTACGTATCTGTATCCAGGGAGAAGTAGTCATATAGTTTCACTATCCGGGGGTGATCCAGTTCTTTGTGTATTCTATACTCTCTGCAGGCGTGTCTAAAAGAAGACGGATACATTAATGTTCTACAATCAATAAAATGCCATTCAATTTAACATATGAAGCGTAAGTCATTAATATTTACTTATGGTAGTTTTCTTTCTTTTCATCCCTCCAGCTTTTGTTAAGCTGGTGAATCTTCACAGCAGCATATCTTTGTTCATAAAGATCAAAAGCCTAAATAAGAAACCCACAAATATGAGAAAGTTATAACCAGAGATGACAAAAATAACAAAAATAACATCAAGTAAAAAAAAAGGAAAAAAGTTATTTAATTCACAAGTCTACTGATAAGTCTATTGTAATGCTACCTCCCTTCCTGGGTTAATCAAAGTTTCCTCAACCAGTGCTGAAAGAGCATACCTATTATAATCCTTCTGCTTATTTGGATCCCCTCCCTCCCCTTGAAAATTACATGTATAAAAGTCCATGGCTCAAACATTAGATTTAGCAGACCCAACACACTCTACCTTGTATACTTCACTGAAGCCACCTCGGCCAAGTAAATGGAGTAACAAATACCGTTCATTCAACGTGGGGTGATCTTTAAATCTTGAAAGAAAAAAAAAAAATTTAGTTCTATTTAAGGCATATGAATAGAGTCTAAAAGTTAAACCTCTTAGCATTTTTTCTGAAATGGAGTTTTGTTTTTATTACCAATACCTAATATGCTGAACAATATTTCAGTACCTGTTGACTATTTAAGGGTACGAATGCTATCACAGCACCATCATCAAACCAGTCAATTCTGGCAAACTTTTTCTTATTTTTCTCTATTTTTGCAAGGATAAGAAAAGCATCCTTAAATTTAAACACATGATACAAGGGCACTCTCCTTGTTTTACCAAATTTTAGAGAAGTCCCAAACTTCAGCTTTCTGGATATTCCCCTAATTTCACATGAAACATGTTGTAAATACCTACCTCCTTTTAACAAAATGTATTTTATATAACACTAAGAAGTTAACAAATAACAAACAGCAATATACAGAAAACATACTTAAGAACTAAATATCTGTTTGTCCTCTAACAGAAGCAAGAAGAAATCACTCCTTCCAAACGCAAAATGATGCTGCAGGACAGAGAAAAGGACCATACTCTCTTCTGAAATACGCAGAAGACAAAGTACATCCTTCCATTCAACCAAGGGGAAGGGAGGTGAATAGTCATCATATTTCTAGTGCAATGATGAGACAACTATACTCATGAGTATAGTTGTCTCATCATATAGGGCCAGTTGTCACTTATCCTCCATAAAAAACTCTAAGAAAGGGTTTAGGGCTAGCCTACTTCCGTGTTTCTCTACAATTTTGGAAGTATGGTCACAGATAGTCACGTATTTGAGGGAAGATGCATATTCTTGCTTATTGTGTGCCCCTTTTAAATATAAAACTTTCCTTTTCCTCACTATGAAAATACCTATTTCAATGCTTAAGACATTTAAAAATCATAAACAGTAAGTAATGTACTCAATGTAGAAGAAATAACAAATGTAGAGCTAGCATCACTAGGTGATTGATGTCACGTGAACAGTAGATCAATTCTTTAAAACCATACTCAGCAAATTCAGATTAATATTGGTCCTTCTACTACATGCATGCCTCTAGTAGGGCCAGTCATGTGAGGCTTACCACATTCCCTCTCCACTGCTGCTTTTGCTGCTGTGTGGCTCTCCGTGGCTCAGAATCTGCACCTCACAGGTAGCCCCAGCATCACATGGGCTCTAAACCCAGCCAAGGAAACCCTAACCTGCACTCTCCATTTGTCCTGTTATCCCAGTGCGGTTGTAAAAAACACACACAGACATACAAGTCTACCCTCTCTCAACAGGGCAATACTTCCTACTCTTCCTTATCAAGGCTGGAACCCTGAACAGGTGAGTCTGCTGTCTACTTTATATTTGCGACACTTGGGGAGGGCATCCATGGGTAGCAGGACGTAGAGGTGAAGGTTGCTAGAACAAGAAAGAGGGTTCAGCTTTGCACCACAGCTGGAAGCTGAAATCCCAACAGGATCCAAGTCAGGACCCAACAGCTGGTTTGCTTCAGAACCCTCTCCCTTATCAAATGGCCAAGTTGCCAAGACATGTTAGGAAAGACAGTAGGGGCTACAGACTTAAATCCGTCTCCATTGCTCCTGTCTTCTATACAGTCAGTGAGTGTAAGCTGCAGCTTGGCCACACTTAAGTCTAAACTCCCACAAAACCATGAACACACAGTTTAAAGCTTTTCATTCTGTACCATAAAATATGTCAACGTTGACTGCAGAAAGTGAGCAGTGAAGCTGCAGTATTCTAGCTGTCCATGTTGGGTAACTCTGTTTTCAACTAGGACTGTAATTTGGACATTCTTTGCCCCACATATGTGACATTTACACAGTCAAATCCTGTCATTTTTCTACGGTATTTATTCCTTCTTGATTAAAGATCTCTTAAAAAAACAAAACAAAACAAAAAAAAACTTCTAATGCAAGCAGTGAAGATTTAAAAAAGTTATCATTTAACCTGCAAATAACTGCTTATTTATTTTTTGTAGGACATTTATTTTTAAAAGAAAATATCCTGCCATTGAATTGTAAGCATCAACACCTGTTACTTTTCATATTCAAAACACAACACCAATTCAGCTACAAATTAGCACTATCACCACATGGTAACTAAAATTTTGTGTATTCCTACAGGGTAGGTATGGGGACCATTAAAACAGTTAAGTACAATTTCATATGTTGTTGCTTTAATGTTTAGAAGTCTTAGTGTATATGTAATTCTCTTGTGTCTAGAAAGCAAAAAATAAAGTCCTGAAGTCTTAAGGCTACTGTTTCATGAACATTTCCTAGCGCAGAAAGAAAAGAAGCCCAGTCCCATCAGCTCCTTCACCCTGGCTGCTCCATCTCCCCTTGCACTGCCCTCTCTCCTCATGGCAACAAGAGCATTTTCGCAACTGGGGCTAAGAACTAGACCAGGAAATCAATCCGGGGTTAAAATTAATCCAGATAAAGAAACCACAGGAACTAGTTTCAACTTGGATCAATCTCCAGCATCTGGTCAGTAAAGAAATGCCATTGCAAGCACGTGAGAGTGAAGAGGGCAAGGGCATAATGAAGGAGGCAGGGATAGGCAGAACCGGTTCCTTCCCAGTACCAGTGTCAGCTTCATGAGCTGGTGGAACTGTGATGTTAGTGTTTGCATTCGCCATCATGGAAAACAGACTTATTTTTTAGTTATGTAATTATTACTTTAAAACCTACCTAGTAAAAATTAATATTAAATAACAATTCAACATTATGATATATTGCCATGCAAGCTGAAGTACAGAGTAAAATTGAACATAATACAAAAGACTTTGCCTTTTTCCTTCTAGGTACCTGTATCTAGTAGGAATGAATTTACAGTGCAATAAAATCAAAATTAATTTTAATTCCATCACAAAATTGCTGCTGTTGCATCAAACCTCCCCACCATATTCCTGCATTATTGTCAGCTAAGTGAATTGCATTAGCTCCTCTTACAAGTATTTTTTTAGCCTAGTAATACGTTCTAACAAGTTTTAGCTCTCCTGCACTAAAGCTTTGTATATATGTTATTTCTTGCATATTCAAAACAAGCATTAATAAGTTTACCAAATTACAATTCTATTTTTTTGTAGTTTAAAGAAGTTGGTGTCTAAAATATATACATAAACAAAGAAAATAAGGAAAAAGAAGTATGAATGAGCCTCTCTCTTGCAGGTAAAATGTGATTTTAGAGCATTATTTTAAAAATAGACAAGTAAAATTAAGACACTCTCTTACTGTGAATTATCT
This sequence comes from Patagioenas fasciata, assembly GCF_037038585.1. Classification (NCBI taxonomy): domain Eukaryota; kingdom Metazoa; phylum Chordata; class Aves; order Columbiformes; family Columbidae; genus Patagioenas; species Patagioenas fasciata. The sequence goes on from NC_092526.1 coordinate 21,936,871, forward strand.
TCATTATTTATTCTTTTCAGTTCTCTTATGTGAAGATTTCTAACTCTTTCCAAACGTTCAAGTTCTGCTTGTATTTCAGCTTCCTCCTGCACATGAAAAGAATTAAATATAAAAGCTCATTTACTCCCATTTGAAAAGGATATTTTTACCCTTGCATCAATACTAGTGGTGATGGAGGAACATCACATTACAAAACCCCGCTGAAATAGAAGAAAGCACTGGTTTTCTCTTAAAGCCAGAAAAATTCAGAAAGATAAGACAAATGCCTGTTTCAAGGAACCTTTCTGCCCATGAACCCACAGGTAATGGGATGTTCACAGTTTTGTTCTGCACTGTAGGGATGCTATTTGAAATGAGAGGCAGCTGGGTTTTGTGCCTCAGCCAAGGAGAGAAATTATCTGGGAAGCGGTCTGCAATTGATGTACAAAGGAGAAAAAACTGAGATATGTGCAGTTATAGATTTTGTACAAATGGACAAATTGAGAAAAGAAGTTTAAAATATTTTGAGGCTGAAGCGCAAACCAAAAAAGGAATAAAAGCATATGTCATTACAGCAGAAGTGTTCTTAAGGTGTTGATAAGAGACACCAAAACCAAGCTAATTTAAAAAAAGATTTTTCTATTTGTATCTTATTAAAACTAAAAATGCAGAATGTGTACACCCTCAGATTTTGAGTGCAATTTCAAAAGAAGCATCTCAGGTAGGAATACATTCCCAACTAATTTCAGCATTTAAAATTACCTCATCTTTATGTGGCGTATTAGAGAACACTGAAATAGTTGTTTACTCAGATTCTCTAAAAAAGGAAAGAATTCACAATGTCTAATTCGTGAAAATCTATGCATTTATACTTGACATGAAAAATGTATACTAATTGAAAGACACTCTAGAAAGCGTTATATTAATTTCAGAGTTAGGACCTCTAGAACTTGAAAGCTCGAATAATGGGGAGACAAAATTAGTCCATAAGAGAAAGCTCATAATTATGGAATTATTGTAGCTGAAAGGAAAGAGAAGGCCTGGCATCTGACATGTATTTTTTTAGTAGCAGTGCCAGTGGAAGCAGTGCCTCACATCATCTCTTGTTATTTTGGCACAGCCTCTTGTACAGCCACATGGTAAACCAAACTGGAAAACTAATTTTTTTTTTTTTTTTTTAAAGTAACCCTCATAAAAAGATACATATTTAGTTTTTGAAAGAAGGTAGATCAGTTCTCCAATTTATACTGTGACCGCACAACCTGGTGGTGCTGGTAAAAGCAACTGGGCAGCGAGCCAAGACACAAGGGGACAGAGGCAGAAGTCAGCAGAGAGGAGAGAAAATGATGTAAAGCTGGTGTTTCCAAACATTGTACATCATAAAACCACACCTCGAAACAACAACTGTATTTATATAATCTAGAACACATACTAAATGATGACATTTCAATGAGTTGGGGAATCTGGACCAGATGATTTCAGTGGATATCCTGAATCCTTCTCAACAAGCTAAGCAAAAAAACCCCTCTCATCCCAAAACAAGACACTAGATGAACCTCCACTCAAAAAATTAAAATCAAATTCCTAATAATTTAAAAGCTGGACTAAGTAACATTAATCTGCCAGCAGATCTGAGTGGAACACTTTGTTTTTCCTAACATATAAAGTCAAGGTTTGTGGGGTTTGTTTGTTTTTGTTTGTTTTTTGTTTTTGTTTTGTTGTTGTTGTTTGGTTTTCTGTTTATACGATGTTAAACTCCTTTTTTTTAATGTTTAATTTTAATATTCATCCTTGCAGTTCTCTGTTAAATACTCTGCAATGATATGCGGTTCCTCATAAGCCAATAGTCCTTTACAAAGAATTCTTGCCCTTCTCCCCCTGCAAAAGGCCACACACTTATGCACACACAATTGTCTATGTTCTTCCCAAAGGATGACAAAAAAAATCCATCAGTTATGCCTCTTTTGGGCTTTTTTGTTCATATATTATGCAATTCAGTGGTTCTCAAAATGTGGTTCATAGGCCAACGCTAGTCCAAAGAGAACTGGGCTGGTTGCATTGTTTCCAGCTGTTATTTAGGACACTCAGGCTGTGAATACCTTTAAGCAAGAATGAACCAGCTTAGCTGCCTCAGGTCACTGCTGTATAAAAGGAAAGGAGAAAACAAGAGCCTCTCTCCAGGACCGAAGCTGCTAGTGGGAAAAGAATTTCCTGGGGAGCAGCAGGAAAAGAAAACCGGTGGTGGCAGCATGTACAGGGCACCAAAAATAAGAGCACCAGGAAAGCATCTGCAGAGTGAAGAGGAGCAGACAGCAAATGCAGAAGGAAAGAAGAAAAAAATGTAACCAGCAAAGAAGCACTAGGAAAGAAACACAGCCACATCTAAAGATAACAAAACCATTTTTCTTAGTTAACGGCAAAATCTGTATTGCACATAAGAATTAGAGCGCAAGTATGCATTTTTATTCTTATTTTCAGATATATACAAGCATGATTTCCTTGGAAATCACATTTGTTTCCCCTCTGGCATTTAGTCAAGAAGTTCCTTCTTATACAGAATACCCCACCACTGATGCTCAAGGTGAAAACAACATTCAGGTATTAAACAAATTTGTAATAGCTTCCTTCATATGTTACTTGAAATTTTCATCAGACTTCAAAAACGTTAAAGCATGGGAAAAAACCTACAGAATTTCATGTGAAGCTGATGCTATTTCTGAAGCATTAACACTAAAGAACCATGTGGGCCATCTACTTCACTAGGGCCAACAAGTTTATCCACAGATTCCATACCACAGATTCAAGTTCTTTCTGTCATATTCTTTAAAAACAGTATCAGTGTTTTCAAGGGGCCCAGTTCAGTTTTTTATATCAGGATTTACAACAGGTGACTTCTACATTTGAAGAGAACGGGCCTGAAACAGACTCTTGCAGCATTTCAAGGGGAAAAACACTATGACCTGTCTTGACTAAACATCTCAAGAACTACTGCTCAGCACATAAATGTACATTCCTCTCACACTTGAGATATTTTTGCCTGCTTGAACTGTCAATCGTTTTCACAGGTTAATCCTCAAAAGCTTTGCTTGAATAAGCAATGGTTTGCTAATATCATAATTATCTCACTACACAGATTTATTAGAATGACGGGCTTCAAGAAAAAAGCAGTTTATTTTTTTCAAAAGTAAAAAGCTGGAGTAAAATATCTAATTGCAAAAATAATACAACATACAGAAAAAATATTTTCCATAGAAGTAGGAAAATTATATTCTCTCTTGTGATAGGTAGGATGCTAACTGACAGCACCTGAAGTAGATACTATAGATGATCAAAACATTATATTCATTCAGAAATTGAATGATTTATAAATTGGACCTTTTTAAAGGTCAAAATCTAATGTAAAAAGCCCATATATCAAATTTGGCTGACTCCACTTCCTCAGCTCTGAAACAAGAGCAGTATTGGTGGCAGCATCACTGTTACAAGGATTCAAGGAATTGGTACAGTGTTTGAACAGATGTACTCACTATTACTAACCTGTACTCTCAGTGTTTGTGGTAAGTTGCATTTAAAAAAAAATAGGAAAACCATGGTTAGGCACAAAATTGTACAGCACTTTCAGTATTATGTTTTCTATTCAGATAGCTCCCAATAAGCCCTCTCCTTATTTTGATAGTACTAGTTTTTAATGTTTGTAGCATGGTAAATAAACCCAAACAAACAAAAAACAAAACCAACCTCAGAATACCAGATCAGATACACACCTTTTTGAGATGTCCTAATCGAAGTTTGAAAATTTCTTCTTGTTCATGATACTCTGCTAGAGTCAAGCTGGGAAAAAAACCAAACATGTTATTATAGCTTTTATATGATGGTAAACAGAACAACAGCATTCTTACTTAAATACTACAGTAAATACAGTACCTTACGTAAATTATTTACTACCACAATAGTCAGACTACATTTTTGAGCCATCTGAACATCTTGGTTTGTAATTTCAGGGTAAAAACGTACTTATATAATGCCTCTGTGTCTGGTGTTCTGGAACAGTAACTGTCTCTCCCTGTGGATCATTTCTGTTCTCTCAGATAGCCTGTTAGATTCCCTGGGTGTATCCTGGATCATTTCACCATCCCGGTATTTTCGCTGATCCTAGTCCAGTGCTTGCTTCTCAACTTTAACACTTAAGGAACCAAAGGATGGACATCCAGAAACCAACTAGACAAGATTGATAACACTGCATTTCTGAGCTGTGATTTAAAGAAAGTACTGCAAAATCATTCATTCCAAGTTCATTAACACTACATTTTGCATGAGACCACAAATTTACTTTTGAATTGGCATAAGACTCTTTTGCTTGTTCTCTTTTCATCCTCCTTCCAGAACAGATTCCTGGCTACAATTAATTCAGTGGTCCCTCGCTGTCTGTAGACTTGCCAGGACACAAAGTCAGTTATCATCCAGATATAGGATTGACAGTCTAATATAAATTAGTAACTATGAAACTATTAGAAACCCATTAACTGACCACATGCGGTATCCATCTGACAAATGAACAAAAAAGACACAGAAGACAAACACCCAAAGAAAAGACATCAAAGACACTTCAAGTTCTGGAGAAGAAACCATATGCATATGATGAAGGGGAATAGGATGGGGAAGGAGAAAGAGGTATGGTGTCCTTGAAAGGGTTCACACAAATCGCAACAAACAAATTAAAAGGAAACATTTTATTGTTTTGCCTAGATCTATTATTTCTTGCATAATGCAAAGCTAAAACTAGTAGCATAATACATTCTCACAAAGTCCATATTTTAGTGGGTTCAACTATCAACTGTCCTGGGAAGATAAGTTTCACAAAGTGTTTAGAAGGCTACACATGCTGTTCATATTGCAAGTCTAGGGAACTAGAGTGTCTTGAGAATTAGCAGTGGTTTTCCCAGAGGTGAGGGACACCAATTCAGATTTGTCTTACAACAAATGCCAACTTCAATAAATATTTCAGAAATCTAATACACTGTAAGACTTCTTCTCCCCTTTTAAATATGAATGAAGTTTGCCATAGTTTTCAGAATTCTAAACTCTGCATTTATATGGTCTCAAGAGTTGTTTATAAAGGAGTGTATCTTTTCAGGATAAAACTTGGTGGTTTTGCAGCTTTCATAGAACCCTTTCCTATTCCTGATTTCATCTGAATCTCACTGCCTGTTTTCTGACTTGGCCAGGACAGGGCATTGAGTTGACCAGATATTTTCCATGAGTATCAGTCAAACTGCTGGATTCTTTTTTGACCACAGCACTTTTCTCTCCAATAAAGGCAAAAGGTCCCTTAGGTCTGTTGGGACTGAACGTTTATATTATTTTCCCGGCAGTCTCCTCTGGGTTTAGACAATTTATGCCACATCTTAAAAGAAGCAACATTAAAGAAAATGTGGGAAAGCTGGCAGCGCATTCTCTGTAGAGTCCAAACAACAGCAAGAAACCTAAGAAAACAACGCTCTAATTCCTGCTCTAATGCATCTGCTAGACCTATCAAAGAGACTATCAAGGCCACACTAGACAATTCACAGCAGCATCCCTGACATTTTTTCATTACTTCCACTCAAACAGTGAAGTACCCTAACGCAGATTGAGGCCTCAATTAAAAAGGCAAAGGATCAATGCCAATGTGTTATGAGGTTGAATATCGTTCCTTGCAGATTCTTGTCTGTAGTATAAACTGCACATCTGCATCTCCAGAAACACAGACAGTGAAGTTAGTCTTTCTCAGAAAGGAGGCTTAGCAAAGCTGAGGCACAGCAAAACACACTGAAAATACAACGTTTATGACATGACCTTCCAGAATTTTCATTGAATGCTGAGAGCCACAAAACCACAGATACCCTGAAAAACTAACTTAATATAGGAAAGCTGGTACTTTTTATAAAACCTCAGCTATCTATGTAGAGTTATGACAAGGTACCTAGACAGCTCCTCCAAAAAGTTCTTAAATAGCCCTCTTGAGCACAGAGCACATTAGAGGTCATACTGAAAACATTAAGATTTGAAGTCAGTCTTTTCCATATTTTCATGCTATATCCCAATAAATGACTGTTTTCCATTTTTCTATTTCCTTACTCTATTAGAGGCACAGCATGATTCATAGAAATTTGAAACTGCTATTACTGACCACCACATTCTGGAGGAAGGCATATAAAATGCTGAACTGTATGCAAATATAGCCACTTTAGATTTTGTTCGTTTACTTACGAAAAAACTTTATTCCCTCATATTGAGAAACATTTACTTTTTTTTTTTTTTACAAGTGGGAGTTTATTATTTTTAATCTATAAATATACTGTACTTTATATTAATATTAAAATAGCGTAAGACAAAGCGCAGTGAAACAATGACAGTGTGCGTGCTGTTTTTCAGGCCACGACCCCACCACACAGGCTGAAAACATCCAGCCTAGAGACTGCTGGATAGACTAGGCATATCAAGGATAAGAGGGTTATTAGGGGCAGTCAGCATGGCTTTACTAAGGGTAAGTCATGCTTGACCAACCTCATAGCCTTTTATGAGAATGTAACAAGGTGGATGGATGATGGCAGAGCGGTGGATGTGGTCTACCTTGACTTCAGTAAAGCCTTTGACACAGTCTCCCATAGCATCCTAATTGCTAAGTCAGGAGGTGTGGTCTGGACAATGGAGTAGTGAGGTGGATTGCAAACTGGCTTAAGGAGGGAAGCCAGAGAGTGGTGGTCAATGGTGCGGAGTCCAGTTGGAGCCCAGTATCTAGGGGAGTGCCTCAGGGGACAGTACTGAGGCCAATATTATTCAATATATTCATTAACGATTTGGGTGAGGGAATGGAGTGTACTATCAGCAAGTCTGCTGATGACACTAAGCTGGGAGGAGTGGCTGACACGCCAGAAGGCTGTGCTGCCATCCAGCGGGACCTGGACAGGCTGGAGAGTTGGGTGGGGAATAACCTGATGAAATGTAACAAGGGAAAGTGTAGAGTCCTGCATCTGGGCAGGAACAACCCCAGGTTCCAGTATAGGTTGGGGAATGACCTATTAGAAAGCAGTGTAGGGGAAAGGGACCTGGGGGTCCTGGTAGACAACAGGATGACCACGAGCCAGCACTGTGCCCTCGTGGCCAGGAAGGCCAATGGCATCCTGGGGTGTATTACAAGGGGGGTGGTCAGTAGATCGAGAGAGGTCCTCCTTCCCCTCTACTCCGCCCCGGTGAGACCCCATCTGGAGTACTGTGTCCAGTTCTGGGCCCCTCAGTTCCAGAAGGACAGGGAACTGCTGGAGAGGGTCCAGCGTAGGGCAACAAAGATGATTAAGGGAGTGGAGCATCTCCCTTATGAGGAAAGGCTGAGGGAGCTGGGGCTCTTTAGTTTGGAGAAGAGGAGACTAAAGGGGGACCTTATTAATGTCTATAAGTATATAAAAGGTGAGTGCCATGAGGATGAAGCCAGGCTCTTCTCAGTAGAAAACAATGATAGGGCAAGGGGTAATGAGATCAAGCTGGAACACAAGAGGTTCCACTTAAATTTGAGAAGAAACTTCTTCTCAGTGAGGGTGACAGAGCACTGGAACAGGCTGCCCAGGGGGTTTGTGGAGTCTCCTTCCCCAGAGACATTCAAAACCCGCCTGGACATGTTCCTGTGTGACCTCATCTAGGCGTTCCTCCTCTGGCAGGGGAATTGGATTAGATGATCTTCTGAGGTCCCTTCCAATCCCAAACATACTGTGATACTGCTTCCCACCAGCCCATCGCTTCCCACCTGCATCCACTCACCTGCTGCCTTTCCTGAGGCAGCGGCACGCTGGAAGCACCTTCTGAAAACAGAAGTCACCTATGAGACACCATCATTTCACAGAATCATAGAATCTTTTCAGTTGGAAGAGACCCTCAGGATCATTGAGTCCAACCATAACCTAACTCTAGCACTAAACCATGTCCCTAAGAACCTTGTCTAAAGGCCTTTTAAACACCTCCAGGGATGGTGACTCCACAATTTCCCACAGAAGTGGTTGCTCCTTCATCACCTGGGACATAAAGGTCTCATCGGATGTGGAAGAAAGGTTGAGGAGTATGGGGGGGGATGTTGGCCCACTGATTGAACCAAGCTGGGTAGTCAGGCCTGAGGCTAATGTGAAGGAGTGCTGGGGAAGAAGGGTAGCTGGGAGTAGGCTGCATGAATTGGTCTGCTAACAGTCTGGTCCTGATTCTGATCTTTTCTGCTTAAAACTACCATGCAATAAACGCTATATTTTAACTGTCTACAATCAAATGAACTATCACAGAATGTTAGGGATTGGAAGGGACCTCAAAAGAACTATCATATACATGCAACAAAATCCTGAAATTTTCCCCCCGCCCCGCAAAAGCACTGGACATGTTCTGTGCATGTAGCGTAACTTTCCTCTGACCTGCAGGGCCATGGTGTACCACCTGTACTTGTCACTAGAGGACAACGGACAGCTTACTTAGCCTGAAGAGCTGGATTACCACCAATTTAAACATTATTTTTAATTAACAAAAAAAGGCTTTCCAGTTGTTTAACGATGTTTTCATAGCCAAATTTCAAAGGCTTTGACATGGTATACATGGGTAGCCATAACCAATCTCCTCTGCACTTCTTCCTCACGAATTCAGAAAAAATCTTCTATGATCAAAATACTCTTACCAGTGTGCACAGACAAGACAAAAAAACAAAATGGCCTTCGTTGTCATGACAATCAAGCCTGGCACATTTACAACCATCTCTTCTCCCAACTATTCCCAGTTGAAAACTCATCCTGGATACACAGGTGCAGCAGAATGCGGCCATGCCCCCAACACATCAATACAAGTTTTTGGCCTCAATTTCTGAAGCGCTCCTTTTTTGGTCTAACCTTATTCTCACTCTAGTTCCTCGAATTTCTACAAGGGCAGGCAGACGCTGACCAAGTCAAAGCCTCCCATGAGGTCTTTTTGCCCATTGTTTCCATGTTTGCCTTAGAAAGAGACTGCCTCAGGAAAAGGAGCTTGTCCTGCAAAGCCCAGACACATTGTTGGCACTTCAGCCTGAAAAAGCTTCTGAAAATATTTTTATTTGTTCCACACAGAACAGAATGCTCCCTCTAAATGGTGCATTTGTTCAGCTACAGCAACGAACTCCGCCAGCTCCCTCTGCTCTCCTATCCCCAAGTGCCTGCAGGGACAAGGATGCAGGCGGATCCCACGAGGGCACTGGGCAACAGAGGAAGGTGATGGGGAAGTGAATACAACAGACACAGCTGAAGCTGCACAGGAAGGACTACACCACCTAAATTAAACAAAATGCTGCTCCTAGAAATAATTATCAAGTGAAATAAGAGATGCTTCCAAGAAGTAGGGGACTGGCATTATAATCACTCAAGTCTCTAAAGAATTTGGAATAGAGTTTTCAAACAAATTTTTCCAGGGCTAAGAAAGCAGCCTCTACTTCAAATAAATGTTTTTTCTTTAAATAAATTTAAACTTATTCCTTTCATGTAAGACTAATAAAATTACTTTGCTCAGCAGAAAACACGATTTCTCAAAATAGAAACTACTTTTTAGTTTGGGACCAAAACAAGGGAAAGAACGATGGAAAACCAGGACAGCGTTTAGACTCATTTGTTGTATGTTATTTAAACGCCAAACCCTCCATTCACTCACAGGACATTGGCAGATGGCCACTTTTATGCAGTAACTTCAGTGCAAAAATCTTGCTTTTAAATTCCTATCAAAGACCATAGTATATCAGGCTAAACTAAAACAATGCCCTTATTAGGAATGCCTCAGACAACACCTTCAATTAGTTTCAAAACAGTTAACACCCATTTCAGAAAGGGTTTCAATAATATTGGTTGGTACAAAGCTATAGGTCGTCTTGTCAATATCTGCAGCTGGAGACATTTTCTACAGCTAATAATGCAGTGGCAGAGACAACTGTTGCTAATAACTGCTAGCAAGTTGCTTGCTTGTTTAAAAAGATCTACCTAATCACTTGTATGTATGTTGTACTGATTCATTACTGGTTTAGTTCATTAATCTCAAGCAGCTCTTCATTTCCCAATGCTTCATATAAACAGAACGTCTTCCATTTGGCTACACTAATTAACATCATTACTTTTGAAGTAACACAGGAACAGTGATAAGCACTATTTAATAAGAGGAAATCACATACAGAAGATGACAAATTCACTTTAAAATGGAAGTGCACAATAAATAGCTGTTTTACCAAGATACACAAAACATATTTAAATCTGTACTGAGAAGCAGACAGGAGTCAATGCATAATACTGCTATACAAAATTATAATGAATCCTAAATACAAACTTTTAAAAAACCCTTTCAAGTAAAGGTCTAAGAGCATGCTGTGGCTTAATCATTTTGTGATCTCAGGGCACATTCCAGACCTTCTCAAAGGTCTGAAATAAAATCTGCAAGTTTATCATATAGGAAAGCAATCTCATATCTAGATTATGTAATTATAAAAGTGGGATACTTAAAGGCAAAACAGTTTTGATTCAATTATAGCTTACATTTATGCTAGCACTAGATACAAAAGGACGATACCGATTGTTCTCTTGGCAATTCCATAATCAGAAAGCATTTTCATGTGCCATTTAAAATATAACTGGTTAAGCCAAATAAAATGAAAATTTGAAAGGTTTTTAGTAATTTGGAAATTACCTCAAACTGCATGACACCAGAAAACATTCAGAAGCCTATTATCAAGAATTTATCTTATCCTACTTACTAATTAGAACATGTATTTTGTATTTTTTCCCCAAATCTATATTTTGTCTCCTCCTAAAGCAGCAATAAGATTACGGAAATTTAACATGAATGAAGACATGGCCAAAAGCCATCAAATTACAAGTTCTGCAATTTTTCAGGTCTTTTCTACTACTTCCATGTTTCTTTTAGTAACAAGAAGTATGACATTCAAACAAAAAGGTATATTTAACATGACAGTCATCTTTACTGTACTATTCAGAAGTACAAATTCTTTTCTAAGAAGAAATGTAGCACTAAGTATTACTAAATCATCAATTTGAGCAATGAATCATCAGTGCTCTATGAAAATACACGAGTAACACTAATCAAGATTTGCTTATATCACAAGCCTTACTACTGTATTTTCATGATTTTGTCATGGCCAGTTTCACAATGTGAACTTTAAGAATGATTCATAACACAAAACATATGCAGCTGTCTTCAAACTGATGGTCCAAATGTATGTATTTTGCAGATCTAACCAGAGTAATTTATTTATCCTCCACCCCCAGAAGTGTAAATTACTATCCTCCACAAGTGAGAGGTGACAGGTGACCATGTTCAACACATGTAGTCTACTTCTACAAAGTAACACAGATTAATTTCTTAGTCTTCTTAACCCTAGTTATTTACTTTTTTAATTTAAACTAACTAGCAACAGACAATCAGCTGCAGCCTCTCAGCATCAAGGGCAATATCTAGTATCTCCAAGTAGCAACTTCTTAAAATACTCAAATTAAATGTCAGGAACACATCTGTCTGTGCCTTGAATTATACCATTTCTGTCTGCAGGAAAAAAAATGTCACTTGAAAAACGGAGAATTCTTTGATAGCTCTCAATTTTTATGTTTACATGACAAAAAATTTCAACATTGTCTGTATGTGAAATGGGATCAGTAACTTCTGACAGTTGCTCTCAGGATCCAGCATTCAGAAGGGAAAATAAAAATATTTCTTCTGTTTCTTTTTAGACATGTCTTCAAATACTAAAGGCAGAAAAAAGCTTTTCTTGTCAGCTAAAGACGGTTATATGAAAAATGAAAATATCTCTAACTAAAGGAGAGGTTGCTAAACCAATGTGGATCATGAAAAGTTCAACAGGCATTACAGTGGCATTACAGGAGCAGGAAACCAGACTAAGGACTCATCCAGATCAGGAAAACAGAAGGAACATTGCATACACACAGAATGGGCCTTTCTCTGGTGACTTGACCAAAAATATATTGGACAATTGTGCAGCATCTTCATAGGCAGTGGTGCAAATTTCCCTAATATCAGCAAGTCCTCAGTGAGAATATAGCTGCTGAATATACTGAGTGTCTTTTTATGCTGTTATTTGAATAGAACTCACAGAAACAATATCTGAGAATTTATGTAAAAGACTGATTGAAATGTTAAACTTACAGCTGTGGTAAATTGGGTCTAACAAAGGGATCGTTTTCTGCCCCATTCACAGCTTTATTTTTCCTCTGCTTGGGTTCAGAATTGGCAGATGGTGCCTGAGAATTATTTGTAGTTGGAGGCTTTCTCTTGGCCAGGAGCTTTCTTTGCCTTTCAATGTCTTCCCTTTGTTGATTCACCCATTCTTGCTGCCTGTAAACCCCAAAAAAAGCTTCATTAAAGTTGCATAATTTCGCATTTTTTTAAAGAACTATCTTTTTAACTGATAAAGCATTAAGAAATTTTTAGAAAAGTTACAGTACATGTGGATGTGTTTCCTAGGAAAAAGAATGCCAATGTTCTTCACGAGGTGGAAAAATGTTGCTCAAGTTTTGGCACATTCTACTTTCGAAATATGTGTTTGAGGTTTTTGTTTTGGGATTGTTTTGGTTTTGAAAGTGTTACACATGATTTCTGTACTAGAGAAAGGAAAAAAATATCTGAGCTGGTGGATACCTTCTATTATACCATCAAAAGAAATGTAACAGTGTAAATAGAGTACCTAATTTTTATAGGTCAAATAAAGAATTTGATATGACCATCCCAAATAAATCATCACTTTGGTTGTATGGCAAACAATTACAGCTTTTATGCAAAACACAGATACAGATTGTCTTTAAGACTGTCTTAAAAAAAACCAATACCCTAGGCAATCATATAATGCTAAGACTACACATTGCCCTTAAAAACTAAAATCTTGGTGAATTACATTTAAATATACATATATATCTCCAAAGATGGCATCAGACTCATTACCAAAAAACATCTTTTGAGGCATTGCATAATTATTTTACCACTATCTCTGATGGTCTCCCAGGTCCTTTTCCCTGCCCCCATCTCTGCTGAAATACCTGTTGCAGCAGCTCTTTTCCAGGTGGCTGCTGTCCCCACTCCCTGTCTGAGGCTGCCACCTTTGTCACCCATGGCACTGAGGAGCTGGATGCCTGAAAAAGCCGCTCCACTGACGGATGGGCAGGCAGCACCTGTGTGACCACTGAGAACCTCACAGATCTCATCTGCCCCAATCATCACCAGTGCTACATGGTTAGCTGCATGAAAAAAATCACTGATTCAGTTTTATAGCTCTTACTACCAGCTGAGCTGGATAATTATGTGCTGCTCATTTAGTACATTCATGATTTTCTAAGGATAGTCACAATCAAGTGAAACCAAACTGTCTTTCAACGGCATCCAGCCTTAGTATTCTCTCACTTGATTAAGGGAGTTCTGTACTGTATTCTCAGTCTTTAAAAGGCAAAGCAAAATACAATGTATGAAAAACTGCTCCAATCCTAGAACTTTAGTAATAAAACAGTCCACTAGAGGGAACTAACAATTAGTCAGAATTTTAAGAACATAGCATTTACTAACTTCACAAGATTTTGAAATGCAAAGCCATCTGTCCACTGTTCAGTAAATGAAGCACCATGACGAACTGTTGTAAAATGCCCCAGGCGTAATCTGTCTTGCATGCTCTTCTCTCTGCTTGCCAGCTTTTCCTGTGTGCTCTAAGAAAACAAAACAATATTCATGTTTAGTAATACTAAAGTGTTCAAAAAGTCAGTAAAACACCCAGCTTTTTTCCTCCAACAACTTTCTAAGGGAGGGGTAAAAGAAGAGTAGATGAAAACATCTTGTATTACTTTACTCATTTATTCTAATTTCTGCAGAACTGAAATATCTGCAGTTGTCAGAAGTGGTACTAATGACAATTGGTGCACCAAAAAAAATTAGAGTTTGACTCAGTTCTCCTATAAAGTTTGCTGTTCTTCATAATTAACAAAACATTTTATTTGTAAATACAGCAAAACTGGTAAGAGTATCAGCATCATACAGACATATAATTATGTCTGTACATGTCTATTATACTAAATGAGCCTGATCAGATATCGGCGAGAGTGCACCTACTTTACTTAGCCTGGAAACTCCCTGGACAGAGCACCTATGTTACTACTTGTACCAAACTGACTGAGCTCAGGAATCTCTACGTGGGAGCGCACTCCAGGTAGACTGAACTGTAATCAGATATTCCCTTGCAGAAGCAGATGCCCTTCTCAGAACCAGCCCCTGCTACCACATGCATCCTAGGGATGGGATAAATGACTCGATCTGCCCAGTCTGCTTCAGCGTAAGAAGAGCGAGCCCTGGGAACACCACTGATGGACAGAAACTTCTTTAATTTTTATAAATGCTTGCTTCTTGAGAAATGCCTACAGCTCAAACTCACAGACACACAAATAGTGAGAAGTTGACATAATTAGGATTTCTGTGCAAACAGACTTCTAGACTGAAGAGGAGGCCTGCAAGGCCTTTTATGAAAAATGGCCTATGAGATATTCTCAGTCTGAAGGTGCCCACCTAGCATCACGCTGAACAGATCTGAGGAATTTTTTGCCTGCAGTCCCCCATGCTGGAACTTAAAAAGGACTGCAACAATTTATTTATGGCATGCTAGCGAGGAAACTCTCCCTAATTCTCTGATAGACAAGTGTGTGCCCTTGTATCTGACAGCAGCATCTAGCTGTAGCGTCAGGGGACAGCCTTGCCTGTTTACCTTAAACTTTTTTGTATCCTAGTTTGTAATAATCTGATTTTCTATTCACATTTTGTTAGATTATTTTTTTTTTAAATAAGGCTATTTAAAGAAGAGAGAAACAAGCTATCCTTGCCTTTTACGAAACTGTTGTTAGTTTAAATATAATTGGCATTAAACTTGAAATAAATATTTATTTCATAGTAGTACGAAGGTAAATTATCACCTTCATTTGTTTCCATTAATCTTGAGCGAACATAGCATTTTATCATTTTATAATCAAAAATTGTCTCAGCCACTTAAAACATCTTGCAAAGATATTTTATCTGTCTCGTCTCCATAACTGATTATGTTCATAAATTTTTTCATCCACTGTAACCTTAAAGTTAGTCCAGAAAGTTTTCTACCTATTAACTTCTCATCTTTTATGCTTTTCTACTTCTGAATTACTCATGATGGGAAAACTCCCCTTAAATTAAAAAAGGCACTTTTTTCATGATCTGAAAAGGTCTCAACATTTTATTTAGCCTATTCAGGTTTATAAAAACACTTACTGCCAGATAAGAGACCACGAATACGAAGTTTCAGTCTCAGAGACTAATGCAAAAAAGTTGAAGTGAAAAAGAAGGAGTCATAATGGACTTCTACGGCATGCCAACAGTTTTTATCACAAAGATTATAAAAGCAGTAAACTTACCTTTTCAATTAGGAGCTTCTTACTCATTGAAATACATTTGTTCAACCTTTCTTTATATTTTTCAAGTAGCTTTTGTTGTTCATCTATTTGTCTTCTAAGATCACAGTTAGCCTAATAAATATATACAAAATATGAAAAGATATATCGAAACACTTTGCACTGAGCTGCATTGTACATTACAGTATACAAATAATACATGAAAACATTGTACCAAACACTTTTCCATTCCTCCAGTGTTAAACTAAAAGTTTAATTTTAGCTCCAGATCCTTTATATCTGATCGCTGAAGTCATGTGAAATCCTAACATTTTTAATTTAAAAGGCAAGAAAAAATTCACAGATAAAAGTTTCAGTTGTCTGAATAGGAAGTTGAACAAGTTCCCTATGTTCCAATTATATTTAACTTATCACCTTAACAATAGCATGGCAATATTATTTTGTTTAAAACTAAATGATTTAAAGAAAATAAAGGTTAGGATTGTCTATCCCATACAATTGAACATGTGCTAAAAAATGGTCTTCATGTACAATTTTTATAATGTATTATTGCACAGGTTAATATGTACTTGTCCACATATAAACACTAAACAGACTATTGAGTTGTAAATACAGGGTGTTTTGTTTCATATTTCTAGGTATTACCTTTTCAACACTTCTTTCAAGAGCAAAAGCATCAAGATTTTTTTCTGAAAAACAGGTCTTAGAGCACAGTATAGCATAGGTTTCTTACTAAAAGCAGTTATTTATTGCTCATAATAATTTCTGTCACAATCACCTCCATTCTGAAACTGCCATAAGTTGTCCCACTGATAACTGCTACTCACAGATGGAGCAACAAAAAAACACGTGTTACATGAAATTATATTATGAACTTCAGGAAATAACCAACTGCCTGGAAAACAGCATCAGCTTTCTTTGTACCTTCAGAAAGCATATAAACCTATTTAAACACTAACTAGACATAGCACAGAAGCAGAAAAAAAACACTTATGCATTTTGTTTCATAGACTTCTAGGATTTTCAGAAAAAAAAAATTAGAAAAATGAAAAACTTGTTTCACCTTTTAATATAGGTAACTCCAGGGTAATTTTTTTAAAACAAGGACTATGCGAATATTTAAAATATTTGCCTCAGATTCACTGTCTGTTGTTCTGAATAAGCATCTTTATCCCACGTCTAACACTTACCCTGAGTAAGTCATCTATACGACCTTCTTTCTTTTCCAAGTCTTGATTTTTATTACTTTCTAGTGCAGCTAATTTCAGCATTGTGAGATCAGTCTAAAAAGAACATTTTGAAATATTTATCCTTTCCTTCAACAATCACAGCATTATTTTTCTCATGTTTGTTAAGCAGAGAAATAAACTACTTGAAAACATCCAACAAGACCAGCACATCTTATTTGCATGTGTTTCAAAAGTGACATGGAAAGTTCTTATTCAAAACTGCTTTCCCCCTTCATGAGAACAACTGTGAACAGCTGGGACAAACCACTAACAGTGTTAAAAGATTTCATCACTGATTGAAAAGTTATTGTTCACAAAAAAAGCATACAAGACAGGGCAAGAATGTAAATGTCAGCTAATTACTTTAAATTCTATTTGGTCAACAGGTGAAGTAGCCCTGTTCTGACTAAGCTCTGAAAGAACTGATCATGTCAGAAATGGCAGAGAGAATAACCCAGTTGCTTGCAGCTTTTAAAAGTCATGACAGAACTATATCTTGATCATCTTGATTGTCATCTCATTTTTCTTCTTCAATGTCATATTTTAAATGAAATATGACAACAGCAGCTGTCACTTCAAATGCTGTCTGAAAGAGCAGCCTCTACTTCTAAGATCACACAACAACTAAAATCTAAAGCAAAAGCTTACCAACAACGTGGTCACCTACATGGTCATCAAACTACTCATTAAGTACACTGTTGGAAGCAGAGCACGTACAGAACACAAAGCTAAGCAGAAAGACTTAAATCATGACCTGCAGAAGTTAACAGAAAAATGCTTTGGCACACTGTAAAAAGCAAAGCTTCTGAAAGCCTTTAAGAGTTTAGAAGTTGAAAGACAAAGAAATAAACATGTCCATAATTTCTTTTTTCCTACAGTCTGAAGTGATACAGAATAGCTCTACTCAAAAATAGTTACCTGAGTAATTTTAAAAGATAACTGCTTTGGTTGCGTGATAGGGTGGTCCCCGAAAGCTAATAAAGTAGGAGAAGGACTATTCTGTCGAACCTGGAATGGATGAAAACGAAGGGGTTTAGATACAACTGTAACATTCAATTATGAACATAGCCTTGTTTACAACTATTGGCAGGAAAATCATACAGAATAGAGAAATAAGGTATCTTTACTACAGAAGATACCACTTGGAGCACTGCACTGAGAGCTACCACTATGCTGTTCTACATCAGTTGCAGTTTAAAAAGAATAAAATATATTCTCTGAGAAAACTGAAATTGTCACTTTTGGGAAACTGGCAAAGATTTAAGACAATACAAGACTGACACAGGGTGATGTCAGTCTTACAAAGACTTATTTTTCTGATTTTAAGCTTTCACAACTCAAAAATAATGTGAGTTATTTTTGGAGTGGTTATTTTCCATGGGAGAACCAGAAAGGGGAGTGTGCAGATCAGAACATAATTCCTGTTAACGGAACTTCCCAAAACCCACTAGTTTGTGTGAATGAGACCATTTTCACGCCAAATTCCAGAATCCGTATTACACTCCACTCTGTTAGCAAGAATAAGAGAATGTCTGAAGTTGAAAGTACATGGAAAAAAAGCTGAGGTCTACCAGCAGAAAAACCAAATCCTTTCTGTAACTGGTGGTATCTGTTTCGCCATTTAGAATCACATGTTGGTACGCTTAACACTGAAATATATTCATCAACAACTTGGATGAGGGAATAGAGTGCACTGTCAGCAAGTTTGCTGATGACACTAAGCTGGGAGGAGTGGCTGACACGCCAGAAGGCTGTGCTGCCATCCAGCGGGACCTGGACAGTTGGGCGGGAAACGTAACAAGGGAAAGCGTAGAGTCCTGCATCTGGGTAGGAACAACCCCAGGTTCCAGTATAAGTTGGGGAACGACATATTAGAGAGCAGTGTAGGGGAAAGGGACCTGGGGGTCCTGGTAGACAACAGGATGACCATGAGCCAGCACTGTGCCCTTGAGGCCAGCAAGGCCAATGGCATCCTCAGGTGTATTAGAAGAGGGGTGGTTAGTAGGTCAAGAGAGGTTCTTCTCCCCCTCTACTCTGCCCTGGTGAGACCACACCTGGAATATTGTGCCCAGTTCTGGGCCCCTCAGTTCCAGAAGGACAGGGAATTGCTGGAGAGAGTCCAGCGTAGGGCAACAAAGATGATTAAGGGAGTGGAGCATCTCCCTTATGAGGAAAGACTGAGGGAGCTGGGGCTCTTTAGCTTGGAGGAGACTGAGGGGTGACCTCATTAATGTTTACAAATATATGAAGGGTGAGTGTCACGAGGATGGAGCCAGGCTCTTCTCAGTGACAACCAATGATAGGACAAGGGGCAATGGGTACAAAGTGGAACACAGGAGGTTCCACTTAAATATGAGAAGAAATTTCTTCACAATGAGGGTGACAGAGCACTGGAACAGGCTGCCCAGGGAGGTTGTAGAGTCTCGCTCCCCAGAGACATTCAAAACCCGCCCGGACACATTACTGTGTAACCTCTGGGTGTTTCTGCTCTGGTGGGGGGATTGGACTGGATGAGCTTTCGAGGTCCCTTCCAATCCCTAACATTCTGCGACTCTGTGAAATTGTGCATATGAGGAAGAAAAAATTAATTAGCATGACCAACAAAGAGCATATTAAAAGGATACAGGCAAATCAGGTATCAATTATTTTAAAACAAAATTTATCAAAAACTGAGCTTTTCAAATCCCAAGTTCGGCGTTCAGTATCCTTGTAAGTAACAAAAATCCTCCCCTTTCTTGCGTGAGGCTTGTGAACAGCTGTCATTAGAACATTTCAACATATATTCAACATTTTACATAATTACTTTGCATTTTAAAATGATGTTTTAGAAAAAAGTTTCAGTGTTAACAGAAAATTTTAGATTTAGTATTTAACTTGATCCTTTTTTTTTGCTGTTTAAAGAACAAACTCCTACCCAGGATTCCCTCCTTTGAAAGCTCTTCACTTCTATATAGATTCTTTTCAATTATGTTGCTTTTAGACTATGAGAGTACCTCCAGCAGTTATGAAGTTCACAAACTTACAGAAGAAGGAGCGGAATGTGAATTCTGAGGAGATCGGATTGCAGGAGGCACACCTCGCACTGGACTAGAGCCGTTTCCACCTTGGTACTGTGGAGAAGATACGGACCTCCAATTAGTTACTCTTCTTAGCAAAACACTTTATACATCTACTGAATGATACAGCTCATCTGCACACAGAATTTGTGAATTAGACAGTCTTTCTTTTATTAGTATAACCTTTGGTCATTTAAAGAAAAGTGTGAAAGAAAATGGTTTTTGTATTTTAGCTCAGGCTGCACCAAGACACCACTGCATCTCTTCTTCTAAGGTTTAATACTGATAAATGTACATAAAGAAAAAAGTATCCTCTCAAGATGGCTGTCCATTACAAGCAAAAATATTGTAATACAAAAGAAGGTAAAAGTAAATTTTAAAGCTGAAGTAAATTTTACAAACACACAAAAACCTTACCTCAAAATAGTCACTAATCTTGTGACCACGTCCCCCAATGTTCTTTCCTGAAACAATACATTAATACATTGGAATTGATTAAATAAATTACTTACAGATGTGTCTTATATTTTTATGTATACAGTAATTATAGCAAAGTCTTACCACTTGTTAATTGGCTTTCTTTGATGTGCTAGTATGTGATCTTCCTATATAGATAATTAAGGTATTGGCCACAACAAAGAAATCGGCCTATTCCATTCATTGAGAAATCAGAAACTGAGTCACACTTCAGAAATTAAGTCACACATCAGAAAGTAAGTCACACTTCAATTCCTAAACCAGATGAGTGCATGCCTAGACCTCTTCTAGATAACAGGAAACTCATCTCTCATCCTACAGATCAAACCTTTAGCTCTATGTCCTTGTCTATCTCAAAGTTCACCCACTTCCAAATTATGTAATTAACCAAGCCTATTAACATTATATGCTCCAGGTGGGTTATTGTGCCCAAATGCTCAGCCCAAGGACTTCCCTAAGAGCCAACACCAGTGTGGGCACAGAGGGTGACAAGTGTTTCCATTCCTCCCAGCCTGGTTATGAATCAGCTAACTCACAGAGTTAACTACAGATATAAATAGAGCAGAGTGGGAGAGTAGAATTTCTTTTATCTTAATCGTCAGTGAGACTTCAGAAGCACCAATGCAAATTCATCTTTCTCCAATGTGAGGACCTGTCACATATGTGGCATTTGAGAGGTTGCACCAGGGCCTTACCCACTGGCATAAATGCTTTCTTCTATTTGACCTCAAGGTAACTGATGAATCTTAAGACTGTATTTGTCTCTTGTTCAAGTCAGACTACCTGTTAGGAAACAACTTTAAAATGGACCATTGTTCAAAGCTTTTCTTTATAGAAATAAATTTTTGCAATAAATTAGGAGATCATTACCCATAGGTCAGAAAATGTAATTTTAGACATTTTAGTGAAGTTTTTCAAGTTTTTCTATTGCTTCAGCCCTGAAGAATTCTTCCTAGTCCAGTGCACCTCTGTATTGGCAGAGCTGCATAACTTTGTGCCAAAGAAATACCATGAAGAAACAGAAACATTTGGTAGCCCTTTTTGTGTCAAAGCTTTTAACAGAAATAATTCAGATAAAATAATTAAAAGACCTAGAACAGCACACAGCTACTCCCTCCAGCAGCTACCCAGTTAAGAGTACATATCACTGCTACTGCCATCTAGCCAGTTCTTTACTGATCCTATAATTCTGTTAGTGATTTCTGTCTTCATGCTTAATTCCCATATATCGCTTTATCAAATTAGAATTTGCTTTCATCCAGATAAATGAGATAGACTGCTTTCCTTTTCAGTACAGAAAAATCTAATGTCATGTTACAGAACTCTGCACTGAAGAAATACATCAAATTATTTCAGCACAATCAATTACGAATAGGTTTACACTGACTTTTGTCCCACTTTCAAATTACGTCCATGTTCTAAGTAATACTTTTCTTCAACATTTATGGATTATTTTGTATATTACAAAGTCAAAATCCTAGGTATGTAAAAAACACAAGAGATGGACTTCTTGTTCCTTTTTTTCAATAAAATAGCAGTATTTGCTATGCTTCAACTGTACTGTACCACTTCAATATGCTGCGATTTCCTAGGCCAGCTCCTTCAGAGTACTGCAGCGCAAACTACTTGGTTTCACTGCTGCTGACAGTAAAATAGTAATTACAAGACATTATAATCATGTTGTCTATGTCGAGAAGTTCCTAAAATTTCTATCATCTCTAATTTCAATTCTTACTGGTAGAAAGAAGGATAGGCTACCAGAACAATGGAAATAGGAAATTTCATTCAAGTTCTTTGAACAAAGTAGGTCTCTATGAAGCAACGCTTACAAAGAAATTAATTTTAGTCAAACTACATAACGCTCCTACTAATAGCATGTTGCATCATTAAGACTTCCAGATATGGAGTCCATTGATATGTATCTGAAGTGGCACTTCCTAGCTCAGTTAGAAACAAAAAAAGCTAATACAGATGTTATCAAAACTATTTCCTCTCCCCTCCTGATGAATTCTCGTCTTGAGGTTAAGCTTCCACCATTTCTACCCCAAAAGTCACACTGGAAAGAGGAAGAACAAAAACTGTGGTTTGTAAATATTAAATTGCAAATCAGTCTCAGTCCAATTTCACCGTCCCTCTAGACAACTACACTGTACAATAATCCATAAAAAAGAAAAAATAAAATTAAATTTTAAAATATACCTGAAAAACAAGCAACCAGATATTATAATCTGAAATCTCTTTCTCCCCTTACCTACTGCAAAGAAATATAAACTATAAAAGTATTTTGGATGAGAAGAACTGCTGCAATTCTTAAAAAGTACATAGAGTCGTACCATAGCTACAGGTGACACATGCAGTAGCACACAATTCTTATGGGCAATTACCAGCCCAGCTCAGACTTTACTTGCCCATCCCTTCCAGTAACAAATAAGGGAGGAGGAGGAGATGTAATTAATCATCCAAAACCCAACACCTGTTCCATGCAAGCAAAAGTACAGAATTTTTAAGGCTAAGAGTCAAAACTTTGTGCATTATAATTTGATAAAATACATGCAATAACTATCTAACTCATTTACATGTTCTTTTACCTTGGCTGCTTTCACTCTGAGTGTCTGCTTTTCTTTTTCTTCCTCTGGAAGGTTCTGACTGTTTCTTCTCCGGAGTCTACAAACAACAAAAAGAAAATGATTCAACAGCACCTCTATTTATTTATATTATTATTGCTAAATTATTGCAAAATGTATTTAAATCCTCATTCATAAAACATGATTTCACAATTCAGCGGGGCTGTAATTTCAGATCACAGTTAAATAATATGATCCTTGGTCAATAAGATATACATAAGTTAGAAAAGATATTTAAGGAAGTGAGAAATAACTCTTAAATAATTTCCCAAAGGGAAATTCTACATATTAATTGTTAAGCAATTACGCCTTTTCATCCATTCTGGAGTTTATGTTTCACTTACGGCTACATTTTACCGAGATCTTCAGATTATAGTTGTGGGTGTTTTAAAGCTTAATACTTAGTGAAATAAGCTGATTCTTGACAGTGTTTTCTACACATTGCCACAGTATAAACACAAAGTTCTAGTACTTCAATAGGAAGCCAATAATGTTATGTATTTTCAGAAGTGCAGAAGTCATCTCCAAACTAATATAAGCCGTAGATTTCCAGAATCTTCTTAGGGTTAAAAAAAAGAGAGCAACTGCTCAAAATTCGAGTATCTATCCACCTGGAAAGTGGTGGTGTTCCCTCCCCATTATATTTGTATCTCAAGAAATTCAAAGAAAAATATCAATGATGAGTTAAAAAATACAGATCCGCTGAAAATTTATTCCAGAAAGATTACATATAGTTGCTTAGAAACTACAATCAGCAAGTACAACACAGATAAGAATAGAGCGCTGTGATCAGAAGCATCTCTAAATTATATTTGCTCTCCTGATTTGAGGATTGAAACCGGTTAGTCTCTCCACTCTAAGTTAAATTCCACAAGCTGCTCTGGTTGAAGGAAAAGATCCTGCAGCTGTGGGTGTTTTCAGCCTCTGAGCAGCCTCATACCAGCAACTGGAGAAAGCACAGAAGCCATTACATGAACTCTGTTCTACAGTCAAGAAATTGACGGTCCCTAATATCTCAGACTAAACTTGAGATCAGTGATAAGATGCTTCATTCTTTTATACCATCATTTTACGATTCCACTGTATTTAGCAATTTGTGCTCCAAGTATTCTTTTCTCAACACAGCAAATGATACCAAAATTCAAATTCCAACTAGAGGTATTTCAAGTATGTTTCAGTTCCAAATTTTCAGATGGTATCTTCAAATATAAATTTATTAAAAACGTCCTAAAATATTTATTTTGGCAAAGAACCATTTTAAGTTACCTGTGATCCACGGAAATGATCAGTCTATCAAAGAACAATCAGGACAAGAAAAGCCTTCCTTATCTATACCATGTATTTTTTAGCAGTTTTAACTTTGTGGATAGCTTCATAAAAGCACCTTCGGAAGTTTTACAATTGTAACTGTTGTATTATAATGCTACAAATGAAGTTAAAATTACATAAATTTCATTTTAAATAAACTCTTCCAATCAAAATCTGGATCTTTAACTATGCTATTGCACATTAGCAAACTGTACAAAACAGACTCCTGGAAATGAAGTTATCTTCAGACAATGTGATTCTAAAAGCAAAAAAGTTTAGCTTAGAAATATTATTTTAATAATTTGCAATTACTGCCAAGTAAATAGGTAACATTAGGCTATCTTCCCACAAATTAAATCGAAACTATTTAACCAAGCATTTTCATGTTATTCTTATTTTCCAGCTTTCAATTTTGCAGTTATCATTCTAACATAGTCACTTTTACCTACCATATCGAGCAAAAATTAAGTTCTTTAAAAATGAATTAATGACTAAACTTTTAACATTTCCTCCACCAAAATCAGTTTCCAACTGCAGTGACTGATGTCTTGTATTTAAAAACCAGACATTTGAAGAGGTTTATAGTTTTAAAACTGAAACTCAAATAATTAATAAATGTCTATTTCCTTAAGCTCTTCTGATTTCTTTCAGTGTTTAATTTAACCTTCCAAGCAAAAAAGTATTAGCACACTAATGAGGCTATTAATGAGGTTACCAAACAAGGTCACGTTCACCTTTTCCAAGTACAAAATTCACATGGTAATGCACAGCGTACATCAATCACTAGAAAATGTTCTCCAAAATCCTTTCTAATGAATGGAATCATACGAATTACAAGAAATTGAAGACTAATGGGGCTGAGGAGTATCCTCCTGATAAATGAAGATCGAAGCTACTTTCTGTCACTTCAAAAGGACTTATGTAGAGTCAAGATTTAGATTAAAACCCCACTATTTCAGAAGCCAGACAAAATAGTTCGGAAGCTACATTAAAGTTACCCACAGTTTTACATATTAGCAGAGCCTCATCCATCATGGTCTTGATCCTAGTTCTCTTCACACTTAGTTTTAAGTCCTGGCTTTTCACATACTCCTTTACAAAATCAATATTTCTAAGTACCAATTCTCAACTAGTCAATTGCCTTTACAAAAAGATACTGAGATAAATATTTTTATATATTTTATGTATAGTTAAGTATTTTCTACCATTATCGTAGAACTGGTAATAGCATAACTCAAGTTATTTTCGTAGAAGAAAATTATTAAAATAACGTTTAATAAAAGTGTTTATTTTTTGTCTCAACACTTAAAATCTCCAGTATGCTTAATAGTCACGAGGTTTTTTTAGTTGTTAATATTTTTCACATGCATAATGAATGAGTTTATAGTTTTTCACAATTATTTTCTTCTAAATCCTACCCTCCCCCCAAAGCTTTACAACTACAGCACACAAATACAGCAGCGCTATTTTTCTCTGCAACACATTATAAATTCCAATTAGATCAAACCTGTAGTTACTTCTGAAATCACATTTATTATTAGGGTTGTGTATTATTGGGAACTGCAGCAACTAAACAGCTACATCCAAGCAGAGCAAAAACATTTAAATAACTAAACAAACTGGACAAATCAAGCCACAGACAAAACTGTCCTTTAAATAATTCATTATCTACAGATAATAGAAAACAGTATAATATAGTAATATATATAGTAAATACAATAATAGCAAAATAAACACAAGAACGTATTTGTAACCAAAATAAGGAGTAATCCACTTTAACGAGTAATGATGGGGAAGGCCAAAATATTGGAAGACTACCAGAAGCACTTGCTCACAACCCTATTTAGTCAATTTAGGATTTATCTCAACTACACGTAGCTAATACACACTCAAATTAAGACCTATGTAGCACAGCAACAAAGCATTTAATAAAACAAAAATAATGTATACATTTAAAAATAAACTGGAATGTAGGCCTGGATCTTAAGATCAAACATCCAGCTGGTGTTTATTGCTCACAAGGCTGAACTGAATCCAGAACAAATCCTGGCTTCATGTTATTTTGCAGATCAAAGCTTATCTCTCTGAAGTATCTTAATTAAAACTATTATTGAGGTAAGTTGTCCCTCCTAATACATCCATCAGACGGAAAAAAAAAAGACTACAGTTCCAATAGTTGTATTTTCTGCAATCCCACGTGCAAAAGCTAAAAAAGAAAACATTTGCACCAGAAAAACAAAAAGAGGGGGCTGTGTGTGGGAAGTCTGCCTCCTTTTGAAAACTAAGTGTCAAAGACTTTCTTCTAATGTGTCACTTAGTGATGAAAACACAGAATAATGACATGAATGTACCACCACAATTTCATCAGAAACCAATATTCTTGCTAGAAACTAATTTCAATTATTCTGAGATTTGCATTTCTACTTTTTTTCTTCTCCCAAAATCTATTGTAATACAACAGTTCTCTTTCAGCATCAAAATATAGTACTGCTTTCCTGTATGAAGTCTTTATATTTCTACACTATCATCCACAAGAGGAATTCCTTATTAAGACTTCATTGTCACACCAGTAAAAAAAAAATAAAATTGCACAACCTTTTTGCAATATTAAGAACGAAAGTGTACTTTTTATAGGATTGTAGAATATAAGTAACCAGATGTTATTTTAAGAACTCTAAAAACTTATTAACATATTTGGTGTTACAATTATAATTCAATTTAAGCGCATATTAGCGACAACTTTGGAAAATGGGTCAAGAAACAATATTTCGTAATTCAATGTCATTAAGACTCACCTTTCAGAAATCAAAGAAGAAACTTGGAGCACTGTGCACTGGAGATCCGTGCAGGGACTTTTTAGAAAAAAAATCTACTTCTATTTTAGAATCCAAGTTTTAGAATATTAAAAAAAAAAAAATTATACCTATGTATGGCTTGAGGTGAAAACACTGTGCAGAGTCTGTAGATATGGGCTGAACTCTCGAACTTACATGCCTTGGAAAAAACTTGCCACCATACCTCATGTATACAAGTGTAAAATAACATTTTTCTACACCAAAAAGTAACTACATGTACAGTCTGTGTTTTGAGATCACTCCGCTACTCAGAGACATGGTTTTCTGTCAAGGAATTGCAATAATGCATGGTAACCTTCAGGCTCATTTCCATTCCCACGCCTTCATCAGCACAGCATCACTGCAACACTGCCCAAAGTATCTCTAGGAAAAGCCAGGAAGCAAACCCCAACAGGCAGACAGACTCTTTTGGTTAAGGAAACAGACAATATACAATTGAAAGGAAAATCCAGCTGGGAAAGGCAAGGAAAAAAAAAAAAAACCAGAACCACCAAACATAACAGAACTTTTTTCAAAGAGAAAAACAAGAAATCACACATACAGAACATTTATTTATAAGTTAGCAGTCTTGGGAACCAACTAAATTCACTTGGTGCTCAGCCCAACATAAAATCAGACAGTGTCTCACAGCAACCGAGTGAATCAAGAACTAGGCCTCAAAACGAACCTTTAACATGTGAAAATAATGTCGAAAGCACATTGCAAACAGTTTTCCCTCTTGCATGACACATACTCAAACACAGGTCTCACCTGGGCTAGAAACACACTCCTGCTTACAACCAGTACAATCTTATCGATGAAACTGTGATGTACACAGGTGAAACTGGTCCAGGGGCTCATCAACCCCAGAACAGGTGAACTGTAAGAGCTGCATTAGCGCAACTGTATCAGTGCTGGTCACTAGCCTGAAAATCATCTGCTCCAGAGAAGTCTGCACTCTGCACATTAAAACCTAACAAGAGTATGAATCCGTTTTTGGCTTATGAACTGGAATTAGGTAAGAAAATACACAGTGACAACTGCAGCTTTTACAAATACAGATGATAGCTACTGTCTGACCTTGGAGCAAAACTATTTTTAAAGAAAACATAGCAAACTTGTTTCTGCAGTATTTTCAAAGATGCAGCCAAAGACCAGTCAAAGTTTATCTGTGCTTGAAAACCATATTAAACAGAAGACAGCGAACTGTTTAAGCATTTTGAGCTCCAAAAGCTGTACATATCGTCACAGCATGACTACAGAGTAGCAGAAGCAGTTCATTTCATGACTGAAAATCCAGAGAAACTTTTATGAAGCCATGTCTCCTGCTCCCAGAGATGGTATCTTCTAGTAATATATGCTTTTTCCTATCTAGCTGTTTATTTTGCAGTTTTATTTAAAAGTTTCTACATAAAATAACGCATCAAAGTGGAATATAAGATTACGATCTGTCCCATATACTTACCTCTGATTCTTTATCGCTTAAAGATCCCAAGCTTCCAAAACTGTGATTTGAGCTTTCGTTATTTGTTGAGGCCTACCAAGACAGACAAAATACTGAACATTATATACAGACTTATAAAACACCTAATACGCTATTATCACTCAGTTATAACAAGTAGCAGTAACAAAATTTCACAATTGCAAGGAAGAATTGATTAACTGTACAGCACTTGTGACTTGCAAGGGGGATAAAAAGTCTGACAGGTGGATGTTTTGACAGGGCACAGTAAATTGTGTATGTCGATTGCTTTTAAGCCAAGTAAAACTCTGTTACATTCAAAAAACATTTCAGTCTTATTTAGGAATCCGATGAAAAGCCCTACCAAATGATTCCACCGAATGGGCTTAAAAAGCCGATATTGCTGAAAGTGCTGGAGACTGCTAAAAATTTTTCATTTTTCAATTAAAAGAAGGGTTTAATTCTCTCCAAGACAGATACTAGGCTACTACAGAGATTATATTTTTAATCCATTCAATGACAGAAAATTACAACCTATGAAAAATATTATTCTACATTCTTAAAACAAAGCACTTCCCCCAAAGTAAAAAATAGGGACTAGCAAGAAAAAAAACACCACCACCACCACAACCCCCAAAAAACTAACTGTGAAATAGTCTCAAGTTACAATATTTATTTAGAAATTTTCTAAGGCTGATCTATTCAGAGAACTTTTGAATACAGAGTGACAGCGATGATGTTTTATTGCAAGAGGCTGCTCCACGTTCACATAACAAGTGCCAACATCAGTTGAGTTTCTTGTTCTTAAAAGAAAAAAAATCTTATGCAAAGAGGAAGTTTCCTCATTTTTTCCTTCAAAGTGAAAGCAGAACAATGTAGACCACATTTATACATAAAGTTTTCCCAGTTACCTCTGCACATCAGATCAAAAGGTTTTATCTGGCTTTTTAATAAAAAATCAGATAAGCCTCTCTCAACATCCCCCACCATGACTGAAGACCATATTAAAAAGAAAAGCATATTCCAAACCCAGCTACTACACTTCACATTCTCTGCTTGGATACACTGAATAGTCAGAAATAGAAGAAATACAGAAAAAACTGATATAATTGCCATTTTATTGATGGTGGGATAAATCACAAGACTAGATATTGGTATTCCCCTCTACTTTCCTGCCTTCTAAAACCAAACAAAAAGTAAGCAGGAAAAAGAAGACATATTGCAATGTATACTGAAGATTATTTGTGGAGTATTTCTGGTCAAAGTTAAGAACAACTGTGTCTTGGCTGAGGAGCCGCATCAATCAGGACAGCGGTAATACTATTTTCTGCAAACAACTATCAAAGCATTTGGTAGTATTAAAAAAAACCCCAACACAACACTTTATCCAGCTATTCATTTGGAAACCAACTGGATGAGATACAATTATCTGTTCAGACAGATCTTGGAACATGTCAGGGAAAAGAAATTCACTATTCACACAGTAGAGCGACAAAAGGAAATTAGCTGTTTCATTTTTTTTTTTTTATTTCCCCTGGATAATTTGGATGATCAAACTGAGAACCTGAAAGTGGAATGTAATTTAGGTAAAAGTGAAAACAGCTAAACAACAGACAACAAAAAAAGACTTGAAGAGATTCATGGAAACGGTAAGCAGCAGCTCTCAGGGGATCAAAAGTTTAAAGAAAAGGAACTCTGAGAAACTTGATAATTACTTTTAAAAACAATGTATTACACACATAGCAGTAGACAGATTCTGAAAAGGAAAGAGTGGCAATAAGGGACCAACACAGCTGTATCGAAAACTAATAGAAGGGTTTATAAGCACACTAGAAGTTAAATGGAGTTAAAAGAAGGTACAGATCTAGTCATGAAAAAGGACAAATAGTAATCTGAATGATGAGTAATTACCTGAGGAATTATAATGAACTAATAAATTAGGGAATTAATTAGTAATAGAGAACCCAAGCAAGAAAGAAACAAAGACAAGCCAGAATTTCTAAGTTTGTCTCTATCTAATTTTAATCATAAGATATGGCAAGTATACATTTTTGCAGTCATAATTAGAAGGCTTTAAACAAAAAGAGAAAACAACAGTGCATCAACCACACTGTGTCAATCCAACCTGATTCCTTCCCTGACCGTTTAACTCACTTCCTGGTGAAGATGGCAGTAACAGAAGTGATACGCCACTTTTTTCACAGCTTTGTGACAGCTACCTTCACGTCATTCTCAAAACCAAATTAAGACAACATGGGGCAAGATCACTATGTACTGATTTCTGTGCCTTATAGTTGGTTAATAGTCATCAATAATATCAAATATCCCCACAGATTTCATCAATGTCTGCTATCAGGTAGTATTTTGTTCGGTAATCTAGACTGGCAATTAAAATGTGGAATAGGAAGTAAAAAATACTAACCAAGTCTGTACAAAATACTTAAAATATGAAGGCACTGCAAACACTTAGGAAACAGAATTCAAAATTATGTTGGTCTTGGGGAAAACGTGCCTAAAAACTTTGTATTATATCTCTTTTAACATCAGTTTATTAAGTACTACACCTGGAGAAGAACACTGAAATGCACAAATACAAAATTGAGTACCTTTGGTTAGGCAACAGTATTGCAGAAATCAGTCTTGGAAGTTGAAGCTAGTAACTTGAACAGAATATGTAATAAAGGCAAATTTATTTTGCAGGTGTATCAACTGAAGGGTAATATATGTCACATGGAAGGTAATGAAGCCCTTCTATTCAATGTTTATAAGGTTTTTCCTCAACTGTTGCATCCTGGTTTAGATACTAATGGACAGACTGCAGGTAGTCTACAATGAAAGTAGGTAAAATTGTATAAATATCTGGAAAAGTCGAAAAAAATTGGCTTTGTTAATCTAGATACATTAGTCTTCAAACAAGTTTAATCTTAAGAACAGAGGTCACAGCAGACCCCCTGTCTCTATTTCAAGCCAAGCTGTAGTAGCTGGCCATTTGCAGAAAGGACAACTCCACTTAAATACTGGGAAAAATGTCTGTCTCTGATCACGTGCACTACAGCAAAACCATAAATGCCTGTAGAAACCCATTCTTTGGTATTTTTAAGAACAATTCAATGTCCATGTTGCAGACAGGTTCAGGATAAACATCCTATTTCAAAGCAAAATAACAGACTAACAAGGATTTTCCTGAGAGTCTCTTCCAACCCAGTACTTTTGCAAGTGAATCACACAGGCAATGTACAAGTGAGACACTGTGAGATAAACTAATATTTCAAACATGGATGACTGCTCTTAGAACTTACTTTAGCTCCAACACTGCAACTTCCAGTACTTCCAGTGCTGCCACTTACTACTCCTGTAAATCTTGCCTCTAACAACTCTTGTCTTCTTGGGTCCAGGCTATGAAGCTCATCCATTGCTCCTAAAAGAAAAAAAAAAAAAAAATTAATTATGTTCCCTAATGTTTGCAATGGAATATCTTACAAACAAGCCAAACATACCACTGGCCTATGCAAAGAAGGAACTTACACCGTCAGCTTGACAAGGATTCACCATCTGCTACCTAATAAAAAATGTACTCAAAGAATTCCAGAAATTTTGAAGAAAGTTCTGTGTGTCAATTTTGGTGAAAACTAGAACCTGTTAGAGAGAGGCGTGTAAGAGACATGGAGTCTGCAGCATGCAATACGCCAACCAGGCAACTATTTATAGATCAAAAACTAGCTGACAGGAGCAAAATACTTTCCAGCATAAAACCTTCCAGTTCTGCAATCCCCTTGTTTTTCATAGTATTTAAATTGTTTAGGCTATCAACGTATCACTGTCCAAGACAAACAAGTAAGAATCACAGGAAAAAGAAGGGAAATCAGAAGGTAGGTCACAATCCCCTAGAGGTGCAGGGGAAGGTAGGGTTATACCGACGTGGGAAGGGGCTGAGGAGCAAGGACCGGGATCAGCAACGTGAAAGGAGCCAAGAGCTGCAAGGACCCTTGCAGAGGTGGTGCCCCTGCCAAACGGGCAGTGGGGGCTGCGGGCATGGCAGGAACAGGAGGGGGAAGGAAACCGGGGGAACAAAAAGAGTTTCTGATGAGCTCAGCCTACAGGAGTAGGCCGCAAAACGATGTGCAGCTTCCTAATCTGCATTTAAATCACAGCTGCTTAATGAGTCTGAAAGATGATCTAGACAAACAGTCTCCTGTATTTACACAAACTGCTTTGTTTTTATCTTTTCAACTACTTGAACATTTAGTTTACCTTCACTTGGAAACATTTCAGTTGCTTTATTTTAAATCAGATATTTAATGTCTAAGTCTTTATGCACTATTTTAATAGCATATCTCTAAAGTTCCATATAAAGTGGTACAGCATCATTTTTTTCAACTAAGACACAACTTATCATGTCTGTGCTTTTCCGTGCCATGGGACAACACAGCAGTTCAGAAAGACCTGCAGGCAATAACTGTGTATATTCAAATGGTGCTATGAAAGAAAGCTTTTGGAATTTCCTTTTACGAAAACTGCAGTTTGCAAAGTTTAAGTGCTTTTAACAACTTCCACTCATCAGCTAAGGATCTTGACAGCCTAGGCATCAGTGCAGCTTTCCATGCCATTAGTAAGACATGAGACACTTTCCTATACAACTCTTGGGTACCTCACAAATCTTTAACATTCAAGAGCTAGACAGAACTTTCTGTACTGCACATGTTGTCCACTCCAAGCCATGCAGCACGTAGAGACAGCGCTGGTTCTGCTGTCTGGCTAATTCCCTTGCTCCTGCAGGAAGGCAGGTGACAGAGAGTGTGGCGTCCATGCTCCTTCACTGCAGAGCCTGGTACCCAGAACCTCCTCTGGCAGAAGAAAATCACACTGAGAGAAAAACAGTTGGGAAGGAGACATTCAGGAAATGTGTTGTAGGTAGAGTCTTCTTCTGAAAAAAATTAAACTGCAAATGGCAGGTCGAGGATACCACATTTTGTTTCTGGCAGTGGAGGAGCTTACCCAAACATAGCCATATCCAGAGCTGGAGGTCTCTTTTCCAGCAATGCAGGTGAATTATCCAGTTTGAAATTACAGTTGGCTTCTTATCAGTGGTTGTAATGCCACTTCTGTACTTGCATAGTAAAAATTCCTCCAATTTCTACATATTTTAGATTGTAAGCTCTCTCGGGTACAGACTGTTTTACTACATATATGCACAGTGCAGTTCAATAAGGAATCCTATTTAAACTCCTGCTTCCTAAAATGTGCTTGTGTACCACTTCCAGGAGTTTCAAAACCAAACTGTACACTTTTATGCACAAAAAATATTTCTTATATTTACATATTGTGCAATAAAGCTGCTGCTTCTTCTTCTTTTTTTTTTTTTTTTAAGCAGATGTGTACAGCATACCTGTGCTACTATGTAATCCACATCTTAATGGGAAAGCATTGCTCTAAAAGAGCATAAGAAACTAATCACACCAGATTTGTCAGGTGAGTTTAAATGACTATTGTTTTGGTTCATAACAGTGTTTAAGTGTATGCCACTCTGAAACAAATAACGTGAGTTTACCAAAGCAACCCATTTAATGAAGCAGGACTAGCAATATTTTGATTTGCTAGCCTACTTGACAGTCACCGCCCACCAAAGTTCAGAGCTTACTTAAAATTGCTGACATAATTCTAGCAATTACAAACCATGCATATATTACAGAAACAGATACTATCATACCCTATATTGTTTATTTTATGAAACACAGGAAAGCAATAATCACTGTAGATAGCTAAGGTTCATTTGAAGTGCTGTAGGGTAAAACTGCTACTGCAGGTCTCATGTACTGTATCTAGATACTAATGCACTAAATAGACCAGCACCCCTGGGTTAACTCTCCAGTCAGAATGGTAATTTAGCAGGTAGAGGGGTAGTCCACAGCACAGATGAAACACAACCCTCCCTTTTATTTTTCTGCTCAGATTTTAGAACCTACACATGGCTAACAAACACAGTGTATTCTCTTAATTGTTTCTGCTGGAGTGTTTTTTGTTGTTGTATTTGGTGGTTTGGGGTTTGGTTTGGTTTTTGTTATTGTTGTTAAATACCCAGAACCAAAAAGCAACACACAACATGTACACTCTGCCATCCTTCTGATCTAAAGGACAAGACAGAAAATCTGGATTTGAATCTTCCAACGCTGAGCAAACCCTAGGAAGATCTATTAAACTGCCTTCGTCATTCATGCTGTAATTTAAGATACACCATTCACTCTCAGACACACAGCTGCTTTTTCCAAGAACATGCAGTTCCGTACAATCCTTTAGTTCTTAGTACAAGTTAACTGCTTTTAAAGGTACCATACACTTAAAGGCACCTCATGTAAGGGACAAAAAATATAATTTTTAAACACCAGACTTCGTAAATTATCCTGCTGACAGAACACCTTGTCTGTCTTGTACAGACATAACTTACAGTTTTGAAAATATACCCAGACTTCATAGTTGAACTAACTTAATTCCTATCCCCAAAAGTCAACTCATTAGCTCAAAAGACACACAAGTACTTAAAGCGTATTTACAATGACATTAGATTAAAGACTGGCATTGCTACCACCCACTGCCATTCAAACTTCTGCTATCTTCCAAAGAGAACACCTGGAAGATTACCCCAAACTCACAGAAGAGCCCAGATTTTAGAATGCTTCTTCTAGTAATTTTTTTAGAAGTTACCAACACTACTGTTGTATTTTTTTAGGTTCTTTCAGAATCGTCTAAAGCCTCTTCTTTAAAAACTGACATAAAAAATACAGATTTCTTGTCCTGAAAAGGACACTTTTTGCAAGAACTCTTCCAAAAGAAACTCCAAACCCTTCCAAGAATTTGTAAAGCAATGGGTTATCTCAAAAATCTAAGTTATAAATTCAAAGAAGCAATTAGTAAGCTTTTTCTTTCAATATAAACAATTAGACCATTTTCTACCTAGCAAAACCAGAGATGTAAAGAATCAGAGGATTCTCCATGGTAATCTGAATTTTTCAGACCTGGTGACCACAAAATAATGAAGCACAAACAGCACCTGTACTCTTAAGGCCCCAGACCTCCAAATACACAAATACTTGCAAAAGATCCAGTTATTTAACTAGATATTTACCTGCTCATACTCAGTAAAATGGACATTTTAGGAGAAAAAAATTAGCAGAGAGTTGCAACTGCAAGTCTTCACCTCCTAAAACTGGATCTTTTGTGATACACACATATTATGATCTCCACCTCAAGCACTGCCAGACCGCAGAGCAGCGCTGCAGACCCAAACACAAGGGCTTGGCAGATCAGACATGTTTTTCTTTTCCACTAAATACGGAATCAAGCTTCAAGCCTCAATCTTTATCTTTGACTCTCTTATTACCCTGAATGGACTCTTGTTATCTGGCAATCAATTACAGCTTCGAGATGAAGAAAGATCAACAGCTTCACACATTGTCAGCTTTCTACAATGAAGATAAAATTCATTATGCAGAAGCCAGACCCTTCTTAGAACATCCCTCCAGATTAGACTGAGGCCCCCTTCTCCTGAATTCAAGGCCAGGACAAACCACCTTTCACTTAAGTGAAAGGCATACTGGTTTGGTCTGGTTTCTTTAACCGACTTATATGCATATAGCTTTTAATGCCAAAGCAAACCACTTGAACACACAGACCTATCTATTGAAAAGAAGACGACAGTTCAACAATAGCCCAAGCGCAAATGCAATTTCCTAATGTGCTCCTAGCAGGCACTCAGATTTTATGGTAACACACATTGTATGAGAATTATGTCCAATATATTTTTAGGAACACTTCACATTAACACTGATAATATTTCCACTGCATAGTCTCTTCACTGACAGTAGCATCCTTTAGATCAGTAAATATAACTAATATCTAATTAAAAGGGCAAAAGGTAGGAATAAAAAAAAAAAAAAACAACAACCCACAACACATTTCAAATGGCAAGAAAAACCGTCTGGAAAGCAGCTTTAAAAAAAAAAAAAAATCAAAATTCCTTTAAAGGTATCAAACAATCTCTGAAGTTATGAACACCAGACTTTAAGCATGGTAACCATTCCAAGTATAGAAACCACTGCTTAACAGCATTGCAATGCAATCCCTAAAGTCGTTAAGTAACTGTTTATTTCAGTTTGGAATATCCTAAACGTGCATTTATCCCATTATGTTGATGCTCTAATAATTTAACTTCATAACAACTGAGCATGACAGCTCTTGTCACTCTAGAATACATGTGTATGAGCAGATAAATGGAAAGCTTTAAATCGTCAAATGCAAAACAGACTACAGAAAATTAGTAAAAACACAGATTTAAAAATCCTTGGGCATCCTACTAAAAAAAAAGCCCACACAACTACTTTTCCCTTCTTCTTTCACCAAAATTAAGATGCATCTTGTCTCTGCATCCATTTGTATTTCCTTTTAAGTGAACTACTCTGTTGTCTCATTTGTAAAAAACAAAGCAGCAAACCAAGCAAACCAAAACATGCACTAAACTTCATTCTTCTCTCTTCTCTTTCTGAAACTCTGGACTTTCCTTACTGCAGAACCAACCTGAAAGGACTTTTTCATTCTCCAGGAAAATAAGATAACGAAGCTAACATTCCTGCCTCCAAGAAAACAAACTATTTGGCATAGTGGTTAGGCAAATGCTAGCAAATCATCACCATGTCGATCCAGGTCTCTTCCTACTAATAGTAAAACTTTCTATTTATTACACCTTCTACTTTATATGTGCTTCAGTATCTTATAAAGGGGAATAAAGCAACCCAGAACAAGTTGCCAGTGAAGGAATACACAGAGCTCTAAAATACAAGCCTAATCAACTGAAAAAGCAAGGCAAACCAAAATATAGTAAGACATCAAACTGTATGGAGTGAATGCAAATTTCTTCATTTTTAAATTGGAAAACACACCTGTTCCATTTAAAATAAAACATTTGGGCTGCAAGATTGAGAAGTGAATCAAAAAACCACAAAGTTGACCTGTGCTGCTAAACAACGTCTTGAATACGCTTTCTTCCACAGTGTGTTTTGGAGAATCATAGAAAACAGAATTGGAAACAGCCTTGAAAACTACTAATGTGCTAAGAAAACAAGTTGAGATGCTAGCATGATGGCAAAAAGCCAAGCAGCAGTAATTTGAGAAGAATCCAATTCCAAGATAACAGCAAAAACCTAGCCCAACTTTTGCAGAAGGCTTTTAAGTGCATCACCATCAGAACAACGGTGAATCACAATCCCCAGGCCACAGTCACTCAGTTCTGCAGCCCCACAAGTCAGAAGGTCCCACTCAACCTAAACTAGCTGTCAGCACGGCAGACAGCAAGATAAAGTACCTGAGATGTGAAGTAAAACAAATTAGAAAATCCTAATACTGTAATGTATTTACGTCCTAACAATAGCTACATAAACAAAGTCTAGAGGACACCGTTTACCAAAGCCCCAGGGTTCCAGCCCTTTCAAAATATTTAAAAGAGTAATAACGAACACTACAGATTACCCATGACAAAGTTTAAGCTGGAAATTTAGAAATGCTTATAATCACTGGATTTCCAATCAAAAGGATTAATTTATTTTACAGGGGACTATGTACCTATTGCAACCTCCAAACAAGAAGTGACATGAAATAGTTCAGGGTACTATATTAGAGCTGAAAACCTTCACTGTAGGTGCACTCAAACAGCAGCAGTAGATGCAACAGAAAAGGGGGAAAATACATCCTAATGTTCAAGTGAAACTAGCTGTTTGAAAAGTGATAAGAAATTCCTAACGAGGTACATATATAAGCCGAGGGTTAGGAAGGAGTAGTATCCATTTTATTAATCAAGAGTCATCACAGTGAAAATGCAACATTTCTGAGCACCTGAGCATGCAACACTGAGGCATGCAACACAGAAATAGTAGTATAAAATTCACGTTTCTCACTGAAGTTATCTTCTCTATTTAGGCACTTGTTTCCTAACAAGCACACCCTCTACCACCACTAAGGTTCCTAGGTGAAATTAAACTGCTTTTCTGAGTAATCAAAAGAGAGCTTTTATTCCACAAACTGATCCTCTTGAAGTGAGAAAGAGTGTCTCCAAAGGAATGAGCAAAGGGATGCAGGCAAGTGAAAGGTGCAACTGCTTATGGGAGGCTGAGGGGTGAAAGGAAGGAGATAAAAAGCTGGAAAATCAGCAGGCAGACAGGTCAGGGTTTACATAAAACCTGTGGGAGGGAAATAATGTAACTGGCAAATTTCGGCCTAAAAAAGCACAACTATGGCAAATTTAACAAATTATAAGTAAAAGAGTCTTCACTGTATTTAGAAGACAGTAGTTTTTGACAAATACAATTTGAAAACCCACTTCCAAAGTACTTTTATGAAATTTGTGTCTGATTACAGCTGTATGATTGTTGGATGCAAACTTGTTAAAATACAAAGCAAAGAAAATGAGGTTTTTCAAATGAGAAAGAAAAAAAACACCAAACACAACAACTTCTGACTGATTTCCCACGAACTAACGGACCAATAAGGGATGGGCTGCATTTTGGTTAGGTTACCTGGACTCTGCCATTCAACATTAATTCTTCTGGCGCTGAAAAAACAGGAAAATATTCCTTGTGTCCCTCCTCTCCTCAAGATGAAGCCTATTTCTTTTTGGAATACTTTTTTAAAGGTTTTTTTTCAAATGACCATAGCTTAGTTTTTAAAAATGCTGTTTGAAGGTTGTTTATTTCACTTTTCCCAGCAGTTCGACAGTCCAGAAATTTGATCTAAAACAAAGAAGACATCAGCTGCTGGATAGATAAGTAATTTTCTGCAGATCACTCTACAACAGAAATTAATTCTTTAGTACTTAAAAAAAATAAAATATATATGTATATTTAGACTTCATCTCTATGCTGCCAGTTTTTGAATTTCAACTGTCTGGCCAACAATCCAGAAGAGTGAATTACAGAGAAATATGTTCCTGAGGGAATCTCTGCTAACGCCTTGAAGAAAGACTCACGAATAAACCACTTGGGGCAGCTACAGAGCAGTCAGAAGACATCTGTGGGTAACAATTTAGGAACATTTCATTCTGATTTTCAGCTAGGCGCCCTATTCTAAGGTTCCCTTGGCCATTATGTGTCCCATCAGATGGCTGCAGGCAGCAGAGGCAGAGACAAATTTACAAGTTGCCAACCAATGCCACAAACCAACAACATATAGTCATGCGTGTGGGTATACACCACAAGGATGGGAGCTCAGGGAGTGATTCATACAACAGCTCCCAAAGGGTCTGTTCTATTATAACTGCGGCTGAACCAGGTACGCAGCTATGTCCATGGCAAGCCAGGGACTCTGACGAGTCCCTCTACTCATCCTCACCCTTGGAAGTATGATTGAATTACCTGAAAGCCACACATGGCTCAGGAGCAATGCACTGGCCTCCTGAAGCAACCACAAGCTCTTATTTCTTAGTGACAGCATTTTCCCACACATTGCATAAAAGTAATTGTACCTTCTTTCAACACTATAGACAACACAACTATTGCACAAGTGTGAACACAACCTGAGGTGCAGCACCGTACCTCTGACACATAAGTACTAATGTAAGCAACAGAAAGACTCAAAAAAAACCAAGAAACCCACCTGATTGAGCACCTTTAAAAATTACATCGCAAACCTGCAAGGTGATAATGTGCATGTCCATGACAGCTTTCAAGACTGAAGTCTGTCTAACAGTTAATGGTGCTGATGGGTCTGAATGCTACTGAAGTTTTTTTGCAACATCCACTGAAAACAGTGGCATGCTGTGTCTCCTTCCAAACCTGTTCCTATTCAGAAAACAAGTCAACATCCAGTTTTATTTGGCATGTGAATCCTTAAGACGGCCTGGTTTTTAGCCAGACTTTTCTTTATGCTAGTTTTGCTGAAGGAATTCTTTACAGATCAAATTTTTCCCATCTTGCCCCAGAAATTATTACGCCATTATTTTTGCAGCATTTTTTCCTTATTAATGATAGGAGTTGGAAAGTATAGAATAATTAATAGAGAGAAGACATGGCATAGAACGTTCAACATGGCATCTACCTATCCATTTCCCAAAGTTCTACATAACGCCATGTGCAACATGTACAGGAAGTGTTAGCATAGCAAACACTGCTGTGAGCAACAGTACCACAGCAAGGTCCTTCCTGAGTCTGGTGAATAAATTTTAGCGTGATGAATGAAGGGATAAAGGACAACTGAAAGAACATGCAGCATAGTACTAGTATCTTGAAAACTGTTTCTCTTGGATTTGCCATCCCTCAACAGTAGTAAGGAGGCTACATTCTGAAGACTGGTATCGCTGTATTTTTGCCTCTCCACACACCTTGACGAAACTTGAATTCAACAGGTAAGTTAATGGGCACAGTAACAGAAACATCTGCTATGCGCAACAGCAGAACAATCTACGTGGAAGAATCTCCAACATCTAAAATCCCTCTTCATGTCCGGTAATCCCTTCTAGGCTCCTAAAAACAATACTGAGTTAGGTAAGATCAGAGTGTACTTCCTAGACCAAAATCCACAACTGCAAGATGTTTCTTTATTACAAAAAGCCCTCCTATATCAATCAAACAGAAAAGCCACTACAAAAAAAATACCCCATAGAGCAGCAGCAGCATCAGTGAATAATATCCCTCTTGGAAATGTCCTACTTAAAAATACTTATTCTGAACTCATACAACTACCAGCTTAAAAAATTAAAAAATTGCTAAATAAAGATTTTCCAAGTTGTTGGCTACAAAACCATATGCAGAACAAGCCTGACAAAGAAGTCAACGCTCTGAGCGAAGAGAAACTAGATGGGTGATATCCTGAACATGTTCATTACAAGAAATGGCATCCACTCCTTTGCAGCTTGTCCCTACATAATCCCAAATGTCATATTTTCCTGCTTTTTAAAAACCTGGATTACTCACTTGCAATTTTTCTCTAGATTATTCTGAACTGTCAAGAGTGATCAAAGACCAGGTTCTGATTTGGCAGAAAGATTTTGGTGGCTTTTCAACACCACCAAGCTGGCAGAGCCAGAATGTTTCAAAGAAACAAACAGGTCTGTTAACTTGGTCTTCGCTGACCATTTTGCACCCTTTGCAGCTAAAGACAGTGATACCTGACAGCAGGTTTACTAACCAGTTGACTCTCACTGTGTAAAGTACTGCTGCTCTAAGCATTCAGTCTGTTTAGAATAAATGTGTAGATACTAAAAAACAAATGCACCTTCAGTAAAGCTTTTTTAATGACAACATCTGATTTAAACATCTGCTACAGTGGCAGAACAATCAGAGATACAAAGCACTCATTTAAAGTGTTTTTAATAAAGTTTTGTTCAAGACAACTGTCAGTTTTGGCAGTAACTGGGTAGCCGACTAGCACATCCTCCTGATGTTTCTTGTCATTTCTGACCACTGTAGTCTGTGCCTGCATAAATGTGATACAAACCTCTTTAAAATCTCCCATAAAGCCTTAATCATATCTAGGTTCCATGGGGCTTTCTCCTGGAAAGGGAAGATTCATTATACATTTTTAAGGTCAAAAGCAGTTTTTCTTTCTTCAGAGTTAAGAACAATGTTCTGGATAAGGAAAAACTACACAAAATGCATTGGTTTATGATTGTCTTCTACTAAGCTAGAGGAAAGCTTAGAAGAAAATATGAAGGCACTCCTTTGGGTTGCTTTAGTCTACTGGATATCCTTGGTCAATCAAAAGTAAAAAACTCCTTGTTAGTGTCCCATAGTGCAGTATCAGTGATGCTATACTGCACTGTACTACTACTAGGATCGATAAACGAATATACAATACAGAGACAATATGTTTATGCTTACAATTTCCCTATAAGGTAGGAAAAGCCTATCTGCATTCTACAGAAAGCACTTAATGTCTTGGCCAAAATTATGTGAGACATCTGTGGCAGAAATACTAAAAGACTGTCTTCCTGGGTAGCAAAGATCTGCCCTGAACACAACATTATGCCAAGGGAGACACAAACTAAAAGAGCCTGGGCTGCATGCATGCAGGTGACGTGCTGGCTGCCTATCTGCACCAGCTCCCCTTTCAGGTCTGTGTAGAGGAATCTGCTGCAATTACTGTTGCTTTCAGACAGTTCTGTAAAAGGTATCCAGACAGAAAAGGAGAAGCAGAATTTGCCCATTTCAGCTTCATTTGCTGCAAAACCAGACGCTCCCTATGCCCTTGGGGAAGAGGCAGCAGGCAGGGAGAAGCACACTGCACGTTCATGGGTCACTTGCTGCCAATGCAGACTAACAGGTCACAAGATCACACCAGTTTTGTGATACTCCCGAAAAGTGCATCACACTCCGAACAAAAGTGCACTACTTTCTATCTCTCTATGCTGAAAAGCACTAAAAGCCTGGAGCAGTCCTGAAGAAGAAACATCCACCTAGAGAAATACCAGAAAGTACAGTGGATTTCATTTGGTGCATTCACTTACAAGGAAACAAACCAGGAGTTCTCAATGCTCGAGTCCATGAAATGGCTGTCTAAAAGAATTTAAAATGGCACAGGCCTTTCGCACATATCAAAAATAAACAGTAGTTTCTGCTATCTAAGGAAGGAGTGAAAAGGAAGTTGAAAGCAGAGGTCACCTAGTGAGCAGGAAGGGAGCGCCAGTGCCCCTTCCCACGAGGCTTTTGGTTCTCACTCTCACTCCTCAGAAAAAGTAAACCATGAAGGAACAAATATAAATTGTGCCGCTTTTCCCTAAATAACTTTGACTGCAAGTTACCTATAGAGTAGAAAGGCGGTCCAAAAACCCCCAACAATTTAGTAGAATAAATGTTCCTTATTTTTCCAAGTTACAATACCAGTCATTTGCTATTTGAAAGCTGTATTTGTGTCAATAGAAGTGTGTTTCAGTTGCTAATTCCCTGAATTTCCTAATCTCCTTACTTCTGTAGCTCCTGCTGCCATTTCTGCCCTCATGATCTCCAAATGCTCCCCAGCGCAGGCAGCCCCTGCCCCCCAGGCCGAGGCCCGGGCTCTGCTCCCTGCAGCACACAGCACAGTACAACTGCTGACCACAGGACATAACTCTTAACCTATACTGTTCTCTTCATTACATACTACAAATAAGAAATAAAGTAAAAAATCCGAAGTCTTTCCAAGTATATTAATCTATTTCACTGTTAACACTGTGATCAACTATAACTTCAACTCCCATATACTTCGGTAAGAGGCCACAGTTCAACAAACATGCAAAAAAGCTTATTACACCTCTAAGATTAAACTCTGACAATAAATTCACCTCTAACTTTCACCACAAGACTCATGAACTATTTTGGTTTTTGAACTACGCCATTTTAAGAAAAAAGGGTACAAACCTCAAACAGCACTGTCGGTTTCCTCCTTTCAAAATATCTGCATGGTGCACATAGCATAGAAAATACAAAAACTGAAACAAAAAGAATTACATTAAGAGATTTAAACTGCAGGATCACAAGCTTGGTGAGAAACCACCACACCAGGCAGCTCATGCAGTCGGGACCCTGTCCCTGTGCTGAGCAGGGCCATGCTACCTGCCAGCAGCTCACTACCTTCCTCTTCTAGGCACCCTGACTAGAGGGTAGGTGGTGCTCAAAGAATCAGGCAACTAGATACTGTTCCTTAAGCTTTTGTGGTTTGTCTTAAAAAAATTTAAAAGTACAATTCAACTAGCAGCCTCTGAACTGACAAGGCAACCCAAGCTTTGCTGAACAGGGGAAGAAACCCATTTTTTAAAAGTCCCTTGTAGGGAGGAACTTCTCAGAATACAGCTCTAAGTAGATAAATAACACACACACAGAGCTGACATGTTACGTCTACATTTTCCTAGGACCTTGCAGCATTGCTCCCATTACACAGGGAAAAATGAGACTTCTATGAAATCACACATGAATCAGTGAAAAATCAAGTTTGAGACTAAGGGTAAGAAATATTTCAAACTTTGTATTTATCCTTCTTACAGCACAACTACAAAGCCTGTTGATACCCACAGTATAC
The DNA here is from genome assembly GCF_037038585.1 of Patagioenas fasciata. Lineage (NCBI taxonomy): Eukaryota > Metazoa > Chordata > Aves > Columbiformes > Columbidae > Patagioenas > Patagioenas fasciata. Next base: position 21,981,324 of record NC_092526.1, read on the forward strand.
ATTAAATTCAGTTGCAACTTTGTGTACCGAGCATTTTTAAAAATTCACCACCCGCATAGTTAACAAAAAAGCATCCTATGTAACCATCTGTCAAAAATTCAGTTTTAGTGTTCCTCAGCATTATCATTAAAGAAATCTGCATTACAGCCATTGCTCCTTTCCAGTGTTCATTACCTAATTTTAAATCAGCTTTCTTTCCTGCTATACTATCACTTTCATTCAAGTTTTAAAAGAAAGAAAGGTTTCTCACTCCTTTAAACACAGTCCCTTCCTGAGAACTGAGCAAAGAACAGACTTCATGGAACAAAGTCTGCGATCACGTGAATAACATTTTGTAACATAAATGCAGTCGAAGCCCTGAGGGCAACTAGAAATTAAGAACGGGCAGAGTTATAAGTCTTTGATATTGCAAATTAAAAAAAATAATAGTCAGGTATATATTCAAACCATAGTTCAAGACACCAGTAAAAATACTTACATGCAATTAACATCATCCACCATGTAGAAGCACCTGAATGCTCAGCTGCATAGTACTTGTTGCCCTATGGAACTAACGACATTTCTTCTCAGTTAAAGGATAAGGACACTATAATGGCTTGGGTGGATCACTGCAGCCTAATTTAAGAAAAAACGAGTGTGATCCAAGTTCTCTTCTCCAAATCACAGAAGATAAAGCAGGTCTTCTCCTTAAAACAGCTCATACCATAAGCAAGGGAGGACCATGAAACCCCTTGGGTGGCTGCAGCGGGCTTCTCAGAGCCAACTTGTACAGCCCATCAGAGACACAACAACCAGCGCTACCAGGAAGCAGTGCCACACCTTACCAATAAATTGGCTGATAAATTGGGATGCATTTCACCTGGCGTATATTTGCCTCGACTGCTTCCACACTCCTGACTTTGGAGGTAACTAAACACCAACCTAACCACACAGAAGATTTTTATTTTTTTTAAAATTAATTGATCTATCAACAAGTCTATAATGGACTTAGAGGATCCAGAACTGAGCCAGGCTTACCTCCACCAGTTAGAAAAGGCGGACGGGACCTGTTGCTCACACCACAGGCCCACCGCTCCAGTGGGCTGTCTACCTTAGTGACGAAGAGACAACTGAAGTTTAAGAACTAGTAAAAGCATTTGAAAAAACAAAACAAAATACAAAAAAACCCCAAAACACAAACAAATAAACCCCAACACATCAGGAAAGAGAAAGTTTCACCACCAGCAGTTTGCAGTGAATTCAGAAAAAGGCCAGTTGGAGGCCACCCTCCTCACCCTACCCATGCGGCAGGAGCCACCACACGCCCCAGCAGCTGCCAATGCCGTGTTGCCACTGTTAACATGCACACACATGGTGACGTCTATACATGGAAAAGCTTCTAAATATTAGGTGGCAAATGCAAACACCAGTGACCAAGTACACGCTGCAGGTTTTGGTATACCTCTTAGAAAAAGGTCAGTTTAGTCTCTAACGAAGCAGTTTTACATCCATATACCTATTTTGGTAGTACTTGAATCACTAATTCTCTGCTTTTACGTACGGCTTTCACATAACAAAATAATGTACTGCAAGTACTACATGCTAACATGATTATTCACAAAGTGAGAGAAATTGTACTAAAAACATCTCATTTTGCCAGAAATAAACTCTTCTGCTCAGTGTCTTTGGATCATTCATACAACAAACCAGATTCAATAACTCAACTGGTGCAACAAAAAGTCATTTTAATGACCTGTCTTGACTTAAACCTAAAAACTGTGAAGAATTTCCATTATTAAAGACAGAAAAAATACTAACAAAATCTGTTATTTTCCCCAAATTCTTCATTTGGACCTTTATCCACAACAATCTTAAAACTGGATTTCACTTTTTCTCAAGCAGAATTTTGACAGCTAAGATAAACCAACATTCCTCTCCAGTCTTTCTAAACACAGGCACTGCAGCTGTGAACCCCTAACCACACGAAGCAGGGACCACCGCTGCCGGCTCTCCAGCAGGACGGCTCCTGCGCAGTGACACACCGGGGGACACCAGAGGACAGACCTCCAGCCGCATCCTCACAAAACCGCGCCACCGAGTGCAGCTCCAGCTGAGCGCAGGCAGCCGATGCTTGAATGTCCGGAAGGTTCTTGCTTCTACCGCATAAACCCGCTCCCTTTATCAAAGATCACCCTCCCTCCAGGAAAATCCCCAGCATGCACAATTGCAAGCTGGGCAGGGGTCTGCAACTTCAGGAGGGAAAGGACAGCTTAGCACAGGGGAGCAGAGGAGCGGGACAAGACTGGAGGTCACCCTGTGGCCCAGCACTGGTCGGGAAGGGAAACTGAGGGTGGGAGGAGACAGGAGCTGGTCCAGGCAAGAGCACACACCCCAGCCACAGAGCCTCGGGGACAGCGGCGCACCGCCAAATTCTGCAACTTCTGACAGTCACTGCTACTGCTGCCTCATCAGTCACTTCCCCTAGAAAGATGGGATCTCAAAGCTGCAAAAACAACGAAAAAAAGCAAACCCAGCAGCTTCTCCCTCTCTCCCTTTCTTTTGTATGAACAAACTTGAAGAAAAAGAGAGATTTAAGGAAAACAGCAGGAAGGTGGTGTCAGACTCTGGCAGACTGGTGCCTGTTGTTTGCACTTCTGCAGAAGAGAAAAACAAGTGAAAGGCTCTCAGAGAACAGCACGTTGTGATTTAGCCAGGAGAACAAATCAGGTCAACTTTCAATCACACGACACAGGGAAGAGAAGGAGGAAAAAAAAAGTCACTATTAAGGTCATTTACTGGAAATTATTTTGTTGTCATAACTTCAATATTTCATTCCCAAATTATGACATATGTTGTAAATATAACAAATAGAGAGAAAAATAAAATAAATACAATACTAACCTATAATCTTAACACACAACCAGACTGCTTTTTTTTGTGAGCACTACATTTTTCTATTTAAAAGCAAACAGCAACGTAAAAAGCTAAAACTCAAGATATGGCAAAACTGGTACCATTAATCTAGCAGCCAAACTTTACATAATCTGCAATACTCATCAGCAGGTTTAACAAAATTACATATTTGAAAAAATGAGTCAAGTTTTTAAGAAGTATGTAACAAGAGACAACAGGAATTTAGAACATTTTTACTAAAGAGCAGCTGAAGTTTTTGTGTAAGCTTAGCTTGTTTGTGAAATGCTGTGGGGGATGGGGGTCCCTAACAACATTAGTATTCCTAATGACTAAACAGACAACTCATCCAGACTTCACACACAGACTTTGTGCATATATAAAAGTGTGTACATGCATTATATATAAAATTGCCTCTTCCTTAATACTAACCAGTTGGATGTTCAGGATGTGACAGCATGTATGAAGCAAGGGAGTGAAAAAAGAAAATCTATGGATGCAGAATACAAAATATCATCTAACAAGGAAGCAAAGACCATGACATGTGCCTTTCATAGTTTGAATACTGGTGTTACCCCTCTGAGGCATTATTAGTACCACCATCATTTAATAATACAATTTAATTAGAAAGAGGTAACATGCAATATGATTATATAAGTAGAAGTAAATTAAATAGGCAATGAACTCCACAAAAAGCAATCACATACTGAGGCAATAACAAGCACAGCAAAAAGCACTTTTTGTAATATCTCATTTAAAAATCCTAAACCTGCATCTCCAGGATTTACTTCTATTTGTATTCCATAGTAATTTTAAAATATGAAAATCCCACTCCTCATAATGGCCCTTCATAATACTAAATACAAAGCGACTACAAAAAGAGTTACTCCACAAGTTAAAGCTTGCAGCGAACTTGCAAGACAGACTTTTACCATGGTTTAGTACGGTGAATAAAACTACTGAAACTAAAATGCAACACTAATAATCAAAAAGTTTCTAAAACATGTATCAAAGACACAGCAACCATTCCCAAACAACAGCTGGCTCAAGGAATAACTGACTTGCAAAAGAAACAAAAACCAAACAAATCTAGTGACTAATACTGATTAATCAACTCTTAATAATCTATAATCACCACAACTAAAACAAAAGAATTATCTCATGAAGATAATGACACCACTTAGACCACCATCACTCTTCTCTCCAGGTAGATTCTCACCTGGCTGGTGAAGGGAACACCAGGGGAGAGAGTGGGAAGGGGAGCAGGACACTTGCCTGGATTTGCCTGAGCAGTGGACTTCGAAAAGTTTCCAAACTTCTGATATATCTTTTAAGAGAACTGTTAAAAATGGATAATTACCCATCAAGACTAAAAGCATTTGCCAATAGAGACCTCCAGCATAACGTTCTGCTACATAAACTAACATCATATTTGTAAAAGATAAAAACCCACGGCTATTTCAAAGTTACCCTATTTTTCATCATACAAACAACATATTTATTAAGAGAACTGGTTTCATCACAATCTTGAATGTGCAAATACAGTTGGTCTTTACAATGATATCACTTAGAAAAATATAAAGCTTGCCGTAAGTCACCAGTGTCAAACAAAAAAACTTGTCCTGTCTAAACAAACATATTTTTAATTATAATTCTGTATAAATTAATTTTAAAATACATGTTTCTACTGATGTTAAAGCAAATATTACTAATAATGTGTGGATTTTATTTTAAATTGCTTTATAATGAAAATGTCAACTTACTAAAGGATGCTACTTCTCTCACCACTTTTACTAGGAATAAGCAAAGAAATAGCAAATACTGCAACCTCCCTGAGGACCGAAATAGCAAAATTCAGGACAAAATTGTGGAACCTATTACCAAAAAAAAATAAACATTTGCAATCCACCAGAAGCTACAGCTGCAGAACACAGTGCTTGAAGCACCTATACGCTTTGAGCTCAAGATACAGTCATAAAACTAAGTATCTAAAACACTAGGTGTATGTGACATCATACATGGGATTTTCCTAAAAGTATGAAGATTTCCCATTATTCCTCAAAAAAGGATCTTTTTCTTCCTTTTCTCTTACAGGTATAGCTGTATCAGAAGCTCAGAGAAAGGGAACCCAGTACTTGCCAAGTAATTACGGTCGGGCTTCATTTCCTGTAAAAGGCACTTGAGTTTCTTACCACTGTCCTCATCTCTTAAAATCTGAAGCTCAGAGTGCTTTGTTCTTAAGGATGTTATAAAGAAAGCACTGCGGCCTTTAAGCTTCCACCCACTTAAAACTGTGCAGATATGATGAGGCAAGATACATTGCTTAATGCTCCTGTTGTCACCGTGCAGCAAGTAGAGGCGGTTCCAGGGAACACTGACCTCCCTGACGCTCAGCTTCATGTAAAAGCTTCAGTAAATTAAGTTTCCCATTCCGAAGTGATCAGATTCCTGTCACAGATGTGTAATTATCCAACAACTCCTAGCTTTCCCTCTAAATCCTTGCAGAACATTTGTTAGCCTCAATGCCTCTCCTGCTAAAGTTAAAAAAGCCTTTGGAGCACAGAGTGGATGAATTTTCCTATTTGCTTATTTAAAAAATACACTCCAGCATTAAACACTTAAGCTAAACCTGGAGAGATAAGAATCTATGGTGAGGCTTAAAGTTTATGATCTATTAAATTCGTACAAGGGAAAAATACATTCAAGCAATGTAAACTTTAATGCTCTGCTGGCAGCCAAACCACCACCTCGCTGGAAGCCACCCAGATCGGAACTCTGAAGCACTCGAGCAGCTTTCACCATCAGCCGCTTCTGCCATTTTCATTTGTTCAACCACTGCAACAGTTGGTTCACTTGGAACCACTAAGGACCAACTGACAACTTGGAAAGCAGGAAGCTCAGCTTTCTTTTCCAAATGATGAGCAAGAAGGAAGAGTCACTGGATTTGATCTGTTAACTCTGAATCTTGCAAGGCATGGTGACCAGAAATAACTGATTCATTTCACAAACTACAGACAATTCTACTTAATCTGGTTTAAATGCATAATACATTTGGATATATTTGTTTCTTCTTATGTATCTAGCACAATTAGGATTCATTTTATTTCACTAATAAAGTTAGCTAAAAGCTTTCTAAAGCATGGGAAATTATGTTTCTTAAACATTAAGACTCTAAGCTGTATAACTACTTAAATAAATGCATATAGATGCGCACCCTCCTGCATAGCAAGACGCATGATCAAATTAGACCAATTAGAATCAACTTTTCTTTAAGAAAAATAATTAAGCACAAATGCAAAATAAAATTAAAAACAATTATTTAATCAGGATTTCCTGCTCGCTGATTTAAGCCATGATTAAAATTAGTAATATAATCACCCTGATTTCAGTCAATTCCTCCAGCACGGACCCAGCCCCAAAGGCTTGCGCTACCCCAGCCTTCCCCATCAATCTTCAGCATGTCCAACCTCACTCAAGCCCTTCTGCTCCCCTCTTCTGGGACTCAGTTTGACTGGAGGTCGATCAACTTTACAAGTGTTCATGTTCCTACCACCTACTACATCCTACCCAGGAAAAGGCTGGCTGCCAGGACTTCTCTGCTGCCACGTCCCTCAGGAATGAAAGGAAGGAGTGAGACCTCCAGGGACAAGGTGCCTGGGAAAGCAGACCCGTAGTTTCTGTCCCAAACACAGCACCTCAACAAGGATGGAGTCAGGACGAAGGGAAATGTAGGATTCAAAATACCTTCTGATGCTCACTAACCCTTCTCCACTGCTGCTGAACTTGATCCTCAAGTACTGAACATAAAGTGCAGTATTTGTCCCTTGTTACCTTCAGTAACCATTAGAAGTTTTCCACCCGCAAGCCCACCTGAGAAACTGGGGTATACTATGGCGGCCAGTTTCTGTTTAACCGCTCTCCAGCGATCACAGCTGGAGCACCGGCACTCCCAACAGAAATCCTGATCACTCTACTCTTCTTCTTCTACCCACCCTCCTCTCCACCCAGAGCAATTTGGCAAACCAAATTTCCGTTTTCCTTTTTTACAGCCAAAACACACCAAGCAAAATAGAAAGAATAAAAAGTTCCTAAAGACAATGCTTTTCTTCCCCCTACCCTAGTGTGCTTTTATGTTTTAGGGGAGCTACAGTTCAGAAAATACTCTACTGCATAAACACAATTTACTAACTTCAACATTTTCTTGTGTAAAAAAACTCAGCATGGATGCCAAAAATTTAGATTGGGAGTAATCTGGATTGGAAGCGAATACTACTTCAATACAGAACCTTTTATCAAGAATACAGAAAGCATATAGGATTATTTAAGTCTGTCGTATTTCCATAATCTCCATTCTTCAGTACCAAAATTACACAGACCTAACTTTGACTGTGATGCACATATATACACAGTAGCTTTTCCCAGGAGTCCCAACAGTATTCTGCAATCATTCAGGATTACCAGGCTCTTAGAAAACCCAAGGAAATATCAAGACTAATTCCAGATCAGAGTTATTACTAATAAGCAAGTTTACTTCAGCTTGCTGAAGAAAACAATTTACTTGCTGAAAGAAAAAGCAAACAAGGAAAAAAAATGTTTAGGAAAAAAATAAGAATGAGAGAAATAACAGGCTTTTTATTTGAAATAAGAGAATAATAAATAAATACAGACTATCCTTTAATATATTGATTCTCTCTTCAAAATGGAACATGTTAATGGGAAATTCTGTCCTAGGCAAGTTAAAACAGAATTAAAACAATCACCCAAGTACTAATTTACTCTATTCTCTGCAGCACTTGCCTTTTAGAAAACCAGATTCAAACATGGGCCTATATTTGTAAAAAAAGGCTGTCTTCTCCCATGTCTCAATTTGACATGATATAAAAATCTCGTGAGAATCTGGCATAAGCGTGAGCTCACTATGAAGAACACATCTGCAACAGAAACAGCAATATCACAAGCCAGAATCTGTGCATTTCAGTGGCACAACATACAGTCATACACAACACCCGTTCATGCTACAGCCAGCCTAAAGAATCTTTCATGACTGCTGCGCTCATCCTAAGTAAAAATACACCATCATCTTTAAACATGACGCATTCTCATTCTTCTCTGCTCCCACATAAACCATCCAAATTCGTAAAATTCTCAATTACAGCTGAATGACAAGAAACTATTAATAAACTTACTGAGACCTTACTGGTTAAGCAAATAAAGCAGCTGAGTTTTTGCACTACAAGCAAAAACAGCAAAAAAACCCCAATCCTGGAAGTCTTAATAAGATCAGGTAGCTTTCATGTTCATGGACTAATATAGTGTATGTAGCCTCTGTGACACAATCTGGCATCTGGAAACATTTTGTAGACTGGAAACTCAAGGAGGAAAGAAACTGTACCTTTATGCTCAGATATACAACTATCATCACATCTTAGGCAACAACAAATACAAATAATACACATTTATCAGATTTTTTACAAAAGTGACCAACAAAATTTGCTGCATCTACAACATCAGTTATTCAAAGAGTGTCAAATAGATGTCACCAGTTTATTTACCAATTTGTTGCCATATGGGTTCATATTGGAAAACTGAAATTCACATTCCTGTTGTGGTAATTCAAAGTTGTATTTGGCATGCAGTTTTGCTTTTTGTAAGGTGTTCAAAGACAACAGCACACACAAAAAATAACTTGCAAAGCATCATGCCTGACCATCAGACACTGCGGCACTGCCTCCAACCTCAAAAAATAAGCTACCCAAAGACACTCATATGTATCACCCAAAATCTCTTGTCTCTCTGCCTTGTCAGCAATGACCTGAACATCCCCCATTTACAATACAGCACTTTCTAGCTATGCGCTTCGGTCTTCTTAGTTACACCCACAAAGCAGTCAAAACTCAATAAACTTCAAACATAAAGTTGTGTGAGTACAATTATGTGAGCTGTGGCACAAGATTTAGCCATACAATCACATACGGTATGTAAAATAATACCATATAACAGTCCTCCTAAATTCCTGATAGCATCTACTGCAGGGCTCTTGAATAAGTGGCCACATATCCCACACACAAGTTATTGGCATATAAAACAATTGACAGAACTACAGACATTTACAAGCTATACTGAAATGCAAACAAGAGACTATTCTGGTAGCATGTAAGCGTACAGATGCAATTGTATTCAAGTCCACCCCAGTCCTCTAATTTTAAAACTTTAAAACATAAATTTAAATCTATACAGCTAAGCCACGATGTCCTTGTAAGCCAAGACATAGAAGACAACATTCAATGAAAACTGTTGCTGAAATGTTGTAGTGCATTCCAGAAAATATTATTTTATTTAATTTCACTTCTATGTCCCCAGTAGTCACTTTTTGATACTGACAAGGCATTGCATTTTTTAAAAAATAACTTTGTGTGATAGTTATATATGCCAGAGCTTTTCAGTTTGCTTCCTCCATATTAGAGCTTCATACAGTATCAGTAGGACACGCTAAACCAGGGTGCTGTGGTTTTCTGTTCTCAATACATCAGAACCTTTAAAAACCTGTGTGAGAGATGTGGGCTTATGCCAAATTTTCACAGTGAATCACAAGTACGGTCAGATAAACCATAGCACACATGGTGTACACACTGAGGGCCTGCATATCCGAAGGCAACACAGGCAGATCCATGACAGAAGCCAACCAATGGGATCGGAATCCACAAAGCGGAAGTCCAGGCTGGGGCACAAGATCAGTCCCAGTGCCAAATGGTCCGTATCTGGAAATATTCTCCAGTTAAAACTGGCACAGGCATCAGTGGCGATGCAGCACTAATTCAGTATGGACTGGCAGCCTCCTGCACTGCCCCAAAGCTCATACTCTCCATTAACATCACAAGGTATCACAAGTTTAAAATCGATGAGAGCACAAACTTCTAAAAATACATTGCACTGCAAATAGAGCACATTTATTAGTTTGATCTGACATCATTCTTTCACATATATAAGGCAATGTCTACAAACATGTTTGTATTTTGGGGCCTACTGCTTTCAGGCAAGATACTTCTTTGTAAAATGTCTACACACAAAGTGTGGTGATAACATCCCATGAGCACAAACGCAAAATGTAAATCCAAGTATGGCTGGCAGCTTATGCTGATTTTCAAACAGAGCTACCTAGTGAGGATGCACAATTATCGCGACCCAGGAACACTGTGCACACACAGTACGTTACAGTACTAAGCAAACACCAGGGTTTTGATTACTCTGTAACCCATGAACCTGCATTAGAGGATGTAAATTACAGTACCTAGAAAAATCCAACACCATGAGTCCTAAGAAAGAAAAAAGTCAAAAGCACCATAACCATCACATTAAAAACTAATTTCACAATGATGTTTTTCAATGTCTAAAAAGTGGTACTCAAGAAACATAATTTTTCTCTAAAATAAATAGATATATATAAGTTGTGCTGCAATAATAATTTCAGGCTTATATGCCAGGTGCAAAAATACCTCATCTATACAGTCTGCGTGAATATTATATGCACACGTATTCATAACAAGTGTCGCAATACTGAAGAAACCTACTCTCAATAAACTTAAACTATATACTGGGCCAGCGGTGGTTGTTTTTCTAAAAGCTTCAGTTTCCCACAGAAGATGAGCACAAAATGCCTGCCACTTTGCTCAGCATCTTTAACATATACTGTAATTCCTTTCCAGGTATTTTCTAGAGCATTTCATGTCAATCTACCTGGAGAAGCGTGTGCAAAAGTGACACAGAGTGATACAAGTCTGACAACTACCGGTGTGGAAAATGGAGAAACACGGACTGCGTTACGCATTTTCAGGATGTCAAATCCCTGTTACCAAGTCCTTACATAGCTTAACAACCCCTCCCCCCTCCAAAGAAAAAAAAAAATCACCAAACCAAACAAAACCAGAAAGAAGCAGCTATGGAGAGACTTGAAAAACAAAGACTCCCCATTTTCACTATTATTTCAAGTTAGCAAGTTTCCTGTTTGAGCGATGACGTTTTGCAGACGCTACAAGAAATGCTACACGGTATTCATTAAACTGGGGCAAATGAAGTAAAATGATATATCTGCTCGGCATGCAAGTATCCATCTATAAAAGTTCTCCTCCGCCACTAACCGGCGTTCAGCAAGTAGTTATTTTAGCTAAAAGCAGCGAGCAATCCACGAGCTGTATAACTGCTACATCTTGTGGCAATACATTTCAACGCAAGGAGGAAAAGCAGACAATACCCGAAAGGGAATAGCGAAGGGACTTGTTTGCTCATAACCTTCATACAGATATTCCCTGCAAACACCCACAACACCCTGCTGTCGCTGTCGGTGTAACACAAGAGGGGAGGAGCAGGGGAGGGAGGAGAAAAATATTATCATCCAAGGCGTGATGGAGGACAGGAGAAAGTTGCAGTCATTTCGCGGTGGCCGCAAGGCGCCCTGTCACTTCTGGCCGTAAAACCTGCCGCCCCCGGGGGCGCCTTCCCCGCGGGGCCGAACCCTGCGGTGTCGGCCCCTCTCTCCTCCCCACCTCCATGATGCCAAAAGTGCCCGACTCCCTTCATCAGCAACAACGGCCGCATCCTCCGGCGCAGCACTTTCACTTTACCGCTGGCGGAGGGAAACCGATTTCGGGGAGGACGCGGCGAGCTGCCGCCCGAGAACAGCCACCGCGGGCACCGGCGGCGGGCGGACGGCCCGGGAGCGGAGGGAGCGCGGCCGATCCCCCTCCGCGGCCCGGCGGCGGGGGGAACAACGAGGCGCGGGCGGCGCGGCCCCGCTCGCCTAGCGGCGGAGGCTCCCTCACCGCCGCCGGGCCCAGCGCTGACCCCGCACCGCCGCCGGGGACACCAGCCTCTCCCGCCGCCGCTCCCCTCCAGCCCGGGACCGGCCTCCGGCGGCGGCCGCCGGGCCCCTCCCCGAGGGCCGGGCCCCCCGCGCAGCCCCGCGGCGCGCTGGTTACCTTCCTTGGGCGGCTTGCCGGGCGGCGCGCCGTGGAGCTGGGAGGCCGCCGCCGCGGAGCAGCCCTGCAGGCTCGGTGGGGACGTGGAGAGCCGGGACCAAGATGGCGGCCCCTCCAAACTTCCACTGCTACTTTGGACACTCATCAAGCTACTTTCCTGGAGCCCGGCAGCCGCCGGGGGCGGCGGGGGAGGCGGCGCGGCGGGGGGACACCCAGCGCCGCGCTCATGGCCGGGGGGCCGGCCCGACACCGGCGCGGGGAGGCCGCCGGCGGGGAGCGGGCTCCGAAGACAGGCGGGGCGTGGGAGAGACGGGGCGCGGGGCCGGCGCAACCTGCCCGCACCTCTGCACTGCGTCGCCGCGGCCGCCGCCGCCGAGCAGCCGCCTGTGTCTGAGGCTAACCTTCCCCGCTGCCGCCGGGGAGGGGAGGGCTCAGGCGGGGAGGGGTCATGCGCAAACACGATCGTGAGCCGAGCGAGCGCCGCGCTCCGCCGGCGCCCAGCCGCGCCGCAGCCGCCCAGGGCCGCCGGGCGGGGAGCGGCACCCCCCGCGCACGCACCTGCCCCGCGGCCCCGCGCGCCGGAAGGCTCCCGCCTCCAGAGCTGCCCCGGCTCCTGCCCTGGGCCGGCCCGCAGCCGCCCGCCGCCTGACCCCCGCTCCCTCCCCACGCACGCCCGTCCGTCCCGCGGCCGCGACCTCCCTCCCTGCCACCGCCCACGGCACGGCGCTCACCTTCCGGGCCTCGGGCAGCGCTCCGCTGGCTGCCGCGGCGGAGCCGTAGGCGGCTCCCCCGAGGCCGCGGCGCTTCTCTCCGGCCAGATGTCCTGGACGGCTCGGTTCGCCCAAGTCGGAGCCCCTGTGCCGGCCGCCGCGCCTTCCCTCGCGTCCCCGGCGGGGGAAGGCGCGGCGGCCGGCACGGGGGCGGGAGCGGAGCCCGTACGCGGCGCTGCCCGGGCCGGGGCCCCACCACCGGCACCACCCGGCGTGGGACTGCGCGGGGCGAGCCCAGCCCGTGGCTGCGGTGAGTATGGGCAGTAACAGCGGGGCTGAACGGGGCACTGCCCACCGCCGTCGAGGTAAATGTTTTTGGCAGCTTTCCTGACAGGGTTCTGCAGGATTTCAAGTGTTTTTCTTTCTCCGAACAGGACTGTGCGGTCGTAGAAACTCGGGGGGACTCAACCCAAGAGAAGCTGTTGTCCAGAGGAAGAAGGTGTTGCTCACCGGCTGTAACCTGCCTGGTTGCAAAGCATCAGTTCCCACCAGATGAGCTGATCCTCGGGCAGGATCCATGTAGCAGGCCCCATCACCTCTCACCTGCCTCTCCACACAGGCTGAGCACCAGCCCTGACCTGTACATCTTTCCAAACGTAATTCTCTGCCTAGCGTTAGACTAAAGTCCAGACATAGCAAAATTTAAACCAACATATCACGTTTTCCTTTCTTAAAACTAACATAGTCTTCACTGAGAAAGTGAGGCACGTGGCAAAGTCCATTCTGGAACAAAGCCTTTTAATTTATGAGTGCAACATAAGTATGACAATTAGTTTGATTACTTAAAAAAATACCACAGTTTGCAGATACATTGCATATATATATGTACTGCATATATATATATTGCATATTTTTCATATATAGCATATATAAATAAGTATTTTCATCACCCAGGCATGGTGCTCATTTTGTGGTTGCTGTGCGGAGACGTCCTGGCCATCTACTAACCTACTTTCCCCTTTGTCTGAGAATGGAAGGAGTACATCACTGATGTGGGGTTGGATCTGTGCACAACACAGATATTGCCAGTTCTATCTTTTCCTTTTAAAGTGACATCTGTCAAATTATCTAAGATCTTCACCTCCCACAAGTATACAACATAGCTGCAAGTTTCTTAGCAATTTGGTATTAACTTGGAGTAAAAATTAGTATGTTTATTCGCTAAATAAGTCTGTTCCAGGACATATACGTAGTAATAGCTGTATTTTTTTTGGCAGAGAAGAGTGATCTGATACTTCAACCAAGACTTAACTGGACTTACTTTTTAAGGACTTGATCCTACAGAAGACTTCTCAGACTTTACCTCAGCAAACTACACCAGGAAATTGCAAGTAGCTAGGCATGAAGTAGAACAGTGCTAGTTCACTCTGACTGCAATATTAATAGTTAGCAGCTGGCATAGAAACTTCTTGCAAGATTAAAAACAAACCATACTCACAATCCCACAATCCATATGATAACATAAGTGAATGTGTACCTCATTTCCTGATGAGCATATTCTGCTGCAAGATGCTGGTTTTAAAATCTGCCAAGTAAGAAGCAATAATTTAAAGAAATTCAGTCTCTTTGGTTATACTCATTTGCAACCACTTAATACAAACCCTTGCTACCCTTAGAAAAACATGTGAAAAAGCATTATTTTGCCACTTTTGCTTAAAATCTGTTGCCCACAAGTTATTCCCCTGATATGGTTGGGACTCCTTGTTTAAATAAAGCACCACACACTTTGACTAGAGGAACAGAGTATGAAGAGGAAGATCCCATTCATTACTTCTTCTATCAGACATGCAGTTTAAATGTTACAAAAATTCTGAGATGTCTTTTGAACTGTCATAAATTAACACTGTGAAAAATAATCAGATCTTTGGAATACCTTGTCATGTGTTAGAAGGCATCTCACTGAGGGACCGGAGTGAGTGGGCAGATACTGCAGGACTCCCCACCAGAGCACTCATTAAACACAGCGCCTGTTGCTTGGCGGAAACGGGTACCTGCTGCAAAATACAGGTTGGGGTCTATTTTCCTAATATAGCAGAGCTATATCTCTTGGTTTTGGGAGCTGTTGATGTAGATTGAAAACAGAGTGTGAATTCTATAGATTATCTCCAGATGAGACAACCTAGATAACTTTAAAAATACATGGAGCTGGTGTATTTCCCTTCTATAGTTCATAGAAAATCTACTTTGGTCATGTGTTAGAGCTGACACTGATTTTAAGGCACCCCCTTATTTGTAAAACTACATCGCTTCAGTGTTACCAGTTTAATAGTCTCACAGCAGCAGAGAAGAACATCTTCATTAATACCTTTTAGAAATTTCCAAACATATTCTAAAAGACTTCCTTTATTATATAGCATCATAAAGGTACATAATGCTTTTCAGAGTCACTGGCAATGCCCTGCTTTCAGTTTGCAATAAAACTTTATGGTCCAGTGGCCAGACGGATAAACTCTCCCTCACAGTGGTGAGCAGTCAGCTCTGTGTCACCCACTCAAAATGTTAAAAACTACATGCAACTCAAATAGTAATGAATATTGCTTTTTTTAAAAAAATATATATAATAAATATTAAATCTTTGTCTTCTGTTTTTCAGAGGCAGAATAGTCTGCTATAAAAGCTTTCCATGTAAACACTACATATCATCAACATCAGGCATAACTTGACGTAGTAGATATGGGGAAATCCCCTTTCAGTGGAATTGCACTGGATAATAATGAAGAAAGTGTCACATACATACTTACAAAGAAAAACTTCACTCCAGGCAAAGCCCAAGAAAGCTCATTTAGTTTTTCTAACTGTAAGGAAGAGAAACTCAAAATCCACAGCAGAATAGAGAGGAGTGAAATGCCTTTGTGCTCTTTTTCTCGTGGGAATGTGTCAAATGAAAGTTAGCAAAGGTTTATTCACAGTAGGAACTCTCAAATCAAGGACACTTGAAGAGAAAAGCATAATGAAATTTCATTATTCCAAAAATTAAAAAGCCAAACAAAAATCTTGAAAAACTTTAAAAATTGTGAGAGCTTTCTACTTTGCCACTGCAATTATTTGTCCAAGAAACTTTTATTGCAGTAATTTCACAATCTACCCCAAAATCTTTATAAAGTAAGATAAGTTAACTGTCATATAGCAAAGGAAAGGGCTTAAAAGAATTAATGGGCTGCATAGTGAAAATAAGGAAGACTACAGCAGAAGTTAAGTTTCTGGAGACATCTGTATTGCATTGATAAAGATAACCGTGCACTCAGGTCAAATCTCAATTTCAAAACTTTTTCATGCATCCTTTACAGAACAAAAAGATATCATTTCAAACATTACATGTGGTAAAATCCAAAGTTTATCCCAGGTCTTCTTGTGGAAGAACATGCCCTCATGAAAAAGATGTACTCTATTAACATCAAATAATACATGTTCTTAGTAACTGGGTATGTCTTATGTCTCTTTTTCCCACCAAGATCAGTTTTATATTTACTGGCTTAGGTTTCATGCAAGCAACAGATACTCCAATACCAGCAAGTGGTGACTGATCAGGTCAGGCAACTGATTATATGAATAATGTATGTTTATGTGTAGGTTCTAAATAAGACCCCTTTTAATTAAGTCAATAATTAGAAGGAAGGCCTCAAATTCATTTGACAATCAGAAGCAGCAGAGGTAGAAGAGGAATTTGACTTAGCAGGCTTGTACTTCTCAGAATGTAAGTCAAGAGTTTTCAGAATTATTATAAATGACAACATCTCTGGAAAAGTATTAAACTACATGCTTCACAACTTAAATCACTCTATCAGCTACAGATCAGGGCAATGTCAGGAATCAGAGATCATTAGGGACTTTTCCTTGAATGCTTTTGGTACCTATTTCCTTTACCTGCTTCTTTTGATTAATAGTTCTAAAATATGACCCACAATTGTATTACAGTTCTTTTTACCTTTTCATATATTTAATCAGAAGTATTTCATATGTAGCTTTCTTCCATTTTCTTCAACTTGGAATAAGTTACTTTCTTTGACAGACAGTAAGGCAACCCAGCCTTGTTTCTACCCTTTTCTCAAACAAGCAATTATCTTCTGTAAGCAATATTCAAGTAATTTGATTTAGAATCACAGAATTGTTTAGGTTGGAAAATACCTGAAGTTCATCGAGTCCTACCAAAAACCTGACACTGCCATGTCCCTAAGCACAACCTCTACACATCTTTTAAACACCTTCAGAGACGGTGATTCAACCAGTTCCCTGGACAGCCTGTTCCACTGCCTGACAACGATTTCCATGAAGAAATTTTTCCTCCTATCCAATCTAAACCTCCCCTGGCACAACCTGAGACCATTTCCTATTGTCCTATCGCTTGTTACCCAGGAGAAGAGATCAACACCCACCTCACTGCAACCTCCTTTCAGGTAGTTATAGACAGCAATGAAGTCTCCCGTGAGCCTCCTTTTCACCAGGCTGAACAGCCCCAGTTCCCTCAGCTGCTCCTTGTAAGATTTGTGCTCTAGACCCTTCACCAGCTTCGTTGTTCTTCTTTGACATGCTCCAGCACCTCAATGTCTTTCTTGTAGTGAGGGGCCCAAAACTGAACACAGCATTCAAGGTGAGGCCTCACCAGCGCTGAGTACAGTGGCACAATCACTTCTCTAGTCCCGCTGGCCACACTTTTCTTGATAAAAGCCAGGATGATGTTGGCTGCCTTGGCCACATGGGCCCATCAATTATTTGCAATGCCAGTGAAACCGAGGTTTTGTTTGTTAAAAAGGCTTCAAATTCTTTGTTAGTTCTGGCACTTTGGATAAGAGATCGACAATGGTATTTTTTTAAAGCATAAGCTATTACAGTATACCATGCTGTTTATTTGCCAGTATGTATGAATTTTATACATAGATATATGTATACACACATGTACACATACACTCACCCTGTAACTATGCCAGCACCAGCAGCCAATCTGGTTTAACTATCATAGTAGAAAATATTCCTTTAACTAAATAGACATACTGGTACAGCAGCTTGAGTAGAAAATGCCTACATTATTTCATCATTGAAACGATGTATTTATGACATTTCTAGGTTAGATGGAATGTAGTATGCTGGGAAAACCTAACTTGGGAGAAGAAAATATTGTTTTCTGTCTTCGTGAATGCTGGAAGATTGTAGCTCAAACACCATTCACTGCTGAGCACATGTGGACCCTCCCTGTATCAGACCAATGCACTCCTGG
The DNA here is from genome assembly GCF_037038585.1 of Patagioenas fasciata. Classification (NCBI taxonomy): domain Eukaryota; kingdom Metazoa; phylum Chordata; class Aves; order Columbiformes; family Columbidae; genus Patagioenas; species Patagioenas fasciata. Next base: position 21,999,167 of record NC_092526.1, read on the forward strand.
CCAGTATGTGCTGGAACGACAGGCAGAATCTTCCAGTCTGTGTCCTGTAGCTCAGAGGGTTTAAAATGCAGTTTTGGCACCAGCACAAGGTAAAATGCCGAGTGACTGCGCCTGCACATGCAGACCAACTCAGACTGTAACAGCTTCTGCACCTGATTCTCACGTGGCATTTCTATTTATGACCAAATAGGAACGTTGCAATTGTACTAACATTAATTTTCAAGTTTAGTTAAAGTTTTCTAAAACCGATTTAGAGCAATAATATTTTTATAGGAAAAAGTTATTTAGATCTTGATTAAATAATTTTTGAGGCTCACTGAATTAAAGCTGTCTCCCTGAGCCACATACTGTACGACATGCTTTATGATCTTTTTAATATAGCACTTGCTAGCAACTCTGAGTTGCAAGGTAACAAATGCATACATAACTAATATAGTAGCAAAAATACCTCCCCCAAATATACCAGCGCATCAAGAAGCAGAGAAGCCAAAATGGAAAAAAAAAAAAATTGTATCACAGTAAGCCTACATTCAAGGAACAAACACCATGTAAGCACAGATCTATTTTTATCATCCATGCAATTGTCATAAACTGCATTTATCATACCTTTGATATCACCATCATCAGTCAGATCCAGTGATCCACCTCTGCTATGATTATTTGTACTGCAAATCTCCAAGAAGCCTGCAAACAGCTTTCCTTCAAACCAAACACAAAAATTAAATGGGTCTTTTTTACCATAGAAATGTTCCTCTCGGCTCCAGTCTCCCTGCTCTAGCTACTAAGATTATTAGCTGCATTCTAGTCAGAATCAAGGGCACTTTTACAATCCCTTCTTATGTGCGTCATTTTAATAAAAAATATTTCAGTTTTAAATGTTCCCTGAAGAAGAAATGAAAAAACCCAACCTGATGGATGCTACAGTCACTTTTTCCCCCCCGCCCCCCGTCTGTTTTCATGTTATTCTAATGCTTTTCTTCCCATGTCCCTTGCAATCTACTTTGCTGTTTCCTGCAATTTTTTCTTACACTTAGACTATTCCTTTTATAATGCTGCTCTCAGGTAAACAGGCCCCTCTTATCTGTCAGGCTTATTCTCCATCTTTCTTTAAGCTCATGCTTTTCCACACATCTTTTGTACTTCTGTCTCACTCTTTCCACCTTATATCTTCTTTCCTGAAGTATCTGTCTTGCCTAGAGCTTATTTTGTTGGCTTTGATTTTAAGCTATTAGAGACAGACAATGTTTGCAGAGAGCCATGTCTGTATGTGGTTCCTAATAGCAATGGGGCATGTCTTGATGCTTTTTTTCAGGCAAAAGTAATACAAGTTTAGGGCTGCTGCGGTTTGGTTGGTTGTTGTTAATTCTTGAATAAAGCCTTCAAACTTTGGCCAAATAATATCAACGCTAAGCCTGACAGATGATGAAATATTAGATGGTAAAGTGACAGCATTATAATTTACAGATTCCCCGCCTCTGATCCCTTCCAGCTCCAGCTGAGCTGGTCTAGAACTTCACAAAGCCCCTTGTGGTGGCAACAGGGGAGTTGCCATGCCCCATCTGACCTGACACCCACCTAGTCCAGTATCCTGTCCAGGCACCTTGTATTCCTCCAAGAAAATGACAACAGCCCCACAGTCAGCAGATTTGGGACTACCTTTCCTTCTCACCCACCACACACGCACAAGGTCCTAGAAAACAGCAGTACAGGAGATGAGCTGGCCAGCAGATTCCTGAAGGGTACTGAGAAGAACCTATGATTTCAGACAGCTGAGGAGATAAGAGAGGAAAGGTTCTTAGGCATATTATTTAGCTTATCAGTCAATAGTTCCTGATTAGGCCAAAGGTGGAAGATATACATATAAAGCTCATCACAAAACAATAAAATTAATGATGCCAAAGAAAGCACGGAGGGGTAGAAAAAGAATGGGCTTCCAAAAGCAGATTTTAATTGGCTTAAGGACTGAATGGGTGGGTAGATCTTTTGGAAGAAATTCAGAAGGAAACAGGAGCATAGGAGAGCTGACAGTTACTAAGAGAAGTGTATTAAAGGCACAACAGCAGACTACCCTGATGCAAAGAAAGCACTGAAAGAGAGCAGCAAGGCTTCATCAGGAGCTATTTAACTAAAAGACAAGAAGCAATCACACAAAAATGTGGAAACAAGAACAGATGACTGAAAGCGTGTTCAAAAGAATAGCACACGCATGGGGAACAAATCAGGGAGGCTAAGAGGCAAAATGAATTAAACTAGGGAAGGACCTAAAAGCCATTAAAAGGTTACACACACACATGCACACATGAAACAAGGGAGACAAAGGAAGGTTCAAATCCAAAATCTAACAAGAAAGATAGCAAATAATGTGACACAGAGAAGACTAAAATATTCAATGGTCTTTTTTACCTAATGTGTCTACAAAAGCCTTAACATCAGATATGCACAGCAATTAATTTTAACAAAGGTCAAGAAGCACAGAGCAGAATAGGGAAGGAATGAGAAGTGATATTAAGATGTGCCAGGTTCCAGTCCTGCTGATTGAATAGTTCAGAAAGCAGTGGATAAAACTTGGCTGCCTGTAGCCTTGTGTCTCCTGTTTGGATTAGCCCAGAGCAAAAGCTCCTACATTTATGTCAGGAATATTCATAACATTCTTCTGCGAGTTTTCGAATGCCTGATATCATGGTTTCATTTACACTGAATTCCTTGTTGCCATGGAGGACTCTCTCTTTACCTGCTCCTTCTCACAGAAACTGTAAACATGTGGTAGCTTTGAGACCACCACCACTCAGACCGCTTGGGTTGGGAAGGGAGCAACAAGTTCAAGAGGCATAGTGTAGGCTGACTGGTCATACAGTGTGATCATATAAATTGTGTTTCCATAGGAAAATATGCTAAAAAACACCCTGTAACACTTACAAAGATAAAATAATATCTGCATGATATTCGGGGGGGGGCGGGTGTGGGTGTTTGTGGTTTTGTTTTTTTGAGAATTTGTGAAGTTCAAGAGAGAGACTAGAAGACTAGAAAGGATTAAAACACTGCCTGTCTTAGGAATTAGAGTTCAATTGACCTAACTTTCATACATTCTTATCCATCTATGAGGGCCACTATCATAAGTTACTAGGCAGTTAGTATATAGGCATGAACAATATGATAGAAAACAATTAAGCAATAGGACATTAAAATGTAATCTTAGGATCATTAGCATGTCAAAACTCTCTAATTTCCTTCTTAGAAAGGGTAACAGGCCTATTGAATAAGAAACAAGCAGTAAATGTGATATCTGCACTTTAACAAAGCTTTTAGCTGTGTCCTCTCTAATTTTACCTGCAATACAAAAAATGGTGTACATGAAATCAAGTAAGAGTTGACACATAAGTAGTTAAAATATTTATCACAATCGGTATTTATCAACCGTTTCCTGACAAAGCAGGATGGCACTGCAGTAACATCCTTCAGGGATTTCTCATCGGTCCTATTCTGTTCAATTTTTCATTGAACAGGTTGAATAATAAAACAGGGAGTAAATCTGTAAAATTTGCAAAAAAATCTAGAAGGGGGTTGCAAACTCATAGAAAAGCAGATCAGCATTCAAAATATCTAGATAACATGAGAAACAGTATAACTGCAACAAGCTCCTATTATATACAGAGAAACTAAGCACTATTCATGACAAAAGAAAATGGAGTAGATCAATACAATATGATGATGCTTTAACAAGGCAACAGGATTGCAGAAGGGGATAGGAAGGTTTGAGTGGATTTTAAACTAAGTATGAGTCAACAACACGATGATGTTGCAGAAGGGCATTGCTCATTCCAGGAATTGTGCTATATGTGAGATGCAGGACCTAATTATTCTACAATCTTCAGTGACGCAGAGGCCTCAGCTGGAGCATTCTGTGCAATTTTGGGCGACGCACTCCAAGAACAATTTCAACAACTTTGATGGAGTTTAAATAAAATCAACAAGAATGGTAAGTTATTTTGAAAATATGACTTAAAAGGAAAGGTTGAAGGAATGGAGCTTGGCTTTCTCAGAGCAAGACGACTGTGGGGAAAATGCATATTTTAAAAGGCAGCATACGGAGAGCCACGATCAACAGTTCTTTGTACCCACTTGAATTATCACAAGTAATTGCTTAATTTGCAGCAGAGTACACTAGATGAAAAAAATGAAACAACAACAAAAAAACCCCTATGTCTAGATTAGATGGAATAGGTTTATGGAGGTTGTGGAATCCCCTTCATTTGTGGTTTTTAACAGCAGCCTGCACAAACATCTGTCAGGGATGACCTAGTTACCCATTTCCTGCCTCAGAACAGCCATGGACTGGATGACCTTTTAACGTCTTTTTCTGCCCCTCTCCTTTTTTTTTCCCCCTGTAATGATTTCAGTACTAGAAAACCTGTTTCCTATAATTTGGCTGCTATAGGTTAGGCTGTACAACTGCTGTAAGCAGCCAGGGCCTTAGTAAAATAAAATAAACCTCCATGTAAAATAAGAAACAATTCAGAAAATGAAAAAATAAAGACACAGACTTCAGCAATTTTAAAACATAAACATGTGGAAAAAAAATATATATATATATCTCAATAAACCCAATTTTTATAATGGCAAATGCTATTAACATTTTTTTCACCAGCTTGCATGTATATATCTTTGCAAAAGTTTCATTCAATACTCACTATATTCTGTTAATAATGATAGAGTTGACTGTCATATTAAGTGACATGATCAACCACATTGTAAAAATCATAGTGCTGTTTTAAATTTAACTAAAAAAAAATTCTTGATGAATTGTTTATTAAAATACAGTTCTATTGTCCAAAACATCTATTTTATAACAGTTAAGATGTCAAACTGAGATTTTGAATTCTTTTAAAATAGGTAGTAAAAGGTAATTTGATTTTAATTCTTAATTTTAATCTGGGTTTATTTAAAAGAAAAAAAAAAAAACAAACTATGATTTTCAAGAAGGAACAAAAGTGATAATGAAATACAGAAAAACAACTCACAAAAAAACTGTGAATGAAGCTCTGTCAGTACCTCAGAGTTATGATGGTATCATAAACCACATGAGAGCTTTTCTCCCATGCTTAAGATGCTGTCATCAGAAACCTTCTGTGTTTATCCACAGTAGCATTAGGTATCACCGTTACCAGTACTTAGATAATAATCAACCTATGCGTACACACAGAGCTATTGTTACAGTTGATTTGATGACACTTTCATCCTGAGAGCTAATGCAAACCCTTTTAAAGAAACAAAAATATCATGTGTGTTCAAGTCTTCATGACTACTATTAAACTTCTAGATGACTTCCAAGAGTTCATTGTAAAAGATATATATTTCTTTTTCCATTTTTCATAACTACCAAGAAGGCCTCTTCCAATTATCTAAGCATGAAAAAAATTATGTTCCAGAATAGCATTTAAAAATCTTTATTTAAGATTACTTTCCTAGAAGTCTACAACATTTTCAGACCAAGCTTGTAGTTTACAAAACATACATAGCGTAGGATGGTTTCATGTGTTTCAATCAACCAATCAACAAAATAATGCAATTTCTACTACTGGCATGCAGTGGGATAAAAGGAAACATTGGTAAACCACAGACGTCTGGCTCAAAATATGGGATGTGTGGCCAAAGGTAATATTTCATATTACCAAGATCACCACCAAAAATCTGATCAACCTTTCCAAAATAGTGTGAATTATCAGAATTACACTAACTGCTAATTTATTCAAGATCAATGTAATTCTTATATTTGCCTCTGCTGTTTCTGTAGACAGGCGTGTTTAATTCTGTGTGTGTTTCCCAGATGCTGCTAGGTGAAAATGACCTGAGAAGGAATGTACTGAAGTAGCAAGACAAGAAAGCAAAATGCCCATTACTCCAGTTGGTGTATGACATTCATAAGGTGACTGAGGAGATTAGCTTTAATTTCCAGCTAGATTTTTACAATGCAGAAGTGTGAGCGGGAGGACATTGTGAGAACACTGACACATACCAATGGGTTCCTTTTCATTTTCTGGGTTGGATTTTTGACTGTCCTACATGCCAAAATGTAGCTCTTTCCCCCCCTTCCCAACTTCGTTTAAAGCACACAGATGAGATGTGAACTATAGAATGTAACAATAAGTGTAACTGTTTGGGAAGTATTGAGAAGAAATTACAATGGTTGTGCCTGTAAAAAGAAGTTCATTTGCACACAAAACCCCAAATGTATACTACCAACTGTGCAGTTTCTACCTACAAAGTGAAAATTTGTGCCTATACATATTTTTGTGGGTATGTAGAATTACTTCTTTTCAAACTGTCTCAAATTGAAATTTAATGTTAGGCCTCCCCATCCTTCCACTGCATACAGAATGAATGGCATCATAAGGGAATTTGTTTGTATCTCATCTCTTTTTTTTTTTTCACTAAATTGTATTCCCAGACTGTTCCAAGCAGCTGTTCATCTAATTCATCAGCAAGAACCATAGAATATAGTCAACAAGATTATACTGCTTTCCTTTGGCCCCTTTGGAGAAGCAGAGGAAAAGTAGAGAAGTAGGAGAGGAAAGAATGCAATATGTAAGTGTATAGGAAACCACAAAATTCCCACAGTCCTGAAACTCAGACCTTAGTTATAAGCAAAACCCCACAAACTGCTATTTGATGTGTTAATTGAAATCTAGCTTTCTACGTGGTCCCCTTCTCTCCTCAACACAAGTGACACGAGCTGCTCTTGACAAAGAAAAAAATTAAATGCCTGTCATGTAGTTTTGCCTTGCTTACTTCAAGAACAAAGGGTTAAGACAGACATTGAGAAAGCATCCAAGAGATTAGATAAACAAATCAAAATGCTTATGTATGTGTATATGTGCATATGATGATAATTCCTAGACATCTTTACCTCTCCTCTTGCTGCAACACAGACAAAAGATGGTGTCAAGCCTGTTAGACCTCCTCCCTTTCTCTTCTGCTGCAGCTTTCAGTAGGCACAATGCTTAAACAAACAGGGAGTTTGTAGTTCAAGACAATCACATCTTGGGGGCAAAATCTATGGCTAAATTAAAAAAAAAAAAAGGTCATAAGTTAAAGACTCAAACTGCAAACCAACCCAGAAAGTAACAGCAGATATTAAAACATGCCACGGGCTGCAGAGATGACACTGCACCTAATCAAAGAGCCTCAAAGATCAAATCAGACACGTTCATCACTTGCTTGTAATTTGCTCTATGGCAGACCAGCAGTGTTTAATAGAAGTATTAACAACCACAGAAAATACAGGTGAAAGAGAATTCTGCACATCCTTCAGTTAAGGCAGGATTTTTTACTTTGTATTTTTCATCCCTTGTTTCAGTATCAAGCACTGGTGGCTTTTAGTAGTGGATCTGCAGCCCAGTGGCAATCGGTACACTGGAGTATTCTTCATTATGGTCAGGCAATATCAGCTTTGCAGATTTTTCTAGAAGGCAGAAGAGGTTTTTCGTTGCACTCTCATTAGCTTCCTAATTCTCCAATAAATATTAAGAGGGTTGGATTAATAATTCTTGCCAATTTTAGTAGGAAGCAGTTACTGTCCACTAATAATAAATATTTATATTTGCAGTTGTTTTCTCTGTTATGTCACATCTTGACCCATAGCTGTTCTTTTCACAAACAATCCATATTTGTTGCATATTTGTAAAAGTAAGTATCAGTATGCAGATACTGTAGCATATTTTGAGGATGTCCTGCTGCTGCCTGGATACATGTGCAATTTAAGTCCCCCATTATGACCTTATTTTGAGATTTCCTCTATTTCCCATCTATGTTATATTTCAATCTCCCTTTTTTAGATTGTCTCCAATTTGTTGGCCCCATTCTTGTAATGAAGTGTCTCTAACTGAGTGCTTTCAGTCTGGTTTGACAGATGTATGACAGGATGAATCTAGTATCATAGTTCGTATACTAGAGAAAAAGATCAAAACTGCATCCTCCACAACATTGATTAAGGGACAGCTTGAATCCATAAGGCATTTCAGGACATACTGCTAAAGATATTGCCTTTGAGAACAGAAAAATTGAATCTATTGCGTGTTGTATGAAAAGCTAAATCCTGGAGATACTCAGCACACAGCCTGAAATGCGCTGGCATGAAATGAGGCAATTAAGTGGTCTCACAGTGCCAAGCTGAATACCTCAGGATGGTGACATCTAATACCACAATGCAGAACTTTGCTGTCTTGAGTAAAACTTTCAGTACTTTCAGACTCTAAAAGGGATCTGACACCTCACACTACTATACTACATCTTTCTGATTTGGTATACATCCATTTTTTTCACTTCATTTTTTTGAAATTATTCAATAAAATCCTTGTCTTCCCTTCTTAAGTTCTCTATCGTGTTTTCCTATTTGCAATCAAGAAAGCTCAAGTTTCTCAGGGACAATCACTGCAAAGAAATTCTGGGGCCAGCTTTAGTATGAGTCTTGTTTTACCATTTACAGTGACAGAAGAATTCCATAACATAGACAAGAGCTGCTGCTGAGCTTAAAGCTACGAGGCACCACTTGATCCAAGAGTCAGCTGATTTTAAGTGTGCAATCAAATACAGGCAGGGAAAACTGACTGATGTGTCAGAGCCTCCTTAATTTGGAGGAAGATATTACACAGTGCACTGAAGCACCCATTATAGCTGCTGTTGCTGCATATATGTGTAAGCTCAGCAGAAGGTGATCTCCATTGCTCTGGCAGGAGGCACCCAGCCACTATTCAGAGAAAGAACAAGTGCTTCCTTCCATGTCATTAATCGAGCTGAGAGAAGCAATCAGAAGTACAAAGCAGAGATCCAATTTCACAGGGAGAGGCTGAATTAAATTTTGGAGTACTCTGACAAGTATCCAGGGAGCTGCAGGAAACTATTACGCAATATAATTTTACCTACAGGATCCGTTCTCATGCAAACACATCAAGGACTTATTTTCTTAGCTGACATCTAAAAACCCCTATAAAAAAAGAGTATGTTAGTCTTACCTGGAAGATATGAGGCAGCAGTCTTTCACATTGTAGGCAACATACTGGCCAAAGACTCTCTGTAATATAGCTGATGTCCACAGCACACTACCTACTGAACAGTGGGTCAGTCGAGAGTCCTCTTCCTTTTTTCATGAGGTACAAGATACCTCCCAGAAATGTGTGCATGACAATATGTGCTTTACAAAAGGTAAGACCTGAGGATAGGAAGCTAATACAGAACTAAACAGAACCAAAAAAGAGAGCTGAAAAAATAAACAGTGTCATGAAGGGCTTTAAAAACTTTATTATAAATGGTGTGCTTTATTAATAAAAATAATTAAAAAGAAAAAACTTTACCACATCTGACATTCTTTGATGAGTTTAAAAAACATACAAAAAACAAACGCTAACCACAGTTCCACAAAGAACCCCAACTCATCCTGAGTCTACCTCAATCACAGAATCATAGAACGGTTTGGGTTAGAAGGGACCTTAAAGATCCTCTAGTTCCAGTCCCCCCGCCATGGGCAGGGACACCTTCCACTAGACCAGGTTGCTCAAAGCCCCATCCAGCCTGGCCTTGAACACTCTGGGGATGGGGCATCCAGAGCTTCTCTGGGCAGCCTATTACAGTGCCTCACCGCCCTCATGGGGAAGAATTTCTTCCTTATATCTAATCTGAATCTGCCCTCTTTCAGTTTAAAGCCATTATCCCTTGTCCTATCACTACATGCCCTTGTAAAAAGTCCCTCTTCAGCTTTCTTGTAGGCCCTCTTTAGGTACTGGAAGGTGCTAGAAGGTCTCCCCAGGGCTATATCCAATGGTACTCTACCAAGCAGATCCCTGAAGAGGCCAAAGTCTGCTCTCCTGAAGTCCAGGGTAGCAAGCTTGCTGTGTACCCTCCTTGCTGCCCTAAGGATCTTGAACTCCACCATTTCATGGTTACTGCGTCCAAGGCTGCCCTTGGTCTTCACATTCCCTACCAGCCCCTCCTTGTGAGAACAAGGTCTAGCATAGCACTTTTTCTCGTTGGCTTCTCTATCACTTGGAGTTATCATCAACACATTCCAGGGACCTCCTGGATTGTTCATGCCCTACTCTGTTGTCCCTCCAACAGATATCAAGGTGGTTGAAGTCACCCCATGAGGACCATGGCTTGTGAAGGTGAGGTTGCTCCTATCTGTCTATAGAGGGCCTCAACTGCTCAGTCTTCCTGGTCAGGCAGCCTGTAGCAGACCCCCACTATAATGTCACCTGTCCCTGCCTTCCCTTTGATTCTGACCCATAAGCTCTTGGTCGGCTCCTCATTCATCCCCAGATGGAGCAACACGTACTCCAGCTGATCACTGACATAGAGGGCAACACCCTCCCCCTCCCATCTACCCTGCCTGTCCTTCCTAAAGAGCCCGTATCCTTCCATTTCAATACTCTGGTCATAGGAGCCAGCCCACCACATTTCTGTGATGTCAATGAGATCATAGCCCTGCAGGTGTGCACACATCTCTAACTCCTCTTGTTTATTCCCCATGCAACATGTGTTTGCACAGAGGCATGTGAGTTGGGACCCCAATGAAGCTGACTTACTGGCTGGAGTGACTGGAACTGCTTCCTTGTGTTTTTCAGGTGCTCTCCTGCTGACCTGTGACCCTTCTCCAGGCCCTGGGCATCTGTAAAACCCAGAAAGCTGGTGACTAACATTAATACACTGTTCCACAGGATGCTTGCAGCAGCTATTATTGGCTATGGATGTCATTCAATGTTATCCTCTTTCTATGCTATTGCATTGATGATGTGCTGGCAGAGGCTGTATTTTATACATTAGCTTTCCTAGGAAAGGACAACTGCACCTTAGGGGTAAAATTGTGATCATACTGAAGTCAGTGGCAAAGCTCTCATTGTTATAAATAGGGCTAGAATTTCACATTAGAAGTTATTGTATGGAGAGATGTACTAATCCTTTATTCCTCATCTGTCTCTCTAGGGAAAACTTACTCTTACTTTTGCAAAATCTTCTATAAGACTCAATACTGACACATAAAAGAGCATATCTATCAGACCTGACCACTAAAAGACAATGCCTCTCATTTTCTGCCTTCCAAAGAGATTCACCATTCCCATTCAACTGTCATAGAAACAACAATGAAAGCGATGCCTGTCTCAGGTGATAGGATTCAGTCAAGGTTTAAGGATCCTAGGGAAGCAAAGGGAATGTAGTTTGTTATCAGATATATCACGTGCATTTGTTATTCATGTACTTTATAATCTGCCAAAATATGTTTCAGTGCCAACAAAACTTAACCTTAAAGCACTAAAATCAGCCATAAGACTCATACAGACGACTCTGTATACAACTTTCATTTTATTCATAGAAAATCCTACCCAATTTTGCTATCAGATAATTCCACTTCAGGCAGTAAGGGTAAGTGCCTAATGACACACAGGCCTCCTTCAGCTGCTTGCATGCTAACAACTAAAATAATTGTGCCTTGCTTTTTATTTTAAATGGAGACTACCTGCTTCCCATAATAATGGTCCTTCGTTAGAGGACATATTCCATCATGGTTAGCATGATACCAACCCAAGTTCCCAATGGGAGTTGTACTTTGGATAATAAATGTAACTTCTTTGTTCCATACAGATTTTGTGCCAGTTCTGTTTCCTTTTCACTTATTCTAGTCACTATTTTGATCTTCTTTTTGATGATAGTACCACAGTACACTCATATATTCACATGCCAAGTTATTAATAAGTAAAAAAAAAAAAAAAAAATCCAAAGAAGTTATAAAATGTCCCGGAAAACTTGTTCAAAATAAAATTTTTAGATCCTATGGGGGAAGGGATAATCCATGGCCAATTGGATGTGCTCATTCATTTATAACATTATTTAGAAGCAAACAAAATAGCAGCAAGACATTTCTGCACATTGGTTTCTAATTTTTATTCTATTTTTTATGTATTTCTGTATTGTTTCCCAACTGCATTTCAGGCATGTGTAAAGCAACGCAACTGCTGTCTATGCAGTTCTAAGATTTTGCCTGTGTGTAGCTGGGAAGGAGCAAGTCAGCTTGCTTTGTTTTGGAATTTTTGTTTTGTTTTACACTCACATGCACACAAATATGGGTACTTATGTTGGAGCATACAACATTAAAGAGATGTTCCTTTTGTGTAGCTTCTGAGACAGAGCTGAATCATTTCCAAAGAAAGCTCTGTTCTCACACAGTCAAGCTTTGCTACTACTGCAGAAATATCTGTTGTTCTAGAGGACCCACGTTTTATTTCTGAGCTCTAGTAGACCCCTTAAATAGTCCAAGTCTCATTCCTGTAGTGCCTAGAGAAAACAGAGCTGGATACTGATGGTAATTTATTATTCTTTGAACAAGTGGAGCAAGGAACAGCAGACAAATGGGCAGTATCCTCCATCTCTGAGAACACACAGCATCATTCTACGCTAGCTGCAAACCTTAAGTGCCAAAGTTACTGCTATGCATATTATCATATCACCCTCTAACCCAACCATGAGCTGACAATGAGATGAAATGATTATTCACCAGAATGGGACAATTTCTTACATAGCTTCATAACCAGTTGCAGTTAAGCAGCTGTACTGAACTCCAGGATTGCAGCCATGCCCATTTTGCTGATATGACAAATACAAAATATCCAGGTTGCCTGAGAATCCTCTGTTTACATATAGCCTTAGTGGCCCTTGGTGATGATTGTTATCTTATCCACAGCTCTTGTTATCTGGTCCTGATGCTCAGCAATGGCAAACTGTTTACTGAATAGCTTCTTGGCATGAGATTCAACAATTTGAAAGAAGAGTCTACATAGTTTTTTTTGGGAAAAAAGGTACGATTGCTTTTTATAAAAGATTTCACTTTTCAGTACTGTCATTCCAAACTCTAGCCCTCCTACCTTTGTGTGATAAAGGGTAAGATTAACCTTTTTGGCAGGGAATGCTGCAGGGCAGTGGAAGAAAAATAGTCCATCTGGGGACCAGGATGGCAATAACTGAGGAGAACACACATTCAGAATAACTCAGAGCTCCCAGACTCTGGCTCAGAAGAGGAATTGACTGTTATTGCAAAGTTCCCATGAACAGAGTGTGAGTGCAGAGTTCACAAAGACATTAGATTTTTCCTGTTTTTCAGGATCAGAATCAAACTATCACCCTGCCTTAATAGAAGCAAGTAGTTATTGCTAGAGATAAACTCAGAAATGCTATTTACAGTCTGATGTGTCCAATACAGGATATATTAAGTAGAATATTAAATCCCTAATCCCTGTGAGTGATAATGGGTATTTTTCCACAAAGCACTTCCAAAATGTGATTCATAAACTAGATTCATGTCTAATTTCAATGTGATATTGCTTTTGCATGAAAATCACAAACAAATCCCAAACCATTACAGGTCTCAAACACCTTGTTAAATACTACATTGTCCATCAAGACTTCGCACAAGGTACCTGAGGTATCTATACAAAAATGCTGAAACAGAAAGGGACTGAAATAGGTGTATTATACAGAGGTACCACATACACAACAAGATTTCTCTTACACTTCTGATATAGTTTTTGTCTGACCCCTCAGGTAAAACCTCTCATGACCACTATCTGCTGGAAGAAATTACTGTGAACATATACTGTATGTAGAGGAAAAAATTAACTCAGACCACAGTCACACCAACCCCACAGCTCCTTAAGACACTAATTTTCACAATATTTTTGTTTAGTAATATGAGCTTTGTTTCAAGTTTCTAGAATCAAAATGAAGGCAGGCTTGCTAACCACTCAAAGCACTTGCCCTCTTTTTAATTTCTCCTGGGAATGAAAAGTATATTCTGCTTTTCCTCTTTGGCACCACACTCTGCCCTCATAGAAGATTACTGAAACATGAATTTGCGAAGGCTGTTTCAAGCAGAAAGACGTTCCTATGTATAGGAATGATGTTAATTCCTGTCACTCTGAACATCCAAGTGAGATTGTTGTTAAAGTTGGTTCTAAAGGACCAACAGAATTTGTGTCATTCAGTTCAATGACTTTCATCACCTCTATTAGACTAAACATAAATGTAATATAGTCAAGCCAGATTCCAAAGGTTTGTCTTTCATTTAGGCAAAGAACTGGAGATGCAAAAGCTGTGCAGCATTTACAGGAACCTAACCCAGATTCAATAAACCAATTGAACATGAGGCGAACATCCTTTCTAAATGCAAATTATTCAGGTGTGATTTGAGTTCCTTAAAGGTTACTCTTCAGTTCCCTCTCTTTGACTAATGAATGAGAACACAGAACAGCTTAGTTTGCTTTTTCAAAATTATTTGTATTAAGTCATCCTGCTGCTTCTATTACAGGCCTTTTCTGTAAGGAGCAGATACAGACTCTGGACTGCTTCTGTCCTGTGACTGCTGAACACCAACATAAATCTTTTATTAAAGCATTTCTGAGAAGAACTGAAAAACTAATTTTAAAATATGAGTCTGACAATGCAGCAATGCACTGACATACTCAGGCTGCAGGATTTTCTCTTTCCTTTTCGTTTTGCCAAAAGATTGTACATTCTCCTATCTGAAAGACTAAGACCACAAATATCAAGGTCACAGAAACTGTAGCCCAAGAACACTTGATATTAAACTGATGAAATTGTCAAAAGATCTATCTGAACAGGGGTGCACAATAGCTGCAGATCTGATGATAAAATTTCTTTATTATGAGATCTTGTCTTGAGTGAAGCCGGTGGAAAAACTTTTACTTGGTTTGTGTGGGTCAGAACAATGTTTGTTGTATCAATTTTGAGCACATGTCTTAGGAATCATGGGAAAGAAAACTGTTATGTTCTATAGGCCATATTAGAGATGCTCTCTACAACAGGGATTATATTTGTGCATAAATTAAATGCTGCATAATAGTAGCGACTGACTAGGAAGGCGTTGTGGGTCCTTCATGGCATTGGCAAATTAGAGAAATATGCAAGTATATTTTATGCACAAAATTTGCATTTTCCATGGAAATACAGTTTCACCACAACTCATACAGCAGCATCTTCAGAATTAACAGGAATTACTGAAACTGCAGGGCCTTCAGACAAAGACTGAATGAAAATGGCATTTAATTTCACAAGAAAACAAAAACCAAATGACTACTACCAGGAATTACTGCTACCTAACTAGGTGTATCTCACTGTGGAAGACACAGAGGAGTCACTTCCACTGGAAAATATTCCACAGTGGATACAGAAAATATTTTGGATTTTCCACGTTTCTTTTCATACAAAGTTCAAACGAAATGTAGCAACTGGTCACATAATGTTAGATTTTAAGCTGGAATTGTAGCTATATTTTAGACAAACACTAAGTCACATTTCATTTCTCTGTCTCATTTCAGCTGCATTCCATATTTTTTTAATTGTAACAAGGTCTCATCAATTATTTATTAATGGCAGCACACATGAAGTAGCTACCATTTTGAATGTTGCAGGTGTAAAATAGACAAATAGCAGTAAGAAGTCCAAATAAGAAAAACAGACCCATTCTGGGTTTAATCCTGTGCAAAGACAGCAGCCATAGTAAAAGTAATTATATTATAATAAAGAGTGGTAATAAAGTCCCAAATCGATACCTTCAGCACATTATGCATAACTGAAAGCAGGATTAGTCCACTCCAAGAAGATAATAGAAAGTCCCAATAAAAGGGGCTGGATAATATAACATTTACTGATTTTTCTTCTAGGGGAATAAAACCAGGACTTTCTTGCTTTCTTTCTGTCTATCACAGGCAGCAGAAATGCACTTGTAGGTCATGTATTAGGCATTTATCTTCTGGAGCCCAGAGATCTTGACTCCATCTACATGCTGGTGAGAAGCTCCATGAGTTTAGCAGGCATTACAGAACAACAGACAAGAAGCCTACGGCTTGGAGCAGGCTCATAACCGTACCTTTCAAGGCAAGTGCCAGCGTAGTCCTCTACTCTGGTTTGATCAGAAAGAGGTTCTTCCCATCATCCTGCTGTAATATTGTCAAGAAATCCCCTTTTGCTTTAAAATCATCTATCTTAGTCTTACACCAGTTCGAAGGAAACTGATAAAATTGGTTCCGAACTAGAAGCAAATAAAAAAATACTCATTTCAAATTTTAACATAAGTTGCTAACTCGTTGTGGTTTTGTAACTCACATACGGCTGACTAACTTTTAAAACCTCAAAATTTGCATGTTTTAAGTTCTCACAGAAAATGGGGGCACAGTCTCATTTTGAAGCTCACATCTTATAGTAATGTAATGACTTTTTTTTTGACTAACCAGTCAGCTGCACATGAACTGCTGCTCTACAAAAGCACCGCATGTTGGATGCAACAGATACCACTTTGTCACTTAAGATCACTACAAGTTTTTTGCACCCTGTTAAGAAGTTCTGTTCCCAGCTATTTTATCTACAAAAAAATAGCTCTTGAAACACACTGTGGGTACTCAGAATAAAAGTTTGATATGAAGTTTATAGAAAAAAAATCCCTATTTTCCCTCAAAACAGTCTTTCCTCTGCTGCTATCCACTTGCTAGATATCTTTTCCTTAATTAAAAAAAAAATCACCAAGGGTTTTGCCTATCTGGACTGTAATCAATCTGAATAATGAAGGATTTAGAATCATAGAACCACAGAAAAGTTCGAGTTGGAAGGGACCTTCAAAGCTCATCTACTCCAAGCCCCCTGCAATGAACAACGACATCTTCAACCAGATCAGGTTGCTCAGAGCCCCGTCCAGCCTGGCCTTGAATGTCTCCAGGGCATCCACCAGCTCCCTGGGCAACCTGTGCCAGTGTTTTACCAACCTCATTGTAAAAAAATTCCTTCCTCATGCTTCACTTCAAGCAGAGTCACACACTGGTGCACCCCTGGGCCACACCTGCCTGCCAGAGCCATTCCCAGTAGCCCTCACAGCTCATTCAAGGACTCGCTTTCCTGGAAGGCCATGGTCACTGGGTGGGGAGATGGCAGCTTGGCCGCACACACCCTGCAGCAGCAGATCTGTGCAGAGGACCAGGAGTGAGTCACGGCACTTCGGTGGCAGCCTGCAGGTGTCACGGCCAAGGCCAACCCTGGCACAGAGGTGTGCGCGTTGAGCCAAACTGACATGGCTGTCAACCAGACAAAATTTCTCCCTGCCCGCCCTACATTTTCAGGTGGGGAAGCACTCAGTAAGCGTTTCTTCAGCTAAGATCTATGCAGAAGGCACAGAATGCTGCCAAAATAACACACTGAACCACCCATGTAAAACCTTGCTTCTTTAAGAAGGAGCTCGTACTATATAATACAAGATTCTATACTTTTATCTACAGTGAAAGTGCCTTTTGTAATTCTGATTTACTGTCACAGAATTTTGAATATTAAAGGTCCTATTTTAGGAAAGTTCCCAAACAAACAAACCAAAGTGTGCAGAAATTCATCAGGAAAAACAAAACAAAACACCAATCCATGTACTGAATGCTGGTACAACACACCAACTGCAAAAGTAAAGATAGAACAAATGAATCTTCTCTGATAATTATTTGGAGAACCGACAATTTCAAGGCGTATGCCCACAAACACACACTCCCACCCCTTGAACACAATAGCTAAAACCAAATTGAATTGTCAAAATTCAGCCTTCTACGACTTAACCTAAACTTCCTTCGTTAAGTTAGGTTGCTCTTCTGTTCCTTTCCCCAAAGTCTACTTGTTCCACCCCCTCTGCATGGAGCGAGAGCACACGAGACATCCTGAGAGAGTTTTGATGCTTAGCAGAGACTGAAACTTGCCACGCTTCTATATTTCTTTTCATCATTTTAAAATTTCAATGATTTTTTGTTTGCCATAGGAGCTATGATTCCCAGGAGTACATGTAATACAGGCACAGCTTTGGTTCTGGTATGAGCACTGTTAACAATGAAATCATTCAGGTCACCAAAGCTGCATATGCATGTCCACTCTCCCCAGATCAGGGCTTTAAATGTTCACCTCTATATTTAGAAACTTGAAACCAAATGGCCAGTTTTCCTGATGACTCAGCACCCATACTGACTTCAGAAGAATGTGGAGCCCCAGCAGGCCCCTTGTATAAAAGTGCTTAGAAGGTCCAAATATGAAAGTTGAGGCTTATATACACTTTTGCAGACCAAAAACTCAAAGTCAATTAACAACTATTCTTTTACTTCTCATCCAATATTACCATTGGTTTTAGGAAGAGCTTCTAAGCATACAGCCTTCCTCTTTTACTTTACGTTAAATGCCTCTTTATAGATTTCCTTTTTCTCTCATGCGTGGACTTTTCTTTACTTGGATGGCAGCCAACTTCCATCCTTCTTCCCAGCCTGCTGATATTCTCTATGCTCTCATTTTTAGATACACATGCACATCTGTAGGTATGTGTATATACATATAACCTAAGTCCTCTAGACTTCTCTTTGACAAAAAAATGTTTTATCGTGCTTAAAAAAAAAAATACATCAGGGAGCATCAAAATACTTGGCAGAACTCTCAGAGAGATAAAAAAGATCACTCTAGGCTCCCCTAGGGAACATTTGCACATTCGTTGCTGATCTCACCTAGAAGCTGGGCATGAAAATCAAAAGGCCTGAAGCCACCACTGTTCATGTAGTTACATGTGGACCTTGTATTGATTCACTTCATGAATACAAACAGTAATATTTAGATAATGTAAGTAATACGTAAGTAATACTTACTTACATTCCACTTGGGAATCTCCAAAAGCTTTTTTAACATAAATCAGAAAAGTAAAGTATCTTGAAACAAGAACATGAAAATCATATGTAGCATCACAAACATACATACAGTATACTTCTACTAAAAAAGATGCTGGTAACACAGCAGATAAAACCGTCCCATTCTTGATCTCAGGGATGGTAGGAAAATCCATTGGAAACAACAGTCAACGTTTGCCTGCATTATCATCAATAACTCATGGCTTTCAAAGAGTCTTATTATTTTTGTTTTCTTTTAAAATCTGATGGTCTGATTTAGGAAAAGGATAATAAACAATTTTGGAAAAAAATGGAAGCTCAAAGCATAATGTAAGTTTAAATTATACTGCTTTACTGGTATTTCCTTAGCAACAAATACCAATATGCAAAGTGTTTTGGTAATGGAATAACACAATTCCTCAGAAATCTAAAAAGATAGGGAAACATAAATATTCATTTCCACTTCCTGACAATGCATTTTTGAAGCTATTTTTCCCCTTATTGGTTTTTTTTCAATCTTATCTTCACAAATTTTGTTATTCTGAACTTCAAAGGACTGTTTAGACTAGGCATACTTTCTCACAGGTACTTTTTCAAGTATTTGAGATAGAAACATAGCAAAAATTAACATGCCTTAAGATGTTATTGTAAATCACTTATCTTAATCAACCATGGCTGGTTGTCAAGTTTCATAACACTTATTACCCTTTAAAGAATGTTGTAGAATTCTGAATACCCTACATTGAAATACAAACACAGATATGTGGGCTTCTTAAACCCAACCAAATTTCAGTCCTTAAACAAAGTAAGATTAGTGAACAGAGCTATCATCTCTGTATAATTGAGTTTTAGTTCAATTTTTTAATAATTCATGTAGATGTTCTTACTGACAGAACATTTTTGTACTACTATGTCTGCATCTTTATTTTTACAAGGAATATTAGGCACCAGTTAACCTGGATTCTAATTGCAAGCAACTAGTCTATGTCTTGAAGTGACTCTATAGACATTCAGAGTCTTCTAGACCTATATCGACATAAATTACATCAGGAATGTGTATCCAAGATTTTTTCTTTCAGATTTAACCCTGAGCCCTTTTATTAACACTAATTGTTTTGAAGTAAAACAAATATTTATTGTTGCTGATACTCTGCCTCAAGACAATTGATGCAAGAAGAAAACAGCATGGTTTAGTAGTTTGTTAAATACCTTAAATTATATAATGATACTTACACTTTTTCCAGACTGTGTGCCATGCAGTTTCTCTTTTCATTTGCTTTCATTTGTTATTAAAATAAATACATAAAAAATAAAAATAAACTATAACCAAGGTTCTTGTTGATTATATTGATTCCTTGTAAACTTCAGAAAATGTAGTTATTACCAGCATGATTTTTTTCTCTCTTTGTATAAGCTAGCTCAGATTGTTTCCAATTTTAAAAATAGACTTTATTTCACAGTTTGGTAACTATTGCTGAGTATTTATTCAATTCACTAATACTTGCTCTTGAATAACAAGATGAAATGTTTATCTAAAATAAGATTACGAGTGTGTTTGTCATATGTTTTATCTCAAAGCAAGTCATGCTCAGTGACAATCACAGCTTTGTCACACCATCTTTTATTAACACAAACAACTTTGGTTGTTAGATCACAAAAATGTAAAAAGGATTAAATGATTGATTTTGAACAGCATTGTGTATCATTGGTTTTAGCTCAGTCCCTGTGTAAACAGGCTTAGCATTGTCATTGAGAATTACACCCGTTTATGCCAGGGATTAACATGCCAGGGTTTCCCTCTGTGAAACCACAGCTCTGTTCTAAGGATGCAGCTTCTTGCTACTGTTATTTTCTCTTCATTTTAAGTAAATGCACATTTAACTACCAGCTGCACTGGTAGTTTGCAGGGATGGAGATTAAACCTGAAGTGAGTGCAGAAGATTTAACTGCGCTCCACTTCAGAGTAAAAACTGTTTCTCAGAGGGATTGTCACCCACTTACCAGTGCTGGAGTGCAAACCTCCTCCTTGAAATGCCTCACACTGTCTTTTCACTTCTCCACCCACCACCACTCTTTCTCATCCTCTCGCTGTTGAGTGTAATCAATGTCATTGGAAACTAAGCTGCCCGCTTCCTCAGAATGACATCTGACTACCGCGCTTAACAGAGTATGCAACAAACAGAGACATTAAAAATGGCAAAGCTTTTCCTAGTGTAGAATAAAAGACTAGTGGTAGGTTTGGCTTCTCTAAGCCCATCTGCTAAATCCTACACTGCACAACAACCTTTTTATTCAAGTTCAAATACGCAGTTCCTGCTTTTAAAGAGCACTTGTTATTTGGGGGGAAATGGAGGCTGGAGTGTGCCTGACACTGAAGAAAGACAAAACAAATGTTGGCTCTGCAATGAAACCCTCCAATACTGCCAGTCTGACCCAAGCATAATTAATCAATTGTATGCTCTTTTGGCAAACCAATTGCTTTTATTCTTTGGCTTTTGGCTTGTCCAAACACCAATTTACAGTGATATGGTCGTGAGTGACAGGAAAGTGTGGTAAGACTGATGTGTCTCTCCTTCTCTCTCTGTCGCTGTACTGAATTTGTCATTCTATATAAAACACTAACTGCTGTATGATTGCTAGAGGACTACATGTTGTCATGTCAATTGGTATATTCTCTTTTTTTTTTTTTAATCTTTATTTTTTATTTTCCCCCTCTCTCTTAATTCAGTAAACTGTGCCTACGAGGCCCTTTTTGTATTCAGGTTTATTCTCCATCTCTACTGCTGAGCAATGTTAGGATCTCACAAAAGGTAATGAGAAAGGTTGTAGGATTGTTGTGGGTTGTTTTGTTTGTTTGTTTTGGAGCCATTTTAAACTCTTCAACAGTAAATATTCAGATTTTCCCTTTCACACATACGAAAATAAAAATAGAAAAATCTAATATAACCTATTTTTATTAACTCACAAATCTTTTAGCCTTGTGAACATTGTGATTCCTTGCGTCTTTATAGGGCACACTGTATATACTTATCAATGTAGGTTTGTTGCCTGTCAACTTGACTAATATAACTTGCTTTTTCGTATTGTGTAAAGGGATAAACTAGACCTTCTAAATACTAAAATACAATGTTATATGCCATCTTCCCCCTGTCTATCACTCATTTCCCTCACCTGCCTTCCTATGAAGTCTTTTTGTGTTTCTAGGAATTTTCAGCATCCAGGTCTGCTGCACCTTTTTTCTAGCTGATGAGAACACACTACAAAGAAGACTATGCACTGGATTTATGGAGTAGTGATATAGCATTCTATTTTTGCATCACATTTATAACTATATAGCATTTTATTTTTACATCACATTGATAAATTTTAACATCTTGGTTGCTTTTATAACTAGTAGCATACATCAAGTCTGTGTTTTTAATGAACTTAAAAGTTCAGTTAGTATCAATATACAGGAATGCTCAGATTATCCTTTGAGCATTTATTAAATTGTAGATGTCATCAGTGGGTTTCAGCCATCATTGAACTAATTCGTTTTCCTTCTTAATCTTTCATGTTCCCTTCAAAATTGTACCAACCCGATCAATAAAACATCCTCTGAAAATGGCACTATCTTGTTGCTCCTTTTTCACAGTAACAATTGACAAGATACCTTTAGTTAACATTAAGCATATGAAGCTTTGTAACAGTGATATTAGGCTTAATATTCGTAATGTACATTATACCTCAAATAACCTGAATTTTCAGCCTCTTGGATGAGTGCTCCTCTGCAACCACAAGAGTGTTTTAAAATAATAAACATATTCCTTCTCTAAAATGTTGTAATGCCAGATAAAGCCTAAAGATAATTCTGCCATTTTCTTTTTAAGTTGCAATTCTAGTTTATATAAATTCATTTAAATTCTGTTGAACAGATGCAAGTATAACAAAAACTGAGATTGGAAGGCACTTAAAGGTGATAATCTGCAGATATGGTCCTGATTTAAATGGGACAAGATCAGAACATATGGAGTAAATTTAACTGTCCTACCTTGACTGAACACAATCAGGAGGCAGACACTTCTGTTATTCTTCTGTATTTGCTTCCCAGGAGGTTAGGAGTGTAGCTACTGTCACTATAGAGTTCTACCTGAAAGAAGGTAAAAACATGGTTCCCTAAGGAAAAAGCAAAAGCAGGTGTATCGTAAACCTGCCTGCACTGTTGCAAACACATGTGCATAGCACATATAAACTAGAGCAGATGAAACATTCAATTTTCGTAATAAATTGAAATACATTGTGCACATACAGATGAAAAGACAAAGCCTATAATATTCCACTAAGATGTGAAAATACAGCATCACTTGAGAGAAACAGACTTTGAAGAAAGGTTTTTCCACCTCCAATCCTTTCCCCAATTTGTTTACCCACGTTTCACCCTATTTCTGCAACAGACCATCCCCGTTTTTCCTTCCACCTCCTCCATTTTATTTCACTTATTCATAGACCCAGTGTCCTCACCCTGCCACATTGTCTCCTGTTGTAGATCTTCTTCCTTTGTGGCACCCATGGCGTTCTGTTCCTCAGTTCCCTGTTCAGTTCTGCTTATCATTCTTCTTGCTTTGTCAGCCCATCCAAGCTTCTTTCTTAGCACACTTCCCAGAGGAAAAATTACCTCCTTCTTGTCTGCCTTTGAGCTGCATCTTGATCTTCCTCCCCTCCCGTCTGCGTGGCTCTTGCTTTCAAACCATGGCAAGTTGTTCTTTTAGTTGATTGGTACTAGCAAAGGGTGGAGGACAGTCACTGGACAAAGAAGATTCCTTCTCAGCTCAAAGCCCAGTGCAAGCATGACTGATATGCCTGGACCACCAGGTACAACAAGGCACCTGCCAAGATGCCCATGGCAACCCACATATTAATAGTTCTTACTGTCTCTATATTGACTGTAATTGCATTTAACAGGCTTAGACTTGTACATTTTCTGGCTGATTCTCAAGAGGAGGGCAACTGGCATGTAACTGATGTAAAAATCCCTCATGTCCAACTTTGTTCCAAACATGGAGAGAAGCTTCTGGATACTGAAAAGCAAAGTGACCTGTATTACTAACAATAACAAAGTTTAATATCTTTATAGTATGCTTAGAGAGTTTATTTGCAAAGTTATTCAACCACTCGTTATAAAGACACTGAAGAAAAAAAATGGTTTGTGTATGTAACTCTCTACTACTATCACAGCCGTTACAAACAGCATACTCTGTAAGGTCTATTTGGCTTAAAATAATTTAAAAATACAGCAAATAGCACTATATTAATTTAGTATATATACAATTCATTACATTCACACAAAAAGAAAAAGCGATTTGTTCTGTACAGAAGGAAATAAAAATTTCGTGCTTAGATCTTAGAAAGAACCCAGCCAGTAAACTTTACTGCAAATGTTTGTGTATATAGCTCCTGTGGAAACTGCTTAATTGTCTAGTGTGTGCAGGAAAAAGGGGAAATGTGGGATATGTCAACAGATCAAAGAGCACACCGGAGCAGTGAATAAAGATCGCAACACAAATCAAAATGAAGTACCAAAGTTTATGGTAAGCAATTTCCACTGGCGTTTAATGAAAATTTCATCATAGGTTGTTACAAATTTTTAGTCATTATTAAACCACAGAATCTGCAGATTAGCTGAGTCACATGCAAAAGACAAAACACAAACAGCAGTTTCAAATACAAGAAATGTTTCCATAGTGTCACTAGAGTTCCTGCTGTCTCCCTGTCTGCCCTGCATTTTGGCTGTCCTCTTCAGATTCAATGGATATGGCACAAGCACCTGCCTGGGTTTTGCTGGAAAAAAAAACACAACATTTTTTTATGTGAGTTAATTGTTATTGACTATATATTTCAGAATTAGTGTAGGAAAACAGGTCAGTCACTTTCTTTACTTTATAGGTGTCTTGTACTTGTTTGAAAACTAAGCAAGGTCTAAACCAGTGAGTACCATTCTCATGTATCCCTGTACATAAATGTGATGTAATACCACTGGAGGTGGGCAAGAAGTATACACTATTGATAAAGCAAGCCAAAGCAAATTAAGCCAAAGCTAAATTCTAACAGGATTATCCTTCTCTAATTGCCATTTGTATACATTCACAAGTCTGCTTTCCCAGCACAGGAAGTCATGCTGAACAAAAAAAAAAAAGAATCCCAAAACAACATGAAAACAACTTGCAGTTAGCAATTAAAATGTTTACTATTTATATAATCTGTACTTCTACAAATTTATATAATTAGATATTTCAGGTACATATCTGATTAAAGTAGTAACTGCAGATTTCAAAAGTAAAACTTACAGCCTTTTTCCATACTGGGCACACTTCATTTGCAATACCCTAATTTTTCTTTCCCCCAGAAATTAATTAACAATAAGCAATTTTAAACTGCATTTCCTATATAGTTGTCTGCATCTCCTTTCTTTTATTTCAGTTGTCCCACTTGCCTTTCTTTTGCCAATATTGCAATATTAGTTTTCTCAACTAATACAGGTAATTTGAAAGGATTCTAGAAACATGCCCTTGATTACACATTTTGAAAACCGAAATGTCACATAGCCAAAATACAGAAAGTCCTACCCAGATTCAAAAGTTCTTTCTGGGAAAGATCTGTTTGTCCATTTCCCCTTCTATCAATCTTACAACTGTCCAGACTAGTTACAGTTCACTTTACAATGGATAGTAGCTGATCTTACTACTACTATAACAAGCACTATTATTCTAAAAGAGGCAGCCAATACTTACTCTGCAAGGTGTGGAAAAGAAACAGCCAAGTTTGCTCAAGGTCATATGAGAATTCAGGGTTTGGTTTCTTCTCAAGTCACATTTTTGTTAAACTAACAACATAGCATATTAAAATTTTGCCAGAATCAACATATCAGTGTGAGAGGCAAAGCAAACATTTCATTAGCCTCCACACATGGAAAAATCTACATCAAACACATGAATAAGACTGCATGGTGCTCAGAAGCTTATCGTCAGCATCATCCTACTGGAAAATTCTACAACTGAAAATACTTTGTACTAGACTAAGAGCTATGCATACTCAGAAGTCACGATTAATAGCACACGGTAGCAACCTAATTAAAATATAAACAAATATATATTTACATTTCCCATGCAGATGCTACAGTCTCTTAAGATCTAGGGCTTGAAGAAACACAGCTGTGTTTTAATCTTTGACTTACACTACAAGAGTTTCATTGCAGGTCACAATAATGTCATTGCTAACAAACGCTTCCTAAGACACTTAACTCATAAAACAGTATCTTACTCTAATGGGAGTTTAGAGTACACTACAAATGCAGGATCTGATCCTACCTTCATAAGACCTCTTATTGCACCTCATTCTTTAAACAGATCTGGGTTTATGGAAATTAAGCAGGTCCCTTGTCTTGTCAAAGGGGATGAAGATACTTAGCATCTAAATTTAAATAATTCTTTTTTAGAAGACAATCAGTTCTATTTAGCTTAGCAGTTAACAACTTGCAAAAAAAACAAAAGGGGGTTGTTCGCTGTGACATGCTTACCCTTCAGACTAAAACAAAAGCTAGAGAAGAGACTTTGAGTGTTGCTCTATTGATGGCACTCAAAACTTCATGCATGTTACAGATTATATGCATTCTATATCTTTGTTGAAGAAATAAATTTATTTTATTCATTCACTAGTTTCTTTTTCTCTCCTCCTTGTGGCTAAGCGACTGTAAAACTACACTTAAATAGCAGAAGTGGCATCTCTAAACACTGTCTCAACATCTTCAGTATCATGCTCTGCATCTGAACACAGCGTTTGTATTTTGGTTTTCTTCTTAAAAGCACCCAACACACTAGCCTAATCCTGTCCTTTTATTGTGTCTCCAGAGGGTCAATACAAAATTGTTGCATCTTTTTACTAAGACTCAAGCCCTAAGAAACCAACCTCTCTCTGTAAAAACAAAAATATCTCAGTTGCCTTGTACAGCACCATTTTAGTGTGATTACACTACTCCATAACAACATTAATAAAACATACTTTTGCTCCTCCCTCTAGCATATCTGACATATTTACTATGCAAATGTGAACTACTTGGTTTCAGCATTGCTTTGGTATTTTGGTAATTCTTTTCTATGTGACATTCAGTTTACAACCTACAGCACTTTAAATATAATGTATGTGTCACTAAGCTGTTACACAACCTTGAGTTTGTCCTGTTTCTGATGAGCGTGTAGATGCAAAGTGGAGACTTCAGAGGAGTAAGTCAGTCACAATGGAGGACACCGACCACTGACTAGTCTGATACCCATGCATATCACATGCAGTTAGTGTGAAATTATAACTTACATGCAAATCACAAAGAGAATTTATCTTCATTATTTATGCACCAAGAAATTTCCCCCCCAAAAAGGAAATACAGTTGCAAGACACACAGTGTGACTCAGAAATTAACACAGCACAGCTTACAGTGGTACTGAGAACAGATATTCTGTTCCTCTAATCTCTGAAACAACTATGTTTCAGTCTAAAACTATTTACATATTGTGAATTTCAACAGGAACAAGCTAGGTGCTTATACTTATTGACTATTCATATTCAAGGAAGTAAAGTAGTACCTGGTCACAGTTATAAAAGATGCCAAGACGGCTATACATTCACCCAGGGACAAGAGACTTAGTCCTAACCTTACTGTTAGTTTTTGCTAAACATATACAGTTTTATTGCATATAAAGCAGAAATCAGAAATGTTTTGGAGTTTTGTTCTTTGTTTTTGTTTTTCCAGACCATTTTTACACATATACTT
Source organism: Patagioenas fasciata (assembly GCF_037038585.1). Lineage (NCBI taxonomy): Eukaryota > Metazoa > Chordata > Aves > Columbiformes > Columbidae > Patagioenas > Patagioenas fasciata. The sequence continues at coordinate 22,026,689 of NC_092526.1, forward strand.
TTACAAAATAATCTGGGAAAGGTTTTCAGTTCAATATATTTCTCCTGTCTAGTGGCTAACACAAGATTTATAGGAAATATACATACTCAAATTTGCTTCATTTTCTGGAGTTCATGGTACAGTCATCTACAAGGGTCCCTTTCAGTGGTTTCTTCGGGATTATTCGGAGACAGCAGCAATGGTTTCTGGAACTTGCTTTGTATCCAAACTCGTTGCATCTTCACTTTTTTCTTCCTGTTTACTTGCAATCGCCGATCAACTAAATTCTGTACTTCAGTTAATCCGGCAAAGTTGAACATGCTGCATACCTCATCTATTTTTTTTGTATGAAGAATTGTTATAATTAAATAAAAAGACATTTGTAGAATGTAGTCATTAACGACTTGCAGTTCAACCAAAGATGGAACTAAATCTGGTTTGGGATTTGAAAGACCAAGGACAAGCCTGGAAGAATTCTTTTGTTCAAAATTCATTTTCACAGCTCTCGATTTATATTACAGTAAAAAATATTACGTTGAGGCCCAAACCACATTGGTTATTACTCATGGAATTCATAGATCCCCTTTCTTCAGAGCGTTCAGTATGCCAGACTTGAGGAAAACAAATGCATACCACTGTTCGCATATTATCAAGATGAAGCTATTTCACCTGCCAAATGACAATCTGCACATTTGTGAACGCATCATTATCTACTTCTTGTCAGTAACCACTGGAAAACTTTAAATTTCTTTGCCATGAGTAAGCACAAAACAACAAAACGTTTAAAAACTGAAAAGGCTCTTTGAATTCAAGTGATTTCCCATAAATGTCCCAGATCCCCCTTCTCATTTCTAAAATCACTCAAGCTGGGATAAATCATGATCCATTGCTGTTGCTTACAGTCTAAGTTGCTGAGGGGTAAACAAAGAAAAAAGTATTGTGATGTTTGCTCACTTTCACAATTGGCAGTAGCTGGGCTATAATATGCCAGTCTAAGCTGAGTGCCAACAAAACTGAGTGAACAGGCAAAGAGCAATATTGTCCATAATCAGGAATTGAAGTGTAGCCCCTGCAGAAAAAGCAGCCTCACAGTTCAGATTCACCAACACAGCAAAACAAAATATTAAGGCACTGATACCAACTGTCCTTCCAAGCACGTTTATCTCATTTTTAAGAAAGAAATCAAGTACATCTTCAAATAAAAGAACTGAGCATACCATTAGACACAAGATGCTTAAACAAAGATAAATTCCAGTGATGTCTGCAAAGAATCTTGCAGGACCTCAGGTGCAACAAGTGTACACATAAAGGGAATTATTTTCTCACAACAGTTAGCTTTGGGTTTTGTAAAAGCAGACAATTAAAAAAAAAAAGCTATTAAAACTTTGTTTAAATTGATGTTCTAAGATGAACTTTTATAAACCAAATAATTTTGAGAGACACTTAACCCTTACTGTAAAACTGTACCATTTCATACCTTTGGTAAAGAAATATACTCTGGTTCCATCTCCTCGTACATAAAAATTTTCTGACAAGCAATGACCTAAGAAATTAGAGCAGTAATGAAAAAGGGTGTGTCTTTTTTTTTTTTTCAAAAAGAGTTAAAATGAGCAGTGAACTACAAAAGCATTCGGGAATTACCTTTTTTAAAGCGAAGTTGAGCTGTATCATATCTTCCATAGTCTCGAAATAACAACATTCCTCCAGGTTTCAGTAGTTTAGCCAACCTATTTACAACTGCTTGCATCCTGAGAAAATAGATGGGATACTGCTGAAATTTGCCAACGTAACTGTTGTTTCAATAAATATTTGGAATACACATAGACTTCTGAAACAACAGTAAAGTATGTCCATATTTACTACAAAAAGGCCAGGCACTAGTGAACAGGAAGAACATTTTGCAAAAAAGTCTCTAAATCAAAAAATTAAAAGGAACTGTAAGAGACTGCAAACTGGAAAGAGAACAGGAGCCCTCTTCCTTCACTTCAACAGAATCTCAGGAATGGATTAAAACACAGTTTGTGAGTACATAGGTCTTATGGGTCAGATATATGACAGACAATGAACGAACAGATAGCTACATGCGTCCGTGAGCTAGACAGAGCCTTCTTGCAGTACACAGCAAAATCAAGGGCCTGGAAGGCAGACAAAAACTTCTCTGATTTCTTTGTGGAGGTGTTGATCATACACACAAAATCAGTATCTGCACACCTAATGTGTGAGAATGGAAAGAAGAATCTGAGTAGTATCTCAGGAGAGGAATCTGGCACAACTCCACCTGGAGATACTGCTAGTTAGAGGAGGAAAGTCTGCATTGTCCAAAATGCTGACAAGCATGTGAATCTTGGTAATATTTAACATCAGCTCTTCTTTATTGAGATTACACCAGCCTGCTGTATGTATGACAGGCGTAAGTACCATATACAATACTCCTTCTCCTTCATTAGATCAGAGCAGCTTCTTTCTCACTTTTTAATCTTACCTTGGAGCTTCTTATAAATACATTTGCATTACTCTGCAAAATATGTTACAAATGGCTTGGTTTTGCCTCAGTCTTCCAGAATAAACGAAAGGACTCAGGTTTTCCACATTCATGAAAGACAACAAAAGGCTGTCAGCACCCACAAGTCCACTTGCCTAATTCTACCCTTCCTTGCACAGGCAAGCAGATGGACCATGGAGATGTGGAGCCGGTGAATGCTAAATGAATGGTAAGGCAACGTAATGTACCTGAAATGAGCTAAAGAAGGGTAAATCACACTTAACTACACAAAATCTTCACACCTTTACTGTGTACCAAGAGAACACCCTTACAGCATCCCCATCTCTCAGCTGGCCTTACCCCAGGAATGTCAGAACTCAAGCACTAATTCAATTTGGTCCCCATTTGGCAACAGTGCAGGCATTTAACCTTGATTTTTAAGAGACAGAATTAGGAGGTAGTTCAGCAGAGAATATTATCATATCTCAAAAAACCAAACAAAAACAAAAAGCAGCATACACTTTTTAAGCATGGAATAACCTTAGAGGAAGCCAAGTGCTTTAAAAGTTGTCCTCTTTGCTCATGCTCAACACAAGCAACCAAGTGTACTGCAACAGACAAAAAAGGCAGCACCGCCTAAGACTAAGATATTGTTCAAGACAGGTAGTTGTGCACAGAGTCACAGACTTTGTCTACGTAAACATAAGCTTTGTGTACATACAAAAAAGTACATACACAAAAAGTGAAAGTGCTTTGAGAAATCTCACCCTGTAGGACTAGAGCACACTAAATTATATATGTTGAAGAAAGTTTAATACCTTGCAAATTCTGCAACCACATTTTAGCGGGGACTTCTCACAGAATTGAAGTGTGTTAAAAACGCAGTAAAAGAGTAGCAATTGCTAAAAACTAAACACAATAGCCTGAAGAGAAATCACTAAGTAACAACTGTGCTGATTCACACAAGTGTGTCTCTCTCTTGTATATTTTCCAGGTCTCCAAAATACTTAAGTTCTGCATCATCATTCTCATGGTTTTCATTTCCACTTTCAAAGTTTCCAGAGAAAAAAGGTATACTGAGCAAGATGGATCTGGATTACATATGCCTTTATGCAGTCATTTTAATTCTATGAGATAACAGTAATGACTAACAAATCTTTGGATAGTGGGTCTTTTAACAGATAATTACACAGAAATCTTAATGTGTGTATACACGCACAGAAACACCCATGTCAGCATTTTGATGCTGACATGGGGAGAAAAAAAAAAAAACCAAACCAAACACACACATTCTCAAGCGACTAATATGAAAAGATCCACAGAAATTCTGACAGAACATCTGATTAGTGCTTCTACAGGCAAAGCCATTGAATGACTGCATCTCTATTGTCCAATTTCTTCCTGGCAGCATCATCACAGTTACAGAGATCTGAAATCTACTGCTTGAATTGTTCTTGAAATCTGGACCCAGGCTTCACATGACTCATGTGCTCATCTCTGAACAAACAGGAAGGAGTATGGGAAAGATCCTTCTGTAAAGCTAATCATTAGTAACTCAGGCAGGGAGGCAGGGAAACAGTTCTCAAGACTTTGGCAAATACCATTCTGTTTGCCAAGACCATTTTAACGATATTCTTAAAGTCATAAACGTATTACCACATATACAGCGTGTATTTCCCTTCATATGATCTAGTCAAAGGAAGAGTCAAGCAGTTTAACTCACTTGCCCTCTTTTGCATTTTTCCTATCAAAAAAGGGCATTTTCACAATCAGCCAGCCTTAACAGTCATAAAGCTCAGTTCATTAGGCATTGAGAGGCATTAGTAACAAGGCTAACAGCACTCAACATGACACTGTGCATGAAAATTAGATCAAGTTTTCTTAATCCAAACAAGTTACAAGTTTCTGAATGCATTTGGTTCAAAAGGCCTGTATGTAAGCATTTGCATGTGGCTACATCAGCAACCCAAGTTGCTGGTTTTGATGACTAAAAATAATTTCCTTCTAGAAGATTAGTGGTCTAATTTTTTAATTAATAATTTTCTTGAATCACTGTCACTTTTAATAGGGTTATATTTAGCTACAATATATCCCTTGTATTTTGATGGAGACAGGAGGCTCATTAATGAGTTAGCCTGACCAGCTTTTCCTTTGAAGCCTGAAAATGAGAAAGAGCATTTGAAATACCTTGTTTTCTGTATATTGTAGCTTTCTAAATAATAAATTAAAGATTCATCATCTTCTTTTGCTTTCTTGAAAACCTGCAGCGATAACAGAGATTTAACCCATATGCTTTGCCCTTTAGTCTTCATTTACCTGTCAGGATGAATAGTAGAGAGCACAAAGACAAGGAGAATGACATCCAGGATCTCATCTGGAAAAGGATAGGGTAAAGCATCATCACACACATCATGAACAAAGGCAGAACACCAGGCTGAATTGTAGGACGAATGTGACTGTCAGGAAAAAGATGAAAAGAGGCACAGAGAGAACAGTAGTAGTTAATACGTTTACTGTGACTCAAGAAACTTTTTTCCTTCAATTATTCAGCATTGTAAAACATCTCATATAAAAGCCTATTCTGTCTGGTATCTTACTCAAGCTGAGAAGCAAGCTCACTGATGGTATTCATTCCTCTCTGCATAGAGTAAGACTTTGTTCTTTGGAATATTGAAAACTTCAGTTAAAAGTTGTCAAAGCCATCACATTCTTTTTCATGAAGACGGCTTCCTGGCAGCCTCCTGAATTACAGACTTACAAGGTACCCTAAAGCAAGCATATGAATTACCTTTACCAGCTCCACTGCTCCTGAAGCAAAATCACAACAGTAGAGAAAGGTTCCAGGTGTATTGCTAAGAAAACAAAACAAACATCTGTTAAAAAAATTATTATTGTAAAAGATGAAAGTCTACATCAGCGTTGAAGGAACTACAGAGGGCCCTTTGGGGTTCTCCACAGGTTAGATCAAGTGTGCCTTATTGATGTCTAGCACATGGAAAGCCACATAGGCTGTAATGAACCAACAGGGCAGACAAATTCATAATAGCAACAGGCAGTTGGTATGAAAAGGAGAATTATAGCCTTACCAGGGAGGAAGCAAAAAGGAAAAGAAAGAAGGTCACAGAGGGCTGTCAGGATTGACGGCAATGGCCGGGTGTCATATTACATAAATGCAGATTAATAGGTGACATTTTCTTACAGAAGCACTGCATTAAGTCTCCACCATTAGCCCATGTATGCAGCTTAATTAGCAATATGATTTGGGCAGGGGTGGGGTGTTGCAAAAGTTACCTACAGTTCTACAGAGGTTTGGGTCCCCATATGTACCTTGCTGTGCTTTTGATTAGATTAAGCAGTATTGGTTGTTTCCATCCATTACCCCATTTGTTTTGTAAGCCAAGATGAATAAGAATTTCCTGTAGCCCTGTTTTCCATTCCTTTCTCATCCTAGACTAAGCTAGCTCCAAATTTCCTCATACCATTCATCAGGTACCAGGAAGTCTAGGGAGTAATTTTTTTCACGTCCAAAAAATTCATTTAAGAGAAACTCGGCAAGCCCCTCCAAACCTACTGAGGGACAACCTCATGGCCAACTCATGATCAGTTAATCTGTCTTTAAAAATATTTGAGTACACATTTTGGACAGATGGTTTCTTTAGAAAGGGAATCAATAATCTCTGGCAGTGTCTATAAGACTTCATAGTATACACAGCTGAGTTAGTGACCCCTCTCTGAGGGCTCAACAGAAGAACCCTTGTGGACCAAAATACATCCCATCCTTGCTGCTGAGCAAAACTTTTACCAGCTCTGTGCCTGCCATGAGAGCTGGTGAGTTTAGATATTTATCATGGATGAGGACAAGCAGCCAGGCTTTGGATCCAGCTGGTCCCTTGGGAAAAGTAAAGCTGATTGCCTAATTGACTTGTTAGGATGATATTTCAATTTTATTAAAGCACAATGGGAGCTATGTAAAAAGTCAACTTAAAATAAAAGCACAGCTTGATCTGGATGGTGATTTCATGATGCATTGTATCAAATAGCAGTAACTTAAATTTTAAGTGGGGCAGGAGGAAGTGGTTTAAAAGTTATGTTAGCCTGGGTACACTCATACTAGACACAGGCTTCTTTTTATGTGCATACAAAAGGCTATTTTTAAATTATTAAATTCAGAGTACAAGCAACTGTGCTAGAAAGTCAGGGCTGCTAAGAGATAAAAGATGTTTCCATCAGGTCATGTAAAAGACAAACATATGAGTTGTTTAATGTACCGACCAATGTGACTGACTGGAGGATTTACATAAGAATAGAGATCTCCAGGAAAAATACCTAATGAGTGGATTCTTAATTATCACAAATACCAACCTATGACTAATGGCTTCTGTGAGGAAAACACAAAAGTTGGTCTCATCTTTTTTAATACTGCCACATGGTATCTTTTCCCTATATAGTGTTACTTTTCAAACTTTTCATACAAAACAGGGCTCCCCTTCCATTACATGCTGTCTAAACCAAAGCAGTCGTTTTGTGGTGAAGATGCATTGTTAACGCTAACAGGTTTCATTTATGACCCTGGTGCACCACTCAGGTCCTCCTGCTCTGTTTCCACAGCTGCAAAATGGAGTATTTTCGGATAGTGGTGATGCTAGCAATCAGAATTCATTGGTAGAATAAAAAACTGTGCTGTACTCAAGCTCTTGGAGGCACGAATAAGGAGAAATCTATTTCAACCCCCAATACATACACAGTGTTTCCAATAAAACCTTCCTGACTACACAGAAGGGAGGACATGCTGTCGTTACAGCTTTTGCTAAAACCAGAAGCTAAGTGGATTAAGATGTTTCAGGGAATTAAGTGTCTTCCTTGACACTAAAACCTGAAGCAATCTGACAAACTGTAGCAGCCAAATTCAGAAATAATACAACTTCTTATTAGTAGATCACATGCCATTACCCACTGTCTTCGATTTTGGCCTTTTGGAGAGATGCCTGGTACCTTTATGGTGATATATAAGACAACGGAATATTTTGCCTGCCTGAGATTAGCTACAAGAACACAGTCTGAATGCACCTGAAGACAAACCTTGTCAGCAAATATTGTCCAACCAAGACGAGGGTTGACCAGTATGAGGAGTATCTTACACTGATGCTACCAACATTATCTGTAGTCTGCAAGCAATCAGAATTTCAGGGCTGTAAAACAGTCCACCCAACACTTCCTGCAGCACTGGTCTAGCAAGAACGTTTGAAAAAAATGAAGGAGATGAGAATAGAAATTTCATAGTTGAAAATCCAGCACTACATACCATAGAACTTTTAAAATAGGAAAGACACTGTTTCCAGCACCACACCCAACCTAAAATCAGAAGAGAAACCAAAAGTTAAAGTAAATGAGCAAATAAAACATAATTTTCTATTTTTGTCTTAAATCAGTTGGTAGGTGAGTCCCATTAGACTTGAATGTATGTTGGACAGAAAACCTATAACCATAATTCTCAAATCACTTCTATAATCATATTTCTCCTCAATGTCTTTCTAGAGTTAAGAGAGAATCCACCTCATAGACTGCATAGGTAAATGCAATATTCTTGTGCAATTTCACCATTTGGCAAGAACATGTCAAGTCCTTGCACTTTAAGACAGAACTTTCCTCAGGATATTAGAAACCTAACTTTCAGTGAAAATGGAACCTGACAGTCTAACCCTGTATTTTGATTTGGCAGAAACTTTAAAAATAAAACAAAGCCCAGATCCTATGTTTCTCTGAGAGTTTCTGCCATAAATGAATGCAGAACATTAAATTCTAAATGTTTACTTTCTTGATACTTGTTCTTTATCCGGCTTTTGAGTAATTAACTGGAATTATATATGATGGGTAGAACATTCGCAGTGCATTACCTCTAATATTCTGTAAGTGGCATCACTACCAGGGAAGGATTCTAGGCTGCCAAGTTCTTCTCCACAGTTTTTACCCTGAGGATTGTCAGCAAGAGATTTTGCTTGGTTTTTATTATATACATATCCCTGTACAGAAGTAGAACCACCTCCATAATTTTTCTTCCCATTCTCTTCTCCTTCCTCTGACATTTCATTTTTGTGTAAAAAACCATTGGTACTATTTATTTGTGTGTGTTCTGAAGATCTTTCTTCTGTTTTCAACTCTTCTCTCCTTTTTTTTGGAAGAATTTCTGGGAACTCCAGAAACAGCCAATTGCGATCCTTGAAAAAGTTATTTTTATGTGTCTTGTAAAATTCATTCCAATATTTACTGGCTTCTCTCTCATATTTATCTGAAATTGAGACAAAACAAGAACTTGGTGAAGATGAGCTTAGCTACAAAAGACTGTAAAGTAACATGGAATTTGGACCCCAAATTTACAGTTTAAAAATCCACGGTTTCCCACATTGTACACGTTTAAATAAAAACATATGGATTTGGGGCCTGACCTGAACCTGTGCTCAAACTAACTCCCATGAGGGTTTAATTAGATTTTATATCACTTAGGATGGGGCAGACAGGCCTTCTGCATCGTCTTTTTTTTTTTAAAGGTAGTGACCTAATAGAACAGCATCACTAAAATATGCAGTCATAAGTTTCTTAGACCAGCTTTCATGTCTCAAATTATAACAGCACTGCATCTTTCCAATTAAGTGTTCTCCATGTTTTTCCTATTTAAGAAATACGAAATCAAAATTAATTTCATGATTTAAGAAACTCTATGAACAATTTCAAATTCACTGGTAGCTAGTCATCTTTCAAAAAAACCCATCAATCGGAAATCCAGTTCTGTGAACTGGAGTGATAAATGCTACTGCATAGCCAGTAGACAGTAATTCACTCTCAACCATTTAACAATACAGTTTAGACAGAAAGTAACAATAGACTGAGTAGAAACATATTGACTTTCTTACTTTCAAAACACTTCAAAGAGTCTTACAATAGACCTTTGTGTTAACTTTGAATTCACAAAACATTCTAACTGAATGTTAGCTTGTCAAAAAAATAGGACTAGAAGGGATTTCACCTAGTCAGGGAATTCGTATGCCTCTCCACAGAAATTGGTCCAACTTGTTCTTAAAATACTACTTTTCTTACATATTTGACAGTTTTGTGCAGCAATAGTTTATAGTGCTTCACCATCTGTACAGGTTGAAACCTTTTCCACTACCTAACCTGAAATTTCCTTATTGCAATTTAAGTCCAGTAATTCTTGTCTGATTAACCAAGCAGATAAAGCAAAGATTGCTCACTTCTCTTTGCAACACATATTTACTTACTTGAAGTCTTTTACTATGTCTCCCATAAACAATATCTTTTCTAGATTGTCTAAAAGTAACTCTTTTATTTTTTCCACAGAAGTAATGATTTTTAGACTTCTTATCATTTTCATTTGTCTTCTCTAGATCCTCTCTGATTGATTTACTACTCTTTGGTGCTGTACTCTGGTAAAGGCATTACCAATACAGAGCAAAAGGAATATTTCACGAGGCTTACAGGCTGCAATCCTGGTTATAACTCCCAGTTTGCCATGTTACAACAGCATGACACTGCTGATTCGGCTAGTGATTCACCAGAACCCTCAGACCTTCTTCTGCAAAACGAATACCTAGCCAATTCTTCCAGAACCTAGTATTTTTTTCCAGGAATTATTCCTAAGCAAATTATTCTACATTTATTTTTAGCAAATTTATATCTTTCAGATTTTTTTTTCCTACCATTTGTCTAGATCTTACTGAATCCTAATCTTGTCCTTCATAATTGAAACATCTCTTCACTTACTATGTTCTTCACTTAATATCATCTTCAAGCCTCCCATTTCCTGAGGCCACTAATGAAAATACCAAGCAGAACTGGACACTGAACAAAACGTTTCTCTGCCCAGCACAGCCTTCCATTCTGAAAGGATCTCTCTAGGCATTCATTCACCCAAAAGCAGTTTCATTAGCTCTCGCTTGCCTAACTTGCTTATGAAAATGTCAAGTAAAGCAAATCAAAAGCCTGACTAGGGATAAATTTCAGGACATCTGCTGTTTTTTTCCCTATCCCCAGGGCCTGTAACCTTCTCCAAGAAGGAAATTAGCTTGATTTTACATGATTTATTCTTGAAAAATATTTGTTGGACAGTATTCATCTCCTTTGTTCTTCCAAACCCAGTGTCTGCAAGCTCTGGATTTTCTCTTCCAGTATTCTTCCAGGAATTGAAATTAATTCTCTTTTTTTTTTTTTAAAAAAGGGAGGTGGGAAAAGAGAAAAGTTGTGGTTTTGTTTTCTGCTTTCCCAGTCATCCATGTTCTGTATGGATGTACTTTGTAACCTGTTCTTTCTCAGTACAAGAACAAGATCTTTCCTCCTCCTCACTAGCACCAATTGTGCCAGCCACTGGACTGCAGCTAACCCTTTCAAAGGAAGGCTGATAAAAAGATAAGAATTACAGCTTTTTCAATGTTTCTTTTGTTGATGGTTCTCCCTTCCTCATCCCTCCTAAGCACCAAACCAAATCTTTTTCTTGTTTTGTTTTTGTTTTTTCCCCCTTGTTCCCAAAGCATTTACAGAACTGTTTCTTGTTAAGTGTACATCATATTATGTACCTTTTTATTTCTATTTATTTAATGTATTAATTTATTTGTATTTATTTAATGTACCTATTTATTTGCCTTTTTATTTTGTCCCTACTTGCAGTGATCCATTAATTATTTTAATATTATTTTAATATATTCAATATTATTTTTAGTTTAATATATTAATATTTTAAGATTTTAATATTATTTTAGTATATTTTAATATAAATGCACAAAGTATATGGTGCATTTCTCCTACTACTTTCATCTAAATCTTAATATACTGTTTCCTAAATCACTACAGCTCGTCAGAGAGAAACAAGGCTGAGAATTATCATTAGAGGCATAGACAGACAGCGGGAAGTGGCAAGGAGGTGGCAGAATGCCTTGTCCTAGAAATCTGCATAATTTTTTAAATTTCACAGTTAATACATCCAATTGTATTATTAAAGGGTAAGACCCAGACATGCAGAGTAACTTTACAGACTTGTTTTATGATGTAAGTGTAGAGTGGATTGAGATCATATATACCAGATTTCAACAGCGTAAGTTGTACACTCATAGATTGCTCAGCTTCAATATTAAAAAGAAAAAAGAGACCTTCTACTCCCAAAGTTCTTAAATCATTATAACCTCTTGTTATAGTCACTACTTTTCTACAAGTCTGCTCAGAACCCTTGTACTTAAATTTCCACCAAATTTTCCAGATTTCAGAACTGAAGGAGAGCAATGGCTAAAGTCAGCCTTTCAAACTGCATTACTATTCAAATAAACTCCAACGCATGCCCATGTTTCATTAATGAAACTGAGCACAGGATCATAATGACACTATCTAAGGTTCAAGACACACTAAGGAAACTGAGGCCTAGGACATCCAAGTAATTGTTTTCAGAATACCTTTCCAATAAAAGAACAAGTTAAGAATCCAGTCTTCTGTGTTACTATCAGGTTGATACTCCAGCTTTAGCATACATAACTATCCTGGAGTTTAGTCTAGGGTTTAGTTTACCGGTTTGAACCTAGAGCTATCATTCTTCAGAAATGCAGAATACATTGCTTCCCCTCTGAAGACACGTGTGAAGTTCCTTAATCACTTACACAGCAGACTCTGCACAATGTATTGGAACACATTCCACACAACGCGAACACGCTGCTTCCTGAAGCTCTCCCAGCTGAGGCTGGCCTAGGCAGCAAGCTGGGACCAGCTGGGACCAGTGCAACTTTCATGGCACTGAGCTGAAAACATGGTGCAATGTACAAACACCCGCTCCCTAAACAGTCCACAAATCGTTTAAAAGCATTTGAATACTGTACATGGGAACTTTCATCCCCAGCACCCTAGCTGGCTCCAAATGAATTACCTTTGATGAAGTAACAGTCCTGTATAGTAGAAGTTTTATTCTGCAGAAATGCAAAAGGAGCCAGAACTTGCAACTGCCCCATACTGATGAACTTGTTTTATACAGAGCCTATTGCCCACCCCAAACATAAAATTGCTAAAATAAATAACTGAATTGCTAGAAAAACACACTTTCAGACAATCTTTTGGGGGAAAAAAGGAAATAAAAAAAAAAAACAAAAAACACACCAACAAGTTTAAACAAGACAATGTAGAAATAAAGAGTCTTACTGGATTTTAAATCATCCTTAAATGCTTTAATAAATACCATTAAAATAGGTATTTTTAAGCCATTACAAATTCGTTACCTTGGTCTTCCCATCGCACTTTCACAATTGAGTTCTCTACCACTTTTTCCTTGGCAGCCTCCTCTTCTTCTTGTGACCATTGCATGTGGTCCCTGCAAAAGGCAGTTAAAGAATCAGCCTTTAAATAGGATTTTCCGTAATCCTTTTCCCGAGGGAAAACAGTTACAAATTAGCTACACTCTTTCTTTTTGAATGCAAGCAAATGACCACAAGGAGACTGACAGTTAAACAACAAGTTTCAGTGTATGACAGAGAAAAACTAATTACTAGCTAGGTGAAACTCAAGTGAAACGATTAAGAAAAACCTTCCAACTACGAAGAAGCTGAAGTAGGATGTATTTTTTTCTTAATAATAAGATTAATCTTGTAAATTAAGTGCATTTATAGGAATGTATTTTGAGTATTTCATTAAAATTTTGTTTAGCTGGATATAATAATAGACCTATCACATGACTAATGTTCATGATGAGGAACAAAAGTCATTCAGCAAATGAATCAGCTGTTCCTGAAATAGGGAGCATAATCCACCTATTCAAATAGAAGGGCTGGAACTGATGACGGGGATTTTACTTATTTGGGGAATAGAGACAGGAAACATTTAGAAGAAAGAATGAGAGACTCCTAAGAAAAGACAACTAATGCTGCAATGGTTCCAGACTCTATGCTATCTACATTTGTGTAAAGTGGTTTACTGAATGTTATATTAATCCACTAAATGGTCACAGAAACAAGCCAAGATCTTACCCTGATGACTAAACTGCCTTTCGTGCAGACTTGGTGTTTGGATCAGGCCACAATGGGGAGTACCCAAAAATGTGCTTCTGGCAGCTTTTAAAAGCAAATCAGCTGTCCCTACAAATCGTCCAGTCCAAGCAGTTTCAGAAATCAGATTAAATGAGGTAATATAATTCAAGTACTATGTTGCACCTTAATTGTACTGAAATCAATTAACTGAAGGCCTATGACTAGAATTCCATTGGTTACTATGGGAAAAGGAATAAGGTGGCAACTTGAAAAGACTTGATTGCCTCAAAAAGCTAATGAGCATCTTCCTGTTACATGCTTAGTGATATGTAGCTAATTCAATTCTTAGACCTTTCTTGTTCCTCTTTCGTTAATTGTGGGAGACTAATTGGTATGTATTTGTCTGCTTGCCTCAAACATGATTTCCACATATCTACTGAAATATTTCTCATTATTGTCCCCAGCAAGTTGCCTCTCCCCTTCCTGTATGTTCCTGTGCAGCGTCCAGGCTCTGACAGATGTGCTGCAGTAGAAAAGAACGGACTGACCGAACCATTCCTAGGCAGCCATTCTCTTGGAAAGGCTTGCTTCCCTCACCGCTACCACCAGTTTTGACCTTGCCTATTCTAACAAGCTGAAACCAAGGACTATTCAGATGACAATATCTGTCAGAAGGGCTGACTGTATCACTTGCTGTGGTATAAACTTTAGCTGATCAATTTTAATCCATCACTGTGTGTCTATCAGAGCTCTTAAAGGCTCTACACACAAAACTACAGGTGCCTGAAGTCCTCCATCTTCATCAACAACTTTTTTTTTCCATTTGTCCCTTCTTGGAAATTCATAAAGCTGAAGAAAGATCTCTTGGCTCTTTCCTAGAAATTTCTATATGGAGCCCAAACAGCAGGACTGCAGCAGCACTTCTTGATCAAAATCTGCAGCAGAGGGGACAAGGCACAGTTCTTCTGCAAACTATTTACATAGTCCAGTTGTTTCAAATGAGGCAGCTTCTTCAGCAATACAAGCTGGCAGAACACAGGATACAGAAGAATTCTAAGCACAGAAGTGCTTAAACACAGAAGTGTTTTAAGCTGAACAAGTACAGCAGCAAAGCAAGCTACCCATTTTAACATGAGTAGGCCTGACATGAGATCAAGCAATGCTACTTTCAGTTCAGCTTACTCAACCCTTTCCCATTAACTTGTTTGCTAACATAGGTCTTAGTTATTTCTGAAAACTAACATGTGAAAACTATCCCAATTACTAACCTGAATAGAAGCAGACATTTTTTCTGTCAATGTTTAGCATCATTCACTACTGTCTTCTCAAAATGACAGAAAAGCACTACAGCAAATATCTAAAGAGCTAGTTCCCAAATTTAATTTGCTCAGTAATCCCAGCAGCAACGGTAGCAGCTCTTGGCTCCCTGCCAATTCACACACAGGCAAAATGAAGGATGCCATTTTATGAAGTACCAAAGATAATAAGCGGAAAACAAAAGGATATAAATCCTCATACATCAATGCTGGGGAAGAGTAATCTCTTATGCTCACCCTACATGATCTATTTAGCTCAACCCCCACCCATGCTGATCCCCTTTGCCTATCCCTAGTGAGAACCCTGCTGACTCAGACAGCTTCAGATCCAAGGACCTCTCCCCACTTCACAGCCAGAATCAAGACTTATGGAACTTCCACGCAGCCTCTGCTCCAACTCAGTTTCACCTGGTTTCCCTTGTGAGCCACATGGATTCATCTGCAGATCCACTTTCTGAACAACCCTGTTCCTTTCAATCCCACCTTCACAATCCATCCCAACCATCTGCATCATAGTTTGATAATGCTGTATTAGGCTGTCAGCAAATGCTAGCAAGAAAAACTAAAGCTACACATGATTAGTTATTTGAAAGTAAATTTAAAAATTAAACAAAACTGAGTTTCATCAAGGTACAACGCTATTGGAAAAGGGTGGCCTTTTTCTTAAAATCTTTTCCTATATGGACTACATAACCTACATCTGAATGAGCGTTCATACCAGTAAAAGATTTTTCCACCCAGCAGGAGGTCCTGAGTCTCGAAGATGCTTCAGAACTACACTACATATAGATTTATGAAGCATAAACTTCACACTCCTCTAACAAAATAAGCAGCCAGCTTCTGGCTTCCTTGACCAAGGAACATACGGAAGTATAGATAATTCCAGATTTGGCTTTAAGGTGGTATGTGTCAGGGATCACGGCCTGAAGATACCTAGTCTAGAAAACAGTAACAGGTGACATATCTATTTGCATGTTTTATCTCATGAGTTAACCCCAAATTTATAAACTAAAAAAAGAGTAATAAAGATATTAGGTTATTAACCAGAAGTCAATTTTCCATGTTATATTCTTTCTTAAGAAATTTTATTCATCAGAATTTTATTAGAGAAACTTTTGAAATAATTTAGACTAAAAAGTAAAATGGAATATTAAAATGATATTTTTAAAAAAAACCAGGAAGTTGGAAACTTCATTTCAGAACAGAAGCTTATCCAACAATTTCTCTGAAAGTTGCCAGCAGGGGACACCCCTGAAGTATGACATCAGCTTAAGCCCTGAAACTTGTCTTCTGTTACTCCCATGTTATGTTACCCATAGGTTATCGTTAGCCACATCAAGTCACTTCTAATTTTGCTAAATCTTTCCTTTCAAAAATGGTGAGCAGCAGAATTCAAAAATATGTTTTAAAATTATGTAGAAAATAATTTTTTCTATAGCTTCTAAGTTCCCCACTCCTCTTTTCTTCAAATATTTCTTGTTCTTAACCTACGAACTATAGTAATAAAAATTCCCAGTCTTCCAAGCATCTTAGGCAGGTATTCCTGTACTTTCTAGAAAGATTTAGATATTCTTCTATCCTTCTTATACTTCTTGTATCACTTACTGTTTTATATTCATCTCCGTTCCACAGTCAAAAATCCTGGCCTTTTCAGTCTCAGTTTTCCAATTGTGTTTACTAACATTCTCACTCTTTTCTGAGCCTCCATTAATCGTAAAATACCTTTTAGAGATGGAGCTGTACTGCTGCAAATCAAGACAATTCTTATTTTTTTAACATTTACATGTTCACGTTTTCTTTGGTATTATATTACCTATTTAAGATTCAATTTACTTTTTTGACAATTGTGCACCCTATAGAAATCTCTGCTGAACTACCTGTTATATCTTCACTACCCCTTTAGAAGAAGACAGGTAGTTTACATGTTCATTTTGAAATTGTGTCAATTTTAGAATACAGTATGCAGTGATACTGTACCTAACTGGTAACTTTCTGCCACTATAACATGGAATACTTATGCTCTACACTTTCTGTCTCCTAATTCATTACTTATCTGCAACAATATTTTGCCTTTCGTTCCATAACTAACTACATTCTCAGCGGCTGTCAGGTTACTGGTGACAGTCTCAGGTTGTCTCCAGCACTACCTTTTAACCTCTGTTCTCACAGTCTATTGTTACATAGACACACACACCCCATTATTCACCATAGTAAATAATGTACAAAAATATATGAAAATCAGCCTTGAAGAAACATCTCACCACATGTTATGCTCAAAAACCTTAGAAGGATCGGTTAAAATCCGAGATCCAAGTGGAACGGCTGGTCGTCTACTGCTTTGGTGTCTCTGTTGTATCTTGCTTTTCCTCAGAAATAAAGCAGAAAGCCTTGTAATGAAATTCATTTTGTTCAGAGACCTGAAAACACAATTAACTCAAATTACAGTTTTGCTGTAACTTAATTATGTCACTTACATGAGAAACTGGTCAAATAATCAAGCACCAGTAGCAACTTCAGTAATAATCTTTTGCTATAATATCAATTTAAATGATTTTTAGAAAATAGCAACATCACTGCAGTAAACTGAAAGCCCAAATAATCCCAAAGGAGGCTACTGGAATGAAACCAGTTGAAAGATAAATTATTTGGCATCATTTCAAAGTCCTACCAGGTTGGAGGGTGAGGGGGGAAGGAGGGAAATGCACAGTAAAACAATGAACCAAGTTTGACATTGTACCTTGAAGAAATGATCAGTAAAGAAACCACTTGTTCCACTGGGTACACACTGTCATTGAGATTGACATTTTTCAATCCACTCACTAAGTAACTGTCTTCAAAAAGTTTCATTCTAGAACCATGACTCTGGTTTTACACTTTTAGATGGGAAATGAAAGATTTAAATTATTTTTTAAAGTTTAAACATTGTATACCAGAAAACCTTCCAAAATTTCTGCCAAGTATCCTCCTGGTCTCTCTTTAATGCTCTTTGAAATGCATGGGTTTAAATGTTAAATTTCTATTCATGCAAATTATGAAGTGCTTGAGATTTTTCTATGACCTACAATTCTCTCATATATTTATATTTTACTTTACTTGAAATCTCTTCATACGGTATTAATAATGAAAGATAAATGTGTGTAGCTAGTATCAGCATTTTGTCTTGTTGCATTTTGGGGTTCTTTTGGCATATTCTTGTTAATGTAGGCTTTCTAGGAGATGAGCAAAACTAAATACCCCTCCTACTACTTTTACCCTGATGTGCCTTTGTGCATTTTTCCTTCAAGTGCTCCGCATATGACTTCAAAAATTATTCTTAGTCCTATTTTTCCCTGTGGTTTTTTTTTTTTTTGAGTGCTTCCTCTGTATAAACCACACATAAAATTTTAATGTACTGAAAATACAAAATGTAGTTAGAAATGAACAGGCACAGTTTAAATACACACATTATTAGAAAACATTCTGTACAAATTGGTTACAAAATGAAGATCTTTATCTTGAGGAAAATAGCACTATTTGATCACAAGTCTTGTACTGTGAATTAAAAAAAAAAAAAAAAGATTCATTTGTACACATCAGTACAAAGGCTGGCAAAGGAATCACTTCCATTCAAGGAACAATTTATCACTTAAGGTGTACTTTTGAATAAGTCATGCTTTTAAAAGGGCATTGTTTATTCATTTTAAGCATCCAGGGAAAAAAGGGAGGAAAAAATACGAAAATGTATTTTTATTTGTCAAAGATTAAATAAAATGGGGTTTGGCTTTTGGCTGTCAATGCCAAATAAAAATGCTGATAAATTCTGGCTGCTAGAACTGCAATGTAACCGGGGATGTAGGGCACCACTATACAGTGAAAATGTAACACTTATTCCTATTAAAAAAATTAAAACCTCTTCTAATGTTAACAAGTTTATTATGGTTCTTTTTTTTTTTTAGTGTGGCTCAGTGACTAGAACAATTCCAGTTCATACTGTAATTACTACAAGCAGTTCATGTGTTGTTTTTGAAAACCTGTATGCATTTTTCATAACATAATGCATAATCATTAACATAAAAGGAATATTGTGACATAATAATCATGAGACATGAAAATTAACACACCATGACAATTTCTGCAAAATGTATAATTTACATAAAGGCAATGTTCTTGAAAACAAAAACAAATAGAAAATCCCCCAAAGCCCCAAACTACAATCTGATCTAAAATTATTAAGTCACAGAAACACCTGTATAAAGATTCCATGATTACACTGCAAACAAAATCCTCTTCCTCCTTCAATCATTCAAAAAGACCTGAGACAGTATCTTGCATTTCCTGTGCCAGCACTGATATTCAACATAAAATATAGTGATTCAGCTGCTGGGCTAGTCATGTGATTTTTCTTGGCTCTCTACATATCTCAGGGAGAACATGAAAAGATGCACAGATGGGAATTACAGTCAGATGACTAAGAAGATCTTGCATCAGTAAAATCCAGATATGTAGCTCTTTTTGCCTTTGAGTGATAAATGCACAAGTTTAGCTGATAAATTCTGAAACATCAAGAAAATGCAAGGAGAGTGGGGTAGGTGGTAGAGTGAAATTTACTGTTGCATCCAGTCTTAAATGTGAAGGAACTCCTTGGAGACACACACGTATATCCCTGATAGTTACTGTGATCCGTAGATCATGAGATTAATGGGCAATTTGGCAACTAAAAGTTCAAAAGGCATCTAAATGACTTGGAATCCTAAATTACATTTTCAGAAGCAAGCCATCCACATTCACAGAGGACAAACTAGAGACACAGGAGAAAAGAACTGTTCTAAGTTTGGTTTTTAAAACAGTGAATTACACATCAAAACATGCACAAACCACTTCACTGATTAATTAAATCCTTGAGAAGTATTAGTTCTGAAAATTATGTCAGAGAAGAAAAAAAAAAAACACCAAACCACACCACACAACCAGAAATAACCTGTCATTTTTGTCTGAGAACCTAGTTCAATGAACTTATTGGATGAAAACATTTTGACAGTTGACTAGTCTCCAACTGCAAAGCTAACAACTTCTTCCATCTCCAATCACTAAGCCTACTTGTAGAGTCTCTGTTATTGAAAAGGAAGGGTATGTGTAGTTTATGTACATTTTTAGAAAAAAAATTACCTCAGAAACAATGAACTTCATACAATTACTTCTGCTTGGCCCCTAGAAGCTTATCTACACAACACTTGACAATGCTCTGCTCTAAAGTGTAGCTGATCTGTTTTATCACCATCAACACTACCCAAACTCAGAATATCTCACACAAAACAGATGCAAGTGGCAATCATGCACACAAAGTGAAAAATTCTTCAAGATAATGGTAACACAGAACATATAAATATGAATTATCAGTGGTTATTTTT
Source organism: Patagioenas fasciata (assembly GCF_037038585.1). NCBI lineage: Eukaryota > Metazoa > Chordata > Aves > Columbiformes > Columbidae > Patagioenas > Patagioenas fasciata. The sequence continues at coordinate 22,046,859 of NC_092526.1, forward strand.
AAAATACACACGTATTTCTTAGTATTTCAAATCAAGGGCACGGAGGAGGGGATTTTGCTGTCAACAAGACTTATTCATTAAGTGAATGCTTAATGCTCTTCTATTCTACCAAGAGGGAGCCCTTCCGGGCCTTCATGATTAGTCTTTCGAGGATATATTTTAAAAAAATCGTGCACATTTGAAACAGGATATTTCACAACTTTTCAAACTCAGCAGATCTAAACCTCTCAGCTGTTTTTCCTTTTCCTGCAACATCCCCAGCAGTGATGCCGACCTCCCAGCCAGCACAAAGCAACTGCAGCAAAACTGCTGCAGAGCACTGACTACCAAGCAGCAAAGAACAACAAAACAAATAATTATTTTGATTTATTCTGCCTCCTGTAGAGACAACACAGTTAACATTGATTAAAAAGCAATAGCAGATAAAAACAACCAAACAAACGCCAGCAGCTATGATTTTAACCACATGTACAGAAATGTTGAGTAAGAGGAGGCTGTTCTTACATCACGTGCCATGTAGCCTGTTAAACAGTCTTGCAAAGAGGAAGAGGAAACAGTTTATACAATGGTTGAGGGAGAGAGAGAGAAAAAACTGCTCCTTTACTAAAAGCATTTACTTGAATTGCCATATATCGAGGAGATCCGCAACAGAACTTGAAGGTATGTTACCTGGGATAAAATAATGTATGTAGGTACTATATAAAACACTTCTATGAGTAAGAAAACAGACAAACAGCTGTTACGAACAAGCAGAGAACTAAAAGTCCTTAAGAGTTTTAAAAAATTATATTTAATTAATTAATTTTGTATTAATTGAGAATTGTTTCTCTGCCACTGTTCTCCATCTTGATCCTCCAGTTGGAATTATTCCGCCATATAAACCACTTTTGCAATATCTTATAAAACTACAGGTTTTATAATTGTATTTTTATTCTTTTATTTTTATGAAGCAATCATACCATTCCTATAAAAAAGGTAGAACATTCTTCTTTAGAGACTATGAACTGCAACACTCTTGTTGGCATATGATTCTATGGATCTTGGAAGACAGTGAAGGCAAAGAAAGCTCCCTCTGCAGGACTGAGGGAATCAACCCCACTAGGTAATATGTTTTTAAGCTGCTGAAGACATTTGGAAAAATGCAACTGAAGACTAAGTAATGGTAACTGCAAGATCAGAGAGTCATGAATGGCCAATAAGGAAGAAAGAAACAAGTACATTAGACATACAGATGTATTTTATTTACTAAATATTTAATCAATTAATGTGAACATGAAATAACCTACAAAAGCATTTTATCCTAATTAATTGTATGTGTGGAGTTCAGTTGCTACAGGTGACTAACATTAGTTTGTTCTATCCTAAACTAAACCTGAGCTCCTATTTCTTTTTTTCACTTATAAAGGCAGGGGATAAAACATTCTGACAGAATCTCATTAAAAATGCTGATTCAAGAAAATCACAGTATTTTAAATAAATGTAGCAATTCTGTTGACACTTTAACATATTAAAACGTTTTTATCATTCTTTGAAATGTTGAAAGATTTTGGTTTTATTAGGACAAGTGTTTTGTTGAAATTGCATTATTTCAATTTATAGTAGAGATGTTCTGACTTCACTATCAAAGACTATTTTGCCTTTGAAAATAAACTTCAATAAAATATTTTAACTGAATTCAAAATACTTCAACTTGTGAAGAATACTTTCATTTCAACTGAAGCTAAAACTGTGTATTTATATCCTAGAATTGTCCTTGGAATGGAATTTCTACTTTTGTACTGAATCTATTTATAGCAACATTTTCAGTGTTAATTGTTCTGCTGTTCCTTGTTTCTAACACCTAAAGGCACATGCAGGAACAGTGTCATGATAAATATTACTGACTAAAATAATTTGAAAAATAGAAATTAAGAAGATAGCAGGTCACTCAGTACAAATTCCTTAAGCATTGCATAATGTAAAGCAGCAAATTCATATATAATTCTTTAGGCTACTATCCTGCAAATATGTGTACAATTGCTTAACTTTACAGGCAAGATGTCTTCCTACATACCAATGACTCTGGGGTATGGGTAACGGTAAACATAGCTCAGAAATGAGGCTTCCAAGTTAACCTGTGCACCCTCTGCTGGCCGGTGCTTCCGTAGGGAGGGGGGAAAAAAACAAACAACTCACAACCAACTGGGTTGACTTTCTGTATACACATACATGCACAGTGAACATACGTCTGAGTCTCCAAATACATCTTTCAATCACTTAAATTGATTTTCAACCCTATCTTCTACAAAATACTGAACATGCAACTGTATTGCCTGAGAATCAAAATATTTTTTTTTTTTCTCAACACAAACCACGTTTTCCTATTATTTAAAGATGCTCAGAACAGATATAGAGCAATACGAATTTTACTACTATCAATAATTTACTTTGAAGAACCTCGTTCATTTACATCCCTGCAAGACCCTGGATGTCCACGTGAACTTTGCTTGGCTGCAGCCCATCCTATCAGCCCATGAGCCCCTGGCGATGTTGCAGACCCACCAGCCAGCACACCATCCTAACCTGCTCCTCAGAGGAACAACTGCGACCACCGTGTCCGTGTGTTTAGCTCACTTCATCCAAATAACTGCAAAGCACCAGAAAACCACAGGAATCTGCCTTGTGTTACAGTATCAGCAAAGATTAAAGGTTCCACTCAGACATCCTGAAGAACAGACCCAGAAACACTTAAAAGATAAGCAACTTTCATATTACCCCATTTGGGCAACTCTGGCAAGGAAACAACTTCATCCGCAGACTTCAGTTGCTCAGCAGGCAAGCAGATGCTGTTGATGGTGACAACTTTTGGGACATAGCTCTAAAAACATAAAAAGGAAGCGTCATCCATCTCAAGAAGTTGCTGTTGACCCTAGAGTTTCAAACTGACTCTTCACAGGCCTGCCCACCGCCCGGGTACCCGCCACCACACGCGGGGAGACCCCACTATCCAGCAGGGGGTGCTGGTCCCGCCGCCCAGCGCCGGAGGCTTCACGCTCCAGAGGAACGAGATTGAACTACGGGATGAAAGTTCCCACGTTTTCTTAACGGAACTGATGTTAACGAAACTATCTTGCCTTTATTGAAAAACGACAACGCGTAAAACGCTGCCATTGATACGCCCCACACGCCGACGCGCACGCGCGCTTTGGTCCCCTCAGCGCAGGGTGCAGCAGCCGCAGCGGAGCCCGGCCACAGGCACAGGTCCCGGCGGGGGCGGGTGCCGGCGGGCCGCTACTGCCGGCGGCTCTCACCGACCTCTGCGTAGCGACCCTTCTTCTGCCCCGCGGTCCTCCGTGCGACGTTTCGCCAACGGCAACGCCGCAACAGCAGCCCCCGTAGCGGGGGAGCTACCCCGCTCCTACCCGCTGCCTGTGGGCACCCACGCGGCCACAGCGCTTGAGGGAGCGGGCGGGCTACCGCGGGGCATGGCGGGAGCTGTAGTCTGGGCGCGCCGCGGAATGCCGCCCGCTAAAACTACCGTACCCGGCAGGCCGCGGGGGGACGCGGTGGTGGAGCGGGGTCGCTGTCGCCTGGCGTGCGCGGTGACTCGGCCCCGTGCCGGCGGGGGAGACGCGTTGCGCACCCGCCCGCCGGCGGCTCTGGCCCCGCCCCGGGTGGGCGGGGGCGCGGCGCGTCAGAAGGCTTCGTCTCTCGGGAATCAGGGAACAAGGGGCCAATCGGGCCTTTTCCGGCTTCGCTTCACCTCTCGCCGGGCAGGACGGGGAGTGAGAGAAATCCGGAGCGGGCCCGGGCCCTGCAAGGCTGCTCGCCTCGCCAGGAGCGAGGCAGAAGCGGCGGAGAAGAGCGAGCGTGCCCCGGGGCCCAGTCATGTGCCCCCAGGCAGCCGCCGGCGGCGGGAGGGCCGCCCCCCGACACCGCAGCGTCTGCCGCCTCCTCACCCGCAGGGCCCACGGCTTCTATGCCAGAGATGCGGGTGTCGCCCACAGACAAAACCTGGGACTCCTCAGGCAGATAATGTGTCAGGTAACAGCGCTGCTCCCGGGCGCTCCTCAGCCCGGGTGCCGCAGAGGCCCTTGCTCACGCCATCCAGCAAGTCCTGGGAGAAAAAAGCTGCAGTTCTGTCTAGGAGAGTTACAAATGGTTATATTTATTTAATGAGGCTCAGACCCAGAGATGTAGAGAGGAGTGTGCTCTGGAAAAACTGCAGAACCACTTTTAAATGTAATAATAATGTTAGAAATGGACTTCTATATTTTATATTACTTATTCCCATAAGATGACTTAATATTTAATACCAGTAATAAGTTCATCGTGATTTAAGGAGCATCAATGTTAAATTTGTATCAAGTTCTCACAAGAAAATGAGATAATCAGCAGTAGTCTTCAGGTAAACATACCTCTAACATGTCAGGGAAATTTGTGTTACACAAAGAATAGAAATTAAACCAGTTACAGACTAAAGTGAATTTCATTTTTTTATCAAGATGGTTACTGCTCCCTTGCAGTAGTTGATAGAAATGCATTGAAACTGAGTATGTGGAAGTTAATTGGCAGTGGTGTGTTACATTGAAAATATTTTACTTGGAAGTCAGTTGAGCTGTCCACTTATGCAGCTAGATCAATGGGCATGCAAGGTTTATTGAAATAAAAATGAGTACATCTGATTTACACAAATTATTTTTTTTTCCTTTTTTTTTTTTTTTTTTTTTTAAGACTGGAATCTTTCTTTATGGTCTGGAGCTCCTGATGTCTAATGCACACAAGAAACTATGTGAGCAGTTTATTCCGTTGACATTTCAGGTGCTTTTTGCAAATAACTTTAAACGGATTTTTCTATCTTTCATGCAAAACACCAACAACAGAATGGAGTCAGATGTTCAGTAAATTCAGTTAGTTACATATAAAAGAATTATGTGCATATTTACACTTTGGCGAATTTTGTTCTTGCTCTTAAAAGTTGCCATTAAAGTTTAGTTGCCTGTTGTCATTTTAATGCAGGCAACCTAAGGACAAAATATTAATTGTGTATGCTGTCCATAATAGCTAATAAAAAGGTCTTTTAATTTTGTTTTTTAAAAAGACAAAATTTCCCTAGAAAAGCTCTTTTGATTTCATTTTTAAAAAAATATTTTCCTTCATGTATTCAACAGCAGAAGTTCAATTAAGTTATTAAGCTGCAAATGCCAAACCAAATATTTTGCAAAAGCAAGGTTTGTTACAAAACCCATCACCGTTACAACCACTGTCTGTTACAGGAAAGCACTAAATTCAAGAATGTTTGGACAACTCATTCTGCATCTCCTATCGCCTATGAAAGAGGAAGAATTTACTTGGACAATTACCAGTGCTGTATTAGCAGGTAATAAATTTACAATTTAAAGTTACCCTGGCTTACAGTTTTAACACTGTGATCCTGTTTTAGACATGTCACTAACTTTACTTGTCCCTGTGAACTGAGTGGAATTTACTTAGGAACAAAAAATTACCTGGTGCATAAATCTTTCTTAAATTACATTCAGATGCTGTTGTGTCTTAATGTGACACTTGTTTTCATGAAGGAAAGTCTGATCTTAATGGTGCAGTATAACTTCAGTTTTCACAGCACTTTAACAGGAGTGGAAGATTATCAGCATTTTATAATTATGCACTAAAAACCAAAGTGAATGGTAGTTCTGTTGTGATCTGGAAATCAGCAGTGTGCTAAGCAATGTGTCACAAACTATGTCCATAAATTCTGCATTAGGGAAGTAAATTATTTTCATGTAAAAGTACAGTGTGCAGAGTGCTTGCTGGTTTTTGTTAATATATTTTGCAGCTCAGTTCTCTGACTGATGTGCTCTCCTGTTCCATGGTGAGCTGCAGAGGCAGCACAAGGCAGGGTTGAGGTCAGGAAGCCCTGCGCACACCAGGCCTTGTCCTTGTCCTTGCCTGTCCCTCTCCTGAGGGAGGTAGCAGGGACTTGGAGAACTGCATTGCTGAGTGTGTTGTGCTGAGAACAATTTTGAGACAGTGTCATACATTACCAATAAATTACTCTGTCAGCATAAACCACTGAGAGTTAATTAAATTAATCTATCACAGCAGGGATCTAAATCTACTTACCAGTCTTCTTTTATTCCTGCTGTCTGAATGCTTTCCAGTACTGGGTTAACCTGTCTGGCATCTTTCAGGTTTATCTTTGTCTCATCCTCACCCTCAGGACAAAACTGTGCACAGTATGAAGCTTTTATGCTACTAGTAGGTTTTGGGTTTTTTTTTAAATGTACATGATGCCACACCTTTATATTATGAAAGGCAACACTGGAAGAGCTTGAGGGGAAGGTTCCAGAATGACTGTTTCTGGAATATGCTTTCTTTTTACTGTATATCACTAAAGTAAGAATGTTACTATTAAGTTTGTTTTTAAAACAAAAAACAACAAAACACACACACACCCACCAAAAACCCACAAAATGTAGAGGTTGGCTTTTAAATATTATGTTATACTAACAATTGCTTATTAGGCCTATTAGAGGAGTTTCAGGTTATATTTACAAAGTAAAAATAAGATGTTTAGGTTTCTGACCTGCCTAAAGAGAAAGCAGGATTTACAAAACTGTATGAAATGGCTTGTTGATAATCGTTTATAAAGTAGACTAATGATTAGCAATCATATTCCTCCAGCATTGCACAAGAGCCAAGAATACTTTATGAAAAGCCAAAGTGTTCTAAGTCAGAAAAAATAGAAGATGCTTTATTATTGGAATGTCCACTGGTAAGATTGCTTTTTACTAGATCATTTTGTGAAAAAAAAAAAAAATCTTTCTGTGAAACATATGTAGAATAGAGCATTCTCTCCCTGCAAATTGTTTTCTCAGTGTTCTTATGGAGTTAGGTCATTTAAGGATTGCAGCATGTGCTTATTTATTTTGACTGAACATTTAGAGGTATACTTCTTTGCATTTCTCAGTAGCGCATTCAAATGCTTTTTTGTGAGTTTCTGTGGAAGATATTAAAAACAGTGCCTTTATGCTTATGCAACTAACTCTAATTCCTTACAACAGAAACTCTGTTTAATTTTTTCTTTATTTTTTTAATTAGCAAAGGCAGTCGGTGGGAGTTTTATTTTTTACCAGATCTATTTACATTAAAAAAAAGCAAAGAAACTGAAGACCCATTAAAGCAACTCTGCCCAAAAGCTGTTCTGCTGTTTCTCGCTAATAGATTATATAATTTCCCTCCTCCCTGAGGAGTTTTTCTCTCATCCACTGTCCACAGAGTTTAGGAATCTTAGCCCCATTCTTGAAGTGCCTAAAATAAAGTTGTCTGTATACCATTCTGAGCAGTTACTGTCGAGTTACTACTGAATGTCTTATTTTGCAATACTTACACAATTGTCTCTTCAAGGCTGGTATCAGATCAATAAGCAGTTATACTTAATTTTTGCAAGGCAAGGAAATTTTAAAAGGTGTCTTTTCTACAAAAGGTTACTACCTTGCAAAAAGTGTGACAACAGATTATGTGATGGTCAGATGACTATTTGGCACAGACATGAGCTTAGAGAACCTGATGTAATTATCAGGCAGCTTTCTACCTTTAGTTTTTGAAGAATGTGTACTAACTTTTGTTTTCTTGTTACTGTGTCAAAATGTTATGTATCCTGGTACAAACCTTTTTCTGATAACCTTTTGTTATGTAGGGGGAAATGCTACCAAGTCCATCAGACTATAAACCGTCCCTAATAGTCCTGACAGTGCAGAACTGGCTTCTACGTCTCTCTGCTGACAGTGGAGAAATACTGGAAAAAATATACCTTGCTGGTTCCTTTTGCAAATTCAGGTATTAAGCACTGACTAGGCATTATGTAATTAACAATCATTAGTACTGTACTGGAGAAAGGGAATCATGTTTATTTTAGTACGATTGTATGGCTGACTTCAGTTTTGTTAGTTAAGCACATTACCTGGAGTACTGCTCCCACGTGCTGTTTTTTATAGAAGAATTTCATCAGCTTAAGTATTACGGTCTCAAATTTGGTATCAAGTTCCACGAAAGCCACAAAAGTAGGCTACTGTTGGCTTTTCTCTGACAATTTTGTAGCCTTTAATATTGCAATAGCAATATACCAGGAGAGGACCTTTAAAAGCTGTAAAACAAATGTCATAAAACATAGGAAAAATAGTTTGACATTTTTAACTTGCATTCTTCTCCGTAGGGTAGCTGTTTTGCTCTTTAAAAGCAGAACAGTTACTGCTTCTAATAAATGCATTTTTTTTTTTACTTCTTAGAGTAAATTATTTCCTTTAAGCTGAAGGATAAAAAAGCAGCAATTTCTGAAGGGAAGGAGAAAAATGAAGATAGTGACATTTCCAGTGCTGTGGGCTTTTCATTATTGCAAACAGCAATCATCTCAGGCACCTCTCCCAAATCAGATACTGAGCAGTTTGCCTGGACACAGGGATCTGCCTAGTTATAGTACATTATATTTTATGTGAAGTAGCATTTATTATTACATGGTTTTTAAATGATTAAGATAGGCTTTTCTTGTTACAAATAGGTATCTGAGCTGGGATATTCCTCAAGAGGTAATGGTCATAAAGTCAGCTCAGAATAAGCTCCCTGCAGCAGCACGGCAGGTAAGTTTGTTGAAAAACTTTGTCACTCTTAAATTTTTACAAAATCAATCTAAAACCATTACAAGGACAAAGATGGAGACATTAAGCTTTGTTGTTATGGCAGAAGATGAAGATGTTTTACTGTTAATAAATACCTCAAGTATAATAACTATATTCGGTATTGTTGTTCCTTCTCAGGCAGGTATTCAACAGTCCATACTGTTCTATCTTGCTGTATTCCAAGTTCTGCCTCTTTCATTCATTGGAATGCTAGAAATAAACAAAAAGGTAAGTTAATTCTTTTGTTAATTGTGATCTGTACTGCAGTTACATAACAGGCATAGTTTAGGCAATTGTCACAGAATTCCAGAAGTTGTACTTACAGCTTGTAAAAGCATAGTGCCCTGAAACATTAATTAGCAGTAATGTCCTTCTTGTGTCTGATAGGAGAGCTTGGGGTAACATTCTTCATTTCAATGACCAGAAGAGAAAATACAAATGCGTTCCGTTATTGGGTTTCTCTTCGACAGGTAGAAGGGCTTTAGCTTTTACTTACAGCAATCATAAGAATTTGGGAATCCTAAAGTGTTTGTAGACTTCTTTTCACCTCTTTAAAGAAAGATAGATGTGCTTCTGACCCAGTCCTAGGAATAATCTATGAATTCTCTATGCAGTTACAGATGTTTCAAACTTGTATTATTATTTATATTGAATGGCAAAATTTAAATATGTATCTTGCTTTATCAGTCAAGAGCAAACAACCTTCCTGAGGTCATTTTGTGGCCTGTCAGTAAGGGTGTATATATTAGGAAACCTCAAGCCATATGTCAAGTTTTACAGTTCTGGTGAAAACATGTGTCTGTTCTAGGTCAAGAGAGCTCTGGATGAAAGTTACAAATGGAACAGTACAAGCACACAGACTCTGGCTTCAAAGCTTTGTGAGCTACAGTCTCATTTGGGGTCCAGAGCTATTAGTGGCTTTTAGCTGGTGCTGGCTTGGGTGTAGGCTGTAATTGAGATTTGGCTGGCAAGCAAAGGAATGGGGTTAAACATTTTTCAGGTGGGCCCATGGAAGTTTAGGGGCGCTATGTATTGTTCTGTTCAAAATTAGTATTTAGGACTAAAAAAAAAATGTTACCAGTATCAAGGGTGTTCTCAACCACGCTAGGGATGGCAGTCTGGGTTCATCATGGTCATAGGAGGCAAAACATCTAAATGAGTACTTCTTCCATTGGCTTATACTGTGTACTGATCAGAGCAATTGTTACAGTGAGAAATAACGTCAGGGCAGAAATTGGGATTTGAGAATACACCTGGCAGAGGAAGCAACCAGTGAATGTGATGCCAAGCCTGGCAGAGATCAGTGGAATGTAACTGTTAGAGTTACTGTTCGAGACGGCAGAATACACCTAATGCATCAGCTTTACTGAGATGGTACACCACAATAAATTCCGAGTTTGGGCTAGCCAAGATAGAAAGGAGAGTTTAGAGCTGGAAGATGCTGAGACCTAAGCTAAAAAAATGTATTGAGAAAGAGCCGTAAGACTAAATAAAAGGCAAGGTCTCAAGAGTAAAAGTATCTTTTGGCACCAAACTGATTACAAGATCACTGATAGTGTTAAGATTTAGGAGTATTACAGCTTTTGGATCTCTTTTTTAAAAAATATTGTTTTAAAGCCTGTTTTAACCCTATTTTAATTGCTTTTTCGTATAGTGATTCAGATTAAAGAAATGAAAGCTCTACATTTCCAAGCATCTCTATTAAAAAAAAAATTAGGAACTTTATCTGCTGTTATTCATTAAATATTAAGAATTTGTTTGTTGGGTTTTTCTCAGTGGAGATGTGTTAAGCAGTGGCACAAATGAATACTGCACAATTATTAAAAGGGTTAAGCCTGCTTCTTGTGTATTTGTCTAATTTGGATTCAGAGAGGATCCTGTACTCTGTGACAGCTGGATAATGTAGTTGCAGTACAGCTGTACGCAGTCATAGAGCCATGATTAGACTAGTATTTTACTGTAGCAGTGAAGAAAGAACATAAGATCTGATGTCAGTACCTGTAGATTGAGCTGTTAGCTTTGCTAACATTCCTGTGGGATGCGGGGTAATGTAATCTATTAATGTATGATAATAACTGGGTAACATAAGATGAAGATATACTGAGAACTGATTAGAGAATGAATCTACTTGCAGAATATGACTAATCAAACATTGGGTGTTGTCACTGCAGTGCAAAGTGTTACAGAATCTCAGCAGAACATACCAGTTACAGAAAACATCATGAACACTTATCATAGGGTTTGGCCAGAGTAGAAAGTTGAAGTGATTGCAGAATTAAGGACATAATGCCAGTGTTTTGCACTGTCTCTTAATCACTTCTTCTCTACTAGAATATTTTTCTCTTCCTTTTTTTTTCCCAGATATTTGGTAATAGTGTGACAGATGTTGCTGTTTCTAATGGAATCCTGATTGTAATGTATAGCATGGGTCTGGTCAGGCTTTATAACTTCCAGGCCATCTCTGAGCAGGTAATGAAATACAAAATTCTTCATACAGTCCATACTGTTTTGGGGCAACAAATCATAAATATTCGTGTAATACCACACAGGTACATGGGGAATGTGTTAAAGGACAGAGTTCTTTCATAAATCTGTATACAGTCAGAAGATGCTAATGGGTGCACTAGAAGAAAATTCTACCCACACCAGCTACAGGTGGCAAAACATAAGAGATACAGGGTCAGCCAGGCACTTAGGCACATGTAGAGAGGAGCTATGTAAATGCTGAGCCAGGCTGTGCTCTTCTTTACACACCTAGTCTGTAGTTACAGATGAGTGTCAAGTCTAGAAACTGATGGGCATGGAATTGATCTGAAACAGAACTGAAGTGAGACTTCTGAGTTTATATTCTTCCAATCAAAAAAAGAAACGTTAATTCAAAAATAAGACTTCAAGCAGTATCTGACAAGATAAAGAATGTAGTACTAACAGAGCAGTAAAACTAAACAGCAAGTAAAAATGAATCACCAAAGCGAAATTGTTCTGTGTTATTTTAGTTCATGGAACAGCCATTTGATTTGGGACATGAATTCAACTGGAACGGTCAAGTGGGAGTTGTAGGAAAGTATCCATTTGGTCTTCCATGTAACATTAAAATAACAGGTATTTATGATCTTTGTATTATCTTGGCTGGTGGTTTTCATGGATTAATTATGATTTCACGCCTAGAAAAAGCATTAAAATTACTGTACTCATCGTGCTGTAGCTATATTTCTGGGTTTATGTTATAGTAAAAATATGCTTTACTTCTAATTGCAATAATTAATTAAATAGGACTTACCTAGAAAATTAGTCCAGCAACTAAGCTATTTGTAAAACTTCATAAGCAATGCATGAAATGGAAACGCCTTCCTTATTTCTAAGACACAACCGCTCTTGGGAAAGAGCTGTTAGTAACACCCAGAAACAGTATATGGTATGTAAACAAAAGATGTGAGAACATTTAATCTCACTTGTGGAGGGAATTCAAGGAGACAGAATATAATTTGTCCAAGTTGCATTTTGATAATACTAAGCTGTCAGGAATGTGCCAGTTTCAATGAAATTAATTCCCGAGGAGAGAACAAATTATCTATTAAAACAGTTCTTATGCTTCAAATCATTAACTTCTGAACGTTCTGCTTTATGTAATGACTTTATTTTCTCTGAGACCAAATAATTATTTCTATTGATGCATTTGAAATTAGAATTTGGTGCTGAGACTTTCTTTGAATTTTTTTTTTTAATTTTAAAAGACATTCTCACAAGTTCACACTTGAGTCACTTAAAAAAATAATAGTAGCTTTCACCAATATCAAATAACGCATGCTTTTATTTATTTATTTAATTTTGAATGTGTCTGTATTAGTTTTTACAGGTGACTGTTCACATAAAAAAATGCCTTTGATCTTTATGTTCGCAAACAGTGTCAGATAATAACAGGCAAACCAAACCAGATTGACATAAACCTGAGGAAATACACAAAGATATAATATACAGTCAGGGCTTTCAGTTTTATCAAAACAAAGTGACAGGCTGCTCTAATTGATGTCCTGCGTTCTGCAAAGGGAAACTTCTCATTTTCCACCCTGTCTCAGTCTGCAAAACCACAATTTAATGTTAGGGGCCCTGTGGAAATCATGCCATGGGAGCTTTAATAGGAGGCCTGTACCAGATTTGTTTTCATGTCTTATAGATCGTTGGAGTTTTTCATGGTGAGATGTAAAGCCCATGTAGTGGTGAAAATATTTTGATGGTGAATCATATTCAAGAGTTTGTGGTTAGGAAGTTATGAACACGTGACAGCCATTTGCCACGGCTGCTCTTCGCAGATAACAGCATTCCTGTGGTTTTTGAGCTGTTTTCTTTTAAGAATGAGATGGCTGACTGACTGTTCAATGAAATGTAATGCTTCAGTGAGTGAAACGTTAACAGATTCAGAGTTTAAGTTTGTATTTACTATGATTTAATTATGTGTGATTTTCCTGCTTATTTAGTCCTACCCTCCCTACAGAAATTGCCTGAAGGGATGGCAGTTATTACAGTGCTGGTTTTATGGTGTATTAGGTAGCCAAGAAGAAGCATATAGAGATCAAAACTTAGAGGCTACCATGTACCTACCATTTCATTTATAGCTATTGACTGGTAAGGAATTTGATTTTGGTCACAGTAGAAGGTATGGGAAGGTACCTATAAATCTTTCTTATGTCACTTTCTGAAAGGTCCAGAACTTAAACTGTTGTTTGATTTATTATTAGAGGATACAGTAATTTCATTTAAAAAAAAAAAAATCAAACCTGAGAGGAAAATGCTTTTCTGAGGTTCAGGAGTTTTGGGTGGTTTTTGTTTGGTGGTTGTTTTTTTTTCATTTAAAACACATATTTGTTAATGCTGCCAGGAGCAGCTTTATGTTTAGATGGGGCTGGAGAGTTTCAAGGAGGTGAACAAGGAAGCTCAACTGGAGCTGAAGACTAGCAATCCTAGGGAATGGGAATGGGGATGCTAGGGAAAGGCTTTACGAACAATGAGAACAGGAGGTGCTGAGCAACAAGAGTAAGTGACATGAAGTAGGAAAGAGGGACTTGAGGCAGCAGGGTCACTCCATCACGGTGGTTTAGATGGCTATGATCTTGCAAATCTTTGCCAAATGAACATAAAAAGAAAGGCGTATTTTATCAGCAGCCCATACCTATTATGATTGAGGCATTGTTGAAATACATTTAAAGCTATCATTTAGTCCACCTAACAGAATTTTTGAGGGGCCTTGCTATATATGCCTTATTTAAAAAGAAAATGTTGGTAGGGTAAAATCTTGACTCATGTTTAATTTTCTGACAGATGTTAATATCAGTTAATATCCTCTGCTTATGCCTCCATCTTCAATGTTCTCTACATTTTCAGGAGATGCCTCAGTTTTTATAACCTAGATTTTGTTATATCTTGCACAGGATCTCCCATTTCCTTTGTGTTAGTCCAAAAGAGAACTAGAAGACAGCCACTTTCCAGCTTGTTGGAAAAAGAAAATAAGGAAAAGGGAGAAGCACTATGTAAACATGATTTCTGATGTCTTGTGACATCTTAGCATCACTGGTTAGGATCCGGATAATTATCTAGATTAAGCAGGACAAGAACAAGTCAAAATTTGGATGAAACCTCTGGTACACAAAAGTCCAGACATAAACCTTGTTCTCCTCACAGTAATTCAGCTTGGGTTTTTATATTCTGTCTGTTTAAATGCCTCTTGTAATTTTAGATTTTCTCCCCATTTTGTCATTTTTTTATAGTACATCTGGAATATTGTGTCCAGTTCTGGGCCCCTCAGTTCAAGAAGGACAGGGAACTGCTGGAGAGGGTCCAGCGTAGGGCAACAAAGATGATTAAGGGAGTGGAGCACCTCCCTTATGAAGAAAGGCTGAGGGAGCTGGGGCTCTTTAGTTTGGAGGAGACTGAGGGGTGACCTTATTAATGTTTATAAATATATAAAGGGTGAGTGCCACGAGGATGGAGTCAGGCTCTTCTCAGTGGCAAACAATGATAGGACAAGGGGCAATGGGATCAAGCTGGAACACAAGAGGTTCCACTTAAATTTGAGAAAGAACTTCTTCTCAGTGAGGGTAACAGAGCACTGGAACAGGCTACCCAGGGAGGTTGTGGAGTCTCCTTCCCTGGAGACATTCAAAGCCCGCCTGGACACATTCCTGTGCGACCTCACCTAGGCGTTCCTGCTCCAGCAGGGGGATTGGACTAGATGATCTTTTGAGGTCCCTTCCAATCCCAAACATACTGTGATACTGTGATACTTCTCTGTACTGTTAGAAAGAGCTGATCTTTAGTCTAAAATTGATTCAGTTATAGCAGCTGTAGAAATTCCTTTTATTTAGCTTGTTGGTAGAAGTTGCAAAGCTCCATGCAGTCCATTTTGTTCAAAGATGTTTCTCATTTAGTACACAGAAGACATGTAGGAGTGGCATATTACACCTGTGTAATTTATCCCAACTGAACTGATAGGAAAACTAGATGACTTTTGCCATTAATTGCAAAAGTTCCTAGATTTTTAGTGATTTTTATGAACTCAGCTACAGATTGCATTCCACACTGTTTCATTGCATTATGCAAAAGGAGAAGGAATGTTCAGATTTAGGAATCTTTCTGCATTTAATATTGTTCTTTGAGATTACTGCTGTTAGTCTGCTTCCAGTTATTTATCACTATTTTTCCCAGAGAATAGTGACCCTTTTGATATATTCTTTGATCTGTTCATGTCTATGTCCTCATTCAGATGAGCTGGACTAATTTTAATTGTGTGCTACGTCTTTGCTTATCTAGCTCATTTGGAATGAAGTAAGTCAGACATATCAGCAGACCAGTTCAGCACAAAGATCTGAGAAAGGCAGTAACCTTCCACAGGGAACTGCAGATTGTGCCTGGATGCTAGGTGAGGTAGCATAGCTGATGCTAAAAAAAAGATCACAGCCAGTTTATTCCCATCAGTCTTCAAAAGTTCTGAAGAATTAGTAGTTTTATTGGAATTTAGAATTGTAAGGATCAATGGAATTACAGTTGTTCTGCTACTAATGGTGTCAACATTACCGAATATTTGCAGATACTCCACCTTTGCTATTTGAAGCATCTTCTCTGGAGAATGCATTTCAAATTGGAGGTTATCCTTGGCATTACATCATCACACCTAACAAGAAAAAACATAAAGGAGTCTTCCATATTTGTTCTCTGAAAGACAATGCTTTGGTAATATATTCGAATAGTGGCTTCTCTGAAATGAATGTATATTACGTTTGTCTTCATCTCTTCTTCTGACTGGTGCTCAAGGTTACAGTACTCTTGTTTTCCAGTGTGGTGCTCTCACAGGGATCACCCCACAGTGTTACATCTGCTATCCAGTGGAGTCATGTGTAAAATATTTTCTTGGGAATTAGTACTATTTCCTTCATTCAAGTACAATCATAGCACTGTCAGTGCTACACAGCTCTGTATGCTTAGCTTAAGAGTCAAGGCTCAAGCCGAATCTCATTACCTGATTCCTTGCATGGTAACATCTTAATGCATTTCTGAGTAGTCAGCCCACCAAATGGCATAACTAAAAACCACTTCAAGTTTTAAGAAATTGCAGACTAAGTTTCTTTAATGTTTGTACCTTGTCTCTCTCTGTCTTCCTAGGAACATTGTATTACTCAGTTTAACGCCTCTCTCCCCTTAGAAAAGTTTTATTACTCAGTTTAATCCAGCATTCCTAATTATTTTTGTTTATTTATCTTCATCATTTATTCCTTTACATGAGCTCTCCATCTCAGCTTTTGTTTTGAATCTGGATTTGCCCTAAAGATGCTTTTGTATTACAAAGAGCTTTCGGGCCTGTTAGTTCTTCACTAAAAAACTTCACATCTATAAATGAACTCATCTCTTTTACTAGCCTGATCAAAGCAGTGATCCCTCTCCTATATCTTATTTTCAAAACAGATCTTTCACAACTGTAGCTGAAGATCAATTTTGATTCCAAGGGACATGTACAATCCTTTCTGACCTAGCTTTTCCTATGTGGGTTCATATATTTGAAAGTTTGAATGATCAGGGTCAGCTAAATTTACAACAAAAAAACACTGCCAAAATCCCAAGATTTTGACCAGCTAGCAGCTGAAATCACAAGCTATCCCAGGCTTACACATTTATTTGCACAAATATTTGCACAAACGAGGCTCAGCCTGAAGTTTGAAGCTGAAGTCAAAGTTTGTGCTAATGCTTTTCTCATGTCTTGACCCATCTAGTGTGTTTGGCACTCAAATTGCTGGAACTGTTGTTGCAGAGTGTAGGATAAATCTTCATTTTGCTTCGTTTCAGGAGAGGTAGGACCACGTACAGCTGTGGTACATTGCTTATTACATATTAAAAAAGTTGAAACTGTTTTATGGAATATCTTGAGAATTTGAACTGAGTCTTACTGTTGTTGTTGTTCCACTGCCATCCTGTCATGATTAGGAGTAACACTTAAAAATCTTCAGAGGTATCTGGAGAGGAGCTCAGTACTACCTCCTTATTAGAGCTGTGAGACTTTCGAAATACTATTATCCTAAGTTTTCCCTTCCTTCTTCAGGCAAAAAATGGCATACAGGATATGAAATGCTGTTCACTGGAGCCTGATTGGATATATTTCCATCCAGATATGTCAGGTAGAATAATCCACGTGGGACCAAATTTGATAAAGTATGAGCATTTTTTTCTCAAATCTTATTTTCATTAAAGGAGAAGTTGCATAACTGCATAAATTCAGTAGTTTGGCAATTTGCAGGCCAAAACGCTTATCATTCCCTAGAAACTGGAAAATTTATTGATTTGTCAGAGTCTGAAGTTCTCGTAGAAACATCTGGAGGTATAAATGTGAGCAGGGACAGGTGACATTAGATTTTGATAGGAAAAATGTTCAAGGACCACTGCATTAAATTTTTACTGATAAACATAAATTACAAAAATAATTTATTTCCATTTCATTTATTTCTGATGTTTTATTATAATATACCTGACTTTTAAAATTGTAAATATAGCAGTGGTGTACTAGGTGGGTTAGAACACATTGCTTATTTTGTAATTTCTGTTTCTTTCATAGAGTCTTGAAGCTTAAAGAAGTTAAAAATAATACAGATCAAACAGAGGTTGCAGAAGATTTTACAATTGTGGCCAACAGAGAAAACTGTGTGAGTTTATTGTCCGAGATCACAGTGGATGATTTTGAGCAATACATAAGGGGTTTGCGTATCTGAGTAATCACTGTGTTTTATGAGCTTGCTTCAAAGTTCATGGAAAGACATTCTGTGTCTTTGTTGTACTTTATGAAAAAACTTTGGAAACACTTTCAGCATAGCTTTTGAAATTTCCAGCCATTTCTTGAGTTTTCAGCATTGTTTATCATGTGCAATATAACCATGTGTCACTGATACAAAATATAAAACATACTTAAAAGATGGTGACAGATTTCCTTCAAAAGAAGGTGCCGCCAAGTGATAATTGTGTGCGGCTCTGGTACTCAGGTAAGTTGATCACACAAATGCTGGAAATGTTTCAAGTCTCTCGTAACTTAGGAGTAAGTTTTCATAAGACAACAAATACAATACATTACTTCCGAAAGTCTCGTTCTTTTCCTGGCCATGTATACCTGTTGCTCCCTTGTGACAAGCGTGGCATTCATCTAACCCTTGGTGAGCCAAACCAGTGCACTAAAATAATAGAATAATAACCCAGCAGGAATGGTGAGTACTTTTCTGCTTGCTTGGTGAGCTGAACTGGAGCTGGAACAGAACAGAACTTCATCACCAGTGGGTCAGAAGAGTGCAGAAAAGTAGAACCAAGTGGCAAGGGGGTGATCAGAACTTCCTTGTAGAAATGTGCTGTTAAAGCATCTCCATTGTTTCATGAAGCATTTTGTGATAAAAAATCACAGACAATCTAAATGTCAAAAAGGTTAAAGACCACACTCGTGAAGAAAAAAATTTTGGTAGTGTCTGGACTGTCTTTATCCTTCAGCATACAAAGTTATGTCTTACATAAAAGCAAGATTTTTAATTCATGAGTACTGTAGAGTTCATGGAAATTAACAGTACTAATTTTGAAGCTTCTGCAGAAGATAAGTTTGTATATTAAAAACTTACACTAATACAGGAATAAAACTTTCATTGAATTCAGAAAGGATAAGCTTTCTCATCCAATGACTTGCCATGCCTTTTTTTTTTTTAGGGTTTGTTTAGCTAACTTCTGTTGCAATAAGAGCAAAGAAATATGAGTTCTAATCCTGTCTGTGCTATGCCTTTTCCTTTTGGCTTCCATTAAGACAATGATAGCCCAGTTTTGAATATTTCTGCTGTTAATGAAGCCCAACGGGGTGGTGACTTAGCTGCCTTCCAGTGCATTGGCTCCAGTCACTTCTAGGCTAAAAATGATGGTAGCTGAGAACCTTTGCCACTTCTGCAGGGCTGAGAACATTTGAATATAAGTAAACATCAGTAATATCTCAACGAAAGCCACCAAGTTCATGAGCCCTTGTAAAGAAGAGATAGCAGTTCTAGGGCCATTCATAGCTAATGATTAAAACAAGATCAGAGGGATTTAAACAAGGTCAGAAAGGGAAAGACTTGAAATAGATACATTGCCAAATAGATAGGAAGCAACTAAAATGTTCCAAAGTCTAGAGCCACTTTTTTCTTTTTCTCCAAAGGTGAACAACTCTGTGACTGTAACAGCTTCTGGCCGAGTGGTGAAAAAGCGTTTTAACTTGCTGGATGACGACCCAGAACAAGAGGTAACTGATGTAGTGAGCAGTTCATGGATTATGTAGGATGTAGAACTAGCCAGAGGTCATTCTTGTTTCAGGTGTGGTGGCTGTAACCATTAGCTGTGTTAATCTTTGGGTTCTTTATTCCTCTTCCGTGGCTGCCTTTGTCTTCTTAACTTCTCAGTACTTCATTTCCTTTCTCTGTCATCTTTTCTTCTAGCCTGATATTTGTGCTTTGGATGGTCTCTTTCTTTTAAGAACTGATGTTATGCCCCATGATACCATCGTAACTCTGTGTGACTTCACTGACACAGAAATGAGATGTTAATGTGAAGAAACATTACTCTTCTCCATTCAAACATCTCCTTTAAACATTTCTTATAAAGCATTTTAAGAAATGAAAGAAGCATATTTATTTTTTACTCTGCTTAGGTTCCTCTAGTCTTTCATATAGTATCTCTAAACTATATTTTTGTCTTTGATGAGATTGCAGGATAAGCTATTTAACACTTTTCCTTGAAGTAACTGCTTCTCAAGACTGAAAACTCCACACGCCGAGGTGTTGAGTCTTCAAGATGTCACGAAGAATATTTTTTAGCTCTCTGTCTAGAACTGGAGCTGTAATTGACATAAGCACAACAGTTAAATTCATCAGTTTCTGGCAGTCATTTTTATTTTTTTTCAGAGGAAATAGATTTTACTATGGTAAAAACACAGGATGGTGCAGTATAACCCTTCAGGTCTGCAGTTCATTTCTGTCCACTTCTCTTTTTTAAACATAATAAAAATTGGAGTCTGCACACTAGTTTTTTCTTGCTGTTACACTTTATTTGTGATTCCAGTAGATGTTATGCCATTATGGAAGAAAAAGACTGGCTTGAATTTAAAGAGTGTGTTACCAGGTTAACAGAATCTTCACCATTTGGTTTCAGGTCTTCACTCTGTGGAGTGAGAGCAAGCTCTGAACAGAGGTGTTCATGTGAATGGAATTAACCTAATATACCCATCTCTTCAACACCAGTAGTGGTTTTAGGTTATATTGTCTCTAACATGTCTCCTTCAAGACAGGGCATGGAGTTTAAATAAGTTTCTTCTGCCACTTTCAAAGTACATTTTCCTGTATGATATATATATATATAATACATGTAGTTTCAGGTTAGAATTGTTCAGAACATCACTTTCTTGTCCAATACATTTCAGCAAAATTCCTTAAGACAACTTGTGTTGGAAAAGATTCCTGTTGGGTATCAGTCTGGCAAAGTTTTCTTTATCAAACCAGAAGACTTAAGGACTACAAGTCTTCCAATTCTGCTTTCACCTGAAAGAAAGAGAGCTACGCAATTTTGTAAATTTATGTAAATTTATGTTTGATTTGTAAACTTGAGGTTTTGTTTTTCACAAGACATTCAAAATTGTGGACTATGAAGATGAATTGGATTTGTTATCCACGGTGGCAGTTACTCAAATAGGAGCTGATGGAAGAGCTCACCTTGACTTTCACTGCAATGAACATGGGATTCTACTTAAGAGTATTCCATTACTGGAGTCCTGGGATGTGGTAAGGAGAATTCATATCTTTTGTTTACACTAACACTTCCCCATAACCTTTCACCTACCATTTTTGTTCAGATTTGAAACAGATCTACAAGTAGTGTTGCCAAGTGCTATGGATGAGATTTGAACAAGATAATACTCCTAACTAAGAAATGTTAAGTATTCCGTCAGACAGTAGTTCATTTATCTGAAAATCTCCATAATTTGAAATTAAGGGGTTTTTTTGTTGGTTGACTCATTTGTCTTTTTTTTTGTTTGTTTCGGTTTTTTTGGTTAGGCCAGGGTTGTGCTTAGTTATTTCTGAAGTATTTATCAACTTGAATAGTCACCCTCTGGCTAGTTCCATCAGCTTAACTTCACAACTTGTAAATAGTCTCACTAGCTTAACTTGAACTACTCATGCATTGAATTAAGCATGGACCTCACTGCGTATATATTTGGAGAGCTGGAATGGGCTGTTCATACAGTCCAAGTTGAGGGGGACATCCAAATTAGATTATCTGAAATATTCAGCAGCTTTGGCACCTCTTTTATCATTGACTGCATAGGCAACTTAAGATCTTAAATCAGGTGCTCTGAATTGCACTTAGACTCCTAAAATAGGCCTGTTGGAAACCTCTCATAGTTTTGAAATTTTGTCTTTTATGTGGAAGAGCTGTCAGCGTGTATCCACACAAAATTCCCCTCTGATCACGGAGGTCACCAATGTTAAATATTTTTTGTTCCTGAAGGAAAATGGTACAGGCATTAGCAAATGGTGGAAATGGAGACTGCAATCAGAATTCTTTTTTCTCATTTCAGACTTACAGTCATGAAGTTTATGTTGACAAAGACCTTGTATTACATATAGAACAGAAGCCTAACAGGAGGTTCAGTTGTTACGTTTACCAAATGGTCTGTGATACTGCAAAAGATGATGAATGTTCAAGCCATGAAAAAACAGAAAGAGTATTTTGCAAAAAAGGAGGGAGAATTTTTGAATATATTTAAGACATAAACAAAAACTACAGAGACTTCATTTTGGATGTTATTTAATTACTTCATATATATGAATTAGTCAACTGCTGTTTTTCAGGTAGGATTTAATCTTAACATTTTGTACTACTACATGAGGTTTTATTTCTTTTTTCTGTGTAACACTGTACACTTGTCTGTAGTCCATAATGGCTTCTCCTGTATTCACCAGTTCATCATTAATGTGAGATGTGGAATTTATTGCTTCTCTTCAACAACTGGATTGAAATACTGAACATCAAGGAGAAAGATGCAGACTTACTGATCATGTACCATCTTCTGTAGTTTTACCTATGCAACTTTAATACAGACTGTTAATTTTAAAAAGTATGTAAAAATGTATATATATGTAACTGTCACACTACAGATTTTGTATGTAGTATGACAATGGTAGAGTTGCCACTAAGCCATTTAGCGAAATCCTTCTGTTTGTTTCGTGTGAGAAATAAAACCACTCAGGTTTTCTGGATGTGTTTGTTTTGGTTTAAAAAGAAGTATTAATAAGTTATGTATTTTTACTGCCTTTAAAATATATCTTTATATATATATAACCAAGAAATTCTCTGGTTGGTTGTGTGTCACGAGTTGTTCGGTCTGAGCCAAAGCTCTGAGACACTCAGCCAGATCACCGTGTGCAGCTGGTCTGATGCACTGAAGTTCCATGTGGTATATGCAGATTCTGCAGAGTGCAAGCTTTCATTTTAATTTAGAAAACACCCACAACAACAAAACACAGGCTCTAGGCTTCATGGTGATACAGAGTATTTCTAAATGCAAACCAAAGATGGGCTCAGGAGAGTAGTTCTTGGAGGTATGGCCAACATCCGATTGCTCACTACTACCACCATTATCATGAGCAGGATAATTCTAAACCCAAATATTTATTTTCACTGCAAGCTTTACTAATGAAGTGTATATCATTCTAGCTGATGCAACAGTGAAGAGCTCTAGAATTATTAAAATTTGAATAAATGCATTAGATCTGACCTGTAGACATAGAGTTTGATGTCCATGTATGATGACTCCAGAGCACTGACCTTTCTCTTTTTCATAATGTAAATTAGGTACTTGGAAATCTCTTACACAATCTGAGTAATTCAGTATGCTAAAGAATAACAGTATTTGTAAAGTGGAGAAATTCTGAAGATACTCATGTAGTTTCCATTACAGAGCAAATATATTCTTGTGCACATGCCCAGTATAATTATCTCTGCAAGCACTGACATGTGACATTAGTACAGAAAAAAACAGAAACAGAGTTGCTTTGAAAAAGCAGAAGCAACTCCTTCAAATGTAGTTTATTTCCCATTCATAAATTCAGAAAGTGAGATGAATAAAATACAGAAGACAAAAATATTCTTCACTTTTCACAGGCAGTAGCTAGCTGTGTTATGGTCAGGAAACCCATTTACTGATAGCTTTCTGTTTTACAAAAATCAGACTAAGGACCTATTAGTGTGAAATTCTGAATTCCCTTACTCCTGTGTATATCATGGGCTAGTTACCCCTCACTCCATGGCTTCCAGCATCTGTAGATAAAGCCTCAAGTAATTAGATCAAATGCAGCCTCAAGTAACCAGATCAACTGCATACTAAAAGACTGAAGCAGAAAAGCTCATGCTTCCATTATTTTCATTAGCACTAGATGCTTAAGTTAAAAAAAAATATGTATATACATATATATGTATATACATACATATATAAATGTAAATATACGAACATGAGTAAAGATTCTCAAATGTCTATTTCAAACATAGAATTGAAGGGATTTTAGCCACTTTTGCCAACATTCCCAATCAGGTCACTTCACCCAAACTATCTGCATTTTCTGTGTGGATAAATGTTTAGTTATTCTTTTTTGCTAGATATGTCCCATTTCTTTAACAACAGTTTCTTGCTCATTTTATTCTCATTTTGTCTTTTCTTGTTATTGAGAAAAATGCCATCTATATTACTTAGCAGTAACTCTAGCCTGCTAAAAACTCACCAGCAAGAAACCTGTGACAGCTATCCCACACAATGGAACAGCTAATGAACAAATTCATTTGCTTCCCAGTTATGATGAAGATTGCTATTAGGAATACCTGCTAGAAAGGACGCCCGTATAGGGTGGGATGTAGAGTGGATGTTTCCTTGAAGAAATACTGTGAGGAGCTGCTGTCAGCCACTTAAAGCTGTTTCTGGGCACTCTGCCTGCCAAAGGTAAAATGTTGGTTACTAAACCTGAAGTGAAACCCAACACAAATTCACTCATCCATGTGTTTTTTACTTAATAAAGTGTTGGGTTTCACTTCAGGTTGTTTGATACCAGCTTTGTGCTCTTGTCAGGATATACAAAACCTAAATGATAACAGCGAAAAAGAGGAAGAAGTAGGCAAAAACTTGTTTTCTAAGGCTGAACCACAAAATAATTCACAGAACAGCAACTGAGTTCTTTCATAACTGCCAAGTATGGACACAGTCATCAATAAAAAACCTTTAAATAACTTTTTGTCTGGAAGGTGTGTGAATGGATCTTATACATACGTAGAAATTCCTCACTAATAACAATTGCATTGCATGTGGGAACCATTTCTGAACCTTTTCTTTATCTCCACAAACTGGAGAAATTTAACTAGTCCCTGCTAAATCGAAGAATTCAGACACTTCAGCAAAAATGTTACTTTCGAAGAACAGACAGTAATTGTCAACTAGCCCTATTCATAGTTGAAGAAAGTCTTTGTGTATCAACATGAATTCCAGGTGCCTCTCCTGATACACAGACTCAATAGTACTAAAAGAAGGAAACAAGTATTCCAGTATTTCAAATCAATGTTAGATATACTTAAGGGAACTTCTTTTTTTTCTTTTTTTTTTGCAGCTATTTCACAATCTTGGATTTTCAGAGAGGACCACTTGAAGTTTTCTGGTTGCTAGACTTGGCATTTATGCAACTATAACTTCAGTACTTATTTCTGCTTTACTGAAGTTACAAAATTATGACCAAAATAACCGTCAAGAGCTCCAAAAGAATCTTCTGTCAAGGCATTCTAATGTTTATAGGTTAAATAAATTTCAAGTAGTCAAACTGCATTAAAATTAACTGCAAAAATAGTTTGTGGAGGTGTGGGGGGGTAGTTTTTTGGGTTGTTTCATTTGTTTTTTTGTTTAATAAAAGGAACTAAGTATCTTAGCAGAAGGAAGAGCTACCCTCATCCAATTGTTAAGAATTGCTTTGGTTGGTGTAGATTAACAACTCATATAGTAAAATGGGAGTACAAATGCCTTATTCCTGCTTGAGTGGGGAAGGAATATTGTGTTTTTAGGAGTATAAAATTTTTAGGGAAGAGTAAGCGCACATTCTTCTCAGGAAGAGATAAAGGAAAAATGGAAGGGAAAACTAAAGTTCACTGGAATTACTCCACGGAGTGGCTTGAGAGCCCTGGCTTGAGATGCCGCAGGAGAAGCAATGCACTCTGTGTGACACACAGGACTGCAGACCCCAGGAACAGCTGCTGGCCAGAAGCCAGAGGGGAAAATTATTCTGTTAGTATGTTTATTTGGATGCTCCACAATCGGACTCATTCACCAGCAGTTTTCCTGTTTATCCTCTGGATCTGCAGTTAGCCTCAACTGCCTTTAATGCAGAACTCGAGCGTGGCTGCAGCGCATTTCCATGCTCTGGGGAAAAGACCTAGGAAACTCCCAACTGTTGACACCAGCATATAAACAAATTACAAGCATTTGTTTTGTGGACCAAAATGAGATACTTCCAGCATTTCTACTTCAACTAAATAACTTTTTTTTTTCCCCACCATGGTGTCTCAGTGATCAGCTATCTGGACCAAGAAGCAAAAATGGGGTGCCAGAAGAGCTACCCCTGCCTTTATTTGTATTTAATAAATGTAGGAGGAATTTACCAGTCAATGCCCAGTGCCTAGGGACTGAAAAGATAGGAAGGACTGGCTTCTCTTGGTAAGATTTGCTTTGAGTATAAAAAGAGCTCACATTCTGTCTTTCTCTTGTCATCGAGTATATATTCACTGACAAGACTCCTGAGCCGTGGGGAAGAAAATGAGAAAGTGCAAGTCATATAAAACAAGCAGTAACATTTTATAATCTTCCTTTGGCAGTTCTAACCACTGCTCCATGGTTCCACCATTTTCAAAAATTTTTACAAAATATTTTAAACTATTAGAAAAATACAACTCACAGAAGCAAAATGTCTACAGATCAAAGCACAATAAAGATCTTCATTGCATGGGTAATAATGACTGGCCTGTGGCCAGTATAGAATTTTGGACAAAAGCTGCACTATGTGCCTTATTCTGCCTCAGTGAAAGCTCTCTCCAGGAGGGACAGTAAGTAAAGATTATTTCTAGGAAGGGTCCTATTCAATAGTCATCATTTTTACAAAGATAAATTAGTGATGCCCTGAACAGGAAAAGTCAAATGGTTCTGCTGCTTAGATTTGGAACTCAATGCCAAAAAGAGTAAAAGGATCATTCTGGTTTGTTTCTGCCACTCAGAATTAGTTACTTAAACTTATTTGTCAGTATTGCTCATGGTGAGATAACTTCTGAGGGGATGTTTGTAAAGCTTCCACAAGAGTAAGCCAGGTTAGCTGCCAGGACAAACCTGGCTGGACTATCTCAGCAGTTTTGTTTGTTTACAAGATTAACAGACACCAGGCTTCTGAGAAACTCATCCAAATGCTTTGAGGGACACTGTAATTCTTCTGGAATGTCCTGTTCTAAAAGCTTGGATCTTCAATGACTTGTCTGGCATGGGAAAACAGAGATAAAGTTATAGGTGGTAAAAGAGAGTGTAACCTCATTCTAACTGCAGCTCTGAAAAGTCAGTTACTGGTCACTGGAAATGAGAAACACTTCCTATATTTAAGAAGTTACATCAAAAGCAGAAAACAATTATCTATGGTGAAATGGTGTGTTGCTTAGAAAAACATTCATGTACATTTATGTCCAGGCTGCAGCTCTCAAAACGCATGAATGGTATAGCAACAATGACAGAAGTTGCAAAGTAGTTATGTCCTGCAGGCAGGAGCCCATTGCTGCCTTTTACAAATAACCTGTGACTCTTTGTCTGCTTTGTAGGTCTTATTTTGTCTGTCTATTTTGTAGGTTCTTCCAGGTGTGAAGTCACAGCCATCGTACTCCTACATCTGACAATGCAGCAATCCAACAAAAGAAATGCATACTAGGTGATGTCCTGACAGAACTGCTAAGAGGGAACCCCACACTAGTGTAGTAGAAAAACACCAGCGTGCTCTGGGAGACGGAGGCTCTGGAAAAGAATAGAGATTACAAACTGCTGTGGCACCTCTCCACAGTAATGGTGGACGAAAGCAAGTGTTCAATGATCCAAAAGACTTGAAGGCCCCATACAGTTTCATTTTTATGCCCGTGGGAGTTTGTGTTCCAAACAGATTATCAAATGCATCATTCAGCCCTCAGCAGTCACCTGTAGGTTGTCAAGTTTCCACGCCCATATAAACATACAACCCCCTCGGACATCGTAGCTGTGCCAAAGATTGCTTCTGATTCTATACCAATCCACGCTTGCACCAAGTGGGCAAGAAGATGTGGACGAGCAGGAAAGAAGGAGAACTACAGGCAGGAGTTACTAATTGTGCTGCCTGAAATCTCTTCTGTATTACCAGTGTTCCATGAAGTACATTGCACTTTGTTTAACACTGTATTTTGCATTTTGTTCAGGTTTGGTTTATTTAACACTCTGTAAGCTTTCACGTTTCTCCAATTCTATTTTTAAAACTATTTGTTTAAATGTTAGCTGGCAAAACTGAGCTTCATTTTTCAGTTCAATAAAATTATGTGTTTGCTCTTGTTATTGGCTGCTTTAACAGGGTACACCAGTTTGAGCTATAGGAATTCATGAAGGTCTTCTGAGATATATAGTTCTAGGCATAAGTAAAATCCACTTGGGTGGAAGGTTCCATATGGGATGGTTGGGATTACTGGATGTAATCAAAGCTTGTTGAAAACACTGGGAACTGGGAGCATTTTACAATTTGGAGATTTAGGTTCATAGAAGGTAGACTAAAATACATATTTATTTAATGTTAGTTTGCAGGCTTTACTGAGACAAAAGACATTTTATTAGACCAGCTCATATAACTGGAAAGAATGGACACATTTTGGGACCTATGAACCCTTTTTTGGAACTACATGTAATAAGCCTATGATCCCCTGTATGGAACTGACAGGTCCTATGAAACTGATGCTTTGCGATCTCTAATATTTCAACATAAATCTGAAGGTTTTACAATACTCTTTAACCAAACACTGATTTTGAAAATATAGCAGAGATTATTTCATTGTTTAAAACACAATGAGTAAAGGATTCCAGACAAGTAGGGAAAAAGATACGTTAAACAACTAAAATTGATCATGTATAAATACTATGCTGTTTAAGCCACGTGGGTTTTTTTATGCATAGGGAGGCAGATTTATGTTTTTATTACACGCTGGTTTGCAATTAAAGCATAGAAATATTAACTTCATTTAAGCAATCAACAGAGAACTTTGTAAACTTTTTATGACAACAACATGAGATGACCTGTTTGCCTCATGAGCTAATGACAATCTGGCATCCTTGGAAGTTCATGCATGAGTTCATTTGGCAGAAGATTCAGGGCTTAGATCTTCACTTCTCTTAGATGCTGTGACTTGTGAAACTTAAAATCTATGTTCTAGTTACCATTGTGACTAAAATGATCAACCACTTAAGTCCGGAGAGCAGGTCACACCAAATCCATGCAAATTAAAGCTAAACATCATCACACAAGTGATGTTCAAGTCAAATTTTTCTTTAAAGAGTCAGAGTCCAACTTCTATTTTTAGGAGAACAGAGAGAATAATGAAGAAATATATTTGCATCCCACTCCAATCTGGCTTGTTCTTCATGTCTCTGTGTAGAAGTTTCCAACACTTTAGTAAGTCCTGGGTTTGAATTGGCAGATACTGTACTGAAACTATTTTAAGTTCCATAAAACTGTTTTCATTTTTTAAGCCTCCATTTAAGCATGAGTTATCAGGCAGCTCAAAGACTAGCCAGAATGACAAGTATTTTTTTTTCTCTTAATCAGTTAATTAAGTTCTAATTTGTATGTATTTTGACACTATCTATATTTCAAAAGTTGGCTAATCAAATACCAGGAAAGTAGTGTTGAATGTATGTTTGGGCATATCCTCTTACTACATATGACAGGATTCAGAGCCAGATGAATGTTCTACAGCAAAGGAAAAAGCAACTGAATACATGATTTGACAAGTGGTGTGTGTTGTCTCTTTTGCAATCCTGTTTTGTTTTCTTCTGGTTTCCTCCATAACTTCCCTGCAAGGGGCCTTTCCATACCTGTTGGAATAGTCTTAAGGAAAAGGTGCCCCCTTTCTTAGTGGACATTGGATATATTTGATGTTATTCAACAGAACAACGCGCAAATGCTCCCGCATACTTAGGCCAGAGGCCATATATGAAACCGGTTAGCATCTGTTTTACATTTACAGCACTCAGTGAATCCAATGGGAAGTCAAGGGGATGATCACAGCAGAAGGTGTGCTCCAAGTACAATCCATCAGTGTCTTTAACCGTGCTGCTACTCCACATTTTCTGCATGCCCGGTCTGTCTCTTTATTTCAGTAGTGTTCCTGCTTTATCTGTTCGTACTTGTGGCTGTGCCAGCTTATCTTTACGGCACGCCTGTAAATTCCATTCGCCCGTCAGTGTCCTCGCTTATCACAACCACCAACCTCCACTACAACCACGAGCACAAACCTCGCACACATCAGCTCCCAGAGCCGTGGGGGAGCGGGGAGAGCAGTGGGGCCGAGGTGCTGCCCGGGGACAAGCGGACACACAAACGTCTTTGCTAAGGCAGGGTTCTGAACGCGAGGGGACGAAGCTCTGGGCCACCTTGTAAAAACTGCTTTAAAAACAAAACCAAACCAAAATAACAAAAAAAACAAAACAAAACAAAAAAAAACCAACAGGCAAGCAAGACCCTCCTCGCGAACCAGCAGCGCTGCCACGGCCGTGGGTTGCGGAGTGCCGCCCCGCGACCGCCCCTCGGAGTGGCCTCCCCGCCGGGCGGGGCTGCGGGGCGGTAACCGCCCGCCGCTCCGCCGGCCCGGAGCCCATCCCGCTTGGCCGGCCGGCCTGCCCCTCCTTCGCGGCGCTCGCTGCCGTGCACGGAGCTCGGAAGATGGAGGACTACGGGCGTTTCTTGGCGCTGCTGGTCTCGGCGCTGCACGTCGGCTTCGTGGCGGTCATCCTCTCCCTCGTCTGGGTCTTCCACTACCGCGAAGGGCTGAGCTGGGACGGCGGAGCGGGGGAGTTCAACTGGCACCCTGTCCTCATCATCACGGGCTTCGTCTTCATCCAGGGCATCGGTGCGTCAGGGTCCCGGGGCTGGCGAGGAGCTACGGGGTAGAGGGGCTGCGGGGGCCGGGGCTGCGGGGAGCGGGGCCGGTAGCGGATGCCAGCGGGAGCGCAGCTGCCCGCGGTGTGCGCCCGGAGCGCTGCAGGGAAGCCAGCGCTCCCCGAGAAGGGACAAAGGGTCCCTTGTAACAAGCACTATATATGTTTTTTTCTGCAAGCACTTGTTTACCCTGGCCTGGGATTGCCTTGCACTTTCAGTAACGCTTGCGAGGTGTGTTTTCCTAGTCAGCCTGAAATTATGCAAGTTGAGAATGGAAATGCCAGAAATGCTGCTCTAGGACAGTTTCTCTCTTCTGGCTCCCTCCCTTCTGGCTCTCTCCCATGTCCCAAGAGGAGAAAGGAAAGTTCAGTACCACTGAAGCTAGATCCAGGAACGGCATTCATGCCAAAGAAAATGTAGCACCATAAGCATAGTTAAAATGAAATTCATCAGCCCCGACTTAGCATAAATTATTGTGTAAAATAGATCTTTTAAATTAATTTTTAATTCTGTTTCATAACTAGCATACAGTGATTATGATGCAATGTTGGTTTTTGTTGGTTTTTGTTTGGTTCTTTTTTTTTTTTTTTTTTATAGAGTATAAGAATTTTGGATTATATAGGGTTCCGCCCTGGATGTTTCCCTTTTGTGACATGAACAGTATCTTTTTTTCTCACTCCACACAATTAGTATGTTAGGTCTTAAGTGCAAGGGTTGTTCCTTGATGTCAACAGCAATACTGCAGTTTGAACTGTGTTTTTGCTGTTAGCGTAATCAGCTAATTGCAAGAAAATGACTAAATTAGACACACTGTAGTTGATAAACTGTATCAGTTTAGGAAAGAAAACTACAATGCTCTCAGCCAAGTTTAAAAAGCAGATAATGATACAGCACCACAGAGGGGCTTATCTAGCATGTGAATATATTTAAACTACAGGTAAATATTGCAAAAATTAGGGGACCTTTAAAATCCTACATCTGGGAGTGTCAATTTATGCTAATTGCATTAAAACTAATGAGGAATTTTGACACAGATGACAGCTTCCAATAGTAATTTTTAATAAAGTCATTGAAAAAATTGTTGTGAGTTTCAACATGAAAAGTGAAAATGAAACATTAGTAACATCTCCAAGAAGGGCAGATAAATACTGCAGAGAACACTGGAAATTCTCCCATAGTTTTACCACTGACTTTTGTGTGGAGAGGACAGGGAAAATTTTAGTGTTCCTAAGTAATGAAGGACCTCTGGAGACTTACAGTATAAATGTAAGCAGGAGTATTTTTTCTTTGCAATAGAAGACAAACTAGAATTTTGTCTAGGCAAACTCAGAATTTCATTTTTAATAACCTTAATTACATTTGCTTCATTGCTGAATGATACATTGCATTCATCCAGCCAGAAAACTTGTCCAGCACATCCGGACTTTTGTTCCAGTGGAACATGTTGTTTGCATCACATGTGCGCTTGCTCTTTGGCGGGAGCCCCGCCAGGGGTTGGAAGATGCAGGAGGAGTGGGTGGCTGTCTGGTTTTAGCTATGAAGGGAATGTTGTGATTTGAACATTTGAACATCCACCGCAATTTTCCTTTCCTTTTTTTTTTTTTTTTCAATGGGAGTAGTGTGTGTTTGCAGCTTTCTGGCTTCAAGATACAAATTACTATTGAGCAATAAACAATGTTTTGAACTTGTTTTACATAATATTGCTCAATGGAGAAGTGTAATTTCAGGATATAAATAAGCCATGAGAAACACCTGTTGACTTCACTAACATATATATGACTTACTGTGATCAAAGTACTGTATTTTATATAAGCATAGACTTTGTGAAGAAAATAGGGGTAGGTTTTCTGCAGCTTTTTCCTACACATTTTGTTGTTTTTTTTTTTCCTCTGAAACTCAGTTTTTCTCTGTGTCACAGAGTAAGGATGTTGCCTCAAGCCTTTATAGGTAAGGATGTATGTAAAGCAAATGGAAGTTAACCGAAGCTCAAGAAAATAAAAAAAACATCCAGGAACATATCCAAGGAATCAACTGATAAGAGACCATTATTTGGGGAGGAGATTCTATTATATAACAAGAAGCAAAGTCAGAGACTGAAGGACTTATGTAGTAAATCAGATGAAATATCAACAGATAAGATACCACTGTGGATCTGATTCATATTTACCTGATGGAAGTCTGCCATTGAATTCAAAGTAATTTGGATGGGACTGGAGAATAGGACGCCTCTTTGCACACACACAAAAAGTCTTTAAGTAGTTAAAAGTAGAAAGGACTTTCTAATAAATATCTTGGTTAAATTTGTGTGGAAAATTGAAATAATAACCAAATCAACTGTTTCTTGAGCTCATTAAAGTCTATACAAGGACAGAAATGTTGTATTGATGTGTAGGAGGTAGAAGACATGACTGTAATAATGTCCATATTGGGAAGCAGATGTGCCCTGATAAAGTGTTGTCTATATCTTGTCAATCAAATTAAAAAGCTGTAGGCATGTTAATATTCTTACTATTTGTGGATCAGCACCAATAGGTAAATGTTACCTGACAAAACTCTTACCAGTGCACAGCAATTGTCCAGATGATTTTCTAGACTTGAAGTGGGAAAAACACAGGCAATAAAAGTCTGTGTGCATATTAGTACAGCAACATTTTTGTAAATAATAAGATAGGGAAAGGCATGAGGAAAAAATGAGTTTTAAGAAAGCCTTGAAGGAATAGTAGAGTGATAAAATGGATTAAATAAGTAAATAAGGAATTCTGTCTTATTTTACATGTGGAAATGTTGAACAATGAGTGTAGATACCAGGGCATGTTCCAAAGGAGTATTTGCATGCTAGTTCATATTTGGCCTGAAAATGATTTTTGGCTCCCTCCCAAAGGACTAATTAAGGAACCTATCAAGATGTAACGTAGAATAAATGATTTTTGAGGATTTCCCATTACTCGCGTAATAAAATAATATTTTTTTCTACAGAGATGTGACAATCTCCGTTGCAGACTGAGAAGCACCATAGTGGTTTTTAGGGTTGTGGAAAATTGAATAAAGAGTAAGTCAGAACAAGGAGGGTGGGGTAGTCTCTGCCTCTCATCCTCAGATCAGTTCTCTACTGCTTATGAACTGTATGTAAACTCTATGCAATAAGGTATACACTAAAAATCTTGGAAGATGCTTGCACAATTAATATTCCTCATCATATATGATATATAATGTCATACAATTTGTATTTTAAACAGGCTTAAAACATGAGGATGTAGCCTAACATCAGCAAGGTATTAATAAAGGAATACATCAGGAATGTTGCTTAAGCGTTCTTTACAGAGTGAAGAGAAGGAACAATCCTGGTCTGCCACATTGCCATGTGGTGTTACAGTGTCAATTAAATTTCATCTGTATGGATAAAATCACCTAGGTGGGTGAGGTGACCTAACAGCTCACTGAGGCTGAAATATTCCTACTTCTATCCTCCACTTCTCCCTTTCAGCTTTCTCCTTGCCTCAGAATTCATCTTCCTACTGGTTTGTTTGTGCCAGCTCTGGCCCTTGTCAGAATTAACTCAACTAGCAGGAAAGTAACACCCACCCACCCCAGGTACAGTTTTTGCCAGAATAGAAAGTTGATTTGGCTGCACGAAGTGTCTCAGAAGTGCCATAGATGGGAGAAGAGAGATGCTGGGCAATGTGTGAGAGGAAGGAGAAAGAATGCAAATCTACTTTAAAGTAAGCATAGATTTTCATCTTGAAATACATCTAAAGATAATGCTTGCTCTGAGTTATCTTGCGAACATGATTACCTCTGCTTCAAACAACAAAACATCTGTTCAAAGGAAAAACAGGTAATTCCTGGAGCTTCGAACATCCAATAGGCTGCAGAATTCTCAAGAATTGGAAAGGCAAATGATTGCTGAGCTGTAAGGGTCTCATGACAGGCAACTTGTCAAGACACAGCTCTCTTGACAAGCTTAGTTTGAGTCCCTTTGAAATGATAAAGGGGCACTTGTCCATTTTGGTGTTAAAGTGGTTCCCAAAGAATCTAGTGGGTGTTCAGAACTTGCTGAAGCAACAGGATCAGCCAAGAAGGAGCAGGAGAGGAAACAGGAGTGAAGAGGAACATTCCTTTCTGGCAGGTGCGAGGTGCTGTGCAGTGCACCCCCAGTGCACTCAGAACCACGCTTGTGCCTTTTAAGTTGGAAGGCATCTCACGAGCAATCCATTACACCTCCCTACAGTATGTGCAGCATGTGCCAGTCAGAAATACTAGAGGGCTAACTCTAGAATTTTGCTTTGTACTTTTGGCAAAGAACAGGTGTCCCATGCTACATACAAAATATTGCAAGATTACTCTGCAGTATGTGACATGCTTTAAAATCACAGCTCAAAACAGGAGTGAGATCTCAGGAGAGAAGCTTTGTCTGAGGAAGCCTAGACTGTCAGATTTCTTAACAGCAGTAGAGCTGCTGTTCCTAGAGAAAGTTATTCATGGGACTGCTTTAGCACGTTACGACTAAAAATGCTGTAACTGTGTATGTGCTTTTAATTAACTCAGGCTATTTTAATTTTGAGATGAAATTACACATAATGTCTGAGTCAGTTTTTAAGAGCTTGCACCACTGAAAGCAGGATCTTCCCCCTCCTTTCCCCTTTGTTCACCAAATTGTCTTGCTTCCTCCTGCTGGTCAGAAAAACATGACTTATGACAAAGGCAGCGGGAAGCACATAGAAATAGAGCAAAAGTGGTGATGGGGAAATGGGACTGTGTCTTTTCACAGTGACCAACAGTCAGATCTGCTCAAGTTGCAATGTATAGCACCACACACAGCCCTCAAGGAAAAAGGTTTAAAGCAAGTTGTGCTATCATTCATATGTCCTGGGCTGTGGCATGTAACATGCTAATGCATGGTATTGTTAACAAGTGTCCGAGCCATTAGTCTGTATTTCTTTCTTGTCTATTGTACTGTTTATGGGAAAGAGCCCAGATAGAGATCTAAGACAATGTGGACACATGATGAGGGAGTTTTTGATAGTGATTTGGGAAGTTAAATCAATGAGATTACAGCATCTTATGCACCAAAGAAAAATTTTCTACACATTTTTAGCTTGGACTTGACTCTGTGATCAAGGACTGAAAACTGAGACCAGGACCTGTGCACATCAAGTTCACTTCAAGACCTACAGAGTCCAGTACACTGCTGCACTTGGAATAAATATTGACAATACTATGGGCCATATTGTAAGATGGAGCTACGAGGATTTACTGGGAATACTCATGGGATGCTGAGGCTTGTTTGGGGCCTTTTTGGCATACCTGCTTTACAAACTTGGAAATTACAATCACTACTACTAAATTAACTAATAATAGTCTGATGCAGGCAATTATTTCCATATCAACAAGATTTAAGACTACCATATAACTTTTGGGGAGCTGTTAAAGGTGATCATAAGATTGGTGTGCTGAACAATACCTATGTCATATAGACTGATTACTGTCAAACTGTCTTAAAAACCAAGGTTTCTATCTTCCTGATTTGTAGGATTTACTACTGTTACTTTTTAAAAGTAGAAAGCTGAGAACTACCTAAGTGCTGTGTATGTTTAAATACTCTAAGGGTCACTTTCATTCCAGCATTACATTTTCACACACTATGTAAAAGCATATACATTCATTTAAAATTTGATCGTAGTCTGGAAATTTCACTTGTGAACAGTATTTTCTTTGTGAATTATTTAGTGCAGGCATCCAAGTAAAAAAAAGAAAAAGTGTAGAGAGAACTTTGAAATTAGTCATTTATTATTATTAATCAAAACATACAGTATGAATATCCTATTAATTTTCCATAACCTATGCCTTTTTCATAAGAAGCTGGGGTTATGGAGAAGTAATGAGTAAGGCACATGAGAACCACTTAAGTAAATTCTTAATCTTTGTATTTATCAGGTAATACTTTTTTTTTTTTTTCTGGTGCATATTTATTGCTTAATGTTTGGAAGAGGAACTTTTTAAAAAACATGTATTTATTCTTTTGTTTTAGGACAGCTAATTATATATAAAGATTTGAATGTAATTTCATCAGCAGAAAACTTAAATGAGGATGTGCTGAATCAGATGAATGGAGCTCAGTCAAGACACTATGGATGTGAGCATTAGCCTTGATTGCTCAGCTGGTCAGCTGTCCTCATAAATATTTGGCCTCTGCTATCTGAATATACTTATGTGCTGTCATACATGCGGAATTACTACCTAGTTTGTAATCAGATGTACTTGGGACTTCAGTGATCTAGTCTGGTCTGAGTGTGTCCCCTGTGGAAAGCACCTGGCTCATACAAGAGGCAGGGAACAGCTGTGGCAGGGAGGGAGCAGTGGGGACCTTGAGGAAAGAGCCTGGGAAGAAGCAACTCTAGGCTTCTGGAGTTAGATCACTAGAAATTGTTGTTTTTTTCACACTGGACAAAACACTGGCTGCTGGAGTTATTAATGAAAATATAGGCAAAACCCCCTTAGATTCACAGTATCACAGTATGTTTGGGATTGGAAGGGACCTCAAAAGATCATCTAGTCCAATCCCCCTGCTGGAGCAGGAACGCCTAGGTGAGGTCGCACAGGAATGTGTCCAGGCGGGCTTTGAATGTCTCCAGGGAAGGAGACTCCACAACCTCCCTGGGTAGCCTGTTCCAGTGCTCTGTTACCCTCACTGAGAAGAAGTTCTTTCTCAAATTTAAGTGGAACCTCTTGTGTTCCAGCTTGATCCCATTGCCCCTTGTCCTATCATTGTTTGCCACTGAGAAGAGCCTGACTCCATCCTCGTGGCACTCACCCTTTATATATTTATAAACATTAATAAGGTCACCCCTCAGTCTCCTCTTCTCCAAACTAAAGAGCCCCAGCTCCCTCAGCCTTTCTTCATAAGGGAGATGCTCCACTCCCTTAATCATCTTTGTTGCCCTACGCTGGACCCTCTCCAGCAGTTCCCTGTCCTTCTTGAACTGAGGGGCCCAGAACTGGACACAATATTCCAGATGGGGTCTCACCAGGGTGGAGTAGAGGGGAAGGAGGACCTCTCTCGATCTACTGACCACCCCCCTTGTAATACACCCAAGGATGCCATTGGCCTTCCTGGCCACAAGGGAACAGTGCTGGCTCATGGTCATCCTGTTGTCCACCAGGACCCCCAGGTCCCTTTCCCCTACACTGCTCTCTAATAGGTCATTCCCCAACCTATACTGGAACTTGGGATTGTTCCTGCCCAGATGCAGGACTCTACACTTTCCCTTGTTAAATTCCATCAGGTTATCCCCCGCCCAACTCTCCAGCCTGTCCAGGTCCCGCTGGATGGCGGCACAGCCTTCTGGCGTGTCAGCCACTCCTCCCAGCTTAGTGTCATCAGCAAACTTGCTGATAGTACACTCAATTCCCTCGTCTAAATCATTAATGAATATATTGAATAATATTGGCCCCAGTACTGACCCCTGAGGCACTCCACTAGATACTGGCCTCCAACTGGACTCCGCACCATTGACCACCACTCTCTGGCTTCTCTCTTTAAGCCAGTTTGCAACCCACCTCACTACTCTATTGTCTAGACCACACCTCCTCAATTTAGCTGTGAGGATGCTGTGAGGGACTGTGTCAAAGGCTTTACTGAAGTCAAGGTAGACCACATCCACCGCTCTGCCATCATCCATCCACCTTGTTACATTCTCATAAAAGGCTATGAGGTTGGTCAAGCATGACTTACCCTTGGTAAAGCCATGCTGACTGCCCCTAATGACCCTCTTATCCCTGATGTGCCTTGAGATGACACCAATGATAAGCTGTTCCATTACTTTCCCAGGGACAGAGGTGAGGCTGACCGGTCTATAATTACCCGGGTCCTCCTTCTTGCCCTTTTTAAAGACTGGAGTGACATTTGCTTTCCTCCAATCCTCGGGCACCTCTCCCGTTTCCCAAGACTTCGCAAAAATGATGGATAGCGGTCTAGCAATGACTTCAGCCAGCTCCCTCAGCACCCGCGGATGCATCCCATCTGGACCCATGGATTTATGGACGTCCAGACTATTTAATTGTTCCCTAACCCAGTCCTCATCGACTAAAGCAAACTCCTCCATTAACCTGGCTTCATCCGGGGTCTCAGGGGTACAGGGTTCCCCAGGATAGCCTCCAGCGGAGTAGACAGAGACAAAGAAGGCATTCAGCAATTCTGCCTTCTCTGTGTCTTCTGCCACCAGGGCACCCACCTCATTCATCAGTGGGCCTACATTGCCTCTGGTATTAGTTTTATCTGCTATGTATTTGAAAAAGTTCTTCTTGCTGTCCTTGACCCCTCTCGCCAGCTGTAATTCTAAGGAGGCCTTGGCTACCCTAGCTGCCTTCCTGCATCCTCTAACAGCAGCCTTATATTCCTCCCAAGTGGCCAGTCCCTGCTTCCATGACCTGTAAACTCGCCTCTTCTGCTTGAGCATACCCAACAGATCCCTATTCAACCACGCAGGCCTTCTGGCTCCCTTCCTCGACTTCCTACATGTGGGGATGCACTGATCCTGAGCATGGAAGAAGCAATCTCTGAATGCAATCCAGCTCTCTTGGGCCCCTTTTCCTTCAAGCAGTCTTGCCCATGGGATTTCCCCCAGCAATTGCTTGAAAAGGCCAAAATTAGCCCTGCCAAAGTCCAGGGTTGCAATTCTACTTGCTATTCTGTTCCTGCCACACGAGATGCTGAACTCCACCATCTCGTGGTCACTGCAACCCAGGCAGCCCTTGACCTTTACTGCTTCGACCAGACCCTCTTTGTTAGTGAGGATGAGATCCAGCAGTGTACCTCTCCTGGTCGGCTCCTCCACCATCTGCATGAGGAAGTTATCATCAATGCACTGGAGGAACCTCCTGGACTGTGGCTGGCTGGCTGAATGGTCCTTCCAGCAAACATCAGGGAAGTTAAAAGAGTTGTAGATGCCAAATCCTTTTGTCTTTTAAGAATCAGATTATGGTTTGCTTATGCTGAGTAGCATTTTCTCATTTAAAGTAGTCCTATTAATATCAATGTAATAGCACATAAATATATATGCAATTAGAGAACAGCATTATCCAAAGGTGGCAAAGAGAATAAACATTAAAAAATAATCTTGCACACTTTTTCTCAATAGGTATTCTTCTGGATTTAAGAATTGGGACCTATTCTGCCAATCTGACAAGTAGCAGAAAAAATCAAAAACCTGTTTGATCAGTTTGAGGAACAAGGAAGAGACGACACCAGATTGTTTACTGTTCTTTTTTTGAAACATGCTGACTTTTTTTAAAATTAGGAAGAAGTCTCCCTAAAAGCTATATTTAAACCTCAGCTGTATATTTGGAATATGCTATGCTATGTGTAGGAGAAAAAGCCTAGGCTTTTTTAGAGGATTAAATGTTGGATTTTCCTGTAATTTACAATGTGACTATGTGAACGATGCATGATTATAAAAATCTGAGAGAAGTTATCCTGCAAGGCATAAAATCTTGTTTCTGTTCTTTCTTCAGCTATTATTGTGTACAGGTTGCCCTGGACATGGAAGTGCAGCAAACTCCTGATGAAGTTCATACACGCTGGATTAAATACCATAGCTATGATTCTTGCGATTGTTTCTCTGGTAGCCGTGTTTGAATACCACAATGCCAGCAGCATTCCAAACATGTACAGTCTGCACAGCTGGATTGGGCTGATTGCTGTTATATTTTATTCTCTCCAGGTCAGAATATAACTGTATTTATAAACAGGTTGTAAATTTGAAGAATGTGTTGAATAATTCAGGCTCATTAATACACTCTAACTACTGGGATATCCATTTACATTCTGTGATTTGGCAAATTAGCATGTAAATGTGCAAATACTAGATCATTGACTTCAAAGAAAAATGTATTTTAAACCATGTTTTATTTATTTGCTAGGATAATGGCAGCTGATTTACTATTCAGTTACACAGTAGTGTGTTTCTAAGCTCTATAAACTGCTGAAGTTAAAGCAAGTGATTTGGTTTGTTGGCAGCATATTTAAATACAGTTAGTGCTTTCATTAAGGAAGCTTCAAATGAAGTAATTGGTTTTATTTTTTTCCAACTATCATAATTTTAAGTAGCAACTTCTTGGTCTCAAGCCTTGTGTTTATCAGCAGAAGCAGTGCAGCAGGAAGCGAAGCAGATCGAAAGGATCTGACAGCTCAATTAGCTACTGCTGGCTAACCAGTTCTCCTGAATCAGTAAAACTATGATAAATGTGTGCATGCTTTTACCCACTCCTGTCGGCAGAGAATTAGAGTTAGTAAGTTAGCTCATTCTACATTATAGTATGTTTTGCATTTGGCATAGAGGAAGAGCAGGCATACCCTGACATTTAGTATACACATACAGATGTGATGTTTCTACATATACATTCTGAATTCCCTGTATTGTTATTACACTATGGAAATGTATTTTGTTCCATCAAATTGTGATATTTTTTTTCCCCAAAACACTAACAATAAAAAAATTAGACTTGATTATCTAGTGATCAAGCACAGAAAATCCCCAGCTGTGGGATTTGAGTTCTGGACTCCCATCCTTCACTGCTCAGACTAGGAGATACAGGAAATAATGTTGAAATAGTGGGTTTAACACTTAGAAAAAATAAAGCATATTGCAGCATTGTGGAGTGTATTATTTGTAGTTGAACAACAGCTAATGAATGAACAATGTTAAGATTTTCCTTATCTTAATAATGCAGTTATTTCAGGGAAATCTGTGCTGCCACTTTACCAGGTATCAGCATTTTTTCTAATATTTAAGATAAAGAATTATGAATAAGATCTTGTTTCTGCTTTTCACTTTTCCACTATAAACATGATCAATGGCATTTAATGCCTTGCTTGTCTCATCAATAGAACTGTGGTGTTACTTCCTCCAAACCAGGATGTAAGTCTCTAGTCAGACTTATGTTTGTCAAATGATTGAGCACTGTTGTTAAAAATAGTCATGAAGTAGCATCTCTGTGAACAGAGACACTTGGCATTTGCCAGAAATGGTATGCCAGTCTCAGAATTGAAAAATTATTGGGGGAGATTCTCACATAATACTATACCTACAGGAACAATGATGTAAATATATTGTATTTATGCCAAATGTATGTTAATACAGTATAGCACAAGGACATAAATTTAAAAATAGGGCAGAAATGTAAAATGGAGACTGCCTCTTGGTAAGCAAGGTCTCTGAAAAGTAGTACTCAAAGATGACATGAAGCTCAAAATGAGTTCTCACAATGCTGTGACAACAGGAAAAGTAAATTCTCTAATAGGAGGTTATCTTAATCTCCATATATGGCATTGGTGAAACTAATACGAAATACTATGTTTTTGGGTTTTTTAATGTAAAAACATAATAATTAGAAAAAGCAGAGAAAAACTGGGAAAGTAATTTGATAGCTGGAAAAACTATCTTCCAGTGAAAGACTTAAAAAGCTCTAACTGTTTAGCTGATATAAAGAAGATTAAGAGATTACTTGATTACAATGTATTAAAAAGCTTCCCAGGGAGAAAATACCAGGCTCTTTAATGCAGCATGGAAAGACAAAACCAGGACTAAGGCTGGAAGTTAAAGCAAGATGAAATACAAATTCATGCACTATTTCTAATTTAGCAGCAGGGGTGAGTAATGGCAGAACAAACTAAAAGAGGGAGACAACTTCAATATGATCAGGCAAGCCTGTGACTGCAACCATGTGACACAATGGGTTACCTTCCATCACAAAACTAGTGCTAACAGGAAGACTCATGTCCCCTGAGTAACTTCATGCCACCCACACACATCTTCATTCTGTAAATGCCGATTGGTATCTATGTATATCTCCATATTGAGATATAGATCATTGCCCTTCTAAAGACATGTACTTTAATAAGGTTAAATTATTTAGTCCACTCAAGTCAGAAGGTTAGACTGCCTTCTGATATTCATTTATGTGTAAATCTGTAACAGAAACAGAGAACAGGAGTTGAAAAGACTGTAAAAACGTACCTACCCACACTTTCAATGTATTACTGAACTAGTGACACTGAAAACTTGTGTTTGCAGTGCTTAGTTTGGTTGTAGTTTCAGCAGTATCAGTAAGTTTGGACACTGATATTAGGTGGGATCACTTGTAAAATATTTCATGTCTGCTTCCCAGGTGCTAATCCAGAATTATTGCTTTGATTTTGAAGGGAAACACATTCAGAAATAAAACTGCCAATTCTTTACAAATTTGTATGTGAAGACATCTCGAAATGGAATTTCTGTGATGATTTTTATTCTGCTTGAAGTGCAGCGTGTTTCCCATATAGCTTTAACTAAGAATCTGTTTTTGTTTAGCTTTTCTTGGGTTTCGCTGTCTTTCTGCTCCCTTTTGCTCCGGTTCCTCTCCGAAGAGCTGTCATGCCAATACATGTTTATTCGGGTCTTACCATCTTTGCAACAGTGATTGCAACAGCTCTCATGGGAATCACAGAAAAACTTATATTTGCATTGTAAGTATTTGTTTTTCACTTTTTTATTAAGGTGCTTCCATTTGCACAGAATTATAACCATCTAGTATTGGGTCATTGATTTGGTTTGGTTTGGTTTGGTTTACAAAGACCTCCTACCTAGTAGGAGACTGCTCTATTTAGACCAGGATTGTCTTCG
This sequence comes from Patagioenas fasciata, assembly GCF_037038585.1. Taxonomy (NCBI): domain Eukaryota; kingdom Metazoa; phylum Chordata; class Aves; order Columbiformes; family Columbidae; genus Patagioenas; species Patagioenas fasciata. The sequence goes on from NC_092526.1 coordinate 22,089,930, forward strand.
AAACAACTGACCTTTTTTTTCTTCCCTTCCAAAGGCAAAATCCTGCATATAGCTCTTCTCCACCAGAGGCAATTTTTGTCAACTGTCTTGGTCTTTTGCTTGTCATATTTGGTGCACTTATTTTGTGGATGGCAAGCAGGCCCCACTGGAAGCGCCCCCCAGAAGAGAATGCTAAAGCTCTGCTGCCCGTTGGAGGGACTCCTGAAGGCACAGAAGCAGAATCCACAATGACAGACGGGAGTCAGGCAGATAAAGCTGACCTGAGGATCAATAGTGATATAGCCAGAAAACAAAATCTCAAGCTTGATGAAGCAGCCCAACGATCAACTATGTAAAGAAATTACACAGAATGAGAGTACTATTATACTGCCAAACCCCCTCGGTTTCTTCCAGTTTAATTATATTGATATATAAATAGGTTGGGATTTTAGTTTCCATATGGCTTGCTCAAAGATACTCATGTTTTCTGCATATGAATTTAAATTCCAGTAAGTCCTGAACATATTTTTTTGGTTCATGCTCAGTCCTCATTTAAAAAATGAGGGTGTGAATGACATCACATAATGGGAAAAACACATAATTGAAAAATGTTTTCCATATGACTTCTTAATGCTTATATCTCTTAGAGTCATGAAAAATTAACAAGATTGAGACTTAGTTCTGCTCTGAGTGATTTTCCAGGTTACAAAACAGAGTCATGAAGTATACCAGATAGCAGAATTTAGTAGCTCACACATAATTTTTCTAGTAATGATGTTCACTTTTCTAAAGCCCTGATTGCTCAACCTGATTAACCCCCTCACCAACTACTAATATATATCTGGGATCTGAGGTCATTCAGCACTTTGCAGAACTGCACCATAAAAACGTTAAGTCTAAAATTTTGAATTCAAAAAAAGAAATCAAAGTTTGCCATGTTTCCTTTAAAAACTTCTTTTTTTTAATTTTTAATCAGAAGGTATGTGTTGACTTTTTAACCAACTCTACCAAATATATTGTATATAGACAACATTTGGCTTTGGATCATGTGTCATCATTACTGAAATCTAAGGAGATTTTAGGACATATAAGTGCAGAATTTGTCTTCTTTGGAAAGCTATAGATACACACAGAAGGCAGCATTTTACTATTTTTATTTGATAGGACAGCTCTATTGATTCATGGCACCAGACTAGAAATCAGGAGCTTAGAAACCAGAGAAGCCTGCTAGCAGAAGAAAGGAGCCTGAAGTGAGAAATGCTGCCTCCAAGAAATAGCTGAGCTTTGCTGATTTGATTAAAATGCTACCTGTTCACTCAAAGCCAATTTTGGTATCTCTATGCTGGCATCAATTATTGTCATGGGCATGAAGACATACTTTAGTCTACAAGCACACTATTAAAAACTCCATGACTTTTTAATTTGAAGTTAAAGTGTTAAATAATGCAGTTTGAGTCTCTACTGGCACTTATTTTTACAGCTCTTTCTCTTAACCAGAGTATCAATGTATTATGCTCATTCATTATTTTCACAGATATAAACAATATCGATAATTTTTACTATCATAGAAGAATAATTATAGTAGATGGTTTTCATTGCTCGTGTCCACAATAATGAGCCTTTCTATTATAAGCTCTTGTAAAAGCTGCAGAGCCCACTACAAATCCAAAGTTACCACTGTTCATGTTGCAATATAGACAGCTTCAGACAGTATATAACTTCCTCGGTTTTTTAGACTATGTAAATTTTTATCTACTATACCTTTTAAAAATGTTTAAACATATTAAACTTTAGCAAATATGCAGTTTTTGAAATTCAGTGTTGCATTAGTACAAACAATTTTGGTCATGTGCCATTTTGGATCTTCTCTGACAAGAAGCACCTTGGTCCCTGTTATGTAATTTGTAATAACATTTAATTATTTGGTGAATGCATTGTAGAAAGGTAGCATAGTAAAATAGTTGAAAAACTGTTCTGCTGTACCATTTGGTACTCAAGGACTACATCCCAGAGTTCTATGTTTTTACTTACATATGTCTGTGGATGACTGAGACCCAACCTAGCATTGGTATATTGCTTCATTTGAGAAAATACATGCTTTTAAATGCCATGGTGTAGCCTTCAGGTATGATGGAAGGAATACTACCCTACTGTATGAGTGCCCCTCCAGTCCTACTATGTGCAATGGCTCAAACAGCTTTTTGCCTGTTTTTTAAGTTCCACACTTTTATCTGTCCTCCCTAAAATGGTTCTGTGCAGCTTCAGCATAAAATCCAAATAGTACTGATAGCAGCTTTCTGAGAGGAAAACAAGAGCACTTGTTTTACATGACATTAGTGCATTAGTGCTCAACTGACATGACATGATTATGTTATGCATCTTATTACAAATTTATACGTTGAACATTAAGCAGAAAGAGGGATTCACAGTAGCTTCTGAAGAACACTAAACTGTGCTGTCTTCTTTTCTCTGATCTTGTTATGTTCTGCTCAACAAGTTTTTGGGGGTTTTTTGTGAAATCAATAGGCATCTTACAGCTGCTGGATGCACATTTAGTCTTTGTGAGAGAGCACTATGAACACTTTTCAAGTGTAACAGGTGAAGTGGCTTTTCATACTGCACTCACACAGGCAACAGCAGGTTAAGTTGGTATGTACTGGCCTGTTACTATGACTCACCCACCTGTGAAAATGAGCTCATTCAATCCTTGCATAGTACTAAGTCATGTAATAAAAGCGTGTGTTTGTGTGGTAGTTGCTTGTCTAAGGATTGTTCTGGAAGAAACTGTATAGTATATTGGGAAACAAAACACACATCTGTGATTTCTTTTGTTACAATACTGACTTGGACATATTGAAATCAACAGCTTTTAGGTGGATGGTTCTATATGCTGTTAAAATTAAGCTGTAGTAACCAGCATGCCTTCCATTTATTCCATGTTCAAGAGTCATGATACTTGAACAGTGGCATTTCTTTACTTTTCTATTCTGATTATATAAACCTAATTGAAAATCAATGATTAGCAAACTTTTGAGGGTACTCTGCCAGACTACATTTTTGTTTTTTCAACTTTGAGGTTAAATGTGATAGTAGAAACTCAGTGGTGTTTGGAAGACTCTATTCTGGGAAATTATAATAATCAGTGATATCTCATGTGTATGAACTGTGGGATTCTGCCTGCTTTGGTCTTCAGAAGATCCTGGTGAGATGCAGTAGCTGTGAACTCCTAAACTTTGCTCATCTTATTGTGTGGAATTTAAAAGACTCAACATCCTATAGACTTTTGGCTTCAGTTCTAAACTGATTTGAAAGGTCTTTAAGTATCCTTGCAACATATGAGGTTAGTTCAAGTGCTAAATAAAAATACATAGGGCTTTGGAGAGTAATTTTCTCTAGAAAAAAAGGCATTCCTAAAGCTGCTTCTCCAAGTGCCATTAACTTTCCTTTCATGCAACTTTTCTTACCTCTGTTTATATGTAATAGTAGCAACATGAAAATTAAAAGGTATATTTTCAAAGATATACATGGGAGGTAGAACTCTAGCTTTTTTATCAGGATTTCTGTGCACGTTTGGAAATCTTCTACATTATTGTTTTTACAGGGACATGATTGTAGAGCTTACACTCCAAGTTTGGGTTCCTATAAAAACATAGGAAGTTACAAAACCTAACATTAAAAGTGCTATTTTTTTAAGATGCTTGGAAAAAAAATTAAATGTATTTACATGCTGTTACGCAATACTGCTTACAGAAGCAGAACAGTGTTTTTTCCAGCATTAATGAAACTGAGAACTGATGATGCAAATTAGATTTTAAAACTGAATGTACAGTAATTACATGTATGCTTCTTACTACATGTAACCAAGAAGATTGCATATGATATTGTAAATACAGATTACTTGTTTACATGGATATTTTATTGAGAGACTAAAAGATATTGCCAAATATTTTCTATTTCAGAACCCTTCTTTATGCCTCTGTTTCAGAAAATTCTTTCCTCTGTTTCTAACTGTTCACAAGAACTTAATTATTTTATTGTTTTATTACGGTACTTATTTGTAGATGAAAGCAAATATTTCATTACAATGCCTATTTTACTTATTCTTTTTGTATATTAATAAAAATGATTTTTCAAGCTTATGATACCACTGAGTACAACTTTCTAAGTTGGGCAAAAGATCAAATTATTCTTATGATTACTTTTTTTTTTTTTTTAAATAGGAGGATAGTTATACAAAATGAATTAAATATTTTTTAATTCCAAGTATTCCTGATGAAATTTTGTACTCTGTAGTGTTAGAAGGATAGTCAGTATATAACACAAAGTGAAGGAGTTCACCATATACAGAAAAAATCTGTATTTCACCTTCTGATCATAATAGGAACAGAAATTCCCCACACCAGTTGTTGGAGGGGAAAAAAAGACCCAGAACTATCCTTGGTCATAGAATCATAGAATGTCCTGAGTTGGAAGGCTGTAAAATCCAAACACACTCAGATAAATAGCAGCCAAACTGAATGCAGGGCAAAGGTTTTAGCCCCATGGAATCTTCTGACCTAGATTTAACATCTGCACATCAAGTTACTCCTCAACAGGTTATTGATCATAAAATGCTATAAATAGCAAAACTATCATTATGAGTGTATCTGAAACAGGTAAGAATTAAGGCATGTTCTTCAGCTTAGTAAGATTAATTGGAAATTCTTCTAAAAGTGTAACACATAAGCAGATTATTCCTGAGTATCATACAGCTGTTGGCTAAAACTTTTCAACATCATCATCATCATGGAAGAGTAAAAAATACTGTTACAATTATCAGTATAGCAGAAAATTTGCTGTATTCAAACCTGACGATTCCCTTTTGCTGAGAACTTATCTGTCTCCTGTAGGCTGGATTTTTTAGGGAAAATTCTGGTAAAACAGTCCATATTTTTTTCAATATGTTAATTACAAAATTCAGTAAAAGCTCAATTGTATTCACACTTGAAAGAGGGGACTCAAAATTTTGGCAGGAGGGCTGCATCTGTGTGGAGAAGTGGGTTTTGTAAGTAGCTGATGGAACCTTTGTAACTTATGTAAAGAGTTTTGCCTTGTGTTATGGTATGAGCAACACTTCTGATCTCTGTATGCCTAGTTGGCAGTAATGAAGACTAAATTACTATACAGGAAGAGACTGAAGTCCAGGTCAGAAAAACGGAATGATAACCATTCCAAGCGATGTGGCTAACAGAAGAGTGGAGGTAAAGGTGAGAAATCCAGTTACTACTGTACATATATCAGAACTTCATTTGTAACAAAAATGACAAGGCCATGGATATCTCTAATAGAAGTACAAACAACTGGTATAAATTTCAATGAGCTCACTTAGGTTTGCCAGATGTGGTCATCAGAGACTACCAACTAACATATGTTAGCTTGGGGCTTGAGTTGAGTCCATAGGCTGTTCGCTGGCTCTCAAATTCCATCTTTTGCCTATCACCAAGTCAAGCAACAGCTATAAATAGAGCTATCAGGAAATGGATAAAAGTGAAAATGTTTGCAATTCTTATTTCAATTTTCACTAGCATTTCATTCCAACAAACAATTTCCATCTAGCGGTACTCAAAGTCTGTAAGACATTATTAAATAGTGTGAAGAATAAGCAGATTTTCAAATTTTTTTGTAGCAGGCGATCCTTCTCACATGTGTGCACAAGCAGTAATCCACTAGGTGGCAAGCACTACCAAAATGGCCTTAGTTGATACAATATGAGTCATCTGCCTTAAAATAAAATTACAAGGTTGGTAGACATAAAACACACACTCGTGTCAGAATTTATATATTATTTTAAAGGGCTCACTTCAGATACAGTATTTCTTCATCTCTGATGTTGGAAATCATTCTTTACTGTACTCTGCCTCAGACTTCTTAAACTCCTATTTGTAACTTCTGCGCAAGTACGAGCTTGGAGAGAACATAGGACCCTGCAAATTTAGCGATAAGCTCATATACAAGATATGCAAGTAGCAAGTATTAGACAAAACCAGGAACTTCCAGTACTTTTGCCATTTGATCTTGCATTCTCACCTAAAATTTAACCCTGATAAAGTGAACTTTAGTGCCAATTTCAAATAACCAAAAAGTAAAGCCCTTCCCTCTGATACACGCTAACATCTTCTATTCTTAATATACTCTATTTGTGGACATGGACTTTGTAAGCATGTTTTCTGATATAATCCGCTGAATATACTGGTTTCAGTACTACTGAAAGACATTTTGTGTGCGGTACACTAGTGCTACCTCTTGATCTGACTTGCTTACGTGTCCTCACAGGCTATACTGGAAGAGACTTTTTTCTACTATAGCCAACTATGGCAATGATTTCATAGTGTCAGTAACAGTGGGAGTACTGATGTAGACAGGGTACTGTGGTTTTTCACAAAGGTATTCATGTTTAGGTCAACAAAGTGGCAAAATTCAGTGTAATTCTGATTCTCCAGAACATTACTCTCATTATTGCTATGACTATTGGATCTGGTAAAAACACTATGTTAAAAGACTTCCAGTATAGGTATTATCCTAGCAATTCTGCTTGAGTGCTTGATCTTTTTGTTAAAAACATCAATTGCTGTTGCAGTTAAGGAATAGCTCATAGATCACTGTGCCAATGGGAGCACTAATACTGTCTGGCTACTGTTTCAGAGCAGCTATAGAGAATGGATTAAAAATACAAGAAAATTTACATGAGGATTAATTGCTGTTATTACTGCATCTGTAATGAAGAATTTGAAAAAAGTCTCAGTAACACACAGCCTCTGAAATCATTTTAGTCTGTCCCAAATGCAATGGATAATAATTTAGATAATGTTACAGTTGTCAGGGCCTTGAACACTCTAATAGGCCTTAAAAGGCCTGGCCAGCCTCAACTGGAACCCTGACCCACACATGCAGGTGCTTTAATTAAGATCAGTCTGGGTGCTTCAGTCCTTGCCTGTGCCCCAGTGGACCTGAATTCCTGGTCTGGTTTCTGCCTGAGCCCATCACCAGTGATCACAGGACTCTGCCCCTCAGTGGGTCTGGTTATGACCTGTGGATTGACTTTCCAGTGTGGCTGTCGACTGGCCTCAGCACCATGAACTTGCCTGACAATGTTGAACCCTGCTGCCATTTCCATGCCTCCCCTGTTCCCAGCCAGCCCTCATTGCTCCCTGACAGCAATCCTGTATATTCAGCCTCTACTCTGCACTGCATAGATCAGTCTTCATGGACTATTTGGTGTAGACAAGCAGTGGCTTCTCCATTTATAACTATTTATTCTCTTCATATGGTTTTATGGAAATACTTGGCTTTAAAAGCCTTAAAGTTACATTTTAGTTATAATTCACAAATAAAGGATGACGTGCATGAAGTGAATAAAGATGTTTGCTGGACAGTTATTAAATAAAAAATAAAGCGCTTTTTATATGTGTTTATAAAGGGATAGGAAATTGCATCACCCCTTCACAGGTCTCCATATTTACTAAGAGTAGCAGCTGGAAATGTATGAGTATGCTTCTTAAAGTCTGTAGCAATGTAAAATCAGAAATCAATCTTGTCCTCAGTTTATTGCATCCTTTAAGCAGAAGTTGAAAGGGCCTTACAAAACAAATCTGCAGCAGCTTTCACAGTGCTGCAGTAGAAGACTTCCTGGCTCTTTTGTCTGTACTGACAGTTACATAGCTGGTGACTGAAAAGAACAACCACTGCCCAGCAAAGGAGGCAGCATTATTGGTGGACTTAGACGAAATGTCTTTTGCTACCAAGCAGTGGGACCCAGCCAATGGAACTGCAAAAGCTGAGGAAGAATTTGTCTGTCCACGAGATCATACATGTATAACCAAAAGCAGTATTTGTCTTGGAAGAATTTGCTGTCCTAGCATCAAATAAATGAAAGTTCACAGACAACACAAGCAGTCAGTCATTTGCACACTAACAGAGGCTCAAATCCACTTTGAAAAAAGGTATCTTCAGGTAAGGGTTGCTTCCAGAGTTTTCAGTGGACTTCAGAGACAGTAGAGTTCAATGTTATTCCAGTCCCTGACTGTACCTGCACTCTGTTTATATCTGCTTTTTCTAGAAATTCAAATATTCTGGCACATACAGCACTCATTTTGATTTCTTCCTTCATAAGCCTGTGCCAGTCACCAGGGAATCTTGCATACTCTTTGTGATTTTCAATTGCTACTTGGGTACTAACACAGAAATGAATATAGGAACCTCTATTAAGGAATCTACACATGGTTTGAGCTCTTCACGGCAGTGCCCAGGTCTCCTTCATAAGTTAAGAGGTGATTACAATCCTCTGAAGAGTTCAGACATTCCTTCACATTTTCCCTACAAATGGCATTATTTTGCACTTACTAACATTAAGCTTTCCAAGGCACTGAGTTACACATGCTCTATTCACTAAATGACAGTTCTTTCTTATGCCAAGCTCCCTTCTCCAGTTTTTCTAAGGACATTTTATTCCTACCTCTGTATTCCCTGAATTCCCTGTATTCCCTGCTCTAGCAAACAAAATCTTTATATCTCTGAGTACATTTTGTCTGTTTTATAATCTTGGTAATCATTTTCCCATTTAGGAGAGGGCAAGTCAGTTTAGTATGAATAACAGTTCCTCCTAAAGCCTTAAAGGACTAATTCAATCTGCAGTAAGCTCTTGTGGAATGCAATAAATGGATACAAAGTCATTTTGTACATGAGTTGAATATGTACAAATTCCGATTATATTACAAACCACACTTTCAGTTTTATTATGTTGTCAACATATTTGTATGATAGTTATTTGTATTATACTTGATCTCCCTTTGCCTATCTCTAAAAATTTGAAGTACCCCTAATGAAATTACGAGTAACATTTTTGAATATGTAGGACTGCAATAACAAAGAATACTTTGGGGTTTTGACCTAACGTATTGAATTTTCAATTAAAAATATTTTTTTGTGGCTTTAGAGCCAATCTGTATGTAAAATACATAAAATCTGTTCCATAAGCTACATCCAACAATTTTTGGTTACTATAAAACTGTAATTTGAGGTCTGTCCCATTTTAAGAGAAGATAGCTTGTGTAGCCTCTATACAAAACGCTAGGAAAAACAGAAGCTTCCATTTGTTCTCTTTATAGATTTCTTTATTCAGAAAGAAGCTTTGAAATAAAAGGCTTTGAAAGGCTGGCAAGCTTGTTGAATAATGAGTTGTTATTCTCCGAAGGCACATTATCTTAAAAATTACACGAAAACTTGAGTGTTTCTAATGAGTAGAACTCTTACTCTGGGGAACAAATAAAAGGAAGAGTTTGAGAGGATTTTTTTTTTTTTCTGGTTGTGGGTTTTGGTGGGCTTTTGTTTTGTTTTGTTTTGGGCTTTTTTGTTTGGTTGGTTGGGGGGTTTTTTTGTTTGGTTTTTGTTTTTTGTTTTTGTTATTGGATTCCTCCTGGGGCTGCCTGTGGCTTTTATGTGGAAGTTTCCTGCTGATTTGACTTTTTATTCTGCTGTGAGACTGATGCTAAGATTTACATGATTGCTCTGGATAGGAACTGGATTTAGCATAAGGAAGATAACTGCTTTTCTCCTAGGGAGAGACAGAAAAGGGAAAAGACAGAGTGGGGCATATAGACAATATTAGGTGAAGCTATATTCTTGGTCAATTATTTTATTCAGCTTCTATTTTCGATTAGACTGCAACTAATAAAAGGTAGGAAAGCTACTGGCCTCAAGCCAGGAACACAGATTAGCAAATAAACTATTTGCATTTTAGTGCAAATGTCCAACTATAATGGACACAATATACTGTTTTTATTTAGAGCTGACCATAGTGCATCTTGTAACATATATGTAATCAAGAAAACTGCAATTAGAATTTGCCAGGTGGAGATTTGTCTAATATGTGGGGTCCTTCAGCAGAGATAAAAGGGTGATTGTAGAACTGTGCATCATTACAGTTATTTTAGCAATTAATTGTCTGTATAGTCTTTGTGCATTCTTTGATTTTGGATTACATGCTCTGAACGTTAAAATAGGGCTTAAGATTTTTATTCATAAAGATTTGTGCTCTAGACCCTTCAACAGTTTCGTTGTTCTTCTTTGACATGCTCTAGCACTTCAATGTCTTTCTTGTAATGAGGGGCCCAAAACTGAACACAGTATTCAAGGTGGGGCCTCACCACTACCGAGTACAGTGGCACAATCACTTCCCTAGTCTTGCTGGCCACACTATTCCTGATACAAGTCAGGATGCTGTTGGCCTTCCTGGTCACCTGGACACACTGCTGGCTTGTGTTCAGCCAGCTGTCAATCAACACCCCCAGGTCCTTTTTTGCCAGGCAGCTTTCCAACCACTCTTCCCAAAGTGTTGCATGGGGCTGTTGTGACCCAAGTGCAGGATGACATTACTTCCCCTGCATTTGAGGCTCATATCTCTAATAACACGAGATATTAAAGTCTGACCTTAGTTATCTACTCCAAATTTAACTTTAAGAGATATAATTACTGTAGAATTGACAGATATAAGCTCCTTAAACCTGACTGTACTTCACAGGTAATCAAACTATCAATACAAAATACGAAGAAAGAAAAAGAATAAACATTAATTGCAGTCATATATTGCAATAGCTCCTTGACTGTAGGGAAATAAACTTTTTTTCCTTTTACACTTCTTACCATGTACCTAGTTTTTTGGTGGGTTTTGTTTGTTTGGTTTGTTTTGTTTTGAAATATAACTATCTTCACAGCCCTTTATAGCAACATATTTCCCTTTGCTAATACAAGGTTTTTGGTAGCAGAAATTTTTCACTTTTTGTTGATCTAGGAATACTGCTGTAATGCAGTTATTTGAAATTTAAGATATCTAAAAGCTAGCATTTAAGCCTACAGTTTGTCATGATCCAAAATTTATGGATTAACTTTGAAACCTTAAAAAAGTTAACTATAAACACAGAACATGCTAAATCTATTATTTTTGCCAAATGTCAAATTGTCTTTTATTTTGGACTATAAATTTACACACCTAATAATGGCCTAATAAATCACTTCCAACTGCAGAAGCAGCTGTAGAAATTTAGAGGTGTTTGACTCTTACAGTTAGAGAGTTCTTTCTGGAAGCAGAGTTTTTTCTTTAATGTGTATCCTCCTGACTGAGAGATACTACATAAATAGCTTAGAAATGGAATAATTCTACAGACTGAAGGTTTTTCTGAAAAGGAATTGCCTTGACTACCGAATATGCATGTATGCATACATATACATAAATACACGCACTACAGTGTATATTCTGTAGAAGCCACACTTTGCTACAGTTGTTCTTCCACTGACTTACGCAGAGACAGGAACTGAAGCAGTGTTCTAGCCAACTGTGCTCCCAGCCTTTCAGGTGGCACTACTAGAGCAGTGTCCTAGCTCAGAATGCCATGCTCCACCGCTGTCTTTACAACCACATAGCCTTAAGAAAGTAACTTGGAGATTCCCCTGTTCACTCTCTTACCCCTCTCCACAGTTCCTGCTGACATTGTAAGTAATTTTATTTAATTTTAGTACTGTGTAAGCAGTGGATTATCAGAAGCTTGCATGTTTACATTCAAAGTTACAGTGCAGCCACAGGATGTAACTACCAGAGCTGTTACAAACTGCTAGTTAATAAAAAAATTAAGGACATCCTCCCTGAATATGTGGGAAGGTTTTTTTTTTCCCTCAATTGTATTGAGGAGGACATGTTAAGATTGTTTTTTGCTTACTGCCATAGTTATAAGATAAATCATGTAAGCTGGATTTCAGTATGCATTTAACTTTGAAGCAGTTTTTTTGATACACTGGAGTGTAGATGCACTTTTCCTCCAAAATAAAGGCACAGAGGTATTCTATGAATTCTGTCCATATTTCAAAGACTTATAAATCCCATATGTCTATTGTTTACATAATAAGAGTTTTTCCCAATTATTTGCCTCAAGTTTGACTTAGAAACTGAATGTTAACCACATTTTTTTATATGCATTAACTAGCAGGGCAGCTTTACGTGCCATCATTTTGTTTGCACTGATGGAACTGACTGTTCTTCTAAATGGAAGGCAGTGATTAATTTTTGATGCCTTAAAAGTATAATAAAATCCAACTAATGCTCATTCAAAGATGTATCTACACTGGAAAAATGCTGCACAATTAGATATGGTAAAAGCCAAATACCCAAGTGCTACTCTGCATAACTGCCCTTCAGGTGTTTTTAGTGTATATTTAGGCATGAGTTAGCTTCTGCCCATTTCAGAAGGTCATCCTTGCATTCTGTTTGTAGTAAAAGTAAAAAAAGCCAGCCAGAACATATAAATATTTGCTATGATTTAAGTGTTACTTACTGATAAACTTATCATCAGTTGCCTAAGCAGTTGTTTAAGTTGTTGGGATACTGTTTTGCCAGCTCTCTGGAGCTGTTCCCTTAAAGCTGGCTTGTTCCATGACACTTATCAAAACTTGACAGTGCTTCAGTCACTGATATGCTGAAATCACTCTCTATCATATTAGCCATCATTGTCTTATGTTTTTTTAATACTAAACAGTCTATCTCTGTCCAACCTATTTTATACTTGGACTATAGGACCCTTCAGTAAGGAACCATCTTTTTTCTTTTTATTTGTACAGCCTATTGTACAGCAAATTCCTTGTTCCTGACTAAGGTCCCTATTTATGTCAATAATATAGACAAAATAATAAGAAGAAAGCTTTTCACTGAGTACAGTAGATAAGGTCCAAAGTATTGACTTCAACCGAGTTCTATGACTGAAGGTCTAAGGCAATCAGGCTTACATTTCTACAGTAAAAGCATTGGTATATCGCCCCAAAGATGAAATTATGAATACTTCTGCTTTGCTTTAAATAAACACACTTTCTGGATGAGATTTTTCATTAGCATTCCACAAGTCAATGTTGTTTATTACAGTATTATCACACACATGCAGCCATTTGTTATAAACAAAATAAAAATATTTTATGTTTCACTGGGTCAAAAAGCATTGGCAAAGATGTGCTGCAATTCATTTCATGTTACTGGAAATCTAGTTTTCATAAACATGAAGCTTCCTTTCTGGATATATAATCAAATCACATCAAATTTGATGTCAGAGAGCGTATCTAATTAGTGTTCATTGACTTGAATATATGTTTATGTTTCTTAGCTATTCTTGTAAGTTTTACAACAGCTTTTTCATTAGAAGTCAGAAAAAATATTTAACCATATCTTAACTGGCCTCTTCTGCACAGTTCTGGCTGCTAGGCTATTCTGCTAAAACATCTTGAGTCTTCAGAACAGTTTTGTGTATGACAAGCTCTAGTCTGTTATCATTATGCAACTGGACACAGGACTGTAAAAAAAAATTAAAAAGTTATGAAGGCTTGCAGAATTAATGGAATAGCCTTAATTGTGTGCATTTGTGTCCTCTATGGGTTCGCTCAATGAAACATTGGTGAAAGTCGATGAAACATATTCTGTCTTACACTAAGAGAAGAAAAAGTACACGGACAGAGAACTTCCATGACCTCCTGCCTCTCGTTTCTGATTCATAACTTCCTCTTCCATCACAGTAATGTGTCAGCAGGGTTATGTGGTGAACTGCATTAGAATATTGGTCTAGTTCTACACAAAATCAAACAGCCCAATTAAGAGAATATGGGCAAGAATGGGTGTTCACAGAGACCTACTTTAGCCAGGAGAGCCAAGGAAAGAAATGTTTGTGTAAATCATATCCTAAGTTGAAATGACATATGTTAGTGACTTAGGAGATACTGTAAAAGGGATCTCCAGTTGTTCAATTAACAATTACTTAAGTTTAATTAAAAGTTTATTTAGCTAAAACCAGTTTTTAGTGCAAAAAAGGCTTATAAATGAAAGATAATTAAAGGATGACTTGGATACAATCACACTTTTTGCATCGGTGAAGGCAATCAGGGAACAGTGTTTAAGACCTCCAGCAGATCAACACTCCCACCCAATTAGGTGTCATTTACAGACTTACTGAGAGGGCACTCAATCCCTTCATCCAGATCATTGATAAAGGGACTAAACAGAACTGGCCCAAATACTGAGCCCTGGGAAACACCATTCGTGACCAGACGCCAACTGGGTTTGGCTCCATTCACCACAGCTCTTTGGGCCTGGCTCTCCAGCCAGTTCTTTATCCATTGCACAGTACACCCATCCAGGCCATGACCTGCCAGCTTCTCCAGGAGAATGCTGTGGGATACGGTGTCAAAGGCCTTACTGAAGTCTGAGTGCACAATATCTACAGCATTTTAAAAACTCAGAGCACCAAGGTCTGATTAGTATTCTGAAATAAGTCCTTTAAAAAGGGAAATCTGGGGAAAATGTACTTTTGTATACTACAGCACAGTGCAGAGACCTTTGGCGTGCTGATGACAGAATTTGCAGATTCCCTTTAAGCTCCCTAGGGACTCCTACAAATTTCAGATGCAGTAGTCCATGGTTCAATTTCTTGCTGGAATGGATTCTTCACAAGTAGGGATAATCCTTCATTTGATGTTTACTCACTTGGATACATTTCTGTATTCCATAGTGACCATATCAGGCTTTGCCATGCTTATTTACTCTTGCCAGAATGCACTCCTGCATTAGCTGGTTTTATAACACTTATATGGTTGAAATGGCACCTTTTATTCCATGACCCTCTTTTCATTAGCTTAAAAAAACTTTTCAAAACAATTACCTCCAAACCAATATTTCGCATGCTTGTTTTCACACTAACAGTCACATTTTTACCATTTTTAGTTTGAAGAAAATACATTCAGTAGTTTTCGAGGCTCAGGCTTTCAAACATACACAGATACAGTTGTTTTTGTTAAATATTTTCCAATTACAACAGTTCCTTATTTCCATTCAAATTTATTATTTTTTCCTCCCCTAATTATAAACAAGTAATATATAATAACTCCTCGAACACCACTTTCAAAATATTTTTAATTTGAAATTCCTCCTGAAGTTTGTCTCCTCCCTGGTTCTGCTAAAGTTATAAAGTATTTAGCGCACCTTTTGACTTGACTTACTATCTGAATTTATTAAATAAAACTAATAATAATCTCAATATCGCTATTATATTATGCATAAGTTAATATACATATATATGTGTATTGATATATTACCTACACTACATTATTGTAATTTATATAATAACAAATATATTGTATTACAATATATCAATTAAAATGTATCTTAATTACACAACATAAATGTTAACGTAATTTGAAATCTATAACAGCTATGCAAAAGGCTAAGATTTCAAAAGAATATGCTGTTCTCTAGGTAAATACAGTGCAGTGTAGCATAACATATAACACCACATTATATGATCTCATGGCCAATTTTACCTTTAACAATAATGCAGTTTAAAGAAACAGATTATTGAGCCTGAAAACTGATAGGAGCCTGAAAAGATAGGAGAAATAGAAAAATTAGCTTTATGCAAACCTTATGCTGTACTTATGCTGCCAGGTTGTGTCATGTACTCTTCAGCCATCACTGAATGTCCTGTGAACAATGGAAGATTCAAAATAAATCCAAATCGGAATAAACCACAGTTTTACAGTAAAAATTGCTTAGTCTGCCCTAATGATTATACTTTGGGTTATCCACTATTACTGAACTGACAAATTTAGTATTATTTAAGAGACTTCTAAAAGCATTTCCAACATTTTCCTAGCAGACACTGAATCAAAAATTTCAATTGCTACCGTACCATAAAAAAAGTCTACCTAAAATGTATTTCGACCCAATGCCTAAGAGCAATTTCCCATTTCTCAGCTTTCTAGTAGCAGCTCTATTCTTCACAGTTCCAAAACAATTCAAATACACAAGGAGTCATATCAGCATTCTGTTGAATCCTACACATTTCAGCAAATAAAACTAGGTGATTTGACAATCCCAGATATAGCTTAATCTTTTTGGATAAATAAAAAGCCAGTAAATGGAAGCATTTCCTCTATTTTAATAAAATAAACTCCAATATCTAATTGATTAGTCTCCAACACTAATGTAGAGACAGATTTTTGAAGGCATGAAAGCCTATTAAGAATCCATCTAATTGATTTTCAGAAAGAGTTGAGGACTTGATCCTGCATTCACTGCAGTCAGTGAAATTTCCATTGATTTAAATAAGAACAGATTCATCCCTGCAGAGACTAGCTGCTATTTGTGTCTTTCACGTTATCCTTTCCATAGCTAGAGATCTTTTCCTTTTTTTTTTTTTGCACAAATGATCTACATACTCGATATGAAGTGAAAACGCTAAGAGTATATCTTCATGTCAGAACAAAAGAGGAAAAAATACTGATTTTGCACATACACTCAGAATAATTTCCCTCGTATTATAAAAAAATAACAAGCCACATTTGCAAAGAAAGGTAATGAAAGTTTTTACACTGAAGATGAGCGAACACACTGTAACTGCCATTCAGTTTTATGATAGCTCTCTTCACTGAAGTAAGTGAGATTACTTATGAGTAAAACAACTGAAGTATTGCACACATAGTTTAGTTTCTAGGTATTCAGAAGTAAATAAGTTTACTCAAACAAGTTTGAGTAATTATTCATGAAACTATTGCTTTACTGCTGCAAAAGTGAAGAAAATGTTATTAAATATTCAGATCTATCAAATGATCGAATATATGACCAATAAATGAAAAACTGATTCTATTCTGTTTTATTTAGTAGAGAAATGCAACTGAATATTTAAAGTGTATTACTATCTAGTGAATAACTGCCTTTTAAGAGAACTGTCACACTGATATATCCAAATGTCAAAAAGTATCAGTAGTGTTATAATTCCAAATTCATCTAGATGAAACGATAATTAGGTGTAAAAAAATACACAGTTTTGTTCAACACAGTAAAGGATCAATTTCATCTAAAGGCAAGTGGAGTGTACACCATATCATCTGATCCAACGAAGTGACCTTCTTGATTCAAATGCAAAATGCCTATTCCTATTGCAGATGGAATTTACCAGGACAAAATGTTCAATGGAAAGATTACATTTCCAGTGGGGCAGAAAGGTATTTGTCAGTGTCTCATTACAGCTCTGATACAAACATCTTGGATTTCAATTAGCTTTGAGATAGAATGGCAATAATCCAGCCCTGAGACTACCGACAGATCTTTGTTTCTTACACCATTATATGTGGATTTTTGTTTCATTTGCAATGATATTGTAAGATTTCCAAGAGAAAAGAAACAGAAGGAAATAACATTCCAGTCATTTTAATGTCAGAGATACCACTTAGTGATGTCTGTCTGATAACTTTGCACTGGGAGGTGAGGGTGACATCATTTACATTTTTTCCAGCATAAATGAAAAGTGCTGAATTCCTTGAACCGTAAGTGTCCCATCAGTTGTTCTACTCTCACTGTCCCACCTCCTATCATTAAGATACCATAGCCAGTCTGGTGCATTTGATTCTTTTCTATGAAAAGTAATTTGCCTTCTCAATGGAAATAAATACGTAAGTTGCTTTAGTATATTTCAGGAGTAAAAATAACGGCCCACAGAAATTTCCACTCTACAGAGGTCGTCTTTTAACTTTACAAATTTAGAATTAGCAGTCATTTAAAATGTTTACTTCTAAATATAATTTGATATTTAAGAAAACTAGTATGTTCTTCTGAGTTGATCATGGAACTAGGAGTTGGAAGGGCAGTTTTTAACTGTCACTTGAATTTCTGTGACTGATTTCGAGTTAATGCCTATGAAGCTCGGGATAATATTTGTCACCCTTTATACCTGCATCATGAGGGTAACTGTGTCAGCTTATGAAATGTGGCAGAAGGAAAAGCTCAGAAATAATGCAGTTATGATTCAGTTATTGATTTTTTTGTTAATAAAGAAGTTATAACCTGTGATATACAGAGAGGATTTTAATAGCACTCCAAATTTTATACAGTGCCTTCCATTCAAAAAGCTTCCTTTCAAACATCAATTCAGTTTGCTTTAGTTGTAAGAAATATTGTTA
Source organism: Patagioenas fasciata (assembly GCF_037038585.1). Taxonomy (NCBI): domain Eukaryota; kingdom Metazoa; phylum Chordata; class Aves; order Columbiformes; family Columbidae; genus Patagioenas; species Patagioenas fasciata. The sequence continues at coordinate 22,107,924 of NC_092526.1, forward strand.
TTGAAATAAATAGAGTTAATTTGACACATTAAGAAACCAATACTAGGAGAAAATAAATGTGTCTGTCACCTAGGAACCAATGGCAAAAACTACTGGTGGCAAAACGTCACTTTTCCTCCTTTGATATCAAGGTGAAAAAGACATGAATTAAGTCACTTGCCCCCACAATTCCAGAGCAAGGATAAGAGCTGGAAAAATGGTCCATTTTAAGATGAATTGTTCTAGGTACTAGCCACAAGCTTCTTTCTCCCAGAGAAATTCTACAAAATGCTTGATTTATCAGTAAACATAAAAATGATAAACATAAAATTATAAAATCTAATTATCTGTATTTTTTACTTCATCTTGAACTCTAAATGGCTTTTGTAAATATATCACAACAGTTGGTCAGTAAGTGTCTGTGGACATTTACAATTTATTAAGCAAGCATCTATAATGGCTTTTTTCCTCACTCCTGAATTGCAGCCATCTTCAGGGTAATGAATAGCAAGAAAAGATATAATACTTTTTAGCTATAGTGAAATGAAAAATAATTTTCCTGATTAGTGAGAGTACTGCTTATATATCACATACTTCCACTGACTGAAAAGATCTGTTAGTATGTTTTGCTTCTACATACATATTTGTAAATATGTGGTGGAGTTTGCTAGCATTACTAGCATACATAATACTAACAAAAATTATGTTGTTTCATTTTTATCACATTACTATAAAAAACTTCAGATTTAACAGGTCAGACTGCTTTGTATATGTAATGCAGAACAAGACCTGCCAAACCATACATGTAGGGTTTTTTCCAACAATATCTGAACATATACTGTTTCCTGTAAAATAAATGGACTTCCCTAGCTATAAACATGTATTTTATGTTTTATTATGGTGAAATGAAATTTAGATTATATAAAAATATTTCAATGCAAGTATAATGTAGTTGAATTTTTTTTTCAAATTGTTTATTTTTTGCAGAAAAGCAGAGTTTGATTGTAAACTACTAAAGCTGCATAAGATTCCAGATTGCTGTTTCACAATAAGGTCTTGCATGAGAATAATTAAATCAGTTGGTTTTTTTTCTTTCTGTACTCACAGCACCACAGAGACACAGACTTGGAAAGGGCATCCAGAGATTTAGTTCAACCTGCTTTAGCAGAATCAGTGTACTTGAACATATAATAGTTGTCCACTCTCTCACTAAAACTATCCAGATAGAAGAGATTCCAGTAGAAAATTTAACAAAACAAAAACAGAAACCGCTTTCTCTGAGACAAACAGGCTCCAATCTTATACAACTTTTTCTGACAGAAGTGACAGATTTGACTCCACAGAAAACTGAAAAGAGAGTGCTCAAGACCTGTAGTGATGAGGCCTACGGTTAAAAGTGTTTACTGGATAAAAATTTCCCAGCAGCAGAGAATTCACTTATACACATACATACCAGAAAAATATACCTTATTTGCAGGAAATTGTATACTTCTCTCAGCCTTTAAAAAACTCAGATTAGCAGTCGTTTAAATTTCTAACATTATATTATGCATGCATTTCATCATCTTATGGTTTTCTTGAGTCTTGAAATCATGTGTCATGAGAAAGATGTACACTTAAGTCTATACAAATTCACACATACATATTTCATATACAGGCTTTACAGAAGGACAGAAGGCCTTTTGCAGTTTTTTCTCTCTGTCTTAATACAGATGCACTAACGTAATTAAGGGCATTGATTGATGTACCATTCAAACCTAAACAGATGACTTCTGGTAAAAGTATTTTTTTTTTAAAAACAAACTTTTGCACAGATCAGACTACTTAACAGGAAAACCAAACCATTCGTCAGATAGATTGAATAACAGGAGAATAGAGCGGTCAATTTTTGTTCAAAGTAGAAAGATCCAATTTATCCTGATTAAAAAAACAAACCAAACCACAGGTTAAGACAATATGATGTGTTTGTCTAGAAAACCAATCTATAAATAGAACAAAGCAAATCCTGTTTGTTTGGAGTATATAAAATTAAACTGTTAGTCCTAAACTAGAAAGTAGATGGGTTTAGCTATGCAAATCATGTTTACTGTATATTATACGTGGTTTGAATTTTAAACTTTTTTTTTCATAGGAACGCACAAAAAATTTTGCAAATTCTCAGTGACTGATTTTAACATTTTTGAAATACAACAAAAATCCAAATCAAATTCAGATACAGTTTAGCTACAACAGTCTTCACTGACTGCCAACCAGATTTTTAAAATAGGGGTTTTTTTGCATAGAAACTGTTGCAAGATCCACAGGAAATCCCCTTACAAATATTCCAAATGATATAAGGTTAAACACCACTGTTAGCACATTACCTCTGTGAACAAGGAGAATGAAGTTCTATCATACTCTGGTATAATAAATACTCAGCCAGAGAAGGGCTACTTCCAGTTTGGACCAAGTCTCTTTAGATTTGTTTGGGACATGGAACACCTCCCTGTTATGTTGTCCCTTCTCACTGCATTTGCCCTGCCACTTGTGATATGTTCCAGCAGGGTACTTACTGTGAACCAGATGGCTGCAGTAATTGTCACAGGAGATTTACTGCACCATCTCCTTTCTGATGAGGTGTTTTATAAATAGGGCCTAGGAGCTTGGGTTCTGTTAGTAATAAATATATTTCTGACTATCTACTGCCTTGCGACTTATGTTAAAAGCAAAGATTTGTTTAAGATTAAAAGCAGGAGATTTCTGATAAAATTCTTTACATTAAAAATTGCTGTTTATGTGTTCAGATCTCCTACCAACACACTAGCAAGTATTTTATTAAAGACCCCAAAAAAGGAACAAACTCTATCTTTACTTACATGGCTGATAGCAGTAAAATGACCCCATGGCACCAGTCTTAACTGAATAGAACTGAGTCTGTGACTCAACTAATTCTTAAATGAACGTGAAAACATGAGACGTTAACTGTTACAGTTAACAGTTACAAAAGAATAAATATTATTTTATTGTAATAACAGAAGAGTGGAAGCTAGGAATGCTAAATTCTAACCCTGTGGTCTTGTCAGTTAGTCTTTTTAGCTCTCTTGTTTAATTTGTAAATAATTATGGAGTACTTGATATGGGCAATTATTTAACATTTCTAGAATGAGAATGAGTTAGTATGCCTTCGTTCATATTAATTCTAATCTAAAACATACCTTAAGATTATATAAGATACTCCTTTTGCTTACATACAGCAAAATAACTGAATTCCTAATTGAAAGTTTTAAAAAGCCCCTGAAAAAAAGTGAACACTTTCTCTCTCCTTATTTATCCTATTATCTTTCTGGGCAACAGTGCTAACATAATACATATGAAAGGAAATCTGTTATCTTAACAAATATTCAAATGTATGCTCCCTTTGATGAATACACAAAACTTCCACAAATGTTAAAGGGAGATAGGTGCACAAACTGAGGGTAGAATACAGCCTTGCATACAACAGATCCGAAAATAGTTCCTTTTGGCTGATCTCTTGGCAGTTTTCATACTCTCTCTTATAACCATTAAACCTAGTGCAGGTTTTGGTGCATTACTGGTTCCCTTAAGAAGCTCTCATTATCTCCTCTCTTCTTAACCATATAATAGAAAAAAATGAGAGTACTGTACACAGACCACATTGAAGAAGGAGAACTTGCCTTGAAATTTTTCGACTGGTAAAGCTATTTTCTATAATACTTAGTAGTGAATCACTCTTAAGTGCTGGACCATTCACTAGTGTATGTGTTCTGTGCCAAAGGTTACCAGATTGCAAAAGTGTTCCCATCTCAGAAAGGACTCATCATTCAACATCACCTCATTTTGGCACAACAGAAAAAAAATATGCCCATTTAACAGAAACAGGAAAGAAGGGAGAAGGACAGACAGAAACCTGCATTAGCAATGCAGCAAATTTTCTAAGGGAAAAGTACAGACTGTTAAAGGATACTAGCAAAGTGATAGCTTTATATTATGGGATGAGATCTTGCTGATAATCTCAATTCCAGTAAGTCTGTAGTATGGACTTTTCATTTTCCTGAAATATGAGAAAAAAAAGAAAATTAAAATGGAGTCTTAATATAGAAAGGTAGGCCAGAGACTGCCTTTTCCCAGTCCCTCATACTACTAGAGAGGACAGTGCAGCTGTGGCACTTCCTTGAGGAGGGAAGGAGGGAACCACCCTCCAGCATAGACCTTGGGCTCATGATCCAGAGCAAATCGCTGTTCTCCAGTAGCACAATGAGGTGACAAAACAAAGTGAGCACCTGCTAGCCTTTGCTATTGAGCCTTCTTCTGATTCAGGCAGCATGAAGTCTGATCTTGAAGAGCAGAAGCTCTTCTAAATCAAATGATATCTTACTTTGTTTAGTCTGGATTCCTGCCCATCTGCAGTAAAGACCTGATTTATCTTTATCATTTCTTTATACGTCTTAAAATAACTCCTCAATAATACACAAATTCTGTTTACATGGGTATACAATTGCTGTTAAAGCTGATGTTCATGTCTTAACTAAGCCCTGTTCATCCTAGACCCAGTGCACAGGGTTGATGTGTAAAATCCCCTACAAGCTGTTTTCCCGGTCCCAGATACAAAGAAGGTCCAGCTCACAGTATAACTCCTCCACATTCTTAGAGACCATTATCAAATTGGGGTTTACTCTACCAAAAGACACTGACACCAGGAAGCTGAGGCAAGAAGAAAATACTCACTTGTAAACATCTACAACCAGTATGTTTTCTCTAACCTGTGCTCCCACCATATACCTCAAGAGCCTTCCAGCCAACGAAAAATACATCAGATTATTTAAACTGCTATTACCTGTGAAATCAGTGAGTGCTAAAAAAAATCACAAATTTATTTGTATAGAGTTAGCATTCTGTCACTGTTTGTGTCACTGCTAAACTGACCCAGATAGAACTACTTGAAATCTATAGCTATCACTTACAAAGGAAAAGGAGGATGTTAGTGCTGCAAAAATTAGCTATTGTAGTTTCTTGGTTCTAAAATGAAGGACTAATGTAAAAAATAACATGACCTTCAGCAGATGTATGTAGGTTCAGGACGAAGAAATACACTTAAATGTTGAAGATCAATTACCAAAAATCAATTGGCTAAATTGAATACAAATGTGAAATATCTGGCTCCTACATCCATAATTTTAAATGGGAATTTGAAAAATATTACTGGAAAGCTTCAAATACAAATTAATATTTTATGACCAAGCAAAAAGCATATGTAAAATAAGAAATAAACCACACATTCCTGTTCCGAGGTACACACATTGCACATTATTGTAAATGATATTAGAAAATTCTGGCAAATAAATTCTAAGATGACAGCTGTTGTTTGAAGTTCATTACTATCATCTTCATATTTCCATCTTGGAAGAAAAACGCAACCCCTTCTCTTGCACATCATACAATTTTCTTTGACAGTTTCACTTATCGTTTCTCTGAAAGGTAACACCCACGCTCTTACAAAATGCTTTGAGGTTATACAATGATCAGAAGCCATCTAGACAACAGATGGTTTTTCTAATTTTTCTTAGGGTATAGTATGAACCCTGACTCACATGGAAGATTGCAGAGGAGTAAATAATCAACACTGACTTCTGCAGCAACTGAAGTTCTCCTAGGAGTTACCCATTGAAGTACCAACCAACCTGTTCAAGTTTATGACACAGAAGAGGATGGCAACCTCACAGATCTTGACTGCAAATGCAATCTTTTTCCAGTACTTATCAACAGAAGTTCCGAAGGTATACTCACCAGACAGAAACGTTTGCAGATCCAGTGATTTTAAATAATTTATTCCAATTTGTAATAGCAGAAAATCTAATCCTCTTTGGAGTTGATAGTTATTGGCACTAAAAACTTTATTTCATGGTGTTGTGAATACACACTCCACTTGAACTAGTGTAGTTGTCCATATTAATTGTGCTTGGGTGAACAGTTTTTGGAAGAAAGAAGAATCAAGCACTTCATTGACACAGTAGCCAGTAGTCCCGGCTCAGCAGTTCGGGGAAAAAAAAGGCAGAAAAGGTTGATGTATGTTTCCACAGGATAGAAGTGGCAACACACTTGTTAATTTAGGGCAACTGGGGAACAGCAAAGTCATTTATTACATTTGGTACTTGTATCGGAACACAGTGTAACTCCATTCCTCAGGAGCTCATTGCTGTAGTTGGAGTTTGGCACAGCTTTACCCTCCCAGCACCGCAGTCTGCTAATTCACGAGGCCTATCGACCTGACAGCTGAACCCTGCTTGCTGACATCCACTCAGAGCAGATTTAACGTGGGTAACTTTGTCCCTGGCCTGACACTCACAGCAAATCAGGCTTTTATATATTTTATCTTCAGGCCACTGAGGTGACTACGGCTACCAGCCTGTCTGGCCTACGGTTAAAAACACACAGTTCAGTCAGTGTCCACCATCGGGCTGACGCGGCTACAGCGATGGCCAGCGCGGGTGTTCCCTCCTGGGAAGCTGAACCGGAGCAGGGAGCGAAGGGCCCGCTCTCCTCAGGGCCCCGGCGAGGCGCAGCCAGGCCCCCGTGAGGCGACGCCATGAGGCGACGCCATTAGACGCCGCCACACTCCCTGCCCACACGCTCCCGCCGCGCGAGCCGCTCAACGGCCCCTCCCAGCTAATCACGGCGGAACGCGCATGCGCGCGGAGCCGCTCGCAGGCTAGCACGCGGCGGCGCTCGCTTCCCAGATCCCGCGGCCGCTGGTCGCCGCCGATGTGCCCTCTCCGAAAAGACTACAGCTCCCATCATGCAACACGCGGCCGCGCCCTACTCACTCCGTTGGGCGCTGAGGACGAGGCCCACCTAGGAGGGCGCGTTGCATGCTGGGCGTCGTTGTTCTCAACGCTGATTCACCGGCGCTGCACGGGCGGGGTTCGCTGTCAGGGCTCTGGAGGCATCCCATCCCCGTGCCGCTTCGCGCCCGTTCTCCGCGAGAATTCTCTTGAGACCGCTCCCCTTGACGGCGCGAGGGAGTGTCTAAGCACACTGCGCTCCCTTACAGGCCTCCGTGTCCTTCCGCAGTTCCTGGAAGTTCCTGCGCATCCCGCAACGCCTTCAGAGCTGGTTTGAGCCTCAGCGCCCGCCGTAGGCCGCTGCCTGTCAGCTGCCGGCGCCTTTGTGAAGCGGCGGAAGCGGCGCGCGGTGGCCGAGGGGCGGTTGGAGCAGCAGGAGTTCCCGCTGACAGGTGCGCGGGGTCCGGCGGCGGCAGAGCTGCCCCCGAGGCCGCTGCCTCTCGTGGTTCCGCACCGCTGCCTTCGGGTGGGGACCCTCCTTCTTTGGGCCTCGCCCTGTCGAATGAGGGGCGCGGCAGCAGGGTGAGACCGGGGGCGGCCCGCGCCGGGGCTCGGCCCTCAATAAGTGGGCGAGGGTACGGACGGGCCCGGTGTTCGGTGATGCCCCCTCCTCCCGGGCTGTAAGGGTGCGGCAGGGTCCTGTCAGGGCGGGTGTGCTGCCCGGCTCCCGCCCCGGTAGGCCCGGGGGGGATCGGGGTGGGGAGCGGACTCCTGGCGGCAGCTGGTTCGTGTTGCTGTCACCTGCCGGCGGAGCGGGTGGGCTCGGGCTGCGCCACCCTGCACTCCCGGCTCGGTCTCAGGAAAGCGGATGGGGGCGGGAGTCCGTGCTGTGGTGACAGCGCGGCTTCCCGGAGCTGTTACAAAGCGACACGGGAATGCCACTTGAAAATGCCGACAATAGGGGGGGTTTATTTATTTGTGAGCACTTAAATGTTTGCAGACAACATGGAGGAACACATACGTTTGTCCCAATATGCATACTACTAAGTATGCTGGGGAAGACGTATGAGGCTTGTGTCATTTTGCGTTCTTTTCTGTGCTTAGATGTGCTATGCAGACACTTGCAGGTATACTTCATTTAGGTTGTTAATAGTTATATTACTAATGCTTAATTGGTATTTTTGTTATCAAGCTTAGCGTATTTATATATCCATTTTCTGTCGTAGAACCACTTTTGCACTTGCTTTACTGACTTGGATTTGCTTACAAACAGTAAAATTAAGCTTTTATTCACTCAGTCCATTCACAGAGTTTTTCATATCTATGTTGTAAATATTTAAGATCTGAAGTTATTTTTTCACCTTTTATTTATTGTTGACCTTATTATCTGCATTTAAGTTAATTAGGTAGCATAACTTTTTGCAGAATTTTTGTGTACAAAATGTTTTGGAGAAAATTGATAATGGACATATTTTACAGGTTTTTTTGGCCATCGCATTTGTACTTACTTTTCCTAGCGATTTATAGTAATCCTACTAAATATTTTAATAAATCTGTTTGTATGTCTGTATTATTTAAAGAAAGATATAATTTTAATACAACTGCATATAGAAGGATATATGCTTACATACTGCTATTTAAATTGTTGAAGTGAAAAGTACAGGGTATTGTGTTGGTGATGTTGTTGCTTCCAGTTTCATAGTTGGCTCTGTAGCTGTATAGAACTATATGGTAAGACCAGATGGCCCCATCTTTGGACCTTAATGTTTCTTTCAAAGCACTTTCTTCAAACAGTGTCAGAACTACCTTAGGAATGAATGCTGTCACCACATCATAGTTCTGTCTGTTAAAAATCAGTCGCTTTAGTATTGAGAATGCATTAAATGAAAGAAATGTGGAAATAAGAATGTGATTTTGGGGTTTTTTTAAGACTTTTCAAAGTTCTGGTTGTAGTAAATTAGTATATTTCCTTTAATCATTGCATATTTAAAGGAAAACTCCTATCCTAAAAAGACCAAAACAAAACCCCAAACTAAAAACAGTGGATGATTTGTGTTGGTCAGTGTTTCAGCCATGTCTGACAAAAGTGAACTGAAGGCAGAGTTGGAGCGCAAGAAGCAACGATTAGCTCAAATCAGAGAGGAGAAGAAAAGAAAGGAGGAAGAAAGAAAGAAAAAAGAAGTAAGAAATAATTTTCTCTTTGAAATTTGACAGTTTGCATATGTAACTTGCCCAAAATTTGAAGGTATGTTCATGTTTTTCAGGGAGTGTTTGTTTCATGGTCGGTTGTTTATGCAAATGTAGCATTTTTGTTTTCTCATAAAAACAAATACTTGCTGTTTTCTCTAGATTTAACCATATGCTAAGTAAGATTTTGATTAAAAAAAAAAAAACTACACATGCATAAAATTTGGATTTCTAAAGCTGCTTGTGTGCACAGGACATAATTAATCAACTGACTGTGATGTATTGCACAAAGGATCTGCCTAACGCATTGTGATGGTGTAATTTAGAGAACTCATTTCTGAAGTGCAGTTCCACAGATGTCCGTAAGAGTTTTGTCAGTATTATTATTGTACAATGTGCTACATTTGTCTGCTCTTTGACTGATCTTTAGCCTGAATTTCAAAATCAGAGCAACACTCAGGATGTATATGTTGCTGTGTATTAGACTTGGTTTGTTAACAGTCTTCTGGATTTCCCTCTGCTAAAGTATGTGACAATCAGTGACTTATTAATATGTTTCTCCTGAATGCAGATTATACCTCATAGGTGAAACTTTTCATGGAATGTTTTGGTTTTTTGTGGTACTTTTTCAAGACTTCTCTGTATTTTGGTGATGATCTTATAGGTGTTATAAATTAGCATGTGACTGAATAATGGGCAGCTGACAGCTACATGATTTGAACAAAGAGAAAGAAATATGTCAAATTGTGTTCTGATGATCTTGTAACGATGTATGGCCTGTATCTGAGATTCTACATGTGATACATTAGCTGCATCAGTTGAGAACCTGCTTTTTTAAAAGGAAATGTGCAGTAGATTAGAAGCATGATGTGCAGTCATGTCAGGAGCAACTAGTCTTTAATAATGGCATGGGGTAGAATAGCTTAGTCTAGATTTTGCTGCTTCCATTAAAGATTTATATAACCAATTTCAATTTACAAAAATATTCACTTGCCAATGACTGAGTTGTGAACACCTTTAACTATGAATTGTATTTCTGTAACCAAATGAGTAGCTAAGTGAATGTGGAAAGATATGGAGTGTTGAGCATCTTGCACAGCAGAGCTTGCATTATTTCTGAATGATGGGAATAGGGGTGTAATTTTTGTTTTGGTTTTTTTTCTTGAAATCTAGTGGGTAATAATACAACTTAAAGAAAACTACTTAAATGCCCTGTAAATTTGAAGTTACTGCTAAGTTTTTTAAGAATATTTTTTTGGTGAAACCCAAGGTCCAAAAGAAATCTGTCTCACTGAACAGCTTGTCGATCTTTTTGTTTTAAAAAAGAGCGTAAAATGCACACATAGACAATCACCACTTTTACATCTTACACATTTTTTTCTTAATTGCTACACACTTTAACATGTACTCTATCTAGCTAAGTGTCCTAATGCTTTTTTGACCAAAGAGGGGTGTCTCTTACTGTCATTCTAACCCTATAGTGTTTTCTTTGATATGATTATTAACTCTTTAAGGACACAGTCATATTGTTCCAATTTTGAAATACTTTTATTCACAGGTACATAATACTTTTTTACCCTCCAGTCTTTCACTTTTACAGTGGTTAGCATTAGTATAAAAAAAAAAAGGTATTCTTGATCTTATGGTCAGTTGTTTTGGCAAAGGAGAAGACATTTTTTGAATGTTATGTGTGTCTTTTAAAGACAGTACCAAAGCTACAAGGTTTTGTGATTCCTTTCTGGTTTTTACTTCAGTATTTCTGATGATCCTTTCTATAAAGTCAAATATCTAATCTATGTGATACTAGGTGTCAGTAGCTTAAAGGAATCTATGAGATCTCAAACTAAATGAAAGGGTTTTTAATACCTGCTGAATGCTATAACTGAATTATTGGATTATTTTTTAGACTGATCAGAAGAAAGAAGTTCTTCCTGTACAAGAAGAATCTGATCTTGAAAAGAAGAGAAGAGAAGCTGAAGCATTACTTCAGAGCATGGGGCTGACACCTGAGTCACCTGTTGGTAGGGATGTTAATATTCATTTGAGATAAATGTTTGGGGTTGTTTGGTGGTGGTGTGTTTTTTTTGTTTGGTTGGGTTTTTTTGTTTGGCTTTTTTGTTTGGCTTTTTTGTTTCATTTTGTTTGGGGTTAGATCTTATGGGGAGTTTTGTGGTGGTAGTGTTTTTTGTTTGTTTTTGTTAGGATTGTAGTGTTTATATAAATAACATGAAAATTCTCTGGCCACTATGTTTGGGGGTATATGTGTCTGGTTTTTTACTGTTTTGTCCTGCATGATCTGTGTTATAAATGTCAAGTGATGTGCTTCACTACACATTATTAGTTCTAATTTGTAAAATATATGTTTTACACTTAGTGAATTATTTTGAGTCTTTTACTTAAAATAGACAAATATCATGTATTTGCTGTTCTTCCCCCCCCCGCCCGCATTTTCCCTGCTCATTATTCTTCTATATTTTTTCTCTCTTTTTCATAATGCCAAATTTTAATTTCGATGATTTTGTACAGAGATAGCTTGTTTCTTTTCTGCATTTTTCACAACCTAATGGTGGATAGCTTGAGATTAGATTCCGTCATAGAAAAAGTGTATTAAAAATGCTTAAAGGAATTACTGTCCTGTTCACTGCCAGAGGGAGGTAGCTCTCTTACAGAAGTATGCTTTTGTTATCTACCATACTTGTTATATAAGAAGCCAGAAGTTAGTGAATGAAGTAAATTTCAATAAGGTATTATAGTTGAACCCCCTGTTGGTGGAATTCTGCTACATCTTTTCATGGCCTTTAGGTTTCACCGCACTAACGGGAGGACTTTCTTGAAAATGATGTGTCCCACACGAGGGCACTGTAGCATCAGACCTAAGCTGCTGGATTCTTTTGGCCATGCTTACTGCTAGAGCTGACTGACTTGTGTACATTACAACAAGATATGCTTCTAATGTCACCTTTTTGATTAAGAAAGGGTGACATTAAAATGTCATAATTTCTGATAACGTACAACAATAATATAAGAATATTAAGGCCTACGAGCAATTCTGTTAGTGGAAATTATTCAGTAGATGGCAATGAGTTGAAGAATATATATTTATATATTCATATTTATATAAGTATACCCATATTTAGTAGAAAGTCTAAGTGTGTGTATCAGTTTATGAAGTATAACTGTAGACTTTTACCTTAGTCTCTCCTGTAGGAGGGATGAATTTTCAATAAATTGAAGTATTCGCTCTGGTTTTGTAAATTTAGGGTAGAATTTTTGTCAGCCAGAGTCATGTGTCTGATTTGGGATGGGAGGGGATAGAAGCATTCTTCACAATTCACAATATACTTGTGATTTCAGGAAATTCTTTAGAAATGGTGCAAACCTAAATTCAGAATTCTCGCTTGCCTGACCCCTGATGGAGTGGATACCAATTTACATACATAACTTGCGTTCAGTTGATTAAAGGTTCTTTCTAAGGGTTGCTAAGGAGTGAATATGTTCTGTGAATGTTTTGCGTATTACTGAAACATGAGGCATATAAGGACCTTCAATATACACCTTGATTCTTAAGCATAAACTTAAGTTTCATTAAATGAGTTTCCCTATTTAAAAAGAAAAGTTGAAAGAAATATCAAAATAGCTTTGTGTTTGTATCAGATTGCATGATATCATTCACTATTATGTGTCAGTTCCAAAAACATGTTGCTTTTCAAATGGTAATTGCAGTCTTCATCTGAAAATTAACTGACTTGTAAGAAAAAGTTTCATTATAACGTTACTAGACTGTTTGTCAAATAAAAAGAAAACATTAAAATCACCCAAAACCCAACACTAAAAACTGTTGTAGTGCTCAGGTTTTATGTTGATTTGATTCAAACTAGAATATGCTGTATGACAAAGCCACTTTTTTTTGGTCCATGCTTCAGTGATTATATATTTTGAAACAAGACCACCAGATATATACGTTCAGTCTAGTTTTTAAGAAAAAACTTTTGTCAAAGCTATATTAACAGCTATTTTCCTTTTATGTTTAAGCAACGTGATTTAGTGGAAGTTACCCTTTGAAAATGGATGCCATCATTTGTCAGAAGTTCAGTTTAAAAATATATTTTCAATTCATTTTCTCTCAAATGTCTTTCCCTCCATGCCTTTTTGTATGCTCCAGATGCATAAATGCCAAACAATTGCATGAAAGTCCAGCATGAATTGTTAACATTGTCTTTTCCCCTCTCTTTCTACTGTTCATTTTCATTCATGTATTTTTTGTTTGCCATCACTTTTTTTTTAATACTTCATGTTAAATTAATTTGAAAACATCCTAAGCTGTGCAACCTCTGCGAGTAGTAACAGCGGATACCTGTCTGTTTCACTATTTAGTCCCTCCTCCTACCTCTCCGTCTTCCAAATCTGTGAGTACGCCAAGTGAGGCCGGAAGCCAGGACTCTGGTGATGGCGCTGTTGGATCTAGGTATGTCATATTCCTTTGCTTAATACTCACATTCTGAATAATTAAGCGTTAGAAGAAATCAAGGTTAATTACTGGATTGTAGCATAGTAGTATGAGGCTACAGTGTTACTGAATCTATGAACAGTGACTGTTTTATAAAGAAGTACTTTAAAATTTGAAATGCAACTACTCTTCCAGATTTGAAATTTCCAACATTAACCTGGAGTTATTTAAACTTGCAAGTTTAAAGTAAAATGAGTGTGAATGTCTTGTGGTAATGTTCTTGTAAGCATGATTGTCTCAGAACAATAGAAAACTGGCAAAGTCCAACTTCTGGGGTCTTTTCAGCTTTTTCTAAAGGAGGATGTACATGGATAGTTGGCTATTTCCTTTTTTCCTCTATCTAGTTTAGTTGGTCTAATAAAATATACTGTCTACAAACTTCACCTTTCTTCTGATATTTTTTTTTCCCCTCTCCCTACTCAGAACAGTATTTCTCATTATTTCACTTTACAGCCATCCCTTTAGTACAACTGTGGCACTAACAATCTCTCTCATTTGGCCAAAACACAGCACCATCTTAGTACAGCCACAGCTTTTTTTTTTTTTTTTCAGTTCCAGTACTTGCCACATCAATTTGACCTTTTTTTTGTGCATGACTGTTTGAGAAATGCTGCTCTAAAGAGAGTCAGATAAACATTTCTGTTAAACTAGGAATTCAGAGTGGCAATATATGCATGATGAGGTTGGAAATACTACTTCCAAAGGTTATTGCTACTGTTTCCCATGCACAGTCTGTGAATAAGAGCACTATTTGCCTAATTAATTTTGGTGACTTATATTTTCTCAGCAAATTAAGTTCATGTACTTAATTTACTGAGTATGCATTGTGAATGAGGTTTAGTTTTAGTGCAGTAGCTAAAGCAGTTATCATCAGTTACTCTTGTGCTCATATGAGTATTTGTGTTAGAGAGAGTGAGTACTTATACTGCTTCGAAACATCTTTTTAAAAGACTACAGTAACATCTTCTGTGTCTGGATTATGGATGCATAACAATATACAATCTTAATCTGAACATAGTCAGATTTTAGTGACCTGAATAACGGTTACAATATGCCTATTTCTAAATAGCAACCATTAAGCTAAAGCAGAGAGAATACATCACGCAGCAGATATGAACCCAGGCTTTTTTTTTTTTAACAGTGCTGAGCTGTGATCTTGTGCATGTCTTGTTCAGTATGCAACTGAAGTTTACTTGTCATATTAATAAAGAACCAATATAATTGTTCCTTAACTGAGTAACAAGCAAATTTGCAATTATTTGAAATCTGTGATTATTGCTTATTAAATTGTAATTTTATATTTAAATTCACTGTCTAGAAGAAAAAACAAGAATTATTTGTTGGTGACATTAAAAAAAAAATTCATATGTAATTTAAATTCAGTATGAAACACTATCTGTAATTGAACACTGCGTTGTGTACTGAATTTATCTGCACCTGATAGGTGTACTGTACTCTCTGATTGTATGTTCTTTGGACATAGTAACATACAGTTGTATGCATTGATTTTCTTATGAAGCTTGAGAAAACTCGTATCCTAAGCCTCTATAGCTTCACACATTTAAAACTAATTCTTTCTTGATGATTTCCCAGATATGAAAGCATAAAAAGATTGTGGTCTTGAAGGTGTAGAGGTATGAATGTATAGCTAAATTGAACGTTGCATAGAATCACATTTAGAGTCTTGTTGCTTATTCTCTGACCAGCAGATAACATTCTTCCCCTCCCCCAGAGAACAGATGTCTGTGTCCTGGTCTATTAGCACAAGTTTGTACAACGTCCTAAATGTACACGTACACATGAACCTGAAAGTTAATGGGAAAAGCGGGACTGTGTGATAACCCTTAGCGTTATACCTGGCATTTCACAGGTGACTTTTGTATCAATAGGAGGTGTGTTAGAAAGACCAAGTTGTTCTACTATGCTTGATAATCTTAAAACAAACCCTTTCATATCAGTGTATTATTTCAGTTCCTATTTATTTTGGTCTGTTGCTGTTTGTTCTCTAGTTGTGCTGCAACTATATTTTACAAAGATAATCTCTTTTGTTAATTGGGTCTTTTCTATGATGCTGAACCTTGCCAGTGACTTGACTTTAGTAATTAGTAGAGCAGTGTTCGGACTGTGTTCCTGCTGTTACTTCCATGTGTTTTGCTTTATTTTCATCAGTAAAGAGTTTTGGTTCCCTGTTTGATACTGTTCTCTCTTTTCCTCAGTTAAGAGTACAAACTCAAGACTGGAAATTAATACAGTTGCTTACTTTTAGGTTAGTTGGATACCTCATCGAATTAGTTCAAATGCAGAAAATATTTTTTAGAGGTATAGGAAGCATTAGGAATATGCCTGGATACAGAGAAGTTGTGGAAGAATCAGAACTTCAGTTCACTGAAGCTTCAGATAAACTAATTTAACTTAAGGCATAACGCATATATGGAAAGCAAAAGGAACAGTATTTTACATCATTTTGATACACATTTAATAGGTGAACTTTATCTCAGAATGTTATCTTTATTTTAAAATAATATATGTGAGATTGAACTGCATATCCTGTACTGCTTGTTGACGTGAACTATTTTAAAAGACAGACTGTCCCTGGTACCACTAAGCAACTGTTGAAAGTCAAAAGAATGCTTTGAGAGCAGGAAAGTAACTTTAGGAAGGGCGATGTCTTAAGCAGGCACAAAAATTGGAGACTTAAATTTGTAGCCTTTTCCCCAAGTTCCTCTCAAGTAGGATTGAAAAAGTTGAGAAAGTGTTTGACAAGTGTTGTGATAATGCGACATTTGGTCTGTAGATAAGTCATCCTTTGCAGAGCCACATGAATGTTGGGGATGGTGGTTTGGTTTTGCCTTTTTTTTTTTTTTTTTAAATGCATGACTGAACAACATGTGAACAATCTTCAGCTTGAAGTCCCAGGCACCAAATTAAACTCCAAGCTTAAATCTATTTGGTCAAGAAAAATAGAAGAGTATAAATATACTGAAAGTAGTTTATGGTAAAATGATGTGTCTTCTGATGCACAAAAGATAGGGAAGAGAGATTTCAGTGCTAAGCTATTGCTGTGGATGCAACAGCAGTTATGTAGAGAGAGAGGCTGAATATGAAGATTTTGTATTTGTAATCCTTAATTAAACTATAATTAATTATTATTCTAATGTCTGCTTGGTACAAGAACAAGTGCATGACACACCCATATTTAGGTGTTATGGCATTGTCTGTTCATTTTTGAGATCAAATTTACCTTTAAGAACTCTGCACCTGGTTTATAAGAACATTACCATGTATGGGATGGAAATAGAAAATTACCTTTTATTGACTTACCATATTAAAACATTACATAGTTTTTAATTTTTTAATTTATTACAAAACATAATTTTAAAAATGTATATATAATAACATCTAAGAACTTCAGAAAAACCGTGTGTGTTCATCTGTTAATCTCTCTTAAAAGCTTGTTTTAAAATTCTACCTCAACCTGATAGCAGGCAGTAGGCTAAAGGAAAATTCATGGAGAGGGGATGAAGGCTAAAAATGAAGGGAGAGGGAAGATTTATTTCCCCCTTCATATTTCTTCTGATACACAAGTGGCTGGAAATGGATTTATTCTGTTCATTATTCCATGTGACTTTGAAATGTGTTATTAATATAAAGCCCACTATTTCTAAGAGATTTACATATCTTAAGTGGAGTTGGCTCCAAATCAGATGACACTTATAAGCCCAAGGCAGTGCTTAACCCATAATTACTGCAATGTCACGTCTTGGAAACTCTAGCAGTTCTCTATCCCAGTGGAAATGTGTTTTTGCCTGGCTACCAAAAGGATTATGTGTTGACTCATTTCCTTTACCAATATGACAGTTTCCTCCACATATTTACTGCTCTGGGCAAGATTGCATTATGTTAACAAATCTGTCTTCATATGACATGAACAAATCCAAACAGATTTTAAAAGGGATTTTTAATGGTTCTTGTCGGTATCTTAAATATTTTTATTTGCCTCTCATAAAGGCTACATTTGTTTGCAGATCTTTAACTTTCAACCTTTAAAGTAACTTAATTCTTTCTAATAGCTCTGAATTCTGTGTTTGCTTTTTAACTTTTGTATTTACTGCATGTATTATTGCACTGAATGTTTGCTGAATTTCCCTTACCTGATGTTACATTGCTTTGTTTCTTGTGAACAATGAAATAACTATAAACTTACTGTAACTCTAGCATTTCATAGTGTGTATTTGCTTCACTAATCTCTCGCCTTTTTTGCTAATGCTGCATGATTGTTCAACCTGGGGTGTCAGGACGCTGCATTGGGATACTGATCCATCAGTTCTTCAGCTCCACTCTGATTCCGATCTGGGGTATTGCATAGATTTCTTATATTCCCTCTTTTGTGTACTTATGGATAATAAGTATAAGAGCTTATTGTTTCTTTAAGACTTCAAGTTATTATTAGGAGACTGTTCTGTAACAGAAATTCACTGTCTCTAGACTTGGTGCAGTTTGCTTGCAGTGGAAAAATTTTATATTAATATATATAAGATGCTAATTTCTAATAGCAAAACTTATTCATGTTGTTCCTTGAGCTGTTGGCAAATGTAAACTTAAGTCAATTCTTTAAATTAAAGAGCTTAGAATAACTATATTTAAAAACAGAATTACTCCGATCTTTTCTTATAAATATGTTTATAAAAGCTGTAGGTCATGATAAGTATTAACTAAAACCCATATTGTGTTAGAAGAATTATGATTCTGCCCACCAAAACTTTTCAAAAGGGATTACTCTTTCTTTTGCTTTTATCTTAGAAAAGGGGTAGATAAAAAAACTAAACTTGATACAGGTAAATTGTTGTTGGATCATTGCAGTACTACTACAATACATACTGAAATTAGCTTTTATAGGAAGTTACAATGTTTGGTCTTTGGAAGTATATTATGCATTGTAGTTTGATACTGGATATATCTGCATTTATGGGATCTCCCAAAACGCTCAGAGATTTTCAGTATTGTATTCTGGAGCAGTGTATTATGGATAAATAATTTGTCAGTGTGTGGGTTTCAGATTAGACTTCCAATTCTGCATTCTAAATAGTATCTTAGAGGTAGACAAAAAAGGGCAGCAAAGGGACTAGAAAATGCTTTTTCCTTCAGAATTGCTAAGCTGGTTTTTAAGCTTTAAATTCCTAGAACCATTGCTGTACAAACATGACTCGTGCGAGCAGATCCTTTCCACTGAAAATAGGGATGTCATCTATATAACAGTACCCAAGTCAACCACACAGAACAAAACTTTCAAATTGTATCCTATGATTTGTATATATATTTGCACATCTTTTTTGTTGCAGATATATGAATAGCTGCTGACTTTAAACAGTAATTATAATATTATATTAGTCATAATCATGTGACTTCTTCACAGTTAAGTTTCTACTGGGTTTGACTAAGCAGGGCTGTGACATGATGGCTTGGGTATTATTCTAGGCAAAATGTGATGTAATTCATAAAGTTACATATTTTTTTCTGATTTCTCTATTAATTTTGTTTAGACGTGGACCTGTTAAACTTGGAATGGCCAAAATTACTCAAGTTGACTTTCCTCCTCGAGAAATTGTTACATATACGAAGGAGACACAAACACCTGTTATGACTCAGCCAAAGGAAGGTGAATGGTTAACTTGTTACTACTGCAGTTATTTTTCTTTTCTCTTAATGTAATAATGATAACTGACTGAATTAGAACCAGCACTTGTGATCTTGAAACTTAATAAGGTAGAATGAAGGTTGATCTGTGAGATAATTGATACAAATTCTATTAATAAATTCACATAGGTCTTGCTTAAGGGTGTTACTGTCATTTTGTATCTTGTTTAAAATTGCTCTTATTACTAACACATAGTATTTTCCCACTCCTAGTAAATGCTCAGATTAGACACCAAGTTGCTTAATTAGCTGACAACTGATAAATGAAAGTGGGATATATCTTGCATTTATGATATTTAAGAATCCACACAGAACTTACTTGAAGGCTCTGTATTCTTACAACAGACCTAGCAACTAAATTCCCCAACTTTTAAAGAATTTGGATTTTTATACCCAGATTTTTATACACTGAGTTTTAAAAGAAGAAACAAATTTATTTATTTATTACTCCGTGCAGTTTCTGTTCTCAGCAATTGAACATACGCTTTCTTTCAGTCATGACTTGTTTCCTTTTCAGAAAAGGAGTTTTTCAGAAGAAAACATAGTTGGCTAAAAAATTCACTTTTCAATGTTGAAGTGTTGAATTTAGCTGCAAATGACAATACTAATCTTGGCCTAGTTTGTAGGTAGTTCCATAATGAAATATCTTTAGTTGTTTAATATGTGTAAAGGGTAATACAAGTGGTGCAAAATTGTTGTTGCTCCAATCTACATCAATGTGCTGCTCTTGTCTGGAGTGTGTCTTGAAGTCACTTAGTCAAGTTTCACTAGATGCACATGACACTGTGAATGAGTTTAAGTGTGAGGAGGGAGAGGAAGGAAAAGAAAGTAAATTGCAACAATAGTTCATGTTGAGAAGTTTCTTCCCTTATCTCTGGGTATCCAGTGTAAGGGATCAGTGTATCTTCAGAACACAAACCAGATCTTTCAAACTTCATTATTCAGTGAACCAGAATAACGCTCTTCTCTAATTGCATTTCTTTTGCATTCTTCATTTTTATCTGTAACCCTGGCACAGATAGGCGATTGGTGTTTTCCTGCTTTCACTTCTCCCATGCCCTTACCTTTTCCGTTCTCCAATCCCTCAGTTTTTTTCCCTCCCTTGTGTCAAATTAATGGAATCTGAAGACTTAGTTCATAGTTTGTGCATGAAGAGTTTTACTTCTGCTGCCTGCTGTCAGTGGAAAATGCCTGGGATTGTATGATCTTAGTTTCACACTCAGTAGATAGGGTGTAGTTGAGGTTTAATGTAGTGGAGTTGGAAAGATGGGTCATCTGTATTTCTGCATTTACCAGAAAGCTCTCTCAATGCAGATGTTGTCTCCTGATCCATTCCACCTTAAAAATAACACTACTTTCTTGAGGACCATCATCATTATCTTATATATGTGTACTTCACAAAAGTCACTTATGGATGCTTTTCATCACTTCCGTGTCGAGGATCTTTTTAAGGTCTGTCTTAAGATTGCCTAAATACATTCATAATTGAACTCTACATTCAGAATTTATGATTACATCTGAAATAGGACATAAGATGAAAAAAATAAATCTTGCTGCCTCCAAAAAAAGGAAGTCACTAGGTGAGAGATTTTTATTATGGGAAGAAAACTTTGAAGCCTTGAAAACAATTGACAGAAGCAATGTGCTGAATTTTTAGAGTGCAATTACATAAATTAGAATTAGAATGGATCTCATTGATTCTTATTTCTTGTCACAATCTCAGTTTCTGTGTTTTTAATTTATTTATTTTAGCAGTTATACTGTAAACTAAAGATAATCTTACAAAGTACACTGGAAAGTTGAGCTTGCAACTGAATTTACACATACAGGTAATCTTCAGGAGCTCCCTTGCATGGCAACAAGTTGTATGTCAGGTTAGATGCAGTGTTCACATTTCCTTATAAAATAAAGTGAACTAGACTTTTCTTAGTTAATGTATCTTGAGATTTTTACAATGCTGTTTGGGCTGTGCTTTTGAACAAAGGAAAATACAGGCAATTTTATTAGATACACTGTGCAGTCCTTCTGCAGGTTTAGGTCCACTTGCGCTGTAGGCCGAATTGTGCTAATGCTGATATGGGTGGAGGAAACAAAAAAAGCTCCACACACCGTACACCAAAAAACTAAAAAATAATCCTCTTTGATCTACTTCTATGTGCCACAATGGTCATGTAGTTATATTGTAAGCTGAATTAGGAAACATTTAAACTACAACCAATCTGTCTGGTGGGGCAGGTAGAAAGTAGGAGTAAACTTGTTTTAAACTAAAACAGTTCCTAATTGTCCTAGAAATATTTGTGGCAACACAAACAAAATGATAGTTGCACGCTGGAGATTTCATGTCCTCAACTTAAAGTTGGCCTTTGGAGATGCCTTGTTTTGATTCCATGTTAACAAACAGTTACATTTAAATAATGAGTACCTTTCACCTGAACGGTTCTGGATTTAAAATGTGAATGTCACTTATCTCAGAAGTTGATAAAAAAGACTCCATTCGGAAGTTGAGAAACACAAAACAGGAAAACTCTGTAGTCAGAGAAGGTGGACTAAGTTAATATGTTCATGATTCTGTATAGTGCAGATGTTGCACCATCCTAGACAATATTAAAATGTTAAGTAACTCCCTTCCACTCTCTTGCAGATAAGAGGCTTCTCTGTTTTGAGCCAGTGGGTCTCCATTTGTAATGAAAGAAGGATCAGTTTGCATGGAGCCCTAGATGGTAGAGCTAGGAGGTAGCCTCAGTGCTTGTGGTAGCCTCTTTATGCTTAGACAAAAAGTATGACTGCTGGAATTACGACTTTTCCACATTTCTTCACCCCCAGCACTTTGAAGTGTTGTCTCCAAACTAGTAGATAGCCTTGTCTTTCTCTTACGCGACACCCAGCTCTTAATTTTGAAATGTGACAGCTTCCTGAGGCAGTGGAGGCATTTAGTGTGCTAACAGTTCTCATAACTTCCATTATTTTATTGCAGTACTAGTATGTTTATTTATTATGACCTCAAAGTATTTGACACGCTGCTTGTCTTAGGAAGATTGATTCTTTTTTATAATATTATGAAACAATAAAATCAGGATCTCTCCTTGAAGTCAGTTTCACTCTGTGATTAGAGATGGAGTCATCTTCAGAGCATGAAGTATTTTGCCACAGAAGTCGTTCACTGTGTTCTGAACAGTATGGATTATTAAATTTTCCCATTAGTTGAAGCTAGTAAACATGTTTCATAGTTCTTATAGGAAGATGCCCACATCCAAAGTAGACTTAGAAGATAAATCTGCAATACTAGTTTTATGGTCTTTTTGTGTGATGGGTGCAACTCACAACTGCTCTTTCCTCAAGGTCCCATGTATACTAGTGAGTGAATAAGGATATAGAAGAAGGAAAACAGAAAAAATGGTGTCAGGGTGGTGGTCTTGGTGCTCTCAAACTTCTTGCTTTGATGAAAATACTGACACATGTATGTCTTTAGCACTTTTTTCCCACACACACACTCCCCAACCCCCTGGAATTTTCAATAGTCAGAGTCTTCTAACTTCTTTATTATGTAAAA
The DNA here is from genome assembly GCF_037038585.1 of Patagioenas fasciata. Taxonomy (NCBI): domain Eukaryota; kingdom Metazoa; phylum Chordata; class Aves; order Columbiformes; family Columbidae; genus Patagioenas; species Patagioenas fasciata. The sequence goes on from NC_092526.1 coordinate 22,130,620, forward strand.
GAAATTAAATCAGGAAATGGTTCATTTTTCTGAGGAATAGATCAGAGAAAATATGCCTTTTTTTTTTTCTTTTTTTTCCCTCTTGTTCTCTTGGCATGTCCTGTTGCTGTTTTGGGGGGGGTTATCCTTCTGTGATACAGTAAAGATGGCCACATTTTTGTTTAGGGACCAAACAGATTTATTTTGGCTTGATAAGTGTTGTGCATACTCAATGCTGTTCTTCCTTATTTCATAACTAATAAGTCTAGGCATCTACATCTCTACACCAGTACTACACTTCAATAACTTGTGTCACAATCACAACATGAACATCCTGTGTTCAGGCTGCTCCATTCCCCAGCGTCCTTATTCTGCCGTCCCCTTCTCTATTCTGAGTTCATTTCTCACTTCCCATGATGCTGTGTATAACACTGCTGCCTGGTTCCCTCGTTGTCCAATTTTGGTGACATACTTTTTAGTTGGTGTGGTCAAGTGGTTATTAGGACTGTTATTTCACTTCTATTTGGCATGCTGTATCAGGAAGCAGATTTTCAGATCTCCTCTCTGAAAATACATTTGAAATTGTGTTCCCTTCATACACTCATTTCTTTCTAGCAGGCAGTAGAACCAGTTTCAGCAGCAGAGATACAATTCAGATGTGAACTCTGGTATATGTCTTAATGTTCTGCAGGCTCCATGTTGGCTACCACACAGAGCACTGTAGTCATTGGTGCTCAGTTGTTTTTCTTATCTGTATTTCTTGCTACACTGCACTGTTTTATAATATTTCTTCCTTTGTGATTTGCTAACTCATTCTTCAAATTTGTGTGGAATGAAATCAGTCATCAGTACACCCAATAAAGATGTTTTATGAATCCTCACGGTAGTTAATCCATAGAAAGATAGGCATATAGCGGAATATGATTCTGCTCAGCTGTCACAGTTGCAGCTTTTCTGGGGCTAACGGGATACTTGTTATTTAGTGCTGTTATACAGTATCGTGCATGTGAAATCACAAGTAACTGCAGACAGTATTACTGTATTAGCTCTGCTCTTTGGTGAAATATTGTCTGGTGAAATCTCAAAGACACAGAGTGAAAATATTAAGCATTTTCGTCCTTTTAAATCTGACCTAAGCAAAATAACAACAATTTGGTATATAGGATTGGCTTCTTGGATGCTGTTACAGTGAATGAAGCATTTCTACATTTTAATATTTAAAAAAAGAAATAATGGACCGTTATATATTCATGTATTATCCTGTACATGCCTTAAATGTACAGTGAAATATAGATGGGAAAACCTGATATGAAGACATTCAGCTTAACAAAAGCCACCCATTTCACAGATGATTTAACTTTGATTAACCTACTCTGCAGCAACAGATTACTCAGACAACTGGAACTTCACTCAGTAGTGTTATTGCAGGGTGCAGCCTAATTTACAGCACTGCTTTTCTTTCTGTCTTGCCAAAATACATCACAATTTCGGTGTTAACTCAAAATAAAAATTCAGTGGTTCATTAAACCTGTTTTTAGCATTAATTAATGAGAAATTTGTCACTATTAAAGTAGCTGCTATTTTTGTGCAATCTTTACTGCTCAGTTTGTAAACTTAGATCCCCTGTTCTCCTGTCAGAAATAACATGGAGTTAATCCCTTAGCATACTATAATAAATATTTATCAATATGTTGATGTGACAGAGTCCCATTTCTTGTCTTCATGGCCCTATGACTTTTCTAAGTCTTAGCAGGCAATTTTTAAATGCAAAATTGTGTTTGGTATACTGACAATTGAAGTGGCATGAAATGCCGGTAGGTACAGTCAATAGTGAATAAGGAGGACGAAATTAGACAGTGCCTTTAAGGTTTCCAAATTTATGTAGCTGACTTGAAATAAACGGGTTCTTCACTTACTAGATGTGGAACTTTTTCGGAAATAGGAAATCCGATCTTTCAGTGTTTGCTGGGTAATATATTATTGTTATGCCAGTTCCTTGCCAATACTAGCACCTGGCTTGTTATTAAATGAATTCAAGATGAAGGAGAGACAGGAGAAGTAACTAAAACAAAAAATTCTTGTCTTTTGTTGTTCAACAACTTCATGCTGCCTTTTTAGGTTGTAAACTTCTGTGAGAAAACATCCTAGTTTCAGATAAGAAAGCATCCTAGTTTTGGATAATGATGTTAACAACTTGTGTATGTGGGGGTTTTTTTGGTTGGTGGTGGTGGTGGTAGGGCTTTTTTCTTTTTTTCTCCAGATCCCTTAATGAGAAAGTTTGCATATGACTTTTTTTTTAGAGAGAAGATTTTAGATTTATGTAGTTACAGATAAATCACAGTGAGATGACATGTTCAATTTCAAGTCTGATATTTTGAGAATATTAAAGTAAGTACTGTATCCTGCATTTAAATGTGGTAATATCAGCTAGCTGTATGCACTGAAAGTACTATGAAGGAATTTAGATCTCTGTATAATATATGCCATTTATGTTTCAAACATTAAAAGGCAGGAGCAATCAACTATATGATCTTTTGAATAAAATATGTAGATTAGAAGGTCACTTAGCACTAAGGGGTTGACCATCTGCATTTGACAAGAATCTGACTCCTGTCACTGAAAATGGTACTTAGAATCAGTGTAGTATGACTAATGGGGGGGTTGGGCTGAAATTTCTAATTTGGAACTTTCAAAGCTAGAATAATGTATGGGAGGTGACCCAAAACCAAATTTCAAAATTTGAAGGCATCGTTTAAATCTGCAAAATTGATTGGCAGAGCAAACAAGAGGGAGATGTTTGTCCAGGCGGCTCTAATGTGAATATTTGGTCCTGTATGTGTTGTTCACAAAATCATGTGTGTTAACTCCTATTACATTTTTTTAATTAATCGGTGTTCACACCTATAGTGGTTTGACATCAAGAATACCATTCTTTAGAATTGCCGCAAGTTACACAGTTTTCAGATTACTGGTCTGCTGTACGAGCGAATCCATCTAAAAAGGAGCAGTGTCTCTCTGTTTCTCTGTGTGATTATTTTGCCAAAAAAAGCTTTCATTTTTTTTAAGTAGCACAAAAGCTGTAATTGGCATGCTTTGTAAGGAAGTGTCAATGTGCAAGAGAGTGGAGATCACTAAGAATTCTTTTACGCGTTCTTTCCCCTTTGCACCGCCGCCTCCTCAGCAGGGTCACTGAGATCACTAGCTTTTCTTGAAATGGCCATTTTCACTGGCAGGTGCATTATACCCTGTATTTTCAGATTGTTTTTCCATTCTGAATGTTTGGCAGGTTGATTGCTCTGGCTGCATTGACGGAGAAAGGGCTGACAAATGCGGTTGGGCTGGCTGAAAAGACAGTGATTACTGTTTTCCTTTGTGGCTGATTGAGGCCCTTGAAAGGAAAGATTTTAACCTTCACCATTTGGTTCAAAAGTATGAGCATATATTGAAATCATTCATGCCATTTATCCCAGTTCTGTAAACTTGTCAGAACGTAAAAATCGCTCAATTTCAAGTAATGTACGATTGGCATACGTCATTATCATTTTGATTAAGTTGGAGTTTGTATTATTGTGTGCATTATATAGTGTCATTTATAGCTTTCTTTCCTGCAGGTACAGTTATATTTTTATTGCCTATACTATGGAGTTAGAAAGATTCAGACCTCTTTAAACCTATCACTATGTGTGTGGTTTGGCAGCTGGTATGGCCTACAAGCTGTATTTTGTTTGCAGGGTAAAGGCTTGTCTGCAGACCTCCTGGAGTGCTGGTAATTGCACAGGCTTGCCATTGGGGAAAGACATGATTGGAAGCAGTCAGGCAGAAAAATGTTGTGCCATCCCATTGCCACCTCGCAGCAGAGAGACAATCCCAGCAGTGCCATCTGGTTGTTGCTATCTAGTCAGCTGGCCGGGCTGCTGGGACCATGGCTTGGCAGCTGGTTCCCATCCCTTGACCACCCTTTTTTTTTCTTCCTCCTTTTTTGTGTGCGTGCATGTGGCTTCTTTTTTTTTGTTTTGTTAGATAACTTTGCACTTGGGTCAGGGAGATAGCTGCAACAAACAAGCCTGGTTCCTGTTGAATACTGTCTCATTACTCGTGATGAGGCATGCAGCAGACAACGCCTGCTGCCGTTCCCCTATAAACAGATGACATAGCTGTTTAACCAATAAAAATAGTCTTTTCAGAAGCTTATTCTAGAAAGTGGGTGAAGAAAAGCCAGGAAATGCATATTCTGCAAAACTAAGCAATTTAAAGTTATTTTCTGGTTTACTGTATTCGAAGAATAAAATGTAGAAATGCAGAAAGTGCTGTAAACCTTGTCAGTATTCCTGAACATTAACATTTTATGTTATTCATTGCAATTAGGGAAAACACATTTTACTGTAAAGTTCTCATTGCCAAACATGATACAGATGATGAGACTTGCATTTAGAATGACAGAAAAAATGTAATCTCTCTGCTATTATCTTTAGCAAAATTTGCCTCTCAGAATAGCAACCTGAAAGCTAATGTAAGCCATCTTCATGCCATGCGAAGACCCATTAGACTCTGATGGTTTCAGATCACAAGTAAGCAGCTGCTCTGTAGACTATTTTAGACATTTGATTTTTCTTTATGCTGCAGCATTAATGTGTCAGTATGTTACACAGAACATGCATCCACCACATGGTTTTGTGCGGAATCATAAATGCTTGTAAGAGAGATTTCCACTTTGGATTCTTCACAATTTCTTATGTGTCTTATTTCAGTTTACGCAACTACATAATTTAGTGCAACTAAAATCCAGGTGTAGACAGTGTTCTGATGATCTATTGGTTTGAGATAATGTTATCCTGGGGACTGCATTTTACAAATACAACCATCTTAAGCTAAATGATACCATTTTAAATCAGCTTATTTGTGATTCATTTTGAATGTTACTGTTCCTCTTTAAAAACATTGACAGACTCACCATAATGTTTTTCCTTAGATGAGGAAGATGAAGATGATGTGGTTGCACCAAAACCATTAGTTGAACCTGAGGAAGAAAAAACATTAAAAAAAGAGGAGGAGGAAGAAGGTACAGTTCACTTCAAGACATTCTGAATGTGATGTAAAGGAAGGCGTTCATAAATTTTAAACTTGTTTTCTTTCCATTGACTTAAAATTATTTTGATTTACATTTTAGCAATCAGCTAGCAAAATATAAAATGTAAAAATGTGTTTAAAATCTATGAATCAACATTCATTTCCCAACGGAAATTTTCAACATCGTGATAAATACTCTTTTCTTTCTTGGAAAGACCTGATGAAAGTATGCAGTCCAGAGAATGTACATATAATTCTTTTCCAGCTGCCCCTCATGAACTTACAGAAGAGGAAAAACAACAAATTTTGCATTCTGAGGAATTTTTAAGTTTCTTTGACCACTCCACAAGGATTGTCGAAAGAGCCCTTTCTGAGCAAATCAACATTTTCTTTGATTACAGTGGAAGAGACTTAGAAGACAAGGAAGGGTAATGTGAATGTTGCATACTTTACTGTGAATGTGCAATAATGGTAACTGAAAAAGTGATCCAAGGCTAATAACTTCTAATTGCCTTAATAGAGAGATTCAAGCAGGAGCAAAGCTCTCCTTGAACAGGCAGTTTTTTGATGAACGTTGGTCGAAGCATCGTGTTGTCAGTTGTTTGGACTGGTCATCTCAGGTAAAAAGTAGTGCTTACATGAAATAGTTATCTTTGTAAATTCTTCTACTTCTATGAACTTGACCCTTCTATAAGTACAATTGATAGGGACTCTATTTCTAAATGTGTTCCTTACATGTTCCATAGTTTGCAAAAAACAGAGCTGTTAGTCTTTTGTGAAAAATAGCAAAAGGTTTGTATTATGAAGAAAGTCTTTAACCTATTTGTTTCTGTTTTATGGACTACTTTGTAAGAGGTTAACTGTAGCTTCACTAAAAAAAGCTCACTTAAAAATACTGTGTTTACATTTAAAAGCAAGTTATGAAGAACAAGACTCTATGTTACGTTAATAATGTTTTATGAGCAAAATTTGAAACAATTACAGTTTTAACTGACAATTTCTCATTCATATATAATGTCAAGTGGCTTCTGTGGTTCGGGGGTTTTTTTAACCCTATTTTGGCAAAAGTAAACAAAGATTCTAGGATTATCTGGACCATTAACTAGTCATCTTACTTACTTTGAGTCTCTTTCACTTAATTTCCAGTACCCAGAATTACTTGTAGCCTCTTACAACAACAATGAGGATGCACCTCATGAGCCCGATGGGGTGGCCCTTGTATGGAATATGAAGTACAAGAAAACTACCCCAGAGTATGTCTTTCACTGTCAGGTATGACTCTGTCTCAGGAAGGTAAAGGTTTTCTGTTGATGAACTTGGACATGTACCTTCCTTAGCTTGCCAACATAATGGTTTCATTGGGCTGGCATTCACTTTAACCCCATGTATTTGCAGATGGATATTGATAGCTAGAGATTTCTGTTTAGAAACATTATTCTATTTCAGAATTTCTGACATATTTCAGAATTCAGTCTTGCTTGAGAACTGATTTTAGTCTTTTAATTTATTTAAAAAACAAAACAACCTTCTTGTGTAATGGTTGAACCACAAAGGAGGTTTGTGTGTAAGGGAGTTGAGTGGGATTGTATACTACTAGATCTTACTTTACTGAATAAAATGAAGATGGCCTAAGGAGATGGAGCAAGAATGAAAACTGGAAACATATGCATCAAGAAAAAGGCAGATGGAGGTTTACAAACAGTTTTCTGAAAGATAAAAACATGCAAATCTCTTCCATTATGCCAAGCCTGGGATAGCCACTTTATTTTCAAAATGCTGTAATGCTGAAAAATTACATAGTTGGATCAAAATTTAATCTTGAATTGTCAGATTACTGTCAAATCCCAGATTGCAAAAGTAACTATTGTATCAAAATGAATCTGTACGTTCTCTAACAAAATGACTGCAGAATGTGGCAAAACTTTATTAAAATATTGTGCATTCCTGGGCCTTCCCTTGCTAACAGACTATGCTAGGAGGAATACAAATGTATACATATGAAAGAAAAGAACTTCATTTTATGAATACAAATAGAAACTAAAAGACTAGGCGTTCACAAAGGGTTTGTGAATCCTTAAGTAATTAGACAGTGAAATAGTGTATCAAATAAATCCAGGCAAACAACTTACTCTGATAATTGGTCCAATTTTTTTTGTAGTTTTAGACATAGCATCATTAAATGGTCATTTTTGTGTATTTTGTTTGTTTTCTTCCTTTCAGTCAGCAGTGATGTCAGCTACATTTGCAAAATTTCATCCCAATCTTGTGGTTGGTGGCACGTACTCAGGCCAAATTGTGCTCTGGGATAATCGCAGCAATAAGAGAACCCCAGTGCAGAGAACTCCACTTTCGGCTGCTGCTCACACGGTAGGGGGTGAAAAGTCTTCAAGGGCTGTTCCCTGTTGAGACGTATTTAACCTCTAGGAAGCTCTGTCCAGTGTGCTTGATTGATAATGCTTAAATGTTTATGTCCATATTTTTCCAATGCTGTCACTGAAGAATCGGGCTATTCATAAAAATGAAAGTGTCAGAAAAACAAGTATCAGTTCTGTAGGGGAGTATTCTTTGTACTTACTATGATCAATTTGTTACACTTTGTTAAATGGTGGAGTTGTATTTTACTGTATATTAATTATACCAGAATTGGTTGTTACTTGGAAATTCCTTTTTCTGATAGTATTTTACATTTCTTAGCACCCGGTGTACTGTGTGAATGTTGTTGGGACCCAGAATGCTCATAATTTGATTAGTATCTCAACTGATGGGAAAATATGCTCTTGGAGTCTGGACATGCTTTCCCAACCCCAGGTAAGGTAACTTTGGATATATATAGTATCTATTCCAGATGAATATTTTGTAAAAAACTTAATGAATCTAAAAAGTATTAATGAACATTTTCCCAACACACAGAATTATACTTAAGGTAGCTTGACACATATTGGATAAAATATTTCCCTGCTCATGGAATCAAATAATATTGTCTCTTGGTCATTTTGTGTATTTTTGTTGCACTCGTGTTAGTGGTAGACACAATTTTAATAAAAATAACTTTCTTATTCCTGCCCAATTATGTAGAAGTAAGATAAAAAAAAACCCTACTACTGAGATGCATAAATTACTTTGTAGATGTTAGTGGTTCTGTTTGGTTGGTTTTAAAGTAAGTTGCTGTTACTTTCATTACAGGATAGCATGGAGCTGGTTCACAAACAGTCCAAGGCTGTGGCTGTTACTTGCATGTCCTTCCCCATTGGAGATGTCAACAACTTTGTTGTTGGCAGTGAAGAAGGCTCAGTGTACACTGCGTGCCGTCATGGCAGGTGAATACACACTTTCATTATTCAAAGGAGATAAAAACAGTAAAGAGATAAGTCCCTGCATGGTTTACACTCCTAAAATTATATATAAGGCATGTTTGCTCCTTTGTCTTGAAGGAGTTCAAAATAGCTGTATATAAATTCCAGTGCATGTTTTTTCCTGAGTAAGATCTTCATTAAAAATAGAAGAAGTTGGAATATTGAATTGGTTCTCTTCTACCTTGTGTGCCTAGGAGTTGTTTGTGTTGATGAGGGCAGTGTAGGTCACCGCAGTTTTATTCATTTGAATTGTAGCAGAACATTCCAAACTTCGTATCAGTTCTGTAGATAATTGTACAGTAACATCACGCACAAATCTTAAATTGGCCAGCCTTTCTCCTGCTGTTCAATCTATTTTGAAATTGTCTGACTGTATCTTATCAATTGCTTTCTTAAATATAATTGAGTGTCCAGGTTTCATCTCAAATACACATCACCCTTGCTGCACAGCTTTTTGGTTCCAAAATACCCAAAATTGTATCACTTTTGTGTAACATCTTTCCCATCTGTCCTCCCCCTTCTTTTTCATTGCTTCTGATAGGAGGCTATTAGGGATATACTGTTACTGGTTTGTGTCTGTACCTTGTGTCCCTAAGGTACTTGCAACTCCTGTTAAGTCAGTAGGAGTTTTATGCTCATTCCTGAGGACTGAATTTTGTTCTTTGTATCAATGGAAGTTTTAGCTATTGCTTGGAGAACAGTGTAGCCAAATGTGGGGGCTGGTACCTGCTGAATTGGTCTCTTCTTCCTGTGGCATATCGTGGCACTTAAGGTTAGCAGGAAATACATGTTGAAGTCATGGTCCATATTCAAGCCTGGTCTTCTGTGATCTGTTGTGATGAAGCCTTTTGCAGCAGGGTAATGTCCATACAAAGCAGCAAAATATCTTCTTGTGGCTATATTTAAATTGCATTTCAGTGCTATCTCTGTCTGTAGATGTATGGTTTCCAGATAAATTAACCTTGGTTATATATTCTAAAACAGCAAAGCTGGAATCAGTGAGATGTTTGAAGGACACCAGGGACCAATCACAGGTATCAACTGCCATGCAGCAGTTGGACCTGTAGACTTCTCACATCTTTTTGTCACCTCTTCTTTTGACTGGACAGTAAAGCTTTGGACAACTAAGGTAACTTAAATAGATAGTTCAGTGGTTTTCTTCGTAGTCCTTGACACAAGGTGGTGCTATAATGTAAGCTACCTCAACTTAAGTCAACTGAAGTCAAATGTGTGATGCTTTCCAGGTTCCTAGCAGCAGTCCTGCAACGAGGAGACAGCTGATGAACAAAACTATAGTTAACAACATAAAGCTTTGCTTTCAGATTGTGCATCATTTGTATACTTCTGATCCATTCTGTTCATCCTTTTGCCCTCTGTTATCAACAACAATTACAATGTAAATCATGTTGTAAAATAAGTTACTTCATATTATGCTTAAGGCAAATGTTTTGCTACAATTTTGTGGAGGACTAAGAGCACCAAAACTTATGTCAGGTAAACTCAGTGAGGCTCACAATTGAAATATCTGTCATTCCCATTGCCAGAATTACCTCTTTTGCTGTTTGTTTGATGTCCTGAGGAATGCAAAGCAGATGAAGTAGAGTTAGAATCTCCCAGTAACAGCCTGAAGTGCTGTCACTGAATTATCATTGCCTTGATTTATGAGATGCTTAATGCATTAAATTTACAATCTCTTACAGTATTGGCTTGCTACTTATTGTTTTATAGTAGCAGCCGACAAAAAGGTTGCATGCTTTGCAAAGCATCCCTTTAACAATGGCATTAATTTTTTGCTGGTTTTGCCAAGACATTTTTTAAAGTAAGTAAAAATATGGATCACTTTTTGGTGATAATGCTGTTCAGAAGGTCTGTATTTTGTTTTACCCCTTAGCTTTGTAATTTTGAAGTGCAGAGTTTGGGTATTACATTGTTGTGTTTGCTTTTTTCAGAATAACAAACCTCTGTACTCGTTTGAAGACAACTCAGATTATGTTTATGATGTGATGTGGTCTCCAACTCACCCTGCCCTGTTTGCCTGTGTGGATGGGATGGGCAGGCTTGACCTGTGGAATCTCAACAATGATACTGAGGTGAGGCAGTCGGCTTAATAGTCACATGGAGCTGCAAAAATGTTTGTACACTTAAAAAAATTGTCAGGGGTTTACCATAGTGGTTTAGTTTGGGTTTTGTTGTTGTTGTTTTTAAACATTCTGTAGTTTTAGTAGTTTCTGCATAATAGGTATCAGTCTTTTATTACGGGGTTTTAACTGAAATGACTCCTTGTAACAAATAACAGTGGTAATTAAATTGTTTTACCTGTAACAAGAGTGCAAAACATCTTTTGGTGTAACACTGATCCGTGTTGTGATATTGATTACAGACGTCCCCCAGTATGGTCTTGGCAGCTTGTAACCTAACAGTGTGAACAAAACTGTTACCCACACACCACCGTTGCTCCTATTGCCATATTTCTATTGCCATAGTAATACTGCAGTGAAATGGTAATTTGTTTGGAAACTTAGATAATTTTGGGTTTTCTGGTGTGAGTTATAAACTTAATTATATTATAAACCTTTTCAACGACTTACTGGAGGTAGGCGAGAGGACAAAACAGACAAATATTCAGTACTTAAATTTCATCTTTTTTAAAACTGCATATAGAAGAGCATGCAATTCTATAGGAGCATGTGCCAGCCCATGGCTTCAAATCAGAATTACCTGGTTCTCACTTTTGGACAGGATTTGACCTGCCAAAGCAGCGGATTTCATCCCTGCCCTCTGTTGTAATCTTCCATGAGATCCCAGGGCCCCCCTCCTTGCTGTCTGACTGAACACACATCTGTGCCTCCTGTGTCATGACCAGAGTGCAGATGTGCCTTTGATAGAGGATGTTTGTACTTTGGCCAAGGGACAGAAGATGTGTTGGTTTGGTCACGTCACTGGTGATAGTTTAAGGCCACTGAAAGTCTTTGAGATCTGCGTACTCTGCCACAGGTGAAATGTTGGGCGCTTCTTAGGGAGTAGGTGTGTTCTGTAATCGATAGCTTATGGAATCCTCCTACATTTTTAACATTGTGTTTTAAATGGATACAGGTGCCAACAGCAAGCATTACTGTGGAGGGCAACCCTGCTCTGAACCGTGTGAGATGGACGCATTCTGGGAGAGAGATTGCTGTTGGCGATTCGGAGGGACAAATAGTTATCTATGATGTGGGAGAGGTGTGTATACCGTGTATTGTGCAAGTATATTACAAAACACTCAAGTTTCTTTAACTTTTGTTTAGCAACTTTCTTCTAACTTTTTTCCGCTGTAATTAGAGGAATAAGATTTAATTTGTATATTGAAATTAATGTTTCCCTTTGTGTCTATTTTATGTATTCTAGCATAACTTTTTAGTATGCTATCTGGCAGCCAATCAAAAAGTAAAAGCATTATTGTAAAACTGATGAAATAAGATGAAATAATCAATGCTTTTCTGTGTAGATATTTTATCTTCTTTGCAACTGTGGTACATATGAGTTCTGACCATAGCTTGAGAAGTACCAAACAAAAATTGAGCAGTGAGGCAGTCTAGACTTCATTCCTGTAGGGAAGCTGCTGCTATTAAAAGCGTGTGTACTCCAGTAGTACGTAACTGGATGAGGATGTGGCATTAGTATTCCTCTTTGGAGAGAGTCTCTCAGATGGAGATGTACAATGCAGCTTGTAACAGGATCTTTACATACTTAAATACTGGCTTCTTTTATTCTTAGTGAGAGCTTTTGGTATTCAGACTATTTTCATTTAAAACATTTTACATTAACTAAAGGTAAGTTTTTCTATTGGAACCTCTTGTGAACATTAGTTGAGCATTCACTCCAAATGAGCTCGTTTTTTATTTATCAGTAGGCTTAAATAACATTCTCTGTGTCAACAGCAAATTGCCGTTCCTCGCAGTGATGAGTGGACTCGATTTGGTCGAACACTGGCAGAGATAAACGCCAACAGAGCTGATGCCGAAGAGGAAGCTGCAACCCGCATACCCGCGTAGATCTGTAAAAACAGGCAGCAGCATTGACTTTTGAATGATTTGATGCAAATCTTAAATGTGTAAGCATGTCTCAGTTCAAATAATAGCTTAAGGATGGAATATATGCATTCAGCTATGGACTTCGAAAATGTATTAAGATCGCTGAAAATCTGATCTTGCATTGTCACTTTTTATATATATATTACAAGCACATTCTTGGATTTCTGTAACTTTTAATACAGTTAACTTTGCCTTTGCAAGAAACTTCTTTTGCTGAAACACTAACTTGGTGTAAATTTGCTGTTGGGCTTCTGAAATTTCCACTTTGTAACAGTATCTACTTCTGAAAATTAAAGTTCTGTTTCTAAACTAACCTTTCTATATTACACTGACTAACCTTCATTAGGTAATAAATCTCTGAAGCATTCTTTAATTTGAACTCTTTAAATTACCCATGGATATGCATGTGTATGTTCCAAGTAAGTTTCATTGTTTATACATAGATAAGCCCCAGGCTCCTGTAGTAAGTAATATATGTGAATAAAAATTTGTCTGTAGTTACAAACTTCTTCAATAGTTGGACCTGACTTAATTAAATACATATTTAAAACCAAGTTCTTTTGTTTAGATTGGTGCATTAAAAGGTAAGACTGATTAATAAATAAATGTATGAGCACTTGTCAGCTGCCCTGACCTCTAATCTGTGTCCCCTCAGTGGTTTCAGAGTAGAAAGTTCCTGGGAGCTGCTGCTTTCATTTTATTGCACACACCACAGAGTTGTTCTCTGCCCCAACCTCCACTTCCTACCATGGCAGACAACCAAAAGGGAAACAAGCTACTGTTGTGAAATTTTTCTTTTCCAAAGGATAAATAATTAAATTTTGATTTAATTTCCAAAGCATGATGATTTGTATTCTGTCAACTACAGACTTGCTACTAATTTTCCATTTCAAGTTAAAGAAAGATGTTTTCATTACTTTTAAACATTTTTAGTGAAACAAAACCAATTAATGGCTTGAAACAGAATGGTTCAAAATTCTGTTAAAGCTTAAATTTTTTGAGTACATCTTTCTTAAGACATTACAAAGTTTTGCATCAACAATGGTTTTGGGTTTGGGGGGAGGGAATTGTTTAGGATTTTTTTTAGTAAATATTCTGACTCGTACTAATTAGGCACTAAACTAGTATTGATGCTTTAACTTAAGACTCTAGGTTTGTTTCTGGTATTCTTAATCCACTACAAGCTTATAGTTGTGCCAGAAGAGCTGTTTCATGTGGTTAAAAGTAGGAAATAGGTTTATATTCCTTGATCAGTTTTATGTTCAGAAGTATTCTTACTGTTTCTTCATTGTTTAAATTGGGGTTTTTTTGTGTTTCTCCTTATCTCAGTTCTGTTACGAGCAGCTCAGAGACACAGGCAGTTCTGTCTTCAGGAGGTTCTCTTTTCCAGTGGGTTTGAAAGTAAAATGTATTTAGGCCTCCATTGGTATTGGCTTGTCAAATTCCGCCTCTCTTTTCAATGCAAAGTCTTGCTGTTCAGTTTGGCATTTACCTTGTATGTTTTCCTCAACCTCACAACAGCGGCTGGCTGTTCAGTTGAGAAACACATGAACTATATAAAGAACAGGCACATCATGTGATGATTTTTACCCTTCAGGCACAAGAATTGTTAATGAGCAGAATGTTCTGCTGTCTTGCTGGGTTTTTTTTTGGTTGGGTTGTGGGTTTGTTTTTGGGGGTAGAAGAGGGGTTGTCTTGTTTTTGTTGGTTGGTTTGGGGTTTTGTGTGTGTTTTTCTTTTGTTGTTGGCTTTTTTTCTGAGAATTGTTAATTCTCATTTAATAATATATTTCCTTCAGACTTACATTTTCAGCAATCCAGTAAATAAGACTTTCTTTCAGTGGATTGTGGCATGAACATATAGGTCATATGGCATTAGTTTTAGGTAATTTCAACCCTCCAATAATTTTCAACAAAACTATTCTGTAGTCACTCCTGCTTGTGTTCCTCCCTCTCAAAATAGTTGAGTACGGGTTAAAAATGTTGTAAAACCCATACCTGCAACATTAGGAAACCAACAGTGATGCTGGATACTGTAAATGACCATCCTGGGAGCCAGACTGTCCAGTTTTGGACCTGTAAGAAATACAAATGCTGTCTTGCATTGTAAAGTCTCCTGAGGCCTTGATCACATCAGTCAACAAGCTGTGACTATGATTAAATGTCAGTGGGTCCCAACTATTCTTGTCACTATTTAGAAAAGCACAGAACAAAATACATGGATATGGGAGAGAGCTCCTGGGAAGCCTGTCTCTAGAAAACTGCACAGAACTGCTAATTCTTTAAAACAGGAAAAAAATACAATGCAGGAGGCTTTCTAATGGGGTTATATACACACATGTTGCAGAACAGTGATCAAATTCCCAAATACAATGTACTGTAACCTCTAGCTCACTAAATATTATACAGCACCAAAAGATTTCTGCATCTTGCCAAGAGGCCAGAACTGAAGGAGGGCTTGTCTGCATTTGTAGTGTTCAGTTTTTAAGAAGCCATTTCTTTGTAAGGTGACCAAAACTCTTCATATTGGTCTGCTGTCACCTGAGCAAGAAAACAATAGAAGATCCAATCTGTTTATACTGGTGTGATGCTCTGTACTCTGGGGCGTTTAACCCTGAAAGAAACATGTAAAACTAAAGATAAGAGGTGGTTATACTTCAGTAAACAAAGCTGGAAACCCACTCATCTCCTCTCTGGCTGTAGGGGTAGGACTATTTTTCTTCTAGGACTGTAGAAATCCAGACTCTCCTATTTCCTCTGAGATTTTTGCATTTAAAAATCACATCAGATAAACTTTCGGCAGACACTAGGTCAGAAGTAGTTCACGCTTTTCCTTTCTCCTCTTTCTTCGCAGTCCACTCAACTGGAAGTCTAAACAATCAGTTTTGTATTTAAAAAGAATATAAAAGTAAGTCTTTTCCCCCTGCAGAATGACCTAATATTTCAATAACAAAACAATCTAAAAATAAAGATAATGTGTTGGGTTTTTGTTGGTTGGTTGGTTGTTTTTTTTTAATAAAATGGTTTTCCCCTCTGGAAGAAAAACACTGAGTATTAATTCCTGTAAAATTTCTTGAGTCAACTAATAACTGGCAAATATTTCTGTTTTTTAAATATGCTACCATAGCGGTAACATCTATTACAGGCTTAGTATTACCATGTATTTCGAGGAAATTCCTTGTTACAAAGTAGTGCTGCAAAAATAAAATCTTGCACGTGCTCATCTAATTACTGTCTTCTCTTACACTTACTTGCATTTTAAAACCTTTGCTGTACCTAGCAGAGAACTGCATCCTTCAGAAGCTGTGTCCTGTACTGGACGTTCATTAAATGGGCGCATCTAATCTTAAATTTTAATCTGTGATCCATAATCTGTGGAGGGAAGAAAAAAATCCCACGGGACTTTTTCCATAAACACAATGAAGTGACTTAAGTGTTTTTAAATGTTTTATTGTCACGATTGTTAACAAAACACCTTCAAAACATTCTGTACATGTCAACCATTTTGAACTGCAATGCCCCTTATATAAACGTACGTGTATAGATGCCATGATGTCTCTGTACAAAGATGTACAATATGTACAGTAACATTAAACGCAAGCTGTGCAAGGCAAAGTCTAGGTACAGATTCATGCCACTGGTTAAAACAAGGCATAGAACCACCGCTTCAATCAGTTCCTTGTGTGCAAATAAACAACTGCAGGTATGTATTAATATTAGAAAGGAGTAAATAGAGTTGCAAGCTCAGTTCAGCTAGAACATGCAGCTGACTGCAAAAAATACAGTACTACTCTCCTGAACTTTTTCCACTGCGTTACTTTGTTAGGTCGAAACATCTTTTCCGGGTTCAGCTGCTACCTTTTGCTTGAGCTGAGTGATGCCAGGTCGAAACTTCGGAAGATACAAACCAAACTTATTTTCTATACCAGCAAACGTAGCTGTAGCAAGTCTGTATCCACCTATGTGATCAGGGTTAGCAGGAGGAAGATCTGAAATTCGAGATTTTGGGGTAGGCTCTGATCCAGGAGGTTTGCTGTTTGAAAAAAGAAAGAGAAAAAAAGCCTTTCCTTTATTTGAAGTGTTTTCTTAAGTCCAAATAATCCTATGAAATCTAGACTAAATACTTTAGGCTTTTGTGTGAGTATGGGAGACTGTCAAAGCTGACCTTAATTAATTCACTGCTATGGTCAAGTTCAGCTACTTAACGGGAAATCAAGGGCAAGATTGAAGTTACATTTTTACTGATAGCTTTGTAAATTAACTTCCAGTGACACAGGGAAAATGAACAAAATATCTTGCTACAATGGAAATACAAATTTTATGTGGTGTATTAAAACAAATACGCGATGGCTCCTTATCTCCTGATCTGCTTAGAAGTAGCATACAAATTTCAATTATATAAGGATGGGATTTTTTGCATACTGTAATTTTAAGTACAGGTGCTCTTAAGTCACCAAGTGTAAGTGGTCCCATGCATGAAAAAAATTTATATTTTTTTTAACTTGGCTGGGTTTTTTTGTGCAAGCTAAAAAGCAAATACTTGACTTACAGGCCTCCAAAATCGACGTAAAACCATCTCTGCAGAAGTTCGTAAGTGACCAGAGTAACACCAAACTGGGGTGAAGATCTGAACACACGAGCTGTTAAATATTACAAATCATAGTGTCAAAGAAAGAAAATAATTTCTCAGGAGCGAAGCTAAACGTTTTTAACAAGATGTTATGTTCAGAATCAGACCTTGTAAATACTGCTCTAATTTGAGTCCATAACAACGCAAGTGCTAATTTGCAGATTCGGGGTCTGCCTTAATATTCAGAGTGTGTTTCTCACCTCCAGCTCCCTTCCAAAAAGCCGATGGGCCTTCTTCCCTTAGGATCTTGCCAAAGCAGTCAATAACTCCACTGTATGTTGTCTGACCAGCGCGAGCTGCCACTTGCAGTCTTGTCTTGATGACATCAGCAGGGGTTACCAAAGACGCAGCAGGCACACCTTTTAGAAGAAAACCACATTTAATCTGCACAAAGTGTCTTGTAAAAGATGGAACACTTCTAACTGAAAAATACGACTGCAAACTTTAATATTTTTTGCAAGGATCAGACATGACTAAAAGTGCAAGTTCTTACATTTGATATATAATATAAGCTTGTGTGTGGTGTGATAGTTTTGAGTTTCTTCTAAATTTAAAGGCTATAACTGATAGTAAATAAAATAATAGACTATCAACAGCAATTTTCTCAACGTCTTCTAGAGGTCTGTCATTAACAGTAGTTTCAAAAAGATAAGAGGCGTTTTTAAATTCACACAAACACTATATATGTAATAAGCAATACCCATGACTAAAATTGCTTGTGCAGCCTCACTGTATTTGCTAATACTCTACAACGTATTTTGTAAATTACATAGATTGTTGATTTGGGAACTCAAATCCTACACACCCATTCATAAGAAAACTACTACTTAGGACACTTGCTCTACAGAAATCTGTCTGTACTGCTGTCCGGACTGTTCTGTAGGAGAACAGATGCTGCTTACTTCACTAGGCAAGGCCACAAACAGACTGAGGACAAGGAAGGTGTTTTACAAGTCTGCTTGGTACCAGCAGCGTGAGAGTAGCCAACAGTGATGGCAGAACAAATTCCACTTCCAAGGCACCACTCTCAGCTTTCTAGTCAAAGGAAAGGAGAAAGTTTTCAGAAACATACTCCACAGTCTGTGACTGTGTTTATCTGAGAGATTTCTGAATACTTCTGAATACTGTAAAAATTCCATTCTCTTACAAAAAGGAACCATCTTCTGACTTAGAATTTTGAATTGATTTTGATTTCTGTTGAACCTTTCCAATTGGTTACTACTGAATTAAAAATATTAACAGGTCGCTGATTTGCCTAAGTGATCATGAACTCTAAAGCGCTGCTGGCCACTTCAGGAGGTTTAAAAAGAAAACAGAAGCAATGTAGTCACACCTACAAGTACACACTAATAGCAACCATAGGCAGATTTTCCTTTACAGGCACATGCATTCAGACCAGATTATTCCCTCTGCTGTGTGTGCATAACCAGAACAGAGCAAGCAATCAAGAATTTGAAACTTGCAATTCAGAAAGGCAGATTCATGTACACACTATGAAACTAGGCCTACAAGATTTACACACATTTCTAATAGGTTCATCACTTAGTATGAGTGACCCAGAAACACATGAAGAGAAGCTGTGAAGTTTACAATCTAAAAATAGAGAGAGTAAGTCTTTATATGAGATACAAGTTAAATAAGATTTAGATGTGCTTCTATGAGTGCAGTAAGCTAAATAATTTGCCTTTTCAGGCAGCTTTGCATTACTTGAGAATAAGCTGGGCTACAAATCTGTTACTGGTTTCTTGGCGGGTCTCTCCCTTCCCTCTGGCATGAGGAACACAGCAAGTGGCAAAGAGCAGGTGCAGCCAAGCTCTGCATCAAGCCCGGTACGGGAAACTGCTCTTTACACACAGCCGGCTCATGACTGATGTACAGATCGAGATTCCTTACAACTGTAACAAGTCACTGAGGGTCTGCTCAGCCCAACGACGTTTGTAAACTGCACAGATTCCAACACTGAATCATTCACCATTGAGAGGCTGAAGATACCTGGTTGTCATCCCAGTGATCTAATCCTCAGCAGTGGAGCATCTCTGTCTGCATTTTTAAATATCCACCACTACAGTTCTTACATCTGGTATTTTTATACTGCTTGCCAGTTAGTAAAACAGACCTTTTTATCACAGCTGCATATTTTCTTTCTCCTTGACATTTTTGAGATGCCTTAAAATATTTAAAATTTCAGAGTATAATACCTTAACTTCACTTTCTTTACAAACGAATGCCCTATTTTTAGCAATTACATTTAAACAAAGTTTTTTCTCAGTAATTCAGGAATCCAAAACTAGATAAGTCATTTTCTTCTTAGCTCTTCTGATCTCTCATTTAATGTTCATCAAAGATTCAAATTAGCCTTCAACTCTGAGAGCACAGTAACAAGTAAAACCCCATTGAGACAGACAGATCAATTTGACTACAAGTTGCTGAGCTGCATTACGCTGTTTATCCACATTATGCAAATGTAATTAGCTCTCATCAAAATTACATCGCCTCCCACTAAGGATAACAGTGATCAAATTTAGATTAAATCAGATACAATGGTACAGTACCCTTCCTTTAGTTGGGGCTACTGAATGAATATTAAATATTGCTCACTAAAAGAAAAAAAGTTACTTCTGGAAAATGTTCTGCAAAATTACCTGCAATGGCTCCAGCTGCAAGGAGATTAAGCCCTCCCACATGGCCATTTTCATCAGCAAGCATCAGTTTACTATGAGCATAAACAGGAAAGTAGATTGCAGAAAAGGGAATGTCTCTGAGGAAACATGCTTTGGCACCCTGTCACACAGAAAAGAGACATAATATAAATAAATTTTGTAAATAAGGTTAAAATTGATACCTAGCAAGCAGCCTGATCCCACGAAGTACCAACTCCTTTGATCTACCAGGTAAATAACACAGAAAATAAAATGTCTTGGGAAACAAGAGATGTAGGTTTGAACTTGAAAAAGAATAAAGCACATCTAAATTCAGTTTCTAGAATGAAGAAGATGCAAGGTTCCTGTCTAATTCCAGTAACCAGTACATGACATCAGCACCTAGGATAAATGCCTTTTATATAGCGTGTGTCCAAACGTGATGAAGAGAGTGAGAAAGGTCTGTCCTTACGTCTGCCTGACAACAACTCACAAGCACCAAGCAGCAAGACAAGTCCTTGCGTGCCATTTTTCCACCAAACACAAAAGCGCTACCAAAATAGCAGCGAGGACTGTAAGACCTCACACTGATCTCCACTGATTGTCACCTGGCTGACTGAAGAGGCTGCACTGGACAGTCAGCAAAAAGAGGGAAACTGCCACAAAAGGGGAGCCGTTTAGTAAGGGGAAGATATGGGGAGACAAAACTATGGCCTATGATAATACTGCAAGGAGTAGCTCCTGGCCACAAACTGGTTCTAGAGAGTTCCTTAACAGAACTTTGCATGCTGTAAAAACAGTGGAATACTCGTAATTAAACATATCTAATATTCTCCTTTTAGTAACTTCAGTCATCAGTCTGTTACCAACTAAAATAACTCCCTCTGTACAAAGCTCAAATGAGCCCCTGCATATCCAAAAACCTCACGTGCATGCCCTGAAAGCATGTATGTTATAAACACATGGCTCCTTGCCCAAATACCCACCTGTGATACTCCAAGCCAGACGCCTCCACTCAATGGACCCACCTGAGGCCAGTCACCCAGCAGTTACGTTAGCAGACAGCACACATTACAAACTCTCTTTTGCTTAAGCAGCAGACCTGATAAAGTCGTTCCTTCCATTATTTTCAGTCAGATAGTTTATGCTCTAAAATGAGTTCTTACGGTTATTCACATGTGATAAGGCAATTCTAAGGAACAGTAGAATTTTTAGTAAGCTCAGTTGTTTAATTACTGCAAACTGAAATGCTAATCTTGTCTCATGTACCAGAACACCCGTGATCTTCACGAAATATAATGGTCGTGAATTTCATCTACTGAATTCAAACCAAAAGCTTCAGGTCTAGGAGTAAATTTGCACATTTTTATAGTATCATTGCAGGTCTATGGACAAACCACGTAAAACAATGTTTTGTAAGTACACAGCTCATATAACTGCTGAATTTACGTATTACCCCTTGCACTGGCAGAAGATACAGGAAGAAATACTCTTCCTGGTTTAAGAAAACTAACAGCTTCTGCTCCATTACACCTGATATGTAATGATGGTAGTCAGTGTACCTGCGGGGAAGGAATCTGTTGACTGGCACTCTGCTGCAGTACAGTATAGTGTGGGCTTTTCTTGTCATGGAATTTGTTATTGACAAATCCCAGCACTTAGACTCTTAAAAAATCAGAATCCTACTAAACTCCACTACTGTTTCACTCTCATCAAATTATTAAGACAAAGAGAATATCCTGCTGCAAAGACAACAATAGGGATAAGAGAGATTCAAAATAAACACAAGAAAAACACACAGGGAAAGCCAAAGAAACTTCTCACAAACGCCACCAAATGAAATGATCAGTGCCAGAAGCCAGCAGGTCTGCAATACAGGACTCCCTGCAGCTTGGCATAAAAGCCCAAAGGACAGAATGGGGGAGTATTTTTTGTATCCCACTGCCATTTATATAGAAGTGGGCTTTCTTCAGTTTTCCACTGTGGAGTTGCCCTGCAGGAAGAGATTGGTTTTAAATTCAAAAGATGTCTTTGTTTTTAACAGTCTTTGGTTCAGCGGTGTAAAAGTTTAGCATAAAATGTAAAACAATGAAGCCATTCAAAGCAGAACTACATACCTTATAAAGACCAAGAAGGCCTAAATCTTTTATAACAGAGAGGGCACTGACTCTAGGTCCTGTAGTAATTTCTCCTGCTACCTGCAACCGAATCTTTACAATCTCCAGAGGATTAGTGAAGATGACCTGGGAAGCTCCTGCCTGCAAGCCAAAAGAAAAAGAAAGTAAATGGCATTACTAGAGTATGTGGTGACACGTTGACTTTTGCTAGGTGCTGAGTGTCTTCACTTCTCACTGCACTGGCTGACGCTCTCATGGAAAAATACAGGAGACATCTTTTAATAAAGCACCTGTCTGGAAGTTAAAAGCCCCAAATCAGAAATCATGGGTTTGTATGAAATAAATTTTCACATTTATATCTTCATAGTCCACAGAGGTGGATTAATTCCATCTGACTCTGCTTTTCTCCTTGACATCACTTTCTAGAAGTTGTGGCTGTGTTTAAAAGTCTATCAGGTATGACATGAAATACTAAACTAAAATAATTATTAGATTTGTGCTACTAGAGCATCAAACACATATAAACAAGACCTTACATTATTTCAATAATAATTAATCATCAATGTGTAGACTTGTTATTTGCATTTAGTGGTGATGCTGTCTAAAAGGCAAATTTGCATTTAATGGTGTAATTTTAAATCAGTAGAAAAGATGTTTGGAGTTTTGTTTAGCAGCCTTTAATTGTCTTAAGTGGAAACAAAATATAAAATTTAAATAGGAAGAGTAACATTTCACAATATGATACTAGACAGAAACAGGAGTCATATCTTTCTCTGAGCCGAGCATTACAGATTTTACATGCAGGAAATATTCCGTTAGCAGTGCTGAAGGACTGTCTTGCAAACTTCCCAGCAAGAGCTGCTTCAGATTCTACACTTTAACCAAAGACTTTCAAATATGTCTCAGATTTCTCCTTGAATTGCTACAGGTACTACCATTCACTTCTGGAGAAGTGTGTGGTTCATCACAAAACAGCTAAATTTTACTAAGCTTTCTTTCTCCCCCTCTTCCTAATCCACCCGTTTTCATTTAAAAATTAAAACCACTTCCTTAAAATTTATGGCATATAACCACTTGAATACAGACAAACTTAAAAAGCACTTCTCCCATAATCTAAAAGCTCCTCTTAATCCTGATGGTATTCTCCAAGGCATCAAACTTTAGTGAAGGAAAAAATGCAGAATATCTGCAATTAAAGCCTTTTTCCACTTCTAAATTGCCCAGGAAATAAACCCTCTGTGATGCCGCGGGTGTGTGTGTGTGAAGTAAAATCAATATATGCTACAGCATCTCCTGGACAGCACACATGGTGTTCTCTGCTAATTGATTCAGAACTAATGAACGCCAATCCTTCCTGCCCATAGCACAATCTTCCTCTCTCCAGCAGCCTGCAGAATAAACCTGAGACTAGCCCTGAAGCAAGCCTTAGAAGCCAGTAGCTTGAATTATTCTAGACTTGAAACAAATGAGCATTGCAAACCTCAGCAGCTCCCACTGAGAATGACCAAGCACTTGGGTAGCACCTACAAGACGGGGGCATGAAGCATCAAGAGTCTTCACTGATCAAGCATCCAACACTTCACTGAACCTTTACTGAACACACTGCCATCCTTCTGTTGCAAGCCCCATTCATTACTGCATTCAACATTGACATTTAAAATCATCACTGTTATGGTTTTACTAAAGCACCTTGACCCAAACAGTGGGAGACCAACCCCTGCATTTGATTAATTATCCCCACTGTAGTAGTTACTGTCTTCAACACTTCCCACTCAAATAATCAGTCCAAGTTGTTAATCTTCGTTTTATTCCCTCACTTCTTCATCCCTCTGACAGAAAATCAAAGCCTACATTTCTGTCGACATTTATTGCAACCACCAGGAAGATCACTAGGACTCCCAACCCCTCCAAACTGATCCCATCTTCTCTGTTCTTGGACTTACTGCACTGTGTTTACTCAGCCACCTGGCACCACTCATGTCCAAAGCCATTTTCAGGCTCCCTTTACTTCTCATCTCGCCTTTTCCTTCCAGCTCATACACATCTTGCGTGCAAGATGAAAGGGCTGTCCTGCTACGCAAAATTCCAGTCTCAAGAAAATTTATAAAATTCACATCTGGCGAGTTCTGTTAAAGGATAACCAATTTTTTTGTTCATACTGTATTAAACAGAAAACCAATTTCAAATGCTTATCATCGCTCTACATCATTTTTAAAAATAATTTTGGTAGATAAAACATTAAGCAGAATGCTCTTACTATGTAACACAATGCACTACACAAAAAATAACTTCAAATTTAAAATCTAAGCTAGAAATTCACTAAGCTAGAAACTCACCAGCAACCTGCCTATTAAATATGCATTCTTTGTTTACATACATATGTGAAATTCCATTTTTTATTCTGAATGTTATAAATTAGCGCCTCCCGCAGAGCAGCCAAAATAAGTCTTCCTATTTGCCTAATACCCACCATAGAAACACAAATAGGCCATTTCGTAAACATTTCTATTTTCTACCCTGAAGTCAATCTTCCTGCAATTAACATTCTCCTCTCCTAGGTGCACAACTGCCTACCTTTCTGTCAAAATCAGCAACAGCCCTCTCCTGATACAGAAATGAAAAGAGAAGACTCTAAACACATTTTAATAATTTAGTAGCAAGGCTAATTAAATTTATACTGTCACAAATAGTATATAGTTAATACAGAATTATATATTACGACAATATTAATATTAAAATATGGCTTGATGATCGAAAATTATGGCTTGATGAGCAAAAGAAAAGGAAAACCCTAATATATGCTTATATTATCAGGAGAAAACCATCTGAAAAGTCCTTCAATTACATTATCACATTGAGTATTTTCAGTATTGAAAAACTTCTCAACAGGCAGCTTTCTCAAAAAGAGCCGTAACTGTCAAGATACCCAGTTAAATACCCCTATTAACAACATGTACTTCTGTCCAAGTCCTGACTTTTCACACAGTTATGCCTGGAGCTCAGCAAAGTTTTCTGCACAGCAGTGATTTGATTCCTGTGAAGAGGAGCACTGAATTCAGTGGAGTTGCACGAATGAGTGAGATCCTTAGACGTATCACAAGTACAGATAAGACAAGCATTGATTTTAATACAGGACAGGTTAACACAACAAAACTCACTTTTTCATTGAGTAAAAATAAAGTGAGGGTTGTTTTTTGTTTGCTTGTGTTTTCTTTTGAAGATTCGCCTCTCTACATGATGAAGCATGTGTGAGGCAGGGGATAGTACTGCCTGGGGAGCAGAGGAAGAAGCAGAGGAGAATGGTACAAAGGATCTCCAAATAAAAATGTACCGGCAGCACGCAGGGTTGCAATACAAATCTCCATGCTCCTGTGCAAATCACTGGCAATCATCATCATTCTTTTTCAACGTATCTTACTTCAGCTGTCAGCTATGTATGTTAAATACACATGCCTATGTATATACACTCAGAGGTATAAATTGCAGTCCTTGAATTTCTTTTGGAGAAGGTGCACTAAATCTAGATTTTCCCCCTATAAAAACCCCTCTTCACACATAAATTACAACAGACACTTTTAAAAAGGTTGACAAATTTGTTTCTGAATGGAGGTTATTCATACACATCAAAAATATCAGTAATAAAAGCTTCTACTTAACCTTAATGTCATGTAAAATAACTCTACAAGGAGCAAATAAAGGAACTAAATCTGACAGCAAAGGTTATGAGAGAAAAGATGTAGTTTGAGATCCCACAGCAAACGCCCCATGACATGCCAAAGGCTGAAGGAAATACACAAATGACCCTGCAACATGAGACCTGTTGCCCTTTCCAATTCCACCCGAGAGGCAAATGCTACAACGGGGGAGAGGCCTATTTCGAGCCCTTCCTTCCTTCCTTTCTGAAACCACCACATCCTGGACCATAACTATGTCCCATCCAAGCAGCTAAAATAAGATGTTACTTAAAACAGTCTGGTTTAAAAACATCAAAAGAGCTTGTGCTTCTTTCTCAA
Source organism: Patagioenas fasciata (assembly GCF_037038585.1). Lineage (NCBI taxonomy): Eukaryota > Metazoa > Chordata > Aves > Columbiformes > Columbidae > Patagioenas > Patagioenas fasciata. The sequence continues at coordinate 22,156,487 of NC_092526.1, forward strand.
GGCAAAGCTGTCGTTCATGCACCTACAATAAGCTTCCCATCTCTTTTACTAAACAATCATTTTTTCCTCCCTTTAAATGTCCACCGCAGAGATCAACATAAAGCAGTAAAGTTTAATTCTGCTTCTAACTTTAACTGTTTAAAGTACATTACAAGTATTTTCAAGATTCTGAAGGAGAAGTAGTCTGACAGCTATAATTCTAAATTTGTGTGTTTGTTAAACAAAAACAGTGACATTTTAAATTATTTTTTCAAAAATAAGTATTTTGACACATTCCATTTGCCTGATAAGCCTATATATATGTTTGTAAGTATGTATGTACATATGTATAAACACGTATGAAAATTATTTTTACAAGTATACCAGAATATTTAGCCTAAATGTTAAATTTAACATTCAAATATATAAAAGTTTTTAAAACAGTGGTAAATTTGGACCTCTCTGTGTATATATGTGCAAACACACACACAGAGGCACATATCCCAACCCCTAATCATCAACAGATGCATTGCCTACGACTCCCAGAAGGGTTCTTAGACCCCTTCTTTCTGCCTGGCACCCCACACCCTTTTCCTCCCTGCAGCACAAATCAAAAGCCTCTTTCTGATGAAACAAGATTCACCCATTCAAAATGCCAAGCACCGTGCACAGCACATTGATGGGAAGAATCCATTTCTCCCTGTGTAACTCATTGGGATTACAGCTCAGAATCACAGAATCTTTGTCTACTGTAACAGTGCTTACAAATCATTTACATTGCACTAGATGTCTGCTTCAGCATCACTCTCCAGCACCTTGTCATGCACGATGTACTCACCTGCCTCATGTGTGAGCTCCTCTGAGCAGCACCGTCCACATCGGGTGTGTGCTTTCTGCTCCCCTGGCTGCTGTCAGGATGCAGGAAAGCATTGCCCAAGCCTCACCCAGTCCCCCGGCAACCCAAAGCTAATGGTAGCTGAGAACACCAAAGGCAGGAATGCAGGCTAATCACTGAATTACAATGAAATGTAATTCAATTAATTACAGTAACAGTAGGGAAAGAAACTGTTTGCTCTGAACATGTGTAAGTGTGGATAGTGCTGCTGATTATTAACAAACCAGCACACTGTTGGGAAGCAGGAGACTGGGATATCATTTTCATCCATCAGGGAGCAGAGCCCTTCCATTGACAGGTATGACCTGACCGCTGGAGCTGAGCTGCCCCACAGAGCTGCTCTGCATTTCTCAAACGCAGCTCCAGCCTGGGAGCAGCTGGGAGCACTTGGGCTGTGACAGCGCAGACCCCCCGCTCCCCAGTGACAGGTACACTGCCCAGCGGCTGGCAGGCAGGGTTCAGGAGCACAGGGGCTGTCTGTGGGGGGTCCCTGCCCTGCAGTGAGGAAGGAAAGACAACAGATGGGCAGCTGCCCCTATCAACAGGCCACCACGCGGGCAGATGTCTTTGTTAACAGCTACCCGAATGAAGACATTTCCTCTTACTGGGAAGGGGAGTTTATTCCATAACCTTACAGAAGCTGAAAATAAATGCAGCCTGAGACATAAGATTTTGGCTAAAGAGATCCAATCTCTTGGAGTTACCGTTTCTGGAGGAGGCACGTGCCTGTGAATGGTACAGCACTTCTTGCAGACACTCCAGAGCTGAGGATACCAAACAGCCTACGTGCGTTCTCGGGAATCACTACTGTCTTAATGCCAAAGGTTTCACCTGTCCTCGTGTGTGGGTCTCAGAAGCCTGTAACACCACAGGTGGGCTTTGGCACGGCACTGCCAGCCAGGGAGGAGGATTTGCCAGCTGTGCTGGAGCCTTTCCCAAGCTGCCTCCACTTCCTCACAAGAATTTTTTGGGTTCCCGGTTGCAGACGGTGGCATGCACAATGTGCTGTTGTATGGCTTGCGGGAGGGTGGGTCTTCAAAGGGCAGGAAGGCCTCTGCTGTCAACTCTGTAAAACGGCTGAAAATATGGCTTGCCCATCTTGCTCATCCACTACCAGTTCCATACCAGAAATTATGAAAAAGTGCATTATTCGTGTTAATCAGGAGAAGGTTCAACACTAAACACAGACAAGTCATGGTCATAGATTCTACAGCAATAAATACATTTCTGAAAACTACATATGGGCATAATGCTGTTTCTTCTAATGTTATGACAAGGTAAAAAGCATGTTTTGAATTTAGCCTATATTTATAGTGTACTACTAGGAAAATATTTAAGTGTCAAACAATAAGGAAAAGCCAAACCCCGCCCAAAAAACAACCAAATCCAGATGCTGAAAATAATTTTGGCATATATAAAACCCAAACAATCCCAAAGCCACCCATCATTTTGTACTAACGGAGAGAGAAGGAATGGAATAAAGGAAAAATGAAGAAAGGTGGCATCACTCAAACAGAAAGTCTTGTGTGCTTCTGCACAGAGAAATGGGCTAAGCTTACTTGTAGCACTTCCTTGGATGCAATTGTTGGCTATGTTTCATAATATTTTGTAGAAAAACAGTATTCAATGAACACCGGAAGTGCAAAGATCCATACCATTTCCAAGCAAGTCAACACAGAAAAGAGCTGTCACAATGACGATGAAAAGGACTGAGGATAAGAAAAATAAAGATTAACATGTCAACTTGCTATTGCTTTAGTCAACTTATACTTTCAGACTTTTATAATAAACTTTATAGGCTCGCTGATATTAGGAAGAAGTGAAATTGCTAAAATGGAACTAAGCAGCAGTACAAACACTGAAAAATCATCAACTGGTAAGAAATCAGATAATCCAGAGAAGGCTACAAAGAAAAGAATATCCCTGAGGTTGCCAAACTCTGGCCAACTCCACTCCCACATAAGCCAACTTTGTTTAAAACTCTCCCAGACTGAGTGATATAAGTATTATCTTGAAAAACAAGATGAGAATATCAGCTATGACAGTCAGCTAGAAGAAAGGCAGGAAAGACAACAGACGGGTTGTGTTTGGACAGATTGTAAATTTGCTCACCTTCACAGAAACATCCAAATTTCCAAAAGCTTATCTGAAACTCAAATTTCTCCCCAATTTTTTTGCATGTTCACTACAGTAAGATAACAAAGTTGTTTTGAAAAAGGAGTACCTACCAGGAAGTCGAAAAGGCTCTAATGTAAATTGAATTTAATATTATACATTTCAGTACAAGGACGTTTGATTTTAATAATGAATTTAGGCACAACACAAAGAATAACACTAATGAATTACATTCACTTCTGTTATAAATGACCTGTATGTGCCTTCTGTGTTATTGAGCTTTCCAGAAACAAGCGTTAGTATTTTGCTAGCTATACCTCACAGCTGCTTTCTCACATTTCTCAGAAAATAAACTTTGTACACTGACAGGTGAAGACTCAAGCATGTACCAGGCTGCCAAATTCAATCAGGCAGAACTATAAGCAGCCTCCCTTCAGGGCTGCTTCTTTGAATTAAAAGTTTGCAGAGGTCAACAACCTTTCTGCCCCAGGTTTTGTTGTAAGCTGAGGAGGTTTTATACCAGCCTGTCAGCCTACTCAACTGGAAGTTATTAGTGTTCTCCACTACAAAAGAAACTTGACTTAAGCCTTAAAGATTTTATAGGGTTAACAACTGCTGGGGAATCCCACAAATGAAATTAGCCAATGTGCAAAACCAAGATAAATCTATCATCAATATAAATTCAAACCACTTACAGATTGCTAAGACATTCACTGAATTATAGCCCCAGTCTCAACAAAAACACAATTTGGTTTTGAACTATATTTAGATGATGGATCTGTTTAGCATTTGGAGTAATGTATCTACATTTTCTACTAAGTCATTTAACGAGAAAATTCACCCATTTCTGTTACCTGAAAGATAAGACTACATCATTCAGCTTTCCCACATTTTCATGAACAGAAAATTCCACATATAGCAAGCTGAAGACTCCATCTCTTTTCCTTCTTAAAATCTTCAGCAAGAAATTTTTTAAACTGTCCTAGCTCTCCCCCACGCTGAAGAAAACTCAAACACGATCTCTATAATCCATTCTCAGGGAGTACCTGTATCTTTCCAGACTAACCAGGAACAGCAACCTAAGCAAAAGTATGGAAAGGGAGAAAAGGGACCTTCTCTTTAGCCTTTTGTGAATAAAGCCACTGCTGAAACTGAAAGTTAGAAACTGGGCCAAATGCAGTTGTTCAAGCATGTAATCCCAAGAGAACTCAACTCAGAAGTATGCAAAGCTTTCCAAACATGAAAAAGTACTTTTTAAAATTCTTGTGATGGGGAGAAAAAACAACAGTTCTGTTCAAGTCGACAAAGCACACCCATTAATTGTCATTCCAACTATACTGCACATGACCAAGACTCTGTTTTTTCTAAGAATACAGGACAGATACTTACACAGCCTCCAGCAAGGACCTCTGCGGGGAGTGGAATGGAACCATCTTTCTTGGTAAATTTGTCTCTGACAAAGTCATTAACCTAATAAAGATACAATACATTACACACAATTTCAAGTCATTTTTCCTTCTTATTAACATCTACCAAGTACAATTGTAACCACATATATTAGAGTGCTTGTAAGTGGTCATCTTTCACACATTTTAGGAAATAAATCCTGTGCATGTTAACAAACAAAAAGATGCTGGGGAAAAAAAAAATAAAGATACGTACAGTTAGCTTAATAGCCTTTTCTGGAGCAACACCTATCAGCTGTGGTAACAAGCCTATAGAAACAAAGACATCGTAAGGCAACATTATCTTCCTAATAGAGAAACTAGTATATTATACGAGCTCTATAGAAATGCCTTTCTGCACATGGGGTATCCTTTGAGGTGGATGGAATTTAGCATGTGATGTTGCTAGAGCACTGCATATTCGTACCAGTACAATCCTATACTAAGATTTCTGTTGAAAATAGTCATGAAAAGGGTGACCAGATCTGTCAAGTAACACCTGATGCTGTTGCCATACAGAAGGAAAAAAAGGGTAAAAACTGAACATAGAATGTCCTGTTACACTAACTGGAAGCAGAACATATAGCATAAAGACTGAACATACATCTTGGATATGTCTGCTACATAAGTTTGTTTGACTTTTCTAGCTCCTTAATATCACTTTCCCATAAAGCTTGCAATTACACTTTAAAATAGGAGAGTAATTGTGAGATACACACATGACTATGATAAATTATTGACTCAATTCTACTTGACTCACTAACCTGAAGGTTGCAATCAACTAAGGATAGAAAGGATTTTCTCTTGTTCAGTCCAACATGGTAGCATGCACTTCTTTAAAGCCCATTACTATAATATTAAGCATTTTTTATCTCACCAAGAGGAAGCATTAGTGGACAGAAACCGATTTTGAAAAGGCCCATGCTCCTGGAAAATAGCTGCTATCAAAATGAAATGCCATTTCACAAAAGCACATACACTTCTAGGAACTAATAGGATTAAGAAAAAAATCAGTAGATGGCAGTCTTAACTTCCTAATATACAAGAATATAACAGCATCTGTTATTTCTAAATCCACCTTCTCCACAGTCATTTTGGCATATGTATAAATTATAAAACTTAAAAGGCTTATTTTTATTAGAAGTGGTCACTACCTAATGTTATTCCATGGTTATGGAATACCAGTTTGCCCAAAGGGTTTGCCAGTGAACTGACAAAAAATCCCACATCAATTATATCAAGTATCAGATAACAGCAAGAAAACGGTATCGATGCAGCTTTCCACTATGTATTAGGTGAAAAGAATAACAGCTAAAAATTCATTTAAAATGTTCAAAAATCTCCAAAGTACTCAGCCTGCAGAATTTTTATACTACTTCCTTAAAAGGGAGCTCAGAGTAAACACACCTAAGTAGAAAGAGCAGCAGTTAATATATGCAATATAATGTTTCCTTCCAACATATTACCTTCTGTGTGATTTACAGACTTGCTATGCTGAGGAAAGGTAGTTATTAAATACAAAGAAAGGTTGGCAATAACAAAAAGTAATGCTGCCCTCCCAGCCTGAATCGCTGATCTACCATGAAAAGAAAACACAGTTCTGCAGTGCCTACATTTTAAAAGTCCCAAACTACCAGAGAAAACACCACAAGCCGATCCTCCCGCTCCATTCTGGGTGGCTGAACTCACTGGGCGCAGACACCGGCTGTGCTAGAGACCCTGGGACCACACGCCTGCTGGTGAGGGCCCTGAGAAGGTCCTTCATCACTTCTGAAGTTGGATGCCAGGATTCAAAAGTGTCATAATTTTCTTGACGAAAAATCACTAAGTTTTCATTTAAAAATATGATCTTTCCAGTAGGCATTCAGTTCTATTTTTTAAACTGCAGTACATGACTACATTGTACCATTGTATTACAGTACAACTGGGACAACCCAGCTCAGGAATGTAAGAACCCAGTAATACACCTACGGGCCACTCCTACACGTTTCTGTTTTTCAGTTTAACGTATTTCCACAGATCACCTAACTCTAAGCCCAAGACCTTAGGAACATGCTGACCATTAACTGTAACATTTTCAAAACAACTACATTAACTTTTTATGCTGAACAATCTTAAAGACAATTATTAAATAGACTATTAAAAAGTTTAATAAACTGGCATTCTTTCAAACAGGTACATTTTTTCTGAAGTGTAAAGCATTGCTTTTAACTCATCAATGGAACAATCCTTGATTTCAGGGCATTTGAGAAAGGTTAGAAAACAAGAATAAAAATAACCAATGATCAGTTTTAGAAGCTGCTGTGCAAAACCATGGGCGGGGGGGCGGGGGAGAAGAGAAAGAAAACAGTACTATACAACAGCACTGTAGAAACAGTCTCCTAAATGTAACTCAAGGAGTATTTGCCTTTGTGAAAGATTCAGCAACAAAAAGAAAATGCTTTACCAGTAAGATGTAATTTACGGTGATTACAGCTATTGCATTAACATTTTCACTGATATATTCCTCTCTCTACTCACTTGCATAGCAAAATCCTGCAAGATTACAAAAAACTCTTTAGCCAGAATCCACAGACTTCCACATGCAAAACCTTCCCAGATACTGTCCTTAAAAGGCACTGTCCAGTGTCCTCAGGGACAGAGCACTTTGCAAAGCAGAAAACAGGCTGTGGCCATCACAGAAGTGAGCGACTTTGCGCCGACTAAAAAAAACATGTGTGCCAATTAATAAATACCTTACTGATCCTTACAAAACTTGCGCACTCCATTAGATTATGTGAAATAACAATTAAAAACAGAGAATTCAACTAAATATCAATTTCAGAGGACTGGCTAGCATATCCTCTCTATGTAAGTCACATTATTGATGTGATAAAAACCCTTTCAGAATCTTCTCTTAAGCTAAAACAAGATATAAGATGGCTTTCAGTCTAACTAATGAAACTGATAAAAAGTTGAACTCCTAACCTGTATTTTAGAGGAGTTTTTTTTCTCTTTTTAAATTACAACTTTTAGGAGTTCCACTGTTGCTATTTTAAAGTATAAAAGAGTAACACAACAGCAGGATGCAAGTTCTTGTTCACAGGATAAAATAATAAAACAAATCCCACTACCAACAAAAGTATAAGGCATAAGATCTGGCATCCAGTTTAACAGGTATATTTCAAAATTACTGTCTTTCATCTTTTAACAAAAAATAGTTGCAGTAAAATGAATCTTCATAGCTCAGATGCTAATCTGCTCCTGACGTTAGCCCCCAGCCAAAAGTTTGTGAAATAACAATCATGTCCACACATTCACACCCCCGAAATTAGGACTTTGAACAGCCTAAGCAGCAAGGAGCAAATCAGTAACAACAAAAAATGCCCGGTTTTTCCCAGCAATTGTATATGATGAACAGCGCCCAAGGGAAGATAAATATTGAGCTCTGTGAAACAGAAGCAAAATTGTACATGATATAAATTTCCCTTGTTTTCCCATAAGAAACTAGCTGTTGAGGTATTAAAAAAAAGGGCCTTGATATCACTGCCTTGATATATTTTTTATTCACTTACCTCTGTAAAGACCAAAAAAGCCTTCAAAACGCAAAACCTTTTTAAAGCAGTCAAAGCTGTTTTTATACATCAACTCTCCTACGACTGAACCAGTGGAGCGCTGATTCTGCATACGAGTTTTCACCAGGTCTATGGGATATACAGCAGTAGCACCAACAGCTGTAAGAAAGCATTTGGAGTATTATTTCTGCAACATCATTATATATAATTATTATGATGATTGTATATAATTATTATGATGATTTTCTACAACATTTATTTAAACACAAAGAGTATACAAGCTGGTTAAGATCTCTGATGTGCTGCGGTTAAGGAAAGACAATACTGAAGGTCTAGAAAAAAGTCTCAAGGAGAATGGATTACACTATTACATAAAACAAGGTGTGTAGAACAAAGAAAACCAATCTGAATTACCAGTAAGGAAACTGGTTACTGGAGTAGAGTTTCAGAGGACTGTGGAGGGACACTCCAGTGTCGCAGAAGCAAAAAGGGAAGAAAAGGAATGACACAACCAAAAATGGTTCCGCCCTCCAATTTTTTACATGTATAACCAAGAAATGCAACTTCAATGAGATCAAGTAGTGTGGCAAGACGGTGTTAAACCAACCCAAGCTTGCAAACAGAAACCAGAACTATTACTCACCTCCAGCAATTGAGCCCAAAGTGAACCTGTAAGCGGATTCAGCTACCTGGAGCCAGATAGGTCTGCCTAACTCTCCGTAAGATTGCTTGGTGAAGAAATTAAAAAAAAAAAAAAAAAAAGAAAAAAAGAGAAAAAAGTGTGAAAATCTGCATGGGAAAACAAAGATGTCCGTGAACTGGCTTTTATAACATTACAGAAAGAATCTGATAAAAATTGCTAGCTTTATGGCTTTATGTTAAGCAGGAAAAAAAATACTACATAACTTCCATTATGCCTAATGAACGAAGCACATTTTTCAAATATTCCTCTCAGAAAATATTCTTCCTTTCATATTCCTGGTATAACTGAAAAAAACTATGGTCACAAAAAGGCAGACAGAAACTTATATCAACTTTCCTACTTTCCACTCTGTTGCCTTTGAATTCGTAAAGCATGGAACTCTCTTTTGGCTCAATTAAAATTCAATAATTCAAAAGGAATTCAGTATCTCACACACAGCATCCATCAGCACAGGATATATTTTAAGATTCCATATACATTAATATATAGCATAAACATGACATTTCATTATTTCAAAACAAGCAAAAAGTCAATTATTCCCCACAGTATTCTCCACAAGACTTTTTCAGGCAGTTGATAATTTACAGACACAACTATGACCTCACTCACTTCAATCACATACACTACTATAAATGCAGCAGTGTTCTAAATAAACACGAGTCTGCACAGAAAACATTTTGAGAGACTCATAATCATATTATTATGTGGTTATTAGAAACAAAGTAAATGAAACAAGACGTAAGTGTTCACAAACTTGCACTAAGAAGTATGCAAGATTGGACAAATTTTCTTCTGAACATAAATAAGGGGATTAGAAAAAAATTTATATTATGCACCATAACCTGTCTGGGTTATATAAGTGACCAAGATATTAACTGTTGAATTCCACACTAAAGCAGATACTAAGGCCCATCTCCCAAACACAAACCTGTTTTTCTTAAAACCTCCCTGTACCGTTAGCAGATGTGCTCCCAACAGCACAGCTGGATGGGTGCAGACCTCAGACCACCACTACAGGGGCTTTGTTCCAATGCATACGGTGAGCTCTTCACAAAAATCACCACATGCACATCTCACAGATAACTCACCAATGCTACTCAGCCGAGTTATATTCGGCTTATTGAAGCTCTGGAAAGTGGAATATCCACAGAAAACACAGCATGTACCCTAGTGTAAGCTACTTTCTTTGGACTGGGTATACAAAAACCCGCCTTTTATTTTATAATGTTACGCTCTATGTAGACTAGGTAGGACACAAGCCTAGGAGATTAAGATGGGGTCATAACCTGTAAAAAAACATGAATTATATTTTATACATTTTTTCCACAGAAGAAAGATATAACTATCACCATTTACTTCCACAATAAAGCTTAACAGAGAAGAACGGAAAAATTTTAGGTAGGACAATTACAAGCTGCACATGTGGACGGGCATAAAAAAAGCATAGATGAAATGTATTGCCTTTACAAGTAGGTAGAAGCAATAATATATCTGAAGAATATGTTCACTATTTTCAAAATGCTAGATTTTCCTATCTAAAAACAAAACCACCACCCAAACCACAAAAATAAAATCTAAAATACAGAGATATTTTCAAAGACATTTCTTTTTATTCATGTAAACAAAAGACACATGTAATAATACCCCAAAAAGGCATAGAAGCAGGACTGGTTCTTCATTCCACAAAAAATTTCTCCTGTTAATGGCTTAGCACACCTGCTTCCTTTTAGCTGTTCTAAGGTTATTCTTTTTCTTCTAAGCTCCACACAGTTCCCATAAAAATCCAGCCGTTACATTCAGACATTAATCTTAATGAATACGTCACTGAATATTAAAAATCAAATTATTTCTGAAGGAAATGTCACTTGTATATTATTAAATAAGCGTTCACAAAGTTTGCAGTTTACTTGTGTGTTCAGATGGATATGTAAATGAAAGTAATTAATGCTATAGCTTTCAAATCATGAATATTTATAAACAGAAAATTACTGTAGCTGTCATGCCCATAGGATATTCAGCTGCTAGGCTTTAAGAAAATCTTGCACAATGAAAAAATTGACAATAAAGTAAACATGGTTGAAAGCAGGCTAATTTCCATTTTTACCACGTCTACATACAGTGAGTTTATGTAAAAATGTAGATTTTCCTCTAAGAAGTAATTTTTTAAATCAGATAAATGTGACTACAGACTTGTTTTCATTCTCCAGGGACAGCTGGACCTCAGCGGGATGATATTCTCTCTTCCACTAAGGGCTATCTTCCATTTTGTCAATACAGTTAAATAAAGAATTATAAGGTTCACTTAGAATGAGGTCAAGTAAAAGATTGTTCCATATAAATCAAAGAAAATGAAATTACTTTGCTTTCTGCTGTCCTCTCTTAGCACAGAATGTAGAATAGGATGAAAATATAATGTACTCGTCCAAAAATGTGAAAACAGTATATTCTGTTCTACTGATGAGTTAAGCTTCTATCAGTGAACTCATTTTATAGTAGCACCAAGCTACAAAGGTAATTCTGAAGCATCGAATAAAGCAAGTTAGTATTTTGCCTACTCAGAAAGGTGAGTGCCATGAAGACACTGATGAAAACCAAAGTTGGCAGGTAGGAATGTGATTACAAAACTTCATAAAAAATATTTCTCATTAGTCTGGATAAACACTGTATACACATTTCTGCATCAATCCATTCCATCATTCCTGTCAAGAACACACAGGAAGACTGTGATCACTAAATAGGTTTTGGACACTTATTTCATTGGCTCAGATATGTCTAATCACCTAAGGACAACAGAGTGGTAACATTGAGAACAGATCAGACACCCCATTTCACACCAGTTTGTTTCTAAAAGAAGTGAATGATCCAACCCACCTGTAATAACAGTAACCAAAATACGATCAAAATCCCACACATGGGAGACTTCCTATATTCCGTACAGGACAATTTTTCAACCATAGCAGTTGAACTAATTCAAGATTTTCCTGTCACTGATACATACACCAGATTCCGTAGTGGCTATGACTGCTTAAAGCAACCTCGTTGCAACATGCATAAAAAGTGAGCTGAAACACAGAAGGCTTTATAAATGCAAGTTTTCATTTTCACACAGACTCCTGAGACCCCTCAGCCACCGGCAAATACAGGACATTCACACAGTGAACAAGACACAGGTGATTTTGCACTGTGCTGCCGCTTTATCTCAGACCACCCTGCAGCAGTTCTATCTGTCACGGGCATCACCAGGTAGAGAATCTGGAATTCACTTTACGGGAGCCAGCATAGTCTGGGATGGCTGACAAAGTTATTGGTGCCAGCTGCACACTCTCCTGTCACACAGCTCAGACAGCTGAGCTACGTCGGAATCAGTTGCTGCATCGCTGCAATTCAGGAGCAGTGTTCTAAGACAACTCATCACTAGCGTCAGATTGCTGTCAATACTGAGCTGTGAGATGTGGCTGTTCAGCAGCTGATTCCTGAACTCAGTTGCCTGCGTTTCACACGAGGTGTGGGCAGCTGGGAGCAGAAGCAGCCCAGACAGTCTTTGCGCACTTGGGAATCAGCCTTCCAAGGTCCTGATAGGCACCTCATAAGCTCTTAACACAGACTGAAAGAGAGAGAATTGGAATTGTTTAGCCATTGTAAGAAAAAGAGAACCTTCAGGATGAGAAACTATATTTACCTACTGCAGACACAAAGACATATTTAGTCAGAACTATGGGATCGGTTCACACAAGATCTTAAGAATTAGATACCCTACTTCCCTTTGTATATTAGAGTGAAAGGGGATGTGGAGACATACTTGGAGCAAAATGCACTGGTTCAGATGAACACTCTTGTATTTTCATGTGTGTAATTCATGTCTCTTGCTTTCTGAATCTGCTGTGTAACTGTTCCAAGGATTTTCTTGACTGCATTATTATAGTCACATTAGAAACAGTTAATTCCCCCTGAGTTACTCTCGTGAGAGCAGTCACCTCCAAAACGCTCCAGAAAAAGAATTTCCCTAGAATACATCTAGAATATAATGGAATAGAATATAACATTTCTATCAGTAGTATTTCAGACTCAGCCTTAGGTGAAGGTTAAGGTAAAAAATAATTCACAACTTAACTCGCATTACACAGACCTGTTTGCAAAAGAAAACTTTTTGGATTATATGCTGAACCAAAAATCTAGTGAATATAAACCTCCAAAATCTAGATTTATTTTTAACATAAACATGAAAGCTATACCCCGAAAGCGAGCAGTATGGTAGCCAGTAATGGTGGTGGAAACTCTAAACACCTGCATAATGCCTGGTCCTAAATCTTCAGTTTTTACAGTTGTAAAAAAAAAAAAAAAATCCAAGCAAGAACAATTCATATTCAAAATCCTGCTGCACAGCCTGGGGCTCTTACGCTGAACTGTACACATATATGTTTAATAAGGAATCTATGATAAAAGTAAAGCTCACAAACATTAATGTAAAGGTCTGGTGAATCAAAGGATTAACATTCTACTCCAATATTTGTTCATCTTCTAAGTGTACCCTTTTCATCAGTCCAAATAAATTTGAATTCCCCTTCTACTGTTTAGGTCAGATAGCCAACAAGTACCGTAAAATTTCATTATCATTTTAGTTAAATGGTTAAGCAAATCATTTCACCCAATTTTTTGAAAAAGAACACACTTGCACTTAATACTATTATTTTTTATTGTCTAAAAATATTTTTATAATTACAAAGTTAGATTACTTAGTGAGGTGAAAGGCCTTTTCAAGAGTAAACAAATGTATTCCCAGCAAGGCATCCAAGTATCTATGCATGCTCATATTTAAACAGGCCATCCTTCAATATGACATTTAGTATCTTGCTTAGACACATACTCAATAGTCTGCCCCACTTCTACCCTTACAACAATATATACAGCATGTTTCACTTGTCAGGAATCTGTTTTAAGTGTACTATTCTTATTTTTCATATGCAAGTCCATGTAAACGTTCACTTCCACAATTTTATTCTTCTTCTTCCTACCTGCCTCTGGAGTTCTGCCAAGTGGTAAGGTAACGCACCTTCAGCCAGCGGGGCTATTCTCTCAATATCTGCCAAAGTCAAGCGCCTTTACACAAGGCAGAGAAAAGCAAATCACTGTTAGATTTTAAAAAATCAAACATATTCAATACAGTATTCCTGGCCACACCCCACAGAATACATCCTGAGTTTAAAAAAATCATTTGTCATATTTGAACACGCATCTAAGAAATCTGCTACGCTGCCACAAAGAATGCTTGGAGATTGAAGGGCATTCTCTTCTCGTAGTTCACAACAGGAGATAAAGGGGGCTTGGATTATTCAGAAGCAGAACCTTTATTGTTAGTAATGAAGAATATAATACACAAGTTAAACTATTTCTAGGTGTTCCTACTTAGAATTTCATATGTGTTAAAGACCCATGCAAAATACCATCAATACCTAAAGTTAATAATACCATTGTACTGTGGTCTTTTGCAACCACTGTAATGTATTTTGTTATTTTATAAATATACCTATAATATGACAATTAATAATTGTGCTGGATACACAGAATTCACTTACAAAACCTGTGCATACACCAAAGACAGTTTACATTGAATAAATTACTGTCATGAAATACAATGGACCACAAAACTTTAAAAAATTAAGGTGAAATTTAGTATTTTTCACAAAGAAAGCAGCAAAATTATTGTAAAATTATAAAATTGATTATTATATTACCCAGTTACACTGTATAAATCTGCAAGTTGGTAGAGAATATCTATTTCCAGTGGTGTAACTTGTCCAAATCGGATTGCAGAGTGGGTAAATTCCTCTGAATTTAAAAGGGAAAGAGAAACAAAGCAATTGTGTTACTTGTCAAATTTCCTCTTTAAATGCTCACAAATAACTTTAATATTATAAAAATGAAATCTCTCATGAAGAAGAAAAATCCATGACGCAAAAGGAAAAGATATCGTTAGGAGAACAACTATCTCGAAACTGGCCTTTCCAACACAGAGCAAGTCTGACTCCACAACTTTAATTTACAGTAAGAATTCATTAAAGTCAATATAAACCCTCAGATTAGTAAGCTTAATAGAACCACAACCACAATTTCTGATTCTTGTTTCCAAAGTTCTGCAAAACAGAACAGAATAATGCTCCATTATTGACAGCTTTAAGGGAAACTGACTCATCCATTGCCATCATGTCCAGATTTCTTTCTCTGCTATTACAGCTCTGAATGGCCCGAAGCACGACGTGTTCATGGCACAACTGCCAAGCTACAGTAAACAAGTCTTAGCAGCGAAAATACAGTAGCTTTTTTTCAAGACACAAATCCAAGCAAGATATATTTATACATCTGCATCAAAAAACATTGCTAAGCAATCTGTTAGCACAATTTGGAGGGTGAAGACAGGTATTTTACGCTTTCATTTAGGGACAAAGGTAGGCAGAGCATATGAACATAAGCCAAACAAAGAAGGAAAATTTTTTTAAAAAAGGAATTTGGCACGGTTTTTACCACACGTAAGTTTAGGCTTGGCTGGTCCCATCCATGCAGGTAATAAAACAGGTGATAAAATCTGTCATAAAATGACTACAAAAGCAATCCACCCATGCCTGCAGGAAGACTGAAATATGACAACCTTTCATATGTACAGGGATTAGCTACATCCTAATAGACACAGACGATATGTAAAACCACTCAGGCAAGTAAGCACCGAGAAGTTATAAATTATTACAATTTTTCTAAAAAAATTTTATTCATGGATTAAGTAACCAGAGTGAAAACAACATGGAGATTACTGATTACGGATTTTCAAACTTAACTCATTCTACCACATTCCCTAGAAACTTTCTATCTCTAAGCAACCACACATTCCTTTCAAGAAGTGGTAAAATATTCAATATTATACTGACTTGCAGCTCTCCATTCAAACTAATAACACCAGCACAGTTCCTGCCAGAATCCAAATTCTTCTCCCCAATGAGGTAGCTGAAAATCATTACTAAACTGTGAGAACGAAAATCACCCTTCAAATACTTTCACAGTAGCCCTAACCTTGCATATTCTTGCAACTACTAACTTGCCTTAACCCACATGCAACACCAGATTACAAATTGGGCAGAACTAAAAAATTAATAAAATGTAGTAAATATACTTTACCTTTTGTGACTTCAACATCTTTTCTTGCACCTGCTATGTTACTGTATATCTTCCTAACAAGATCCATATTATTCAAAAGGGCATTAAATGCATTGAAATAGGAGAAGCTGACCTGATGTGAAACAGTTCCACCAGCTACCTTTAAAAATTAAATTAATGTAGTTAAGTGCCTTAAGCTCTTTTACAACATCTTATTACAATTTACAGAAACATCTGTTTGGACAAATAAGGAAAGAATTACATATATCTTTATAATCCTGTAATTTAAAGATTTTTAATAGAAACATGAGGGGAGAATTATTAGACAGGATACTATTTTTTGGTAAAAACTGAACATTAGGAAACAATCAGGAAATAATCATATAAGTAGATTACTGATCAATTTATCTAATAAACACACCAAATGTGCCACCGAGTATTTTTCTAATACTCTCTAACAGAGATATGCATGTAAATGCTACTTTAGATAAAGGCATTAACTGATATCTTGCATCACATAGTGCAGTGACCATTTATTTCAAAACCTAAAGATAGTAGATACTATAAATTTTAAGGAAGATAGTATGCCTTATTAGCCAGGCAAGGCAAGATTTATAGGTAAAATAGTAAGATAAAAGCTATTACTTTATGTTTTATACAACTATTTCTTATATACTTTTTTATACTATATGCTTTTAGTTTATAATTTTAACGTCATTCTTTTACCTATAGATCTTGCCAGACTATCAGAGCCATAACCACTCTACCTCTAGATTCTGATCTGAAAAAAAAAGGTTAGAGTATATAAACCAACAAAACTGTAAGCAGTCTCCATTTTTTGAGATCTGTCATATATTCAAATACAAAAATGAGATGCTTTTCTCCTAGCTGAATGTGCTTTCTGTGCTTAGTAGAAAGCACAGTAGACTACCTCAAAGCGTTTCCAATGGCACTTCAAGCACGTAAACCAGACTGCCAAACTATTCAACTACTCCAGCCAAGGAATGCTGCCATGTTTCACCTGCCCACTCTGTTATGAAGGTGATAATCTCTAGCACAAAGGCAAGAGTAAACAGGTAGGAGAAGACAGAGCGGAAGAGAAACAATGATATCTTAGAACATTACAGCTATTAGACACTGAATTCAAGGCACTTTTCTTTACACTTACTGAAACCAGATTTTCTTCCACAAATGGAGTTAGCATATGTGAGCGAAGGGTAACCATGATGTCACTGAAGTCCAGGCCAGTTATCATACCACTTTTATTTTTGTCCTTCAATGAAAAGGCTTGTCTTGCATGTTCTGACTGCAGCTCCTAGAATTAATATTCAGAAATAGCAGATTAGAAGCAAATTTTGTAACTCATTGTTCACAAAACTCTAATTTCTTATTCTTACAGTGTGCCTTGATACAGTGTGCATGTAGATCACAGCACAATTGCAGTTTAAACTTAAAAGCCAGCTCAACTAAAACAAAAATTCCGCATACTAATTGTATCCACAAAGCCCTTCCTCTGTCAAAGAAATGCTTCAACTGAACTGTAAGGAAATATGCACTTTCACTAAATGATCTGAGGAATAAACTTTCACATACCCATGTCCTGTCTGCTATCTATTCCTTTATTAAATACTTAACTGCTGGAGAAACTTCTGATATTGATCTTAAAGACTCAAAGTGAGCTGATCTCTTACACATCCGAGAGAAAATATGACTGGGCTATTATAAACTAACTCATTGAAAAGTACTCGAAAATAAACAGGAGGACAGTGAAAATCACATAATATAGATTTAGATTGCCCCCAACAGCTACCTCCCATAATGTTAGAAATGGTCACTCATTTCAGGCAATTTAAAACTCCTATACAATCTGTAAAAACCTTCATACAAAGCACACTGCAGTAACCTAACCTCAAGATAATAATGATGGCTGTAAATTCTACATCCAGAAAAAGTTGTTTCCTTCTATTCAAGCAAACAATAAAGCACATTCAGCTGTCATTCAGATGTCTAGAAGCAACTAAAATAATAACCACATTCTGACAGACAAGAAGAGGGCAAACTATCCAGCTTATATGACCTTTATAGTAATTTCTCAAGTCCTACAACCTCAAGATCAAAGTTTTCTAGATCAGGGTGCAACAAGCCTGCTTTGAACCAAGTCCCAAACCCCACTGCATGCTGTTAGACCAAATAAAAAAAACAACCCGATCTAAAAGGAAGGATAACAATATCCAACTTGTGTACATATTGAAATTACCGCAGGTCATACTACCCTTCCCTACTAAGCGCTTTTATTGTATGATGACAGTAAGTGGTTACTGTATCTTACATGACAGTATCGTGGAACAATATACATAAAACCAGATATTTATCACTTTGTTCTAGATTCCCAGCAAAAATATTCTTCTCAATAGCCATCTGGTTCTTGTTTTTGTTTTGCTGTTTTTGTTTGGTTTTTTTTCTGCAGTAGTGTCCTCAATTTGTGCCTGGAAGCACTTAAAATACATAGTATCAAATGCAGGACACAGTTTATTCCTATGAAGTGACATCAAGCTATACAGCAGCCTTGAAAGTCTGTGCCAAACTCCAGTGTCTCAGTCTACAACAGAGACTTCAGATCCCATCTAGAGATGTTTTTCTAGAATCTGCTCTAGACCTAGACACAGCTCAGTACAGGAAAGACATGGACCTGTTGTAGAGGCTCCAGAGGAGGCCACAGAAATGATCAGAGGGCTGGAACAGCTCTGCTGTGAAGACAGGCTGAGAGAGTTGGGGTTGCTCAGCCTGGAGAAGGTTCCAGGGAGATTTCATTGTGGCCTTTCAGTACTTAAAGGGAGCTTATAAGAAAGATGGGGACAGAATTTTTACTAGGGCCTGTTGCAATAGAACAAGGGGTAATGGTTTTAAACTAAAAGAGGAGAGATGCAAAAAAAGATTGTTTTTTTTATTATGAGGGTGGTGAAACACTGGCACAGGTTGCCTGGAGATGTGGTGGATGCCCCATCCCTGGAAACATTCAAGGCCAGGCTGGACGGGGCTCTCAGCAACCTGATCTGGTTGAAGATGTCCCTGCTCATTGCAGGGGGGTTGGACTGGATGACCTTTCAAGGTCCCTTCCAATCCAAACTCTCTATGATTTCATGATCTATTTTTATCCTGGGCAATGTTTACAAATTATTCCATCTATCACTCTGTACTTTCAGGACAGTATGTTCAAAACTATTTTGCATCAAAAGCCACCTCTGAAATTGCATCATCTATTTTCTTCAGGTCTACTAGACAGAAAACTGTAAGTTATGTCATTAGGTGATCACTGCATGTTAATTTATGGAATTCAGTGCAATTACCTACAATTCTATGAACTCCTTTCTCATGATTTATAATGTACATTTCTTCTGCTTTACTCTTCCTCCATGCTTCATAACTGATGTCTTTCCTTACTTCCTTCTAAAATAATGTTAAATTCATAATATGTTTTTACTGTAAATTTTTGGTTTAGCACAAAATCTGGTTCTATGAGTAAAAATCTCTAAAGCCCAATCCCTAAAGGGTATTTCAGCAACATCTCAGGAAAGCAGATTTGCCTCCTGCAAAGCTGGCTGTATTTAAGACTGAACTCCCAATATATATGCGGTAGCATGCGTGCCAGTGAGAGAAAACAAGAGTAAGTATATAAGATAACACTTACAAAACTCAGAGAAAAACTCAGAAGCTAAAACCTTTCTATGGCAGGTTATATGGTTAATAACAACCGGTTATATTAAGGATGGTATCTTTCTCTGGTAGAGGTTAGTTTTGCTGTTAAATTCCTATGAGAGAAAAAGCAGACCCTCAATCCAGTTTAACAACAATCAGTAAATGGTTCATTTCATAAACAGTATATTTACTCTCATTTTTTATAGGATGGTATTTAAGTTAAAGCACCATGAATACACACTGCTTACAGAACTGGTATGGGAAATAACAGTTCATCACAGCTTTCAGGATTAGTATCAGATAATGATTACCACTACCAGAGTAAGCTTGAAATTTATAATGGTATTAGTGTATAATCAGAAGTGAAAATGAATTTCAGTTCTACTTTGGAAGAAGGTTAATAACTGACCTGAAGAAACTGAGTGAATTCTGAATAGTTAAGATGCTTCTTCCTGTTATGTCCAAAATGCAGGCGAATGAACTCACAGTCCCAGTTGAAAGGGATTTGAAGATGAATAAGACTTTGTTCAAATATTTCTTTGACATTTGCTTTGGGGGAGGGAAAAACAGCAAGTGAGCTTTGGGGTACAGTAAATCTACAAACATTCCAGGAAGGGTACAAACAAAGGATGTTTTAAGCGGCTGTTTAAGAAGTGTTCTAGTTTGTCAAGAATAATAGCTAACCAAACCTATCCAGATCTGCATAAGAACTCATTTGCAACACAACATGATACTTTTTGTATTACTGCATAAAACCTTGGAGTGAGTGTTTTATTGAGTTTTAATTAAGAAGCAATTTCCCTCATACATGACAAATAAGAGTTATTTTGCATTCTGATATAAAAATCAATAGTGGTTCTCTGTCTCTGCTAGGAGTCAAATTAAGTCCTTTATCAAGAGCACAAATACCTACATTACAATCTCACGCAATATTTTTCATACTAAGTATGGTTTGACTGAAACTTGATTATTACAATCACACTGTCTGAATATGTCTATTAAAGATAGGTATAAGAAATGCCATCTAAAACATATCATTAACTCAGCAGAAAGCACCTTATTAGCAGCTTTTGATAAGGTCTTAGTACAAAAATCAAATCCTATAAAACATAATTGGTAGTCTCAGTTATTAAAATGTTTTAAGATAAGTGAAGATAGAGATGTCCTCTTTTAAAAGAGGTAAAGAAAAACCCTGTCATTTCAGAATATGGAATTCTCTGTATGTGTACTGTACAACTGAAACCTCAATGCCAAACATATTATCTGAATTTGGTAAAAAAACTCATCTGAAAAAAAGCATACATTATTCATACACAGCACCGCCGTGCTGCAAAACAAGCCTTTGGTGCAGATGATCCAGCCACACAGACAGTATCACTGGACATCCATCCGTACCATGGAAAGACTTCCCAAGATCTACACCAAAGTACTTGAATTGATTTGCTTTTATCAGCTAATCTAAATAAAATATGGCATATAGCTTACATTTAAAATTAAGTACAAAATACTGGGTGTTTCAAAAGAATGGACCCAATTTAAAAAATATAGTGATTTCCAAGTGTGTCCATCTTTCTGAAACACCCTGTATTTTAGCTGAAAATACACTTGTTCTATATATTTAAACAGTTCTGCTAAAAGATAAAATGTAAGTAGAAGAACTTTAATATCATTTGATAATTCCACCATGAGCTATTTACTTGGAGCAAATGTGTTGCTTTCTCTATGCTAAAGGACTGGTTCAATCATTCTTTCACTTCTATAGCCATTCTACTAGTTCTAGATCAAATTGAGGCAAATCACTGTACAGTTTTATGTTCCCAGTGAGGAAAGGGACAAGTTCAGAATAAATATGTCTCAGAATGGGGACATACAAAGTAGGATTCCTTGGACAGACCACGTGCTTCACAGGTAGTTTGAGACTACATATTCAAACGGCAGATTATGGCTAGTAAGTGATTTAAGTGTAATTCAGCCCTTACTAAAAGGTCAAACAAAGACTGTAGTCAAAAAACTCCAATTTAAACCATAGTTTCCACTGCAAGGTAGGCTAACAGAGTTATTCGGACAAACAAGAAACTTAACGCTACCTTGACTACCTGTACCTATCCACTCATATCTATTCACTGGTATCAATATGAAAGGTGAGGGTTAAGAAAATGAGAGACAAAGCACCCAATACACAGTGCTACACTACTTTATTTTGCCATACTTCCTTCAAAAGTTTTGTCTCTAGTAGATTTATTCATCATTGCTAGATATGAAGGAACCGGGAGATGTAAATTTAAATTCCCCACCTACCACTGATTCACTGCAGCTTCTGACAAAGCTCCCCAGAGTGTCCATGTAGCACAAACATGAACAGCTGAGTGCAGGTCACCAGTGAGCGTCCAGACGGCACTGAACTGTGAATGGCCCAGAGGACAGGTCTGCTTCGTGGGGTCTGTTGGCTACTAATGAACTAACAGGGTGCCAAGTAGAGACTACTCACACACCTCTAAAACTGACTTCTCATACACACTGAGTTCTCCTCATGAAAACTGAGGAAAGAACATGCTGAAGCAGCTAGAAAGTTTAAATTGTGTTTTCAATTGTTTTCAATGATCATTTCTTTTAGACTTAAAGTTAAAAAAACCTTTTTGTTCTTATGATAAATTGTTCATACACGCTCATATAGACAGATGTTCCAATTGTTTTTAATAATCCTTAAGCCCCTGGTCTTTTCATAACTCTAATTCAAGCATTTAATTGTATACTACTAAAACAACCAAGAATGAGTATTCTACGCTACTGATTTTTCCTTCTAAAAACGCTTGCAACTAGTTGTCAACACACCACAAGTAAAAATTCTTCAGCACATAATACTGGTAAATGAATTAATAAATTTGTATTCAATAGTTGAGTGTTCTGATACTTGAAGAAGCCCAGTAGTGGCTAACTAGCTTTAAGAAATGGTATCCAGATTAATTAGCCTGTTGTTCCTCTGAAAAGTGAGGTGCCATCCATTTTCCTTCCACAGTCAATCACTCACAATCAGTAACATATACCACATGTGTTACAGTAGTCTGTGTTTAAGGATATGTTATTGTATCTAACACTTAATTGATTCCATGTTGGCTTTATTTATGAAACATTTGGGGTACAGGAGCAAAACCATGTACCTGTTGTAAATAACTAACATAGCTAAAACCATTGAAAGTCTAAGTGCAATTTTCCAAAGCCATTTGGGATTCTCAGACACCTCTAGATAAGCACTAAAATTTACTACTTCTACTCAAGAGTAGCAATGCTTTCTTCACAATATTATCAAGAATACCTTTTAAATTCAATTTTGTTGGCTAGTCTCTTAGATTAAAGGAAATAGCCACCACCACAGCTAACAATTCACGTGATGAGAAGCAGCAAACAGACAATCTCATTTCAGAAATTATACATAATGTGATCATCACCTACACTTTCACCACTCTGAATTATGATCAAATGTTTTATTTTTAATTTATGTTTTTCACAGCAGAAGCAAAGCATTGACGACAAAGAAAACACGTAACATTAAGGTACAGATACTGAGGGGGTTTTGCCTTTTTTTTATCACTCAGTCAAAACCCAGTAATGCTTCTAAATTAAGATAAACTACAAGTACTTCAAATGTCCAACAGAGCTATTCTGTAGGGGGCAAACAGCAAATTATTTTTAAACCCTTTCATTTTAGTATGACATTTTACAGAATGCATTCATTGTCCCTGTAAACACATGTTGCTCATTTACTAATGTCTTCTCCTACTCTTTGCTCACCTTTCCGCAATGGAATTCTTTCCTACTGAGCTGATAACTTTCTCTCCAGGCTTATAGCAATGCATTTTGTTCTCAGATACGCATACAAGTCAGCAGCCTGATGACATACTCAACTTACCACCAGCCCCAGGAACAATAAACCTACTACTCTAGTGCACTAGCACATTACCTCCAAGGCAGCACACATTCTCTCAAGATTGCTTCAGAATTTCCCCACCCAATCATTTTAAACAAATTACAGATGCCTGGAGCAGCTATCTGCAGGCAGCATACACAACTGGCTCAACCGCCCTCGAACACCATTACCTATAGTGCTTATATGATATAAGAAAAACAAAGTTTTTAGGCAATATTGAATTTCACAGGAGGAAGAATACTTTAAGTCATAAACACTATGATGTCTTGTTGATGGCCCATGGTGGTGATGAGCTCAGTACCCCAAGCAAGTCTTGAGGTAGTACCTGTTATTGTGACTTATCAGCTCCCCAAGAAGCAGAGAGGAATTCTCACACGATTCCAGTGCCATCAAGAGTTTGT
This sequence comes from Patagioenas fasciata, assembly GCF_037038585.1. Classification (NCBI taxonomy): domain Eukaryota; kingdom Metazoa; phylum Chordata; class Aves; order Columbiformes; family Columbidae; genus Patagioenas; species Patagioenas fasciata. The sequence continues at coordinate 22,180,343 of NC_092526.1, forward strand.
CATTCCCTCTCACCAGTGATGAAACATCAACCATGCTTGTTAGAGACACAAAAATATAAATGTGATAGTTTTAAGTACTAGCATAAGTATGCTAGAGGTTTGTTGTTTAATAGTGGGGGTTTGCTTTTGTTTTGTTTTTTAATCCATCTATTCAGTCATATACAGTCCCATTTGTATTTATTTCATCTTTAATGTATGTAATGCATTTTAATGTTTTCTCTGTTGCTATTTTTTTCTCTACTTCTGCCAACAGCAAATTTTACATATTCTCGCTTCCAAGCATGAATTAAAAAATCACCGTTACAGGCAGAAAGACTTTTTTTGTAGCACCTGATGCAACAGAGGCATATGAAGAGTGATCCAAATGTAAATAACACAATTACTTTGGCAGGAGAGCAAAATGACAAGTGGCAGGAAGAGTGAGCAAGCTAAACTAGAAATAATTGAATTATATTTCTGCTCTTATTTTAAAAGGATTAGTGATTCTGTTTAAGGTTAAGATTAGTGACAGCCATAACAACAAATTGTATAAATATATATATGAAATTTTAATGTGGAGTTCTCCATTTCTGTTTTCTCTTATTGAACTATGGTTTTGAACTTAACACCATTACTACTATTATTATAGAAAATAAGAAGGTGCTCTCATCCTGCACTGTTCACAAGTGTTAAGAACTGTGGTTTAAACCTGAAAGAATCATAAAACAGGAAATAAACAAACAAAATACATGAGGACAAAAGAAAGTCATGACATACAATGATGTTTCCTACACTATCTGCATGTGTTAAGCAAAACACATCTTGAAAGCAGACAACTAGTACAGGGCTACCAGGAAGCCAAGAAAAATAGCAGTTCTAGCTTACAGCACACTTTATAAAAACATGGCGTTTTTCTTATATCCTCAGATCTGTAGCCATGTGATTATGAGATTTTTCTCTTTACATTTTAAAAGGTTTCCAGCTTTTATGATTGCAAATAATATTTTATAAAGCAGAATACATAAGAGATCCAAATGCTAGCATTTTCAATCCAACTGCTCTTTTGGAAATGGGATAGGAGTGAGTACTAGGAGTGATCTGTATTTCCTGAAAAATACTATTCAAAAGCAAAGAACAATAACAACATATATTCAACTCCTTTCTCTTGTTCTTCTCACTCACCTTCTTCCAGTGTTCTCAAACTCTGTGCCCTGATTAAGGGAAATCTGAACTTTCTCTCCCAGATAAAAATAAATGCTTTTTTCTATTTCTCCATGATTAAAAAGTCATTTAAACTACACTGTCACTTCTATCAATGGCTTATTAAAACAGCTAGTTTATTGCTTTTTATTCACCAAGCTGACAGCAAGTCCAGTGCAATTGAAACATGTGAAGAGTCCTGAGCATGCTGTACAGTTTGCTCATACAAAGTAGGTCCAATTTCATATTCTTGTAACGGACCTTCTATATAAACATTGCAGCACACCATCTGCACATTTATGGCAGTCATTCATACAGGACCTCTGCATGTCCAAAACTCCTGGAAAAATGGTCCAAAGCAGTAAGAAATTAGATGACATTACAGTGACAGAAGGTTTCCTGTTTCAACAGTGCCCATTAACATATGATATTACACAGACAAGGAAAAAGACAGTGAGCAGCAAAGAATAGCTGACAAGTATTTCTAACAAATGGTATCTAAAAAATCACAAACTCTTTGTCCTCTTCTATTTCTCAACTCATAAGACAGAGGTTCTTCTGTAATACAATTTAATTAATAGTTTCCTCATTGGAGAGTTGGAAGCTAAACTTCTGAAGAGATAAGTGGCAGACTGAGGTTCAAGAGAACTGCAAGAAGCAAAAGTGCTCAGGTATAGCCCAAGTCCATGTCAGTAAATAAATCCTAAAAGAGGGATATGAACCCAAGTGGAGTAACATGCTATCAAATACAGAGCCAGCTCTAAAAAATCAAGAAGTATATTTAATTTTCTCCAAAAAACTGAAAATTTGATTAAATCAGGGTATTTTTTAAAAATACCACACAGTCATACCGAAATGATTTGAGACATTATCTCACATCCAGCCAGGCCAGTGTTGGGTCCAACTTACTGACCTAACAGACTGAAGCTGATTCCATCTTCCACTTTCCAGCACTTCCACCCCTTGTTCCAGATGCACAGTGCAGAAAAACCTCACTAAATCCATGCCACTTCTGGCAAGACTTAGTAGCTTGAGTTACCTTTGGAATTAACACAATCACATCCACATAGCACTGCATCTGAGCTAGAAAATCCTGACTCATGTTTGCTTGCACAACCAACATGGTTCATCTGCAGATACTGGATACATTAGACACTCATGAAGAAGATCTGACTTGTCTGATAGCAATTCTCACACCAATTGGCTAAAGTTACTCCATTTCAGTATATTCCTAATAATTTATTAAAACTTTTAAGACTTAACTTTACATATTCTCCTGATTTTACATAAAAGTAAACTCTCTACATTTCTGCTTATGTGGTGTGAAAATGAAAGAGTGCAGGACTCATAAAACAGCCTCTATGGGCCACAAGACTGACTTGGAAATTGACTGCAGAGTTCCCAAATACTGAACATGTCATATGTCATCATTCACATTTTTCCCACATGCATAATTTGTATGATATGCCTATGAAGTAAAAATAAGTAGTCCATGTTAAGAACAAAAATAAAAAAGCAGCATTAAATGTGGGAACTGTAGCACAAAAATATGTACCATTGACATGTTACAACATACTATTAAATACATTAATAAATGCAATATAATTAATTTTGCAAAAGCAAGAAACCAATAGTAAATTTTAAATTCCCTAAAGAATTTCCTATTCAAGATTTAGCAGCCTTACTACAAAAAAAAATATCAGCAAGAAAGTTATGTGAAAAGTGTGCAATTTTCTGTTTTACAGTCTCTTGTTTGTGTTGTTCTTTTAGCCTTTAATATAATGATGTGCTCATAAAAATAACAATCCTCAGTCTGATTGAGTAATCTGTGTAAAGTCTGAAATTACTTTTTGTTCATTTACAGAACCAGCTATTTCAAGTGTGTTCATGAGAGCTACAAAGTGCAGATCCCCGTTTTGTGAGCTTATTAAATACACCATCATTAACATGGTCACACTGATTGTAGTAGTTTGTCTACTTCCTAATGACTGCATTTACTGACTTCACCTCTACTTAAGTTCTACAAGACTTTATTTTCAAGATGTTGTATATCCAAATTGCTTAGTGTTTGACCCTTCAGTTAACAATGTAATTTAACAGACATGGTAAGGCAACCAGTTTGTTTCCATAAAAAGACACTTGCATTTTTTTTTCAACAAGCTGCAACAATTTTCATAAGAATGAAATAGTACAAACAGCAAGTGGTTACAAATCCAAGCATAGTTTGTATTTTCTTTATTGAGAGCTTTATTCTTTTAGATAGAAATAACACTTACTTCTCATTCCATTTTATTAAAACTCTTAGCATTGATTTATCTATTTTTCATAAATGTATGAAGTTTTAAAAATAAAACCTAGGCCTACTTAAACTGCAATGTTAATAACAGACATTTAGCAAAATCATAAAGCAGCAGAATTAACCTAAAGAATTTTGGCCAATTACTGATTTATGTGATTAGGTAAAAAAAATCAACAAAATTCAAAGGCCGTATTTTCTTCTTAATTTGTCAAATACATGATCTAGTTGGAAGTTATTCTCATAAAATTAAAGAAAGATTTGCTCCTCAAGAAAAGGAACACTAAACTAGGAATTCAAAAGATTAGACCTCCTTCATTTCTATATTGAGCTGTTAATGTATCTAATGACAATTCTTCAAAGATCTGTGGAGATCCAGAACATATTTTAAAAATCCTTCATCACTGAAGGAGTTCAAAGTCCATGACACAGAATTTTAGTTAGGATGACACCATACAAAATAGCACTGTATTAAGTACTTCAGGAACATGAAAAAACCTTGATAAAAGAAGACAGAGCAAAATACAATTTGTTTCTGTGTATTTGTTAATTTTGTATTACTTGAAAGAAAAAAAATGCTTTACTCCTGCAAACTCTTAGGAAATTGGTCCAGTGCTGCACAATGTGCATTTGTATGCACCAACGGTGATGAGCCATTATTACAATTTATACTATTATAACCACTTTCTCAAAGCGCTTTTTTCTTTAGATATTCTTACCAAATGTTACTTCTCCATTGCCACTCTTGTCAAATAACTGAAAAGCAACAATGAATATTGCATCTGGAGTACACAAAACAGATTCAAATGCCAAAAATTCTTGATAGGAAATCAACCTACAAAGGAAAACACACATGTTAGAAAGATTTCAAAAAATTATTCACAATACCAGTCGTATTTTGTGTTTGATGCTCTAGAAAACATTATGATACAATTATTTAAATAAAATTCTAATAAAAAAGTTAAGACTACACTACAAACTGAAAAAAGTGTTTGTTACATTTAAGTAGTTACTTAACCTTTATGCAATTCCATTTCTTCCTCTCTAAAAGGACTAAATTCTTCGTATCTATCAACAACAAAATATAATAAATTGTCAGAGAACACCTACAGTTTATTACCTTGTAACTATAAATGTAAGCACACAGTACTTAAGATATAAAAAACCCACAGAAATTCTACCACCACAAAATTTACAGGGCTGTCATCATATTGCTAATTTATACAAGTATTTCTACTGAGAAAGAAAAGATAATTTAATGCAAATGTAGGAATATACAATATTTCACTTTGAATCACAGAATCACAGGTGCAGAAAAAGTTATACTTTACCATGTATATAGGAAAAATATTACATTTCAAATACAACATGAACTGGAAAGTCATGTACATGAGGACAACAAAGAAAGAAACCATACCAATATCTGGACAAAAGGACGGTTAGACATGAGCAAGACAGGGAAGGGTTTGAGTGAAACAGCAGATCACGAGATTCTGAGCTGTGTATGCACAACAGTCACCATACAGAAGAACGCACCTCAGAATGCACGAGGAAAGCTGTTTCTGTGCGAGACTGGGAAGCAGTAGGATCCCCACACAGGGTTCCCACAACATCTCTGGAATGCTGCACAGAAATCCAAGTCCTTGTGTTCAACACGCATAAAGTAAGACTTGAATGTATGCACAGGTAACTTACCAGGATAATCATAAATAACTTTTCTAGAGGAACTCAGCTTATTCTGACTAACAGAAAAAACATTCAGAAGGGATCCTAACGCTATATGTAAGTACAGCTGCAGAAAGACAAGCCCTAAGCCAGGAGAAGATAAAGGATAACATTGGCATAAGAACAAGATCACGTGTCCATATTTAGAGCAGCCATACACTGTGGCCTCTCCAGAATACTGCAAGCAAAACCCTTAAGTTTTAACAGTGAACTTGGTTTATTGAAACTATTGTGTGTTTTCATTCTTATAAAATAGGGGACTTAGCTCGATGACTTAGAATACTGCATCCAGTTACAAGTTCCTGAGCTCACTTTATAGAAATAAATTAGGTGATATCTATTTTAGCATCAAATAAATTATCAGTGGGAATTTTAATTGCATTTTTAATTAAACAAAAAATACTATTTTAATAGATTCTCTTAAAACATAGAGTATTGCTATAGATGGTACATTTTCCTAGAAAATGTACATAATTTATGTGAATGTAGTACTCCTCGTAAGAGATCATTAGCTCATAGTGGTTACTTCACACATATACTGCTTAATGCTAAAGACGTAAGTATAACTTCTGTTCTCTACAGAAAAACAAAAAAGAAAACCAAGCCACACTGTTCATTAGCTTATCCAGTCTTTCTCTGTCAAAGTGCACATAAAGCAAATCGAGATACTTTAAATAAGGTTACATACATTAACATTCTCACACGTATGCATTATACAGAAAACACAGAAAAAAAAATGTAGTAATTTTAAAAGGAATTAAGATATGGCAAATACAGAATTATTATATTAATTTGTCACACTTTACCCACAAAAATCAGAGATGTGAGAATGGTTCTTCAGATGCAAAGACAGTTTCATCCAAAGGATGGTCTTGATAAATAAGGGCTTAATATCAGAGAAACAGAATATCCTTTGAAATAATTCTAAATACTATCATTTCAAAATATACCTCATATGCAAGCGTAAACCTGACATATAAATTGATTTCTAACCAGGAAGATTTCTAACTGACAGAAGCAACTGACAATCTCTGTAGAATGCATTTGTAGAAGCCTGAACCTGAAAGAAGCTGTGTTCAGAGGTCTCACTTTAACAGTGCCTACAGCAAAAGGAGACAGACACACTCAATTTCCTTCCCAGACATCCAAGGTGCAATGTCCAAGCACAGGGATGTCCCTTGTGATACTCCATCATCCATTAGGGCAGAGATAACAGGAGGTGGATTAAACAGAACGATGGAGCTTCCCACCCAGGCACTACTCAAGTACCATTCGCTGAACCTGCTGCATTACAGACTCCGCAACAACTCACCTTTCATTTTATCTGTAACATTTTTTTTAAATTCCTTTCCTCTTATTTCCTCTGTACCATTACCCTTCAAAAGCACACAAAGTAAGCTGTGTGTTTACAGTTTTTCTTTATCTTTCCTTTTTTCCTGCTACAACTCCTTGCTATTTTTCCACACACAACATAGCTTGTAGATGTTATGCATAGTTCTGTTGTGACTCTCCGTTATGTGAAACACCAATTCTTTCTTCAGGACTTAGCTTAAGAACAGAATTACAAATTTTAAGAATGGTATGCTGATGAAAACATACCCAGAAACCAGCAATTAAAATGAAGAATTTTGCATTACTACTGTGAAATTTGGAAGTTTTGAAGGAAGAAGAAAATATTTTTATTTTAAAACTGTAACACCTACTAATGTTAATTGACTTATGTAATTGTGAAGCTGGTTTTGGCACACATACATCAATGCTTTATTCGGGGAGAATTTTTATCCTAATTTCAAAACTAGTGCCTGCAGTCTGAAGATATAAGAATGCTTACAGCATCAGTGAAATGCCACTGTATTAAACAGCAGACAAGGTAGTTCAGGCCAAATTCTAATTTAGAGCTCATCACAGTAATTTTTCAGAACATGCATTTGTAACAATGAGAAATAAACACTTTGAAAGGGAAGAGTCATCTGTTTTAAGAACTACCTTATACAGTTTCACTAAAGCAAACCAATCTTGTACTGTAGTAGTGGGAGAAGGTGCAACAGTTAAGTAATGATCAAGTTACCATCAGAAAAAAGTAAAAAACCCCACATTTTTTAAAACATATTTCTATAGACAGTGAGTTCCAAAATGTGCTCTTTTTTCTAAAGTGCCAAACTTAAACCTAAATAAAATTTAAAAATACCAACAAAGAAAAGTTGCCAAGAACATTTTGAGTATTTATTTGAAGGGCAAGCAAGGTTAAGAGAATATGATAGCAGATACAGGAATGAAATTTCGTAACAGAACCCAGAGCTTCTCAATGACTTGCTGAGTGACATTGGGCTGTCATTTAATTTACTAATATATGTATGGAATAGGACTACTGATACTTCCTTTGACTTCAGAAAGAAACTTTAAGTCCTTGGAAAGATGTAATGCATTCCAGAATTCAGCTGAAGATTACAATAATTATTCATGCTACAAATTAAAACTCTCTGTGCAGATGATATAATGATTAGAGTCTGGATTTTGATATATTACAGCTCACTACAAATGGAAGAATGTGAATGGAAAAGTAAATAAATAAACAGAAGATTATGATGCGGGTGTAACAAATTCTTCACATGAAGCACAGATTAGAGATAAATATAGATTAAAATATTTACGAAAATAAATTTCAGACAAGTATTCAGACAAACATCTTGCACTGCAGATCATACAGTAATAATTCCCATTTCCACTGTATCCATACAGAAGTAGATAAAGCATACTTACCCATATTTGATTATCCCATTTCAAATAACACCCGGATTTAAAAGAAACACACATATATATATATTCATAGGGAAAGCAACAAAAAAGTGATGCTTCAACCACTGTAGTGATGCTACAAAGTTCTGTTGTAGCAACAAATTTTTTGGTTCTTACTGTAAGAAAGATCCTTTTATGAGACATTTTCTGAAGAAATGGACACCGTAAAAGATAATGAACAGCTTTCAGAAAAACAAGATACTCAACATGTTAGTTTACTAGTCATCAATTAGACTGTTATTTCAACAGATACATACAAAATAGTCTTTTCAATCCATATCAATGCAACAAATCGAAGTCATGTATTGCAAACAGAGAAACAGGTTATCTGGACTTAGCAAATATATGTATATATCAAATATATTATCAAAATGCTGCAGCTTTATTAAAAAAACCAATCACATAACACTAGATCAAACAGGAGATTCCACACTTATTGTTTAGCATAAAATGTCTACAGCATATACAATTTCATTTGTAAAGCACAGATACTGTGCAAACTACTCAGTACACTACATAAATTCATAAAATATTCTAATGCAGAACACAGGAAAGCAAAAACATTTAAGTGATGTCAAAGGTCAGATTTAGACTCACAAATCCAAGGAATTTAAGGGGCTTTCAATTTAAAATAAATTACATCTATATATTTACAAATATATTGTATACTGTTTTAACAGTACCTTTCTCTTCTCCACAAAATACCCACTCCTTTTTGCATCCTTGACCTGTTCTCATATTGATCTTAACCTTCTCATTTTACCTTAATGATGTCCACGCTCCCTACCACAATCCACAGCCAAAGCTAGAAGCCTACACACAAATAGGCTCCTTTGGAGACAAGTGAGTTAGAGGGTATTGCCTCTGTGGAGGGGATATTTTGTAAATCAGCTTCAGAGAACTGTCTAAAAGCAAGTGATATCATTTGTAAGCAGAGCTGGCAAAGCTTTATAAATACTTTATCTTGATTAGGCAAACACCACCTTCCTTCATAGAGTCGTTAGCGTCTGTCTCTCTTTAATAATAGCCAGCGCTTTAAAAAAGGCCTCAATGGTTTGATCTGAACAGCACACTACAAAAATAAGAAAGCTTTTGCATATTTCCATGTTTAATTACAAGTACTAAAGACTCTACATAGTGGCTAATCATGGACGTGAGTATACAGAAAATAACTTTTCCACAGCAATCATACTACGTTAAATTTATTCGCAGTTCAACTCCCTCTGCACTTGTAGTAATTGTTAAAACTCTATTAAAACAAATCTTAAATTAAAAAATTCATGTTAAACACCTTACATTTTCCCAATTTCCACAAATTTATAGTCTACTGTACTTATCATCTAAGTAAGCTTAAAGTGTAATAAAATTAATAACGTATTTTAGAAGACGAAATTATCAAACTCATTCACTCACGCATTCACCAAAGCATTACAAGCTAATGGAAAGCAAAATTCTCACCCATCCTTTGTTTGATCTGCCACTCCAGCCAACAGCTGCACTGTTTTAGGATTGTAACGCGGATCTGTATGAAGTCCCAGGTATTTTTGCACAAAATCTTCCGGGGTCATGTAATGCTCACCATCTTTCTCAACACTGGCGTACTGGAGTGAAAATTAAAAACAAAACCACAGAAACAAAAAGAAATCCATTTAGAAGCCAATTATCAGTGACCACTAAACAAGTTTCTTTACTGAATCTCTTAGAATGGTACATGACTATCTGCACGTAACTGCTCTGAAATTAAAGGGCTTGATTAAACTAATAGTGTTACTAGACTAGTTGTGTACCAACAATAACAGATTATGCCTGTAGAATAGATGTGTTCACATAGTGAACAATACCTTCTAATAAAAAACCAATTACATACTTTCAGAAACCGTCAGGTAATTGCATAAATTTATAAAAATTACAGCCCTGCTGTAGTTTTGCATTTGCAGCTACACTGTGAAAACACAGCACATGAATTTTCTTACTGTTTCTAGTAGCAGGTATCTTCCGAATAATTGTTCCTGATCATTATTACAATTAGTTTGGAAAATATTTTTTTTTTCTCTTTTTGTGAGAAATAAATTTTCAGATCAATTTTTATCCTAAAACTAATGGTTTTGGCATTCTTCATTTAAGTAAAAGTGCATGGAGACAAAAACTATTTGAGTCAACTGAAATGCTTTAGAGTTTTTATGTGATTAACAATAAATTTAAAAATAAAAATCACTGGTAAATTTTGGAATTATAGAATGTAAGTATTAATAAAACTACCTAAAAATAAAATAACAAAGTTTATCTTTACTACTTGTACACCAAGACAACTATCACATGTCTGTATCAGTACTCTTAATGTTTACTTTTCTGTTTCAAATCCTTAATCACTGGTTCTTATCTATAGGTCATGTTTAAATTAAAAATTAACTTTTTAGCATAAAGTAAATTCCATGCCCTCAGTTGTTCAGTTATGCCACGCAATACCAATCTTGAACTAAGAACATGAGAAGTCAAGAGTAGAAAACATCACAAGTGATTAAAAGAGAAATGTGTTATAGAAGTCCATACCCTTCAGACCTTCTTTCAAGATGCCAGTATAGTTGCAGGAAAAAAAGAATGTTTATTTATGATGTTGCAGCAATCTTAGAAATAAAACCTAAGCTTGAAGATTGCAAAGTTAAAATATCTTTGCATCCTTGAACACAGGAAAGTAGCTCACAAAAGATTTCTAGTTCACTGAACTACTACAACTCCATCCTATTTGATGCCTGAGTTTGTTCCTCAGCATTTGCTTACAAAATCTGTAAGTGAGCTTATTCAATAGTTTAAAATGTTTCTCTTCTGTTTGTTCTCTACTGTAGCGTCTACTTGTACAGTCTACTTAGATTCAGACCTTCAAACATACATACAAAGAACTGTGGTCTGAAAAAATGAATTTACAAGACTACACAGTTGTTTCATTGGACTTTTGACTTGCAATAGAAGTAGTGATTTTTAATTCATTTGGAATTTGACTAAATAAGCATTTGTTGCCGAAAAGGAAACAGCAAAGCCCCCTACGTGCAACATCTATGCTAGTGAATTCAAGCTTTAGTTAACGGTCTTATCAGTGCTTTATAACTTTTCCACTAAGTACTGCCGTATCTTGATTCAGTTGACACAGTTCTAGGTGAAAGAATAACAAAACAGGCCCTTACTCTGCCAGGGACCCACAGGAATCAGAATATTAACATTAAGACCTCCACATGATACCTGTGAAGGTGTAACACTCCGTTGCGATAACGGGGATCATTCACACGTCTCACGCTCATTCAGCTGCGTACAACCCAGCCAGTTCAGTCAGGACACTATTTCAGCGTAAAGGAGCTCGCATCAGCATCAACGCCTGTTTACATATCTCCTGTATCTCCTCCACAACATGAGCCTCTCACATCAGCTCACCTCTCCCTCTTCCACCCTGTAGCTGTGTGACAGCCAAATGGCAAAACTGCACCATGAACCAGATTACTGAACTAATCCAGAACTAAAATATATGATTTCCGAAAAACAGGAACATGAAGCAGTGGACAGGAATCCTTTAACTCAGCATTGCTGCTGATGTGACAATATAATCAAACTGTGGCTTCACTGAATCAACTCAGAAAGACGCTCTTCTCAGTCATACACAGAAGTGACTAAAAAATGGATTATGAAGTACAATTCTGCTGCAAGAGATGCAATCCAAAGGAAGTTTCATATGTGAAGGACCGTTCAACATGCAGAATGTTGAGCATATATTCAAGAATAATGGAATGGAATTCAACTGTATGACAGTTGAGGGCATAGCAATGACAGTCAAAATTTAAATGTAATCATCGTTTTTTCTTCAGACACCAATTTAACTGAGTTTATTACGAATAGCGAATTGTTTTACAAAAAGAAAGATGTGGGGGAAGTTTTGTTAAAAAAAATTTTAGACAGAAATAATTAACTGACAGATACCTCGAGCTCCATATGAGAAGGTCATGGTATTTTGAAAGAGCTTGGCAGCAACCCAATGAATTAAGGTCTGACAAAGTAGTGAGGCTATTCCCTTCTGGCATACATTTACATTTGTCCTCAAGTTACCTTTTCACCATACAACTGAAGTCAAGAATCTTTTAGCACAACCCAGGCAATTGTAAATTATATTTTAATTTGCATGTAAAATATAACACATCAATTAAATCTGTATTTTCCTCAGTCTTGAGTTATATTACTTTAAAATACAAAATTCTTACTATACATTTATAGGCTGTCTCAAGAAAGCACTTGATGAATTTGCATTAAATGTTTTTTTAAACACCGTCACACAACAGGAACACACAAAAAATCTATTTGTACAATACAGGGTTAGGTATCACTACACTTCCAGAAACAATGGTTTATTGGAAAAATTGGTTAGCTTTCAATTTGAAGGGATCTTCCATCCTAATGATTTTATGTGGACAGAGGAGAAAGAAGTTCCAAAACAAAAGATACTCATGGATACACTTAACATTTGCTATTTAAATTAAGCAAAGTTATGAGCAAGAGATTCAGGACAATTTCAAGGGCAAGCGGAAGTGAAGTTTCCTGTATTAAAACTGGAAATTTGTTTTTGTTTCTTTCTCCACCTTGCTGGAACAGGTTCCACTTGCATTCAGCAGGCAGGGAATAATTCAACCATATTCCCTGAGGGCTGACTGTGTCTTCCCTAAGAAAAAAGAATGAAAGATCACTAAAATCTGATAATTGTTGTTCTACATAACCCTTTTATCCTTTGGTGAATTTCTATTTTGTTCTTTTATGGTTGCTACTGAAGTCAGTGCTTAGCGAACACTTGAAAGGTACCTTATTTGATGGTGTACAAACATGACATTTCAATGCCTGCATTTCACAGTTACAGGATTACACAGAAATAATAGCACATTTTAAAAATACAAGTCAAACTTAAGATTTTTAATGGTTTAAATAATTTTTCAAAATATATAGTAAGCTTCAGAAATTCTAAGAGAAATGTATACATCAAGCATCCATTAAGGTACAACATAAACTGGATGGAGGATACGTATCACATTAGAGGACACACATGAACAGACAGAAATCTAAGTCCACTCTCTATGAATAAAGTGGATGCCAAAGAGGCCTGGAGTCCACATCTTCCCTTGTGCCCATTTCCAAGGGAAGCCAAATTTAGGAAGGAATGCACGCCCTTTAGCTGAAGCTCACAGAACAGGTCGGCACCCTCAGCAAAAAGCACAACGTATCTGATGCCTGCTGTGTGCAACACCGGTGGCATTTCAGAACAAACCCCTCTATAACGTAGTCTTGGAAAGAGTGGGTTCTCTTTTCATTTTTCAAAGTTTGCAACTGAGTGTGCTTGCTACTTATCCAAAAAAACCCCACAATTTCAAATTCAATCAGAAACAAATATAATCCAAAAGAAATATATCTCTTTCTCTGCCAGATGAGACTGTGTTGTTCATCTCTTTTTACTGCAAATCTCAGATACTCAGGAGGAGACAGGAAAGCACAAACCAATCCACAACTTAATTTGCGTGTTTCTTTGAAGAATATAAGACAGACATGAAAAAGACCAAAAAGCTGGTTTAAAACCAATAGACTGTCTGCTTTTTTAGGTAAATAAAACATGTATTGTCAGAGAGACAATTTCAAGAACCAGTTGTACAGTGTTCTTCCTCTCCATTTTTCCCTGTATGACCAAAATCAAGGACTTCAAACAATTTACTTATTTCCAAAAGCAAGCACTTGTACTGACAGAAAGTCAAGAATCATTAAAAGTTCACATTTCCAAGTTGAATAGCATATTTTGACACCACATTTCACTTTTTTGTAATCAAACATGCAAAAGTGTCTTGCAAAACAGTTGGAACAGTTGTGTGTTCTAGAGCCACATATTTTCATATGTATTTTTAAAATAATATTTCCGTGTTCCTTATTTTATCAACATACTCTACTGTATTCCTTACCTACAAAAGCTTAACGTCATGTCAACAACAAATGAACCTGTGATGGAAGATCTTTTACTAGAAACTAAATGCTGGGCTTTCAGAGTTTGATTCCTACATTCTAAGTTCTAGCACTCCAGCAACGTCACCAGTGTAATTCAGTATGCAAAAGCAAAAGTCTCCCAAAATTATGGTTGAGATATAACTTCTCCCTCTCAGGCAATAAGGTTTCCCCATCTACTTATCATATATGGAAACTGTTAGATAATACAGTAAAATGGGGAATTGGCAGAATGAGGGAAGGGCAGAAAGATATGCCAGGGGAAGCTTAGGTTGGACATTAGGAAAAGGTTCTTCAGCCAGAGGGTGGTGGAGCCCTGGAACAGGCTCCTCAGGGAGGTGTCACAGCCCCAAGCCTGACAGTGTTCAAAAAGACTGGACAATGCCCTCAGAAACGTGGTGTGAATTGTGGGGTTGTCCTATGCAGGGACAGGAGCTGGACTTTATGATCCTTGTGGGTGCCTTCCAACTCAGGACATTCTATGATCAAAAGATACATGTCAAAGATTAAATAATAGATATTATTATTTACAGTATTAGCTCCAATACTTAGTTTTATATTTTTTCCATTTTCATACGGTAAAGCTTCTGGAATATATTGTACAATATTCAACATAAAGGGAAAAAAAAGGTATTTTAGTGATTTTGGAGATATCAACAGTCCAACTATGGACCTAAAACACATTTGCTCTTCGTATTCTATCTTCCTGATTCAAACCATATTATCGAAGTTTTAGGATTTACTGGATTGTTGCTTCATATCATGCTTCGCCGTTATTAAGGGGAACAGATAAAGCTTCAGGCTGTTATTTATATATGTTAATTCTAATGCCCTGCAAGAGATGGTATAGTGAAATAGGTCAACCTTAAGAAACCAGTTTTAACTTCTAAAAACATAGCCAGTTATCCATCCATTTGTAAAAGAAACACATAAAAATACCATGAACAAAACATACAGCCATGGAAGAATTTTTTAGACTCTTGCAAAAGTGTATTTAAAAAATACAGTACCTAGTTATGGTTATAATTACTTGCTTAATGGAAAACTGGAAAAGACCTCATAAAATTATTTAAGATTATAATTTGGAAACAAGTAATCACAATTTATGTCTGGAGCAGTTTTCTCCTCAGCGCTTGAAGACCCTTTCAATACACTGTGCCTGCAAAGAAAACTTTTAAGCATCCCACAAGCATGACACGTGTATGATGCTGTAGCAAACTGCTGGCAGAGCAAGGAATGAAAACCTGTCACTCAACATTAAACAGATCTTTTTACCTGCAAAAAAATATTTCGTAGTTCGGCAGGATCCGCTCTTTTGGTTGACTGCACCTATAAACACAAGTAAGTTAACTCTTCACTATCCGTGCTACTGCCAGCGAATAGATAAAAACAGCGTGTGCCCGGACGGCGCAGCGCCGTCAGGCCCCGCACCGACCCGACCGGGCCCTTCTCCACTGCGAGCCCCCTGCGCTGCCCGCGGGGCTGCGCCAGGCTCCGGGGCGGTGACAGCTGTCAAATCCTGGCTGCCTGAAAGAGCCGCGGCGCCCCGGCCCCAGCCGCCACCACCCGCCGGGCCCTGCCCGCCCCGCACCCGCCGGGCCCTCGGCCCGCACCCCCGCAGCCTCCCCGCCGCACTTCAGGAGGCGGAGGCAGGGCAGTCTGCGCTGCCCCTTCCCCCGGGGCTACCCCGCCATCACCGCCCCCGCCGCGGCTTCCTCGGGCCCCCCGCGGGGCTCTCGCAGCAGCGGCTGCCTCCGCCCGCCGCCCGCCCCCCGCCCGGCCGCCCCACGCGGGCAGGCGGCGGGTCCGCCCGTCTCCTCCTGCCACAAGCCCCGAAGGGGGAGAGTCACCTTGACCGCCATGCTGCGCCCGGCGAGAAGGAGGAGGAGCCGCCCGCCGCCACCCGCCCGCCGCGCCGCCGCAACAGCCGCCGCCTCAGCGCTGTGGTAACGAGCGCCCTGCCCTGCCACGCCTGGCGCGGCCGCTCCCCGCGGCGGGCTCCCCTCAGCGGCCGCAGCAGGTCTCAAGGGACGAGGGGAGTCCGGTACCGGAGCTCACCGATACCAGCCGTGGCCCTACCTCCTGCTGCGCCAGCTCTCGGCCCGGGCCCCGTGGCGGGCGCCCCGGGCAGAAGCGGTGTCGCTGCCCCGTGACCCCGCGGTAGCCGCCACACGGCCCCACCGCGAGGGATGCGGGTGACCCGCGGTCGCGCGGTTGGGGCGCGTGTCACCCAAGTAATGAAACTTCACAGACCAACATTCTGGCATCGCCCTGGCAAGGTGGTGGTAGCCCCACGTTTCAGACAAGGAAACAGAGTCACAAAGTAATCAATTCTGACCGGAATAGAGCGGCTTCTGACAGCCTCATACTACTTTAGTAGGAGAGCACACCTGCTTTGTACCTCAAAATGAAAAGCATGCAGGCCACAGCTTCAGGAAAGGAGAAATTTATACTTTGGACAGTTCAATCTCAGTAAATGCTTATAGAAGCTGACTTGAGTAATAATGTTTTGTCCTGCTATATAAGGGCCCAACAAGATCTCTTATTGCGTGTAACTGAAAAACATGAAAACGATGGCCTCTCTTACACCTCAGGTAACAGTGAGATCTAAAAGTACAATATAGTAGCTGGGGGGTTATAATGGCAGTTACAAAACAATGACTTGCATCTCTAAATTCAAAAGAGCTGATTTTCTCTAGAAAGCAGAACTTTTTTTGGCTGTATGTCAACAAAAACTTCATGAAGATACCTGGGAGTTCACACACTACCTGTGTGCCAGCTGACAGCAGAAAAGTTTTTCTATAAATCTGCCTATTTGGGAAGTATTCGACCACTAAACTATGTTGTTCAGCAAGTCCAGGTATACATTAGTTGTACAGTAACTGTGTATCAGAAAAGGCCCTTAAAATTGCAGAAATCTCAAACAGCAGCTGTGACAGGTGGATCAGCACCTGCCTTTCTTTTGTACTACTGATAAAGCTCCTCTTTTTTCTCAGCTTAGGCGTTAACAGTGGCACTGAGCCGTGGGGCCGGTACGTGCAGGAGGTGGAAGGGAAGAGGTTGCTCTGCCCCATCCGGAGTGGAAAGGCAAGGTGTTGTATTTTTGGCTTCTCCACAGAGCGTTAACACCCGGTGCAGCCCGCAGGGACTCACCCGCACTCCAGCAGCAGAGGCCGCAGCGGGGGAACACGGGGCACACGTGTGCTCAGCCCGCCTTCCCCGCACGCGGCGCCCCTCGCGGTTGGGCAAGCCCGCGCTGGGGCGGGGGCGCAGCTGCGAGGCCGCGTCGGGAGCACTGCGCTCGTGCGCCAGCCAGGCCCGGCTGCTGCGGGCGGAGCTATGCAAACGAGCAATCGCGCGGATGCGCGCCTTAAAGGCTCCCGCCCGGAGCTGCGCCGGGCATGCGCGCGTGTTACGCGCTTCGCATAGCGCAGCTGTTGGCTCCCTGCTGCGTTTCGGCGGCCGGAAGCGGAAGGTTGTCCGTGTGCGCTCATTTCCGGCGAGTGGGTGCGCGGGTCGATTCGTTCTGCCCGGGTGACTCGGCCGCCGCTCTTCGGAAATGGCGGGTGAGTCCCGCGGCCTGTCCCGCCCCGCGCCGTCCGACTGCGTTACGGGCGCTGGCAGGGCCCATTCTGCCGCCCTAACCGCTTGGGGCAATAGGTCTGCGCGCTGCCGGCGATCTCTGGGTGGGAGCGGGGCCCCGGGGCGGCTGGCGCCGCTCTCCTCTGCCGGGCTCATGCAGGCGCTGGCAGGGCCCCGGTGCCGCCTGCGCCTGGGAGCGCTGTGTCCAGGGCATGGGGCAAGGCAGCGGAGCGGGGGGTTCGGGGCGGTCGTGCGGGCGGCCCGCGGAAACAGGGGGCTGGATGAGGAATGCCGCTGGCTTCAGGCCCCCCTGTTGCTGTGAACGTGCTGCTGCTGGGCAGGCGTCTGCAGGCTGGTGGGCCCCTACGCTGAGTGGTGACCCAGACTGTAACTCCGTGTCCACTGCTTTAGTGGGAGTGGAGAGGGAATCAAAAACCTGAGCTTGTTTTTAGTTAGAGCTGATTATCTGAAGTTAGAGGAAGAACTTTCTGATGAGGCTTCTGGAAAGATGGTGGGGTTGGATTTGTAAAGCACTTGAAAAATAAGTGGCACGTCTTCTGCCCTGGATTATGCTTTGAAAAACAGACTAGATGCAATTCATTTGTTATTTCCTTCTGCATATGCTCTAGAAGACAAGTGGTAACTAGATAATTGCTGGTGGTGTACATGCCACTGTAGTTCATGAATGCGTGTTTATGAAAATTACTACATGCAAACACTTGAAATACCCTGAAATATGTTAGTAGTTTTTTTAAAAGAAACATCTGTTAAACTGAATCATTAATTTTTACTTGCACCTTTCAAATATGTTTTATTGGTAAAACTTGGAGCATTTAAATATTTTATTGTCATGACCTTCATACTCAGAAACTAAGAGCGAGATACTTGTGGTCTGTTTTCCAGTTCCAGAGAAGTGCTTGAGATTAATCTTTTTATTCCTTTTACATGTGGTGGCATATTGTAGCTTTTTTTAACCTATTTGTTCAGTATTTTGGTTGGTTTTGTGTTGCGTGTGTTTTCTGCTTTTGAGAACCTTTTTCTAAATATGTTCTTTGAATAATAGTGACACAAACTTTTATACCTCTGAACTCTTTAAAAAAATATTTTTCTTCAGGGCTTACTGCTATGGAGAAGAAACTGGCTGAATACAAGTGTAATACAAATGAAGCAATTCAGCTGAAACTAGGTAATGTTACTTTAAGTTTTGTGCATTTGACACTGTCATATTTTAGTATCTTCTTAAGAAACTTCCTTATAATTAAATCCACCCAGGTTTAAGTATGTACTTATTAATGTAAATATGCAAGCACAAGAGTAGGAATACATAGTCTAGTTTTGCTGAGGCTACTACAATTAAAGTACAACTATAGAAAATCAGTCGCCTCTCTGCATAATAACGTCATCAACCATTTATTAGCATGTTACCAGAGTACACTGGAGTTACTGCTTGTCTTATTTTCTTGAAGTATTCATTGTGTTCTTTTAGTTTCTCTTTTCTTCTCTAGCCCCTATGCAACTCTTAGGTTCAGTCCTAAGTTTGTGTCATCTTTGTGGTGACCATAGCAACAGAACTTATTTCTGTAGGCTTACGAATATCTATTTATATATTTTTAACTTCTTTTCTTTTCCTCTTTCCTTGTGGGGGCGGGAATAGAATCAAGAAAGACAGAAGACTGAAAAGTGGTGTTGGGTTGGCTTTTTGCTGCCTTTTCCCCCACACAACATCTGGATTGCACAAGACGCTTTTAACAAAAATTGTGTGAAATATGAGTATAAAATTTGTCAGTCTTTTGATAACTGTTTATTGTTCTCTGTAACTAATTTGCTTACTAGGACATGCAGAACGCTAACAGAATTATTGAAATCTTGGTGGGTTTGCTTATATCTCATATGCAGCAGTAATAACTTGAAGAATAAAGCATGCCTATCTAATTTTTAATCTTTCTAGCCCTTCAGCAATTTGTTCTTGTGAACATTACAAATGCCATATTTTATTAAGAAAGTAAAAGTAATTAAACTGTTAAGCACTTTCCAGAATTACTATTAGCGATCAGTTCCATGTAGTTTAGTGGCATTTTTAATACACAATCACCTTAGGCTTGTGAGCCAAAATATACTTAAGTCTTTAACCCACTGTAATTGTGAAGTATTTCTGTTCTTAAACTTTGTTTCAAATAATTATTTTATTATATGAGTGACTTTTTTTTGTCCTTCACCTTTCTAAGATCGAAGGAAAGAATGAGAAATAATAACATGTGAGTGATTTTTGTCTAGAAATCCAAGGAGCTACTATATCAGGTTTCAGGGAGCCTGCTAGAATATTTTTAATTAAGGTACCCATTGCCCATCTCAGCTAATATTTTTAGCTTCCTTTTTGCTTTCAGAGGGTGTAGGTGCTCTACATATGAATTATATTAAGAGAAAAGATGAGAAGCTATGAAATTGTACCATAAAAAAAACCCACATGTATTTCCCACATGCATATAAAAGCAGTCATACACTTTCTTCTTTAGCGTTCTCAGTGTTCAAGATGAAGTTTAAGGCAGTAACATTCAGGAGATTATATATGTGAAATATATACCTGTGTACATATGTGTCAACAATTTCTCAGTTTTGTTCTGCTTAATTAGTTGATCTCTTCAGATCAAATAGCAGGCATCTAAATTGTACTAGATGTCTTTACTTCATTTGTATGCCAGCATAACATAAATAGGTTCATAATTGAAGTTGTCTGACTCTGTAGTGGAAGAATGTGTGAACATCTAGTATGGCATCTGTGGATAAACAAACTGAAGCTGATGACTCAGTCATGTTCTTTTTCTCTTCTTCTCAGTTCGCTTTCCTGAGGATTTGGAGGATGACAACACAACATTTAATCCAGAATATAGCCATCAAGTGTTTGGAGACGAGTAAGTTAAAGTATCTGGAGTCAAAGAAATGTGTCTGGAAGGAGAAAGCCACTTCTAAATTGTTGGAAAACAAGAAATCCTGCCGTAACAAGCTATTGTAAATGACTTGGCAATACTTCAGTTTTATGACCATATAGTTTAACAGTGTCCTTGGTGCCAAGCTCATAGAGTTTGAGCCTCTAGTCATTTTATATGCCATTTTTAAGGTAGATTAGCAGAGAATTGAATACCTGATTTTGCAGTCAGAATTTCCTATTTAAGTGCATATTATGTTCATGGCATTTTTCGAAGATTTGGAAAGAATTATCAATTCTAGCTAATAACTTTCACAGTAATGTGTGCCAAACCCCACTATCTAGCAACAGTATATCAATTTCTTTTTTACTACTACATGGGATTTTTAGTGAATAAAATGTAGAAGTACTAGCAGAAACTCTCATTGTTGGCTGTTCTAGATCATTGAATGTTAACTCTATTGAATTCAGGGGCTTATTTGCTCTAATATGTATACTTCTAACCAGTTAGACATGCAGGGAATACAGAAAGGTATTGTTTCTTGCTGACTTTCACTGATATTGTAGGGAAGTTAGCCACCATATCCTAGTGCTGAAGTGTCATTTAATATTTTCATAGAGTGAAATTCAACAATTTGGCCATAGTTTTTTTTTTTTAAAAGAGGACACTAAGGGAAATCCACATGCATGTGTCTGTGGACTTCTTGATGTAGTTGGGTTTCTTAATTTCCATTTCCTTTAAAAACCATTCTAAGTACTCCAAGTAGGATGAACTACCTATATTAATTGCAATAAAATTAGTTGCACTACAGGGTGTTTGAAAAAGATGCACCAAATTTGAAATCACTGTATCTGTCCATCTAGTGCAGCTATCTTTGACAATAATTATACTTTTAGTAATGGGAGAACTCTTCAACCTGGCAGGATAACTAACAAGCAAATTCTTGTTCTGGCAGTTTTGTGTCACATTTTAAATTATTAATATGCTACTATAGAAGAAAAATCTTAGTAAAACATGAATTTAACTATGCATTAAAATAACAAAAGGAACCTGTTTCTTTGTGAATATTACTATTTTCTGCAGTTCATTTTTTTTGCCTGAAAATAAATTCTCTACACTTCACAACAGTATGGTATTTATGTTCAGGCAACTCATGTTTTCAAAGTGTGAAGAAGGCTTTTGTATTCTATACTTTTTTCTTTTTTTGCATTTACTCAGTTGTAGTTAGATTGGATAAGCATATAGCAACTATCCACCAAAAAGAGACAGATAACCAGTCGTAGCAATAGGTGTTTTATACAATATAAGTTGTGGTTGTGTATCCCACATATGCTACGCTGCAAAGTAAGTTTTCATGAATGTTACTGATCAATTAACATAAGTTTAAGACACTGAGATACATAAGTTCAGTATTAGCTGTTTCAAGTATACTTTCTTCATCTGTCACAATAATTGTACAGACACTGCCTTACTGAATTCAGGAACATGTTCCATTTCTCCACTAGAGGAGAAAAATAACTAATAGAAATAGTGTAAGGCATGATCTCTGTCGAAGTAGTGTACATCCAGTTTGATACCCTTTTCTTCTTAGGAAGCTTGGTATACCTCACTAGGAAAGATGGTGTGAACTTCAGACCTTATTAAATGAAAGCTTTATGATGTGAGTGTTTTGCTGTGATCCTTTATATAAAGTTTCTGATTCCTCTTTTCTCCTTCCTCAGTGAAATCGCCTTTGGCTACAAGGGATTGAAGATCCTCTTGTACTATATTGCTGGTAACCTGTCAACACTGTTCCGAATTGAATATACATCTAAAGTTAATGAAAAGTTTGACTGTGTGGAGGTAAAGACAGAACCAGACCTGCACTTAAAACATTATTAAGAAAATTTAGAGATATGGACAAGAATTGTAGGTATAGTAGTTGGCCACCCAAACATGATTTGTATTAAAAGCAGACAAAACATCATTTGTTGCTAGCTGAAAAAAGTTTCTATTGCCCATACATTTTCCCATTTTTCCTCCTTTGACTGCAGTACCATCAACATTCTGTCAAATTAGCACATCGTGTTTGTGCTATACCAAGGTCAGTTCCACCAAAAAATCACAACTTGGCAAGTCTGCGTTCCCAAGTGAACCGTCTCCAGGAAGAGGACAAGCATTGGTCGTTCTTATATTGGAGAGAATTCAGTACGTAGGAAGAGGAGGTTTCTGTAAACACTGCTAGAGTTGGGATGGTTGACGGTATCTCTTCAAATGGCAAATACGGAGAGCAAGTAAGGCTGAAATGAGATTAATATGGAGAGCAAATAAGGCTGAAATGAGATTAGAGACTTTTGGTTGGATATTGTGTGCTTTATCTCTTACTTAAAGGAATTACAATAATGTAGTTGCCTGCAGGATGTTTGGATTTTTTATTTTTTTCTCTTTTTGCCTACAGGTTTTCCAAGCTTATAGAACATTTGTAGACATATTTTTTTTTATTCCTCCTGCATATATGCTCTCAGAATAATTTTGAGATAATCTCACAAAAGCTAAGCTAATCAGTCTTTCAGCCATCTGAAGAAAGGTATATGGGACTTAAATAGGAATAAAGTATCTTCCTAACAGTGTTTTTAACTGTTAAATACTTGTGGAAGTATCTGTACAATTATTTAGAAAAACTTTCTCAGAGTGGTCTCTGCCTTAAGAAAATTTAATGTCATCTGAGTTTTACTTAGTTATAAGAAAAAATTGAGTTGATTTCTTTGTGAAAGAGCTATTGACATGGTTATTGATAAATCTTCATAATACTATTTAGTGTGAAATTACTATATGTTTGCACTGACTTCAAAATACTCTGCATGAGAAAAACTTATTTTAAAAAAATAGACTTTTTATGACTTCAGGCTGTATTTGAAGTTCCTAATTTCAAATTCATTGGAGTATATTTAAATATTTTCAATGAAGGGCTTATTCTAAATGAAAAAACACTGGAATGACTTTGTTAAATTAATTTTAAAGATTTTCCCTCCCTTGTTCTGAAGTTCTATTACAATATGTGTAGTTCAACAAGCTAAGTGCCTGGACATGTCTGAAATGCTTTTGAGGCTAGGACGACATATCTTAGGAGTGAAAGGTCAAGGCTGTTAATCTTTAGAAGGTTTTTAAAAATAAGGGGAAAAGGGAAACCTGCTGGCAAAACAGTAATCATTAAAATAAAACAGTCCAAACTTTCACCAATAGAATTTTAAAGTCATGTCACAACAGGAATTCACACCATAGCACCTTTTTACTCATGGTCTCTATTTTCTGTACAAATAACAAAGCCAGTTTACTTTCCTGGAGGAAGGAACAATGTAAACAAGGTCTATCTTGCCCTAAGCATACTGCAACATTTTTGATTGCTCAGAGTCCTTGCTTCTTTCAAGCAGTTTCCTCTACTGAATTATTCCTCCAGTTGCATAAGTGTTTGATATGAGGACCAAAAAAAAAAAAAAGAGGATCTTTTTGAGCAAGACTTCTGTATACTTGACAGAGTATCTATGAGCTTTGATGGAATTGAAATATTGTGGTTAACATACCTTGTGGTTCCCTTGGTATTGTTAACACTGTGCATCCAAATAGGCTACTCCTCTGGCTATATCTAAACCTTAGTAGGAAAAAAGATAGGGTACTCATTAATCTTCTGCATTTGTATATGCCATTAGTTTAACCACCTTAAGATACAAATGTTTTTTCAGAGATGAGAACAAGCTGTAATTACAGCAGGTTGTTAATTTAAATGCATATTAACATTTACTTTTCTCAGTTACCTGGTTGCTGATCTCAGCTCATTCAGGATGATCATACTAAGACACAGACTATCTGCCATACATGACAGGTAATCTGTGCTGTGAATAGATGGTGCTTAGGAAAGGATAGCAGCCTCTGCCTTTAACATAACTGGTTGTAAGTGAGAAGTGAGTTTTAATGTTTGGCAAAGTTATTGACAACTTAGGATTTTGTATCTAAATATCCACACAAGCCCATTCAACAGCAGGTGGTTTTATTCTGTGATATTAAGTTTTTTTTATTGCTAAAGCAGCTGCTACAGTCTCTGCTAGGGACTGACAGAAATATTTCTCCCAATACCACTATTTTATTTTTTTTTTACCAAGATCTTTTCAAACATGAGGAAAAATATAAGATCCTGAAGTATCAGGAGCCAGTTGTATTTATGCATCTTAACATTGTCTCCATAAAGATGCATCTAAACCATGTTGGGGAGGAAGGCTCAGCAAAGTATGGTCGTGTTTTGAACTAGAAGTTGGTGCTTCATTTAGTGAAAATGGACAGAATTTATCCCTTGCGTGGAGTTGATTCTTTCAAATATCTGAAGACAGCCTGCTTTTTTTCTAGTCTAAATACTAATAGCATTGACCCCTAAATTGCTTGCTGCTTTGAGATTTGCAGCTGTTCAAGTATCTTCCTTTTCATCTGGATTTTACAATGTGGTGGGGGAAAGTATTTCACTAAACTCTGAAACCGTCTTTACTATAAATGTATTTTGCTTTGCAGCTGATCTAATACATTTGCTTTACACAAAAATTAATGAAAATGTAATGTTAATATTGGGTGTCCTTTTTTTAAGTAATATTGCTGATCACTGTATTGCTCCTCACTGAAATTAATACATATAATTATTAGAGAAATTCAGCTTTCACATATGCTTCTATAATTATTTGAAATTAAGCCACTTTGAAACAGCATCTACATGGTATAAAAATGTCATAACTACATGTTAGTTCAATAATAATCTCTCTATTAAAATTATCTGGAGTCAAAAGCAGTGTACAGAGACACTGCACACTTAAGCTTCATTTTAGTAGGACTGCTTATTTGCAAGCCTGTACCAGATTGCCCATCATCACCTCACATGATTCTGGTTGTGAAGGTAAAGAATTACAGACGGTGCTTCTGTGAAGCATAAGCTCATTGCTCCTGGCTGGCTTGGTTCAGGTTTTTGCACACTTCATTGTAAGTGGCTTTGTCTGTCTTTAGCGCCACTACAATAGTCACCTGGGTTGTTTTTCTGAACAGAAACTTGTGTGTCATCATGTGCATGCATGCCAGTTGGTAAGATATGAGTGCCTTGCTCTGAGAAAAGAAACTCACCAATATCAAAGAAATATACAAGGGAAGGGCAGTAAACAAATGTTAATAACTCCTTGGATTATGAACACCTCAGAGAGAAGTGTTTAGAAAGTGCCTATGGTGTAAGGGATGTTTCCATTAACAAGTACAGGTATTAATGAAACAAGTTATTTGTATGGTGTTGATATTTGAAGATTCCGGTATTTCAGGACTTACTGACCAAAAATTGGATGACTTAAGCTTATGCTACCACTCACACTGAAGATTCTGGGATTTTCTTTGTAAGAAAGGAAAATCTTGTTAATGCTGGAAGTTAACTGATGAATATAGTTTCTTAAATTACATCAGGCATCGCTTCAGGGGGAGAGAACTTCAGGAGGTTGTTAGATCAAAATATGCCATGGTCATATAGAACTAGGAAGGATTATTTGCTGCTTTATCTGATAAGTTTCTGTTCACATGGTTTAATTCTTTCTATTTTATGGAAAACAAGATTGTTCTATGGTGGGAACCAGAGATGTATGCATTATCTTGCATGCAATTCAGCAGGTGAAAGTTTGCCTTCCTTCTTATCACTGATGAAGCAACTTAAACATGAGGAGAGCCATATTACTTAAATTGACAAATTACTCATATCATACTTCATACTGCATATTCACTGGTTTTAGGTATCTTCCACATAGTATGAGTTACTGAACTGATACTTGGAAGTCTTGTTTGAATTGGAGATTATTTTTACATGCCTTTTTCAGACATATAAAATGAAAATCACTACAGGTTCTTGTGGTTTCTTACAGTTTTGTTATCAGTGTGGACTGAAGATCTGTTTAAACAATACACTTGCACAGTTAAAAAAAATAAGCATTTCTAAAATGTGTTCCATACAAATACTACTTTTTTATGTAATTCATTGATTCTGAAAAATGGCTTGTTTTGTGTCATGCAGTTAAATCAGTAAATGTAAAGAAAATATATTTAACTAGTATTGCTTTAAGAAGAATAGGAAAGGTTCCAATGAATGCATCTCCTTTGTTTTGAGAATGAAATGTATGTACAGATTGTATGTGTTTTAACTGGGTTCTTACACCAAGTATTGTAGAGCTATATTTTAACTGCTTAATAGCTCTCTCTACAAATATAAATATAAATGTTGGTAGTACCAAACCATTAAGAATAAAACTTGTTTGTGCTGAGCTACATCCATCTTTCTCTACAGTAAAAATGTAACTGAATGATAAAGTGCTATTCATTTGCAGGTGCATTGCTTCTACTTAAGGGACTGTGGTTGAAAGGACAGGAATTAGTAGCATGTTGTATTAGCCTTTTGTAGTGTATTTTGTTCTAAGCATCTTAATTTCCCTGTTTTGAATGCTAAGTAGCAAGGGTCTTGGTTTTGAACTAATACCCATCATGCATGTAAACGGTGTGAAAGAGCTGCTTAGTAAGTTAACACAAAGTGTTCTTGTGTCAGTCCTTGTGGAAATAGATACAATACAAACATTACAGCTGAACTCGCGGCAAACTCCATTAAGTAAAAACCTGGATTCATTGTCCAGAGGAAAGTTTGAATTGAATGTAAGCTCATTTTGTTGAATGTAATGTCAGGCTTTTAGGACTTGTATTGAGGAGTATGGTTTTGTTAAGTTGAGACCAATTCATTAAGTTTTATTGCCTGGTGAGAAGCAGTAATACGTTATTGTGAAACTTCATCAAATATTCATGGTTAAAAAGAAGTAGTAAATGTATTCAATCAAGTGGTCTTTTGGGCTCTGAAAAGGATTATGAAGTCTGCTCAGCTGATGGTCTCTAACTTTCACTTTGGTTATCTGAGAAGAATAATTTTAGTCTCTGAATTTAATTTTGGTGTCAGAATATTTCTTCTCTGGCGTGTTAGACTGCAGGTCAGACTTGCTGACAGCATCTTTAAATAATAAAAATATAATTTTATGTCAAACTTTGTTTTCAATATGTTCTTTGATTTGAATGTGGGATGTTGTCGTCTTAGTTTGTAATGTGTTTTGCGGCTGACCCTATAGGCGAGCATTTCAAGCAGGGAGACCTAAGAATTCAAGAGTGTGCTAGCTGTCACTTTCCCATTTGGGAGCTACCATTTTTGGTGTTTGTCCCTTTTCCTCCACTTAGTTCAGCACCACCTAATACTTCTTGTAAATTGTTTGTTTGGGAAACTGAGTTCTTCAAGACTGTGTAGCAGAATCTCAGAATTGCTGGCTGGAAAGTCTTAGCTTCTGAGTGTGCTGCACTTTCAGAATAGCCATCAACACTCTCAGGTTTTACTTGAACAAATGTAACAATCTCTAAACAAAAAATGTTTATGAATGTGTGCTGTAACTATGAGCTTTTTGATGCTTATAGTAGCTAGGTTGTGACCTTTGGATCTTGTCAGTGCAGCTCTTTTACTTGCTGGAAGGTCACTACTGAACAACAGGAATACTTTTTCCTTTTTTTTTCTCCTATTTTTCTAATTACAGTTAGGCCATAGCAACTCTTTTATATTAATTTCTTATAGCACAGTAGTGACATCAGTGCTGTCTTCTTCTAATCTTCCACTGATCCTGCCCATTTTTTTTGTCTCCAGGCAGATGATGTTGAAAGTAAAATTAGAGAAATCATTCCTCCTCGTTTTTGCACAAACACAGATGACTTTGTGTCTCTGCTGGAGAAAGAGGTCAACTTCAAGCCCTTTGGAATGCTGCTACACACATATTCTGTCCATAATGAGGAAGCTGGTGAAGATATAACATATCAGATATACAAGGTATAAAAAAATAAGTGAAATTTCTACTTTTTAGCAACCAAATTAAAGTGGTGCACTTTCAATGATGTTTCAACTATAGTATATAAATACTATCATTTTGCCAGTTTATTAATAACTATAAACATGCTTTTTTGTATTGGATAATTTAATTAGGTTTTGCATAATTTTATTTCCTCTTACATCTGTGATAGGTTTCACCTGACTTCTCCTGGCTTTTTCCCTAGGCTGACATGACATGTCCAGGCTTTCGAGAATATCATGAAAGGCTTCAGACGTTCTTGATGTGGTTTATTGAAACTGCTAGCTTTATTGATGTAGATGATGAAAGATGGAACTACTTTCTAGTGTAAGTACAGTTCTAAAGCAACAGTGGACCTTATTACCTCCACAAAGCCTGCATTTTAATTATGGCTGGCCAATTATTGGAGCAGTATAATGATATTTTTCCCAGGAAAGAAAAACCATTGTTTGTGAGGCTTGAGTTTTTCTCCATTATGCTTTGGGAAACCTTGAGAATAGAGCTGAATTAAATGCTGTTGTCCGTTAGAGCCCTGAATGTAGGCTTAAACAGTAAAATGAGCTTTGCCTGTGTTTTCTTTTACTTGCCACCTATTCATCTTTATAATAGGCAAGTGCACTGAAGTGCTGTAAAGAGGCCTGATTTATCCAAGTTGCTGCACACCAATTAAGTGAATTGTACATTCAGAACATAGCAGGTGTACCCATTGGGCCCTCACAGAGTAGCTTGCTGACACTGAAAATTCAGTTGGAGAATGGAAAAGAAAATGGACACTGCATGGGAGCGCGACTGTAATTGACCTGCTTGGCTTTCTGTTTTATCTGCAGATTTGAGAAGTATAATAAGGATGGAGCTACGCTCTTTGCGACCGTAGGCTACATGACAGTCTATAATTACTATGTGTACCCAGACAAAACCCGGCCACGTGTAAGGTAATTGGCGGCGTAACTCGTGCCTTGCCTTTTATTTCAGAAGAGGGAACTGCTGAAGTTCCCAATACTTGTTTATAATGGTGTTGATTTGTTTAAAAAAATCCCCATTATTTGCTGGCTATGCACTGATTTATTTCATTGTTCCCTTCTGGAAGCGGAGGGAATCTCAAACAAATTCTGAATATTTAGCAATTTTAAGACTGTAAAAAAAATTTTATTTTAACATGAAGATTGTTACATGTACTTTATAATGGAATACCATTTTGTTTTTAAGCCTTTACTTTATGATGTTACCAAATGCATGCATTTGAACTGAAAAGACATTCTTTTGTCTGCAGCCAAATGCTGATCTTGCCACCATTCCAAGGAGAAGGCCATGGTGCTCAGCTTCTTGAAACTGTGCATAGATACTATATGTCTTCTCCAACAGTACTTGATATAACAGGTTTGTTAAATTTTTTACTCTGTTCATCTGTTTAATAAGCAACTTGCAGGATTTGCAGGTTGCTAGCCTCCAAACTAACTTTCATGTTCATTTGTCAGAATGAAATGGCCTTTTGAAGATTTAGCCTCAGCTCAGTTCAGGATTAATAGTGTCCTGGTTTACAGAAGAACTGTATATAATGTAGCTCCTTAAATCCTTTACTTGGAGAACAGCACACCAGGAAAATTCAGTCCCTAGCATGAACAGATTACCAGCTAATTAGCCATTTTATTGTGAGATGCACAACTGAGTTTGCCAAGAGATCAAGCTTTGTCAAATTCCTTGTTCAACTTACTCCTATTAGCCAAAACTCAACATTGGGGGATGGTTCAGGGAAACAAACTAAAATAGCATATTTGTGTAGTGTGCAAGACAAAATATTTCAGTCAGTAAAAATCTGTAGAGAATTTTGCTCCAGGAGTATGTATTGCTGGTTGAAGGCACTCATGATACTAAAGATGTGTGCATAAATACCTAAAAATAAATATTATTGAGGAAATGGTAGAAGTGAACAAGGGTGTATGTGCATGCAATTGTAACATAAAAATGGCCATAAACATGACATCTGTCTTGTGGTTTCAAGTCCAATGTAGGAAGAAATGCAGTTCAAACATGACTATTCAATTCTAGGTGCTGTCTCAGACCTCATCTTTGTTAGAAATAACCCCCCCATTCTAATTAAAATACAATAGAACAGTTGCTTTTGTAATGCATTGCTCCAGGATAATCCTAATGTAAGTTAATCCAGCTCATAATATTAAACCTGTTCATAGGAATGCAAATGTAGTTATACTTTCTTAAGCGGCAGGAAATAATGTGCATTGTGCATTTACTTATTTCCTTTTAATAGTGCAAAGCTTTTCATAGCTTTTATAGCTGAGGAGAAATAAGGTCTTAGCTTGGTACTGCATAAATCATGTGACATGTTCATGGCTCAGTGCCTTAAACTCAAGGTCGCAGGAAACAGTAAATGTGTGCTAAAATAGGCTTTATTTTCTTTATGGAATAAAGTAGGAGAGTACTTGAATGCCATGTAGAATATTGCAAGCTATGGGAATTAAAGCTTTTACAAAATTATTGTCCTTTTTGAGAGGAAAACCAGGCTGAGCAACTTGATATGGCCAAGATATTTAGCTAAGTAGCACCCAAAATTGTGAAGTAAAGCCTTTAAACTTTCTGAAAAGAGAAAATGAAGATCTACTTGTGAAAGAGCTCATGCTTTAAAAAAGTACTTTAGAGTTTCATATTTATAACAAATATTTTGTTCTGCTTATAACTTGTCATCTAAACTGCAACAAGGCAAAATGTATGCTGATCGAGCTTACTGATGCTGCCACTTCTTTATTTTAACTAATCTGAGCACAAAGGAATGGGATCAATTAATTTTAGTACAGTTTCTCCAACCTTTTTTGCAGAATAAATGCTGTAAGACTTGCCATGCAAGATTAGACCACTTAAGCACAAAGCATTTTAGCTGATACAATCATCATAAGCATTCTCCAACCTGAAAAAAATAAATTGCCATTTGTGCAGTGCTGCATATAACACAGCAAAGACTTCTATCCCAGTCCTTCTTGGTAACTTACTAGCTTTTGATTTACTGCAAATTTCAAGTATTTACAGTGGCCCTCAAAGCTAAAAAAAACTCCACAACTGGGATTTAAGCTGTTTAGCAGTAAATTCTACAATGAAAGAAATATGTTCACAACATTGTAAACATTTTCCCTCTGCATAGTTTTAAAGTGGGAATAAAGTTGCATGTGGGACTGTGCATATGCATTGAGGTTTGTGGAAGCTAGTTCTCGGTTTTGGTGGGGTTTTTTTAGAGCAAGAGATTTGGTAGTTATGCTGCCATTTTAAGCAAAATGGCAGCATAACTTGAAACTGTGATCAGCTTTTACTTAGGTCCTTTCAACCTTTTTATTTTGCATAAGCTTGTACTTTGGTTCCTTGTACATTTCCTTGTCTTCCTTGCTAACAAAGACTAACTCATTGTCAATACCTGTCTTCAGTTACTTTAGTTGTATACAGAAGGATAGTTTCACCAGAGTTTTTCCACATTATAACAATTTTTGTGTTCTGGTAGTCCTCCCACTCTGGCAGATACAAAATAGATGGAACATACAAAGGAAAAGATTTTTACATAGAGTAATTTTCCCAATGAATTAAATTTGATTAAATGTGTATTGTCAGCCTCTGAGAAATGTTTGTATAATACTATACAGTGCTGCATACACAAAGTACTAGAAGATTTTTTTCTGCAGTCTTTAGCATCTACTGTCAAACATCTAGAACTTTGATAGCAGTAGTTATGATTAAGCACAGTTGTTTATATACTGACAAATAGTGTATCTGCTTTTGTTTTCTGTAGCTCTTTGTAATTACCAGATGTGAGAAAACAAATAATGCTCATATTAACCATGTATTTTTTTTTAATTCTTTCTAGCTGAAGATCCATCTGAAAACTATGTGAAGCTAAGAGACTTCGTTCTTGTAAAGCTTTGTAAAGATTTGCTTTGCTTTTCACCAGGAAAGTTAATGCAAGGTTTCAGTCAGGAAATGGTGACCGAAGCTCAACAAAAACTGAAAATAAACAAGGTATTAAATCAGAACAGTTGCAGTTGGACATATTCTTATCAAACCAGTAGAAAAACAGTTAAACATAGAGGTAGACACTTGTAAATTACGCACTCTGGCTTATTTCAGCAGATTTTAGGATGTATCTGAAAGGGAGATACCTAACTCATGGTTTTAGATAAATGCTTTTTTTGAACCTAATAATTCTGTTCATGTGATAAATTTGACATTGTTTCCATTTCTTTGAAGTGTATCTATACAAATAAAAGTGTTGTTTTGGGAATCCAGAGCATCAAAGTAGCAAACAATTACTACTAAGGCAGTTCTAAAAACTTGGAGAACTGAACACTTAAGTTGAACAACTAAATTTGCTGGTAATCTCTTCAGTGAATGATTAAACTTACTAGTGAGTATGGCAGTGAAAAGGCAGTTGTTTAATTAATGTATGTGAGTGTGGTTTTATTAAATATTTGAGACTTGAGAGGTGTTAATTAAAATGGTACAGCTTGTATAAGGAAGCTACATCTGGAGCCTTCTATGTCTGATATCTGAAACCTGAAAGGATAAATAAGCTGGTTTGTTTATTATGACAGTACCTAAACGTGTGCTAGTGTAGCAAACAAACAAACCATCTTATTTTTGTTCTTTTGCTCAGCAAAAGAATACTTGGCCTTAAATTCTGTCTTCCTACAGACGCAACATTTAATAGTAATGTATAATAGTACCAGCATGATTTTTTTTTTCTTCACAGATGTGATACGAGCTGATCCTCCTTGCCAAAGTTTTTCTGTGTACTAAACCTTTAATTTTCTTCCGCAGTAAACAGAAAACTTTTAAAATATTGTTGTTTCATTCTCATATTTAGAACTTCCAGGGGGCCTTGTGAAGGGCAGTAGGTATATGGAGGCTATTAAAATTAGCAAAGTAGATACTGTTTAGTAAAATATAGCTTGATGTCAGTGTAGTTCTAATCCTTCAGTTCTTTGAAGTACTTTTGGACTCTGGCTTCTGGACTTTCTGCTGCTCATTTACAGCAGGTCCTTGAAGCACCTCTACAGCTGGTGCAACACTTAGACATCAGACACTGGCTGCACAGAAGAGAATGGTTTTGAAGGAAAAACAAGAATGTGTATTCATTTAACCCACCAGATGGGAGGACAAGTTTGACAGAGGCTTTGTCCAGGCCTCTGACTGTGTTCTGTTAAGCTGAGGAACTACTCTAATATTTCAATAGTTCTTAACTCTGAGTTCTATTGAGTGATCTCTTTATTCAGACCTGGTTTTCCTTCTTTCCATTCATTAGCAACACACGAGACGTGTTTATGAAATTCTCCGATTGCGTGCAACAGATATGGGTGATGCAGAACAGTCCAGAAGTTATCGGTTGGACATTAAAAGACGACTGATTGGTCCCTATAAGGTATATATTACTTAAGTATCACTTAATGTTTATTTCAGGGCTAATTATACTTGATTTTACTTTCATTTCCATAAATGTAGTTGGTGCCAATTATGTTGCCAATCAACTGCTATTAGTTATGCAGTGTTCAACAGACGCATATACAGATGCAGAGATTGTTCATACACAGCAGTGCTGAAGATCCTGTGTTTGGCTTCTGTTTGCTGCCCAGTTCCTGCAGAAAGTTACTACTAAGCTTATGTCATCTAACTACAAGTGACATGATAGCCAGGTAGGCTTAAGGGGGAAAAAATGTCAATTTCTTGACAAGGTTAAAAGTATCTTAAGTAGACAAACCAAAAATTTGAAGAGGGAGAAATGCTGTAGTAAGTTTACACTGCAGGCTATGTATACTTTAGATTTCTGTTCTACTTGTTAACTAGGTCTTTACAAAAGAGCTTGCTAGAAGTAACCTAGCCATATCAATATAGGGTGTCATGCAGATGGAATATAAAATAATTTTGACAGTGAAGCTTAAGCGAGTACTGAACTTAGTGAAAAGTAATTTTCTTAGTTCCTATTAAGCATGCTTCTCAGGATCTTCAGTATAGTTGGTCTGTGTGACATAAACTGATCTTTTGAGATACAGATTTTAAAAAAATCCTAGTTGCTAATGGCATCAGTCTTTGTATCATGAGTCAAAAGCCCACAAATAGATCTAGGTTTGTTGCTATAACTAGCATGTTAGCTACTTTCTTCAATTAAGTGCTCACTAAGCAAACCGAAGCCCTTCTGGAAAAGTTTTGGAAAGTATGAGAAGTACCATGATTAGCTTGCAAGTCTTCCTAAAGCAGCACTTACCATGTTACACCAAAACAGCAAAACTTTGATTGTATTCATGTTGGGCTTAGGGGGGCTGGTAGCAGAAACAAGAACCCAGCACTGTATTAAATGCTTGCCTGATCCGGAGATAATAATACCATGTCATGCTGAGTGGCAGGACCTTAATCAAACACTTTATATTCTCCTTCATGAGTGTCTTCTCTCATTTGCTAAATTTCACTCAGTGTCCACTACAAATAAGGCTGTGATTTTTTTTTTTTTTCAGCTAACAGGACTGTTGAATGGTTTCAGTTCATTCACTCAGCGCTGAAGCCATATGGGAGAAATCCAGAGTTCCATAAGCAGCTTCAATTCTGGTGCTTCTAGCAATAGTTTCCACTTCAGTCTTTGCATGCAATGAATTCACTAATAATGAATAGATATTTGTATTGCTAAATATGCGGTGTTGCTACTTCAGAATATTGCCCTTTTAATTTTTCAGTTATTTCAATGAGAATCCTTAAAGCAGCCAACACCTTTTCCTTGATTTTTAAGTTTCATGTTCTGAAATACAACCATCTTGTTTATCGTATTTCTATGTAGAAAGCAGCTCACTCATGCACTCACTTTAAACAATGTTTCCAATAAATTTTAGTCATGGTGCTGTTTTCAAAAACTTCAGAACTGCAATTAAACTATCTTTTAATATGTGTAGTAATTTGGAGGGGAGTGGAACAGATTCTAATAAAGGATCAGGAGTATTACTGCATGCTCTAATGCTGCTATCATTTTTTATATAAAGCACTTTACAGCTTCATTTGAACAGTGCTGTACAGATGTAGAATAATTATCAATTGCCACTACCTTAATTTAGTAAAAATAATATTGCATCTTACAGCTATTCCCTGGCTAACAGTAGCAGAAATAAAACTGTATCACAGGTGTCTTCAGCTGGGGTTTCTGCATACATCTCTTCCCCTTGAAGACTTCACATTAGCAAGGAGGCTGTTGCTAAAAATACTGAGATTTTTCTGTATACAGCACCATGAGATTGGAATGACTGATACAGCCAACTATGTCACTCTCTGTATAAGTGTGACTAATACAGGAGAGAAAAGATTTGGTATCATAGTGGCCAGGGCATAACTCTAGGGTATTTCAGAGGGTGAGCACCTTATGAAATTTCAGTTTCACTGTGGCTTCTCCATTTCTGAAGAACTGATTTTTTTATGCTCTTCAGTGGCCTGTACTGCTAGATGTGTCTCCTTGATCATGTCTCTGTCCTTCATGTCGTCCCTTTTGGAAGTAAACACCACTGCTGTGCTGCGTTTATTAACCACAATGCTTTGTTTGGGTTTGCTACTTGAGCAGAACATACTTTTCTGCCCAACTCAACTCCCAATAAGTCCTCTTGAAATTGCTCAGGTAAAATGTCACTGATGTACCTGGATATGCTGGTAGTATGTTTGGAGGGAAGTGGATATTGAAACAACTGGTTAGGTAAAACACGCAGAGAGTTTGCTTTTTACCTGGAATCTGAAGATTAGACATGGCCTAATGCTACAGTATCACATGTAATGGGTATTTAAAAGCTGACACCTTTTTTTCAAAGCTAATATTTATAATCTTAACAAATATTCCTGTTAATTGACCAGGCTTTGGTTTGTTCTAGAATAAGGAGGTTTTAGATTTTCTAGAGACAGAAGCTTGCTCTGGAGATACTCATCTCTATTTTCATTTGTGCAGCTCATCACATTTTGAGTATTTTGCTAATTTTGACTAGATAGAGCTAACGTGAATCAAACTTGAAAAGCTTCTTGTGCTGCTGTGCTGCTTTTGACTTCCTTTCTACAAAGAAATGCTTCTTGAATATTGACTAGAAATGCACCTGGAGGCCTCACAAGGACTCTGATAAACAACCTCCCTTTCTGAACTGAACTTTGCCTGTTTGTTGGATCTGAGAGAGATTATCAAAGTTTTTCTGATCTTATTTTACTGTGTTCTGCAGTGTCTCCTCCTGACTCTCAACATGAATCAGAGAAAGCAAACAAATTTTCCTTTGAGAGGTAGTTGTAAAATTAGAGTAGGGAAGGACTTTTATTTTGAGACTGATGGTAGAAATGAAATTGTTTGGGAGAATTTTGTTGTTTTAACAAACTCTGATTCCATAGGCATTGCAAATACTTACTGATAAGATGCCAGGCATGCATAATGCATATATTTCATTTTTATTGAAATGCTGCATGACATTCCACTTTTAAAAAGTGAGAGAAGGCTGAAGAATGGAAGGTAACTAAAGAACTGAGCAGTTCAGAAATAGATATCAGCTGTATAAATAAATCTGGGAAAGGAAAAACACCTCAGTGCTCTTGTATTAAGACACAGATTAAAACATCATATGTGACACAGTGAGGGAAACTTTTCATCTCCTCACTGTACAAGTATGTTTATGTTTGCAAATAATATTATTGCATTTCAGTGCTGTTACTGCTGATCCCTGGTAACTTGAATGATTTGTAACAGTTCATGAAATGTTTTCTGTGTACAGGAGGCTTGAAACTTAATTTTTTTTTAGTCAATTATAGGGAAATTAGTTGGCTGAACAGCCATGTAATGGGACACCAATGTGATTAATGTTGGCATAGAACTAAGTACCCTGGTCAATTTTCTGCAGTCTTGTTTTGCATACCATACATCTTCAGCAGAAGTACTAGGAGTTTGGTTAAGGAAAGACTTTGAAACCATTTTTCACTTCACTGGTTTATTGGTAATACAAAAACTAAGACTTCAACAGAAAAGATGTCCTAATAAAACACTGTTACTGTTTTTCTTAGGGTTAGGGACAACTTACAGAACTAAATACTGAAATTGAATAAATGAAATGAAATACCATATTATTGATTATTACTGGTTGTGTTCAAACTACTGTTTGTTTGATTGCTTAGAAAAAACAGAGAGAACTTGCCAAGATGAGGAGGTGTTTAAGACCAGAGGAGCTGACGAATCAGTTGAACCAAATAGACCTGAACATGCAACATGAACAGTTAGAAGAGAGCTTCCAACAGCTTGTTTCAGATTATCGAAGAGTCCTAGAACGAGTTGCACAAGCGTGAGGATCCTGCCTGGACAGAAAACCTGCAAATTTATATACAGTGTTATAAAGCACATCCTTAATTGCCACTTAACTGCAAAAAATCTCATGTGACGTTTTAATCACATTAAAAGTGACTTGTGTTTCTGTGCATTTTGAATATTTTCTATTTTTGTGTTGTAGATTTTTAAATGTTGTACTTTAGGTTTGGGGGCACCTATTGCTGAAATAAACAATGTAGATTCTCAGATACACTATCACTTCAATTGTATTAGTTTTCTTTTACCTTTCTGTTTTCCCTCAAGACTTAATAGATATCTGACTAATAAGTTAATACATAAATCTAACCAATATAAGTATTGCATTTCTCATAAGTTTCTCCTAACTTGATCTTCCTCAGGCTGTTCTGTTTGGATTTATTGTACTGTGTATGGCCATTGTGTTCTTTAGTTTAATGTGATATGGGCAGGTTACAGGACTGGTTCTGTGGTCTGGCTGGGTGCATTATGGGTATGGGCTCTTTACTGTCTCTTAGAAGTGGTTCCTGCTCCCATAAGCTATCAGACCCATTCTGCTTAAGCTTCTAAAGGGGCTTGAGCATATTCTTTTTCAAACCCCTAACTTTGCAGGTTCATGATTTTGGGAAAACTCACAGTTGGGGAAGCAGCCAAGACACTGTAAAGACTCCAGAAACACTTCGGCTTTAGCTAGTGCAAGAAACATCCAAATCTGTCACAAGCAAGTGCCTTTATATAATTTCTTGACTCCATCCTGCTATGCATTACTTTTCAGAGTTGAAGTTAGTTGTTAAATATATTGTCTCTGGTCCCTCAAAGGAGTAAATTCTGCTATGTTTTTTTAAGACTTTAGAACTGATTTGTCTTGGCCTGTAATCAAAAGGACTTAATTTTCAATAATCCTTATTCAGATTATTAACCATATTTCATGGTCCTAATGGAATTCAGATCCAGCTTTCTAAAGTGGAGTTTGTAGACTGACAGTTCTCTACTGCCATCTGATAAGATGTGGAGAAAGTGTGATGTTTTCCAAATGTTTAATACCTCTTGTGATTTTTATTTTGTATTTTCTATTAAATTCTTTTTAGGAGTTTTTATTCTTTTGGCTAGGATATCTGGTCTGTATGATATGTCATTCATCTACTGCAGTATCCAAAGCTATTATACTTAATAATGACTTATTTTAAAAGGCTTCTGATTGTAGTAGTAAGCCTGAAGGTAAATTCTGGGATTTGGGGGATTGGGGTGAGTTGTTTTTTGTTTGGTTGGTTTTGGTTTCTTATTACATGTGTTTGGGTGGTGGTGATAAGGTAGAAGAGGGAAAGATGAACTGTGCTTTAATTTGATTTCTGTGTGGAGGTCCAGGGTACTTGGGTGTCTGGAAAGTCTACACTAACACTGCCTGAGCTTTTGTCTTACTAAGGCTGAAACCACTCCTGAAGAAGCTTATGCCTTTTAAGAAACTGTAAGAAAAAACGCTGCCTGATGGGCTGTTTACCCACTTAGAGAGGTTGGACATTGCTTCCCTCTTAAGTTATTTTTCTTTGGCTGGGGGCAGCATAAAAAAGCAAGAGTCTGGCATATCTGTTGCTTTCATCACCCTCAGGTTATGTGGATGTCCCAAAAGGGCTGTGAAGCGTCATGAAATGTAGGTTTGATGCTCGAGGTAGTGAAGGTTGCCGTAGTCAATTGATGGTGTGGGATGGATGTGAAGGAATTACTGAGCCAAAAGGACAAAATTGCTTTCCTTAGACAAATATTGAAACTTCTCTCACACAGTGACTAGGGCAGATTAATCTTTTCATAACCTGTTGGAATATTTTTTCCTTTTTTGTTAGCACTGTTAAAAGAGGTGAGCTAGCAGCTCCGGTTCCCTTAGTGGTGAAGGTGTGGTCTTTGGCTGAGCATGGGTTCTCATTCAAGGATGGGCTGGGAACATTCTAAGCTGTTGGGATGTGCCTGTGGACAGTAAAACTTAGTTCCTGTAAACTGGGTCATATCTTGTTACTGATTCTTGGTACCAAAGCTATGAATAAGCAGCCTCTTAGAGATGTAGAAACTCTGAATCCTGCCATCCTGCAGTAGATCACAGCTTCTGCAGCACTGCTGCCTGGAAAGACCAGGCGAGTACTCCCTAATCCATTACAGTTAATTAAGCCAATTATCTGAAACAGCTTTCATCAGTAAATTAAACTAGCCTTGTTGACTTTGCCTGATGTGGTCTAAGAAGTGTCTGGACTATCCCTTGCCAGAGAAAAAGGCAATACTGTATCTGACAGCTAGAGACCAGTGATCCTTCCACTGACACCACTGCTTGGGGAGCATATGGCAGCTTAGTTTGGGCCTTTGGGGTGAGTCTGTTTGAACTAACACTTTAGAGACTGAGCATTCATGGTAAAGTTGAGTAAGCACTCATTTTTCAGTGGATGCTACTAGACAAAATGAGCTTTTTGTCTTGCCAGCCTGGATACTTTGTTATGCTGTTGAAAACCGTGGAACAAAATTCACCTACAAGGGAGCTGCAGGATTCTTGTGTCTGAAAAGCACATTCCAGCTATTCAGTGAGTCATATTTATGAAATCAAGAAGTTTAATACTGTTTATAAAACTTTGATAAGTTTTGTGTAACTCTTGCTTATATTCCTGTATGAACATAATGATGAACAGGGACCTCCTATATCTAAACAAATACTTGTTAGTGTAGCACAGAAAATAGTATAACTATCACTAGTGTTGTCAGACTTTTGCATGCTGAGAGAGGACCTGTGAACTAATAACAGCTGTCTATATAGAATTGCAATTATGTACTGGGGGGATCCCATTTTGTGCGTTTGTGAGCTGATGAATGGTGAGGCTTAGTTGCAAGTTTTAATCTCTAGATGTTAAGCAGTGTTGGAACTGGATAGCTGAAGCTGAATGTTATTAGAGCCCTCTCCTATTCTGGGCACAATACAACACTGAAGTAATCCTGGATAAAAACTATTTTTGTTCAAATTTACCATCTGTTACCCTAGGTTTCTTATCTTAATCTGCTGTTCTTTTGATTTATTACATGCTAACAGGAATTTAGAACAAAAAATAATAATAGGTTTATGTGATTTAATTTATTACTTTTTTCTGCATGTTTGTTAAATTCAGATTCTTCAGTCAGTTCACTAAAACTTCAAGCAGAACTTTGTGCAACATACTGATAGAGCATTTTAAAAGTTTTGTGCATTTGAATATTTTCAGAATGTACGTATAATCTGTAAGTATATTTAAAGTTTTTCATTGTAGATGCTACTGGCATCAGGCTGCTGGTTTGCCCTTCTGTCACTTACCAATCCAGTCACAGCAGCAGGGGATCTACTTTAAGAATATTCAGTCAAGTATCTGAAATGATGAATTTCATTCAGCTGGTAGAGACAAATTTTCTTTCTGTGCAAACCTATTGTCAATGGTACTAATCCAAGATTTTGTCCTAAGAGGTAAACTCTGAAAAGTGTTTGTTTAGAAACAGAGGTCAAACTGTTTCCTTTCATGTATTTTGAAGCACAAAAGTTACCTACTGCAGATACTAGAAAACAACTTCTAGCTCAACAACTAATAACCTGAAGAAATAGAACAGAATACCTATAGTTTCAGAATGGAGAAAGCAAGCATCCTGAAGCTGCAGAATTTGAAGGACGCTTTAGCTGATGCAGTAAGAGGAATATAGGTCTATGTAGCTGAAGCAGTATCTAGGGCAGCAAATGTCCATGCCACACAAAGCTGCTATGTGGCTGTATAGGCAATTCAAGACTGACCTATTGTCTCTCTCTGCAATCTCAGCAGGAGGGTAAGCAACCCATAATGTCTATACGAAGGATTTATGTCTGCTTATATAGATCACTTTTTCAATCCCTTTTTGTCTCTCACTGAGACTTTGTTGCTCTTTATGCTTTTCCTTTATCATATTGTATGACTGTCAGACACTAGAAGGCTTGAAAATCTTATGCTGCATGTTTTGCCATTTTTACCTTTTCCACCAGTGTCAGTTCTGACCTGATTTCATCAGTATCAAACTGTTAGAGCTAGAAATAGCTATTATATTCATAAGCCTATCACCTAAAAGTATGGGATCTCAGCTTTCAGACAAATATTTTTCTTATGCTACTGTTTTGTGAAACATTGCTTGGTAGGGTAATTTGGACTTGCAGTTGATAAAAAGACAGCATGGTAAAATATTAAAATCCCTATATCATAAGCAAGTATCTGTCACATATGTTTTCTCAAAAAAAAAAAAAAAAAACCACAAACACACCTGAATTTTCAGGTTTGCTGTGTTAGGATGTGGTCTTTCTCTCCTTTTCTGAGATATTCATACTCACTTTACTGATATAAAGCTCCTAACAAGCCTGTCTCTGTTATTTATATTTCTTAATAGAAGGAGCAAACCTCCATCTAAGCATAAAGTAGAGATGACTGAATAATGACTCTTCACAGTTGTTCTCTTGGGATGTAATGTATTGTAATTTGATTGATTTCCCCCCTTGGTTTCTGATATGCAAAAGGAATTGGTCCTGTCTGATAGTATGTACCTACACGTATTTGTGAAATAACCTGATGCTTAAGGTGGTAGCAGCATAACTAGTATTGTCTCCAATTTCTGCATTTTGTTATGCCATCAACCAGTTTTCAGTCTGTTACAAAATGGAATTTTGGTGAATTCAGACAAAAGCCAAGTGTTCACTTTATTTTCCTCTAATAGTGCCTCTCATTCCACTAAGTAGGAAATACTTATTGACTCTCATAAGAAAGGAGAGACTGGGCTAACTTAGAGCACTTTGTTTTTCTCCTTCACTGACAGTTCAAGAAAATAAATTGAGTTACTCATCACAGATATGAAGTGTGCTATTCTCTGTAGGCACGCACAGGCACACTCACTCCAGCACACATGCCAAGCAGCACTAATGTGCTTTATGTGGTATATTGTTCTCATAGAACCTTGACTTGGGTGTCTGCAATAAATGAAGAAATAACATTAAGACACCCAGGTACATCTTGTGGGCATTGTTACTGGCTGCTTGCTTGTGAGAGATATGTATGCATTTCATCTGTGGGGCAGAAATGTCTACATCTTCAAGTCATTCCTAGTTCTACAGCATTGTATGGTCTTCCAGAAGTTTGAATCTCATCAGGCATCGTTTTATCTTACTTTCCATCTTGGCAAGGCCTGCAAGGGTGCAGTCTCCAGGGGTGCTGTGAAGCTGAGTGAGATGGAGGGTACAGAGAAGGGCAGTGCAGGGGAACAGCCTGAAGCTCGCTGGGCAGCCCGGCGCGGGGGAGCGCGGACCTGCAGTGACAGCTGAGGGCTGTCACCGGCACACCCCGTCCCGCGGGGCCGCGGCACAGCCCGCCCTGCCAGGCACAGCCCGCCCTGCCCCACGCTGCCGCCCCACCGCCCCGCTGAAAGCCATCGTGGAAGGGCGGGAAGGGGGCGCTCCCGCCACAGCCGAGGAGCAGCCGCGCTCCGTGCCCGCCGGCTGACGAGCTGCGCCCTGCGAGGGCGACGGGGCAGCGAGCACGGGGTGGCGCCGCCCGGCTCCGCGCGGTACCGGGATCCTGAGGGGCCGCGCACCCGCCCGAGCCGCGCGGGGGCGGGTCGGCACGCGCCGAGACTCGCACGGCGCCCCGGGGCCCCCGCTGCCTCAACAACCGCCGCGCGCGAGGCGGCCGCGCGCCCGTCACGTCCCGCTGGCGTCTGGCGCGAGGCACCCGGAGCTCCCCCGCTGCCGCCCGCTGTGCCTCCCGCCGCCACGTGACCCCGCCGCGCAGGGGCAAGATGGCGGCGCCCAGAGCTGTCAGCGCGCTGCGGAGCGGAGGTGAGTGCGCGCCGCCGCGGGCCCGGGGCGCGGGAGGGAGGAGCGGGGCGGAGGGAGGAGAGGCGAGGCGCGCGCGAGCCGGCGGGGCCGCGACTGCCGCCTGTGCGGTGTCACCGCTGCCAGCGCTGCGCGGGCCCTGGGCGCCCGGGCTCCTCACCTGGCTGGCGCCGATCAGAGCGGCATAGCGCCCGCCGGCTTGCGGGGGTGAACAGCCCGGTGCCCGCACCGCACGGGTGAGACACGGGAACGTTTCGCACCAGTTTTGCTGGGATAATTCTTGCTGGGGTAGTTTCAGTGCTTGGCAAAAAGTAATCTGTCAGAAGTGCGTTTCCTCTGCCAACCCACTCAGCTGCAGAACTTATTGCACGTTGGCGCCTCAGTGTATGTGATGGCTTTTCAGGTCCCTCACTGTCCCGTGTCCTCCCAAAAGCAGCTTTTCTGCCACGTAACCGGTCACAAGTGAATCACTCCCGTGTGTCTTACTGACTTGTTAATATGTAAGAACAATTGTACAAGATGCTGTACTCCACTGAGAAATGTGTTACGTTATGGATGTAATGTTATTTGTCTCTCATTCCTTTCCCTCAACGTTTCAGTGTCCTGTGTTAAATAAGATTGGAAGCTCTTGGGGCACCATTCTGTGTTTCTTTTTAACACTTGTTGTAAAATCTTAAATGTGTGAACAGAAGGAAATACCTCACAATGACCTTGACGAGAGACTTGTATGATTACTTTTTTTGAGACTATCAGACATTTAGTGTTGTAATACGGGGCAGAGTGATCCCAGATTAATCTTAACTTAAATATTAAACTGCCCTGTGTTTTCAGCTAAAGCATAATATTGCCATGCTTTTCAGCTGGCATAACAAAATATCAGTTCCTTTTTCTCGTGTTGTTGATCCTGATCTTCTACTCCACTTTTACTTTTCATTCTATCCAACAGTCTTGAAAAACACTGGGAAATGTAAAGACGTTTTCTTCATAGTTAATCCTGAATTCTGCAGGGCAGAAGTGCCATGTAATTTTTTTTTCAGTGGCTCATGTTCCCATAAAGAAATTTCAGTTTGACTGGACTTTCGGAATCTGAGCCTCAGCTGAACTCTGGGAAGAGCTGCAACATTTGGCCTTCAGAGTCTCCTATTTGTTTTATTTCTAACAGCTATCAAAACCTTCACTCTTTCACATGTGTGCAAGTGTGTGGAACAGAATCACATTTTTTAGTACATAATACCATACAAACAATAGTTTATTAGTTTTAATCTTAAATGGATTAAAATTTGGTGTGCAGCTTCATACTGTTCTTCATAACTTGCCTCAGCAGTTCTGTGTCTGCCATGTTTTTGCTGTGGATATT
Source organism: Patagioenas fasciata (assembly GCF_037038585.1). Classification (NCBI taxonomy): domain Eukaryota; kingdom Metazoa; phylum Chordata; class Aves; order Columbiformes; family Columbidae; genus Patagioenas; species Patagioenas fasciata. Next base: position 22,225,282 of record NC_092526.1, read on the forward strand.
GTTTTGGTCATGTGTTTGTGCCCTGCCAGCTCTGGCCCCCTCCACACCTAGAAACCCAATGTCTGTCATCCAGTTAAAAGAACCAAACCGTTTAAATTTGTTAAGCCTTCACACCATCCCTTCAGGCATCAAACCTTGTTCAGCTCCCTCAGTGGATATGCATTTCCAGAAGTTGAACAAGCAAAACTGTCATAGTTCAGACAAGACTGATTAAACTAAATCCAATTTTCTCTGAATTGGACAGTTCAGTATAATTTAATTTGCAAATACTGAAAGACAGAAGTAATTTAAATTAGATTTCTGTTCACCTAAGGGAATCTATTCTACCTAAATGGAATAAAAATTACTTTTTTATAGCCTCTTTTGTGTTTTTTTTTCTTTCTTTCTGCTGTTATGTTTTTATAAATTATGAAAGTTTTCTTTATTATGGAACTGTTTCTAGATAAGTGCATTTGAACAGCAGAGATCTTGGAAGTTTTTATACTGGTTAAACACTTCCTCCACATATCAGAAGGACTTAGGCTAGCAAAAAAAAAATCTTTATTATATTTGAAAAAAGAAAATAAGTTGGACGAAAGATTGCAGGAAGTTAAAAAGACAGTCTGTGCCTTTTCAGTAGGTATATTGGGAGTTCATTGGAATATTCTTTGCCTTGCTAGTGTCAGAATTGCAGCATTGTCAACCCAAAGAGAAGGTACCTGACTTTGTAAGAGTGTGAACGGTTTGCACAAACCTTTGTGAAACTCTGCACGCTCTGACTTCAGAGTGGCCTTGCAGTGGTTGAACTACGTTTTAGCTGCCACTCCTTCTTGAACAGTATTTGAAAAGAATTTTACAGGTGATTCACTCATGTGTGAATTGCATTTACCATTTTGTAAAAGAAAAACAAAAAACATCCAGAACGTGGACACATCAAATCGGTGTGTCTTGTCATGGCTTGTACTTACAAACAGTGTGGATTTTATGGTGATCCATTGACTTGTAAATGGTCTAATTACATATCATGACAGCTTTAGGTATTCCAATAATTGCATCTCTGATACTTCATTGAGTAATAAAATAAAGTAGAAGACATCAAAGAACTGCATGTCTACAAATATGACTTCAATGGTTTAAGGCATAACAATCTCGTATTGATTTATTAATTTTAGGCAAGTAAATTACTAGAGTAGAAACCCCTAATTTCTTGTAATGAAGTTTCAGGACTTTCAGCCACTGGAAAATAATTGTTGATAAGACATCCCTTGTAAAATGAGTTACTTACTGTGTTAATTGCTGATAAAATGATTTCTTATCTTGCTTCTGTATCTCTAACAATGAATAAGTATTGTGTAAAAATCTGTGTGGCATATTATTGGCCAGACTTTTGAAGTTAATCTACAGTAGGCTGATGGTGTGTGATATGTCTTTTAGATATGTGATGTAGTCTGCATGCACAGGCTGTCCATTTGCTGTCCATTTGCTCGTACATACCTTGTTAAGCCACGTGCAGAACTGGGGATTCATATGCGGGCTCCTAAATGGGTACCAGTAAACCTGGGAACTCCACGCTTGTGTAAAAGCCTTAGCTGTTTCCAGCACCACAGTATGTGAGATGTTGAGAGATACTTTTCTGCGGATGCAGAGCCTTAGAAATGTTTGTTGTCAAGATTTTTCTGAGAACGTTACTCTTTTCCCCTCCCTTAGTAAACTGGAGATATTAATACATAAATGTGTTTTTAAAACCTCTTTCAAAAAAAGGAGTGGGGCATAGCTGGAGTTCGGTTTTGTTGCAATACATCTTCATATCCTTGTGCTTCTGAGTCTGTCTGAAGTGCCAACTCTCATGAGATATCAGTTTGTTTGGGGTTTTTTTTAATATTAAAGAACATTCTTATTTGGGCTATATAGATCACCAGTTTGGTTCATGGGTCTTGTCAGTAATACATGGTTCAGTGTTGTCTATACTTCATAGTTAATCTAGGCAAAATGGAGTATTTCAAAGGAATAATAAACGCTTCTCCAGCAAGGTATTTATACGGAAATTGTCAAACTATTCTGAAGCATTACAGAAGTTAGAAACATTAGTTCAGACCCTGCAGAGGCTGGACTAATAGAAGAAGGTGTAGCAAGTGACTGAGGCAATATGAAGTGATTTGGTTTACATCCTGTAGGTAAAGTGCCTATATTTAATTTTACTTAGTGTTTTTCTTTGTCATTAGACATGACTTTGCCATTGATGATGGTAAAACTGGTAGTCAGCTTTTAAATTACCATTTTATACTGAACTCTGCATGTTAGTATACAGATTGTGCTTTGGAGTTTTCAGCTGGGAGGTGGTTAAATAAATCAAGTGCCTGCTGTAAATCTCTTCAAATCTCCATTTCCTTGGCTGTTTGATTTCCAGAAACATGGTCAAGATGAAATCAGTTACCTTACTGAATCATATCTATCCAAAACCATTGCAGTTTCCACCACCTGCAAAGGGAGAGGGCTGTCTTCACTCTCTGGGAATCTTTTTTGCAGCAGTTTCTGATATCCCATTGCTGCCACTAACCCACTTCTTCCATAGGTGGGAACCAGGACTGGCCAGTGAGTCACCTCCTCACCCACACAGCCTGCTGCAGAGAATCTGGCACCTTTCTGAACTGTTAGCAGAAGCAGCATGTGAGCTGAGATAAGGCATCCTTTGCCCAGTGTGTTTAGTTTTCCTTTCCTTTTATATTCCTTTTACTTATTAAATATTTACTCATGATCCAGAATTTATGAAATACCTGTGGTCAGCTTTGTTTCATGAACACAGCTGAGGGTGCCTACTGGTCCTTGTGGAGGCAGGGGACACCCCTGTGAAAAATAAGGTACCAGGCTGTATTTTAGGGGAATGTAATTTCCATTACCTTAACCTTAGTTTGAAGTTGATATGTATCATTATTGATATTTAGCTGGTTTGTGCATTCTGTCCAAATGGGAACCTTTTTTTTTGTTTCCTCCTGCATTGGAATTGTAGTTGGCATAAAACATTTAACCAAACTTAAGAAATTGGGTGAATTTGAGTTAGAAGATGGAACAGTAATGACTGCCTCATAAAATACTCGTCTCTTGAGCTTTTCATAAAAACTTTGCTGAATCTTTACTAAGCAGTAATTCTGATACACACAGTCCATACGTTGCCTTTTGTTAGTTTGCAGCCCTTTATAACATTCACAGTCTCATGAAATGAAAACTGTTCAATATTTTTAAGAGGAGGTGAAGAAAGGACTCAAAATGAGGTAATTTTCTTTTTTTTTTTTCTGAAATCAAAGCATGTATGCCACATTTTTAACTGCCATATACTAATGAATCAATGTTTCCATCTTTTTGTTGATGCCTTTTGAAATAGGAGTTACATTTATTTTTTAAAATTGTTGTAGCTTGCCCTTTGATAAGTGTATTTAACCATAAACTTCAACATATATGAGATTATTTTCATGTTGAGAATAGATCATAAAAATCTCCTTAGCACTATGAATACTCAAATTCTAAAAGTATTTCTTCATCCATATCTTCATCACAGTTGAAAAGAAACTTAAAAACTTACAATTAAAAAAATTAATCAATTATGACTTTAAATACTGTTAAGCTAATGCTTTTTTTAAAAAATAACCATAGCAGATACAGATAACTGACTAAATGTCTACTGGTATTCCAGAATGGTAATTAAATATGTCCTGTAATTCTGACATCTTTTGGCAGATGAGAAAAAGTTATTGAAAACTTTTGCTGGACTTTTCAAGATCAAATGATGTTTGGCTACACTGTGCAATATATGAGATGGGCAATTAGCTGGAAGAAAATATTAATTCACATTTTCCATTAATTTGTAGACAGACTCATGTCTCCAGAATTTAACATTAGCATTATCAGCTGTAAATGATGCACGGTGCAAGTTCAAACCACTTGATTGTAGTACAGTTTTAGCATTTTTCAAATGATACTAAGGCAGTTTCATCCCTGCCTTGAAAATAATCAAGCAGACAAGGAATTATTCCCATTTCAACAGTGCAGCAATGAGTAACTCTGGGGGAGACATGCACTTTCATGGTTTGAGGCATGAGAGAAAAAATATTCCCCTTTCAATAAAGTGTTTAATTGTTCTCTTCTTTCAGTTGAGAGGTAATGTATTGTTGGCAGCACACAGTCCCTTTGTTCTGACAAGATCTATCACTTCTGGCTGTGGGTGGATTTGTAGGGTGTGGTTTCTCAATCAGCATTAGCTAAGATTGCCTTTAAACGAAGGGAAGTCATTCGCAGATATCCAGCCATGGCTGAGAGGGATCAGCTTGTGGATCTACATGAAAACCAGCCACCATGGTGGAAGCTGTGTCCGGGTTGGCAACTCCCTGCTCCTGTTTGATGCAGGAGGGAGGAGGGTGTCTTATGAAGCAGCAGCTTTGCTGACCCACGCCTGCTCAGGTAGCCGTTCATCACCATACATAAAAGGTCTTTTCTTCTTTGTAGGAAGGTGCCCATTGACCTGGTGCTGGAGCGCCACCATTGCAGTTACAACTAAAACCCACATAGAGACAAAATTCATGACAAGTTCTGAAGAATACTTAGTTTCAGCCTTTTGTGAATACTTCCTCTGCTCTGTGTGCCTTGCGTCTTGGATGGCCAGAGCCCACGTAGTGCCCTACATCTGCCAGTACTGAGCTTGTGACAAATATATTGCACAGGTACAAGAAATTAAGTGAGACAAGCCTAGCTGTAATCCTTCAGGCAATTGAACTGTTTTGGAAGTATTTATTTACACGTATAATTTTCAGTTTTGCAGTGTTTTCCTTAAAGTTCACCTGGGCCTTTCCCTAAGCAGAACGGAACTGCTTTCTCTTTCCGTTCCCATCACAGAGCTCTGAAACTTTGCCACTGTCTGTAGCAGCTCACTGCCCTGGTGCAGTGATTCTCCATAAGGGTGTCCATCTGGCTAGCATCCGTGAAAGAAAATACCAGAAAGCTCTGGAAAAGCCTCTACCAAAACACTGGGGTGCCCCATCATAGGGACTTGACTTGCTGACATGTTTCCAAAACAGGTTTTACAGTGTTCTCTGTCCTCAGAGTTAGACGTGGGGATGTCTCTGAACAAGGAGCACTCCCTGTTTGCATGAACAACTTCTGTGTCACCTGCCAGAGGCTGTTGACCTTGTCTGACTTTTCCTTACCTGGCTTCAGCTATAGAAGCCAAGGCTCAACATAATACCACGTAATAGGGTGAAAGGTCACGTCTGTGATTTGTATTCCAGATGCGCAGTTCCATGCTGGCTTTGGGCAGCACAAAAGGAAAGCTTTGTCTCTTACTGAAGGGATAGGTCTCTTCAGGCTCACAAATGTGGCATTAACAAATACACAACTCTTAGTGTGGCTCTGCAGGGAAGCGAATGATGGATTTAACTTCTCTGTACTTATAGAGCAAATCAATGGAATAAAGGATACTGCTTTGCAATCTCTAGAGGTTAAATCAAAGAGAAGAAAGATACAGACTCTTAAATTCTACACCAGATGACCCTGCCGAGCCTACGTACAGGATCAAACTGCAAGTGAAGTCTCTGGCTTCTTGGTTCTTCCACGTTCTGTTACTTAAAACGTCAGGAATAGCAGCAGAGTGTATCACAGGTCTCTGCTGGTCTCTAAGCTTGTTTACTGTAATATGTAGCCTTTGAAGAGAAAGAACGAAGAACTGAATCATCCCTAAAGAAATTCTGGGCCTCAAATTGTGAATTATATTATATTTTAGAGCAAATAACTCCTCTAACCAAAATCACAGGATCAGATGCCCTATGAGTATATAATATAACATTTTTTTGCCTCCGAGACCTAGCAGCACAGGAAGCTATGGCAGACAAAAGGGACTGAAATTGTGAGCACTAGCTGATGGATGGAGAAACTGTAGTGCCGAGGGAGTAATTTGTGGAGGGTCTGGTGGCAGCGCGGCATTGACAGAATGAAATGAGGCCTGGGGGCTGCCCTGACGCCTGTGCTCCCAAGCTACCAGGCTAACATGCAGTTTAACCATGGACATACATGAAGTAGCTTTCTACATTTAGACAACGCATTCCTTTTACTCAGGCTCTTGCACTGGATTACCCTACCTAGACCAGGAGCTGGATTTAAGACATACACAAAATCAACGTACCACGTGTCTGTGAAGTTTAGCAATTGTGTGTTGTGAGTGTCCTCTAGTTGTGTAGGGGATAGTGAACTGAGCTGGTCTGACATGCTTCCCCACGTTTCTTATGTGGTTTTCTATGTAGAGCTGGAGTTGGAGTGTGAGACTGAGGCTAAAAAAAAAAAAAGAAAGCGGTTTCAGTAGTTGAATGGCCATACCATCGTGTCATGGTGGTTTTGTTTCTTACGCTGGAGAGAACCTGGGTTTTTGCTGAAGTCACACTGAAGACTGGCTGCTTCTCTTCTGGTGCTAAAGCTGCAGTGGAGGTCTGTGTCATGAAACCTAAGCTATTTTTCCTTCCCATGGTATTCAGTCATATTAGATATAATGTTCTGGTTGTAAAGGTTGTGAATCCTGAGGAAATTGAAGTGGAAGCTTAAGAATTTTTGAGCAGTCTTCAGTGACAGATCTGCTGGTCCATTGCAAACTATGATTTCAAAGCAGTGCTTGTTTGTGCATGCTGTCTGTAAAAGGTCTTTTCTGTGCTGTCACCACCTGTGGGACCCCTGGTTACAATGATCTTCTCCTTGTTTTTGTTCCTCCTTCCTTCTCCCTCGCTCTCAAACAAGCACATTCCTACAGCATGTGGAAAGGCACCACTGTCAAGACAGACTTGCTGCCTCTTTTTCTCTTTGACAGTTTGACGTGGTGATGTGCCAACCCTGGATAGCTTGCCTTGCTTCTAGACACCACATCCCACTGCTGTCAATCTAGCAATATTTATTAGCATTAAAATTTAATTTGAAAATATTTTGAAGTGATGCGATGGGAGGGGGAGTAGGTTACAGGGCAATTGCTTTTTTTTTGTTTTTTCCTTTTTCTTTTTTTTCTTTTTGACGTTGTGCCTGTTCAAGCTGTGTGCATTTATCACAGTGGTTTCTTTCATAAGTATTTCTATGTAAAATCAGTGTTTGTTAAAATATACTTGTGTGCCTAGTCTTTCATATTACATATATGAAAAGAGAAAGTATAGAAGGAGCAGCCTGTACATTGTACATTCTCTGCCTTACAGTTATTGCATCCTGTAGGAAGAGGCTCTTTGGCTGGAGCAGTGTTTTAATTTCGTCTTTTAGTTTTCAGTTACACATTTCTGGAGTCTCCCTGACCACTACTGTTACCTGATGGCGCCTATATTTCATCAAGTTTAGACAAGCAGTCTACCTGGACTTAGGCCCAGAGGAGCTGCTGTAACTGATGAACATGATCCTCTCTGCGCCGGAATCCAAGACCTGTAGTACCACAGTTCCCAAGGGACTTGAAAGAAAACTGTGTTCAAGCCTCGCCTCCTGCATTTTTGATTTTTTTTGTTGTTTTTATGTAGTATCGCCTTGTACTGATGGGTACCGTACCTCTCCACGAGTAAAATCTGGTTTTAGTTCGTTGGTAATTACGAGAAAGGATTCTTTTTAACCCAGACTGAAAACAGAAGCAGGGAAGAGCAAGAACAGAGGCAGCAACAGAAGATACTCTGACATCTTTTGATTTCGGCTTACAAATAAAGTGACAAGTTATTAAACAAAATAACAAAAAATGTTGCAGCACTAGTGTTAGCATGAGGTGAAGTTTTTTTACTACATTATCATTTTTATACTTCCAGATTTTAGTGGAGGCAATGGCATATTTTGATTTTGTTCTTGTATGTTTCCCTTTAATCTGTTTCATTCTGTTATAAAAGCTGCATTACATAAACATTATATATTATTTTAGCTGCAGAATACTATCCTGATGGATTTTTTCATTTAGAAAATGTTTGTAGGGGTTTTTTTATGATTGAACAGTGAGTGTTAGTGTTTAGTCTAATTAAATTTAATTGCATTTCCTGTATGTTTTATTTTTAGTTTGCTGTTATGCCTTTATTTTCTTCAGGATTTGTAAATCCGACATATTTTTTTTAAAAGCATGGAGTTGGCAGTCAGATACGAGCCCACTTTAAAGCAAATGAAATAGTTATCTTAAAATTCTTCTAAATGTGGGTAACGTGGTTTCTGCTTAATGATCAAGACCTGTATCTTTATGTTGTTTTGGATTGTGTGACCTTGTTAGTTTGTTTTCTTTTGTAAGTTTGAAAAATTAAGATGAAGAAGAGTGATTAAAAGCTGCTTCTTTCTTCTTGTTCTAGCTTTGATTTCCAGGTCAACTGGACAGGCAGGCAGAACACGTTCATTACTCTTTTAGATACACACATTTTTGGCATTGGTCATTTTATCTTTTACTGCTTATATTTACCTTACTAACATGTTATACCATTACTTTTTTCCCTTATGTACTAGGAAAAAGTGTGGGAAAATTTGGGTTTTCTGTTGTTGTAACAGTTTATCTGACTTTTTCTAAACATGAGTTGTTTACCCTGGGAGTAACTACAGTGGCTGGAGAACTTGTAAAGCTCTGCGTTCACAGATGTGAAGACTGAACAGATAAGAATTCTCAGATTTACTTATTTAAATCTAGTGAGTAACAAACATCTGAAATAAAGATATTACTAAAAATTCATCATTCTTTTTCTCTGGGTAGGGGAATAGAGGGTCTGCTGTAGCACAGTCCAGGTATTGTATTACAGTTCATATCTTCCAGGCTTCTTGTCTGCACCAGATTTGACACTGACATTTCTGATGTTTAAAAAGAAAAAAAAAAAGGCATGAAAAAAAAATCCTATCAGATCTTTTTAAACCTCAAAAAGGTAAAAGTACAATTGTGATATAATCACATTAAGAATATTTTTCCAGTCACCAGCAAGGGAGCGAGTCACTGTTCTTGCTGGACAAAGTTCATTCTCTTTTTGTTAGTTAGAGAATGCCTAAGGAGTGAAGCTGAAGTTGTTTTCTTGCATCAGAGGCCAGTGGCTTCAGGTTTCTGTTGTCTGAACTGTAGGAGTCTCCTGTTCTGGAGGCTGTGCAGCAGTTTACGAAATAAGTAGGTGAGAGAGGCAGAGGCTTTTGGCAGCACAGGGGCTCTGTCAGCTCACTGCTCAGTGGCAGATCAGTTTGAGAACCTGCGTCACAAATCTCACCTTTGTGTCTCATGGACTTCCCACTTGCTGGGATCAGTGTTCCTGGTGGGACCTGGATTTTGGGGCTGATGGTTTGGGTGGCCTTGGGTAAACCATTGAACTTTCTATGTCTTTCTACACCTACAATGCAGATATTTATCTACCTTCCAGGTGTGTTGGTTGAGATTAATGAGTTGTTTGTAAAGCACTTTGAAGATGAAAAGCACTATAAAAATGCTAAGTAGTGTTATGTATGAGCTCTTGAGTGCATAATGGCTGTTTGCCTGCCAGTATTTAAAGCAATTTGTTGCACGCTTAGTATGAAAGGCACTGTATGAAGTTCTAGTTTCCATTTAAGAAAAGTCACTCATATTTTGTGTTCAGTGATTCAGATCACACCATTGTTATTCGGTATTATCTAGAGTGAAAACAGACTCTAGAAGATTTTTTTAAGAGGAACTGTTTCAAAAGTTTTTAAACCAGGTTATTATATAAAAGGAGTTTCTTCTCTTTTGATCATTCTTACCCTCTCAATATGTCTTTGGTCTTGTTTGCCAAATTCCCAGATCTTCTGCCTTCCCCCATTTTGCCAAATTATGTTTCTGTCCCTTCTTGTGCTTTTGTCTGAACTGCTGTAACTTTTCTGTCCCTGACCTTTCCGTCCATCTCCACAGTTGTCACCAAAGCTGTTTGCACTACCTCTGCTCAGCAGCTCTTGCCACGTTGCCCAGGTTTCCGCAGTCCTTCATCTACCCGTCCCTCACTTTGGGCATTCCTGCACCCAGGCTTCCCCGGCTCTCCTGCCCCAGGGACTCTCCCACCCTGGGCACTTGCTGCCAGCCGGTGCTGCATGATAAGATGCTCTTTTTCAGGCGCTTCTCCGATAAACATCAGAGTGAACTGCTTGCCAGACTGGCAGAAACATCCACAGATGGGGCAGCATTGCTCTGTGTCTGAGAGCAGATCTGCCTGCCTGTGACCTCTTGGTTCGTTGATCTTCAAGCTTTTTGAGCATGGGTTTTGCTAAGCATCCTCCAGCGGCGATGTTGACTCCCATGTTGGGAGCTGGAACAAATTAACATGAACTTGCTTTCTAAAAAAAAGTCTTTTCACAGTCTTTGGATGTGGCTGTCAAATTTCAAGGTTTCCTCGAAAAACAAGTTGAAAACAACTACATCTTGTTTATTATGTATCAGCACCATATAGTCTATCCAGCTTGCATAATTAAAATACTCACTTTGGCCCCAATCTTGGTTTATGCATCGGGTTAGAGATGTGAAAGAAACAAGTGCCCCATCTTAAAAAGATTCACACTGATACATAATTCCATAAGAGCAGTCCCCGTCACTTTTTAATATGTGTCACATAACCAGAATAGTACATGTTTTAATTGTAAAATGTGAGAGAGTGAGCATGAAAATTCGTATACCACAGGGTGAGGTCTTGTAGTTTATTAGATGCAAATCAGGCAGGAAAATATAGTATGTGGCTATGTTTAGTATGATAAGAAGTGTCAGAATTCTCTGTTTCATCTTAGTTATTGCATTATCTTGCTATGTTTTTAAAAGGATCTAGGAGAAATCATTTCAGGTAACATTTACAAGCTGCACTCTTCATTGGCAAACGGCATTATCTGTATGATCACTGGCTGTTCCTTGGAGGTAGTTCCTGCAGACCCTCCTGGACAAGAGAAGTTTGACCTTTTTTTGTTTCTTTTTAATTCCTTTAAGATAGTTCATATTAAAAACATTATTTTAGTGGAAAACAATCTGGAAATGTTTTATGACATAGAAACAACGTATGGAAAGTTTGTTGTTTATTTTGTTAAATGACCGATTCCATGGGGAATTCTCTTTTTAGAGCTGTTGTGCTTTCCAAATCAGTAGATAGATGTCTTTCTCGATTTCTGAACAAATAGGAAAATGTTGAAAACGAAGTGTTCAACAGACTGCTCCACTGCATGGAAGCTTTAGAAAAGGGGAATAAAGGGCTCTTCAGAGCTCCTCAGAGGTCTTTTGGCAGATGCACTCTGTAGCGTGCAGCCTGAGAAAACTTTCAGGAGTGTTTTTGGAAGTTGTACTGTTCTCTTTTGGATTTAGATAACAAATAACCAGGCACTCTAGCCAGCTGTATAAAGCCTCCAACTTTCACATTTTAAAGATGTTTACTTAGGAATTTCAACCATAAATACCTCTGTTTAAAGCTTTGTTTCAATTTTAAATCAAGTTCATTTTGAACCATGAAGGCCTATTGCAGTAATTAACATGATCTAAATTTATACATTAACACTTACGGCCTGTCCAATGTTCTCTAAAGGAATGTGTACATTTCTCAGGTTATCTATTTCATGTTAAGTTGTACATAAACTTAATTAAGGTCCTGCCTTGTGTATTTTTTAAATTATGATAGTCAACAGACATGGCATAACATTGAAAGAAAATGGCAAAGGAATTGTTTGTTTCTCACATAAATTCCAGTTGTTCAGTCTCAGATTTTCTAATAGATACAGGTGAAGATTGAGTTGGAAAATGGCAACAGTGAGCTCCTAACTTCCTTCAGCAAGTCATGAAAATGAGGTACTTTATGTAATAGATGGTGCGGTCACTGTAGATCTGCTTGTGTGCGACTTGGGTTTAAATGTGCTTGTAAACCCCTCTAGAGTTGTTGAGGTCCTTCTCCACTGGACAAACTGATTAGTCATCTTGCAAAGACATCTTGGTTTGATGCTGAGATGAGGTGTTGCCCACAGTGGTTTGTGAAGGTCTGAGAATCAAGTCACACTCTTGCATCGTGGATAAAATGGGAGGTGGTGACAAGGCTTAATTTCATTGCCGTGTGCTTTCTGAACTATCACCTGTGAGGTGACAAGGCAGGTCTCACCTCAGAGCTATTTTTGGTTTTTCTGCATGGATTATTATTAACATACTTCTTATGACTCATAACAGAGACTTAAAGGAAATGGGTGTTCTTTAAATAATAAATAAAGTAGTGGCACCTGTCACAGTTTATGAAGATTTGTTCATGCTCTGGTAGGCCCTACTATTTCAGCAGAAGGTCAGCTCATGAGAAGACTTCTCTTCCAGGAAAGCTTACATTGGTTCCTCTGAAAGATCAAGTTGTACCAGCACAAATTATTTTGCTGGTATAGCTCTGTCCAAGGGGTTTTCTGAGTCCTATCATTACATTGTTGGAGAGGTTTGGGTTGTAGAGTACTCTCCTTAACTAATGTATGTTTTCTGGCAAAACTTTAATTGCAGAGCAACCCAGGGTCTGCAGGAGAAGACAGAAGACTTAAAGACAGTCCTGCATTTGTTCATTTGAGGTCTGTTGTGTCCAAGTAACTCTTCTGTCAAAACTGTTTCACAAAATCAGGTATAGAATAAGGTAGCTGCTAGACAAACTTCGGCAGCTTTTGCTGTGACAGTATCCCCAGCTGTAGAACCAGGCTGGAGGTTGCAAATGGGTTGGTGGAAGGTTGCCAGCTGGATGTTCAGCCAGCGGAAAATAATCTGCTGGGGTGGATGGAATAAAGGCACCAATTCTGTCACCTCTGATGTGAGAAGTGGTGATGCTGGACTACCAGGCATCACACAGTGAATGGGCACAGTGGGGGCACAGGCACATCTCCTCTACTGAGTGTGCAGCTGCAGCAGCAGCAGCCAGGTCAGAGTCAACTTTACTGTAGCTGTTTTGCTCAGTGAATGTGGATCAGGAGCCCTGATGTGTATAAAGTTGTGGCCAGGGTCATAAAATTTGAATACACAGTTACATCACGTTGCAGTAGACCGTGCAGGAGCATTGAAATGGACTTTACATTTTCCATGATTAAAATATGCAGCAGGAGTCTTAGCGCATAATTGACTGAATTTGCTGATTTGAGAATGACTTTAGAGTGAAAAGGAGGTGAGAGAGAGAACCTCCTGCACATGTCTTGGCTATGATTTTGTCAATATGCATGACTTCTATTATCACATCTTTCTTATACTTTAACACCGAAGTGTCCCACTTAGAATTTTTCCAGGTGTTGAACCAAAGTCTTGCAAGGGACAGACCAAAGATATGAAGTTGAACACAGAAGGTGCCTGGTTCGGTGGCTGGACTTCCACACAAAGTCATGGGAGCACTACCAGTTCTTACTCCAGAGTTGAGGCTGTCCAGCTCTATTTTATAATCCTTAGAATAATTTATAGTGCACCATGAATCACATCTGGATAGAGGTTTAATGAACAGCTTCACTGACCTGATTTTTTACTTAGAAAAATAGTTCCTTTGCAGCTGAAATCACCAGTAAAATTGAGACACCAGTGTTGCCCCATGCAGATCCACAGGTTTAGTAAAGCACTGGTAAGATTCATCTGTGCTGTCACTGGATTTACAAGGGGATGCCAGGATCGCTAGCATTTGTTAGCAGCACTGGTGTGTACTTCTTGCCACATGCATGGCTTTACTACTAGCCCATTTTTTGTCTTTTCAGTTCTCCCTATGAGAAATGCAGTATGTGCCTGTGTCTCGCCTAACACACAGACAGCTATGCAGCCTGCTGTTCCAGTCATGTTATATTTTGCTTAGAAGTAAAAAGGCCCTTTCTTTTTTGTATCAAATTGAATGGGAAGCCTTTGCAAAACTTTTTATCCAATTAATATCTTTACAAATTTTGTCTCTTGTGTCATTTCTGCCTCCAGAGCTCTTTCTATCTAACCAAAGCTCCAAATAAATAAATACATAAGTGAGCTGTGTTCTGGTTGAAGCTTTTGCTCACTTGCAAGCAACTGGCACCTGTCAGAGCAACTGGGAGATCCAGCTGCGGGCTCTGGTTGCTGCACACACAGGTCTGTCTCTCCAGTGGGCGACAGGATTGCAAATCTGCATATTTAAACTACAGACCTGTAACAACAAAAAAAAGAGAGTTGAGGTGGATATTTGACAAATCACGCAAGATAATGTAGAAGTTCTGAGTTGAGTGTGCAAATTAGTAACTGGTCATATTTAGCTGGCAAGTTAGATAATCTTCACCTTGTGGAAAGCAGAACATTTATTGCTTCTTATAGGTTTACTATCTGTGCAGTAAATCCTTTTCAGTCTAGAAAAAGGAGCTGGAGACTTAATATCTTGTGAAGACCCTTTGCTTACTCTATTGTAAAAATCAGATGGTGGAGTAGTCCAATAAACTGTACATAGTGAGTGAATAGTTTGGTGCGGATCATTTAGAAATAAGTATTCTATTTTTTTTTTAAGTCTGCATGTGTGGGGAGTGTCTGTCGTGGGCCTTGCCCTACCCATCCTTGGAGCACCGTATGTGACAGGGAGGTGTTAGGGGGGTGGCTGACAGCTGAGAAGTGTGTGCTGGCAGAAGTGATGAGTAGCCAGCTCAGGATTTGAAGGTGAGCAGCTCTGCCTGCAGTGCAACTGGGCTGCATGATCCCATCTCCAGGGATTAAGCTGCTGCTGTAACTTGAGGTTTATTGTCTTTGTTTCAACATGACAAGTGCTGCTTGCAGTTCCTCCAGGAAATCTTTTGCAGCCATATTATTGGTTTTTGTATCTCAGAATCAGAAATTTGGGGTTGTGTTGGCAGGTGAATGGCCATTGTATCTTCTGGAGAATAGATGTTATGTGTGCTGTGTCACTGACACCTATTTAGCAAATAACAGCTACTTTCAGCGGTAGCCAAAGCCAAAGGTTCAAGGGGTTAAGTTTTTGTTACTAGAAAATAAACTGAAATGTTGATGGCTGTGCTGATATCAGTTTGTCTAAAGAAGGATGGATGTGGACAGTGGTTGCTGGTAAAGCCACCGTCTGGGAGTGGTAGGGAAGAGGTGGAGAGTCCCATGGCCTGCAGCCTCACATCCCTTCTCTGAGGGGCTCGGACATCCTGCGTGTTGTCCAGCAGGATTTGCTGTGTGGTCTGGACACAGTGTGCTTTCCCAGGCAAGCTCTGCCAGCCCTGCTACACTGTAATGCGATCTAACGCGTAACCTCTGCCTTTAGAGAGATTTTATGCCATGGCATTACTTTGTATTTGAAGGAATCTTGACTGCTGCTTCTTTTTTTAACCCTAATTTTACATTCCTTGAATAAATGAGTCTGAATGTGTGGTACTGGGTCCTCCTTTTACTTTCTGCCTGTTTTGTACTTACATTCTTTCCCTTTAGCATTTATTAGAGCAGCTCCCCTTTCCATGGAAGTGCTATGTTATTTATAAATTACCATTTGCAATATGCCATATATGAAATGGGCCATAGATGATGGTTACATGGGTTGAGAATAGAGCCCTTAATTTTGATGCAGTTTATAAACAATTGGCAATAAATGGCCTGATCCTGTGTCCTTTGACTCTAGTGTGAATTCTTTGACAAGTGTATTTACGCAAGAAGAGCCCGGCTGCCAGCGCAGCGTCAGCGGGCAGCACGCCTTTGCATTCACCACAGTTGCGTGTCCTGGTGCCAAGAATGAATTTTGCCGATTCAGATTTGCTCCGTTTGTCAACACACAGTTCCCATTGAGCTCCACGGGACAAGAATCATTCTTGGCAGGGGGCCACGACCAGCGGCTGCGGCCAGAGCTGAGCACCAGCCAGGGCAGCAGCGCCCGGCCCTGGCTCCCTGCTCCGAAAGGCTCCCCCTCCAGCATCTGGTTGCTGTTGTTCAACTACTGGGAAGAGTCAGAGATAAAAAGAGATTTCCTAGGTTACTTTCCAAGGCACTTTTTTTTTTTTTGGTCGCTGTCTGGATGATTAATGTGAATAGGAAATACTGTTGACCCATTTAAATCATGTTAGACAACATCCATTGCTCATCTGCATAATGAAATACACACTGAACATTACAGCCTAAGTATAAGAGCCAGTGAACTACAAAAATAATATTTTACTCATTTAGATTATGAAGTAAAATATAGGACATGAGTACTAATCAGTATTAAATTTGAAGCCATGCAAATTGTAATTCTCAGTGAAAAAGAACTATAAGTTGAAAAGGCTATTAGCATTTCAGCTTTAACAGTTAATTTGAGTTTTGTTTTTGTCTTTTTTTTTGCTAGTGTGAAGAACTGTATGCAAAACATTTAATAGTAAGTGCAGAAGTATTTGTTTTATATCATTTTTAGTTTCAGTCACTAATGTTAGAAATACTAATTTACAGTATTAAAATATATTAACATTTTCTATTACTAAGAGTAAACTGTAATTTTAACTTGGATAAAAACAATTGGAAAAGGCAAATTATTAGCAACAAAGAGATGAAATAATTTTAAGCATATATTTAAGTACCTAAGCAAAAACTGAGGCCTTTAAAAATATGGATTTCATCAAATAGAAACATCATTTTCAGCATTTTAAACTAAATACAAATTTTAAAGTACTGAACTTAGGCTTTCAGGTTTCTATGGTTACCTGCCTTTCCAGCAGTTTGGTGAGATGTGTAAATAGGCCTATGAGTCACTTGCAATTATTTGTTTTTTGTTTGTGATAGTTGTAATTCTGTGTTCGGTTTGAATCTAATATAGTTCACACCACATGCTTTGGTTTATGTATATTTTAGTGCTTATGATTGACAGTGATTGAGCATTTCTTATGGAGTGCTTGGGTCTTTTTGTCGCAAGTGATGCATGTTGGTACTTCTGAAAATGTAAACAACTTCTTCCTGCATCGCTGTTTGATAAACAGGGACTTTTATTATAAGAAAGAGGTCTTTGTAAATGTTAAGCGAGGAGATAAGTAAAAGGTATTTAAAAAAATAAAATTAAAACAGCTCCCAGACATTATACCTTACTCTTCCAATTCGATCCATAATCCTATCATTAGAATTAATTTTGTGACCCAAATGTTACATATTTATGAATAAGCTTTCAAGTTATGCATTAATAACACATACTAATAACTGACAGATTTAAAAATAAATATTTTCATAAGGATGCTACAAGTTATCTGCAGCAAGCTCTTGATTGGAACATCATCCTTGAGTAGAGCATTTCTCAAAAAAAAAAAAAGAGCTTGCTTTCACCACCACTGCAATAGTTTAGTAGTTTAGACCTCATGTATTTTGAGGTCGAGGCTATAGGATGTAATTCTCCAACCTTGTGCTCTTCACTCTAGCAAAGGACACGTACATGTTTTCTCAGTAAAGGCTCACTAGCGTAATGTAACTTGTGTTTTCATGTAAAAACAAGACAATAAAAGTAGTTAACAACATTTAATACAAAGCAAGAAACACTGCTAGCTGTCGTTTTCACTAAACGAATAGTAATGTAATCTTATTTTGTTAAGGTATTAATCCCAAAATTGCTAGCAGTGTACACGTTTCTTAAAATTTTGAGGTAAGACTGGCTCATGATTCAGGAGTCATCTTGTAACTTTAGAGATTTGGCTGCAGGTGTATTGAAAATAATTATTGCAATGGGTCTTGTATTTTGTGCAGGAAAAAGACTCCTGACTGCCCGTTCTCTTCCCGTGTCTCAGGCTGCGCGGTGAATCCTGATACACTATTCAGGAGCACTCCTAATTTTTCTGTGCAAAGATTGCTCTGATTTCAGCAGCCTTGCTCACCCACTGAAAGGGTTTCTGTGGGAAACGTTTTGGTTTTTTATCCCTGTAGGATTCAATGGCTGTTAAAGCTGTGGGTGGGTGTATATTAACAACAAGATTTAGTATTGTGTGTGTGTGCGTAAGGACTATCTGAAAAGCTTATTAGTTTAACCTGAAACAACTGCTATTTTTTAAACTGAGTAACTACTTCTAACAGTTGCTACTTCCCTGTAAAGTCAAAATAACTAATACAATGACCAATCTTTCAAGCGAAAGTAATTTCTCTGATCTTTTTAAAAAGCTAAAGATAGACAGAAAGTGACTGAAAGATGTATTTAAATGTGCAAACCTGAGCAGATATGTTTCTTATTCTAATTTATTCATCTTATGATAAATTAATGTACGCAATATAGGAATGCGGTAACGTAAGAGGAATGTTTCTCCTGCTAGTCACAGAAGTTGAAACTTGCCAGATGGTGTGATCTGGAGCCTAAATTCCCCTCATATTAACTGTGTGTGAAAGTCTTCATATTGCTTTGTCCAGCTTTTGTACCTAACTTGTTTATTTTGCTGTGACACTTAATTAGGCAACAGTTTCTTTTTATTTTCTACTCTATTACTCTATCAGAGAGGGAAAATATAGTAGAAGTAACACTAGGGCAGAAAGCTCTATTGGAGAACTGCAATGCCCTGTTCCCAAAGTTAAGCCTGCACAGCCCAGTCCCATTTTCTGTAACAATTCATTTCCTTTGGTATATGAATGAATATCATTCAGATATAGTTAGATTGTACTCTCTATTTTTTAAATCCTGTAACAAAATGAGAAAGTGCTGTTTAATGATACCAGAATTTTACTCAATCAGTGACTTTATTTTTTTATACTGGTTTGGTGTGACTCTGTGTGTGTATATGTGTGTGTATACATATATATATACACATATACACAACTGCTCAGTTGGTTTAAGAGGTTTTTGAGGATATAAAATTAATTTTTCCTTTTCTTCTTGTTGTTAAAGTTGCAGTGTCGGTTGCTGCTGATAAAAGGTGGCACCGAGGCAGCAGGAGTTATGGGGAGGGTCATGGCTTGTCATGACCTGGGCACCATTGCTTGAATGTTGTTATTATTGGGATGAAGTACCCTTAGGCTGTCATCCTTCCTGTAAATAGAAGAGGTTCTGATTCTCTATGCTTTCCCAGTTTACCAACTTGTAGAACAGCTATTTTGTTGGCCTTAAGTTTTACTGAATAATGAATTAGAAGAATGGCATTATTGCAGAAGACAGCGATTCATCATTTTAGTATGCTGGTCTAGACTGAGTCATAATAAGGAAAGCTAAACAAGAATGTATTTCCATGTAGTTTACAAATTTACGCCCAATTTTAAAACTCCTTTGTATTAGCATACAGCAAACAAATTGCTGGGTTCCACCCTCCATGAAGTAAGAGCAAAACTATAATAAGAGGGGAGCGTAGCTGGTCCTGAGGGCCAAATATGACTTTTTCCCATGTCATGGAGGAACCGCAGCAGTGCCGGCAGAGGGACTGACTCTGCTCCCCTGGAGTCGCTCAGCGTTTGGCCATTGCCTTGCTTTATTGGTTTTTATGAGCGTAATGAGAACAGCAATTCTGTTAATGCCTTTATTAACTAAACTACTTCTGTTGTTAATTTCCAGTTAATTTCAATAATTAAAGAAAACAATGCCAATTAGAATATAGTGTTTGCAAGAGACTGGTCTGCATTTTGGTTTATCAGGATACAGTCATAAGCATTCTGTTGAGGAGGGTTTCACAAATGTGTTGCTGTTGTAAGTGAAGTCATATCTATCCTGATGAATATTTCATTTCTCCAATCATGCTATTAAAACCAGAGTGTTTTTACCCTTTCATTTCTGTTTTCTCTTTTCCAGTACCATCATGACAGCTGTGGCTGCGTCCTGTTTACAAATTGCTGCTAGTCACATTTTCAGTAGTCCTTGTGGGTTTTGCTTTCCCTTAATATGGGCAATTAGGAGGAAATATTTCTCACGAGCATGGACTTGCTCTTCTTGTAATGACATAGTCCTGCAATCCAGGAAACAGTGCTGCATGGTGTCCATGTCCCTGATTTCCTGATGTGGGAAAAAAGTGTGGAAAGCATCTGGAGAGGAGGAGACCCCCTTTACCAGCTTGTTTCCTGTAAGCGAAATTGGAAGACCTTGTCTGTGCAAATAGATTTCAAAATAGAGTCTGCCCTTTGACTGTCTCCATAATTACACAACGCGCTCTGTATTTTATTTGGCTGCCAGAGCAGTTAACCCCTGGAAGTAAGGGGCTGGTGATGGCGTGACCAGCACGGGTATGCAGACATGACCATGTGAATGCACTTTTGTTTGGAGAAGCCTGTCGTTAAGACCCCTTTACAATATACTTTTACCCAATTTAAAAATTATTTCATGTTGGTTATGTTGATTAAGATATGTTATATCCTTAATGTACAGAAAACGTGGAGATATTAGTTGCAAAAAAGGGGGAAAAAAAAAGTTCTTTTTTAGCTTTGATGTAATCAACATCTGTCAACAGAATGAATTTGCTTTTGTTTAATTTCAAGGGCTCTTGTCCTCCTGCTTTGCCCAGTCCGTTTCTACTCCTGCCTCAGGCATTTCCCTATGTTGTTCTTTTTTCTCCCCCTTATTTTTTTCATAGCAAATGCACAGGTTATTGCTTGTGAAATGTGAGCGTCTCTTCTGCTACACAGGTTACACAGTTGGAGAGATTCTTTAATCTTTCCTATCCTGTTTTTGAAGCTTGGATGTACCTTTGCAATGCGGGGATTACAAAGTCAGTGTTTTATTAGACAGAATCACAATTACAAGTAAAGATCTTTAAAACCACAACCATTATTTCAGATTGAAAAATAGGAACATTTGTTAATTAACAGTAAAAAGCTATATGTTCTTACCTAGTTGCATTGGTTGGATTCCACGTATTGTTACCCATAGTGATTTTTAATACCTCACTTTAAACTTTATTCCTCTGAAGTTTCAGCAGAATGAATACTTGCACAAGAAGCAAAATGATGATAAATTATAAAAATGACCTGACAAGCCAAATTAAAGATCTCTAGCGTTTTACACTCAAATGCATATATACTAAGAAAATCTCCACATTTTTTTTCAGTTTAAAGAAAAATATTGACATATTTTGAAAAGAGTTATCAGAACAAGGCTTTTGATGTTGTTAATTGTTCATATATATTCAGTAAGATTTACTTTGTCAAGCGCAAGTTGTTTTTATTTCTTATATTGGTTGGATATTAATTCTTGTAATCCTAAATAATTTTGGTACTGTGCTTCTGATGATACTATGACAAAATTATTTTAAAATATGTTCATTTTATTTCTTGGCTCTTTCAAGATGTACCATTGTATTTATTGTAGCTTAAATCTGCCATGAAGATTATGCTTTGGTAACGTTTTTGCTGACTGCTTGGAAATTTGAATTCTTTCAAAAAGAAATACTAGAAAAATGGTTGCTTACAATCACATTTGATGAATTATGTAGATGAGCAGTTTTTTGCATGGCTACTCCATACCTCATTAATTGAAAACATAGCAGATAAATTGCTGTAACTGTTAAGAAGCATTAGAAAAGGGCTTACATGAGAGTTCATTTCCAACATCTCCCTTTAAAAATACTTCTTGACCAAAGGGAAATCACATTTAAATGACTAAAATCAACTTAATTAAGGGTCATTAATAGAGATACACATAAAAAACTCTCTACTCTGTGAGTGAAATGGGAGCATTTCATTATATAGTGTAGCATGCATGAACAGATAACAATTAAAATAGACCTAGAGTAAAAGGCTAATAAATATAGGGCACATTGTGCTGCAAAATCAGTCACTTAAAATGCTCCCACCCATCATCTCACTTGAATTCTGTATTCAGCCCCTTTGGCTGGCTCATTTAAAAGAAAAAGAAAACGTAATCTCCACACAAGATAAATTCATCTGGTAATTCACAAAAGCTCACAGTGTGTATTTATATTATTAATACAAATTAAGGTCTGGAAGGTACGCTGCGGAATCCAGCGGCTCCGGCAGGACACGTGTGTGGCACATGGCGCAGGGTGAGTCACTGCGAGTCAGGGGAGCAGTTCTCTGTAATCTTCTGTGCTCGTACATCGTGTCTGCTGATGTGATTTCAGTTACGCTGCTGATAATTCTTCTTATTGCAACTGATAGTAAACATTCTGCTGTTTGTGGCAAGTGACATAGCTGCGCTGTTGGGGGAGAGAAGAAACGCATGAAGGGTCAACTTTGCATCCAGGCTGTGCTGGTGTGTTACCAACTGCCCAACCTCAAACCCAGGGCTCACTCCGACGGCTGCAGGTTACACTGGAAGCTGCACAAACCCCACACTTATAAACTTTCTTGCAGTAATTAATATACACAGAAAGCTTAACAAAAATTATGTGCCTGAGCGCCAGTGTTGCAGAAGTAACTAAGGCACTGAGAAAAGCTTTGGTAGGTGTAAGGCATGGGGAGGAGGGGATATCTGAGCCAGACGTGGAGAATACAGCCAGTTGTTCCTGTCTCCAGTGATTGATGATGTTGCTATATCGAATTAGCTGTGAATATGGGAGCTTAAAAAATAAAAGGAGCTGTGGAGACATTAGGAAGGCCTTCTTAAGGAAGGAAGTGTGTGGATGGAGTCCAGATTTTCATTATAGAACAGTAACTTCATTATGTTTTAATGCCACTTTATTTCATTTTATTTTTACTTTCTAGGAGAATGTTTTCTGTTGTAATTTTTTATAGTCCAAATAAAGGTTTGGTTGTCCTGTCTTTATAATTCTTGCGTTGTATTTTAGGAATCTTATTATACTGTGGTGATATTTATTTGGTTGTTGCATTTCACCTGTTCAAGTAGTAGATATTTTTGTATGCATCTGGTTTGTAATGAATAGTTAGTAGAATAACAACAGACTACAGTACCTTATTATCCTGTAATCTTGTGACAACACTTACAGTGTATCTTTGGGAAAACAGAGGTAAAAATTTTATTCCAAATAAAAAGGTATCCTTTATGAATGTGGGATAGTCAATAGGTATGCACCCATGAGTATAAACTGGTTTAATGTATTTAATAATGTGTATTTGAAACATTTGGAGTGTTATTGTTGATAATTGACAAGCACACTTGCACCTTCCCCAGTTAAACTTCGATGTGGTAGACTAGGTGCTTGGGCAGCACACTGTGTGTCATGGAGAGCATTTGAAATACACGTTCACGCATTGATATCCACGTGGACTTCAGCTGACCACGTCAGTGAGTGTGGGTTTTCAATTTACTTATAATGCCTTCAGCTGCGATAAGAGCAAGGTACTTTCACTGCGCTCAGTAGAAGAGCTAACTCAGCTTACACTGGTGGACTGATTACTACTTCTGATGGCCCAAAAGTTGCTGCCCCAGCAAATTCTGTGCTTTCAGCTTTCAGAAAGGAGTGCAAACTGGCCAGGGAGTTTGTAGGATGCTTTGGAGACTTTAGATGCACTTTTACATTGTGCAGGTTAGATGGCTCAGATTTTTTATTTTTTAATTGGACAATGATTATTTTTCTTGTGAAGGAGACCCTAGGGAAGCAGTAGATGATGAGCTTGTTGGTTAAATGATAATTAAAACATCACCAAACCAATCCACCCTCTGTTAACTGAGCAGCCCCACTTCCATGGAGAGACTTGAAGGAGGCAAGATCCATTAGGGTACCAGCTTATACTGAGAGCTTGATCTGAGCTTCACTCTCCAACTCCACCATAGTACTTACAGCCGATCTAAAAAAACAATAAAAATTTGCTTGCATTGAGTAAAAGTCTCTACAACTTTCCAGGTGTTATACAAATTCTGATATTGGTAGGTAAACATAGCACTGATAAGTGTGCAAAGAGACAGTCTGGAACACTTCCAAAGCAAACCATGTGCAACTCTTCATTCATTCTGAGTCTTGGGGCTCCAAAAAAGGTGTGTAACTTGAATCTCCTGTATATCATGGAATGCTGTAAAAGGGCTGTCTGTGAAGCCAAGTGTGCATGTGGAAGGAAAATTTCTGCATCTGGACATGATAAATGCATCCAAAGGAAGGGACAATGAAAGCATGCAAGTTACAGAAGAAGCTTTTCTTATAAAGTAAAAAATAAATCATTTCTACATAGTTACAAAATGTGCAATAGATTATTTTCTGAATTTCTGTGATTAAAAAAAGTTTAGTTAGTTCTGTTTAAATGAAACCACTTCGTTTTTACTAAATTTATTCATGTGGGTTAGTTGCCACAAAAGATTGCTCTTGTGTTTATATACATATGACATTTTTCAGAAGCAGATTAACTATTATGTGAAACTTACATTTCAAAAAACCCTTCTGTTTAGATTGTAGAATGTTTGAGTAATGGAAATGCGCACTACATGTAATTGTAGTTTAATTGGGCAGTGTCAATAATCCTTTTGAATTTAGTGTATTTCCTGGTTGTGATGCTAGCATTGTCTTTTGTGATGCATTATTTTGATTTTGATGTCTCTGACAACCTTTGGGCCTCGATACCTTTCTCTTTCCTTTTTTTTTCCCTTCCTTTTAATTTTTTTTTTGAGGCAAAATGTGTCATTGCCCAAC
This sequence comes from Patagioenas fasciata, assembly GCF_037038585.1. Classification (NCBI taxonomy): domain Eukaryota; kingdom Metazoa; phylum Chordata; class Aves; order Columbiformes; family Columbidae; genus Patagioenas; species Patagioenas fasciata. The sequence continues at coordinate 22,249,615 of NC_092526.1, forward strand.
AACTAAATTTGAGCAATGAATACTCTGATGAACTGTCATCCTGAATTCCCATGTGACTTAAATGGAAATCTGATTAGAATATTCCAAGTCAGATACAAATTTTAATCCCTTCAACTGCCTTTGGCCAAGATTAAAAGCATCTCTTGAAGTCTGTCCCGTTGCCCTGCTAGGCAGGACAAACTGAACCCTGTTCCTTGTGTCTTGGCACAAGATTAACTTGGTTATGCTCAAGAGTGTGACTGGTTCAGCAAAAATGCAGGTGCCTGAAATCAACATTAAATCATTTTTTCTCACCTCTTTTCTTGCATTGTCCCTTATTCACCATTTCCCATTGCCGCGAACAGTGCAGCTTCTAGCCGTACAAATTGCGACAGGCAGAGGCCAGTGGGAGCACCACTTCTGGCTGTGAGCTTTGGAGAATGTCTCCACGCTACTTTTTAATGCACCGAACCAAAATAGAACTGGTATTTTATAAAGCTTCAATGTGTTGTTTGGAGAGGTTTTTTGTTCTCATTGCTTCTCAATGTTAATGCTCTGTCTTTTACAGCACAAGATTGGAACAATTCAAACTGCCCTTGGCTGCTACATGAGTCCTGTGGTTTGTTGTACATGATGCCTTTCTTTTTACATACTTTCCATTTTGTGATGCGGTAGCAGAAGAAAAGGTTTACCATTTTTAATTTCTCTGTTAACAGGTTCTGTGACTGGCTTACACGTAATCTTTTCTTCGCGCGATCATGTCTACCTGCACAGGCAGTCAAGCAATCAACAGCGAAGATGCTTCTTTTTTCAGGGACTAAGAAATACCGCTTATAGTATAGTTTGGCCAGCCATGGTTTCTCCAGCTCACCCAGTTCCTAAGGTATTGCAATTTCTATTATCTAATCTGTTCAGTCAATATAAAGTTTGACTGTAGGCATGATCAAGTGTATTTGTTGTCCAGCAGCTGGAGGTTTCGATCACCATCCTGTGGCTTGGTCTGGTATTTGAAATAGGAGCATTGGCGAGAGGCATTTTCAGCTCCCGGCCACGCCTACACAGTGGCATATCTCATTATTAGGGAGTTTAAACCCGAGGCTCATTCAGTTACGGTAGTATAAATGTGGAATATTATAATCATCTGTCAGCACTTAACACTTCTGGGCCCAGACTCTCATTTTGGACAATTACAGTCAGTCCTACCAAAAGTCAGTTGGAATCATTCATGATGGTCTGAGTCCTTTTATGTATAAATCTCTAGCGAGCTAATTATAAAACTATTTACATTCTACTGAAAGTTTTGCTAATTGATTTTGTCGGATTTAGGAAGAGAACACAGAATACCTGCTGGTAGCTGCCATGCAACCCTACTGCACGTTCTAAACTCAAAAGGACCTTTTTCATGCAATTTTAGCCTGTGTTTCATTCCTAGGTTCCGTTCCTTTCCTCTCCCCTTCCCTTCCCTTCCCTTCCCTTCCCTTCCCTTCCCTTCCCTTCCCTTCCCTTCCCTTCCCTTCCCTTCCCTTCCCTTCCCTTCCCTTCCCTTCCCTTCCCTTCCCTTCCCTTCCCTTCCCTTCCCTTCCCTTCCCTTCCCTTCCCTTCCCTTCCCTTCCCTTCCCTTCCCTTCCCTTCCCTTCCCTTCCCTTCCCTTCCCTTCCCTCCCCTCCCCTCCCCTCCCCTCCCCTCCCCTCCCCTCCCCTCCCCTCCCCTCCCCTCCCCTCCCCTCCCCTCCCCTCCCCTCCCCTCCCCTCCCCTCCCCTCCCCTCCCCTTCCCTTCCCTTCCCTTCCCTTCCCTTCCCTTCCCTTCCCTTCCCTTCCCTTCCCTTCCCTTCCCTTCCCTTCCCTTCCCTTCCCTTCCCTTCCCTTCCCTTCCCTTCCCTTCCCTTCCCTTCCCTTCTTTTTTTTTTTGTTTCTTTACAGCATACAGATTAACTGCTTAGTGTCTTTCCTTTAGCCAAAAGAAAACCAAGGTACCCTTTCTAAACAGTGCTTTTCAGGATGTGTATTAGTACTTTAAATTTTATTTTTCATTTTGATATAGATTTCTTATGCAAAATATGGAGTATTTCCATGGACCAGAAATAGTAAAAAGTTGTTAGATAGGAAAGCAGATAAGGGTGCCATATGTAGGGCTCCTACACCTAAGAGGCTGTAAAAACTCTGTGTGCAGGGGGAACAAAGGGTTACGTGCTTTATGTATTTTCGAAGGTTTAAAAATTTTAGAACTTAAAAAGTTTTGGGGTTTTTTCTCTGTATTTAGCTGCTTCTTTTAGGATGAAGATAGATAAATATGTTGTCACACTGAAAAGTTGTCTTCACAGATCTCAGGGTTCTCAGACTGTGTAAAAATCAGTCCAATTCTTCAACTCTGAAAACTTGAGGGCAAAGTTATTACTTTGTAGAGAGTATGCCCAAAATCACATTGAAATAACGTCTTTTTTTTCCAAGGTGTTGGTGTGAAACTGCATACACAGATTTGCACGTCTGCTGCTTTGGGCTTCTCCCTTAACAGATCTGACAGGTCAGCACAGTCAGGTCTCAGCAGTTACTAGATCAGGGGAAAGCCAGGGTGCTGCTGTGTATGGAGTTGCTAATACAGCAAATGTAATTTTTTTTTCTTCTAAATTAAGTCCCAAACTATGCAATAGGATGTTGCTAGGGTTGCTATGCCATTAGTTTGAATGAAATGTAGATCTGAAATTCTGTTGACCTGAATCCACTAAAGATAGTTTCACTTTTCATCAGAGTAGAAATGAAATACCTGTAGGAATAAAAAAATCTTCCTATTTAAAGTCCCACTAGAGCTAATTGGTTGCACTGCTCTTCTTCACTCCTACAGTCTGATGTTGTATGGTCTTGCTGTGTACCGCCCAAGTATCCACTTTGGTTTTTGCCTACCAGCCTGATTCTGTATGTTGTGAAGTCAGTGCAAAACTTGCCCCATGACCAGGCTGTGGGGGGCGAAGGGACCCTGCCCCATGACCAGGCTGTGGTGGGCAAAGGGACCCTGCCCCAGCCAGTGAAGCAGCCCCTGACTCTCCAAGAGAAAGTCCGTTTCCATCTCTGTGCAAGATGTTACAGTTATTATTAGTTTGTTGTGTTCATACAGTTGTCAAGAAATTGTTGTGGATTTTAAAAAATCAGGAGTGAAATTTTACCTCTACATGATTGCTGAGAACTTTCTGGGCAGAAAAAAAAAGAAAATTTATTACACTTTCCTTGACACAGCAAATTTGGATACCCTCGCATAGTATTGTAGATGGGCAGCATATGAACTAGATTAATAGGTAAAACCTCTAAATTAATATAAGTTAAATCCTAAGGTTCTCAGTCAAAAAACAATCTCATGGAAGTTAACAGGAGTTTCATCTGAGTGAGAAACTGAGGATTTGATCAGTTTAATATTTGAACCTAATTCTGTACATTTGTCCCATCATTTCTAGTGTTTAGGTGCCTTTTTTAGAAAATGTGCCTATTTGCAAAATAAAATGAAAGAGTTTTTAAATCTCTTTCTCACTGTTCTAAAACTTGCGGCTGTCTGTGCTGGAAGTCGGGTGCAGTATCTGGGGTTTCAGCCCTGGAAGGTTAACAGACTGTACAAGTCAGTAGTAACAGGCAATGTTAAGTTCAAAAGGGCAGTGGAAGAAATACTGAGGCAGCCTTGAGGGTTTGCCCTGATGGCTTAGGAAGGTCGATACTACGACAGAAAGGGCAAGCTGCCATGAAGCAGGAGGCAGTATCTGAGAAAATGATCCCATTGTCATGCTCAGTTTTCTGATCTTCATTTTCAATCCTTTTTCTCTAAGCACATAAAGAAGCCAGACTATGTGACGACAGGCATTGTACCAGACTGGGGGGATGACATAGAAATTAAGAATGAAGATCAGATTCAAGGGCTTCGTCAAGCTTGTCAATTGGCCCGTCATGTCCTGCTTCTGGCTGGAAGGGACTTAAAGGTAACAATTACAGAAGTCCCATAGCAACTTGGATATCTTTTATGCCTTCACTTTTTTGAGTTTTTTCTACTTTTTTTTTTTTTTTTTAACTTTCCCTTTAATGTGTATCCAGCTTTAAGTTAGATCCTGAATAAAGAAGGTTTTATTAACTTTTGATGCCTGTTTAGTTATTTCTATATTTTGGACCTATGTAGTAGTTAGAGTGAGTTGCTGGCTCAGGTGTAATATCTCTGTCTGCAATTTCCCTCTGGTCAGATTGTGCCAAATCATGTGAGTTGCTTATAAGGCCCATGCTACATTTTTCCCTTTCGTTTCATGGCCCGTCCTCGTCCTGCTTTCCAGCTCCGCATGTGTGCATGTCTGGAGGACTGGTTTCCCTCCTCCGTTCCCGTCCATCCTTCAGCCCTTCGCCGTCCTGCAGGGTCTGGCACAATAGAAGTCGTAGAACTGCTGTTGGCAAAAGCAGCTGCCAAATTCCACAAAATTTTCCAAAATGCATCAATAATAAAGCCTCATGGTTTCCAGTAATGTTTCTACAGTATGTTTTTTGGGACACCTTCCAAGTTAAAATGTACTGCTACAAGGTTTTGCAGATGAAGGAGTGCTTTTTTAACCTTACCTTGGTATTTCATGTAATAGCATACTGGATAGGGTAAAATGGGTTGAGTGGCTATGAGATGCAGAAATAGATGTGGACTATAGGTCAATGCTATTGACTGAAAAGGGGAAAAAAATTATCAGTTTACCATGCATTTTTCTTTCAACTATCATCACACTTTCCCAGAAGTCTAATTGTGGAGCTGAGATGGTCAATAACAAAACTGCCTGAAGCTTTAATATTACATATGCTCATGCGTGTTTAACTTCTTTATATGCAATTATTTCCCTGTACAGTAAAACTTAGTCATGTGAAGTTAAGGGCATATACATGTTTCTGAAGGATCAGGATGCAATGTGAGTTCTGAACGAGAGCAATTTTTTGCTAAAACTCTTTGGTTATTGTCATGTGTAAAATACATATGTATGCAGCACAGTGTAGCTTATGGTGCAGATCACAGTATGTGCCAAATCGTACATAATAGCAAAATGCTACATACGTGTAACTAATATTTTGAAGCAAGGTGTGTAAGATAAGCATTACATGACCAAGAGCTGTGAACTGAGTGGGAGGTGGCACTTGGAGTTGCAGTGCCAAGACTGCTGCCCGGGTCAGCCAACGGGCGAACTCCATTTTACACCAGCAAGTGTTTGGCCAAGACCCCCCTGATTGGGAGGAGGCTCCAAAACCCTCCCTCATCGACAAAGGAGCGTCTTCTGCTTTCCAGCCTGATGCTGCACGTGGCCAGTTTATACTCATTTGTTCTTGTGCCAACACCGCTATAATTTAAACAGCTTCCTGCCTTTCCTTCAGTCTGTCCCCTTGATGCAGTAATAGAGCTATTACAGCTTTCAGTGTGCCAGACTAAACAAACTGAGCTCCTTTAGGCTATTCTCAGAAGGTAAACTCTGCATTTGTATTTTATATGAAGAGCCCCATCCCTCCACCTGTTCCTGTTGTCTTGCTGAACCCATCTTGCATCACAGCCCTCCAAAACAGCTCTCACTTTTGCTTCAACTAATGGCAGCAACATGCCTCAGTATAACAAAGATGCATTACAATGCATGGATGCAGAGGGACCAAGTTTGAGCTGAGTGTAGTTTTGATATTACCATTTAATGCCTATGTGACTTAAAGATACAATATGGTATTATATATGATAGCATTTACTGGGCTTGAGGGAAAGATTTGGAAATAAAGCAGCCAATTCTGTTACATGGAAGTATTTTGTTAGATACCATCACATTACACCGTCCAAAATAAAAGATGAGGTGCGCAGCAGAGGCCTCCCGAATATTGCCCAGCTAGCAAAATCTCCTTTAAAAGTAACACAGATACTGTTAAAAGCAGAACTTTTCACAGCGCGTGAGCCTCCCGTGCAGAGAGCACAGATCTGTCTGCTGGGTGTCCAAAAGCCACGTTGAATTCCTTGAGACGAGCAGCAGCAGACAGCACCCAGTCTGGTGCGTAGCAGTTCAGGTTGCCTATAGGCTAGAGATGATAGATGGGCAAGTGAAGGCAGGAGCAGCAAACTTGTATTTATCCAGAACCGATGGCTGCAGTATCCCAATAGACAGCACGCGGGGGTGCAGCTGCCATCCCAGCACAGAGGCTGCAGCAGCTACTGCAAGGCAGGAGGGTTGCACAGTAACCCCAAATCCTGGCCTTGAGTGGGTTCATTCGCTCCTCATCTGCCCAGCCACGTTTTTGTGCTGAACGACTTGCAAGCTGAGAAAATAGACCTGGTTTTATCCTCAGCACATTTTGTGGTATTCACCATGCGTGATCATGGAATATTTCAATATATGGAGAAGTAATGCCTCCTGTGCCACAGCCTACCTATATTCCACTTGTTCCTAAAAAGTCCTCTAAAATCACAGCCACTGTAGTGTATGTATACAAAGTATGATTTTCAAAGACTCAAAACTCTTTCAAATCAAAATCAATTTGCAGAGGAACCCTCCAAGGCACTTCTTCTCAATGAGGGAGGTTTCTCTACCAAATTTCAAATTTCAGCTCTAACCATTCCAGACAGAGGGTTGATCCAAAAGAAAAGTGAGAAGAATGTTATATTAAATGTGTACGTTTTCCGCTCCACAGATACTCAGAAATGGCTGAATGATTTATGAGAGGGTTTTTTTTAATATGTAAAAATCATGAGAAAAAAAAATAATATAGAAACCTTCAAGCATAAAAATGAAGATTTCTAAAAATTATGGATAAGCACATGTAGATTCACAGTGATCATCCAGGCTATGGCAACTTTAAGTAAAATATCCTCAAGATACAAAGCCGAATATGTAAAACTTTTATAAAATTAAAGAATACTTTGAAAACAACTTCATAAAATACACAAGTACATTAGGATAAATGTACTGGGCAGTTACATGAATTAAGATCCTTTCTTTTACAAATAAAAAGGGAAAGTGATGTGTTTTAAAGGACTGAAGGCATTGAAATCAGACATTCCTATAGCAGCTACTGAAACAAAATGCCATGGAAAATTGGTGTGTTTGGGAAAGCAAATGTGGGAAAAAGAACGGAAAAGAAGCAGACAGTATTTTAGGTTTTCTAGGAACCTTTGAGTGCTCATTTCTACTGCATGCTTTATTTAAAACCTTTTTCTCTTTAAAAAGAAAGGTCCGATATATCAATAAAGTGTATCATGCAGTTTAGTGTTTTGTATCAAAGCAGCATATTTGAAGCATCCAATATGTCATTGAAATGCTTGGCTGCAATCACATTCAGTAGATATGAGGAACTCTCTTTGCTTTTTTAACAGGATGTTATGTTTGATATTTTAGGTTGGCATGACAACTGAAGAAATAGATTCCATTGTTCATCATGAAATAATCAGACAGAATGCCTATCCTTCACCTCTGGGCTACGGAGGTTTTCCAAAATCTGTTTGTACTTCTGTAAACAACGTGGTATGTCATGGTATTCCTGACAGGTATTTCCTCAATAATATACATTTTGCCATCAAGAATGGAAATGTTAAACTGAAATTAATAAAATTAATTAAATATTGAATATAGTTCAACTTAACTGAATGTCATATGGAAACCTATTGCAGATGCTTATCATGTTACCACATGGTGCTGATAGATATTATATGAAGTAGGAAAAAATGTTATCCTGTTTGCCCAAATACTTTTAAAAAAATAGCATAATGCCTTTAGAGTTGAGTGTGTGGGGGAAAAAAATCAGTACAGTCTGATGTTTTTTTCCTCTAGCAAAATAAGTAAAGGATAAGGAATTTATGTGGTGTTTTCGGTTTTTGTTACATATTTATTTATTTATTTATTTGCAATACATTCAGCTAGTCACAAAGAAAATATGAACCCTAGTGAGAGAAAAAGAATAAATACAATGCTAGGTTTTTCAGGTGTTGATATGTTTTTCTGGTAGTTGTTTCTCATTATTTTATATTCAGCTATACTTGTTCTCTAAATAGTTAGAGCTGAACATTAAAAATAGTGATTCTGTTTGCCTCTGCCTTGCTCCATCACAAAATATCTACCCTCTGATTTTTTATGTATGTGTCATTAGGTGTTTATTCTTATTTTCCCTTTGTTGGGAACTGTCTGTCACCATTATTCACCTTTTTTCTTTTTCTGTTTATGTTTCAGTCGACCTCTTCAGGATGGAGATATTATCAACATTGATGTCACGGTGAGTAATTCATATAAAAAAATAGTCTTTGATCAACTTTAGAATCACTAGTAGCAACAGGAAGAATAGTGGATTGGAGATGGGGGATGCACAGATGGATGTGCTGTTTACTTCTGAGCCAAGGCACAAGCAGCTGGTTTCCTTTTTTGTTTTTAACTGTGTGTTTATTCCAGCTAGACCCAGGCCTGACTTGAATTTAGGACTGGAATCAGATGCACTGAGATCAATGTTGGCCTAAGTGAAATGTCAACCCAATCCTGCTATGTGTCATGTTTTTGAGAAGGTGTAATTGTTATTGATCCACTGTGTAGTTAATGCAGAGCACCACAGTACTGGGCAGCAGCTGAAGATAGATATGTATGAGATGAGCTAACATGAAGAAAGCCAGCATTTTTCCTTCACTCTGCCAAGATTGATCTTCCTCTTCCTGCTGATTTTGAGTGGGGCCTGTCATTATCTTACTCTGTCATTAGAGGCTACATTGGCCTGTGTATGTCAGTCTATTTGGACAGCAACTCTTTTGCTAGCAGTGTTCCCTACATTTATTAAAATCCCTGAAGGTAGTGTTGTGTTCCATTTCTGGTATAAAAGCCCTGAACCTTTTGCGCAGAAACAGAAATAGTGTGATATAACCATGACTTAATATTTCCAGGGAATGGTCAATTATAGCTATTTAAATAAACACTGGCTGGATTTTCTTAGAAGCAAGAAAGTACAGAAACTGGAAACCTAATTTGTGTTTCATTTATGGGGGAAAAAAAAAAATCTCTTGCAGAAGCTTTTTTTCTTTTTACTGTGTATGTTTTTATTTTTCCAAAGTGCAACTGATTTCTAATATGAACACGAATGTTTTCTCAAGTCCACCATTATTTTGCAATACTAAGTCACACACAAGGGAGTAACATCTCATAAGAAATGACTTTTTTTAATTGTTAAAGAAACTCCTGGTAACTTGATACTATTTTCCATGGGCCCAAATTTTGTACTGGTAGAGCAAAGAGAAGTCCAGCAGACCTAGCTCTGAGCATGAGGCTCAAGCTTTCTAAAATATTTTTTCTATTAAAATAAGGGTCTGTGACCTTTTTCCAATGCTATACTTATGTGTGATCTAGGACTGGATTTGTTGGGTTTTTTCAATCTTACTACATTCTTCCCTATCTCCATACTTTCCAATTATAGAATTCTGAATATCAGGTTTACACAGTGCAATGTATTCTTTTTAAAGAATATTTTTGGCCTCAACTTTGCTTTGGCAAACCGGTGTATCTTTGCTCATTATATTAGACTAAATCTGTTTGCAATAGCGAAGGATTTAACATCTGGTTTCTTTGTATTTTTCATTTGATTTTTTTGTTTGTTTGTTTTATCTGTCAGGATAATAGTGACTCCTTAGATTAAAAAATAGTGTAGGTTCCTGTCACGGATACTTCCCATGATAAACCAAACGGAACATTTTTATATTAACAGAGTGTACATATTTTGTCTGCTCTACTTCACAAATAATGTCTGACTAAAAATTAGTGATCTTTTTTAATATTTATATTTATTTGTTTTCTGTTTACCCTCATAAAATAAAATAAATCTTGAAGTTTCTGTGAATGTGAAGATTCCTGCAAGGATGGGAATTGCTGAATATCGTTGTAAAGATTTTTCTTGTCATTTAAAACTGAACTTTGCTGTGTTTGACTATTACTTAGTTCCAAAATATCTGAGGAAAAAATATTACATTACAACGTTGCTAATTATATTTTAGCTTAACTTTAATGAGCAAAACTGGAATGTTTCACAGGTGGACAAAATAAAACTCAAACTAAATATTCCCCAACAAATTGTTTATAATTGCATACAGGCTCTATAAAATGAGTAAGTAATATTCTTGTTATTAACTCTAAATGCTTCATACTATGTACAAATTATTTGAAGAAAAAAATCCACTTTTGCACAATTAAGATGGTAGAATTTCATAGATGAAATACAAATTTTATTGGCTTGAATCATACAGCCTTTAAAATGTATTTTAAACAAAAGCATTATCCGTCACTGAATCCTTAGCATAATGCAATTTTCAGCCTGCCATTACCAGGTTAACATTTTTTACAACTTGGTTCTTTCCTTGACTTCTAAGGAATTAGTGTGTTACAGTTGCTGTGGTTGTACCTTATTAACATCAAAAATATGTAATTACACTTGATGGGCTGCAATAAATATTATTATTCTTTTTAAGCTCTTCTGTGTTTTAAATCCGTATTTGCTTTTCGAGGATGATGATGTTTAATGCTGGGGGGTTGTGTATTGTGCTTCCTAGAGCAGAAAATGAACTACTTCAGTTTAAATATGAACTAGCTAGGTTAAAACCTGTCCAACAGACATTGAATTATAATTCAAAACAAACAAACAAAAACAAGTGGCAGTCTGGACAGGCAGAGCAAGGTGCAGAGCCCGGGACCACAGCTGGTCTCTGCCACAGTGGGGGCAAATACAGCAGGGCCCTTGCTGGCACTCAGCTTTCTTTTAAACAGCCCTCTCTCCGAACTGCCTGCATTTTCTTCATATCTCGGCCCGAACACTAACCTGGCCTTGCGTTAAGCTGTCTGTAGACAGGTTATTGGGGTTTTTTTTAGTCTGGAATCAACCAAAAAAAAAATGAGTCTGTCTTTCAAAATAGCTCACCAGTGGCAAAAGTTCAGTGCTTCGAGGTTGGTGAGTTGTTAGTCCTAGATTCTAGGACTACTTGTTCACTGTTTGGGGGTGGGGGGGAAATGTGTTTTAGAATACCAAAAGTGTGCACCATTATGATTTGTCGTTCCATAGGGAAATGTGGCTTGGTCTTACAAGTATGTGCCAGCCTGCCACGCTGCAGAGCTGCAAACCCCACTTTAATGGGGTGCTGCAGAGCCAGGGTTTCCTGTGCCCAGCAGAGAATTTCTGGAGAACTGAGGTTTAAAACCTGTGAAATGTCAAAAAAAAAACCAAAACAAAAAAAAACAAACCATAATTAATTCAACAGAGTGCCACGTTTTCAGCACGTGAAACTTTGCAGTGCCAGAACAGTATGTTTACTCTCTTTCAAAATTCGCCTCTGGAAATCAGAAATAAAATTGGATGTTAATGCCACGTTGTAGTTTAAAAGTGAGATGAAAGAAAATGTGCAGCAGCAGGTGGTGGATTTGACCCATGCTTTCCATGGGGCTCCCTCTGAGTGTTGGCAGCACATGCGCCCCTTACCCTGCTGCACACAGCATCACCTCACACTCCGCCGGGGATGCTGGCTGGGGGGGACAGGTCTCACACCCACTGGCCCTGCGGGGTGCGAGTGGGTCCCTGCCCCCAGGGTGGGCAGCCAGTGCAGGGGGCACCCAATGGCTCCCAGAGCCCCTCCAGCCTCTGCACATCCCCAGCCCGTCCCCTCACAAGCAGCGCAGCTGCCCTCAGGTCCTGCCGCTGAGCAGTGTCACCGTCTGGTGCGCTGCTGGGCAGAGGTGCACAACCTTTGCATTTCCTGAATTTTTAATTGGCAACCCTTGCGCACCTCACAGTCTTTCGTGCTATTTTTTTTGTTTTTCTGTCTGCAATGTTTCGCTTTTCCAGTCTCACTCTTGCAAATGCAGCTCACCTGCGGTCTGTGTGTTGCAATATATAACTTGTTCCTAGGAAGACTGAATTAATTAAGGAGACTATCTGTTTCCGGATGCAAAACAAGAAAATGTCTTTACATTTCTGCATATGTTTAGGTGTATTACAACGGCTACCATGGTGACACTTCTGAAACCTTTTTGGTGGGCAATGTGGATAAATCTGGTCAAAAGTTAGTGGAGGTTGCCAGGAAATGTAGAGATGAAGCAATTGCAGCTTGCAGACCAGGGGCTCCCTTCTCTGTAATTGGAAACACAATCAGGTAAGCCTTATATTGACAAGTAAAGGGAGGGCTGGCAAGTGGGACAAAGGTTATTGGTGGTTTGGTATAAAGCTGATGACATGTTTTATGATTCAAAACCATCATTTCAGTCTGATATCAGTATGTGAACTGCCAAGCTATAATGTTGTTCCTTGGGTAAGAGAGATTTTTTTTCTAAAGTGAATTACACTAGGGTCAGCAAAGATAGCTGTAGAAAGAGCCAAAGATATTCATAAGGTAGATTTAAATTAACAGATATAATTTGCAGTGGGTTTTTGTTTATTTTTTATTTGTCTATAAAACTACACCACATCTGTCTAGTGATGTAAGAAGGTTACAAAGCATTGTTTTCGTTGTATAGCAATAAGGAATGTTACAAAGGAATTAGTCAACATAAATAAGACTCTTTGTTTAAAAAGTACAAAAATATTTAACTCAAGAGCTTCTGATCTTACAAAGAGCAATGCGTGCTAATGTCACAGGGAAAAAAGAGCTCACATTCAGAGATTTTTCCCTATTTTGCATGTCTTCAAGGCTTCACATAAATGCAGTCATGATTCTTCTGCTGGCGGTTTTGACTAAAAAAAGCGGCTTAGTTTTTTGAAGGTACCTATGGATTATTTTAAAATGTTTGCTGAAAAAAATAGACATAAATCATATACATTTCATTAAGCAATACTTCTCTGGACTACTAATGGTCCCAACATGCTATTGAATACATTCTGATTACTTAAAAGCTGCAAGGCTTAGTCACCTTGAAAGGATGCTGCTTTTTTTCTCTTCATAAATCTTCAAATACTTTGAGGAAAAAAGAGAACGGCAAAATATCAGTTAGATGTATTTATAGCTTTAAAAATATTGTAACAGGGTCTGAATCAAACTTTAGTAAAACCTCTTTGGGTTATATCTGAGAAGCTTTTATTGAAGACTTTGTATAAAATTGTGTTTTTGACAGTTTTAAATTATAGGCTAACTAGCCTGGAGAAAAAGGATAGTGTCTTTCTGTTCTTTCATAGGAAATGTTGAATCAGACCCCTACTGGGAAAAGAAATTTAATGCATATCTCACTATCTTACTGTCCATGAATATAATAGAAGTGAATTCAAAATGTAGTTTTATTTTTGCAAATGGGATGAGTCGATAGATGCACCTCGTATTTTTGAACACCTAGGGTTCAACAAATTTACTGGTGGTGCTCTTGCATTTTAACAAAATTTATTCTTGAGTAGAAGGGGGCACAGAACACTGGATTCTTATTCAAGCATTCTATCGAGCTCTGCATTCATGGCTGTGTCTAAAGGGCATGTCAGCCTTTGATTCTCTCTGAGAGGTAATTATCCTTTTCCTGTCACGGAACAACAAATGATAGCTAACTACAGAGGCACATTTGCAGTAGTCACATTCATCAACTGCAGAAAAAAAATTCAATTTAATTGTGCAACACAGCTGCACATAGGCTTTTTGAGCATTTCTGTTGTTCTCCCTGTCTTGCTATTCCTCCCTCCAGATCTATTTTTTAAACTTTTTTTCTAGTTATTTTTTTCCCCCTTTTTGTCTCTTCTTCCATTTTTACTCTCTGTACTTTCTTGTTAAAGTAATTTTCCTTTGTGGCTCTCATTCTTTTTTCCCCATTGAAGGCTATGAATGTAGAAAATTATCACAATTACTCATATAATTGAGCCTCTTTGTAGCAAGTGCAACTCCAGTAGCCTTTCTCCATCATGAAAATGGTTTCATTATAGGGTTTTTCATATTCTCTGACACCATCTACACAGAGGAACAGGCGTGCAGATGAGATGTACTAGGAACAGGGTAGATCAGTAAGGTCACAGTAGGAATAATTAGCTCTGCTATGGAAAGAGCATCTAGGCCTTTTACTGCTACATAAATGTACTGTCCGTGGCTTTTAGTCACAAAAAAACTTACTAACAAATGGAGCTCCCGCCTACTACTTTGAAAAAAAGATTTGTATCAACACTACAATTTTCCATCATTAAGACTAATAACACAGAGCCTAGTATACATCAAGGGGAATAAAAAGAAAAATCTCACATTCAAGTGGCGGCTGGGTGCTGACCTTTGTTCCCTTTTTTTGTGTTCAACTTAACTCTTTACAAAAAAGAGCCACACGCCACACCAACATGCAGGTGAACTCCAGCTAGTGCTAGCAAAGCACGGCATTCAATTGGAAAATCTGATAAATCTCCATGCAGGATAATGCATTTCATTACAGATTCACTACATTAATTCTAGCTGTATTAAAAAAAAAAAAAAAAAAGGGGAGACGAAAAAGAACAGAAATGAATGTGACATTGGATTTTTGCCGAGTTGGTACGGAGGTCAGTTTACTTGCAAAGTCTAAATATATATTCAGCGCCCCCTTTGAAAAGCAGATTAATCAAAGCTAGTGGCTGTTCAAAACTATATATGAAATAGCAGGTCATTAACTTTATTTCTCGATATTTTATTGTGTCGACGATTTAAATGTGCTGATTTATTTAGAACTACTTTAACACTGCCTCTGCTGAAAGATCGCCTTGGTTTACTGAAGCTTGGTGTTCCTGGTTATTCATCATTTGATATTTGCATGCAGGCAGACATATATAATACAAACAGACATCAAAATCTTATGTTTCATTAGAGTTAGACATAAATACCTGAGAACAAGCACCTACAGGCTAAAAACATTTAGACCTGTCAGAATGGAAACATGTCTATGTTTCTTCCATCAGTATTTCTGTAAAGGTGCTTGAGTGAGACGCAGAACCTATCTTAGGCACAAATAGTCAGAATATTTCGTTTCTACAAGAGTTTTGGGAACAATTGTATCACAGAGGTAAGTTCGCATTCAGTGTTCCAACATAGTGTTTGTTGTGGAAGCTCGATAGCCGATACTGAGTATTTCACGG
Organism: Patagioenas fasciata; assembly: GCF_037038585.1. NCBI lineage: Eukaryota > Metazoa > Chordata > Aves > Columbiformes > Columbidae > Patagioenas > Patagioenas fasciata. Next base: position 22,264,627 of record NC_092526.1, read on the forward strand.
ACAATAGTTCCTTCTCTTGTCAGCTGCAAGTTGCAAATACAAGATTGCATGGATTCGTGAGTTTCTTAGCTTAGAAAAATTTGAAACCTGTTCTTATTGAAGGTAGTGGCAAAACTGTCAGTCAGCTCCGGTGCAGACAGAATTGGTCCCTGTGTTCCATTTTCTTTTGCCATTTCTGACACTTCTCTCTCAGACAGAAACAAATCTAGTTTGAAGTCTACTTTTTAGACAGTGAGTTTAGGGATGTAGAAATCTTGTGAGTGTAGAGCGCTAAAAAACGTACATGTGGTATAATTAAATAAACCAATTTCCAACTCCTAGGAAAAAATAGTAGTGATGAAAGTATTAATAAATGGTTTAAAATGTTTAACTCATAAGTATATGTTTTGATATTAATTTAGAACAATATAAAGCAGATTTTTTTAAAATCTGTTTCCATCAGATTATGCACATTTAAACAATAAGTGGCTCAGGCAAAATAAGTCATTTTAATGTCATCTGTGATAGATTTTCCTTGACAGCTACTGTAAATTACAATTACACTGCTTCTCTCTGCACTTGAAAGTAAGCATTGCAATAAATTATCTTTTATTTCAATCCATCATGTCTGCTTTCAGAAACAGAGAACCTCAAATAAAAGTTCAGCACTATTGTAAGAAAAATACAGTAATTTGTGTTCCAGTTTGAAACTAAAATGTACCTTTCTTTCAAAAAACAATTGTTGGCTTTCAAAAATATTACTAATTATACCTCAACATTTATTGTCATTATAGGGAATCCCTGAACTTGTGCATTCCCTTAGTCTAGGATTGCTATTTAAGAAAAAAATACTTTAATATTTTCCCAGTAGAATTTTGTAATTTCTCAAATTAGACAATATGCTACTATTCAAAATATTTTTACCACAAGCAAATCTAGTTTAGGCTGATGCTGTTTTCAAGAATTAAAAAAAAAAAAAAAAGACAAATATGCCATTCAGTGTGATTTTGCTAGCAATATATCTAAGAAAAACAGTATTAGTTCTAATTAAAAAAAAAAAAAAGAAAAGAAAAAGGCAGTCATACAGATCCCCAAGTACCAGAACAATTATGATAGATCTGTTATGGCTTTCAGTGCTTCCTGAGCTTGTTCACTGCCCAGAAGTGTGAAACAGATTTGTTTAGCAACGTCAGCCGTTCACGTCATGCTGCTGTGTGATAAAGGTTCATCCCTGGGGAGAGAAGCTGGCGCTGGGGGGAAGTGTCCCCAGCTGGGAATCGGCTCACGGGGCTGTTGAGCGATCAGTGGTCTGTGCCATCTTCGCTCATCAGCCAAATTCTTCCCATTTACCACCACAAGCCCAGAGAGGCAGTTGCTACCAATGCTGAAAATGGGATTTGTTTCACGTTGTTTCTTCAGTAAGGGCTTAGAACACTGGACCAGACATGCTTTGAGGAAAAAGCGACAAAATTTGGTAAAAATAAAATGCAGGTTGTGGGTTTGGGTTTAAAAAAAAAAAAAAAAAGAGTTCCAGTCTAAGACTGAGTGGGTGTTTTTGCCTCTGGAGCTGGGATGCCTGTTAGGCCGTAAGGCTCTCCTAGAGGCTGCCTGCACAGGGCCAGCCCTTGATGGAAATTCTTTTAACCTGTTTCTCAGCTCCTTAGCGGGAGGAATTTATCCCATTCACCCAGGAACTCCTTTCAGGGGCGTCTCCAGAGTATCAGGGAGAGCCTGTTGCTGCTTTGTTGTGGTTTCCCTGTTGGGCTGCTGGTGGGACAGCAATGCCTGACTCCACGCTCATCCCTCCTCTCACAGAATGGGCTGTTGTTTGGCAACATGGGAAGAGGGTGCTCAGGAGGGAACTGACACCCAACTCTCCCGTCTCTGTCCACTCTCAGAAGCATGATGCCACCACAGGAGAGGTTCTGCCTATGGGTTTAGGTGGACAGCTTGGCCCTCAGTGATGGTCCTTTACCAGCTGGGCTGCTGCTGGTCCATCCTGATGCCAGATGCTTTGCCTGGTTTTGCCATCCACGAAAGAGGAGAAGCGCTGCAGGTACTCTTGACTCCACAGCCACTGGGCTGGAACACGTGGCAGCAAAACATAAAATCCAGTTCTGGGCTCATTAAGTGATTATCCTTTTAATCCTGCCCAATTCACCTCTGCCCGAGCATGCAACATGACTCAAAGAATAAAATGTGTGATGATAAATGTTGTCAATGGATATTTTTGACAATGATGATTCTGAAGAATCTTTCTTTTCTTTTTTGATGCTGTTGATGCAGCATGGCTCTGCTGCCCCAGCCTTTGCTCTGGAAGTGATTCGGCTGGGGGCGGCCCTGCGGGCGAGGGAAACTCCCCCCAGGTGGTGCAGCTCTCCTTTCCCATGGCAGATGCCAGACAGCCCAGCTCAACTGTGCCAACTCCTGCCTCCCACCTTCACTGCTTTCCCACTTGCAATCAGGGCTCCTCCAGCTGCCTGATCTTAAGCTGTGTGTCTGCAAGGAGCAGTGCATGGAGCTGGGGCTGCGATCTTGTCAGGTTGCCTTCCAGGGAAAGCAGGAGAGAAAGGCCACTGCTGACAGATCCTGGGCTGGGCAGTGAGACAGCCAGACCAAAATGTTGAGCTTTTGTCAACAGAAAATGTCAAACTTGTGCAAAAATGCTGCTCTCCATGGCATCCCAGTTTTTAAATCAGATTCCACAACCTCGGAACCCTGGAGGCTGGAGAGGCTAACCAAGATCAACACTTCAGTTCACTCTTCTCAGAGCTGCTTCAAAGACCTCCATGCCAGCATTTACAGCCAATATGCAGATGAACATTTACAGGATCAGTTTTGCAAGTTTTAGCTGGGGTTAGTAGCTTTCTTTTTTTATGAAAGCTGGGTGTTTTACGATAACTACACAAGGATGTAAGAACTCACTAGGATTTTTTAAATACTCCAAAGAAAAGCTAGTAGTTGTGGAGTGCAGTTCCCCATAAGGTGCTTCCAAATAGTAAAACCAGATTGGACATGGCTGAGTTTCATACCTGCAGCTTATTTTCTCCACAGGTTTTCTCTGTGTCACTTCAGGTTTGTTGACCACATTACATTTTATGTAAAGAATACCCAAGCTCTCTATGTGGACATTATTAAGTGGGAAAGGGGGTGGAATGGGCGCCTGTCAGAGCAGGTGTCAAAGCGCTGTGAGATTCAAGATCCCCTGTTTTGATCGCAGACAGTAACCACTGAAGTACTGATGCCAACAGAGTTGTTTTCAAACTGTTTGGCAAGAAAGTGACAGAATTCACCATTGAAATGCAGGAGAAGCACTTCTTTCACCGCCTGAGGATGGGATGCTGTCTTAACACTCCTCCTGTGTGCCCAGTGCCCAGCATGCAGCTGCTGCTGCTGCCACCGTCCTTGTCACCAGCTGGGCGCTGTTACGAGAGCTTCCCCTGCCCACAGGAGAGTGTAGAGCTGTTGTGCTCAAAATAGCTGCACAGAGAAAAAGTTTTCTGTCTTGCTACAGAAGGTGGATTGGGGAGTGGGGGGAAAATGCTGTAATAATACAAAACATCTCAAAAAATGACCCTGCTGTTTCAGTGGTCAGGGATGCCATGAATAGTCAGTGCAATTGTTTATGCTTTTACAAGAAGACTTGCAGAAGAAGGGGAAAGAAAAGGTTATCACATGTTGCATGGATGACTTCTCCCATCTCTCTTCAGAGAATTGCTTCACCCATATGGGAATAATTATCTGCATTGCTCTGGGCTTGGTCACCAGAGATCTTCCATTTTGTTCTGTGTTTCTGGCTTTCCAGCTCCTCGCTGTTTCCCATGCTTCTTCCTTGGCTTTCAGCATTGTCATAGCCAGTGGACTGACTCCCTGACCCAGATGTGGGTGACATGATAGAAAGGCATGGGAGTAGGTCTTTTCCATTGCTAGTAGGACTTTTCACTGCATAAACCTTCATTATACTTTTCTGCATAAATGATGTATAAGGTAGAAACCTGACTTTGAATACAACAAAATGAAGCGCAACTTCTAGCCCTGTCAGTCACCCTCTTTGCCAGTACTTAGGAGTTTGGGAGCAGCTAAACTTGAAGTTTCCATTCTTCTCTAGAGTTAATGAAAGAAATGTCGTGAGTCTTGTATCAGGGAGATGTATGGGTAAAAGCTAATACACGAATCCTGTTAAAATGTGCTCTTAAGGTCTGAATACTGCAGCGTTATTAACCATTGACCCAAGTCTCCTCTCTCATTGCTGTTTCGCTGTGGTGGAGCACCATGTCCCTCAATTGCAGCGGCATCACCTTCTGGGACAGTGACCCATGCGCACTGGAGCAATCCCCACAGGGTCTGTGCAAATGGATTACTGCCTGCAGCAAGCTGACACTGCTTTGCACCTCAATAAGAGCCTTCCCATGGGGTTTAACATGCTTTAATTTCTGTGAGAACTTAAACCTCTGTTTGAGTTTCTTAACTTTCCTGCTTTTCTGCCTGAAGTTAGACTCTGATAAAGTAATTGTTAGGATGTAAATATAGGGAAACCTGAAGTTTTTAAGTGCCTACCTTGATTCAAAACAAACAAATGAATCTTTTAAAGTTGTAGGCGAAATAATTTTTTAGGGATTGGGATAGGGCTTTGCTTTCCCAGCATGAGTAGGGATCAGTGCTGGGTTGTGTTCCTTCAGGCAGCTCTCAGAGGTGCTTCTCCCTGAGGCAGGCAATGAAGGACAGGACAGGTCTCCCAGGCAGAACTGAAATGCCATAATGCTTATAAATTGGTTTTGCCACTGTGGTGATACATTCATTAGAAATACATTGTTAATTAGCATGAACAGGTTTGCTGGAGTTGCACTACATTTTCATGTTGAATGTTTGTAGTTTTTCAAAAGGGAAGCTTCCTAACTCTCCCCATCAGCAGCAGAACCCTCTTCTCCTGCAGAAAGCCTGATGCAGGCAGTGGGTACATGGCCCAGCACGACCTCTGCGCTTAGGGAGGGCTCAGCAAAGCCTGCGTGCTGGTGATGTGCTGGGGCTTCGGCTATGCGACTTGGCTGTCAGTGTTACAATGAGTTCCCAGTGAGCTCATGGAAAAGATTACTGGACAGGGAGACAACATGCTGCCATCTCACCTAGACATCGAGGCTGGCAGAGGAGCTAAAAGCCTCTGATGGCAGGTGTGTTAACTCTGAAACCTAACGATGGTTCAGCAGTGCTAGATCTGATAGCTGTGGTCATTCGGAGCAGAAGCAAAGCAGTGACCCAGCGCTGGGGTGGAGGCGAGAGCTTGCGGGATTTGGGTGATGTGGTTGCCAGCAGCAGTGTGGTGGCAGGGGCCAGGACAGGTGCCAGCTAGCAGCAGCAGTGGTCGTGGCATGCTGCCTCACAGTGTCCTCTTTGCCCCACAGCTCCGTGGCACGGCAGGAAGGCTTCCAGGTCTGCCCGTCCTTCGTTGGCCACGGCATTGGGTCGTACTTCCACGGGCACCCCGAGGTGTGGCACCACGGTAAGCGGGACCCGCCTTCCCCCCTCCCCCCCCCTAAGGCTGGCTCCGCCGCCGGCGAGGAAACGACGCTGCGAAGCTGGCGGGCAGCCCTGGCCTCGCTTTCTGAGCGTCGCATGTGTATTTTTGAGGACGAATCGCTCGTTCAGCGGAGTCGTTGGGGCAACTGGGCCCCGCGGGCCGCTTTCCCCGCCCCGCTCCGAGAGGCAGCCGCTGTGTGCTGTGTCCCCGAACCCCGATACCCCCTCATCCCGCCAGAACCACGCCGGCAAAGAAAAGCCGCTGCTGAAACGTTAAAGCCCTCGGACCCGGCCAGGAAGGAGCCGCCGTCGGGGCGGTCCCGCTGCAGCCGGGGTGGGATCACTTTCGGCGGGTGCTCGAGTTCATAGCGGGAACCGGCAGGCATGGTACCTGCGAGCCAAAAAGGGGCTTAAACCGAGTGCTGGTTGCGTTTACTCGAAAGATTAAAAAAAAAAAAAAAAAAAAAACACCTCAACAGCCATAAACGCGTTTTTTATTTTCTTTTGTAGCCAATGACAGTGATTTGTTAATGGAAGAAGGAATGGCGTTCACAATAGGTTAGTAACTCTCTGCTATGGTTTTCTTTCAAAATGCACACACAGAGCAGCGCGGATCCGTACCATTTCTATATTGGGATATAGAAATACGCATGCAGATGTGGGGATGTCGGCGACACTGACCCCTTGGGAAGCGGATTAAAATATCTTTGAAAAAAAGGAAAGAAAAACCACGCATTTAGGAACCAATGGGGTGAAACAGCTTCCGAATTATAATATTTGGAAAATGAAATGTTTATTATAAATCTTATTAAATGACATATTTTATGCATCTTTTGGCAAGGCGGGGACTCAGCCGACATACTTGGGCTGTGGAGGATGAGCACGGTGCAATGGTGTCCCCAAAGCTGCGGTTCACCAGCGAGCTGACTGGTGGCTCTGATGTCATTCGCTGCTGCCAGAGCTGCTGTTGGGGCTCAGGGACTGCGGCACCGGGAACCAGTGAGAGCCTCGCCCCGCAGCCGGGATGTGCCACATACCAATCACGGAGATGCTGGGGGAAAAGCCCTCTGTCTCACTGTGGGACTAAATGGCACAGCAATTAGAGGGAAACAAGAAAATTGGTGTTTTGCTGATTTAATGAACATTTTAAGCGTGTTTAAAAAAAAAAATCAAATATTTAAAACTATCTGCTGTTTGTAAGTGTGGTTCGTGCTTTAGTTATTATCCATGGGGTCTTAATTAATGCTTGATTAAAATTCCCTGCTTTTACAAAAGAGGAACGGGCAACTTCCTACCTTGGTACTTCATCTTCCTCTTTAGTTCACATTTTAGTGTTGCAAGAGTGCGGGTCCAGGGAGGACAGGGCTTGTGTGGAAGGGGAGCTACCTGCTGGGACAACCCCCCTTTCTTGCTTGCTTCACGGTGCACACAGGAGTGCAGCTAACTGTAGAAAACATTTTGGTTTTCTTGTTGCAGAGCCAATAATAATGGAAGGATCCACTGAATTTAAAATTCTGAAGGATAAATGGACTGCAATTTCTGTAGACAATAAAAGGTGCCTGATTTTATTTTGGGTTTGTTTTTTTTTTTTTCCCAATGCCATAGAACTGAGCACTGAGAGGAAAGAAAAAAAAAAAAAGGGTGAGTTTTATGGGTGTGGTGGGATGAGTTTGCCCCCTAATAACTGCTAAATGTGCATTTATTTCAGATCAGCACAGTTTGAACATACCATTGTGATTACCTCAGAGGGAGCAGAAATCCTCTCTAAACTGGTGGAGGAAGCCTAAAGATGGAGCAAGGAGTGGAGGAAAGCACTGTGCTTCTGTGATTTCCAGTTTCACTCGGGACAGAGAAAAGGTTTCTGTAATTTCTGTGGGGAATAGGTGCTGCGTAAGTTGCTGCAGGGGACAGAAAAAGCAGCTTGAGAGGTCGGCTCTGGACATAGTCTTTTGTATGTGTTACCTGGTGAGTATTTAATAAAAGTCCCTTGGCTTGTTTGTGAACCTGGAAGCACCCATGCACGGCATACAAGTGCAAAGGGTTTAGATTATTTGGGGTGAGGAGCAGAAAGCCGGTCCCATCTCTTTCAAATCCTCTATGGGACAAACTCATATGTGATGACACCGTCTCGGTGCAGCTGAGAGGACAGAGGAACATCACCTTTTCCCTTTATAGCTGAGCTATGAACTCAATTCGTCTTCACTGCGATTAGCACAATGCTGTTTCCCAGGCTGTAACTTCTACTAGGATGGAAAAAAGTTTCCCGAGGGTGGAAGGCAGAGGCAGCCCTCTCTTCCCTCGCAGGCATGCCAGCAGCTCTCCCCCTTCCTGCCTCGGCTAATTTCTCTTTGCACAGCACAAAAAGTTATTAAAAATGAGATCCAAAGCGCGCTTCTCTGGAGATCAATAATTGCCCTGCTTGAAGAAACAGCCGGTTTGGGGTAATCACTGCTCTGCGGTGCCCACGGTAGTTAAGGGAGAGGCACTCCACAGTTTAAGCATTTAATAGAAACGGGGGAGTTTGCAGTCAAGGGGATGAGCCCGGCTCCTGCCCGGACTTTGGGGCTGATGGTCCTCATGAGCTGTGCGTCTCGCTCGGCCCTGCGCTCGCTGCCGTCCCGTCCCGGGCCAGTCGGGCTGGCAAGTTTCATTTGCAATTAGCCCGTTGCTGACTGCCCCGGCGGGCCGGCCGGGTCTAGCCTAGGTACTTGAAAGCTACCGGAGCAGGACTGGTCCTGTGGAACGCGGGGTAGCCTTGGAGATAAGCAAGTGACATCCAGAAGTGCACCAAAACCGCGGCAGCAGCGGTGCGGTTTTGGTACAAATAATTTGCCTCTAATTGTAGGCAGATGCGGTCCTGTGCCGAGGGCTGCCTGCACTCGCTGGCGGCCGGGGCTGCCCAGCACTGGCTCCCTCAGCGGTTCAGCGTAGAAGTAAGCCGCCTTCTTAGAGCTTTATTCTGCTGTTTGTTTTCACTTGAGTACATCGAGCTGTCAGCTCTAATAGTTTCTAACAGCATCTTTTCAAAAAGCAGGATCCCCCCGCGAACACGGCTAACACCGCGGGGCAGCCGCTCAGCTCCGTCCTCCCCGAGAGGAGCTTGGAAGGCCTTAAAACCTGTAAAAACAAATGGGGCAGCCGACAGGTTTACAAATACAGAGAGGTTGAATAGGGCGCTGCGGCCGCGGGAAGCGAGGGACGCCCAGCACTGCCCGGGGCTGGGAGATATATTTTGTTGCCTGACATCCCCCGCCCGGCCGCACTGCCCCATCCGAGGGACGCTGGGGCAGCCGGGGTCCCGCACCTCCCGGGGTCACACCAGGGACGCGTCCCGGCGGGTTTGGCCTCGCCGGGAGCCCCTGGGTGGCACAGCTGGTGCTAAACTGCTCCCGTCCCCTGCCCCTCCGCCGGGCCGCCTCCCGTCCCGCGATTACCGCGGCGCGGGGTGAGGCGGGAACAGGGCAGCCAGGGACAGGGAACCCCCCCGCAGCCCGGTGAAAGGGAGCTGCTGACTCCTGGTAGACGCTGTTTGCTCTGAAGTCCCCCCGGTAACTCTGATGGGATTGCGAGTTTTATCGGCCGCTGCGGAGCGGTGGTGGCCAGGCCCAGGCATGGATGGCGCACGTTCGTAATCCTAATTATGACCGAGGCGAAAGAGATGCCTCGGCTGTGAGAAGTCAGCCAACACCTCGCACAAACCCATCGCACAGGCCGTGTTGCGGAGCAAGTAGGATGAAAGCATCGACGGGGCGCTCGCCCCCACGGTGTCTGGGCGTCCCGCGGCCCCTTCGCGCCCGCCGAAGGCGCGCTGCCCGGGACCGGCATTGCGTGGAGCGGCCGCGGCGTGACCGCTCCGCAGGACGACTGTGAGCAGAGCCGCGCCGTCCGGTCTGCGGGGTTTTGACGGGGTCGACGAGACCGTGGTTCGCCCCGGGATTGCCTACGCCCGGCCAACCCGAGGAGGTGTCGGAAGACCCAGCGAGCACGGAGCAGCCTCCCCTCCCCGCAGCTGCCGGGCTCAAGTCCAGCGAGGGTGCTGGAGCTGCCGGTGCGCCCCGACCCCTCCTCGGACCCGCTTCGGGTGGTCACTTACATCGCCAGGGGGGCAGAGCCGGCTGCCGGAGGAGTTCTTGCGGGGACACGCCGCCACTGCCCCTTCCCGCGCCAAGCCGCGGCGATTTGGTGAAAATGAACTTTGCGCATCAGGAGGAAAAAAAAAGGGGGGGGGAGGGAGGAAGAGGAAGTAAAAGAGGCGTTAGGAAATGGGCAATTAAAACCGACAGAGCCACTAATGAAAAAATTGAAAGAAGGGGAAAAAAAAAAAAAAAACCACAAAAACAACAAAACAGGCCAAGAGCTGAGAGGCTCGCTCATGTCAGCTGGCACGGGCATTAACCGGTTGCTCCAAGGGACCGTCGCTGCCCGGCGGGGCCGAGCACCGTGCGGACGCTGCCCGGTGCTCCAGACCCGCTGCCAGGGGTGCCAGCGGGAAAGACGAGTCGGCTCTAATACCTCTAGCGACAGCAGCGCTGCGATTTGTTTTGAATGTTCACTTTTACTAGTGTTCTCTCTTTGCCAAAATCCGCTTGATTACATAGATGTGGTGCCGCGATAACTGCGCACCCTAGACAGCCTAGGTGTAACCGGGAAAGTTCAGCCCAGGCCAGATCAAATCCCAGGCTGTTTAATGCTGAAAGGCTGCATGTTGCTATTAGTGTTAAATATATGGCTAATTATGCGTATGAAAATTAAACATCAGTGTTATGCTAATGGGGCCGCCTTCAGCTGTGGATCAGAGCACTTGAGACTAGCATTTAATCAAATGAATCAGTAACTAATACATCTGCACGTGTGAACTTTCACAAGATCATTTTCCTGTTACAGTCACACCGCTGAATTATGAAAGAAATAATTATCAACACTTTCTAATTATCTAACAAAGTAATTTGGGATTCATCGTGGGCTTTCTGGGGAGGATCTCTTAAGTCCCACCTCATTTACCGCTCACGCACGCGGAAGTTTTCATTTTAAGCTCAAATGCGCTGTTTGGCCCGTTCAGGGCGATTGTTGTTTCGCTGGCTTTCGGGTGCTTTTTTTTTTTTTTAGCTTTTAAGAACAATAACAGCAATAACGAGGCGACGCGCTCCGGAGGTGCGGGCGGCACTGGGACCTTCGCGCCACAGCGGAGAGCCCCTGCGCCCCCGCGGAGTGTGTGCCGCCGGCGGGCGGGGGCCGCCCGCTTTGTCTGCGGGTCCCGCCGCCGTCTGCCGGAGCGGGGTGCGGAGCAGGACACCCCAGCAGCCGCCCGGGCCCGCGGAACGCGGCTGCCATCCCCTCCGCGCCGCCGCACGGCAAGGGGCGGAAGACAAGGGAAAAGGAGGCGCGCTGCCTCCTGCCGTTCCCCGGCTCGGCGCCATCCGTGGCCGGCGGCGGGAGCGGACGGCCAGGGGTGGGAGCGGGGGCTCCAGGCAGCTCCTCGCCCGGGACTGGCCGGGGAGTGGTGCAGGAGAGCCGGCGGAGCGGAGGCCCTGAGAGGTGCCACCGGTGCCGTCGGGGCGTGCGGCCGGCGCTCGGGGACGCGCGGCGCTGCCGGTCCGGCTCTCCGCGCTCACCGGGGTCCGGGCGAGCCCCGAGCTCCTTGGACCAATCCAAAGCGATTATGCAAGACGGCGGACCAATCAGCTCCGCCAGCTTATGAATATTCATAGACTTGGCTGAGTCAAAGCTTTTAGGCGAGTTTGTGTAGATCTACAGCATCATGCTTAGACTTTTCAAAGAGACAAACTCCATTTTCTTATGAATGGAAAGTGAAAAACCCTGTTCCGCTTAAATTGGGTTCTTTCCTGTCCTGAGAAACACAACAGACCCCAAAAAGGCAAGCTGAAGAGAGAACACACACACAGACCAAGCGACAAGAAATGACCATGACTACCATGCCAGAGAGTCTAAATAGCCCCGTCTCAGGGAAGGCTGTCTTTATGGAGTTTGGGCCGCCCAGCCAGCAAATGTCTCCTTCTCCCATGTCCCACGGACACTATTCCATGCACTGTTTACACTCCGCGGGCCACTCTCAGCCTGACAGCTCGTACAGCACAGCTTCGTCCTTCTCCCGACCGCTGGGCTATCCCTATGTGAACTCGGTCAGCAGCCACTCGACCAACCCCTACATCAGTTCAGTGCAGTCCTATCCCAACAGCTCCAGCCTGACTCAGACCCGGTTAGAGGAGACAGGTAGGTGCACTCGGCTTTGGGGGGCGGGGGGGGGAAGGGAAGGCAAGAAGGGAGGGAGGGTGCTTGTATTAAAAAAAAAAAAAATTGGGGGTGAAAATTAAATTAAATTACAAAATATTAGTCAGGAGAGGCTAAGTATCACAGGGGAGCAGTCCATAGAGCACACAATGCCCGGCTGGAAAAGAAATCAACCCAGATGTGCACGTATTAGTCTTCGTAATTATTTATTGCGTAGCGCTATAAACAATGTATGCAATTAAGGGTAATTAAACCTAAACTGCAGCCTGTAAAAATAGCAAACTTTCTCTGCGAAGAAGCCTGGGCTGCCATAATCGCCCGGAGCCTTTGTTAGCGTTACTCGAGCTTCACTTTTCTTCCTTCTCATTATTGTTATTGTTGATGTTGCTGCTGTTATTTTTACTAGTGCTGCCGCTGTTGCTGTTACTGTTATTATTACTATCGCTGCTATTATTACTATCGCTGCTATTATTATTATTATTTATTTTGCATCGTTTGTGGTTTGTAGGGGCCGAATCGGAGAAAAGCACTGTGGTAGAAGGAGGGGAAGTTCGCTTTAATGGGAAAGGGAAAAAAATCCGCAAACCCAGGACTATTTATTCCAGTTTGCAGCTGCAGGCTTTGAACAGGAGGTTCCAGCAAACTCAATACCTGGCTCTCCCCGAAAGAGCCGAGCTCGCAGCATCTCTGGGACTCACTCAGACTCAGGTACAGCTCTGACTGGGCCGGCCCCTCTCCCGTGTCCTCTCCCTGTCCTCACCGTCGGCGTGGGAGACCCCACGCGTGATGCAGATGGGTCACAGTCGTGGGCAACGAGGCGGGCGAGGGCGGGGGGGTGGTTCGCCGGATGCTTTGGCAGAACAAAATGGCAATGGGCACAGCAGCCACGGAGGGATAAAGGGAAGAAGCTAGAGGGGCTCTGGGCGCGGGGGTGCGTCGTACCACGGGGGTACCTTAGCCCGTACCGGGATGCTGAGCCCTGCCCCGTTCTCGTTTGCAGGTGAAGATTTGGTTTCAGAACAAGCGCTCCAAGTTCAAGAAGCTGATGAAGCAAGGAGGGGCCGCCTTGGAGAGCAGCGCCTTGACCAACGGCAGGGCTCTCTCGGGCAGCTCGCCACCGGTGCCCCCGGTGTGGAATACCACCTCTGCCTCCGGTAAGGCCTCGTCGGGGACCCCGGGCACCTACATCCCCAGCTACACGTCGTGGTATCCTTCGGCCCACCAAGAAGCTATGCAGCAGCCGCAGCTGATGTGATTATAAACCCGTTTTCCCCTGCCGCAAGCACTACCGGTCCTGAAAATAATTTAATCTATTGCGGAAAAAAAAAAAAAAAAAAAAAGAAAAATAAAAGGAAGGGGGGGGAATAAAGAAAGAAAGAAAGGAGGAAAAAAAAAAGAAAAAATAGGGGGAAGAGAGAGAGGCAAAACCACAAAAGAAACCCAAACAAGCAAACAGGAGGTCTCTTGCCCACCCAGCCATTAGGACGCTGCACTGCAGCGCGGTGCAGGAGAGCACAGATGTGATGCGGGCCGGTTCCCAGCGCTGACAGCTGACGGAGCGGCCCCGAGCACCGCACAACAGCCTGGGAGCAGAGCGAGTGCCGGCCGCGGCTTTGTGGGACAATCAGAAAAAGATGTTGGGGGGAGGGAAGCCCTCTCCTCTGTCCTGTCTGTCTGTCTGTGTCTGTTGAAATGTAGGTCATTTATTTACTACCCCGATCTGACGGTCTCTTCAATTGCAAGGGGGAAGGAAGCCGTACGATTTCCAGAGCTTCTTTCCCTCGACATTTTCTGTACCTTTCACTTTCCATCTGTACATTTTTTGTTGTTCTTGTTAAAAGGGGAAGACAGGGTTTTTATTTATTAACTTAAATTACCACTATGAGAATACTAGAAACAAACGGACAATCCGGCTTGCTGAGTGCACTGCTCGGACGCACAGTTTACTTTAAACAAAACCACACA